>NC_138183.1:87541157-89941157 GCF_964194105.1 Spermophilus citellus | reverse complement strand
CCCTTCCTTACTGCTTCACAGAGTTCCACAGTATTTTAACAGTACCACGGGCCCTTGACATGATATATGCACACATGTCTATATCATGGAGATATGGCTTTCATTATATTAATTGTGTATTCTGGAGGGGTTTGTTTTCACTAACAAAGAGAACAAACAACTCAACTCCCATATTTCATAGGCCAGCACAGAACTCAAAGGGCTGAAAGGATCATCTTGTCCAACCCCCTCACTTGACCACAGATGCTACTGGATTTCCTTTTGTTCTCTGATAATTTACACTTTTGAAGTTTTTGAGCACTGGCTTTCAAAGCCTATAATGGAAAACAAGGTGCTCTAGTAATTAATGGGCACAAGTGAAACCTAAACAGAGCTCTTGCACCTTCAGAAACAAAAACTAAATAAAACAACCTAAAATGAATTAAAATCACTCCCTTTCAATCTGGCTCATGATATAAAGATGTCAAGTTTAGCAAAATTCCCCTCACAGAGGGTAGCAAGTTTTCTTGAGGAACAGAAATAATTTTCTCCCTTGGTATAACCGACTATCCAAATAACTGTAAATTTCTATTTAAATTTACACTCTCTTTGCAAAACCAATAACTGTGCCCAGAAGCATACCTCCAATGCTCCGTCTGGGCGCAGCCTCCCATTGGCATGCTGTGCCAAATGTTTTAGTTTTACATTTTTTTTAATGGAGTGAAGAAAACAAAACAGCATACTGACAATGGAATACATTTGGAATGAAACCACTCTCCCAACCAGAGCCCAGAGCAAGAGACATTGCCTGTGTACACTGAACATGAATGTGTGTGATGTCCCCAGGTGAGGTTTCCTTTCCCTCCAGGATGGATTCTGCCCATCCCACAATCCCGTGGGTTCAACGTGGATGAAGATATCCAGGCTTCAGGGTCCATATTGGGTAAAACCCATCACCACCAGCCATACAGCACAGAGACATTTATTCTCAGCTAATGAACTCCATTAGCTTCCCTTCATTGATATGTTATACCTTTTATGGATCTGCTCTACCTACCAGGGGCACGATGTCTGGAGCGGTAGTTTCTGCACACAAGGTATTAATCGACGGAGACCATGCACAATTTTGCTTGCACAGTTAAAAGGACAGGTGGGAGTGAAGGGCGGGGGTCAGAGGGAGGTGCTATCTGAAAAGTTCAATATAAGAGAAACTTGCCTCCAAATTGAGAGCTTGTCCTATCTTTTCCGAGTCCTTGGATTTCCCACCTGACCCTGAAATGATCTCTGGACAAGAATCCACCTCTTTTCAACTGAATTTGACAAAGGCTCAGTGGATAACACTGCTATCACCGTGACCGAGACGTGACCGAGACAAGACCGTCTGAGCGTATGATGTGCCACCTTGTGTACTATAGTAGCCATCTTTTCTCTCTACCACACACTAGTGTTTCTGGTGATGGGAAAAGACTACTCCATGGCACAGAGTTCAACAGTCTTTTTTACTCCTCAAAAAGGTCCTCAGGGGAAGGTGCCGAAAACATTATTCCCAGCTGACAGTTGCTGGGGTTTTCCTAAGTAGGAACTGATGCCAGCTGATCCCAATGGTTGTCTTTGTTTCTCCTGTTCTGTGGTTTATAATAATAAATCTTCTCTCTCTCTCTGGTTTTAATCTCCCATAGATAAAGTTTTCCCAGATTGAACACAAGTTTTCCTCTTCATACTCAGGCTTAAGCCATCCAAAAACAATAAGAAGAGTAATAATAATAAATAAATAGAAGTGAATCCATAGAAACTCTCGATGTCTGTACAGCAGAAGTGACAAAGTTTAAGTCAGATATTTGTTTTCCCTTTTTTTCATCCACATCAAAGGCAGGAATTCAACAAGGCATTGTTAGTTGTGGTGGGCAAACTGGAGTGTCTGCTGATATAACAAATTAGGTTTGTTAAGGCCTTTGTCTATGCAGAGTTAATAGTAATGCAGAAGCCAGATTTGATTAAAAAGAGAAGGTAAGATTGTGAAGCAGGGAAGACAAAAAAAAAAAAGAAAAAGAAAAGGAAAAGAAAGGAACAAATCAAGGGAGATGGAAAGAGAGAAAGAGATAATGCCAAAAGAAGTCAATACTGTGTCTGTGGATGGAGAAGTACACATCGCTTCCCTCTGAAAGCGTCTCGGAGTCTTGTTAATACTGTCAGAGTGCAGGACAGCAGTGTCATGGCATCCAGCGGCAGTTAGGAGATGTTCATCCTCTCGACCCATCTGAGGAGTGCGTTGGGAAGGATCGGTCTGGGGAAAAGGCCTTAGCCTAGAATATCCAGGTACACAGGAGATGCCTTGGCCAAGTTCTGAAGGAGGGTGTGGATGCCCTTGATGTTCTTCCTCATGTGGGGCTCTCGCTGCCAGCACCCCAGCATCAGCTCATATACCTCCTGGGGGCATGTGCGAGGTCGCTGCAGGACTCGGCCCTGAGTGATGCATTCTATCACCTGGATGGAAATCACAGACAGGAGAAAAAGCCATGCAGATGAAAGAAATGTCAGTGCCAAGAGGAGTCAAGGGAAGGCTCTTTTTAAAAAAATTTTTAAAAGGTTCACACATAATAATTGCAACTCTATCTGGCATAGAGCATGACTAATACATATCTACAATGTATAGTGATCAAATCAGGTAATTAGCATTCCCATCTTCTTAAACATTGATCGCATCAAAATACTCTCTTCCAGATCTTTATAAAATTATATACTTAATATTATTTGCTGAAGATTATTTGACCATACCCAACTTTTCATTATTATTCCCATTATCCATCTTCTCTCTGTTCTATCTCCCCTCTATCCTTTCTAACCTCTTGTGAGATATGACTTTTTTTTAAGGAGTCCAATCAATTTTTTTTAATTGTTAAATATTTTTTTATTGATTATTTAAAGCATTACATAGCTCATGATATATCATCTTTCATACATTTGACTCAAATTGTGTTTTGAACTCCCATTTTCACCCCAAATACAGATTGCAGAATCACATCTGTTACATATTCACAGTTTTACATAATGCCATATTAGTGACTGTTGTATTCTGCTACCTTTCCTATCCCCTACTATCCCCCTCCCCTCCCCTCCCCTCCCATCTTCCCTCTCTACCTCCCCTGCTGTTGTTCAATTCTCTCCCTTTTTTTTCCCTCCCCCTTGCCCCTCATAACCTCTTATAAGTCTATGTATCATTGAAGGTCTCCTACTATTTCCATGTGCTTTCCCTTCTCTCTCCGTTTCTCTCCCCCCATTCGTCTTTGTTTACTGTAGTCTTTTCCTCATGTTCTTCCTTCCTGTTCTGTTCTTAGTTGTTCTCTTTATATCAAAGCAGACATTTGGCATTTGTTTTTTAGGGCTTGGCTAGCTTCGCTTAGCATAATCTGCTCTAATGCCATCCATTTCCCTGCAAATTCTATGATTTTGTCATTTCTTAGTGTTGCATAATACTCCATTGTAGAAGAGAGCAGAAACACGACAATCAATTTTTTTTTTCAGAAGGAAGGCAGCAATTAGTATGGGTTGGTTTACATCATGATAAACTAGATTGGTTTATATCCATTTTTCATAAAACTGGTAGATAAATGATTTATCTACGAGGAATGCTCCTCAAGAGGGACTCATGGAACCCAAATCACTCTTATGTTAAGGTGCTGAGTGACAGGCTACAGAAATAAGCAGGCATATTGTTTAATGGAATTGGCTTAAAAAGACAGACATGGATCTGAGAAAGATGGGAGAAACCTCATAAAGATGCCAGCCTTCCATGTATGTGGGTTCCACATCTGTGGATTTAACCACTGCAGACCTAAAATATCTGGAAAAAATAATCACATCTGTACTGAACATGCATATGCTTTTTTTCTTGGCATAATTCCCTAAACAATATAGTGTAACAACTCTTTATATTGCATTTGCATTGTATTAGTACTCTAAACAATCTAGAGATAACTTAAAATATATCATAACATGTGCATAGGTTATATGCAAATACTATATTCTACATAAGGGATTTGAGAATTCTAAATTTGGGTATTCATGGGAGATCCTGGAACCAATTCCCCATGGATACCAAGGGATGACGATATTTGCAAAAGAAATCACATAGGAAAATGAAATGGTTGAGTTTTTCACTAATAGTTAATGTTCTCGTGAAATGTGAAGAAAGGAAATAAATATGCAACTTCATTGGAGCAAATTATAAATTATAAACAAAAGACCCAAAGTCTCACTGGAATGCTACATCTGCTATTTATTTATTACATGAGCAGCACGAAGTGATTCCTTAGTGCCATCATGGCGTTTAGGTACACAGCAGGCTATTTGAGAAGTTCTGCCACCCCTAACACAGCCATGGAAGCCCATGCCCCGATTTCAGCCCAAGAGAAGGCCTCCATCCATCCAGGGGAATTTAGCCTGGGGAGGGGGCTCTCGTGAGTCACTACACACCTCGTTGTTTGACAGCTGGTACCAGGGTTGTTTGCCGTAGGTGAAGATCTCCCACAGCACGACGCCCAGGCTCCAGACATCACTTTCTGTGGTGAATTTCCTGTACATGATGCTCTCTGGAGGCATCCAGCGAATGGGCAGCATGGTGTGGCCACCGACCTGGCAGGAAAGGGACCAACAAAGACCATCAGTCACCCTGGAACCACATGTGGAGAGGAGTTGTGAGGAGACGTTTTTCTTTCCTTACTTGTTCTTATTAACTTTAATTGTTTATAAACACATAAGAGATCTATAATTTCCTCAAGCAACAGAGCAAAAAGTGAAGAATGGTCAAAACATTTTTTTTCAAGTTATTTGCAATTATCTTTTTCTCAAAACCAGACAGGAGCAGAGATGATGATTAGGTGGATATTCAGCCTGCAAGAAAAACACACATGTACTTTCTGTAAGGGGATAGCTCAATCATCTAACTAGCAAGATAACTTTGAAGGCTGAGGATATTAGCTAAGTGGTAGAGCATTTGCCTAGCATGCATAAGGCCCTCATTCAAACCTCATCCTGAAAGAAAGAAAGGAAGGAAAAAGAAACAAGATAACTTTGATCAGGACAACGAATAAAAATCCCAAATGACCTATCAGTGTCTGTTCTTCCTGGACAAGAATGAGGCTCCCTTCCACTTGAGGTATAACATTGTACACAGTGTTGACTAAAACATCCTCATCACAGTCTACTAGTGGCCAAGATGGAAATCATATTCCCATTTTACACAAGGTGACTGAAGTGCAGGTTGCTTGACAGGGAGACTTATTTTAGATTTCCCACTTCATGGAAAAAAGTAAAGAATTTCATTTTTAGGTTTGTAACACATCAGGGTTGTCTGATTTTAAAACCCTGAATCAATTCCTGCCTGTGGCCTGTATGTCCTCTTTCTCACCCTGCACCCACTTCCCAGTACCGCCAGCTTGAGGACACACTGATATTGACAGCAGCTGGGGGGAGTTAAGCTACAGCAGGAATCAGGCCTCAATGACAACTCTCAGCCCCCAAGTTTTTAGACTAATGCCACATCGAGTTTCTGCCCAATTCTAATTCTCAATATCCACTCATGACCCATTATAAGAAGGAAATAAACAGTGCTTAAAAAATGCACTTGTACCCCTGCTCAAGGAGCTGAAATGCCAAAGACATCCAATAAGCTTAGTAATTTCAAATGATGCTCTTAGTATCCAAGAAAGCATGACAGTGTGAAAGGAGGAGTTCCCACCCCATTCTCCATACAATGGGTCCAAATGATAAGGAGAGACATAACTTACTGGCTAGGGTTAACATGGCCCATATTTTTCTGTTCAGCTCTTAATAAACCTAAAGCTCACAAAGGCCAAGTTGTCTTCTTATCAGTGTGTTTGCTTTGTTCCTTCTTCCCCTAACAGCAGTGGGATTCAACATTCAGTAGGCACATGCTTTTCCTGTGGACCCACCTGGCATATCTGCGGGTAGTGACAACAATTCCCCTTAGGGCCAGTATTCAAACTGTGACCAGCATGACACAGGCACTGACCAACCACAAAGGATGTGGGCAGTGAATATCCTTTCTGTTCATGGCTGTTAACTCTGAGTGCCCAGGACTTTGGCAAAGGGAAGCTGTGCATGTATGTGGAAGATGCCACATTTCCAGATGCTCAGAAGAACTCATGGTACAGGGTAGAATGATCCCACCAGGTCTGGGCCACCATACAACAGCAGCAAGGAGACGACTGCTCTGTGACCAATAGGGACAAGCTTCACCACTCCACAGAACTGGATACACATTGGTCTACATGGCATGAAAGGCTGCGCCGTGCTGTGGCACACTTGCATGTCCAGTCTTCTTGCCACTCTCTGAAATCATACCTGGAGAGTGAGCTCTATACAGTTTAAAAAACATCTATCCACAGGAGAGGGGCATGAGAGAGGCTTGGCAGCTCGTCGAAGTTACCCAAGCAGGAAACAGCTGGTTGTGCTATCGGAACCTGGAGTTTCTCTCTGTGATCTCATTTCTCCAACTATAAACTGTGGGTAACAATATATACTTCATCATGTTATCATGAGGTATGCATTCAAGCAGACCTTTGTGAAAGTGCTTTATAAATCTTATGTACCAAATGCTTTCAAGGTGTTGGTTCCTTCTCCAGAATCTTTACTTTCTTATTTCTTCAATGGCAGCAGCCATTCTGCAGACAATATGGGGAAGAATCAACACATGGTGACTCTCCTGTATTTCTCACTCAGCAGTGACCACGTGGCTTTGTGGATTGTAGACCCCAGTGTACCAGGTGCTTTGCCCTGTATCACTAATAGCTAAAGAAAAACTTTTGTTTCCTCTAAAGGATAGAAAAAAGAAAAAAAGAAAAAGACTCACATTTTGATTTACATGTTTTCCCATTTGATCATTTATTTTCTGCTTGTAGTCTCTTTGGGACAGATTTTTCACTTTAATTCTTTCAAGCATCTCTTCTGGGATTTCACACATGCTGTTATAAATAATGCTTTCCTTGTTCTGATGTCAAACGGGTGAGTGGTGGGACAATCTAATAAAAGTTCAGGCAGGGTTCACAAGTTTTCTCAACCCGTTTGGAACATTTTTGAACATTTTCTTTGCAGTTCTTTCCTTAGTATTTTGGAGCATGTCACAAGAGTAGGATCTCCTTTATCCCCCCAAAAAAGTCACCATTGTTATAAATAACAATCACATTCTTGCTGCAGACACTTGACAGCTTGAGCCACACAAAACCATACCCTGTGCAGCAAAACACACAATGAGACATTTGTTTTGTGTTGTACTACTTGGCAACTTGCCCTTGCATCCTTTCTTAAATATTTGTGAGATGGAATGTGATCTCAAGTATGACACTAGGAGTCAGAATTTCTGCCCTTGGCTGTTCAAGATGTGACAGTGCCTCTCAAGCTCTTCTGTGGTCAGTTGAAGTGGGCTGCATGTTAGTCACTGAACTAGCCAGATTAAACTGATGCAAGATGGGAAATCCAGTTGGCTTGAGAATTGATGTAGACTTGCAATTTTAATTTTCCTCAATCTAAGAGACTAGATTTCTAGTTCCTGCTGTGCTCTTACCCAGTTTTAGGAAAAAGTTTCGTTAGGTCTCACTTATATTCTTATTGTTCATATGTGAAGGATTACTTCTAGCACAAAACACTATATTTCTGTAATCATCCACTACCACTTGGTGTCCATAATTATCCATCAACACACAGTACCTCACCTCTTACAAAGAATTTCCATTCAATTACCTCACTTGCATCTAACAGCTACCCTTTGGAGTAGATGTTGTCTTGCCTAGATATTACTAATAATGCACCTAACATTCAGAGAATTTAAGTAGTTTACCTCAAGCCCACTGAACACTATTCATTCTGATGGGACACTCTGCCTTTCTACCTTCTCTATTCTCCAACACATGCTCTGTGGTCAGCCAGCAAGCCTCATGGTGGATCCTCACCCAGGCGGAACTTGCTTGTGCTGCTTGGAAGGTTTGCTTTCCTGCCCTTTCCCCTTACTCCTCAGAGAACTCTGAAAGGTAAGCTCAAATTCCACCACTTATTTATTTATTTATTTTGGTACCAGGAATTGATCCCAGGGATACTTAACCACTGAGCCACATCTCTAGCCGCCCCCGCCCCCAGCCTTTTTTTGTATTTTATTAGAGACAGGGTCTCACTGAGTTGCTTGGGCCTTCCTAAGTTGCTGAGGCTGGCTCTGAACTCTCTATCCAGCCTCCTCCAGAGATGCTGGGACTATAGGCCTATGCCACTGTACTGGGCTAAATTCCACCATTTCAAGAAAAATCCCCTGCTACAGCTCAGTGACCATTCTAGTGCCTTTATGTCACCCTGAGAATAGAGCGGACACTCCCTTCTGCTAAAGGTTCACCTGCCTCAAGAGCATTGGACACTAATTAGTTATGTCTGGTAGGTGAGGAGGTGGTCAGTTAGTAAGCAAACCACATCTTCAAGTGGGTCTCTTGCAAGTGTTGCCATTTGGGAAGGAGTTCTCAAAATGTTCTTTCAAAGAGATCAGCCTCCACTACCTCTCTATCCATTCTCCAACCACTTCTCTAAACTCTCGATCAAACCAAATTGTAAATGGATGGAAACAGTCTTGCCATTCAATTAAATGCATAACCTTGTAAAATGCAACCAAAACTACTGAGATTCACATGAGGTGCAGGGGCTTTTTAAGTTGCACAAGAAACCCTATTCCTTGATTTGCCATCTGTATAGTAGACAGAAGGACTGTCCATGGTATAGATCTAGGACTAGTCAATCTGGGAACAAAGTCTGGGAAGACTTCATAATGCATAAATGTAGGAGTATACCAAGATGGTGATTCATATCCCATTTCTTCTGAGGCTGGAGAAAAAGGGGAGAAACTAAAAACGAATGTTTAGCCATTGAGGGCTGGGAAGGACTCCATCATTATTGACCATTAGGGCTGCTAATCACTGCAACTTGGGTAAACCAGCAATGCTAATGAGAACAATGTCTGAGGTCCAAGTGCAAAAAGAAATTTCACAGGACCTAAAATAAATCAAGCTGAGAAAAATAATGAATTGTTTTAAAACATCAAGAACTGTTCTTTTAGTCCTTAATGTTTATTTCCATGGCACCTCATTATTTTGGAAATGATATGTATAGGATGATCTGGTTAAAAACAAAAATAACAACTGTGTTCTAGTTAAAATACCTGGGTCTGAGTATCCTTTATATCTACTTGTTTGAAAACTATTTCAAGATAATAAATCCTGGAAAAAATATGAAAAGGCCCTTCGCAAAACTGCCTGGAATTAGAAATCAATGACTTCATTATTTTAAAATCAAAGTGGACACATCTAATCAGTGTAACTATAAAATTTATTTCTTACCCAAGCAATTCAAAGTACTCACTCTTTGGTCATTAGGTCGTAAATTGTGAAAAATTCCCAGTGGCTTAACATGCAATTTATTTTTCTACATCAGAAAACTAGGATTTAGAAACTTGCTGAGCAGGTGTAAATATGACTTGGTGACCAAAAGAAGTAAAGAAGGATCTTTATCTCTCCACTATACATGCTGAGAATCTAGGTTCTTTCTCATTGTTTGTTGTTATTTATTTATTTAAATATAAAATGTGTCTGGGAAAAGTTAATGAGGAATGCACAGTTCATTTTCCAGGGAAACTGGGAGACAAAAGAGGAGGTGAAGAGCTCAGCTCTTCCTCTTCTGTTGGGCTTCTCACAAAATGCACCCAATCATCCCCTGGTTCTCTCCTCACTGCCTCTTTTTATGTGCATCTGTATTGCCCCTCCCAGCCCATTCCTACTTCCCTCTTCTAATCTCCTCTCAAACCTCACTTGTACATTCCCAGTTCAAATGCTGCATTTTGTCTTATCCAGTTTGTCTCTTTATTTCCCTCTTGATCATGCTTATTCCTCCAACATTCATTCTCTCCCCAGAGCCTCCCTTCTGTGTTTACAAGAGGCACAACCGTAGACAGGAGCCTCTCTACACACCCAAAGCAAACGCCCCACTGGCTCTGAAACCACTGTTGATTTAAAAACAAGTAACTAAACTCACTAGCAAAGACCAATAATGCCTGGAAGGCGGCTTTTAGCTTGTGGTATTTACTCAATGAATGAGTGATAACTTGTTTGGGAGCCAAACATTTTACTCCCTTGGCAACATGCAGGCCAAAGGGCAAGCCCCATTAAGAGATGATTAGTTGTCAGAAGCTTTTGGCTGCATTAAATATTGAAAGGGCTCCTAGAGCTCCTCATCACACCCATGCCTGACCAGCAGTTTCTCCTGATCTGTTCCTTAAAAATTCATGAACTCTGTAAACTTTAAGGGATAGCTGGACCTTATTGACTTATTTATCATATGTTGCATTTGTAATAGAAGATTAAAAACAGGAGACAGAGAAACAATGTCTGCAAAATCTTCCCCTTGGAGAAGACCCTAGAACCACTGTGTCAGTCTGTGGGTACTCTGTCACGATGTCCAGAAAGATGAGAATTATATTATGAATTGAGCAGGTGATTCCAGGGTGGAGGCTACTGAACCAGGGGACACTTCCTGAGGGAAAAAACTCAGTCCTCTCTGCCTTGCCTCTGAGTAAACACGTCCTGGGGTGAGTGAGAAAGAATGCTGGTGTCTACTTGGTCACCCTCTCTCATAGATTAGGAATTGATTATAGATTAGGAATTGATTATTGTTATTCCTAAAATTTCTGATATTGACAGCGTAGAACATCTTTCCTTGTCTTTTCCTATTTATAGTAACAATCTGGTCAGAGGCATAAGGGTAATGACTTAGTAACTTGAAGGCCAAGTATTTTTGGATTAGTCAGTGAGAGGACATACTGGACCTTATGGTTAACAATATTTTTCAAATGTTTTCTTTCATAATTAAATCTCTATTCTGCCAGAACAAGGCAAACTGTCATCTGTGTTAAAGGAAAAGGTGATAGATCTGTCATCAGTATGTCCCAATACTTGGATTCTAGGTGAATACAAAGGGCAAATTCAATGCATCATTTTCACTGAGGATTGATTTTGTGTGTATTTTACCATAAAATAATAATAATACAGGTAATATAAATGATAATAATACCTCAGGTTTGTATGACCAATTTTACTTTTTCATAGTACTTGCATATAAATTCATTCTACAGTAATCAGACTCATCCAAAATATTGTTACAAAGATTAAATAAATTGATATTAGAAAAGCCAAGATAGAAGCCAGATCAAAAGTCTATATAATTTTATTCATATGATATTACAGAAAAGGCAAAACAATAGGTCTAGAAAAATTATGGTTGCCCAGGACTGGGCGTAGAGGGAGGGTTTCTTTAATAGGGTTCTGTATCTTGATTGTGATGACAGTTAAATGATTGTTTGCCAGAACTTGTAGAACTGTATAGTAAAAAGTTATATTCTACTATATTATGTTTTAATGAATCTGACTTAAATAAATAAAGTTTTTAGAAGAACAACTCCTGGCACATAGAAAATGTGCAATAAATATTAGTTGCTGTTTTTCTACATTTTTGGTTATCCATTTATTCTGCTTTTATCCCAATTTAAGAGATAAGGAATCTCTGGTAAAGGGACCAACTAAGTCCACACAGCCAGAAAGTGGTAGAATTTGCTCTCAAATGCCTGGTACTCTTTACATTTTTTACCTCAAGTCTGACTTGGAGTCAGATGCAGAGATGGGAAAAGGGTCTCTGCCTCCGCCTTCTTGGGCCACCATAACAAAGTACCACAGACTGGGTAGCTTAAATAACATAAATTAATTTTCTCACAGTTCTGAAGGCTAGAAGACCAAGATGGAGGTTCTTCCCAATTCAGTTTCTGTTGAGAGCTCTCTTTCTGCTTGAAGAGGGAGCAAGACAGAGAATGAACCCTCTGTAGTGTTTCCTGATAAGGACACTAATCCTCTGGAACAGGCCCCACTCTTATGAACTTTTTAAAACATATACTTCCTTAAAAGCCCAGTATCCAAAAAACACTCACATTGGGGGTTAAGGCTTTGGATCTGGAATATCCCCCTAAGGTCCATGTGGTAAAAGCTGCTTCCCTTGGGTGACATGATAAAGAGGTGGTGGGGCCTTTAGAATGTTCTGTCTAATGGGAGATCTTTAGTTCATTGGGGATATGCCCTTAAGGGACCCCAGTTCCTCCTTCCTTCTCTAAGTTCCTATTGCTGCCAATGGGACCTCCAAAACTATGAGCTAAAATAAATATTTTCTCCTTATAAGTTTCAGGTATTTTTAATGATGGGAAGTTGACTAATACAGGCTTCAACATATGAATTTTGAGGGGATACAAATAATGCATCATATACTCTCCTTGCCAATGCTCCCTTCTGATTCCTATGTGGTCTATGGCAGGTAGAACAGTTCTGAACACTAGAAATTAGATCATTTTTAGCCAGAATCCAAATCTGTGATCATTACTTCAGATTCCCATGGCCCCAAGTGAAGGTCCAACCCTTCTTGGGTAACTTTTGATGGTTTCCATATTACCAACTAACTGTAAAGTTGAGCAAATGGTTTAAACCTGCTATTGTTCCATAACAGTTCTCAGATTCAGTTCAGCTCCAGTGTGAGCCTGTCCTCCTCCCTTCCTCATTTTCCTTGGGGATAGCTGAGGGAAAGCAAAGAAACCCTGGAACTCTCTAGTGAGGTGGAGACAAAGGTAGAATGGCTTTTGGACTCCATATTACCTCAGGTTACCATCCTCCTGGGTCCTACTGTTCCATGATTTAGGAAAGGCTGAATGTTACAGTTTAGATCTGGAATGTTGTCCAAAGGCTATGTGTTGAAGGTTTGGTCTCCAACGTAGCAGGTTTCAAAGGTGGGGCCTTGAATTAATGGATTAATAATTTTATGGCATTATCAGGAAGTGGTGGCAACTGTTGGAGGTAGGGCTGAGTTGGAAGAAGTAGGTCACTAGGGACATGAACAGGAAAGGTATTACTTGCCTCCAGACCCTTTCTCTCTTTCTCTCTTCTTGTTTTTCCACCTCTTTCTCTGCTTCCTGGCAGCCATGAGCTAAGCAGCTTTCCTTTGTCATGCTGTTCCACCATGAGGCTCTGCTGCACATCAGGCCCAAAGCAATGAAGCCAACTGACCACAGACTGAAAGCTCTGACACCATGAGCCAAAATAATTTTTTCTCCTCCAAGTTGCTTTTCCTCAGGCATTTTCCCCAACCATACAAAGATGACCAACACACCTGTGCACTCTAGAATTGTGACTAAATGCAATCTAAAGAGTCCAAGACCCTTTTTCTTAAAAGTGATTGCAATTCATCCTATTTTATATTTGACTTTAATCAGAAGCAAATATGTCTTCTCTCAGTAAGGCATGCAACTGCTCTCAAGTGGACATCGAAGAATCACATTTGAATCATTCCTTGTAAGAATAAACAACATGCTCTTCCTTTTCTGATTGCTTTGTCTCCCCAGTAACTCTTATCAACCTAAATGGAGGAGTTTACCGAGTGAATTTGGAGCAGGATTAAGTCTTTAAAAGGTACCAATATACCCTGTTGCCTGGCCCATGATTATTGAACTTATATATAACACAGCAATGAGAAGATGTACATTCCTACAATACACATTTTTTTAAGCTGCCATTTTTAAGTGTTAAATATTATTGACCTTTTTATATCATCCTAAGCATTATGGTTTTCGAGGCAAGAGACCATTTGAGTTTCAGTATTCAGGACCAAAGCATTGCACCCG
Source organism: Spermophilus citellus (assembly GCF_964194105.1). Taxonomy (NCBI): domain Eukaryota; kingdom Metazoa; phylum Chordata; class Mammalia; order Rodentia; family Sciuridae; genus Spermophilus; species Spermophilus citellus. The sequence goes on along the minus strand of NC_138183.1, from coordinate 89,927,422 downwards.
TCTTGGTGAGAAGCCACAGCAACTGACAGAATGCTGAGCAATGGAGTCAGAAAGCAGAGGCAATGTGTATTCATGTCATTGTCTGTGCTAAGGGGATTGTAACATTGGTTTAGTGCTCGAATTTCAATTCGAAATTGTTCCTATGGAAATGATTCCAACAGGATTGTATTCCAGATAGTTTTTAGAAAGGGAAGAAAGCTATGATTAATCCATAGAATAGAAAAAAAAAAGGAAAAAAATATCTTCTGTTTTAGAAACAGCTGTGATTATCGTGATTATTGCTGCTCCGGGTGCACCATGTCCAGCAAGTGGAGAGTTCATTGGTCCCAACATTAACCTTGGCTTGTTAAATAACTCTGAAGACCCTGCCAGAAACTATGTCCCTCCATTAACCTTGAATGAGGACTTAATATATCAGATCCAGTTAAAAATGAATAAGGTCCTCCCTCCTCCCAGCTGGGGAAGTTCATTCAGACACAGGAAGTGTTGTCTGCATCCTTATGAGGATAACAATAACAGGAAAGTTGCTTTCTCTAGAGAGCTCTAAATGCCAGCCTGGCATCACTACGGTTATTTTCTGCTATTCCTGTGTTACATGTAATGCATGGCAATTGTGACCTTGGCTATAAAGGGCATCATGAGTTCTTATGATGAGCTGAGAGTTAAGAAGTAATATAACACAAGTAATTCAATTACTGAGCACCTACTTTGTGTGCTCTGATTTGCGCTAAAGATGTAATCTACCTTTAAAATTCATTTTTCTTGTACCTCTTTAGATATACTTACAGAAAAAGTATATCAATGAAAAGTGCACATTTTACAAGAAATGGCCATTTTCCAATTTTGAAATTAGAGTTCAATTTCTAACCAGCAGCTTTTTTGTTCACAGTGGTGAATTGAGGAAGCTCAGTGTTACAGAAAACCAGTGTGGGGGTAGCCATGTGCTTCTCATACCTTTCTGTGAGTGTGCCCTAATACCCAAGAAAGATGTGAAAGGTTGAGGGAGTGAGGGGATAATTGGGATTATATCTGAGGGTAGCTCAGGTCTAATGGCAAGTGTGGCATTTTAAAAAAATCTTATATTTCATCTTTTACATCTGATATACTTGTTGCACTAGACTTTATACAGCATTATGAAAAGTAATATTTGTCCCTAAGTCATTTGCTGTGAATGATGCTTTAGAATCATAGCCTGTGTTTATTTTGTGGTTTTGTGAGTCTCTGGTCTGGGCTCACCATCTGTATTCAAATGTTACTCAGATTCCCATTTCAGAAGCATGGGTAGCAGAAGAGAATGGGCTTTGAGGTTGGCAGACTTGCTTCCTGTTCTAGCTCAGCCACTTACTAACTAGGTGAACATAAATAAAGTACTTACGGTATTACAGTCTCTCCACTGAATCGCAAAAGAAATACATGCATAAGCCTTCACACTTCTCCACAGCCTATGTTCTAAAGAGGCACACCACGTTCTAGAGATTAGCACTATGGCTAGGTCTAAGCAAAAGGAAACGCTCAGATATTAGGTTTGGGATAAGAGCCAAAACCCAACATCAAGATTCAAAATGTGTTATGTTTCATGAACACACAAACTTACATATTTATAAAATATTAGTTATAATTAAAATTAATATCAATTTATAAAATTTATATGCAATATTTTAGGCAATATCTTTATTAATTCTGTTCATGAAACAAAATTTCATGATATGGAATTTTTCACTCCTTACTCCCACAGTTGGCCTCATCATCAATTTTCTGCATATTCCCTTCCAAGGTCTCCATGCTCTGCAGTCACACTTTGTTTTTACCAAAACTTCTCTTTAGGTACAGATCTCTGACATTTGGGAAAGTGTGTTTATTACTTGAATTCATTTACAAAAATAGCTTTCAGGAAACATATAAAGGTCTTTTAGCACTAGTATCTACTGTCTGAACACAGACTCAGGGAAATAATTCTCTTCATCCCTGAATTTGTCTTTGAAGACTAGAAAACTCCAGAGAATGGCAAGGTTTAGACAGAACCAGCAATCTACTGCAAATGAAGTGAAAACTCAAGGGAAAGGAAGATAACTCCCATTTTAAGAACAATTGACTTTTGGAACCACCTTCCTTCTTTTCCAATGGGGTTCCGACCTCTGCTTACCTAAAGATTAAATGTCATCAATATTTCATACTCCTTTTGAATCCCTATTTTGCCCTCTCTCTTCCCATTCCCCTTAAATAGTAGGAACATCACTGCAGGTTTTGCTTGAGCTGAAACTCCTAGAGTCTTTATTAATACCTTCTTTTTCCTTATGCCAATTTCTAAGCCATCATCAGGCTCTTTCAGTCCCACCTGCAAAGCTTCCCTTGAAGGCAATAGTTCCCCCTCATTTCCATGTAGTCCACCTGGTACCAGCTGCCACATTCCTTCACTCATTCTGGGGTATGCTAGCTTTCACCTTTGCTTCCTGTAATCCATTCCCCTCTAGAGCAACTGGACTGTTCTTTTAAAAATGTAATTGGATCTTGTCACTCACCTGTTTACAATTCTTCCCTGACTACCACTGTACTTGAATACAATCCAAACATCTCAGCAAGACTCCTAAGGTCCTACCTGACATTCTGACATGGGTGAGGCTCACCTGTCTCTTAACCACCTACCACTCTCCTTACTCACCAAGCTCTGGCCACATTAATTATATTTCTCTTCCTTCTTTATTGCACTTAGAACTAGCGGAAAATTATTCTTTGTATTTGTTTATTTGTATCTTCTGTCTCCCTCGACTGGAGTAAGCTCCATGATTCTGGTGACCTTGTTCTCGTGATATCTGTAGAATTCAGAATAGTGCTAAGCACATAGTAGTAGGTAGTTAAGAAGTGGTTGAAATGAATGGATGAACAGATGTTTTAGCTTCCAGTACACAACAGTCTATTTAGGGAATGTCATCTCTAGAAAGTTGCCCATTGCTATAACCTTCAGCTTTTCCCCCCTTTTGGCCACACTACCCTTCTCCTGGAAGTTATCAGAGATTCAGCTCCAATCATTCGGCCTGCCCTCCTCTCTGGCACCGGATCTTGCTCTGCCATTGGCAGAGGAAGAAGAGTAGGAAGATCTGCTGTTGGACTGAAGCCAGGGAATGGGTGCTCCTGGGATTCATAAATTGAGGCATGTCAACCCACAAAACAATCTTACAAAAGAGAGTTTTATAGAGAGAGGACGAATACAGAATATAGACAAGGGACTCAGGTATGTTGTGTGATAAATAATAAATATTACAGAATGTTCTTGTAATTGGCCCACGGTATTTATCACACAACATTCCTGACTTTCTAGTCTATATTCTCTAAAAGTTCAAAGAGAAGGAACTTTGTTTCTGTTGAATCTCCATGCCTGGGACAGGACCTGGCATACGTTAGGCCCCCAATAAATATGTGTTGAATGAGTTAAGACACAAACGAACTAATGCAAGTAATGAAGTTCAAAAACAATTTCTCATGAACCAATTAGAGTCCTGCTTTCAAAGGGGACTCTAATAAAATTGGCAAACGAATGGGCTTCTGTAATACAAGTCAGTTAATTATTAGAGGGAAAAGAAAGGAGGGAGGAAGGGAGAAAGAAAAAATAAAGGCAGAGAGACAGAATGGGAAAGGAAGGAAGGAAGGAAGGAAGGAAAGAAGGAAGGAAGCAAGCAAGCAAGGAAGGAAGGAAGAAAGGGAAAGAAGTAAAGCAGAGAAAAAAAGGAAAAGGTTTTAAAGAAAGAAAGGAAACTGTTTTGCTTATACAAAGTAAATAAAATACCCAGACTGGCCCAGATGGAGATTGATAACCAAATAAAATGCCCAGACTGGCCCAGATGGAGACCTATGCATGGAATCTAAGACAACTAACTTCTAATAAATAGGTCCTGCACTCTTATGATAGGTCCTTCACTCACTTTCTCCTCCCATTTATTTTTCTCTCATTTTGATCATGACTGCTCCCTCCATGCTGGCCCCCAGGAATGCACTGCATCCCATTAATGCTCTCTCCTGTGCAGAAGCGTAGCTCTTCTCAGTTCACCTTAGCACAGGTCTACATGAGCTGGAAGGTTTTACTAAAATTTAGGGTAAAACCATAGAAAAATAAATACCGAGAACACAGCAGATAGGACTGTGCTGATGCCGAGAGTCCGGTTTTCTGACTTTGTCCCAGCAGGCTTTCTGTTGGCCCTTCCAGGCCTGTCCTTGAGCTTGCTCTAACCCCCCTGCTAGCTAGCACCCACCTGAGTTTCCCCTGTCCTAGCCTAGACTGGCTGGCCTGATGCTGAGGACATGATGTGAAGACAACCCTGCCTGTCCCCAGAAACTCCTTTCTGGACATCTGAGACCTTCATGGTCGAGACAAGAAGGTCAGATTCTGCTCTCTGTTCAAGCTGCCCTGGCTCATAGAAGTAGCTTGTCGAATGACACTCCTCTTGCCCTTGGGAGTTACTTTGAGTAAAACGTAATTCCTGAGAGGTCAAACAGCAAGAGTCAGCTGGCCAGTTTTGTAGTGGGCAAACCTCTCAGAAGAAGGGAGTGTTTATTTCTTGAAGAATGTGTAAACGGCTCTGAACCATTTGCTGAACTCTTTAATGGTCACTTCATAGCCTCTTTAAATTAAATCACTAAAGTTGTACCATTATTTTAAAGTAGGAAAAGTGGTTAACCCTGGAGGGAAAGATTAGGTTTGGCAGAAGAGGAACCAAAAGTGAGCTTTATAAAGTAAAACCCCACGGAGAGACACTAATAGCACCTGGGAAGCTCTGCACGTCCACACATCAGAGCTTGCACCCGACATGAACTCGGAGCCTTCACGGGCCAGGTGTTTCATGATCTCCACTAATGAAAACCCAGCCAATCAGAACTGGCCTCATTCTGCTAGTTATCCTCTTGGGGTCTTCAGGAATTACAACCAGGCTTGCTTTGCATTTTTATCGCCCATGTCTTCTGCTGGAAAACTGGGAGCTGGGCAATGGGGGGTAAGTGTTAATTTAGCTGGAGGGAAACAGGCAAAGGTGTGGCCTAAAAACCATCTTCTGAGTAATGAGGTGGTTTTACCAGGAGAATAATGTCTGGAGCTAGTCACCCAGGGCAGGTCGAGAAAAAGCGAGGGTAAATGGTAGACAGAATGTCTCAGGTTTGATGCAACCAGCTTTTTGACATGAATAGTCATTAACTGTTTGAATAATCAGATGAGGAAACCTGTGAAGCCCCCTTCTCTGTACATCTCTGAGGCTCTCCAATAGAACACTCAGGGGATTTTTCTGTCCCCCTTAATTTAGAAATTCAAGCCTTCAGATGGGAGGAAAGGAGCTGTGTGTATCTCAAATTCTAGAGAATACTCTTTATCACTCAGGGCCCAGCATAACATCTGCCAGCTGGATTAGACTTCTGCTCCCCATCCCCTGAAAAAAGCACTGGCCCTACAATAGTCCCCCACCCTAGATTCTTCTCCTTTTTCAGTGTGCATAGGAAGAAGAACTGGGAGTGATGGGGGGAGGGCTGAGCAGGAGAAATGGGGCCACTTGTCTTTGTGTTCCTGAAGAGTTAATTCCTTTTCTTTATCTCTCTGCTTCTCCTACTCTTAACCTGAAACCAAGCAAAGGGCTTCAAAAGAATCTCTCAGAGAGACCAGGGATAACTTATGGAGGGGAGACATGGACCTCATTTTGTTTTGGAGCTTCTTCTTAGTCCATAAATATGCCTGTGCTGCAAAGAAAAATGCAAGGGGAATGGAGAAAGGTGGCAGGGCTTAGCGCGAGCCAGAGAGCCTGCTGACCCACCATCAGCAAGGGCAAGTTTGTGTGAGTTTCTCAGGAATAAGTGAGTATTATGAAAGTCTATGTTTGAGATTTCTTGTCTGTACTCTGGCTGTCCAAGAGTGATCCAAAAATGTAAACCGTGAAACAGCTCTACCAAAGGAGAAGAACGAGAAGTAGAATATCTATCCTTTATCCTTGGTCTCCCCTCCCAGCCTCTAAGCATCAGGAACTAGCATCAGAGAAAGGAGAAAGGAGATGCTCAGGCTGTGGTACTGGAAGAGGAGGTTTTCGATCTGATGTAAGAATAAAGTTTTAAATTAGGTTTGTTGGTTCCATAACTGAAGATGAGATGAAAGTTTGGGGATCCAGCTGAGATGGATATGCAATATTACTCCCCTGTTAGAATGACAACAATCCAAAACAATGACAATGGCAAATGCTGGTGGGGTGTGGGCAACAGGAACTCTTCATTTGTTGCTGGTGGAATGCAGAATGGTATAGCCACGTTAGGAGAAAATTTAGCAGTTCCTTACAAATTCTTACCAAACAATTCAGGATTCGCACTCCTTGGTATTTATTTATCTGAAGGGAGTTAAAAATTTATGTCCATGAAAAAACCTTCACATGGTATCTTAATTCACAACTTCCCAAACCTGGAGGCAACCAAGATGCCATTTAGTAGGTGAGTGAATAAATTATGGTATATCCAAACAATGGAATACTATGCAGTGCTAAAAAGAAATAAGCTATCAAGCCATAAAAAGACATGCAGGAAACTCAATTGTATAGTACAAAGTGAAAAAAGCTAATGCAAATTAAAACCATTCTAATATTTCATCTCACTCCAGTCAGAATGGTAGCTATTATGCATACAAACAACAATAAGTATTGGCAAGGATGTGAGGGAAAAGGTACACTCATACACTGCTGGTGGGACTGCAAACTGGTGCAGCCAATATGGAAAGCAGTATGGAGATTTCTTGGAAAATTGGGAATGGAACCACCATTTGACCTAGATGTCCCTCTTCTTGGTCTATACCCAAAGGACTTTAAAACAGCATACTACAGGGACACAGCCACATCAATGTGCATAGCAACACAATTCACAATAGCTAAACTGTGAAAACAACCTAGATGTCCTTCAATAGATGAATGGATAAAAAAATGTGGCATATATACACAATGGAATATTACTCAGCAATAAAAGAGAATAAAATCATGGCATTTGCAGGTAAATGGATGGAGTTAGAGAAGATAATGCTAAGTGAAGTTAGCCAATCCCAAAAAACCAAATGCTGAATGTTTTCTTTGACCTAAGGAGGATGATTCATAGTGGGATAGGGAGCGGGAGCCTGGGAGGAATAGATGAACTCTAGATAGGGCAGAGGGGTTGGAGGGGAGGGAAGGGGCATGGGGTAATTAATGATAGTTGAATGTGATGATCATTACTATCCAAAGTACATGTATGAAGACACAAATTGGCGTGAATATACTGTGTATACAACCAGAGATATGAAAAATTGAGCTCTATTTATGTAATAAGAATTGTAATGCATTCTGCTGTCATATATAAATAAAAAAATTACATAAAAGTTAAGTATTATAAAATTCCAATTATTTGACATTGTAGAAAAAGTAATACTAAAGAAATAGTAAAAATAAGGTTGATAGGGGTTGGGGGAGAGATGAATAGGTGTAGTAGAGAAAATTTTAAGATAAACTTAAGAGCATTGAAACTATTCTGTAGGGTACTATGCAGGTGGATACATACCATTGTACATTTGTCAAAATCCATAGAATGTGTGGCATCCTGGTGCAAAAATGGATGTTGGGTGATAAAGATGTGTCAACTCAGGTCCACTGACTGTAACAAATGTCCTACTCTGGACCAGGATGTTGACAGTGGGTGGTTGTGCATATGTGGGGTAGGGAGTAGATGTGAACACTCTACATTTTACTCAGTTTTGCTATGAACCTAAAACTGCTTTAATTAATTTTTATTTTATTTTATTTCATTTTTAAAATTTTTTTATGTTTGGGGGGTACCATGGATTAAACTCAGGGGCACTCGACCACTGAGCCACATCCCCAGCCCTGTTTTGTATTTTATTTAGAGACAGGGTCTCACTGAGTTGCCTAGCACCTCACTTTTTCTGGGGCTGTCTTTGAACTCGTGATCCTCCTGTCTCATCCTTCTGAGCCGCTAGAATTACAGGCGTGTGCCACTGCACCGAACTCTAATTGTTTTTAAGTGTTAAAATGAGGGTGTGGGCTATGGCAGTGACTAAGGCTGTGTTCTCAGGCTCCTCATATATATAATTTGTTCTAATTAGTTATACATGACAGTAGAATGTATTTTGACATATCATACATAGATGGAGTATAACTTCTTATTCGTCTGGTTGTACATGATGTAGAGTTACACTGCTCATGCAATCATACATGCACATAGGGTAACAGTGTCCAATTTATTCTATTACCATTCCTACCATCATGCCCCCTTCCCTCCCTTCACTCCCCTTTGTCTAGTCCAAATTACCTCTATTCTCCCCAAACACACTGTGAATTAGCATCTGCATATCAGAGAAAACATTTGGCCTTTGGTTCTTTGGGATTGGCTTTTTTTTTTTTTCACATAGTATGATATTTTCCAGTGCCATCAATTTACTGGCAAATGCCATAATTTCATTCTTCTTTAAGGCTGAGTAGTATTCTAAGGCTCTTCTGGTAACATGTTTTCATCCACACTTTCAAAAAATTCAGGAAAGGTGGTGGCCAGCCCTGATCTGTCCACACTGTTTTCACTGTCATTCATTGGTTTGTGAAGTATGTTCTGGAGAAACCAAGAACCTAGTCAATAAGTAAGAAATGTGGCTTGGTGGAAACCAACCAAGAAGACAGAAGGGTGGAAATTGGCATGGAGTGGTCCTTCCCTGTGGTAAAGTTCCTGGGGCAGGAAGTCCTCTCTCAACAGGAAACAGGAAATGACATCATTTCTCAGGAGTTTTGGAAATGGGGACCTAGTCAGGGTCTAGGAAAGGGGATTTGGAGCAGGACCATTTTCACCAAGAAGAAAGTAAGCTTTACTGTGGAATGTACACAGTATTTCCTCCCATATCTGACTTTTTTTTCTTATTAAACCCCAGACTTTATCTAGTTGTAATTCTGACACTGGGAAGCTAAATTTGCAAAGTGGATTAAAAAGATGTTGAGGGTATCAGAATAACAACAGTATCAGGCAAGAATCAATGAAAATGAGGAGGAATTGAATAGTAGTGAGAAATGTTTTTAACATAAAGACCTGTGCCTCAGTGGCTCAACAGGTTAGCAGCATCATAGCTAAGGATATTAGGATATAATGTTCATCATACCAGTTTTCTTTTAAAGGTATTAGACTCTTAAGAGGCAGAACAGAAAGGGAAGGCTGCATGGGGGATTCCAAGGAAGCCACTGACAACCTCAATTACAGGTAAGGTCTCCTGGGGACAAACTTTCCCTTCTACAAGATGACATCATCTGAGTCTAGACTGAAGAACCCTGTCAGAGGTAGCACTGTATCATGTACAGATGATGTCCTTACAGTGACAAATTATATTTCTTTCCTTAATAGAATCAAGGTGGGAGGATTTCTCCATGAAGCAGAGCCCAAGGCTAAGGAAGAGATGCCCCTAGTTTCCCAGGGAGTATCTCATCTCTCTGCCTCTGGATGGATTCCCCAAAGGAGAGTGAAGCAAGGTGCACATGCTAGAGACAGGGATGCAGACACATGTTATTTATCATGCTGAATGTGAGCAAAGACCACGTAACTCTCTACATGGACAAAGCTGGGCTCACCAGCCTTGTAATAGCCCCAGAAAGGAAGGGGTTAATCAGTAGAGGCACTGAAAACTCTAACCAACTTGATTGCAGAGCAGCTACGGTGATGCTTGACACACAGAGGAAGCAAAGGACAGGCTGTGGTTTGTTCTCTCTCTCCACCTCTCTCCATATTCCTTCTCTATTCTGGCCTTGTTTTCATTTCATCTTTAATATAACACCATGATACAGGTGCCGGGACTAGTACCAAAGGCCTGTCTCAGCCAGCAGCTTCCAGGTTATAGCCCTCCAAATCAGCCCTAGCTCTCTGACTCTGAGTCCAGGGAACACTACACTCCATCACAAGGGCTCCTAGCACCAGCCAATCCACACAGTGTGGGAAGACCCACAAAGGGTCCCTTTCCTCCCCTCAGGTAATGTCAGGAGACAAGTGTAGCAGGAAGTACTGCACTTTGGGTCAGCAAAGCCGAGCTTCAGAATGTCTTGCCCTGGGTATCTTTGCTCAGCCCATAGCCCACAGTCCCTGGGGTGGAATTGCTCTATTGTGTCCCTCTGATGAGACGCCTTGGAGCTTTCTTTTGTAAGCTTGTCTGAGTAAGAAACAATAATGGAGGTCACTGCCAAGCCTTTCACAGTGACGCCTTTCATGCTGCATTAATAAATCTCACAGTACTTCATCACTCACATTAATGGGAAGGGGGTTACTTCTTTAGAAATGCTCTTTCCCAAGGTTAATATTTCATGTTAAATCTATTCACTCTTTTGACATTTTTATGACCTGTGTACAGTGGTCTCATATGTTCACAATAACGTTCAAATTGAAAGAGCATGATGATCACTTGACAATATAAAAAGTGCTCTTTGTTAAGTCAATTTTAAGCATCTTGTTACACTTGGGACTTGTGGCCAATCAGATATATTTTCCTTTTAATGATTTCTCATTCTTATTTTTCCCAGGATTGCAATATTTGGAAAGGCTAGGGAGAGACTGTTGACTTATCTGAGGACCTTAAGGGTTCATGTGTTTCTTTTTCTGTATTAGAATAATTAGATGAGCGAATGTGTTCTATTAAATTGAAAACTTTAGGAGTCCGGAACTGCTACCCTAAATTTGAACCTGGCCTCCAGTTTCTGTTGAGTTGTCTAGATAAAGTTGGTACGTCCCAGTGCTAGAAGCTTGGCCAGCACATGTTCCAGGCTGTATGGTTATTTATGGACATCTGCATTACTTTTCACACAACCCAGCAAGATAGATAATGTGATGTCCAATATTCAAATAAACAAATTGGGGATTGGGGAGTTTCAAGGTCTTGCTCACTTGTAGTGGAACCAATTAAGCAACCCCTTAACTCCCAGGCAAGAATTAGCCAGAATTGGCCCCAGTTTGCAGGAATTATCATTGTGCTTTGGATTTCGTTAAAACTTACAGAAGTTATGTGCTATCTGCTTGGACAACCAATATTTCACAGGATTTGATCAGTCACAGTAAGATTTATTGTCCACTCCGTCCCCAAAACTGAGGACAGAAGTGCTCTTTCCTTAAAGTCTACCAATGTTGTTATGGTTCTGGGTGCAGGGTGGGGTGGGGGGAGCCAGTCTGAGTTCACTGTTCTTGGAAATGCATCCCTTTACAATGGGATGCTCTTCGAAGCACACGCTGACAGTAGATCCAGGACTGGCTAAGTCTCAGCAAGAATTTAGGGACTGCGTTTATATTAGGGAAGATTATGCAGGAAAAAACAAAATATCTATTTTTTTCCAAGATCTTTTTCTGATTCTCAGGACCCATATAGAGTTTCTAGTTCACTTTTCTGTTTTTAAAATGGTCTAAGGGTTACCTCTAAGCTCTGACCATAATAGCCCCTTCTCTCAGGGAAAATCCTCTCCCTCTGGTTGGAGCATGTTTTATGCATTGCAGTGGGGCTTTCTGCAGATCTCTTTTCTGCACATTACTGACTTGTCTGGGTCTAATTTAGGCCACAACACACATTGGGTAGGAACTCTTTAATTCCATGTTCTCTTCAGTGTTCGGCAGATTTTGTTCACTCAACAAATGTTAAATGCCAGTAATAACTAACACCTTCTCTCTCTAAATAAAGCACTATTTTGAGGCAGCATATACATGACCATTCTGATTTCATCTTTTATTTAGAGAACGGCAGGCACGGGTGGGGGAGTCATACACAGCATAGATTCTGTCAGCAGTACTTGAATTTCAAAGTCTGAAACTGGGTCATGGTGACAGGATGGAGGATATTGAATGCTAAAGAGCCCAACAACACTGCAGTGATCTGGGGATGGTAACAAATAAAGTGCTCAAGAAGAAGACAGAGTGGAGGAGTGAGAAGAGCCCTGGATGGGCCAATAGCACCCAAGTCAGGGTCTGTGCTCTGCTAGTGACTGTCTACGTATGCTCCATATAGCTGATACCTTCAGCTTTGTGAGACCAAGGGGTTGAATTAGCTGATACCTGCAAAAAATCTATTCATTCCTTTAAATTATTCATTTATTGAAGACATTTATTGGGTGTTTACTTTCCATTAGATGTGAGGAACATAATAGTGAACATAGTCCCTACTTTCTTAGAACTCAGAGTGGAGGATATATTAAAATTTTGAAAATAACTATAAAATTACATGCGCAGTTAAGAGCTATAGAGGAGAAGTACATGGTACATAAGAATAGAAGAAATACTCAAAATATCCAGTAGCATCAACTAACCAGAACACACATAGTTTGGTGGCTGAAGGCTCCAGTTGTATCTGGAAGTAACACCTTAGTGACTGAACAGTGGACTTAGGATGATGGTTATTTACCAAATTAAAGGAAAACATTTCAATTTTTGCAACCAGTTTTGTAAATAAATATTGGCTTTGGATAAAATTTGGTAATAGAAGGATTTGTTCTGAGTTGGAAGGCTAGTGAAAAGCTTATATGAGGTGAATTCAAGCAACAAGTAAGAATGAATTAATGCAATAAAGAGAGGAGGAAATCATTCTAGATAGAGTGCAGCACGTTCAAAGACCATGTGACAGGAGGGAGCAAGCTCTGTTTGAGGAACTCAAAGAATTGCAGCTGGGCTTACATGCATTAGCAGAGGGAGCATAACAGGAGGTGAGTCTGGTGATATGAACCAGAACACATGGGATTTTGTAGGCCAGAGAAGAGATTTCAGATTTTCCCCCGTAAGAGCAATAGGAACTCATTAAAGATTCTTAGCTAAGGATGACATGACCAGAGATGCGTTTTATAAAGAACATTCTGGTTACTGTATAAAATAGGGACTTCAATAGGAACAGTTGGAAGGTTGTTGTGGTCACCCAGGGGAGAGGTCGGTGGCTCAGGAAATGATGCTGGTAATAAGAGTGGAGAGAGGATATTGTTCTTGCTTGCTCAGCTTGGTAGATGATAGTCATTCACTGAGTCAGGAAATGTTCAACTAGGCCCAGGGCATATTGGTAATGGGAGCAGGGAGAGAGGCTCTCAGAAGTGGGTGGTGGGACTGACCATACTGACATGGAGGGGCCTCCGCAGTATCTAAGCTGAGTTCTGGGCATGTGGGAATGGCTTGGACCAGAGGTATGCATTCCTAGTCATCTTTGCAGCGTGGTCACTAAAGCCCAGACTGTGGAAGGACAGCTCAGAGAAGAGCAATGGGACCAGGAGGGACCTTGAGAAGTTGGAAAAGTTAATATCCAGGCATTTGACCCATTGTAAAGGAGATGAAGAAAGAGTGACAAGAGTAAATAAGGGTAAACAAAGTATAGAATCAAGGAAGCCAGGAAAAGAACATGTCAAGAAGCAGGGGACGATGGTCAAATGAAATGATGAATGAAATTGCCCCTCTGCTTGATCTCCAGAAAGGTTTCACTGAAAACTGCCACATATTTTTTTTAACTTTTTACTTTAAACTAATTACAGATTTATAAGTACTCCCCAGTAGAGTTCAGAGAGGTCCACAGTCCCTGTCACTCCTTCCCCCAGTGGTAGTGTCCTACACAGTGATAGCTCACTGACATCTACATACATCAAGCACAGGAAATTGACGTTGGCACATTCTAATTAACCACTAAAGCCTCAATCAGGTTACTGAAGTAAGAGCTACTCTGATGGAACAATGGGGCTGAAAGTCAAATTAGAGTGGGCCGGGCAGCGAATGGAAGGAGAGGCCACAGAGACAGTGTAGATGGTAAATACTTATTGTATTCTATGCTGTGACAGCCATGAAGCCAGATGCTGGAACAGTGTGGTGCCTTGGAGGAAACGTTTACATCCATAGGCTCTGGACAAAGAATCTGGGGACAAGGAAACTGAGGGTAAAAATCTGTCTCTGGCAGTGGGCACCAGCTTTGGAGGCTATAGGAGGCTGTGGACCAGGAGCTCTCTGGTGGTACAGTCATGAGGATATCCAACTCTTGGTAGTGACAGGCGATGGTGTACTCATGTAAGAGCAGACACATCAAGACTCTTCCTTTAGGACAGATTTGTCATCTGTTATGTGTGGACGAGGTGCCCCTATGAAAGCTCATGGGGCAATGTAGTGATGTTCAGAGGTGAAATTAGATTATGAGATCTATGATCTAATCCATGGATCAATTCATTTTATGTATTAATAACTAGGATGTATTACAGGGTGGTAACTCTAGACAGGTGGAATGTAGCTGGAGGAAATAGGTCACTGGGGGTGTGTTCTTGGGGATTACATTATGTCCCTCGCTTCTCTCTCTCTCCCTCTCTCTCTGTCTCTCTCTCTCTCTCTCTCCCTCTCTCTCTGTCTCTCTCTCTCTCTCCTCTTTCTGGCTGCCATGAGCTGAACAGTTTTCTTTCACAATGCCCTTCCATCGTGATTCACTGCTTCACCTCAAGCCCAAAGCAAAGAAGCCACCTGATCATAGACTGAACTACTGAAACCACAAGCCCAAAATAAACTTTCCTCCTCTTAGTTGTTCTTGGGTATTTTGGTCAGTGATGAAAAGCTAACTAACCCATCATCCCAATACCTCTCAAATTTTACAGACTGTTTCAGTGAAATCCAAAATGTTTTACAGTGTCTATTACGTTTTCAGTAATTACATTTTCTAATTGAATCTTACAAATTCTCATTCTATTCTAGGTAGGGTCAGTATAAGGTGTTCCAAAAAAGCCCATTTCACAGATGAAGACACTGATCAACAAGCTTCAGGGAAGCTCATGTCTTTCTACTATGGAGCAAGGTCCTTCCTGGAACTCAGAATTCCGACTTGATAATCTTCCTATTTCCTCTTACAGGTTCCTACTTTTCGAGTTGCCTTGGATCTGAAGATTCGATTTGGGCCATGTAAGTCGTCACTGGTACCTATGAAAATTTAGTCACATTTTCTTTCTAGTATCACCCAAATTAGCAACCCCCAGGTATCAAGCAGTCAACAGTATCATAAGACTTGTTTTATATTTGTCCCTCATTACAATCCGTGGATGGCTGGCAATCAAAAAAGTACACATATGAAAGCTTAAAGGATAGATTTTTACCACTGCTTCACATTCTAATTCCTCCTTCATTGGGGTCATTCTATGAAGTTCTCTTTTCAAGATGGTGGGAGGCAAAGGAAAGTCCAAGGAGGAGGGAGTGCTGGAGATAGGGGGCAGCAGGACCTGGATCCTCACTGGGCTAGGGCTGGATTATGCTTCCTTCGGACAGATGCATTCAGGTGCACTGCTGGGAGGTCTCTCCTGCCCTCTCCATGCCTCTCAGTCTGAGGCAGGGTCTTACACAGCCACTGGCTGCTCCTCCTCCAGTGAGAGGAGCTCTCAGGGTGCTCTGGTGCTGCATGCTAATTGGCCCACTTTAATGACTCTTCATCCCCTCCCTCCTACCACCACAATCCCCTCTTCCTGGCTCCAGGCCTAGGAAGCTTGCTGTCATGGCAACCGAGCCTTCCAAAGCCTGGAAAACTCACCATAGAGATGTAGGGAGAAAAATTCCACTGCTGAATTTCCAAAGAAGGGCTCAAAGGGAGGCAGAAGGAGAAAAAACTGGGCTTGGGAATGATACAGGTGGAGGTGGGGAGGTTCTGTGGTTGGGGACCTATTGAAGATTCATAGTACATGTACCATAAACCCGCCTAGCCAGGACCTGGGGAAGAGGACTCAGCACTGTGTGGCTTCATCTGCATTTGCTAATGTTCATATCATCTGATCCCTGGAGCATTGGCACAGAAATATTGAGGGTAGGAATCACAATGTCTGCAATGTCCTTTCCTCGATAATATATGCTAGCTATGTACTCAGTGAAATATATTACAGAGATTGAGTGTGCTTTGATCAAAATGAGAACTTTGTCACTGAGGGATTTGGTTACTGTTTTTCCTCTACTAGAAAAAAAATTGTATTTAAAACACATTATACCTCCTTTAAAAAACATTCAATATAATATATGGGTTTCCCTATTAAATTGTTTTAGGACAGGAGAGAATTAATCCAGGTTTTATTTGTTGGCCGATTTGCTTGGTGGTAGCCTGCTCCCAAGCAGTGGGACCCAAGTTTTTTTTTTATAATGTTGTGAGGAAAGATGCCAGGCCAGACGCACTCAGAGCTCCCCTATCCTCCATAGTAGGACAAAAAGATAGGGGGATGATCCCCTTTAGTTCTGCCTTACCTCTTGGTGTTGTCCTCTCTGGCATACTTTAATTCATTCTCCTCTGCTATTTAAGCCTTCCATCCAGATCCTTTTTCTCCTTGTTTCTAAAACAAGGCCGCACTCTTTGCATCACGAGCTCATGGCATCGTTTCTGAAACACCCCAGTGTTAAGTAGCTGGCGCACGTAATGTCAAAGGGGTGTTTGGTTCTCCAGACCAAAGCAAACACACACACAAACGTCCTCTTTGCAACCAACGTGGGAGAGTTTCTAAAGGCGGACCACAATGTTTCTGACAGTCCCCTTCACTCAAAGGAGTGGGGAAAATTCTACCATGCTTTTATCTGGCCTGACAACTCAGAGAAACAAGCCAGGGCTAGGAGCTCACTTAAGATCCAAGTCAGGAAACCCTGAGAGCAAGAGAGTGCCTGGCCTTGGAGAATGAATACAAAGCCACACAAAACAGGAGGCAATTGATTTGCAGATGGAGCAATTGGTGCAGAGAAAACCCTCATTTGTTCATATTAAATAAGATGCACAACAATGTCACATTCACCTTTTTCTCTTGGATGTCATTTTTGACACAAAGACTTGGTGACATGCTTGATTCTGAAGCCTTGGCTTTCCATGTGATATTTGGCAAATCTTTTATTCATTTCTTTTCAACAAATATTTATTAAACAGATACAGCTAAATATCTGCCCAGCCTTCTTCTAAGGACTTCTAGAGTTGGCAGCAATTCCTTGAAGTAGATGACTTCAAGTTTCCAAAGTACTCCACACACATCATCATCTAATGTAATCCTCAGGACCAGCTTGGCAGTGTGCAGATAAAGGCTGTGCTGCCAAGCAAGGAATAAAAGGCAGAAAACCCTCAACAGAAGGTCCCACCAGTGTTGGGATGTTGTCCCTGTAATGAGCAGCTTACTCCAAGCCTAGGAAGTTTAGGCGCTAATACTGTATGTTCTGTGAGTACTTAGGGCACAAGGCGGCCTGCATTTAGAGAACCTCTCAGGAGATTAAGAACATTAATCTTCAGACATTTTTGAAAGTTGAGACAATTTATTCAGAAAGAAAAATATCTTTACTTTCAAAGAAGATTGCAAAGAAAATATTTTCAAAGGGGGAGGTAGAAAAGAGATTGGACAAGGAGCTGTGAGGTTAACAGTCTGGTTCTGCTCTGTGGGTTTTGGAGAATGAGGAAATTGGGCCAGATTTATTCTGCTATGGTTTGAATATATACTCCAAAGCTCACATGTTGGAAATTTAATCCTCAATGCAACAGTGTTAAGAGGTAGAACCTTGCAGAGGTGATGAAGTGGTGAGGCTTTTCAGATTCTCTAGCACAGTGATTCTCAAACATGATGAGAGAATTGTCTAAGTCATTAGGAAGATGTGAATGAGTGTGTGTGTGGGGGTATGAGATTAAGTCTGTGGATTAAGGTCCCAGGATGATCTTGATTCAGTGGATTAATGTTGCTAAAACAGGAATGAGTTTGTTATCATAAGAGTGGACTTTTTTTTTTTTTTAATAAAAGCAAGTTTGACCCTTTCTTGCCCTACCTCATTCTCATCCTATCTCACTCTCACCTTCTGCCATGGTCTGAAAGCCTTGGCACCTTAATATGGGACTCCAACCTTCAAAACTATGAGAAATAAATGTTTTTTATTTATAAATTTTCAATCCATAGTATTCTGTTATTGCAAGAGAAGATGGCTCAAAACAACTTCTGAGTTGCAGGTAAAAACTCTGCATGAAATTATATATTAATTTTTGTTATGCAGCGTATGTTGTGCAGCAATTCCTGAAAAAAGTTTAATCAATTGTAGTTTTAGATTATATAACTAATTATTACTTATATATGTACTCATTTAATTGCCAAGAACTAAATTAAGGTACCTGTTCACATGTATTGTGGGCATGACAAAGATGGAGCGTATAACACCTGGAACAAAATAGATAGACATTCTGTGAATATTTATTTAATGTATATATATGAAAATACAGAGGAAGAAGGAAAGAAGAAAGGAAATAAGGATGAAAGGAAATAAGGAAGGAAGGAGGAAAGAAAGGAAGGAAGTATAGTTGACTTTAAGGAACAAAAAAAGAAAAATAGAATTTTGAAGTGGCTACAAACTGGAGAATACAAATATGTTTTTCTAAGAAGTACAGTGAAATCTCTAGTATCTCAAACAAAAGTCATACAACCAAGACACAAAATAGTGGCTTGTGGGTTGGGTGGGTGTGACTCTAGAAAAAGATTTCATTCTACTATTTTAGTCATACTATTTTTTTTAAATTTAGTTTGGTGATTTGCTGCTAAGTAGCTAAGGATCCTCGCTGAGTCACCTGTGTTCTCTGATTGGAGATATCTGCATTTGGAAGATAAGTTGTTCCTATTCCAGCTACAAGGAAATCATGATTCTATGCAGATCTAAATATCAGGTTTAAGTCTAGAGTCCCAGCTTATATCAAAGATATCTGTCACCTAGGATCTTTTGATGCAGTCAGATGAGTCCCTCCTAGTTGCCTTGGCACCATGGCATTTTGCCCTTCAGCTGGACCCATAGCAGGGCCTCCAAGACCAGCCCTGCCTGCTGTGCAGGTAGGTATGCAACACCTGCTGACCTCAGTGGCCTTCCTTCACCACAGCACAGTAGGTGGCCTGGCACCACCTGATATAAGTAAAATAGTGCCACTCTGTGAAAACCCAAGTTCCCTATTCAAGGAGCTCAGGCTCATTTAGGATTTTTTGTTGACCTTTTAAGTGCGCACACAGTTGTGGAGTTGATTTCTCTGAATCTGCCCTCAATGCATTAGGATCCCATTACCAATTTTTCAGATTCTCTAGTGCAGTGATTCTAAAACGTGATGAGAGAATTGTCAAAGTCATTAGGAAGATGTAAATGAGTGTGTGCAAGGGTATGAGATTAAGTCTGTGGATTAAGTTCCCAGGATGATCTTGATTCATAATCTTTCATCTCTGACCCCTTAAGAACTCTGGTTTACAAGGATATCTCCTTAATTCCTTAAACAAACATTGAAAGACTTCACACCTTCTAGACTTCTCTCTTACTAAAGAAGCCTTTGGCTCTACCCATTCCAGTCAAGGATTCTGTCTACCATACCCACACACCTGCCCAGTGCCTCTGTTTTCTGTGAATGGATTTCCTGGTGAAATATACTCATATCTTCTCTCAGTAAGTCAACTCATAAATGTCCTTCCCTGGGTTCATTACCATTTACCTTTCCCCCTCCAATCAGTCACCTGGGTCAGAGTCCTGAGTACTGTCCTCATAAGGACTTTTCTGGATCTTTGTTCTTCCGCATGCAGGTCAAACTCCTTGGTAGCACTCTACAAAAACTCCAAACCACAAGGGCATGTAGTACTTAAATTCTCATCTCCTAGGGACGGGAGCCATAAATGGTGCTAATTTGTATCCCCACAGTGCCCCGCAGGGGATGAATAAGCCTTTGTTGACTGATGGGTGATAAATACAATGGTATTGATTTTAAGAAAGTGAAGCAGCATTTAAGGGATTGAATTAGATTCACAACTTTGAGTACAGGCAAATAATATGATATCAACTAATATAGATTAATACCATTGGTTATGTATAGACCAAAATTAAAAGAAAATACATAAAAGTCCAGAAGTTCTATTAACATTATTTTTGTGAAAATAAGAAATTTGAATTTTCTGTATCATAGTATAATTTAGTGGTTAATGGCCAAGAGAAGAAACTATTTGAAGAGAAAATTGGAAGCAGTTAATTCTCTTCATGTGTGCCATTGATCAGTTAATGCATCTGCTCAGAAAGATAACTTCCAAACTGCTCAACTTGATTTTACTGATTTTTCACTCTTAATGTTTCACTACCCTTTGATTTCTCAAAAATGAATCATTATTTTTGTGAGAGTAGGAAGGAGATTAAAAAGAAAAAGGGAAAGGAAAGAAAGGAGTTTTGAGTGATAAAAGAAAATATTTATTCTCTGCTTTCCTCAGGGGCTGTTGATTCCCTTAGTGTATCCAGTAAAGAATACTTGGCATTTTTATGACTTACAAAAGAAAATGGGGGTGGGTTTCTCATCCCTTTATTTTTATAAAACTATATTGTGCTCCATGCACCCACATCTCTGAGACCAAGTTCCTGGGTCATTTTTTCTTCAACCATTCATACCAATTCTGGACCAGATATTAATGAGAACCTATCTAGTTTAAACCTTGGTGCTTAATTAGCATAAAACTACAATAATGCCCTTTTAGTGGGGCATTCATCTAAAATTGGCTCAACTTGGGTCCTCAAAGCTCACTTTTTCAAATCAAAAGATATAAAATATATGATCCTATTTATAGGAGAAAGTGCAATTTCCCCTGCTCTTCCTCCTCATAAAAGCCCCTGCTAATGGACTTAGTATTTCCTACATAGAATCTCCTGTGCTCCCAAGCCCAATTAAAAGATGGTAGGCTCTACCAGATATTTTGGCCTTTTGGATGGATGTGTGAGGTCCCCAAGTGTGGGTACTAGGCCATTCTTCTATTCTCTTCTCTATCTCCCTTTCCCTCTCTCTCTAGACCTCTTTTGCTCGCTCTGTCCAATAACTTGTCAAATAGTTTCATTATATCTAAAGGAATTAAATCTGTCAGCAAATGAGATCTGTAAACCATCATGGAATCTTCAGATATTGTGGAGTGACACAGTTTCCATTGTGACTAGAGAATTACTAGCAGACAGCCTTAACAGAGGAAAGCTTAGGAACTTCACAATTTGGATGGGTTTGGGGGTTGTTTGTCAAAGGGTTGTCATCTCTGGCCTTCCAATAGTTGCCAGATAATAACTATAATTTAACATGCCCATGCCTTGCAGACAGCAATCACCTTTTAAACTCTGGGAGGTTGTTCTACAGAGGACACAGAGAACATCTCTGGTAATTAAAGCTCCAGCTGCAAGAATATGCTCATTAGAAATTCAAAGAGTTCTAGAGACCAATCCTTCTTAGTTTTCCTGGCAGCCACCTACATCTTCTTGTTGCCTCCTCTTTCCTGCCCTTTCTGGCTTTATAACTCATCTCTGAAACGGCAGGAAAAAAAAATCTATGGAACTCCTAATAGTACCACTTGTAAATTAAACTGTGTGCTTCTTGAAGGTGTGTCATATTGGTCTTAACAAAGGGCTTTAATAAATATTGGCTAAGTTAATGAAAATTCCCTTTTGTCACATTGATGCTGTCAAGAATAGGATTTTTATGCAAATGAATCTTGCATATTAAAATCTTGAGCCTTTTCTTGAATTATGCTTTGTCTTTTCAAAGTGGGTGGATTTTATTTTTCAGAATGAAACCACAATAACATTTTCCATATTTATATCAACAATGTACACAAACATGAATGAGTCAGTGGATAGCTGTTGTTCATAATAGTCAATGGCATAGCTAAAAGGACAGGCTATTAGCAGTTAGCTTTTTGACAGAAAGATGGTTAAAATCGTAGCTGTGCAATGAATATTATGGAGGCTCACATCCTGGCTGCCAATGTTTGCTGATGGTGTAAACACAGACAACTTCTTTAGTTTTATAGTGGCATCCAGGAACTCATTGGAATTGTTGGTAGAGAGCACAAGTAGCACCCTACAGTGCTCCAAGAGGTCTGTCCGCAGTAAGACTCAATAAATGTTAGCCATGTCACATTAGTCACATCAGCCTGCTGCTCATACCTCCTTTAAAGAGAGATACAAATTACAAGGTTTCAGAAAGGGTAACTTCATTTTGTTTCTATCACAGAAAAGGGAGACGTGAATAATGTCAAGAGATTGGTTAATATCTGCCTAGCTACTCCTGTGTATCTGGTTTATCTAAATAAAAATAATAAATTAACAAGGGGCTTGGCTGTCTCTGCAAACACCTTTGAAAGGACAGGTACATGGTGTTTTATCTCTTGCTCCTAAGAAGACACGATATTGTTCTAGTAGTTTAGTCAAAGACATTCTACGAAAGGAAGGCAAAGTCATGCTCAGGCTTTAATAACCACAGTGACTCTATTGTTTTATGGTTTAATATATTAACACTATTAAAATTTGCCTAGTGCCTGTCTGATCTGCTAAAGATACCTAATGCACTAGTTGTCCTTGTTGTCATCTCTCTGCATCTTCAATAACAGCAAGAACAATAAAAGGATTTATGAGGGTTTTCTTCAGCAGCAAAATGATCCTGCAGCAAAGAAAAGATGGGAACCTGGGATCTTGACTCTCAAGAGTAAGCACTTTCTAGTTTGTACACAAAGGGCTTTTTCACAAATTATGGCTAGTTTTAAAAAACCTGAGAACATGCTGAAAACATATTTTGTCTTATCATATAGGGTTGTATAATCCCCAGAGCAGCAACACTGGCTTTGAGATCATCATAATCAGTTTCCAAAAAATGGTTAAGAAGTATAAATTCTAGGACCCCACCCTTCACCTAAAGTCTATTGAATTGAAACTGGGGGAGGGGTGGCAGTCTGTGTTAGGGAGGCCTTCAAGTGGCTCTCACACATGCCAAAGTTTAAAAAATCACTGTCTTAGAACACAGAAGATAATAATCACTTAATTCCCTCATTTAATCCTTATAACTCCAAGAAAGGTCATAGTGCCATCACTATTATTGTTGTCATTGTTATTTTGTGCTGCTGGGGAAGGAACTCAGTGCCTCCACATTCCAGTTAAGCACTCTACCACGGAGCTATACCTCCAGCCCTGCAATTTTAGATATGAGGAGATCAAGGCTCTAAAACAAGAGTCAACATTTCTAAGACCATATGATCAGGTGGAGAAAACAAACTCAAAATTATATCTGCCTGATTCCAGAGACCCTACTATTAAACCCACGGTCCCAGTCCTCTCAAGAAACATGAGTTTTATAAAGTGTTTCCCTCTAAAGAGTTCCCATGGGTTGATCTACTATGTCTACTCAAATAAGGCTGCTCCTTTTCTTCAAGATGAACCTTCACATTTAAGATGATGGCTATTGTGTCCCTCCAATTACATCATTTAGTTTGGGAGAGGTGTTAAAATAACCAATATTTGTCCCAACAGTGGAAATCTAAAATTTTATAGAGAATTATCTTTGTAATACCCTATTTCGGTGTGATCCAGACTTTCACACTGCTCCAAATTTGGAATCAAAAATCCCTTTTGATCACTGAGCTCTTCAAATGGTTAGCAGTAATTTTCTAAATGGTCCTAGGGACATAAATATGCAGAGCTAAAAGAAACTCAAAGGTTCAAAGCGAGTTGTTTGTAGTCAGACAAAGAGTTAAAACAAGAGTGAAGGTCTAGTCAAAGACAAAATCCTCTTGGAAGATTTGACAGCTGTCCTTCAGAGTACTTTTTAAAAATAACAGCTGCTTTGTGACTTTGTCCTGGAATCTGATGGTGCTAATACCATGACAGGGCCTGTGTTTAAGTGGTTGCATATTTCACTTTATGTAGCTTCCCTCTGCATCAGTCTTACCTTGGGATCATTAAGTTTTCAGGTTACCATGGGAACAGAGCAGGCTCTAAACCTGAAGGACAGCAATTTGGTATAAGATGCTGTTAAAGGGCAAGTAGGCAGTAATTTTTCAAACTTGAATTGGGGAGTCTTTTTAGGAGTCTTTTTCCCTCAGCTTGTGCATCTGCCAGATGACCTCAATAAGACCTAATTTAGAAGGGTCAGAACACTGAATATCCTTTTCCACTACCTTGTCCTTGTTTCAGCCAACAGAAGTGATGGGAGGAAAGAATAGATGGAAGAAAGAATCCAGATAGATATAATCTGCTGAACTACATGCTGTCCATTCCCTTTAATAGACAAGTATATATCACATTTCATCTAAATATTTTTCTGGAATAGAGATTGACTTATATTACATCATATTTTTGAAACCATTTTGAAATAAAAACATATAAATGTCTTCCTTTAAAACAAATTATCCTGTGAATACCAAACAGGAGCTATCCCATGTGCTAGAAGTATTAGTTACCACACATATTTTTATTCTATAAGTATGAATCCATGTGTATTATTAATTTACTTGTATTTCTATAAGTATTAATTTATACATGAAAATATAATTTTGTCATTGTACTTTGGTTTATAAGCAAGAGATGGGAGGGATTTCAATAAACCTAAATAAAGATGTTGAAACAAAAAAGATAATGTGGATCTGAGAAAAACAAAAGAATTCTTGTGTTGATGTTCTTAGTTTATAGATGAGACAGGCACTTAGCTACCACATGGATTTAGATGGGATGCCTTCTTTGGACCACAGAGGCCACTGGAAACCTAGAGGACATATCTTGACCCAGGGACAGGATATACTGGTGAAGCCACAGCTCCTGAATGACACAGGTAAGTTCCTAGATCTGTTTCCTCATCAGGAACACTGAAAACTTAGAGTCAAGGTCCTGCTGAGAAAGAATACTAATTAGTCTTGCTTTGCTAGTCATTAGTCATTGAGAGTCATCCAAATAACCTGACCTCATTCTTACAGGTATGATAGTAGATGAGTTTCATAAAAGCAATCCTGACTAGTAGTCACCAAACTCTACTCCCCTTCCACATTCTAATGCTGACATGGTAACACTTAAACATTGTTGCATGGGGTGTGCAACACATTTCCAACTCAATATAACAGAAAGTTGATTTTGCATGTAAGTACAAAGAAATTGAACAACATTCTGTAAGAGTTTACATTTTCATTAATTAGAATGTCTCTGCAATAAGAAAGCCACTGAATAAAAACTCAGAAATTGAATCCCTTGGTTAGTTATTCCAGCCATACCAGTTAACCAACCAGATTGCTAATCAACCTGCTTCTCAACTGAATTAGTTAATTTCTGGACTAAGACAATTTAATTATTTGCCTGAGCAGATATACTTTTAGAATAATCAATAAAGGCCCAGAAATTCTCACTTTAAATTTCTACTACATGATTCAAAATACAGACATTTTAAAATAATTTCTCTCTCTAAAATTTCTTCCTTTTATCTTGTGGACATAATGGCAAAAGTAAAATGCTTTCTTTTAAAAATACAGTTCTTCCACTTAGGGAGGAAAAGGATATGGGAATATCACACTTCCTCAATTAGTTTGAGAAGACAATAAAAAAATCAGCAGGTTCCAATTATTATAAAATGTCAACTATAGTTTAAATAAGCTATATTTTGTTTCCATATTAAAGTATAAAACACAGATCAGGAAAATTATTTGTTTAATTAAAATATATAATTATATATGCACACAAGTATCTATTTATATATTGCTGTAGATTTTTTAAAGGATTATTTACTTAGAAGAAAAAAATCAGGACTTCAAAAGTTAAACAGTGAAAGCACACAGGCAGAAATCTAAATTAAAAAAAAAAAGAAAAAAAAAGAATGAGTCACCAACATTGAGAAATGGTAAATTTTGCATTTGTTCTTTGTCTAAGGGATTTAGCTTCCTTAGACAGACTGTCTTGCTGTGAAGGCATCAGATACCCTTATATAAAATCCTGGCATGAGTATCTGAAGACTATTTCAGACCACTTGATCTGTTTCAGGAGAAACTACTAACTCTGAGTTGACACTCTCAGCTTTGTTTTCCTCCTTCCATATTCTTTATTTACTTTTACTCTGAGGCTCACAATCATCCTGAGCCTGGATGCCCCATCTTAGACATGCTACCCAAGCCCAACCTGGAATCTCCCCTGCAGATGTGATGCTCACATTAGGCCTCTGCCTTTTGTTCTGAAATGGTTAAGTAAGGGCCTCTTCAGCTAGTGGCTTCTTACTCTAGCCCTAGAAGAACTTTTCAAAAGTCAGAGGGACAATGACTAAAGGAATCTAGATTCACACTTGGGGGGACAGTGTTTTACTCAGGAGTTTGCAAAAAAAAAATTTGATTTAATCACTTTTTTTGGGTGGGGGGGGGGCAGGGTTGGATACAACTGAGACACCCAGGAATTGGTAAGTAATGATATTCATATATTGGCATGTCCTATGCTACTGTTTTTAAAAGCAGGATGACAATATAAATCAAGTCATGATCATGTTCATAGTCTTGAAGTACATAAGTCCATTCATGGGAAATTGTCCTAAGTAATTAATTCAAAAGAAGAAACAAAAGCTCTACACAGACATTTACACAATTATTTAAAATAGTAAGAAACATAAAAATCTTGAAGTTCAATAGTAAGGAACAATTAGACTAATTATAGTAACTCAACAAGGTGAGGTATTATCTAGGCCCCATCAAAGATATAATGATCAGTCATTGTAGCAAGAAAAATATTTATCACCAAAGTTCAGGCACCAAAACTGAATAAAAATTGTAAGTTCGAGGCA
Source organism: Spermophilus citellus (assembly GCF_964194105.1). Lineage (NCBI taxonomy): Eukaryota > Metazoa > Chordata > Mammalia > Rodentia > Sciuridae > Spermophilus > Spermophilus citellus. Next base: position 89,900,883 of record NC_138183.1, on the reverse strand, counting down.
AGTCAACTATGTTTGTACATGTGTACGTATATAAAGTATATATGGTAGATAATCATTATTTATGAATTCTGTATTTGAAAGTTTGCCCTTTCCCTAAAATGTGCTTGTGACACCAAAATCAGTACGCATGGTGCATTCTAAATTATTTGTAGTCATGCACAGGACTTGTCTGATTTGCACATTTCCAGTGAAGGCTGAACTGGTGAGACTCTGCCTTTTTGTTTCAGCTTTTATACTATAGATCAGCACTTTTTCTGAGGGCTACTTATTACCGTGCTGTTTTTGTATTTTTGGGGGGCTTTTCTGTTGGTGATTTCACTGTTTAATATAGTCTCCAAAGATACTGCTGAAGTGCTGCCTTATGTTTCCAAGTCTAAGAATACTGAGATGTGTCTAATGAAGAAAATATGTGCATTAAATAAACTTTGTTCAGGCATGAGTTATAAGCAGCCTTCTGGCCCGAGTTCACAGTTAATGAATCAATAGAAGATAGATGTTAGGTCCTGGTGAAATGATCATAAGTTGAAAACATTGTAAGTCAAAGATGCATTCTATACACCTAACCTACAGAATACCCTGGTTTAGCCACACAGTGCATGGTACAGTATCAATCATTTCCCTGTGTGATTTCTGACTGACTGGGTCCTGGACTTGTTGCCAATGCCCAGTATCACACGTACTGCATGTTTCTAGCCTGGGAAAATTTCCAAATTCAAAGTTTGAAAGACAAGTGTTCTACTGAATGCATCATCGTTTTTGTACCACGGTAAAGTTAAAAAACTAGGTGAAACTACCATTAAGTTGGGGATCATCTTGTGTTAAATAAGATGTCTTTGAACAGAAACACATAAAACAGTGTTGATAAGTTGATGAAAATATGAACAGCACGTATAGGAACTTAACCCTGTTTCCTTTAGGAGCAGTGGTTCAATATTTGCTGAATTGGTGTTTACAGTGATGTTATAGAACACAACTATGAGAATAATAAGAAGGGACTACATATGCATATGTATCTATATCTACATATACATAAACAAAAACACTACAAGGGAATAGTTTGTACAAATGTGCAATCATGTGGTTTGGGGTATGGTTTGATTTTCTTCTTAGAATTAAAAAAAAAAGTTTTTCCAGCATGATTTCTTTCTTGAAAATGTTTAAAATGGACAAAATCCAAAGAAACCCTGCTGATTGATAACAGAGTTCTTTGTTCATGTGCATAGTTCTTTTGGAATCAGTGGCCTTCATACTTATGTCAAATAAGGTTGCCAGCATGTGTCCTTTATGGTTGTTCTCTGGACAAGTCACCTGATCTTTCAATGTTTTAGTTGGCTCTCCTAAGAAGTAAGGATAACATCAGGACTTGCACAAATGTATGAATTAAAATATTAGAGTAAGTTTCCCAGGGAGATATTCTGATTCTCTTAGGCTTCTAGCATTGTGGTGTTTCAGAGTGTTTACTCAAACCAGTTGCTTGGTGCTATGCACTGAATTATGTTCAAGCCAAATTCATATGTTAAAGCCCTAACTTGCTATGTGACTGTACATTAGATAGGGCCTTCAATAGGGTAACTGAGGTTAAATGGGGTCATCCTGATCCAATGGAATTGGTGTCTTTAAAAAAGATGAGATACTTTCTTTCTCTCTGTCATATGTGGAAACAGTGAGATGAGGGGGTCACCTGCAAGCCAGAAAGAGAGCCCCCACCAGAAACTCAACCATGCTGGCACCCTGATCTTGAAGTCAGCCTCCAGAACTGTGAGAAAATAAATTTATGTTGTTTAAGCCACCCAAGTATGGTATTTTGTTACATTATTTTTTTTATCAGTCTCCCCTTTTTCCCCCCTATCCTCAGGAAAGGATCCCATCCTTCTTCCAAAAGGCACAACTCTTTCAGGTGGAGATGTTCGGGTAGCTCCCTTCCTGGGCCCCTTGTCTCTTCAGACCAAGGCAACAATTTTATATTTTCCCTAAAGCCTGGCTACACTTTTGTCAATAGTCCTTTATCCAAATCTATCATACAATTCCAATATGCTGAATATTTCCTTCCAAGAACTTGACAGGACCTAATAAAACATGGGAATTGCTAAAAAGATAATTCAAAATTTTTGATGATAATTCCAAACCTTGTTGTACTGACAGAGAAACTAACACCCAAGCACTCTTAATTAACTGGTAATAATGCCACATCCTCAGGGTCACCTGTAACCACCCAAGGGACATGCATGGACAGTGGCTGCTTCATTGCCAACACAACTTGGCTTGTATGACAATGTCAATGTGTTAGTAAAAATGAAACCCCTTTAGTCTGCCTAGAATAGGCAAGCCTATTAATATTACATTTTCCTTCCTGTACTCTATGAACAACCAGACCATTCGTAATCTCTGATTCCATTTTTATTTTTGCCATGTTTTTTTTTTTTTTCCTCCATCTTGGTCCCATTTGCTGAAAAGTTTTCATTGTTCTAGGGGTCAGGAAAAAGGGGCAGGGGGAGTGCTTGTTTAGAAGTGATTGCCTAGCAACCCATCTTCCTTATTCCAAGGACAGAGGCTATTTGCATTTTGGGAAAGAAGACTAAGAAGAAGAAGTAAAAAAAAGCTTTACTTCTCTAGAATACTGGGGTGGGAATGTCTTGCTGACACTCCTCAAAGGAACCTTCCTTCCTCTGAGAACTCCCCCTGGGTGGTCATTCTTTGCCAGTAGCCCTGCCTGTGCTCCCTTGGGGGAGGTGTACCCTTCCAAGGTGCTCCCAGAAATGCCTGGGGCAATGAGTGCCTCCTGGCGCTGCCAAGCTGCAGCCCCAGGAGGCAACAGGACAGAGCTCAGAACATCCTGATCTCATTCAAGTGGGCATTTCTTTCCCACACTGTTCTTTCCTTTTGCAGCTTTCTTTTCTGGACATGTGCCACACCCAAGGGATGTCCAGGCCTGCTGCCCTTAACCCCCGAACTGCCAGTGAGTTCTTGGAGCCTGCTTAGGGGAAGCTGAAGCCAGCAGGGATATGGGAAGAGCAGGAGACATAAACCTCCCCTTGGACATTCTTAGCTGACCCACAGGAGGCGGGAGTCAAGGGAAGAGAGACTACTCCATGCATCACTTGGGAAACTGAACTGGTATACAACAAAGAAATCTTCCCCCAAACATCTCATCTTTCCCTCTTCAGTATCCACATTGGAATAATAAGAGATAAGTGAGATGAGGCAAGTGATAAAGATGGGAGTCTTTCTTCCTTAATGCCCCAAATGGTAAAGAAAACTCTCAGACTATGTAGCTCCAAGTTAGGTGAGACTTCCAATCTTCTGCAGCTCTAAATTATCATCTATAAAACTGAGATCTTTGACAATTTGAATAATGTCAGTAATACAAGACACATAACCTAGGGTGTACTATTTAATGAAGACTGTTTCGTGGTGTGGTTGCATTGGCTCATCCATCACCTTTTCTTGCAGGATATTTGCCATAAGGAGAGGCCTTGGCTATTCACAGGTACACTTATCTGTAACATGACAGCAGATAAGTCTGGCACTAAGGGGATATAATCTTGTTTTAGATACCTCTTCATTCCTTTGTCATGTGAGTACTTCCATGTACACAAACACCCAGAATAACAATAACAACAAAAATCCATGGAAGTCTGGCTACTAAATAAGCTTATCTAACTAATATAGGGATGCTGCTCTGAGATGGAAAAGATGGAAGAAGATGACAGCATTGAATCCTTTTACCTGAAAGATGAGATAAAATGCATCCAGAAGAAAATTTGGAATGACTTATGGGGATTGGCCATGAACAGAAGACAATGAAACAAATTTTAAAAATGCCACCAAACAAAATTTTACCTTCTGCAAAAGAGGAATTGTAGCTTTGTTTTCTTTTCTGTCTTTCTGTTTGTTTGTTTGCTATCTTTGAAAGTTCTCTAGCAATTGAGCTTACGCCTACTCTGGATTCTTATTTAATCCGCTGGAACTGAGAATAGAGATTAGAATTTGAGAGTTGAAAAAAATTTAGAAGTCATCTTACCCCCAAAACGCTGTTCTCATTTTACCATTAGGCCCATACACCCAGGTCCAAGGAGGTCCACGTTTGCTCAGGCCACATGCAGGTCGCATGGTCACAGTGCACAGAAGTCACTATTTACCACATTTTGGGTTTGTGTAACCACAGATAGTGGACTTTATTAATAGTGGGAACTTTTGATTGTTAGCAGGTCAACTTCATTTTTCATGTGGGAGGATTGTGAGGTATATGCCTTTGGGAATGAAGAGTGTAGAATATAAAGCAAGGGGCTGAAATAGATCGCCATATCTCTGTTCATTTTTCATACATTTCAGCAGGATTTATTTGAGAACACAAGGGTGTTCCAGTGCTGAATGAGCAACTAGAAAAGACTGTCATGGCCAAATGTGTCTTTGGGTAAATGTTCCTTCTGTGGCTAAGTTGGTGAGTTTTTCTGAGACCTTGAAGAATAGTGAAGCAGTCATCTGGTAAAAGATTGAATCAAAGTTCTCTGGGCTTCCCTGTTCTGCCTACCATATCCCCCTTTTCCTCTTAACTACTGCCACTTAATTACTCACAGTCAGTTGTGTTTCAAAGCCATGAATATTTGGGCATTCTCTTCTCTGGGATGTGGAGAAACTGTTGGGCATGGTTCTTGAGCTACTTAATACTTATGTCATAAATATAATGAGAAACTAAGCCCCACACTGTTTAGAGCAGTCTATGCACATATAATCAATGCCTCTAAAAGCTCTGATGAAGTTTGGCACATTTTAAAGAATCAAGGAGAGCATGGAAATAGGGCTTTTGGAGAGCAGAGTTGGAACCATAGTTGATTCTGGAAGCAGAATGTTTCATGCTTCCCTGGACACAGAGGACTGAGATCTGATCTTTCTGTTGGAACTGAAAAAAAAAATCTAATAACAAGAATAAACAAATGGGACTTACTTAAACTAAAAAGTTTTTTCTCAGCAAGGGAAACAATAAAAGATATAAATAGAGAGCCTACATCCTGGGAACAAATTTTTACCCCTCACACCTCAGATAGAGCCCTAATATCCAGAATGTACAAAGAACTCAAAAAATTAAACAATAAGATAGCAAATAACCCAATCAACAAATGGGCCAAGGACCTGAACAGACACTTCTCAGAGGAGGACATACAATCAATCAACAAGTACATGAAAAAATGCTCTCCATCTCTAGCAATCAGAGAAATGCAAATCAAAACCACCCTAAGATACCATCTCACTCCAGTAAGATTGGCAGCCACTATGAAGTCAAACAACAACAAGTGTTGGCGGGGATGCGGGGAAAAGGGTACTCTTGTACATTGCTGGTGGGACTGCAAAATGGTGAGGCCAATTTGGAAAGCAGTATGGAGATTCCTGGGAAAGCTGGGAATGGAACCACCATTTGACCCAGCTATCGCCCTTCTCGGACTATTCCCTGAGGACCTTAAAAGAGCGCACTATAGGGATACGGCCACATCAATGATTATAGCGACACAATTCACAATAGCTAGACTGTGGAACCAACCTAGATGCCCTTCAATAGATGAATGGATAAAAAAAATGTGGCATCTATACACAATGAAGTATTATGCAGCACTAAGAAATGACAAAATCATAGAATTTGCAGGGAAATGGATGGCATTAGAGAAGATTATGCTAAGTGAAGCTAGCCAAGCCCTAAAAAACAAATGCCAAATGTCTTCTTTGATATAAAGAGAGCAAATAAGAACAGAACAGGAAGGAAGAGCATGAGGAAAAGACTAACAGTAAACAAAGACGAATGGGGGGAGAGAAAGGGAGAGAGAAGGGAAAGCATATGGAAATGGTAGGAGACCTTCAATGATACACAAAATTATAAGAGGTTATGAGGGGCAAGGGGGAGGGGGGAAAAAGGGGAGAGAATTGAACAACAGCAGGGGAGATAGAGAGGGAAGATGGGAGGGGAGGGGAGGGGAGGGGGGATAGTAGGGGATAGGAAAGGTAGCAGAATACAACAGTCACTAATATGCCATTATGTAATAATGTGAGTATGTAACAGTTGTGATTCTGCAATCTGTATTTGGGGTAAAAATGGGAGTTCAAAACCCAATTGAGTCTAATGTATGAAAGATGATATATCATGAGCTCTGTAATGTTTTGAACAATCAATAAAAAAGTTTATATTCATGTGATATTAAAAGTCATATTAAATCGATTATTCGTGAAAAAAAAATCTAGAAATGAGAATGTGATATCTTATTTGTCAGACTAAAATTCATGGAACCTTTGAGTTATGAAGTTCTTCAGAAGTTACATAAATCCTATAAATTTTAATATGGAATCTCTGAAACTAAAGTAAAAATAGGTGCATTGTATTAAGATGACTTTATTTCTAAAACTTTAAATTGGTAGCATTTATGCATGCTAAAGCTAAACCACAAAAACAGATTTAAGTTTTGCTGTTTCCCATTGTGTTTAAATTGTATATCCAGAACATTTGAGCATATTGGTTTTCATTAGATTTTATTGCTTATAATGCACTAATGTTAGTAGTTGCAGTGTGATTATAATATACATAAGCAGATAAAATTGAAATCAACTGTTGTAGAACCAATCACTGAAGTTCCTTCACAAGATCACTAGGTTCCATAGAAAACAATTTTGTAAAACACTAATCCATTTCTTTAGCACTGTAGAAAGTCCACGCATGGATACTTCTTTCTAGTGACAAGGAATGCATATCTTAGCAAAGCAACCCACATCTTATTCTTGGGCAATTACTCTTTACATTCTACCAAATCTGTTCATGAAACATCTATGCAATGGTCCCAGTTCTGGCCTTTGGAACCACGGTCCTCATCTGTGTACCAGAAGACAGTTACTGTGCCACATCAAGCTTGTCCTTTCTTTTGGCTTCATTGTTCCAGGTTACCTCAATTCTCCTGTCTACAGCATGGTTCCAGAACCACATGGATACCTTCCTGAATGTTCTCGTGCTTATAAAGACACTTTTGAAATGCAGATGTCTTAAATTTTCTGAAATTAAACATGTATCCAACTGAATTCCTGGTCTCCTCCCATTATGCCAGCTGCTGAGGTTATATGGATCAGAAAGAAATCTATTTCACATCCTTGACATCTTTCTGTGTTTTGTCCTTTCTATACCTAATCCATATCTGGGGTCTACGACCACTCCTCCTAAATCACTAAAATATCCCTTCTTTGCTCTGTCTCCTCTGTGATCATCTTGGCCCACCTTATCAGTATCTGCTTCCGGAGTCTACTCCCAAAGCATATCTGTTTATAGATATTAAGGCTCCTCAGAGTTGCAAAACCTACATCTTTCTTCATGCTCCCAGAGGTATCCCATTGCCTTTATGAAAATGGGAAATCTTTAACATGACTGACAAGTTGCTATTGCACTTTTTCCTTCTCCAGCTGGATTGTACACCCCATGCTCTGTCCCGGCATGTTCCTCATTTTTCACTTCCTTCACCATGTTCAGCTTATCCCGCCACAGAGCATTCCTATCCATTGTTTCTTCTGCCTAGAGGCAACTTTCCTCACCTAGTTGGTCCAACCTGCAAGATTCAGTTCCAAGATGCTTTCCCCAGTCTTCTGAGTTCTCTCCTAGGCCAGATTCTCACATTACAGGTTCTCTGAGTCCTAGGGATGCTTGCTCCAAGAATAATCAACTAATCCCACAAATATTTGTCAAGTAAGAATGATTATTTGATTATTCTTGATCATTAGCTCCAGGAGGCTAAGATGTGTCTATTTTTGCTTACTTTCCCCATCCCTATCCCTTCCCAACATGTAATGTATTTGTATTCAACAACATTTCTTAATTAAATTAGTTACATAATTCCTATTTTGAGTCTCTGTTTCATCAAGAAGAATGATCTGAAATCAAGAAAAGATGAAACAAATATGGTAAAAAATCCTCTTCATATGGAAATCCCAACCTTATTTTAAAACAATGTATGTCTCCAGCCATTGTTGAATAATGTCCAAGTTTATTTCCCTTGATGATGTAAGCTCAGTATTCATACAGCAGGAACAAATGAAAAGGGTGAGGCAAAGGTGATGAAGCAGTTGGACAAAGTTTGACATAATTTTCAGAGGAGAGTAAAGGAATGGGATTTTACAAAGGACTGATAATTAAACTTGAGCTTTGTTCCAGAATGAATTAACAAAAATGGCAAAGATGTGTTGCAAGCACTTAAGAAAAGAAGCAACGATGACCAAGAGCAAGCATGGGCTCGTCCAGATGAAGTGTAGCAAATGATCATCCAGGTCCTTGCAGGTGAACTTGCTGGACAGAATAATGGACAGCCTTGACAAGAAGCATATTGATTTCAGTAAGGATCTTGGCAAAGGATTCCTTGCAATATCTGTGAGAGGTGGAGAAATGTGGGCTGAACTCACAGCTATTCAAATACCAGGGTATGTGTGCCTGGCTGGTGCCTACCCAGGATTGATTCACTCTAATGCTACTGATTTCTGAGATAGCCTCCTTCCATGTTCATATGTAATTATAATAACAACAACAGCTGGCACATGAAATGTCCACTGTGACACATAAAGTGCCCACTGCTTAAGGTGTACTTAATTCTTAAATTTTCTTTCTCTTTGAGAAAGTATTACTGTTGTTGCCCTTTAAAAGTTGGAGGAATTGGTTCTTGAAAAGTTAATTATACTATGTTCAAGGTCACATAGTAAGAGGTAGAGCTGGAATTTGAATGAAGGAAGTGTGGCTTCAGGGTCTATGGTCTTTATAATACTATGCTACCACTACCTCCATGCTTTGGATGCTCTGGAATGCTCTTAGCCACTAGAGCTTTATCATACTTGTCTAATGTGCATTTATGCATCACTCTGCAATGCTCTGAAGTAGGGATCTTTTTCCTGTAATACACAGACCCTACAGGGTTTCAAATATTTAACTCACAGGGATCCTTTAAACTTGGATCACATCTAGCTTTCACTAACTTCTAACAAAAATACAGTATTTCTTTCAATATTAAAGTAGGCAACTGTTAAGGTTTGGATATGAGGTATCCCCCAAAAGTTCCTATGTTAATGCAAGAATATTCAGAGGTAAAATGATTAGATTATGAGAGCTGTAACCTAATCAGACCATCCTAGTTTGAATGGACTGAATGGGTGGTAACTGTATGCAGGTAGATATGGCTTGAGAAGGTGGGTCCCTGGGGGCCTGCCTTGCAAGTGTCCAGCTTCCCTGAAATCTTTTCCTCTTTCTTTTCTCTGTGTTCTTGTTGTCATGAACAGAGCACCTCTCCTCACTCATACCCTCCACCTACTGCTTCACCTAGGGGCCAGAGCAGTGGAGTCAACCCACTGTGGACTGAACCGCTGAGACTATGAGCCAAAATAAACTTTTCCTCCTCTAAGTTGTTCTTATCAGGTGTTTTGGTCACAGAGACCAAAAAACTGACTAATAGCAATAAACCCCAATAGTATCAACAGAATGTGTGAAATCATATCCATGGTTATCAGGTATTTTCATGTCACATTATTGTTATAGTAGATACCTCAAAACATCTTTTATGTTTATCACTTTGAATTTACAGTAGTTATTAGACCTGCCACTAGATCTCATTATTCAATATTTTCACAAACACACGCTATTATATCACATTTTAAATATTTTATAATTTTGCTACAACATAACCATATCCTTTTGTAACCATGTAAATTTTATTTTGTGTATTTAAAATGTTCCTTTGTGTATTAAAAAAGGAGTCCCCAGTCTTACTCAGTGCTAAAGGGAAGAACCCTGAGTGGTATTATCCAAGTCCAGTTTGTTCTGCAACATGTGTGGTTTACAGCATGATGGCTTCCCTCTGTGATATGTGTCTCATCCTCAGGCAAATAGTTATGACTCAGGGTGTCAAAAGGTAAGGAAGTGTTGAAATTTTTTAACTAACCACGAAGAAATGGAGAAAGCACATCACGAAGAGAGTTAAAATGTGCTTTTAGTAGTGGTAGCTAAAGTTACCTTGAAGGACACAGTGGAAGAGAAACAGAATACAGATCAGCAGGCAGCTAAAGATCTGGACAAGTCCTTTGACATTCCTGAAGACCTCATAAACCTCCAGCTGGGGAGGGTTAGGCAACAATTTATTAAGACTGCCTACAAAACACTGTTGGGATAAATTCAGGAGAAGTGAAGAGAAGGTAAGCGTGATGGGCAATATGCATGCTCAACTGCAACTACAAAGGGCTGAGAGTGCACACATTCCTGAGAACCCATGCTGGATTCAGGGGTACTCACTTGAGAGAGCATCCCTTCACACGTGGAAGGTGGGGCCCAGTGCATGTGTCAGATTCTGCTTCATCCTTATTCACCAATAGCAACACTGGTATTAATAAAAACTTACACATATACACTTTCCATGGTGGCTTCATGACAGGACCAAGTAGCAGGCAGAGTCGCCTTCTTCACCCATTTTAGTAAGATGAAAAGTACGTCCAGAGAAATTTATCAAATGAATTGATCAAACTCACATATTGTACACACTAAATTGTGAGAATTGATCTAGGACTGTTGTCTTGGTCTATGTTCCTTGATATATTCATCAGATTTGGCTGGAGAAGTACCAGGTTGGATGAAAGGTACAGATTCTCTCCTTCAAGCAAAGGGACAGACTATTTCTGAAGCCCCTTCCCAACCTAAAAGGCGGTGGTTCTGAAATTTAAAGCATCTCATTTCTTTCCCCAATGCACAGAAATTTATGGCTTTGTTCTGAACGCTCAGCCTTCAGCCACTGTCCCAGATAGATCTATTATGGCCACAAAGGGTAGAGCTCTGAGAATATACAAGGCAACCTTTTCCCACCTCCCAAAGAGGAGATAAAAGGAGTTAGGTCTATGCTGAAAACATCAGAAAGGTTTTGGAAGGGGAGGAGCCTGGACTATCTATCTATCTATCTATCTATCTATCTATCTATCTATCTATCTTGGAGAACAGCTGATTACTTGCTAGCTGTGCCTCAGGAATAAGCCACAGCACTTCAGGAATGTGACATCATCTCTCTGAATATTATTTTCTCTATCTTTACTCTTAAAAGCTAGTTGAGATGGTTATAAGTCCAAATGAAATAGAAAAGGAGGTCTGACATGTTAGCTTTCCTTACCAGACCCAACATTAACTCTGAAAAGAATTAACAGGAGCCTTCTCAGGTCACAACTGTTTCCTACAATAAAGTGTAATGAGTTTTCCAGAAATTCACCACTTGCCCAAAGAGAGCTGAGAAGAATTTAAGCACTTGCTAGATTTAAGCTACAAGAATCAATTACTGATATAGACTTCACTCATCCTATAATTCTGCCTTTAAGGAAAAGCTCCCTCTATCTCTTTATCATGGGCATCAGCCCTTCCACATCCTTTGAAAAACCCGGAAGTTTCCGGTGTGCAAAGGCGAGGCAGAATTCTCCAGTTCTCCTCAGCCTCCTCTGCCGTATCCCTGTCATCAGCAACATGTGAATGAACAGAATTATCTCCAGGGCTGAGGGCGTGGGCCACATAACTGGGCTCCACCGTCAGAGGATCCCAGCGTCATGTTCTCCACCCCCTTATGAGAAGGCTGATGCTGTCGTAGAGCTGTGAGGGAGGAAGCCCGCCTGGAAATGCCATGTAAGGGAAGAAACTGTCCCACTTCAATGCTAGGATTCTAAAATAGCTGCTAATAAAAAGCCTTCATACTGTGACACTTCAATACAGACACCCACAAGCATACCTTGACAAGCTGTTTCACTCTTCACAAGCCTTTTCTTGCTTTTCCTGTGCAAGGCCCCCACCAGTCACCCACTCAAATGTACAACCATGTAGTGACAGAGAAGGCCAGCAGGGGTCTGCCTAGACCGTGCGGCAGGGAGCTCTGGCTCCTGGCAGGAGGGGCTGCTGCTCTGATGTTGGCTCCTTCAGAGATAAGTTGCATCACTTTCAACCTGCTGTTTATTCTGTGTCTTTCTCTCCTAATGATGTATTAGACAATACTCACCTGGAGCATGAGCCAAGGTCACCTCTCAGGATGAGGAGAAGCCCCTCAAATAACATCATATTTACCAGCTGATCATGAGAAATAGATCTTGGCTCATTTGGAAAAAGCACAGGTCAATGAATCTGGTCTCTGATGGTAAAGAGCACAGGATACAAGTGAATGAATGCAAGTGATTATAATTTGAAAGTCCTTTCCCTTTGGAAGTCCTAAAAAATCCATTAATTATGATAATGCCATTTCCATCAGAAAAATGAAAGATCACGTTTGAGAGAATTTTTAACAACAGCACCTATCCTATTTTTAAGCTTGATAGTTATAACTGGTTGTAAATTTACCATTTGAATCTTAGCAGTGATAAGACCACATAATGTCCTTAGTTACTTTCTGTAAAATGTTCCTGAGCAGAACTAATATAATGGTTCTTTCATATGACTACACATCAGCATTGCCTAAGAAGCTTATTCAAAATATAAATTCCCAATTCTCATCCCCTCGCAACTTCCCTGAGATGCTAAGTCAGTATATCTGAGGAAAGTTCCAGGAATCAAGATTTTTCAACAAAAGAAAAAGCACCCCAAGGTACAAGGTATTCAGATGTATGGTAAATCTTGGGAGCCTGTGTAGTGCAGAAGTCCACAGACCAGCTAAGGTAATATTGCTATGCCTCCATTAGCATAGGAAGCATTTGAGAAGTTTTCTCATGGTCTGATCTCATAAACAACTTTATTTCACAATTCTCTTAATAGAGCTCAACTTAGATTTTGTTTTACTAGGAAAATAGAACTCCACAGGCTATATAGATGCCTATACTAAGTTTTCATGATCACCAATAGGAAGTTCGACAAGGGGATCTGTGGCAGTTCTGCAGAAGGCTAAATTTGGGTGTTTATGATGTCACCATGAGTATCTAATATTAGGCTAGGTTGTTGTAATAATCTCTTGGGAATATGATTCTCATGGGTATATGAATGCACCTTAATACTCAAGGGGCACTCTCTGCAGATCTTCAGAAATTTCTTTGTGTGCAGCTCTCTCTTCTGTAGTATTTTGTCCTTTTACCTCTAGCCACCTTGATCTTCCTAGTCTCTCAGCTCTATCTCCTCAACTTGGGAAGCTTCTTGGGATACTACTGGGTCCCTTCTCTGCCTCTCTCAATGACATAAGCTTGGGCAATCACATGACTTACATGAGGAATGATTTCAATCCTGAAAATCCAGGACATTGGACCGGTCACATTTTTCTTTGAAAGACTTCCAACAAGAATATGATATAACCTTTTTTGGAAGCTCCTTTTAGGAAATCACCATGATCAGTAAAAATATAGGAAGCACTGTGTGAGGCATTTGGAGTTTAAAATTAGAACATATGCATTCTGCCATAGAAACATGATGATCAAGTCATATTGTCCTGACTATAACTTCAGTCATATGCAGTCTTTAAGATTAACAATACCCCTACCTGCTACTGACCCAGGCCAAATCCATTTTTTTCCATTCACTTTCCAGATTTCATCTCATTTTTTCCACCAAATCAATTTATCTCTACTCTTCACAAGTATTACACTGCCTAGTATCAGAGTGTTTCATTTATGAGATATCTTCTCTCTAGGAGATGTGTGATTTTTTTTTTTTTTTTTAGGGAGCAGAACACATCTTCTTCAGTATGTAGGTATTGGTAAGGCACAGCTAAAAACTATATGTGCAATACCATCTTGGATTAATCTAGTCACCTCTATCCAAGGTGTCTCAACCCTGACCACAGGCAAAGACTTGGAAAATGTAAAAAGTACAGAGTATTATTAATATTCCGCCCACACATATTTTCCTCAATGCCTTCTCACACCAATTCACATTTTGAGCCTAGGGAATCTCTCCGAGTTAACAAGTAGGCTAAGATAATTTCCTCTTGCTCAATACTCACTAGAGATGGAGAAAAATCTACTCTCCTACTTAAGTAATAATCTTGTGTAGGCAGGAAAACTTTAATTGTGGAAGAAGTATTATGTAAATGTAAGTTATTTAATTAAAAGGAGGAAAAAACTTCACAGGAAGTAGTTATTTTAAAGAGATGAAAGAACTTGTTTTTCTTTACTGCAGATTATAAGTGGCTCACAGATAGATTTTTGAAGGACATATTCATCACTAGGAGAGATGGCAACTGATTCTGCTTCTAGGAAAGATGAAGTAACAGAGAAGAGATTTACTTTCTTACCTGAAACAGCCAAAAACTAGCTTAAGATATAGATTATTTTCGTGATACTAGATAAAGATAGTGACACTAGATAAAGGATAGTGATCCCTAAGAGATAAGAAGTAAATTTGGTAAGTCAGGTGATTGCCCAATATTAATTCACTGAGAAAGACAGAGCTGGGGGGACCCAGGGGAATCTCAAGAAACTCCCTAAATTGAGGAGATAGAGCTGAGAGATAAGGGAGATCAAGGTGACTAGAGGTAAAAGGACAGAATACCAGAGAGGAGAGCTGCACACAAAGAGACCTCTGAAGATTGGCAGAGGGTGCTTTGAACTGAATGCTGATTTGTGCATGTATGTGAAGACACTATCCATGGCTGGGGGAAGAACTACCCAAAGGACCCAAGGAAACAATGTCCAGTGCTCACACAGGGCCAAGAATACAGCTCATTCCCATGAAGCACAGCAGAGAGGTCATGATTCATGGCATGTGGAGTAGAGTACACAGGAGTGTCTTGTTCCAGTGGTGGGGAATTAATAGCCCTAAAGTCATCATTGCTTTGGTCCTGCCTAATAAATATCAATAGCAATATCAAAAGCATCAAATTGTTTCTATGCAATATGACATTCCAAAACAAACCTCCAAAATATTTATAGGAATATGAAAGCATTCAATAAGTTAAAACCACAATGCCTGGCACCCAATCTAAAACTACCAGGTATACAAAGGAATAGAAAATGTGATGGAATAGAATGAAAATTAATGATGGAATAATGGGAATAAAATTCAAGTGAAATTGATCGAGAACTGACACAGATACTAGAATTAAAGGCAAATATGCTGAAATATTTATTATAACTATATTCCATATGTTTAAAAAGTTAACTATAGCCAGACATGATGGCACATGCCTGTAATCCCAGCAGCTTGGGAGGCTGAGACAGGAAGATCACGAGTTCAAAGCCAGCCTCAGCTAAAGCGAGGCACTAAGAAACTCAGGGAGACCCTGACTTTAAATAAAATACAAAATAGGGCTGGGGATGTGGCTTAGTGTTCGAGTGTCTGAGTTCAATCCCAGTACCCCCACCCCCAAATAGTTAACTCTAGGCATGATGGATATAAGAATTACATTGTATTTCTAGAAATAAAAACTACAAAGGGTGAAATGAAAAATATGCTGAATGGTAATAAAATAAAATTGGACATTATAAAAGAAAAGGTTACTGAAATTGACCACAATAGGAACTTTCAGAAATGAAACAGAGAAAAAACAATCCAAAAATATGAAAAGAGCTCAGTGAGCCATGTGACAGCCCCAAGTGCCTAATGTAAGTGAAATCAGCCCCTTGGTGGGAGGAATAGAGGAAATGTTCAAATTTTTTTCTAAACTGATGAAAAGTGTAAAGCCCATGAAGTCAAGAAATCCAATGAACCCAAACACAAGAAATATGAATGATACAGTAGCCAAGCACATCATAATCAAATTGTTTAAGACTAGTAATAAAGAGAGGATCTTTTAAAAAGCCGGGGGGAAAAGCATTAAATGTAAAGGACTAAAGATTTCTAAGAAATTCCAGTACTTTTTTATTTTAACCAATAATTATATGTCACTTCAACTGGTTGTTTTCAAAACATTTTGAAGGTAAGAACTTATTGAAAATAAAGAAGGTTGTCATGGTGGGGGCATAAGGTGAGTGTGGCAGATCATCTTCTTCCTCACCCCAAAACCATTCATTTCCTTTTTCCTAGTAATTGATCCCCGGTTTTGTCTAGGTTTTTAGTAAGAAACCACAGATCTCTGGCAAGTGAACTCAGCCATTAGTACTAACCCACCTCTAGAAAATAAAGAATAAAAGAAGTCTTTAAACAGGGATGTTCTAGCAAAGATTATTTCCTGATGGGACAAATAATGTGTGCAGGGAGAATATATTTGTTTCCTGCAGCTACTTGCCTCTGCCTCCTCTGATTGTAGTTTGATGTTTGAGGATGCTGCAGCCATCTTGCAGCCAGGAGGGAAAGACCAAAGAAGGCACCAGTTCAGCCCAAACCTCCGAAATTAGAAGCCTCTGAACCAACCAGAAACATCCCATCTGAGAACTTCCTGTCACATGCTAAAACAACCTAGCATATCTCTACCTTTAGTGAAATGCATTCCTAACTGATCATAAGGATAGAAAAAGGAAATCAGAGACTTCAGCCTTTGTCTTCAGGCTCCAAATCTGATGCTGTTTCTTTTACATCCCAATGTTTTGTTGCTAGCTCTGGAATGAGTGATGCAAGAGCACAGAATGTCACAGGCATGAGAAAACTGGGGTCTGACTCCTTCAAAAATGGGGTTCAGGGAGAGAAAGAACCTGCTGATGGGTCTTCTCAGGACTCTGAGGCATCTAAATCCTTTTGAAGGTTCAAGCCACTGGGTGATGCTCACTCTTTCCTACCTTTATTCTGAGTGCAATTACAAGCAGACTTAATTTTTGAGAGTAGCACAACTGTGTCAAATTGATGGGCTAGTGGTTTCAGGAATAAAAGACTCAGAAGACCACAAACAAACAAGAAAACAACAAACAAAAAACCAAACCAAACCAACAAAGAAAACAACAAACAAAAAAGATTTACCCTTCTAACATTCTTTACCAATTGGGAAATGGGTGGGAGGAGGGACTGGACAATATACATCCAGGCTTTTTCATTGCTGGCTTCTGCAACTTTCTGTAGCCCTTGTTGAAAGGTCACAAGGGATAGTAAGAGAGGAAAGACTCTATAATGACTATGGACCTCATTTATTGAAGCATAGTCATTGACAGTTCATGGACCCATTTGGAAAGATGTGGCTCTAAGCAAATCAAATAGGTTCTGGGGTGACAATTTGCGCCTTTGTTGGGAGGGTCTGTCTAATCACATGGCATATCAGAATCTAATATGGTATGTCACTTCCTAGTATAAAATTTTCATTGGCTCTCTGCTGCCAAAAGGATGAAGTTGAAAGTCTTTGGCATAGCCAACAGGCCCTTTTGAAATCTGATAATAACTTAAATAGCCTCAAATGCATGGCAAAAGAGTTTCAGTTCCCATTCCTTGACTATACACCATGATGTCTTTATGTGCTACTTCATATGCTTTCCCTCCCCTTCCTGCTGTAGGGCCTTTTTGCCAATAAAACAATTTGGAATTTATACAATCTTAAATACCAGATCAAATGGTGTGTCCCTGTGAATATATCTCATTATACTGAAAGGTCCAAGAAGAGCCCACATAGTATTTATCTGGATGCCTTTGTGTGTACCATAGCATCTAACACATAGTAGTTGTTTCATAAATATGTGTTGAATAAGTGAATGAATGAGAGGACTCATATTCCCATTGCAACTCCAAAGCATATGTAAAAGGTTCTTAGGAAAGCATGAATACAAATTAAACCAATTTAGAATCTTGAAACAATTTATGCAAATCCAGTTTAATATAGAATTAGTCTGAACTCAATGTTCTGATTTCTCCTTGGCAGACAGGTTCCTCCAAACTATGTTCTAAGTGTTGATAGAAGCATAGATTGAATATGATTCATAAAATAAACAACCTTTTATGTTCCTGAAGTCACTTTAATCAAAACAGCCCAAACAGAAAGGTCTGTAATTGTTCATGTGGATGTTAAGAGTCACTCTGTAAGTATTATATAGTGGCAGAGAAAATAAGGAAATACATGCAAATGAGAGTTAATGACACAAAGGAAGAGACTGACTTGTCCCTTAAAATGAATACTATGTCTAATTTCAAGTGTTCTAGACACATACTGAGGAAGTTTTCCTACTATGGTATTTATTGGAAGCAAATTTTAGCCCTGGGGTCTTTACTGCAAAGAAATTGTCTGAAATTAGGATATCTCTAAATCCCTAGCTTTACTTCCTGAAGTCAGTGCTCCTAGCCTCAAAGACCAACTCAAATGCAAATCTGATTATTTTCTGTATTCATCTATGGGGCTAAAAAGAACACACTTAGAGAGTGTTTACCTAGTGGGGTGTCTTATTCAACAATCATTTATTGACCACCTAGTATGTGCCATGCACTGTGTCAGTTTGTGCAGATACAAAAACATGTAAGATTGTCCTCTATTTTCTCTCATACTAGCAAGAAATACCTAGATATGAACCAGTTTCCATGATGCAAGAGATTGTAGCTCTATGCTGCAATGCCTGTTTGTATGAAATATCGAGAGATCACCTATTTGTGAGCAATTGCTCAGTTTGTAGGGAGTGAAAGAGAAGGCAAAACTATAATTTCCTCTTATGCTGCTCTTCATGAGGGAATAGCATTGGAACATTACATGAGACACTAAAAAAAAATTTTGGAATGCATCCATCTGTCTACCTACCTATCTATCTAAAATGTTCACATTACATAAAATGTTCCTTAAAATAAACAAATTCTTTTTAAAGACAAGGTATGATAGTTAACTCTTCATTATTTTTTAATCTTCTTGTCTAGTCTTAAATTATCCAAACCTTCTCCTCCTTTCTGTGATCAGGAACTTATTTTCTAATTCATCAGCCTGCTCCAGAGTGGGCAGAGTAAGGTAAAAGTGCTTGAGTTCAAATAGGTTCATTGGCTGTTTGCTGTATTAGCTGGGTTTTAGTACAATACATTCTGTTTTCTCTCCACAGATGAGATGATAAAGTGGTATTCAGCAGCTAACAATGATTTTTTGGACTTTTTTGTTTGATATCATTTTAACACTTTCAGATTCTGCCCAGGGGTCTTGCTTAGCCAAGTTATATTCATTTGCTTCTTTAAATGTCTATCCTAAATCAACTTACTTGTTCTGCTTGGTTTTCTTTTCTTCTTAAGTGGAAGATGAATTAAAGGATAGGATTTCTTATCATCTCAACATGAAGCTAATGCCCAGGGGAGAGCAAGACTTAAAAGCTAGGGTTTCAGATACTTGGAGCTGTCCACTTAATAGCACATCACATTCATTTTAGACCCAAACAGTGAAAACTACCAAAGGGCACATTAAAAATTTTCAATGGATCCATGGTGGCACAGAAATGACCAAGTAGAGTGAGATCCTGGGTCTCTAACAGACATAATGTGACAAAAAATCTGGTTCAGATGTTTCCTAAATGTCAGGTTTTGCCAGTGGAAGGAAGAAATAAAACACAAAATAGAAGACTGGTACTGCAGAGCCGCTAATTAAAACAATTCAAAGAATATAAATGCTAGAGTAATTTTGGACCCGCCATGTCGGGCTGGTTTCAATGCAAATGCAGTGTTCCGATTTCTCCCTGCATTGGTAGGGTATAATTAGCTCAGCTGCAACTGGGTGGAAGCCTTGTGGCCTCCATTTCCTGGTGCTGCCAGCTCCCTCATGATGGAAGAACAGCTGCCACCAGCCCCTCCCTCCTGGATTGCTCAGTGTCTTGGCTACCCTACATGGCTGCTCACAAGCCACTGTGAGAAGAAGTCTCAGGCTTCTACAGGGATCAGTTTTTCTGTAAAGCTAAGGAATATGTTACTTCTAGTCGTCTCCATTCCTGATCCCTCTGTATGGAGGGCAGAGGTCAACACAAAACCTTCTCTCATTACTGTGGCAGAAAGGATTTGGGGCACTGCGGTGACAGCCCATGTCAGCTACAGTTACTCACTTTGGCGTTTGGTACAGGCTGTTGGAGAGGATAAGAAGAAATGAGGAAGAGAAACCTCACTTAAGGTGTGGCCAATGAGATACCTGAACCTTAAGGACAGCACGTGACCCTAGCTATGGTGACAGAGAAGATAAAGACACACCATCATAGGGATGGAGTGCCACGAGGCACATAAATGATCCAACAGGGGGAAAACTCATGTGAAAGCAAGTGTTCTCTGAGACAGAGCCACCGCAGACACACTAAAGTTCTGCAAACCCAAGCAGCACCTTCTGCTTGTTCGTTCAACAAACTTAACAGAATGCCCACCCCCCATATACTTTTTCAATAAGCAAAAATATTTCTGTAAATACTTCTACAAAACCAAAGGGTGGACCATCATTTCAAAATTTTAGAAAAGTCAAAATAAAATTCAAAATTTCTTTGTTTTCTTGGGGGTGGGCTATCCATTGTTGGATCTCCCATCCACCCTCCACTTTCTTCCCTCTCCTGCCCCTCACCGCCTGAAACAGAGGCCCGTGGAAGCCTGGTTCATTTCCCTTTTTCTGAGTTGGAAAAACAAGCAAGCAAACAAACACAGACCTGCAAACTCTGCAAGTACAACTTAGTAAAGACTATGGAGCAGGGAGATTGAAATTAACATGACATCTGAAGCTCATTTCTTAATGACTGGAGTGTTTAACAAATAAAGGAGCTTCGGATCATTATTTCCTCCTATCAGCTCAGCAGGAGGTACTTCAGGATCTTGTCACATATATGGAGGGTTTTCTTTTCAACAAAAGATAATAAAATATGGTAGATAACAAATACCAATGTTTTTATAATGTGCAGATGATCAAGATTAACTCTTTATGTTCACAATGATGACCAATATTTCACTAGTATTTTTATTTTCAGGATTGTTTTTCTTTATATTTGAGATAAGACTCACATACCATAGTTACCTTTTAAAAGGGAACAATGCAGTTTTTTTCCCCTTAGCATACTCATAAAACTGTGCAACTGTCACCACTAATTCTAGAACATTTTTTTATCACAACCAGTGGCAGTCACTCCTCAATCTCCCTTCCCTCTAGCCCCTGGAATAAGAATCAACTTCCTGCTCCCATGTATTTTCTTGTTGTGGATATTTCACATAAGTGGAATCACACAATAAGTATCTTTTTTTTTTTAGTTGTAGATGAACACAATACCTTTATTTATTTACTCATTTATTATGTGGTGCTGAGGATTGAACCCAGTGCCTCACACATGCTAGGCAAGTGCTCTACCACTGAGCTGCAATCCCGCCCCCAATAAGTGTCTTTTTGTGTGTGGTTTCTTTCACCTAGCATAATGTTGTTAAGGTTTATCCATGCTGTAGCATGAATCAGTAATTCACTCCTTTGTATTGATGAATAATATTTTATTGTATGGATTGCCATTAATTCATTAATGGATTCTTAAATTGTTTCCACTCTTTAGAAGAGCTTTGGTGTGAACATACAATTTCAATTCTATTGGGTATGCACCTAGGAGTAGAATAATACTGAGTTCTATGGTGACTCCATGTTGAACATTTTGAGGAACAACCAAACTGTTTTCCAAAGTAGCTGAACCATTTTACATTCCTACCAGAAACATATGAGAGTTTCAATTTCTCCACATTCTCATCAATACTTATTACTGTCTGTCTTCTCACCAAATCATCCCAGTGGGTGTAAAGTGATAGCTCATTATAGTTTTTCTTTGCATTTCCTTAATAACTAATGATATTGAGCATTTTTACATGTGCTAATTGGACATTTGGATCTCTTTGTGGAGAAACATATATTCAAATTCTTTATAACAAGATCATGGCATTTGCAGGGAAATGGATGGCATTAGAGCAGATTATGCTAAGTGAAGTTAGCCAATCCCTAAAAAACAAATGCCGAATGTCTTCTCTGATATAGGGGGGTGACTCAAAATTGAGTATGGAGGAAGAGCATGAGAAGAAGATTACCTCTAAATAGGGAAGAGAGGTGGAGGGAATGGGAGGGAGAAGGGGAATTGCATGGAAGATGGAAGAAGACCCTCATTGTTATACAAAATACATGTATGATGATGTGAGGGAGGAAAAAAAAGAGAGAAATGTGTCACATTTGATTGGGTAGAGAGAGGTGATGGGAGGGGAGGGGAGGGGAAGGGGGATAGGAAGGGCAGCAGAATAAAATAGACATGTATTTATATACAGGTATGTATATACTTGGCCATATAACCAATGTGATTCTGCAATCTGTACACTTGGAAAAATGAGAAATTATACCTCATTTGATTCAAATGTATGATATGTCAAATCATTGTATTATCATGAGCAACTAATAAAAAAAAATTCTTTGCCTATTTTTGAATTATATTGTTGAGATTTTCTGTATTTATTTTCTGAGATATTTTTCTAGAAATTCCACGTAGTTCAATCTTGGCTTTGGAGATAAAGTGCATCTTTATTGATTTGGTAAAAATCAGGTTCAAACATTTACTGAGCACTTACTTTGAAACCATTATTAACTTATTGGAAAGAAAAAGCTGTTGTTTCTGCCTTAGATATGCATAAAGGTCAGCAAAGCTTTTCCTCAGCCTTGCATCCATGTGTTTCTTTGTCTTCTGAGACTAAGAAACTCTCCAAACCCACCTCTCACCAAGATGCATCTATTGGTAGGTAAAATATCTTTCATGTTTTACATATTGGGAATGAACTAGTCATTTCTAGACTCAAGACAGGTGCTTTCAAGCTCCATTTTGAACTCTGGTGAAAACTGTGCCTATGATATAACCAAGAGAATCCTTTTAATTTAATCTCTATCCCTTGTTGCCACATAAAATGTGAGCAATGCTTATCAAGGTGGCAAAGGAAGAAACACCAAAAACAATCTACCAAAGAACATGCAGCAAAGCAATGCATTCATTTTCTTAAACTAATTGTGGCAAAGTTGGTTCTGCTAAAGTACAGAGGCATTGGAGATCATTAATGCTATATGCAGGTAGTAGTATAGAAAAGAAACTAAGAAGGTGCCTTCTCAAAAATAAGCAACCATGGGAAGAACAAGGCATAATCATTACCAACCCCAACCTATTAAGAAAGTCAAGTTCTGTTTATATCAAAGCAGACATTTGGCATTTGTTTTTTAGGGCTTGGCTAGCTTCGCTTAGCATAATCTGCTCTAATGCCATCCATTTCCCTGCAAATTCTATGATGTTGTCATTTCTTAGTGCTGCATAATACTCCATTGTGTAATACGATAAATAATCAATAAAAAAAATTAAAAAAAAAAAAAAAGAAAGTCAAGTTCTGTGTCTTATCCTCTTAGGCTATATACATTCAGCACAGTATTTCTTTTTTTATTGATTATTTAAAACATTACATAGCTCATGATATATCATCTTTCATACATTTGACTCAAATTGGGTTTTGAACTCCCCACAGTATTTCTTGACTTCTGATTTCCTTCCTCTTTCCTTGAAAGTCAAGCAACACAAATGAGAAAACAAACTGGGTGTTGGGATAGTAGAACATTGACCTCAAACCTTCATTCTAATTATTATGACTTTGAGGGCTCATACCCAAGTTCTACCACTTCAGTTAAATAATACATCATATTCTGGGGGTCAGTTCTAATAATCAGCAGATTCTATAACTCCACTCCTCTGTGATAGTTGATGTGAACCAGTTTTTTTTCTTAGTTCAAACCGAGAACAAAGGCTCCAGGCATAATTTCACAGACTCAAACCTAACTCCCCAAATCCTTCAATCTCATGACCTCCAGGAATACCCCACATCCTTATGTTCCTTTGGAAATTCTCAAGTTGAAAACTCTTGGAGATGTTACACACTGCTCTGGAAAGCCATGAAAAGAATAGGAGAGATGTCAAGAGCTAAACTGTGTTATCCCAGAATTCTTATGTTCAAGACCTTACCACCAATACTCCAAAATGTCACTGTATTTGGAAATAAGAGTTTAAAGAGGTGATTAGGTGAAAACGAAACCATTAGGGAGGGCCTTAATTCGATGTGACAGATGGCCTTATAAGAAAAGGAGATCTGGATATAAGAGCTACATAGAGAACTGTGAACATTAAAAAAAATAATAATAAAAATAAAAATCACACGAGGACACAGCAAGAAGGTAACCAGTGGCAATTTCAGGAAAGAGGCCTCAGCAGAAGTCAGACCTGCTACCACCTTGACCTTGGGCCTCCAGAACTGTGAGAAACAAACTTTTGTTGTCAAAGTCCCCTCGTCCTAGCACGTTTTGTTATGGCAACCCAACACAACAGGGGATCCTCTGCAAAAGAAGGATCCCGTGCTTGCACAGCCACTCACCCTGTAGTAGTCAGTGCTGTACACATCCCGGGACATCCCAAAATCCCCGATTTTCACCAGCAGGTTCTCCCCGACGAGGCAGTTCCGGGTGGCCAGGTCTCGGTGCACGAAGTGCTGGGATGCCAGGTAGACCATGCCTGCCGCGATCTGCTGGGCAATGTGCAGCATCTGTGACTGCGTCAGCTCCGTAGGCGGGTTGCCTTCCGCCATCAGCACTGCATCAGGTCCATGTGCCCTGGGGAAAGACAAGGAAGGCACAGGTGCAGTCTCAGCTCTTTGCTCTGCCTCAACTGCCCATGCCTAAAGAGGCTGCCTGACTTAGCACAAAGAAGAGACCAAGATGCTTCCCTTCCCATCCAGGATGCTTCATTTCCCCCAAGAATGTGAATTCCCAGGGCCACATGGGTTCCCTCCCACACTACAATACACATACAGGTTTATATTTTAGGGGCTCCAGAAAAGGCATTAGGCAGAACTTCTGACTCAGAGAAGCAGAAGGTAACCCAAACAACACAAAACACTGGGGAGAGATTGCTTCTCTAGATGTGGTCATAACACCCCAGTAGGATTCCCATCCCTCTCCACTGAGCTGGCTGCTGCAGCACCTCCAGAAGCTGATC
Source organism: Spermophilus citellus (assembly GCF_964194105.1). Taxonomy (NCBI): domain Eukaryota; kingdom Metazoa; phylum Chordata; class Mammalia; order Rodentia; family Sciuridae; genus Spermophilus; species Spermophilus citellus. Next base: position 89,876,076 of record NC_138183.1, on the reverse strand, counting down.
CCTCCAGAGTTTTCCCACCAGCACCAGAGTTGCACAGCTGGTGGTCTCCTTCAGTCCATCTGCTATACTCTCAAGCTGCCCTCAACTTCATGCCTAGCTCAGTAGAGTCCCAGAGTACTCAACATGGACGCTCATTCCCAGTGAAAATTACCATTTCCTTTTGCCCACCCTCCTCCGGACTTCTGGACAAACACACGTACTGATCAACACGTAAGATAACTCTTCTGAATCACAACACAGATTTTTCTCTCACTGGGGAAAGTTTGATTCTTTATTCTATGGAGGTGGGGTAGAGTTATGGTATTTTTAACCTTCTTTTTCTTCTATCTTATATACCCTTCCTAGGTATATGATGAATAAGGGCATATTAATATTGGCATATGCCTCATGGAGAAGAGAGTCAGGCTTAGGATGCTGCCCTTAGCAATGGCAGTTGCAGACCCGGATCTAGCACTAAGCCTCCAAAACAGACATCACTGTCCCTGATGGCCTGAGGGGGCGCTGCAGGGCAAGATATAAAGGTATTGTTTGCTGCTGGGCCTGGCCAAGGCATGGTCCAAGGCCTTCCTCCTTGCAGAAGAAAATAAGGGAGGGGAAGTTCTCCTTCAAGACAATTTTAAATATTTAAAATACAGAACTTTAAATAAATTTAAAAGTGGATGATGTCATATCATCTGCAGAGTTCAAGAACTATATTAGTATTTGCAAATGAGAAAGACAGAAAAAAAAGCAGCCTCACATTTTGCCCTGCTTCTTACCCATGAACTGCTCTAGCAACAGGCATGTCCTCAGCCTTCCATCACGGCTCCAGCACACAATGGTTCACCCTTCCAAAGTGTGTTGTCATCAGATCTTTCATTCTTAGGAAACAAGTACTAGACAAGGGGTTGAGGGAGTCTCCCAGGCCTTCTGGTATCTAGCACCATGATCTTAAGACATCTATTGACTTCTCCAATCTTAAATTTCCTTATTAATCAAAAATGCAAAGGGAAATTGTTCTGTATTATCTCTTTGGTCCCTTCTGTCTCTAAATACTTGGATTTAACCATTCTCGAGGCAAGAGCTCCCTGGATTTCTCTTCTCAAACCAGAACCCCCAACTGCCTCTTGTTACACTGAGGAACACAGGGAATGTTTGGGGCTTTCCTTAGTACAGAGGCCAAACTGAGTATCAGAACTGAATCTGAATCCAGTCCTAACACATTATCTGTGTGACCTCAGGATTGTTACATAGTGTTTCTGGGCCTGTTTCCTTATTCCCTAAACTATTGATACTAACTGCACATTTCTAAGGCTATTGATGGGAGGAAGCATGAAGACTTTCTTGATAATGTTTCATGAACTTTCATAGCAAAGCCAGAGAGAAAGAAGGCTTTCCAAAAAAAAAAATTATTTCTAAAAAACAATATGAAGAGGTGATATGAAAGCACACGTTTTTCCTCTTTAGGATACCAAAGGGCTGGCCCTTTTCACCTCATTAATGGTTAATCAAGTCTAATCCTTAAGGGAGCAGGGGAAAGTGAGACTATTTTCACGTCTCTTCCTCAATTTTATTAAGGACTCAACACCAGGAGAAAGATGTGGGGATGCACATAATAAAGGTAGATCTGAAATAAACCTTCCAAATATCTGGGCCAGGATGTAAGCTTCATAATTTTAATTCAAAGATTAAAATAATTTGTGGATTGCCCACATCCTTATTTCAGTCCCAGAAAAGTGAACTGCTCTAAGTATCTGTCAGAAGCAAAGACCCCAGAGCAGAGGAAGGGTCTTCCCGAAGGCAGTACAGAAGCCACCTGTGTGCATTTCACACTAGCAATTGCACGTGAGTTGGCACGTCCATGTGTGAGGCTCCTGCATTGTTAAGTCATTTCTCCTGTTTGCTTCTGGGTGTGTGAACCAAGTGCTTTTTATTGGTAGAAGCCTCTGGATGCTTTCTTTAAGCAGAAAGTTCTGCTCTAAAAAGAAAGGCAGGCAAATCTTCTGAACAATTCTTAAGAGAAGCCTAAATAAAGTAGGCACAGCAAACTCTGCTGTTGCTCCCCAGATTCTCCTACAGTTCTTGGAAATAGAAATGTATTTTACCTCTGCCAGGAGAACGGTCCTTAAGAGGCGAAATTACACTCCTCGAACCATGGCCTGGGGGGAAAGTAGCAGGTTTTTAGGGCCTGATCAAGAGGCTGCTCAACCTTCCTCATCTTGTTACCAATGTGGGTTGTAGCTAGAAATTCACCATCTTGCACTGGCTCTGGAATTCCGCAGCACATTTCTTTCCTTCTGAAATTTTTTTTAATTAAAGTAATTTTTTTTTAATTTTTAAAATTTTAAAAATTTAATTGACATAATAATCAAACAAATCTATGAGTTACAGGATGATATTTCAGTGAATGTATACAATGCATAATGAATTATTAGATCAGAACAGTTGGCATATACTTCTCTTAAACATCATTTCTTTGTGTTGGGGGAAGTTTCAAAATATTCTCTCCTAGCTATTTTGAAATATACAATTAATTGTTTGCAACCATCTTTACCCTATTGGCTATGGAACATTAGCAGTCATTCCTACTATGCAACTGCATCCCTCTACCTGTTAACCATCTCCTTCTGAATTGTTTTCACAGCTACTTCAGCAGGAAGAGTTGCATAGTGGTTAAGACTATGGGCTTTGCAGTCAGCGGTCATGGGTTTGAGTCCCAGTTCTGTCACCTGCTATCTATGTGACTCAGTTGCTTCAACTGTAAGATGTTAATGATAATTCAAATAGCTTATTGGGTTTATGCAAGCTAAAACATGCTTGGAAAGGCTTAATAAATATTAGCCACTACTGCTTGGAAAATATCTTTCCTCTCACTAGAGGGGAACTCTGGACAGATTCTAAAAGGAAACATTGTAAAATTCTTGAAATCAGCTATTGTAGTTCCCTCCTCTTTTTCCACCCAACCTAGGATAGGGCCGGCTCAATATATGCTTTTACATTAATAAAAGAGGTGGAGTTATACAAGAAGACATCTGGCTTTATCAGTCAATGCCAGGGACACTCAGGGAATATATATATATATATATCAGGTATCCTCCCAGAAAGAGGACAGCCTGTACTAGCAGTGCATTACTGCACCTGAGAACTTGATTCTTGGCATTTCAGACCTCTTGTTTATAGAGCTTGGCAGATTCTGAAATTAAGCAGGGTAGGTTTCCAATTCCTCCACACCCTGTGCAGGATGCCAAGGGAAAACCTAGTGCCTTCCTCTTTGGAAGGCAGGAAGGAGACCAGGGTGTGGTTGAAAGAGATACAAAGTGAGAGAATTAAATTACATTTCTCTCTCTCTCTCTCCCCTTTCTCTCTCTCTCTCCCTGTCCCTCTCCCTCTCACCCCTTTTCTCTCCCCCACTACACACAGACACACACACACACACACACACACACACACACACACAATCTGAGCACATAGAGGCATTTAATTGCATCCAGGTGAGTACATTTGGATCTGTTATGCTAGAGTTTTGGGAAAGCAGCAGACTGGATTAAGAAAGTAGCATGAGGCCTGAAAACCTTTCTCCTAGGGACAAACAGCTAGACTCCAACCAAATTCAGCTTCTTTTCCTCTTTTTACTAGATCTGATAAAACAACATACAAAAGCAACCATCATCCCATGCTTATCACCTGCAAAAAAATATTGTTGATATAGGATAAAGCATGAGGATTGTTTCTGAATACCTAGAATTGACTATGTGCTCCTAATCTTATCCAGCATTCCCTCACCCACACAATCAGAGGAAAGGCAGAGAATGGGGATCCATCCCAGCCAAGGAGAACTAAATTGTATGTGTAGCCATGAGGCTAGAGATGATAAAAATGATCCAGACGGCACCAACCATGTGATGACATTTCTAAAAACAGCAGTACACACTCCCCCTTCTACTGTTCTCACAGTGATTGACTGATTACTTAAACTGCACCATGTCTGAATCTTCTAGCGGATGTGTGAAGCTAACTGGGGCTGATTTCTTTGCAAAGCCCTCTGCAGTACCATGGGAAATAGGAGGAGGGCAGAGAGATATAGGCACTGCCATCACACAAAAGGTGTCACTCTCTAGGACCCCTGAACCAAAATAAAGAGGAAAATGTAGCAGAGATGAAGGGTTATGGGGAAAACCATTGTTGATTACCTTTCTTCACAAGAGTTCCCATACTTGTACTTGAGATACATATTATACCCATTTTACAGGTAAGGAATCAGGCCAAAAATGGCAAGTGGTCAGTTTGCCTCTAACACCTTTCCTGTTTCTCTTAAGTTATGCTATCTAGATATCAAGATATAGTAGTCAGGCAGTACACTAACTACTCTGTCAAAAATGAGAGCCAGCCAAATTTGAAAGGAAATAGCATGAATAGGATGTTAGAGCCAGTACAGACTTAGAAATCTAACTCAAAACCCCCAGGAACAGAGGTCACTGAGCAAAGTAGACCAAAAACCCACTTGTGGGCCAATAGCAGCTGATACAGAAAAGGAAGGAGAACATAAGTCTCCTGTTATTATCAGGACTTCAGACTCTTCAGGTTCATTATCTTGTATGTAGTACCTCTATTTGTGCCCCTGATTAATTCAAATAAAGATATTACTTGGTTTCCTTGACCAGTGGGTATCAGACATCATGCATTACTTCTCTTTCAAGGCAGATACAAAATGAGAATGCTCTCAATGAATCCTTCCAGAGTAGCCACCAACTTCCTCCATCATATCAAACTCATCGCCTCCTGTGATTTCTCTGAGGCAGCCAGGTTACTGGTAGAAATTGCTACTAGCAGAATCAAGCATCTGTGTGCCTATTGAACACTTTCTGTTTGCTCCTAGGATAAAAAATTTCTAGTTCCCTTCTCATGGCTCCCTGGCCAGTTCAATATTCTCATCAGAACAGCCAGGAGGTTACTCAATTAATAACAACTAGAGTTCAAATTCAACCTCAGCTCTGTCTGAAGGCCAAAATCTCTGCTCATATTTTCTTGCCATTATGTCTCCTCAGGTCACTCTTAGAATCCCTAATATTTTGTGAGTTAATTTTGCTTTTCCAAACAATTTACCTTTCCTTGCATCAGATTCTGCTCATTCTGAGCTGTCTCCTTTCTTGTGCCTCCTCCTCCCATTGCTGGAGGAAAGGAACTTCTTGAGAAGCCCATAGTGAACTAAAACCCCAGGACAATGCTAGAAATCCAAATGACCCCAATCCTATTTAATAACTCAATGACTCCCTTTTACATCCACTTTTCCCTTCCTTGCCTTGATTTCTTTTGTGACCCTGCTTACCACAAAGTCCATCAAGTTGAACCTGTCCATGTTTTCATTCTTGGAGTCTTTGCAATAACCATGATCCCAAAGCTTCAATGGTTTCACCAAATGTCATCCTATCTCTTTTGTTTATAAGATTTGGCTCTTTGGGTTCTGTTTCTTCCACTGTAGATCCACTGAACTACTGACCTAGTAGGTCTTCATGTCCTCAGAATAAAGTCCAAAGAACATGCTCCAGCTATTTTTCTACTTTATCTCCCCAGGTTCATTCCATAGTCTGGTAACCCCATACTCTTTGTTCTCACTTGACCACACCTTTCATGGTGGCACCTTGGTACCTTAGTTCTTATTGTTCCTTGGCCTTAAATAATAGTCTTCTCTTATGCACCTGGCAACTCATATATTCCCACTAAGACCCATCTCCAGTGCACATGTCATGTAACGTAATATGCTCAATATATGCAAGTGACATCAAATTGAATCATTAGCAACATTACATAGAATTAGTTGATTTAAGAAAAATAAAAATAATGATATCATTGCCTTTTTTTCTCCAGTTCCTTTCTCTGGCATGTGTTGCTGTGGTTATCAGAAAAGACTGTTCCAAAGAAAGATCCCTTCACCCTTCCCAGGAACACCACGTCTTCTGCTGCAAATTGCCTGAGCTGGGAAGTCCTATTCCCTCTTCAAGCCCACCTTCTCCTCCACTCCTTACTGTACCTAAGGAACTTGTTGAGGTCCCCATGCTTCATGTACTCAAAGACCATGATGAGTGGGTCACCCTCCACACAGACGCCATAGAACTTAACAATGTGCTCGTGCTGGAGGTTGGTCAGCAGCTCAGCCTCGCGGTGGAAGTCCTTGCGTGCATTGTCGCTGGCATCCTTCAGAGTCTGAGGAGGAGAGGCAGAGACAGGAGAAAACCAACACCTGTTAAACCAAGGACATCAAAGGGAAGGTTGCTTGCTGCAAGAAGGAATTATATCAGTGGGTCCTAAGAATTCTAGAAGAACATTTACCTCCTTTATTACACAAAAGATTGGAAAACAGCCTAATTCCTGAAGAAATAATGTTTATTATTAATAACTGAAGAATAATCCTTTATGGGTATGTAGAGCTTTACAGCTTATAAAGCATTTTCACAGAAGTTTCTTCATTAAGTTACAGATAGGAGTCACTTTACAGTCTTCATGCTTTTTAACCCTGTTCTGGGCCCAGTGATTCCTGGGCTTCTCTTCCCTCTTGGCCTGTTGAGCTTTCTTTGATGCTGTTTGCAGCTCACCTCTGCTAAAGTAATCTTTAAAATATTTTACATTATGAAAATGTTCAGTTGGAAGAAGGATACAATGAGCCTTCATAGACCTATCTTCCAGTTTCAACAAGAATCACTTTTAATTTATGTGACACTCCAAAGCTGTCTCCAACCTGTGCTCACACACATCACCAGCTCAAGAACTGTCGCCACCCAGTGATATGCAAGACTGGTAATACTGCCAAAATGAAGAAACTCAGAAGCATGCCAACCTGGTTCCGATGCCTTTGGATCTCTGCTCAAACTACCCCAACACCACAGCACCCTAATAAATCTGGAATTTGTTGATGTCATATAAATGTGCTGAGTCTTGTCATGAGCCACCACTAAGCCAGGGCTATAGGGGCATCAGGAAGACACTAACCCTGATCCTGACCTTTTGTACTTATGGATGAATAGGGAGATAAGAAGCTTATATAAATAACTATAAACAAAGTTCAAAACCAGTGTCCTGAATGAACCATCTCTCCTCCATGTCTGTGAACCATGATCCCTTGACTCTTCTCCAAAAATCATGGTTTTGCTTTATGAAATATCTGTAGCCACCCAAATCACAACAAATTGTGCCCCCTTACTTTTGGACATGCTCATTCCTATGCCTGGAATACCATCTTGGGTGTGGTCACTGGTGTTGGAGGTTGAATAATGACCCCCCCCTCAACATTGTCTATAACCTAACCCCCAGAAGCTCTGAATATGCTACTTTCCATAGTGAAAGGAGCTCTGCAGATATAATTAAGGATTTTGATATGAGGCAATTAGCCTGGATCAGCTGGTGGTCCAATATCAAACAAGGGTCCTCATAAGAGCAAAGACAGAGAAGGTCTAAAGAACAGAAATAGAGGTTAGAGGGAAGAAAGGATGTTATGCACCTGGCTTTGAAAATGGATGAAGGGTTAATAAGCCAAGGAATATGGATGGCCTCAAAAATCTAGTTTACACAAGGAAATGAATTCTACTCTAGAACTTTTAGGAGGAACCAGCACTATTGACATTTTGATTTTATCTTAATAAAACTAATTTTGAACATCTGACCACTAATACTGTGTGAGAGATCTATCTCTGTGCCACCTCCATCTCTGCATTGCCAGCTCTGGGCACAGTGCAAGGCACAGTGAGGGTTTTATTCAATCGATGTTGGTGAATGAATTATAAAGCCATGAAAACCAAATTCTGAGAGGAATAAAGTTTAGAGTGGTTGCTTTCAACTGAGGGAGTATGTGAATCCTTCTGCAGGGGGACTGATAATGCCTAGTCATTATCAAGGTTCGACAGAAAATGTGAACATTCATGTTCACTTAAATTAAGCATTGGAACAGATTTGTATGGACTGTAAAACTCAACAGCATGTCCAAGAATACTGCCAGGTCCTGGTGGTCATTTTCCAGGTGGCTGCCTTAGCTTGGCCCTTCCTCTGGGGATATTCCTGATATGAACCACCTGTAGATCTAGGGATATGCCATAAGCTAAGTTCCCTGGGGAGAGATCTGAGATGATGATTAGGATGTGAGACATTCGTTAAAGCATGTTCTTAGGATCAATACCTGCCCAAAAGCTTGGACAGAGGTGATTGTGATGCAATCTCACAGAATCCTCCTCTGTTCTATAGGATGGACCTACAGAGCTGTCCTGAGTTGTGTCAAGGGGGCTAAGTCATTATAGCTCTTTATTATCCAATCATTGTATGGGGACCATCTCCAGAGAGAGATATCACCTTGAATTGAATTGCTAAGTCCCCTAATGGGGCAGGCTTCTGAGGACTGTTTGTTTGTTGGAATTTCCCCAGCAACTGGAGAAGCAAGTCCTTCATTTCCAGGGGGAGGGTGCTGAGCAACTCATCACCATGTCCATCACAGGATGAGTTTTCAATATGCAAATTCCCATGCCTAGGGCCACTTTCCACAGAGGATATCAATGAGTTTTCAGGGCTTGCCTGGTGTCATCATCAAGAAAACCTTAGGATGATAGAGACAGTGCAAGATCACAAAGCATCATCGGCTGGGAGCCTCAGAGAATCTAGAATTTTCCTTAACTGCTTTATTTAGCAGGATTTAAAGTTCTTTTTCCAGTGGAGACCTTACCCAAGGAAACAAAATCATAGCTATCAATTCCATTAAACCAGAGGCAGTGAGTGGCTTCCCAGTCAAATTCTGGGACTACTGTTCGCTATCTTCACTTTAGCATGTGGTTTCTGTCATCAAAAGCACCACTGGTTCTGCTAGGGAAAGTGAGCAGAATTGGATCCTCAAGTGCTCAGAAAAGCCATAAAGCTTTGATGGGGGCCATTGCCATGGAAACGGTACATTTCTTCATTTAATAACAAAATGAACAGTTGCCAGTGACACCAAAGAGTAGATAATACCTGCAATGAGATCAGGCCAGGGTCATGAAGTAGCTGTCTTGTCAGATCTTGCAAAAACCACTGAGTCAGGGCTGCTGATTAACTGAATTGTTCTGTACTAAGTATTTTCTTAAACTGTGGATCCACTGCTCATGTCTAACTTCTAACACTAAGAACTTGATCCAGGGTCTCTGCTCCGTTGAATCTGCAGAAATAGGGCTCATCACCATCCCCTATGTCTCCCAAAGTTAGTTAGTGCGGTTGGATCTAGTTAGTGTGGTTGCATCCCTGTGAGTCAGGAGGAATGATGTGCCTCTCTTGACGGTTTGTTTAGGTTGGTTTTATCCAAGGGCAGGCTTTTGGAATTTTTTTCATTTGCTTGTTTTCTTGTTTTGTTTTGCTGAACTTCTCAGTAGCAAAATAGCAGATGAGGCAAGGAGATGGACTTGGAAGAGATGGGGATGGAAATGACATATGCCAAGTCCTATCCTTAGGCTCAAGGAGCAAAATGCATACATCATAGTATTCCTTGCACTTGACTTGAATTATGTTTTTTGATACATATCTGTCTCGACTCCTGCCTTTGAAAGTGGAAGTGTGTTCCATTCACCTTTTTTATCACTGGCTGCCTAACCCAGTGTCAAGCAATTGAAAGAATTCCTGACACAACAAGGTCTGTTTAAAGTAGAGAAAAGAGTGTGGGAAAGGAAGGAAAGTGAATGGTCTCTGGAAGTGAAAGATGCATATATGTAAAGAGTGGAAGTGAAGGAAGGACCAGAAAAATAAAAAAAGGTGGATGAAACTGCTTCTAAGATTGAAGAGGGCTGCCCAGTGAATGCACTCCCCTAAGGAGTTCCCCCTCTTCTTCCAATCAAGTGCAAATCCTCACAATGGGATACTCAAACAGAAGGCATTTTGGCTTAGAATCGAAAGATCCAGGCTCAAATCCCGGCTCTGTCCTGTACCTCTGAACTGTTTTTCTCCCCTGCAAAGTGAGGGAAACAATATCACCCACTTCCCAGGGACCATGGAAAGAGGTGGGTGGTATTTATTGTAAGTTGGGATGCCTCCCAGCATACTTGGTAAAGAAGGATTTGAATGTGAAGCCAGACCTGCATTCAATTTGCTTATATAAGGTCCACAAATGCCAACAAAATACATAATAAGGCACAGGGTCCAACTCAAGGCATGAGGGGGTAGTGCTGCTAGGGGCTATCACCTCTTCCTGAATGGCAGTCTAAATGAGTTGGAAAAAGTGCTAATACTTTTAGGTCATTATCACAAGTCATGAACAAATTCTAGGTAAAATCTTTTTGCTCAAATGCTATAGTGTGTGTGAGTGGGGGAGAGAAAGGGAGAGGGAGGGAGAAAAAAAGAGGGTGGGAGGGAGGACAGGGTTTTCTTTGTGGTAACACCACCTTGAAAAAGTTAACAAGCACCTAATATTTTTATGTCCCCAAAGCAAATATGATGGAAAGGAGCCCACTCTGACTTAGTGCAAAGTCAAAAGTTGTGCTTCAGTAAAATTTTTGGATTTAGGAGAGATTTTACTATTCATGGGGCAAGCACATCTCATAAACCTAGCCTCATCTTATATGCCCATCCATTTTTGCATGTTGGGTCCTTTTTCAAAATTATGATTCAATTCTATTTTAAGAGATTCAGAAAATATGGCAGTAACAACTTAGGCAAAATCATCTTCTGAATTTGGCACTCTAAGGACAATTTTTCTAAGGGTGGAACCATAGCCAGACAGCAATCAGAAGCTGGAAAATCCTGCTATCAACCCTATTTATAAAAATCATCTCTGTTACAGTACCATGGCTGATTGTCATGTTACTCAATTATGTGAGGCTTGGCCGGTTCCCTGAGTCCCTTGGCAATGCACTGAGGCCATGAATATGGAGGGGGGCATTTTCCTTCCCTGAAATTCCCCTCCACTTAAGTTTCATTTTGACAGGCGTATTTGCCCAATCATTAAATATTGCTATTTTCTTACTCCTAATGCCCACCTTGCAGCTCCAGCTCTTCTTATTCACAGTATATTTCCTGGCACTCCAAAGCTGCCATCCTTTCTGAAGACATTCTCTAGGGAGAGGTCTCATTCAGAGCTACAACAAGATACTACCTGGAGTACATGTTGATTCACAGTTGAAATGATAGAGTAGCCCGAAATAAATTTTAGCACAAAACTTAGAAACAAATGAAAGAGAAATGTAAATAAGAAAAATAAAAAGTCACCTGAGATGTATTCATATAAGTACATAGGAAAAGTTATGTCAGATTATCTCCACATTATGTACACATGAGACAGGGATCCTAATTAGTATAAGATGTACTCCATGTTTGTATAAATATGTCAAAAATATACTCTACTGTCATGTATAACTAAAAAGAAAAAATTTTTAAAAAGGCATCTTAAATGCAAGGGAAAATATTAAGGCTAGTGGGAAGGTAGTTAGGGAGGAAGCCTGCTTTGAAACATTGGCATGATAGGATACTGCAGAATTAGAATGATCATGAACTTCAAAGTATAGGTGATTTAAGGAAAGACAAAATGAAATAGAGATTGTGACCTTTTAAAAATACTGATCTCGTATTATTCTTCTGTTGTATCTTTTAGAGATCATAGAAACAGAGTGTCTTTGTTAAGGTGAAAGATAAAACTTTGAAAAAATTATGGTAAGACCTCCCTAAGCACAATGTCCATCATAGCATTTGAAATGTATAAAGAAAATGAAAAAACTCCCAAACCAAGCAACCAAGATGTACGAGAATGTGTGATTAATGTGCCAAAGTTCCTCTGGGTCAGGATCATTCAGTGGAGTGTCTATTGTTAATGGATAATCTTTACTACTTTGATATGTTCTTGATATGCACTTTCCAATATGGTAGCAGTAGCCAACAGACACATATCAGTAATCATCATTTGTAACATGATTATTCCAAATTTATATTTGCTTCAGTTGAAAAATACCAGATTTTGGAAACTTGATATGAACAAAATAATTTAAAATATTTCATTAATATTTTATATTAATATATGTTGAAGTGATAGATAACATTATATACATGTTGAATTAAACTATGTTAACAAAATATGTCTCATCTGTTTGTTTTTACTTTTTTGCTGTGTACACTTGGAAATTCAAAATTATAAGTGCAGCTTTCACTGTGGTTCACATCATCCTTCTATTGGATAATACTGTTCTAGAAAGTCAGCTGTGAGGGTTATTAGTAGGTCTTGGGAATGCTGGAAGTACCTCTAACATATACAGCTGAAGTAGAATTAAGGCAGACATTTCTTGTAAAGTTGTTACAAGTAATGATTAGCCAAGGATTTAGAGTAAGCCTTCGTCACAATTCTTAAGCATTGGACACAAGTTTTCTAACTAATAGATTCTTCCTTAAGATATAGATAGCATCTATCAAATTCTTACACAAGTGAACTTGGGAGTTGTTACGGTTTGGATCTGGAATGTCCACCAAAATCTCACGTGTTGAAGGCTTGGTTCACGTGGGAAGTGAATGGAATAGGGGGCTCTGATCTCATCAGTGCATTAACTCATTGATGGCTGAAAGAACTACAAGGAGGCGGGTAGAAACTATAGACAGAGGGGCATATTTGGGTTAAACAGGTCACTGGGAAGAGTGTCTTGTACCCAACTTCTGTTCTCTCCCTCTTTCACCAAGTAGACATATATGTGTGTCTGGGGATGCTGCGAGCTGAACAGCTTTAATCTATCATGTCCTTCCACCAGGATGCTCTGAAATCTCTGAAACCATGTGATAAAACAAACCTTTCTTCTTTTAAGTTATTTGTGTTGAGTATTTTGGTCACAACAAAACAAAACTAACACAGGAGAAATATATTTTAATAAACTCAGAGAAAGAAATAACTTGATAGAAATAAAATCTTAGAAACTATAGAGATTATAACACATAGCTCCAAATATCTCTAGAAATATTAAACTAAGTAATTGTAGATAATAATCACAAACAGTCAAATGGTGCCCTCTCTGTGCCAGAAAACAACACAGTGTGCACATCAATTCAATTGATTGTACTGGCCTTAGAAAGGACTTCAATTATGTACCATGTGACAGCCTCAAACAAGATTCAAAGTCTGGATGCCGACTGCTTCATGTTTATTTTCATAGCTATGTTGGCTCTTAGGGCTCATATCCAACAATTGATCATCCAAAAGGAACCATAAGGTTAAGTTCTAATTCACATACTTCAAAGTACTTGCAATAATTTAGGGGATAAGTTGATGGTTTATACTTACATATTACATCAAGTTGCATATCAAAAATGTTTTCTTTGAAAGAAATGTCATGCCAATTGTGATATTAGAGAAATATTGAATCAAAAGAGTAAATCAGAAATTGACTTCCAATATGTGGACAACTGCAATATATTTATAAGTCTTGAATATACTAATGAAAAATTATTCAAGACAATTCCACTAGATATAATGGAGCTGGTAGTTCAAGTTATTTGCTTTTGATACATTAAAACAAGTTACAAGGCAGCACAACTATTTAAATTCAGACTTCCCAAAGATAAAAAGTGTGAAGTGAACCCTCAGGCTGTTTGATCTCAGAGGAGTTCTCACTAGAGTGATGTGACTACAGCCTTGGTGGTCTGGTGGCTAGAACCTAATGCTCTTGCTGCCATGGCCTAATCTCAATTCCTAGTTAAAGTGAGATAGTGAGATGTTCCATCTTACTTTTAGCTTCTCTGAAAAGATGTGGTAAATTGGAGATGAGCCAAAAAGTGGGCCACCAAAGTAAGTGATCAACAGGACAAAACCCAGATCCCTGATCAAAAGTTGAAGTTACTGGGAAAGGGATCTTAATGAAATAACTTCATAACCTACCTAATTCAAGTGCATGAGGGATTCTCACAAAGAATATCCTAATCTCTGTCTTACAAATATACATGACCATACACAGATGTATGTGTATACACACACACACACACACACACACACACACACATACACACACCAGGAAGGAGTTCACCTATACCAGAGAACAAAAGAAACCTATTAAGCAACATCTGAACAATAAACATGATCAAAATTTCTAACAAAAACACCATTGAATGTTCTGTTCCCAGAACCTTGTAAAGATAGAATTGATAGTTATTGTGTCCTGTTAAACTATGCAAACTATTTTTAGGGCAATTTTTATTAAAAATTGTCTTTTGAAACACTCTAATATTTTCATAAATTTCCATTTTGTGGGGACAAGAATTTTACACATCAGTGAAAATGTAAAAGTGTAAAGGAAATACAGGAAGAGGAACTGGAGAGGAACTTCATAACAAATCAGAAAGGAAGGACCGATACTATGACTGTCATAGCATAGAATGAAGGAGAGAAAGAAAACAGTCATCTGTCTTTAAAATGAACTTGCCTGGGTAGAGGTGGAGTTAATATATTCTTGATGCTCTTTTTCATTTATTTTTGTTTTTGTTTCGTTTGCTGTTCTATAACCACCTTGAATGATTGGATTGCAGGTAGGTGGCCTGGGATGAAAACTAAGCAGCATTGCAGAGTCAATTTGGATTATTGGACCCACAGTATTTCCCTTCTTGGGGAATTATAATGTGAGTCATAGAGACAGTGTGATCAGTAGTTAGTGTGGAAATAGCAGCCAAATAACAGGGAGCAGCAGAGGCAAGAGACAGCTGCACTGCATTAGCAGGGAAGCCCAAAGGAGAATCCCTGGTGTCTCCTGCTGAGAAGATAAAGAAGGGACAGTCACAAGAGCTACCTCAGATCTGGAGTGAGCTTTTAGAAACCAACTGTTCCAGTCACAATGAGGTCTCACTATCCTGCAGTTCCCATTTGAGTTGGTCATCTTTCATTTTTTTTCCTGTTAGATCTTTTTCCTCCTTCTTTTGGCAAGAGTTCCTCTAATATTCTTCCAGGGAACCAATAATTTCCCATGTTCGGTTCATGTGTATTTGGTAGAGCTGACATATATTCCATTTTGAGGTGTGGGTACAGATAATCATAAAATTCCTTTTCCTGGTCAGAGGCTCTCGTGACACAACCCAAGACAAGCCAGTAGGAATTATCCTTTGCACTTTTGCATATTGTTGAGAAGGAAAGCTCTCTCTGTTGAGTTGGAAGGATGAAAGTCTTTATAACAATGTAAAAATAATACGCCTGAGAATTAAACTAATAGGAAGGAAAGAAGAACTGACAGAAAGAGAGAGGGAGAGAGAGAAAGAGAGAGAACAAAACTATTGGTTCCCTGGATCCAGCAGGGTCTGGAGTTAGGATAATAGTAGGCAGCTTTTTTAGTAGCATGGATTTCTAGTAGCCAATAAATTCTCTTTTCTGTTTAACTGGTTGGAGTTGGGTTTCCAATGAACATTATGTAGTTTCTTTTATGAAAACTGAATATGAAGCTTTGCTTCAATTTCCCTGAGGTCAAAACACTCCCTCGGGAATCCAGTTTTCCTGTTTCCACTAATTCCCTTGAATTAAATTTCCACTTGGGAGAACATGAAAGTATCTCTCATCATTGCATACAAATGAGCATAACATACTCCATTGCATTATTTGATAAGTAGCATTGTGTTGAAATCCCTCAATTTGGTTTATTAAAGCTCATGTAAAATTCAATAAATGACAATGTGGTACAAAATGAACACTGGACTGAGTGTGAGTCCTAGGTCTAACACTCGATGACCTTATTCAAGCTGTGTGACATTGGATGGGACCTTAATCTTCTTCATGTTACTGCTTCCTCATTGGCAGAACATGGAAGTTAAGCTAACTAAGTATCCATCTATTTACTCAATCATTTCTAAAATGATTCATCATGAGATTACATTATTATTTATCACCTTTACAGTTTCTTTCAGCTCTATTAATAGTTAATCAAATCATTTCCTTGCCTAGAAATGTTCAACTACCAACTTCATCAAAAGGCAACTATTTCCATGGTCTGTGTATCCATCCATCCATCCATCCATCCATCCATCCATCCATCCATCCATCCATCCATCTATCTGCCCATCCATCCCTTAATTCATTCCATAAGCATTTATTGCATGATACTACATGTTAGGCAATATGTTAAAAGACCTGGTTAACATCCAGGAGAACATGTCACTCTAATATGCTACTCTAAGCCCACAGATTTATATATAACATATAAAGGGCATGTATAAGTGCCTTAATGGCATATATCACAGAGGTCTGATTTGGCTAGGGAGGGCAGTCA
The DNA here is from genome assembly GCF_964194105.1 of Spermophilus citellus. Taxonomy (NCBI): domain Eukaryota; kingdom Metazoa; phylum Chordata; class Mammalia; order Rodentia; family Sciuridae; genus Spermophilus; species Spermophilus citellus. The sequence continues at coordinate 89,859,889 of NC_138183.1, read as the reverse complement.
AAGGAAAGTCTTCCAAAGAGACAAACTAAACAGAGTGTTGGACCAAGGAGCTGGTTGGGGGTCATACAAACATGGCAATGGCAACAGTATGTTGGGTGCTACTCTGGGCCTGCCTTCTGGTAATGTGCTAGCGAATCCATCAGTTCATGTTTCCAAATTGCTTGGTGCCGAAAAACACCATTATTTCCTTGACAAAAAGGAATTGAGAAACATAAAAAAAAGTAGTGAGATCCCAAAGAAAGCATTTAGTTCCATAAAAGCTTATACATGAGACAATGCAAGAATTTTCAGAAGTGAAATGGCTGGGCTATGAAAGTCTTAACCTAGTCACTGGATTAATCTATAGATATGGATTAACTGGAAGGGAACTGTAGGCATGTGATGTGTGACTGGATGATAGCTTACTGGGGGTGTGACATTAGGGTTTATATTTTGTCCTTGGTAAACAAAACTCTCTGCTGCTCATAGCAATGTCCTGAGCTGCTTTTCTTGGCTATGCCCTTCTGCCATGATGTTGTACCTCACATCAATTTGGGCCCAGAGCTATGGAGTCAGCCACCTAACGGCCTGAGATATCTGAAACCATGTGCCCCAAATAAACTTTTCCTCCTCTACATTGTTCTTGTCAGGTCTTTTGCTTGCAGCAACAAAACAGCTGACTAAAGCAGAAAGTGTCTGCTGAACTCAGATTTCACCATTTCTTATTTTGCCACCACTTCTTCCTGGGCAGCACCTCCAACTCCTTTAGCTGACACCTTGAGGAAGTCACTCAACTTCCCCGGGGTCTCGATTTTCTCATCTATAAAACATGAGGTTTTGGTTACATATATGATATCTCAGATCTTATATTCAGCATTCTATGTTGATAAAAATACACCTGAGCTAGTGAGGAGAGGGAGGAGAAGCCATGAATCCTACAAAGCAGACTTGTGGGTATATTTTAAAAAACAAAACAAAACAAAAATCAACTTGCATTCATGGCACAACAAAATGTTGTAGGAACTGTAGCTATTGAAATGCAGGTTGGATGGAGCCAAAAATAGCTAATGCACCCACAGTTAATGCAGGGAAACTGTGAGGAAGCGTTTCCTTGGCGATCGAGTTACTTAAAGGTAAAGTAACTAGGTTCGATCAAAGACTGGTTTCTCAATTTCTCATCCTCTCTATGGGCTCTTCAATTGTAATTCAGTGTAAAGGGAAAAAATTGTCGACAAATACATTCCACTGAAAAACAAAGGTCATCCAAAAATATCAAGAAAAGGGCAATCCGGTTAAATCCAAACAAGCAAGAGTCATAGGAGAGGCATACACAGTTCCTGTGTACCCTTGAATGCCTGCATGTGCCTCAGAACCACATCCACCCAAAGCTATTTCCTGTGGATCTCTCAAGCTCTAAAATAATTTGAGAGAAGCAACATCAGAATTAATAGGAATCTGACGTCTGTCAATCTGAATGTAAAGCCTTAGATTGCAACCCAAAGTCAGCTCTTTCTAGAGAAGGGAAAAGGACAATAGCTGCTATTTCTTACCATGCATAATCAATGCTGCAAGGGTTGCTAGGCAACAGCAGAAAGGCTGTCAAACATCCCCAAGTGCCTCCAATGGAAGAGAAGCAACCCGGCAGCCACTCCACAGAGGTGAGAGGCTATGCAGTCCTGGACTCTGTGTTCAGTTTGTTTCATTTCTTTAAAAATCCCTTAATAGTAGTTAGGGCTAAACCATAGACAGTTTCCTCCCAGGCTCATTTAGCCTTTTGAATATGCTTTCATTTGGCCCAAAGCCATAAAAATGAACACAGTAAGCTGAAGAGAGGCAGCTCTGTGAAAGGTCCATAGGTTATTCTGAACTAGTTTACCCTGGAGCTTGTGGAAGATCCAACTTATCCCTTTCATGGTTTCGGCCTCTGAGTTCCAGAAAGTTTAAATGGGTACCCTCTCTGAAGTGTGAAATTACTCTAGCTAACATAAGCAAAACCTCTAATTTCAACATTCACATTCAAGGTCATCGAGATGAGAATTCTTAGTTTTGTGAACATGAAATTAGAGTGAATTTTTAATCTGCAGGACCTATTTTCTTTCTATTTGAGATGACAGCTTCATTTGAATTTCAACAAGAAGACAAAGTAGCAGAGAGAAGTCAGGATTTGATAAAGGGTTGAGTCCTCCCTCTCCCCTCTTTTAACCAGTGTTGTTTAAAGAGCAAACACTCATCATTGGTCACTAGTTTGCAAAAAACTTATTTGGCAATCCAGAAGATATGTTGGAGTATGTGAAGACTAGGTCCTGGGTCTGGTTCAAGATGGGATTAGATTTGTCATTGGAATTTAACCAGAGAAGGGCCCCATGGACAGTAGTGATGGATGATATAATCAAAGAGAAGCAAGCAGTGGGCAAGAAAGTGAAATAGTCTTTTTTAAGGCCAGTTCAAGGATAAATGTCGTCACAACCAGTTAATCCTGCCTTATTAGTGATTCAATCCCTAAAGTCATATTTTAGCATGTGTTCAGAAGGAAATAGAACATATGGATTGAGGGTATCCTAGATTTTTGCAAGACCCTCTCTTTAAGGGCATTGCAAAAAATATAGAGAAATAGGCACAGAATAAAAGATGGTACTAAGATGAAAGGCTATACCCACTGAGAAATGTGTTGGTTCTATAGCTGTATCTGGCTGAGGTCTCTCAGTTATTCCTATACTGTCATGTAGGATTCCTGAATCTTTCAGGATTTCCCCCAATTCACAGTCCCACCTGTGACACCATAAAGTGAATTCAGGGTCAGAAGGCTTGACTTAGCTTCCTGGATAGTCTCTAAGTAGCAGTGCAGAACATGGGCCCAGAACATGTCTTCTGTTTCCTCCCCTAAACACACAGCTAGGCTAGGCTTAGATGTTCCCTAAAATTCTTCCAACTGTAACATTTGATCAGTCTATGAATTTATAAAAATAGAGACACCTTTGGTCCCACTTCTCCAAAAGTGGGGGGAATAGAAGGAAAAAGCAAAAACTACAGATATAACACTGCCAAATGTTCTGAACATTATGTGCTAAAAAAAGATAACAACGAAACTTTTTGAGTAAATCAAAGAAAGGAGGAAGTAATCGCAACAGCAGGAATTAAACATCTCTTGAACTCCCAATAGGATTCTTACTTTGACACCATCTACCCCATTTGACCTCACATCTCTCTAGAATCTCACTTCCCCTTCCCTTTCACCTTTCTCAATCTTCCTGTTCATTTTCCTGTCTTGGGAGAGATGATGTTTGCTTGATTGATTTATTACCTCTAGAAGGGTTTGCCCTTTATTCACTGAAAAGTGCAGCTCTTAGGAGCCTTCTCTGAGAGTTTTGGAGCATCCTGCCAACATGTTAATTTCATTCGACAAGAAGAACAAATGTACAGTTTTTCTATTGCTAAATATACCAGTCGTGGAATATGCACCTGATTTTAAAGAAATGAAGTTTTCCTGGTGAAAACTAGTAAACAAGCAAACAAACAAAACCCCGTCATTGATACAAACGTTCCTTGTTTGGCAGAGATACAATACAACACACAACAACAACAACAACAACAACAAAAACTAAACCATCTTATATTATACCAAGGAGTTAAGTTTTACTATGGTAGCCAAATCCATATCATTTGGCTCTTAATTCAATTTATAAATGCATGCTTCTTTTAAGTGCTTGGCATATGCTACCTAATACCTTAGTGAGGTTTTAAAAACTTTTTGATAATGCATATATAAGAGATCTGTTAAAGTTTTTTGTGCTATTTTTGTTAATCCTTGGATTTTAGAAAGCTCAATGGATTTTTTATCCCCTTTAATGATGTTATCTTATTGAATAATAAGGTCTTCTTTCTGAGTTTTTGGGGATGACTCTGATGAAGGACTCTCAGACTTCTTTCCCATTACTAAAAACTGAATGTCTTCTGGGATGGTGGAATCCACAGGAGACATCACCCACCCCTTGATGAAATCAAGCCTGCACTTATAAAATCCTATGGCTTTGGAAGAATTCTAGAGACAAGGTATAGTATGAAAGGAGAACTCAGTGGAGCAGGCTGCCAGAAGTGAAGTCCTCCTCCCTTCCAGAATCTCCGACATACAACAAACTCAACTGAGCATGGCATAAGTTCCAAGAAAACTGGGGAGACCAGTTAGAGTCTCCAAGACTTCCTGACATCACTGATCTCCATCCAAAATTCTGGAAGCATGGAAAAGGATGGGTATCTCAGAGTTATTTAAGGCCTGTGGACTGGTTGGTTGCCCCTGAGCAGAACCACTAACAGTTGAATGTACCCCATTCTGACTGCCCATTTAGGTAAAGGAATTTGAACACATTCACCATAATAAACATAACTGACTCTCGAATTGGCCACCAAAATATTAAAAAATAAAGAAAAAAACTTCCACACATCAGTGTGACTGTGGTGGATAAGGAGACATTTTGAAATGTTCTCTTACCTTCACTGCCACCAAGATCTTATCCTGTTCAGGACAGAGGTTATAGCATTCAGCTAGGAAAACTTTTCCAAAGGCTCCTTCACCTAGCTCCCTTTTCAGAACGATGTTATGTCGCTTGATGTGCTGAACAACTGTAAAACAAACACAGAGTTTGGAATTTTAGTGTGTTGAGGTGAAGACAGAGGGTGAGGACTCAAAGGCATATCCTGTGAACTTGCAGACCCAAGATCCTCCCTCCTCCACATACTGTGAACCAAAGGGGAGCACATTGTCCATCTTCACAGCATACCCCAAAGACTGGCACAGGTTTTTTTGGCTACTTTCCAGAACCCAAACATTGTTTTTGATAAAATTAGAGAACTAGCTGTTGGCTGCAAGATATGACTAATGAACTTTACAGACTGGGAAAAGGAAAAAAAATGAAGAAAGAATTAACATTAACAGCAAGTCTTTTACAAGCCAGATTTGTTGGTCAAATATCCACTGGGAAAGGCAGAGGGATCCCAGGAATTCCTCAGTTTTTATGAAGACAGACTCCTAAGGCAGATAGCCTCAGAGGACAAGAAAAAGTGCAGATCTATGCATTGTTAACAAAGACTTAGGCCTCACCCTCGTTCTAGTTTTCCAGTGAGGTAGCTCACTAGACCATGGTTGAACCTTGGTGACTACTTTTGTTTATACAAGAAATGATTCTCTGTCTAAAGCCTGGCTTACTTAGCCCCTTTCTAAAATAATGTCCTGGCCTTGGCTCTCCATAGCTAAGAAGAGACAAAAATAGATGAATAAGAAGACAGGCTATTTTCCTTATGCTCTGGAGCTGGCCAAAGTCACTTATGCATATGCTTCATGGAGATCAAGGCAGGAGGCAGTCAAGTGTTCTTAATAAGCCCATTGGCTGCAAGGTGGAAACCAGAGAAAGGCAAAAGATAGGGCAGAGCTAATAAAGAAGCTCAAAAGGAGACTCTGTAGGACAAAACAATAGTACAAGCTTGAGCCTCTTTGCCCAGCACTTTGAAGGTTTAATCCCTTAGCTAGGGGATTCCCCCAGTCTGAATCTTTTTTGAACTCTTTTTCCCTAAATTGGTAGCACAGCTGGCCTTCTGTATCTTTCATTCTCACATCTGTGGATTAAGCAAGTCTGTATAGAAAATATTTGGAAAAATAATAATTGTGTCTGTACTAAATATGTACAGACTTTTGTTTTCTTGTGATTCCTGAAATGATACAGTATAGCAACTATTTGTATAGCAATTACATTCTATTAGGTATTAAAAGAAATCTAGAGTTGATTTGAAGAATTGGGGAGGTTATACATAGATTATATACCAACACTATACCACTGTATATATGGAAATTGAGCATCCTGGATTTTGGTATCAGAGGGGGCTTCTGGAACTAATCTCACATAAATACCCAGGGAAGACTATTTTTAAAAAAGTTTGTGCTGGGTAGAGTGGCACATGCCTGTAACCCCAGAAACTCAGGAGGCTGAAAGAGGAGGATCACAAGTTTGAGGCCAGTCTCAGCAATTTAGTGAGATCCTCAACAACTTAGCAAGACCCTGTCTCAAAATAAAAAATAAAAAGGGCTTGAAATACAGATAAAGTGTCTCTGGATTCAATCTCTAGTAGCTATGTACATATAGAGAAAGATCACGATCTTCTCTAGAGTATGGAATTGGAAGCCAACAATGTTGTCTTAGCTCATTCTCACAACCCTGTGAACCCTTCTTTGTGTTTTATAAATGGGGAATAAGTCTGTAGGAACTTCAAGTATTCTTGGTCTGGCAATGGGGATCTTGGATTTGATCCCAAATCTATCTGAATTCAGAGTCCACTTTTTTCCTATACCACAAAGTCTCTTTTTAAATTTAAAATTGTGGTAAACATAACAAGGATTTGATGTATATAAGAAATAAAGGTAAAAATAATTTCTCTGCTTCCCTTCTGCCTCCCTTAACCCTTAAGGTCTAGCTGAGGTTCTAACTCCCTTAGAGAACATTCTGGGACAACCCTGATGGTCTAAGACCTCATTCCTAAACTCATCTCCTCACTGCCTAGGCTTGGTGACATTTCCACATTTATAAGTTCCCTGAGTTTCTGAGTGGGCCTGGTCTGCCTCCTGAACCCTTATACATCTTAGGTGCTCAGGACAAAGTACAGCTTTAGTATGGTGGTGTACTTTGATAACTTTTCTTTAAAAGTATTTTCTTCTTGATTGTGAACTATAATTTTAAAAACAAAAATATGTAAAGCACTCTGCACTTTAAAGAATAATAAAATGAGTACCTATGAATCCAGCATCCATTTAGGAAACAGATTATCATTAAAGGTTGAGCATTCCTTATCAAAAATGCATGAAACCAGAAATGTTTTGGATTTTAGATATTTTTGGATTTTGGAATATTTGCATATACATAATGAGATATCTTGGAAATAGGACCCAAATATAAACATGAAATTCACGGATTATTTTATACTTCTTATATCTATAGCCTGAAGGTGATTTTATACAATATGTTTAGTGTGCCTACATTTTGATGACAACCAGTCACAGAAGGACAGGTGAGGAATTATTCTCTTGTGGTATTATGTTGGTGCTCAAAAACTTGGATTTTAAGCATTTTGGATTTGGAATTTTTGGATTAGAGATGTTCAATCTATAGCACCTAAGAAGCACCACTGCCTCACTGGGTTCTTTCTTTATGTAACTAGTTTCTTCCTTGTCTTCCAGGGAGATCACTACCTTAATTTTGTATTAATAATTTTCTTTATTATTTTGTTTCTAATGCTATATATCCTATATTTCCTAGTAAAAGATTATCCAGTCTCACCTGTTTCAGAACCTACATCAATGGACTCAAGGTACATATATTCCAGATCTCCCATCTTTCATATAACCATGTCGCTGAGATTGAGTTACTGTGTGTGTGTGTGTGTGTGGCAGTAATTCTTTCCCTTTTATTACTTTAAAATGTTCTGTGGGAGGACTGTACCTTCATATATTTATCCATTCTAAATTGATGGATAACCTAGTCTTTTTAAGATACAACTTTATATAAAGTTCAAGGGGTTATTAAAGTTTGGCTTTAATGGGATTTCTTCCCCTTGATAATTTGTGTGGTTTTGATCCATAAATGCTTGAGTCTCGGGAACTCAGGGTGATGAAACCAAAAGGTCTTTTTATGAGCAACTATATTAATGGATATGGGAATGAATATTAATTTCTCATGTTTCAGTAGCAACACCTGAATTTAAGAGTAGAGAAATGTGTTAATTAGGAAGAGTGCCCATATCAAGACCCAAATGTGATTTCTGCAGAGAATTAGCTGCCCTATTTAAATCTAATATTTAACTCCATGGTTGTCACATGTTCATTGGGAATTAAATTGCCACTTGATTTACTTTACACTATAACCAGGCCAAGGCAAGTATTTAACCAGTTTTGCATTTGATTTAGACACTTTTTTTTCTTTTAATATTCTAATCAGAAGAAAAAGATGGTGGAAATAAATTTTTAAAGACACAATTAATTTCATAATTTTGAAAGCCACAATTGATGAGACCAGTTTCCCACGTTGACCTTGAAAGCAGAAAATGGACCTCTTCTTTAGGAAATGGGTTATTTGCATTTTTTTTTTGCCTTTGTTGTGGTTTGGGTTTTAAATTATCTGAACAATGTTCATTTGCTGATGTATTATCTCTATACAGAATAAATTTCTCTCTCATAAGACTGGAAGCCACTTAGGGACACAGGTAAAGATTTTTATTTGTACTTGTGATAACTGGCAGGGCCCAACAATGCTTTGCATACAGTTTGTGTTATATAAATATTTCTGAAAAATATGTTTGAGGATAATAAACACAGACAGATACTGCTGCACTATATTATCTCAGCCCTATGGGGTATGTAGGTAGCACATGCCCATTCTCTGAGGTGTCAGGAATGGGGAGAACAGCTAATCTGGAGCTTCCATATTCCTGAACTAAGGATTTCTCCCCATTCTCCTCCATGAAAGCATCAGGACCTATCCATACCTGCCTCACTTCCTCTTTCTGTTAAACAGTACAGGAAGTCCCTCCTCACCCAACCTTTCACCCCAACAGTGCTCTTACTTGTGCCAGACAATGTTCAAATCTTCTCCTCTCTTGGAAACTCCTCCAGGGTGCCCTCTTGGGCTCATCACTTGCCATAATACAAATGCCTTATCTCAAACTTTCATTAAACTTTCTTTTGCCTCTACTACTCAAATGAAAACCTGGCTGTGTCTGGCACCCATGCCTACCCTGTGTGGCTCTTCAGAGGAAGGCATCCCACCCTTTATCTGGGCTTTGTCAGCACTGCATGCCTGTTTCACCATGACTCCTCTCCCTTCTGCCAGGGCCCCAGCTATCCTGCAACATCTGTCTTAGGGAGCCATCAGCCGGCACCCCTCTGCCCCTCATGCTGACATCCTGGTGATGCCCCTCACCCACCTGTGTCACTCTTTCCGTCTTTGCCCTGCTGCTGTCTTCCTTCTCAGGATCCAGAAACAGAGAGATGGAGTAACTTGCCTAAGCTGCAGACTCGTAGGGCCACCCTTTATTCTCTGTCTTTCAATAGAGTAGTTCAGAGGCCACAGGTACTGGAAGGTTTGGTTTGGTTGTTTGGCATTAAGCTGACTTTTTCTGGGAGCAAGACTGTCTTCATCAAGGAAGCGGTGCACTTATTGCTGTGGGTAATAAGCTTGCCCACTGTGTACAAGCTCCTTAGATCACTGTATACTCGTACTTTGAATATGACTGTCTTAAAGGTCTATGCAAACATTTTGATTCATTTCATCACATGTATTTGGAGTGAGGTGAATCTAAGGATTCCACAATAAATAAGACAAAATTTTTACATGCTTCTTTTCTCTTAGATCAGTCAATTTCCTGTTCTTCACTTTGGAGACTTGATATGCTTCTCTATTCTCCTCCATGAGAGCATCAGGACCTATCCACACCTGCCTCACTTCCTCACTTCCTCACTTCCTGATTTTTGAGCAAAATCACCTCATACTCAACATGAATTATAAATAAATTATAATTATAATAAATTGTAATTATAAATAAATACATAAATAAATAATTCCAATAAAATCTACCACAATGGCTTCCTGTATTTGGAGGAATATTCAAAACAATAGTTAATTTTTAAAAAAAGGTTTATAGAAAATGTTTTTCTGAAATTCACTCTACCCTTCCCCTCATCCTTAAAAGGAGGTATCAATAAGAGTTGTGGGAAATACGCCTTCCTTTGTGTATTGTTGGGGTATCTTTTTATTGATGGAATTTTCTAGAATGGAAATATGGTGCCCTTGATCATCTGCAAAAAGAATGGATCCAATTTCAGGTTTTGTATTAATATCACATTAGAGTCACTGAAAAATACATTGTGTCACAAAGTAGCTGTAGCAGTTTCTGGAAATGTTCACAGTTTTGGATTATTTGAATAAGATTTTGGTATAGAATTCTCCCAGAAGTAAATATTTTACATATATTCACAGGAAATAGATAACTTACTAATCCATATCTACATCCATTACTACAAAATCTAAAATTAACAGAAATATAAATAACTTATCCACTTAAGGTCTCAGGAGGTATTTCTTCCCCGTTTCCTCAGTAATGGGGTCTATAGAAATCCTTGGGCCAGTGGACACCTCCTGCTCAGCACATGAACATTCAATAGAACATTTATTGAGTACCTAATATATGCCAAGTTCTAAGTGATCTGAAGTTAAAAAAAAAGATATTTTAAAGTTTGGAGTGGGAAGATGAAACTCAGCGTACCCTCAAAGGGTATTTTTAGGAAATCTGGAAATTCCTATTTCTCTGTATTCTTCAGGGAAGGTGGACTTAACAGTCCCATTTTATAGGACTGAACACTGTGATGGGAAGAGAACTTGAATGTCCCGGAGATGGACTCCTTCACATGTGACAGATAAGAGTGAGGTTCTTCATGGTGAGATGACCTCTCTAGGACAATGTAGCTACAGGGTAACAAGCTAGAATTCAGTCCCCAGCCTCTCAGAACAACCCGTGGACCATGTAATTCAGGCTCAAAACTGGGTCTAACAGCAGGGTTCCCATCACCAAAGTGAAAACAGGGATTTCATTTAGTTAATATCTTTTCAGCTAGAAATACTGAAACTTTCATGGTAAGCATTTGATCAAGTACCTCATAATAAAAAATTTCACTTGAAAAATGTTGATATAAACATAAAATGTAAGTTGAAAAGCAAAATGTAATAGTTAAATACTTTGAAAGGTGCTTGAACTAGAGTTAAAAAAATTTAGACAGTATAATGAATTGAACAAAATCATCCACCAAAAATAAATAAATTTGTGTGAAAGATAAAAATTATAGTTTTGAATTTCATCTACATTTTTCTTAAGAGATATGTTGGTAGTAAATGGAAAATAAATATTATTAAGACCCACAGACACAAAACATGCTAAGACAAGATCAGGCCATATATTCATAAATAATACTAATGATGAAAATAGGACATATAATAACATTAAGCCATTCTTAAGCACTTTAAATTTTAAAAAGGAGAAAAAAATCCCAATGTGCATTACCATCAATTAATTTTCATATCTCATTGAATGAGGTCAATGGCCACATTTATTTTACAGATGACACCACAATTAATTGACTTACATGCGGTCACAGAGCAATCCACTTATTTATCCTTTTCCAAGTACTATTTCCAATGAAACGAGGAAATAGGCAGGGAAGAGACACCTAACATGAGACGATTGCTATTATGGGCCAGATGATGTGCTGAGAGATTTACAAGAGTTATTGATCTCCATAGCAATCTGGTAGGGTATTCTTATCTCCATTTTCAAATTTAAGAAAAAATATTAAATGAGCTAACTAACTCATTCAGGATTCCACAATTAATAATAGGCAAGGCTTGAATTCTATTCACCACCATGCTCTGTCTGTCCTTAGCCTTCCTGTGAAAAACTGAAAGAGAAAGTATGTAAGCTTTACTCTGTTTACTTAGGAAATCATGGGTCTATTTTTATCAGTTTAGTTCCACAAGCCACTATTAGGCACTTACTAAAAATACCTGGGCAATTTTCTAGGGCCTGGGCAAGGGAAGGGTAAAATAACATTTATCCTCAAGGAACTCAAGGCCTAAAAGGGCAGAGAAACTCATGTAGATATACTCATCAGATCCTTCCCTTTTGCTTTATTCACAAAAGATTTCTGGTACTTTATAATACATGAAGAAAATACAAACTTAAATAACAAGCAAGATAAAGTAGACTAGAAAGCTAAGACAAGTTATTAAGCAGAGATGCGAACATACAGGCTTTAGGGTCCCAAATGGATATTAATCTTCAGTGATAATTTGACTCTAAGGTTCCTGACTAACGAAGCCAAAGGGCAAACACAATAATTTACAAAATTTAGGCTACCCCAAAGCATAACCTCCTTCTGAGAAGTCAGAGTCCTCATGACAGTTTGTCATGATTTAGGGACAAATCAAAAGAATTTTTCACAGGGGATTGGCACAAGGTCAACATCCTCAACAAGTCTTTAGAGTAAGTAGTGAGATTCCTAAGTGTTTATCTCATGGCAGAGCTCAGCACATGTCACAAAAAGCCATCCTCAGCCAAAGCATTGTGCAGGGAGTCCATAGCTCTTGGCATCATAATGGAATAAAAATAAATGCCTCTGGGCATACTCAAGGGCCCTTTGGGCATGCAATTGATGAATGCATGCAATTTCCCTGAACCCACTGCTGGGCCTAGAACACATTAGGCAATCAAAACTATTTAATGAATAAATAATAACATGAATATGTAAAAATAGGTAAGTTATTGAACAGAGAAAAGAATGGTGGGAAACAGAGTATTTAGGGTAGGAGAAGAAAAAGAGCAAGGATGAGAAGGAAGAAAAGACCAAAGAGTACCAAAGAAAAAGTGATTTGTCTTGGTTTTTCCTCAAGAAGCACAGAGGGCAATATACTATAAGGGGAAAATGGGAGAATGGGACTGGATCTTGGAGGCCCTGAACATTTCAAAGTAATTTAGGCAAGTTATGTAACAAATAGAGACTCTTGGACAAATGACTTCATTGCTCTATGCCTCCATTTCTTCATCTTTAATGATGGGTTTGGGGTAAATAACATCTGGGGTCAGCTCCAACACATACATCACACATTTCATAGTCTGAGTCCATAATGCTTTCTCTCTCTCTCTCTCTCTCTCTCTCTCTCTCACACACACACACACACACACACACACACACACACGACAAATCATTATAAAGATCATTCTGGCTGCGGTACTCCTGAGGGAGGGAAGTTGTGGCTACATATCTAATTCTCACAGAGGTTCCTGCTGATCTGAGGGTGGGTCCCATCCAGTTACCCATCCATGCCATTTTTATATATTTTTGTTTCACTCACAAAAGATTTAAGATACATTAAAGCTGAGGGTGAGTTCTGTCTAGTTACCCCAACCATCATTCCACTTCAGCCCCTTTTCCATCAAAGGTACATAGCTCAATGTGACTGATTATTCTCAGAGGTGGGGTTCATACTCAGGAAAGCTGGGATCAAGTTGTGATTTCAAAGAAAGAAGAGGATGTCTTCAAGAACTAATTCTCAGAGAATAACTATGAGGAAGAACAAGACAGGAGACCAAAATTGAACAAACTGGAATCAGGAGAAGCGTTAAGGATGATGCTGAGGAGAGTAGAAGGGGGATTGCTGTGGGTGAAGTAGTGATGCAGTGGGGGTGTAAATGGAGACTATTTTGGGGGCAACTTTTGGAGTAGGGGAGAGGGCACACGCAGACAGAGATAGCATGGTGACTCCGGAGGATGGAGGCTGGGGGGAGATTTTGAAGTTTGAAGATAAGCTAAGAGCAAGACAAAAGGTGAGCAATTAAATATGCCCTCAAAAGGAAGGAAGGAGGGAAAGAAGGGAAGGAAGGAGAGAAGGAAGGAAGAAGGAGGAAAGGAGAAAGAGAAAATAACTGGTGGGGGAGATTCCTAGGCAAGTACAAAGTGCAGTGGAATGGGGAATGCAGAAAACTTCTGTAACAGAAGGGAGATTTTAAGTAACCCACCCTCTAAGAGCCTCAACCTTGATTCTCATCACAACATTGAAGGAGAAAGTGGATCTGCAGGGATTCCCAAGGAGCTTATTAAGCAAAAGAAATCCTAGCTTTTATGCTAAATTTTGCATTAAGTACAGTGATGGACAAGAGAGACTCTTGCAGGTGACTTCATCTTTCTAGGAAGTGGTCAGCTACTTACTCAGATGCCTCAGACACTGGCCAGTGTCAGCAAATGACCCATCACCAGACAAAATTCTAATGATCTGAATAAGACCAGAATGGCTACAGGGATGGAAAGAGTTTGGCTTCATTTAACCTGAACATTGCAGTAGACAAAGCAATGGAATGATTTGAAGTTAAATTCCTACAATTTCTTGAGATAACAGCCAAGGGGTGGGGGGAGAGCCCCAGAAATCTTTCAAGCTGTTAGACTGAAAGGAATACCACACTTCAAAATACACAGACGGTACATCCTTCGCTTTGACATCCCCTAACAGCCAAAATTATATCTGTTCTACACACTGGCATGTGGTAGAATTGGATTGATTTGCCCTGACAGCTCTCCCTGCTGGAACAATACTTGTCAGTCAGCCCTGGCAATGTTTGTATTTTCAAGAATCATTATGCAGAATGATTGTACAAAATCCTGGCAGGTGGGCCAGACAGTCTTATCTGCCTACCCCTCTGACGCTGGGTCCCTAAATTCTAAAGTTCTTTCCACATCTCAAGTCTTGAAAACATCTCTTCAACACCCCACTTAGAAGCCAGAGGACCTTCTATAAGACCCAGACTCCATGTATCCTCCCAAGCTGCTTTCCCTGGATACAGTCTCTGCCTCAATTCCATAGAAAGGCAGATGCTTAGTGGAATTCATACCAATAACATGTGGTCTACATTTGAAAGATGGAGGGTCACCAACAAGATATGTGGATGCACTCCAACTGTTTTTCTTCTCTGGACAGCTGTCTGTCCAGTTTATATACTGAGCAGCTAAGCCCTGTGATAGTTCTTCTTTAATATGATTATATAGGGACTCAAATTTTAAAAGTAATACCCTTAAAGGATTTTTACAATACTTCCAGAATCTTTCAAATCAATACATTTTCCCCTCATTCACCACTGAAGTATCTATGTGAAAGGAACTGTGTTTGGAGCTGTGGAAGATTTGAGAATGAAGGAAGACGGGGAAGTCAATGGTCATTCATTGTGTGTGTCAGTTGTGTGCTAGGCATTGAATTAAGCATTTTGCCTACACTATCTTATTGAAAGATCCTGACTGACCTAGAGAGAAACATCACTGTATCCATTCTGGGGGTACCATAACTGAGTCTTAGAGATGTTAAGTGACTTCCCCAAAGTCACACACCTGGAAAGTAGATAAGGGATGCCAAATATGACTCTGAAGTACATGTAGTCTGCCCCAGTAGAATGTGGTTCTTTTCCTCAAGTGGACAGTCTAATAGGGAGATGAGGCAAGTACACAAATAGCATTTGTAAAAGGCAGAACATGAAAAATGTCATGACAGATGTAAAAAATATAGGGTTAAAATGTGTTGAAGGAAAAATAAACAAAATCCATTGAGTATAGTCTATAAATTGAGGATGTATCATTTCAATTTTCCATTGTAAGTTAAGCAGGGATTGAAATATTGGCTGGAGAAGAGATTGTTGGATGTAATGAATCTTGACTTTTCCAGAATGCCAGGATGTCACTGACTTGGTCACACACTGGTCTGTCATTGGAAGACATGCCAGCATTAAAATCTCAAACCTGAAAATTATTTAGGTTGAGCCAAATGAATCTTCCATTCTCGCCAGTCAAAAACACACAGTACTGGCTATTTCATCTGTTCCAACCTAATTTATTGATAGATCATATCTTTTAGAGAACTTGTGAATCTTAGAAAATAATTCATATTTTGTAACTTAAAAAAACAGAAGGGAAAGCAATGAATGCACATGACAGCAAATTAAGCATGAATGAAGAGCTTATGATGGAAAGAATTTGTGCCCTTCTGCATTCTTCCCTACCCTCAATTTCATTTTTTAAGACATGGATTTACCACTACATAACAGGATGAGATCACTCACACCCCTTACCACCTCTTGGCAGCAATTGAGGTTGAATTGTTTTAGGTTCTTCTAGTGACTATCATACTTAATCTCTATTACAGTCAGTGTCCTGATTCTCTGATGATGAAGGTGTTAGGACTTTCATGTTCCCTTGACTCCAGTCACTTCCCATATTCTTCAGCTGTACTTTCATTGTAACAGTGTCAAAATGGTAGTATTTATATTCAGTTTACAATATGATACAATTATGTGTCTTATGATTCTGAAAACTGAAAAGCAACAAACAGAACTTTCTATGAATATAACCATCTTAATACCACACTGTACAATGCTAAGCAGGTGCTAAGACATTTTCTTTCCCATGTGTCTAATGCCAAGCAGAGAAGGGGGTAGGGAGTCCCTTTCATTAAGCTAGAATGATTTCTCTTTCCTAGCATGAAGATTTTCCTAGCATCCAATTCAAGTAAGTAGGTTTTTTTCATTTATGCTGTTGACACTTAGTGGGCTTCTAATTTGAGGTCTAGGGTGAATTTTGAATACTGAAAAATCATCTTCTGTTTTTTTTCCTTTGATAATTTGATCCCTATGATTTTTCTATGTCCTCATTTTTATCTGAAAATATTAACTATGATATGTCACCCCTCATGAGTTGATACTCTACTTCTTTTTTTCCTTCCCCAACATTTTCTGCCTCAGTCCTTTTGTTCCATTTTTATGGAAAATATTCTTTAATAGCTTCTAGACCTTCAATTGAAATTTATATTTCAGCCATCATATTTATGATTACTATGAATTTCTTCTTATTCTCTCATAATTCCTTTCTCATAGCTACATATCTTTATTTTAAGTACATACAATTCTCAAAACACAGAACCCAATATTCCTTTAAAATTCCCTTCTGCTTTCTGAAATCCTTGTTTCCTCCAAGGTCAGTTTTTCTCTGAATCTCTTCTTTCAGGTAGAGTTGTCCTCAGATGCAGAGTTGATCTCAAACCCCATTCAAATTTAGGAATTTAACATTGGACAGCCAATATGGGTTTAACGTGCCCTCTGTCAGGATTTCTGTTTATAGATAGAAACTCTCTACATGAAGTCTGACTAGGAACTAGATCTCTAGTAGGCATGTAGAAGTGGGCCTTACTTTCGAGTGAGCAGGCAGAGTGGCATGTAACTATGCTAAGTGCAAGGAAACAACATTGTGAGGCCTCAACGCCCATTCCACACACACACAGCCTCCATAGTGATTTGGCAGTCTTCAAGGAGGTTTTTTAGACTTTATTTATTTATTCATTTGAGCTGAGTTACTTGATACTCTGCCAGTCTGAAGGTAGGGTGGTGCACACCACTAAGACAGTCACCATTCACCAGGGTTAAGTGCTTTCCCACTTCTCTCTGCTGCACCTGTCTTGCTCATTGGCTCAAATGTGGAGCCATTCCAGGCTCTACCAGAAGGGCAGTCCCTCTTCCAGTGCAGACCTACAGAATACTCTTGAGTTGAATGCTTGATGTGGCAACTATGTGTCATCTCTCTTTCAGAAATCTGTTGAGAAATCTCATCCATTAGGAGATCTTCCTCTTCAACAGTTCACTGTTTATGGATAAAAGGCAAATAGTCATGCCTCACCAACCTGAATTTGCATTATCTTCAATCACTTTCTAAGGAAGTCTCTGCAGACCAGTTGAAATGTTCTCTAAGAATTCAAACAGTGTACCTAAAGACTGTAAGCAACCTATTCATTTTATAAATGAGGACAGCAAGGCACAGTAAAGATATCAGGTTCTCAAAGCTGAGCTTTCCAATTGGCTTTCCCTCAATCCAGTGCCATTTTCATTATACACCAATCCTTCTCATGGTAAACATTTATTAACCAAACTATATATATTCCAAAAGTATAAGTATAGAGGAAGGTAGGGAAGAAAAAGACTATCTGAAGCAAATGGAATATTACTATAGCTTATTCCCAGGAGTTAAGTCACCGCTTCTCTGCAACTATCAGATTTATTTCTTTTGTCCCTTGCTTAACTACATCCTTTATCTTTGATGAGCTGCAAAGCCAGGAGCATGAACTCATGTCCAGAAGCACTGGTGCTAAAGGCAGTTTACGAGTTGGAAGCAGATTTATAATGTGAGAGTCATGGTGCTTGGGTTCCTTTCCTCTCTTTACGAAAAAGACTTGTTTTGTGTGCCTCTGTTAGCTGGAAGAATTCCAAACTTGGCAGTTAATGCTACAAATTCTGTTTGTATGATAAAAAATGTAAAACTAAGTCACATTTACCGGATCACATCACTCCAAAAGGAGAGAATTATCCCACTATTGGGCTTTAGGGTCCTGTTGGGAATTCTATAAAGGGTCAGACCGATCTGGCTTCTGGTGGCTCACCAGGTTTTATAATAAAGTCCCTTACAGAAATTGTCATCTCCTGGGAGAAATTTCTCTGTTTGAAGGGAATTACTTATGCTGGGTGGTTAAAAATTCTATTCTTACATATTAATATGAGTTACTTAAATCTGGAATTGTCATGGTCTAAAGTATTCTGAGTAAATTGTATTGAAGAAATTCATTCAAGAATAAGTCATTGTTAAATTATACAGTATGCTAAGCTTGAGAAAGTTGTCAACTGATGGCACTTTGTCCTTATGGCTATGGTTAAAATATTCTGTGTTTCTGGCAGTACTTGACTGAAAATAACAGAAGTTCAGATAAGTGATGGAGAGGTGGGCTTCCTAATGGAGGAGATTTCTGAACAGATTTCTAAAAGATAACTGGTACATATTTGTCAATGAGTTAAACATGGTGAAAGAATCTTCCACTCAGAGTCTGTGATGGAGGAGGGTCTGCCGTGTTTGGTGGAACCTGAAATGGCTCCAGGTTGGAGTCAGCAAACAAGACAGGTGCAACAAAGGGAAGAAGTGGGAAAGGGCTTGAACACAGGGAGGTAGGACTGTACCAGCAGTGTGCACTTCTACCTCCATTCTGTCAGAGCACCACATTGTCTATTATTTATCCTGGCTGAAAAAGAAAAGATAATCATCTAGTTTGTGGTGATGCTAGTAAGCAAAACTACAGTATGACCAGTTGCATAAAAGCACACAGTTCCTAATGATCATGAAAACAAATTACTTTATTACTGGGTTGTGCATCTCCTAAACTGTTTATCCTCATTTTGGAGTGTAACACTTCTATCTATAAGAGAGTTTAACAGTATGCCATGTTATGCCAACAGCAGACTCATACATATCATTTTGACCTCGTGTCTTGATAGGATGAAGAGGCTACATCATATGATTGACCTGTACCATCTGGGTTTTCATAAGTACACACTTTGATGTTTGCACAGTGATGAAATTGCCCAACAATGATTTTTTAAGAATGTATTCCTGTCGTTAAGTGACACATGACTACGTTTGCAAGAAACAATAGAGTATTCCTTGTATTTTGTTCCTCTGCCTTATGAATGTGCACATGATGATAAGGCAATGAACAGGAGTGAGACCCTGACAAGCTCAGATGAAACTACCCCCGCTACACAAAAACCAATTAAGGTAAGGGGGAAGGTAAGGGAGGACAGCATCCTATGGGCAAGGCCAGGCAGGTGATAGAGGAAGCAGAGAGTGAAAATGGCCACAATTTACAGAAAGGGATTAAGAGACAGAATGGAAGCCTCAGTTCAATCACAGCCATCAACTAACTACATGACTTACAGCAATTCACTTAATGCATTTGTCCCCTTTCATTTCTTTCCTCTCACTGCAAAATGGGAATAAAAATACCTGACCTCCACCACCTCATGGGGCACTACTGAGAACAAAATGGTATTCTAAATAAAAAGCACTCCAAACAATGAAAATGTACTATAAATGTTATATGGCATGACCACTGCGATTTAGCAATTTGGCACTCAAGATTACACAGTGCCTCACAGATACATTTTATTGGTTCAATTTAATGCTAAATATTACAAGCTACGATAATAATGGGGCCTTCTGTTCTCAGGGCACTTTAAGGCTCATAAAGAACACTCACATGATATTTTATTTGAGCTTTAAAATAACTCTGTGAAATAGACTGTGAAAATACCCCGAGTTCCATTTTACAGCTGAGGAAACAGAGGTGTAGAGAGTTCAAGGGGCCCATCCATGACTATAAAGCGTGTCAGTCACAAGTTGGACTTCACCTGGACTTCTGATTCCAAATTCAATGTTCCTTACACTAAGGCAGCATAGGAAGCATTCTGGAGACCAAGAATCAAGAAAGGAAAAAAAATCATTCTAAGATAAAACTTGTACATAAGATGCTAAAATCAATGCAAGATGTTAGTGCAAAAATAGTGTCAAGCATTTGTCTACTGGAGCAATATAAACTCAAGAAATGTGGATAGTAACTATTGGAAAGGCTTCATGCATAAAAATGGTCTAGGCTGAGATGGGAAAAATGTATTTGTTTGAATTGGTGAAACTATGAATCCATAGTTACCTTCTCAGAGCAGGTAACTTTGGATTCATATGAATCCTGGCATCTAAGGTCAGAAGATGTTGTCAAGTGTCACCTTTCCTTTGGTCCATGTCAGCTCAGAGAGGACTTAAAGAGGGGGAATCCACCAAGGCATGAGGCAAGGTGGTGGTACTAGGATTGTTCTGCCTAATCAGAGGTGTAATGAGTGAAGGGGGATATACACTTCAAGATGTTTACATAGGTAAGTGGGACCACATCACAGAGAGCATGAAGGTTGGATGAGTGGTCTAGAGTACATCATTTAAGCAGATGGGAGATATTAAAGGTTCCTGAACAAGTGGAAGGCATATATAAGCAGCATAATATATGGCAAATGCACAGTGTATTAAATGGAAGTATCCAGTAGCAGAGAGAATAGCTAGGAGATTGTTGCATTAATAAAAGCATAGTGATGAAGTTCTGGATGACAGTGTTAGCAATGAAAATAAAAGGAAGCTATAAATCCTAACAGCCGAGTTACTTGATAATCAGAGAAAAAATTATTGATTCAGCTATGATACTCCACATGACTCTCAGAGACACAAGTGGCTTTCTCAATCATATTTCCCCTTAACCATGCTGCCAAACTCAATGATGCAGAGTTGCCACAGCAAGAGTACATTAAATATCACAGTTTTTTTTTTAAAATAAAAGGTCCTTTATTCACCCCTTGTTTTTCTATCCAAGAAGACTTCTCAGAGGTAAAAGAATGATACACATGGATAAACACCATTTGGATCACCTTCAGATCTTTTCAGAGCAGGCAACTATGGATTCATATGAATCCCAGCATCTAAGGTCAGAGGATGTTGTTGAGTGTCACCTTTCATTTGGTCCGTGTCAGCTCAGGGAGATGCAGGTGAAGATGAGGATTAGAAGCAGAAGCCCCCAGTGTGGAGTAGAGAGGAGAAGGAGAAGGGGCAGAGGGACATGGACAAGGACAGCAGTGGTGGATGGTGCTATGGTTTGGGAGTGTCCCCTGGAATTCATGTGTTGGAAACTTCACTCCCAAAGTCAGATATTAATGGCCTTGGAGTTAGGGCCTTTGGAAGGTAGTTGGTGTTAGATGAAGTCATGAGGGTGAATCCCCCATAAAAGCATTAGTGGTTTTCACTCGTTCCATCTTGCCTTGTGATGCCTTCTGCCATGTTATAAAGAAGCAAGAAAGTCTTCTCCACAGGCTGAATAGGTTCCAGCACTATGTTCTTAGATTTCCCAGCTTCCAGAACTATGAGCTAAGTAAACATCTCTTTCTTATAAATTACCTAATCTCAGGCATTTTATTATAGCAACAGATAACTAAAACAGGTAGAGACTAGATTCTAATATCTTGATTCTTTGATCCATGTGGAGTCTTGGTGCTTGATGCTGCCTTTCTAGCACCTCTTATCTGAAGCCCTATCCCAAAGCATAAAGGTTAATGACTAAAATTGGTCCCCTTTCTTTATTTGGCAGGTGTGCTTACAGGCAAGGTGACCTTGGAACCATAGCTACAGCCTGCATTTTTATAAGTGAATTTTAACTAAAATTTACTTCCTCTGTAGATTTCAGCAGTAGTGCTGTGCTTTCCCCTCACACTTTATTTTCCTATGTGAGTGTCACACACATGTGCACACCTAGACAGCTCACATGCCAAATGAGCAGCTGCTTGCCAGTCAATGGAGTCACATTGCTCTGTAAGGATGATGTGTGAAATAAGTCATCTCAGATAAGGTGGGCAGAGGTATGCATGATGTAATCAATGTGTATGGGACTTTTCTCTCTCCTGTGCCTGTTTTGTTGGCTTATTGAGCAGAGGAGTGAACAAGCTTCACTGAGTGCAGTGCTATGTTTAGGAAAAGACCTTTCTTTTCATTGTCATTACATGTTATAATAACCACATGAAAATGTCAGCCTTAGATACACCTTGGTTGGACAAAGCAGGCCACCTGCTTTGGTCAAAATCTGACAGAATGCCTTCCTTTTACCATGAAAATGTCAATGGCAATTATATAAACAGTACTCCCTAGGAAAGTACACCAGAGTCAGAGTCCCTCTGGGGGCTGCTCAGGCTGTGGACAAGCTTAATCACTGTCACAATATCTGCAGCACCTCACAGCATCTCCCTGAGAGCTGATCATTACAATGCTCCATGCCAGGCAGCTGTCACTGAGGCCAGGGAGCTGTCCAGCCCAATGCTGCTTTCACTGAACATGTTCATGGACTATTATTCCACCAAATGGTCTCCAGAAATGACAACTGAAGCCACGTCCCTGAAAGCTTAGTTATATTATTTTATGGAATTTCAGTAATCAATGAAAAGAAGTATTTTTGAAAAAAAAGGGATGTTTATTTGGGGTCAAATGCGCTCGTGTAATGATAATTGATAGTGTGCGCACAAAAACGGTTTATCACTCATGAAATCATTCAACTCCCCATGAGGACAACTAAACCCCCCAATATTAAACCTCTATCCAAAACCAACCAAAGCCAAACAGCAGGCCTGATTGTTTAAATAAGATATATGCAGTAGGAGGAAAACTACAGGACACTGGGATAGTAGGAGACTCCGGAAGGCTAATTAACAGGACCAGGAGAAGGTAGTATGACAGACTCTCGCACCCAAGTGAGCTGGCAGCCCTAACTAATTAGCAACAATTAATTTTATGGTAGGAGCAAGAACACATGTATTACGTTCTATAAATGCTTAATGGATGTCACCATAAATCATTCCCATGTCTCCCCTGAAATTCAACTTGAAAGCAGGCTGACTCAAAATCTCCAGAAATTAACAAAATAGACCAGCTAAGCCCGGGATCTTATTATCAAAAATTTTTCTCTCTGCCATTTGGCCTTCAACTAATCTCTGCTGTCATATTCCAAGTCAGCTTCAACAGGCTCAGCCACACCCAAGCCTTGAATCTGGGCTGATTAAGGATGGCAAGAAATGACCAACTTCAGTTTTGCTCTTGGATGGGCTCAGGGGTTCGCTGCACTGTAGCTAATGTGCCTCCTCCTATCAATTGGTAATGACTACACTGAACATTTTGTTGAAAAGGTTGGGGACTTAGTGCCACAATCAATTAGCACTGTCTTCTGGATGCTAGGGTGATCACCCTGAATAGCTTTCTCTTGACTGGTGTTCTCCTAAACAACAATTTAGTTCCCTTCTGCATGGAGAACCCATTGTAAACCTCAGCCATATCCTTCTAGGTCCCTTCTTGAAATGGCTCCATTTTATTATCATGCCCTGGATTTGCGTGGGATGCTCCTCTTAGGACAAAGTAACTGTTACTCGGGCTCTGATGTTCCATAAAACCTTGCTGTCACTTGAATCCACCAACAAGATTGGAATTCCTTGAAACAAAGGTAGACCTTCCCTGCCCTGTGGAGCACTTCACATTGCTGACTATGTACTAAGAGATTTCAAATGCCAGACTTTAGCCAGGCGCCTCCCACAGTTCTGAACCACCCCTAAGCCTCTTTCCTTTGACTGAACTTCTGTGTCCATCTTGTCACTCCAAATTCAAATGCCTCCTTTGTAATCATCTCTTTCATCTTGTGCAGGGTGTGTCTCCACTGATTCAGGAGAAATATAATGTCAATTAAGAAAATTCACATACACATGGTGGCACATGCATGTAATCCCAGCAGCTCAGGAATCTGAGGCAGGGGATCATAAGTTCAAAGCCAGCCTCAGCAACTTTGCAAGTCCCTAAGCAACTTAGCAAGACCCTGTCTCAAAATAAAAAATAAAAAGGGCTGGGGATGTGGCTCAGTATTTAAGTAGTTTTGTCTATCTTCCAGAAAGTTTAATATCTTGGGATGCAAGGGGGAAATTAAAGTGTAAAATATGTGATTTTTCTTTCAAGGAAGATGGAATAGATATATTTTCCCACTAGGTACAACTAAAGACCCTGTTCAATAT
This sequence comes from Spermophilus citellus, assembly GCF_964194105.1. Taxonomy (NCBI): domain Eukaryota; kingdom Metazoa; phylum Chordata; class Mammalia; order Rodentia; family Sciuridae; genus Spermophilus; species Spermophilus citellus. The sequence continues at coordinate 89,835,844 of NC_138183.1, read as the reverse complement.
ATATTAAACAAATATAATAAGTGGAGAGTGAAGAGAAGAATGCAGACTGGCTAGAGATCTTGGAATGATAGGGTGGTGAGTCCTCTAAAATTTCTTTGTGCCTTATGTATCCCTATATTGGAGAAGAAGAAACCAGCAACCTGAAAATGTCAAAAGGCACAGAAAAATATTCCCAGAAAAAAATCTACTTTCTCCTTCCAAAGTAGCAGGAAAGGGATATCCAAGCAAGGCAGAGAAATCTTACGCAATAACTGTTCTACTTCAGCTACTCCAGCTAACCACCACAGGAAAGTCATGGTCCTAACCCCAAAACAACAGCAAAAGCTGAGTGGGGTGGAAGGCTAGACTTGTAGTCTCATAAGGGAATAGGATGTCCAACTATGGCCCAAGGTGGTATCAAAGGAGGCCAAGATAGGCAGACAAGTCTTTTATTGCCATGGGCATTAACAATCTCTCACCCTCAAAGTATCCACTGACATATTGAAAGGAACCTGGATTCCCATCTTCACCCTGTGGTAATAAGTATCACCATTTTTCCCTCTAGGGATGACAGAGAAGGCCAGTGGGGAATCATGAAGACCACCCAGCAGTAAAGAGACCACTTACTCCACCCCACTCTCCCACACGCTATGGTGATGTCTCCTTTTCTCCTGCTAGAATAGTGTCAAATGGAGCCAGCTAAAACATAATCAGATCTAGAATCTTATAAAAAATAACCCAAGTGTCCATTTTTCAATTAAAAACAGTATTTGTCAAACCAAGAACAAGAAAGATCTTAAACTAAATGGAAAAGTCCAATAGATGCCAACATCAGGTTGACAGGAATGTTAGAGTGATATGACAAAGATTTTAAAGCAGACCTAAAGCCTCTTCAATGAACAACCACAAGTACACTTTAAGTAAATGAAAAAGAAGTCTGAGAAAAGAAATATAGGACCTAATGGATAAGCAAATGGAAATTTTAGAACTAAAAAATTCAATAATTAAAAATCTCAAAATTCATAAATGAGTTCAACTACAGAAGGAAGGGGACTGAAGAAAAGAATCAATAAGACAGACACCCCCCAAAATTACCCAATCTAAACAACATAAAGAAAACAGACTGAGGCAAATTTTTTAAAAGGAGTCCAAGGGAACTCTGGAAACAACAACAAAAAAATAATGTTTACACAATCCTAGAAGAAGACAAAGAAGAAATGAATAAATCCAAAGAAACACACACTACTAAGATTATAGTAAAACTAAAGATAAAGAAAAAAATCTGAAAAGCAATGAGAAAGAGATCATGCCTTACTGATAGGGGAGAAATTTGAATGACAGTGAGTTTCTCATAAGAAACAAGGGAGGCCAGAAGAAAGTAGCAATAGCCTTATTTAAGTGATGAAGAAAAGAACTATTAATTAAGAATCCTATATCCAGAGAGGATATCTTTCAGGAATAAGAAGAGAATAAAGATACAGGTAAATACAGCACATTTTCCTTTTCCTCTGGAGTTTTCTAAATTATGTTTGGTAATTGAAGCAAAAAATTATTCATTGTCTGCTATGATTTTAAATATATGTAGAAGAAATATTTAAGAAATTATTATTTTATTTTTTGGTACCAGGGATTGAACCCAGAGGCACTTTACCACTGAGCCACATTCCCAGCACTTTTATGTTTTATTTTGAGACAGGGTCTCACTAAGTGGCTTAGGGCCTCACTAAGTTGCTGAGGCTGATCTCAAACTTGCAGTTCTCCTGTCTCAGCCTCTGTTTTAGTCAGTTTTTTTTCTGCTGTAACTAAAAGATCTGACAATAATTAAAGAGGAAGAAAATATTGCTTTGGGGGCTCACAACTTCAGAGGCCTCAAGTCCATCAATAACCAGCTCCATTCCTCAGGGCTCCAGTTGAGGCAGAACATCATGGCAGCAGAGCGTGGCAGAGAAGTGACCCACATGGTGATCAGAAAGCAGTGAGAGACTCTACTCACCAGATACAAAATATATACCCCAAAGGCATATCCTCAATGAACATGTCTTCAGCTACACCATACCTGCCTCAGGTTAATCCCCATCTGGGAATTAATTACCACTCAGTTAATCCCTATCAGGGAATTAATTCACTGAATAGATTAAAGGCTCTCATAATCCAATAATTTCACTTCTAAGCCTTCTTGCATTGTCTTACACACAAGCAACTGGGGGAAACCTCACATCCAAATCATAAGAGCCTCCTAAGTCACTGGGAATATAGATGTGGGGCACTGGGTTTACTTAAGACAATTATATAATAAATGAAAAAAAGAAAGCAAAAGGAAGTAAATATGAGAAAGTTTTCCACTCTTCATTTAAACTGGTAAGATGTCAAAAACATTCTACTATGATAAGTTAAGTAAATATCATATTTCTAAAGCACACACTAAAAAGGTACACAAAAAGATGCATGCAAAAGCACTATAGATAAAATTAAATGGAATTCTAAAGAAAAGTTCTATTCATGAAGAGGAAAGCAGGAAGAGGAAAATAGGAAAACAAAAACAACAGCAAAAGAGAATAAACCAACAATATCAATGAAAGGCAGACTTAAGCCCTAATACATTAAAATTTTTCTTAAGTAGAATGATCTAAATATACCAATTAAAATGTAGAAATTAATAAATGAATTAAGAGTACATCCCAACTATAGGCTATCTATAAGAAATTCACTTAGAACATAACAACATAAGTTGGAAATAAAATAATGGAAGATTTATCATAGACACATTAATCAAAATATAGCAGAAGAGGTTATATTTATAACAGATGAAGTAAACTTCAGAGCAAAGACAATAATCAGAGGGGAGATATTAAAAAATGATAAGGTCAATTCAACAAAAAGACATAGTAAACCCAAATGTAAATTCACTATTAAGAGAGCTGAAAAATATGTAAAAAAAAAACCCACTGATATAATTGAAAAGAAAAATAGACACACAATGTAACTGAAGATGTCAACAACTGCCTTTCAATTATTGATAAAATTTACTAGATACAAAAATTGATAAACATAGGATATAATTGACATTTATAGGACACTCCACTCAACAACAGTGGGATACACATTCTTTCTGCATCCTTACAAAATATATACAAATATCTTGTACTATGAAATAAGCAATAAAAAATTTAAGTTATTGGAAACCACAGAGTGTGTTCTCTGAACACAAGGAAATAAAAATGGAAATCATAACAAAATGATAATAGGAAAGTCTTTAAACACTGGAATATTAAACAGCATATTTCTAAATAGCCTATGGATCAATGGGAAAGTCTCAAGGGAAACTTTTAAACACTGCATTGAACAGAATAAAAATGAAAAAAAAAACATAGTAAAATTTGTGGGATACGGATAACATAGAGAAAAATTTATAGAACTAATGCTCACGTCAGGAGAAGAAAAAATATTAACAAAAAACTAACAAAAAGAAGTAGATATCAACAGAATTTACACCAAAAAACAAGGAGCCAAAAAGCTAGTTTGAAAAAAAACAATATAATTCACAATCAATATAATTTGCAAGACTGGAAAAGATGAGGGAAAAGGATAACAAGGGAACACTTCAAACAACTCTACACATAAATTCCACAACTTGGAAGGGACCAAATTTTTTGAAAAGCATGAACTACCACATATGAGATACATAATATGAAAGATTGAACAGCTCTGTGGCTTTTAAGGAAATTGAATTTATAATTAATAATCCCAAATGGAATATCCAATACCAGATGGTTTCACTGAGAATTCTACCAAACATCTAAAGATTTAATGCCATTTCCACACAATCTTTTTCAATAAAAGAGAGGGGAATACTTACAAATTCATTTATAAAGTTGGTATTACCTTGATGTCAAAATCAGGTGAAGATAACACAAACACATGAATGGAAGGAAGGAAGAAAGGAAGGAACGGAGGGAGGGAGGGAGGGAGGAAAAGAAAAAGAAAACGACAAACACCTCACATAAAGATTGATGCAAAAATTCTTTGAAAAACATTAGCAAAAAGAATTCAGGGGGCTGGGGATGTGGCTCAAGCGGTAGCGCGCTCGCCTGGCATGCGTGCGGCCCGGGTTCGATCCTCAGCACCACATACCAACAAAAGATGTTGTGTCCGCTGAGAACTAAAAAATAAATATTAAAAAAAAATTCTCTCTCTCTCTCTCTCTCTCTCTCTTTAAAAAAAAAAAAAAAGAATTCAGCAATGTATAAAAAGCATGATGCACTATGACCAAGTGGGGTTTATTCCAGAGACATAAGCATGGTTCCATATTTTAAAAATCAGCCAATGAAGCCCATATTAAAGGGTTAAGCAAGAAAAATGGTATAATGTAATCAACTAATGTAGAAAAAAAATGACAATTTTCAACATTTATTCATGATAAGGACACTCAAAAAGCTAAGCATAAGAAGTAGCTGCCTCAATTTTCAATAGAGAATCTACCAAAAAAGAGTACTATTAACTTTATGTTTAATGGTAAAAGACAGAATGCATTCCCTCTAAGATTGGGAACAAGTCAAGGATGTCAGCTCTCTCCATTCCCATTCAACACAGTAGTGGAAGTTTAACCCAGTGCAATGGTGCAATACAAGAGAATAAAAAGCAAACAGAATAAAAAAGTAATAAAAATGTCTTTATTTTAAAAGGCCATGACCATCCTCTTAGAAAATCCTGTATAATCTAACAAAAACAATCCTAGGATAAAGTGAGTTCAGCAAGGTCCCAGAATACAAATAAATATGAAATTAATCATATTTTTGTAAGATAACAATGAATAAATGGACAGCAAAATAAAAAATACAATACCACTTTAAACTTCTCCCCTCAAAATGAAGTATTTAAGTATAAATCTAACAAAACTTGTGTGGGATTTGTATGCTGAAAACTCTAATGCCAATTGAAGAAATGAGAAAAATACTATGTTCATGGATTAGACAACATAATAAATATTTCAGTTGTCTCCGAACTGCTTTACAAAGTTTAACACAAAATTTATGGAAATCCCAGTGAGACTTCTTGTAGACAACAGCACTATTCTAAAATGTATATAGAAATGCAGAACATATACAGGATAGTGTTTTAGTCAGCTTTTTTTTTTTTTTTTTGCGACTTTGTTGAAAAGACCTGACAAGAACAATTGGAGAAGGAAAAGTTTATTTGGGGGCTCACAGTTTTAGAGGTCCCAGTCTATAGATAGTTTATTAAATTGCTGGGGGCTTGAGGTGAGGTAGAACATCATGGTGGAAGAGTATGGTTGAGGAAAGCAGAACATTGCAACACAGATGCATAGGGAAGGGAGGCAGGGAGAATGGGGAGAGCAAGAGGGAGAGCAAGAGGGCTCCTCTAAACAAGGACAAAATATATACTCCAAAGGCACATCCCACAGGGACCCACCTCCAGCCTACCTGCCTACAGTTACCACTCAGTTCATCCCTGTTAGGGGATTAATGAACTGATAGGTTAAGGCTCTCATAACCCAATAATTTCACCTCTAAACCTTCTCACGTTGTCTCACACATGAGCTTTTGGGGAACATCACATATCTAAACCACAAAAGATAGCTAGAAATATCTTTTAAGCCAAGCTCAGTGGTGCATGCCTGTAATGCCAGTAGCTCGGGAGGCTGAGGAAGGAGGATCCCAAGGTCAAAGCCAGCCTCAGTAAATGCAAGGTGCTAAGCAATACAGTGAGAGCCTGTCTCTAAATAAAATATACAATAAGGTTGGGGATGTGGCTCAATGGCATATATATATATATATATATATATATATATATATATGGAATAAAGTGGCAAGAATCACTCCACTTAATTTCAAAACTTATACAGCTAAAATCAGGAATAAATGTATAAACTGATGGAGCAGAGTAGAAAATCTAGAAATAGATTCACAGATAAATCCAACTTTTTTGACAAATATTCAAGAGCAATTCAATGGAAGAAAAGATAGCTGTAGTGGGTATAAGTTTGGCTCTTTAAAGATATGGTTGCGGGAGGTCCTAAGATGGCGGCCGGCGAGGAAGCAGCACGTTCAGTATCTCCACAGTAACGGGATCAAAAGATCCATTAATACACCCAGATTCTACCTACTGATGAACTTCGAGCAAAACTCCGCTGAAAAGAGACCTGCCAGAAATTAGTAAGTTCATTAGAGGTGACAGTTTGTCCCAGACGAGTGAATCTTGGCCACGCGGAGCAGAGGACCAGTCCCGCTGCCAGCCGCCGCCAAACGGCTGCCGGTGCCGCCCGCCCGGTTCTGCAAACTGCCCCCGGCGGCGGGACCTGGCGGGCGAGAAGGGTCCCCGCCGCCTGCCCGGTTCTGCAAATGGCCCCTGGCTGCGGGACCTGGTGCGGCGAGAAGGGTCCCCCGCCCGCACATAAAACAGCCCCCTGCCCGCCCAGCCCAGGAGGCGACGTGAAGGGAATCTAACCAAGCCTCTATGAAATAGCGAACTGGGCTGCGTACGGGGGTGGCTGAAGTGCTGAGCCTGGAGCTCAAAGTAGAGGCTTTAATCGAGTCTTTGCGCAGCTTGTTAGAGCTCCTTTCACCATTAGTCTATAGTGGACCACCCGGCCAAACAGCAGTAAAAACAAAGAGATTGAAAAAGAGACGCTTGGCTCCTGGATGCTTTTCTGCTCAGAGCCACGGGCGCTTTGCGCTCATCTGCTTCCTCTTCCACTTCGCTCCCGCAGAGAAGCTGAATGGGTAATCAGCAGTGGATCCTAAGTACCTGAGGCTAAGAAAGCTCAGTACACCCCCGCCCTTTTTTTTTTTTTTTTTTTAATATTGTCTATACAGGGAGAATTAGTGGACTGAAATTGTTGGCTGGGCTGGGGTTTCGGGGCCGAAAATCCACTCCGCAGGAGCCGCCATTTGCTTTCGGCATGCTGTCTTGAGGGCCCTGTCTACACGGTCTAGCTGCCGCATCTAGAGACTAGAACTGGGCTGCGTGCCGAGCCCTGTCCTCCGAAGGCTGGGTCGTTCGGCATCCCCCTGCGAGAGGACCCGTGCTTCGGAGGAGGCGATTGGAGAGCCGCGGCGGCAGCCGCTTGGGCCCCGGGAGCTAGGCACCGGGCCGAGGAACAGCGGAGGCCGCGGCAGCGCTGCTATCTAAAGCCTATTTTCTCAGGATCACTAGGCAATGCTGAGCTGACGTGGAGCTAGGGCGTACACTTTGGGCCCCTCAGAAAACACACACTGAACACGTATCTGCTGCGTTTAAGCCCCAGATCGCCTGCTTCTCGTGACTCAGCACTAATGACCCATCTGAAATAACTAGTTGGCCCACCTGATCTCACAGAGGTAAAAAAAAAAAAAAAAAAAAAAAAAAAAACAGAGCACCATAGCCAGACCCAGGGAATCAGGAGTGATGTGGGTTTAGCGGCACAGAAATCACAGCTATCGCCCCCAACAGGGCTGACAACAGAGGTCCCTTGCACCACCTACCAGGGGAGTTGCTACCTGAGGGCAAACAAATTCGCTGGGGGTCCTCAGCCCCAAACCCTACAAACTTAGGGCCTGAGGGAGGCAAACAGAAAGGGTGTGCCCAGACATCCATGAAAACAAGGCTCCCAGGAGCAGCAGACCCAACGTGTAGACAGTAAGGTGGTAAGCGTCACAGGCGAGTGGGGCCTGGATTGAGGAACCACAAGAGAAGGACCCAGGCATCCAGGACTGGAGACCCGCACAGTCGGGGAAGAAGAGCTGATGCACAGTGATTGGCTCCCACCTATCAAGAGGAGAAGCCTGGCCCAGTGGGCATAGCTCCACCCACTGGAAGAGAAGTCAATCGAGCTTTATGACTGCATTTATTATTAGTATTTTTTTTAATGATTATTATTAGTATTTTTTTTTTATTCTCACTTTTTGTAGTTGACGTTGTGTTCTTTAACTTTCTTACTAATGGTTTCAATTTTTTTTTGTTAATTTTTCTTATTCTATTATTATTACTATTATTTTTTTAAACTTCAATTTCCATTTTTTATTACCATTATAATTTTTTTCGTTTGCTTTAAATTTTTATTTTTTCGTTTTTTCTCTCTCTCTTCTCACTTTTTTTTCTTTTGTCTTTTCATTTCTTTTCAACTTTCTTATTCCCCCTCTCTTGAACTCCACCTGCCTACACTTACTCTCTTTAGTGACTTCTTCCCTTCCCTTCTAATACCTCTCCTCCCAAGCATCAAATAAACTTATAAGAGTAAACAGTAACTCAACAGTCAAACAGAACAAGAAGTATCATGAGCATAAAAAAGCAAGGAAGAAAAGGAGTACAAACAATGAAAGACAGCCTAAATATTCAGGAGGACCTGGAGTCATCAGAAAAATGGCCATATAAAGAACTCAAGGAACACCTTAGACAGATGGAAAGGAACCTTAAAGATCACATTGAAAATGAATTACAAAAACAGATAAAAAGAAGAAGTTAAGCATCTTTATCAGGAGATACAGATTATAAAAAAAAATCAAACAATAATTCTAGAAATGAAGGAAACGATAAACCAAATTAAAAACTCAATCGAGAGTATCACTAACAGAGTGGAGCAAGTAGAAGCCAGAACGTCAGATAATGAAGACAAAATATATCACCTTGAAAAGAGTCTAGCCAACTCAGATAGGCTGGTAAAAAATCACGAGAAAAACATCCAAGAGATTTGGGATAACATAAAAAAACCAAACTTATGAGTCATCGGGATAGAGGAGGGCACAGAGATTCATGCCAAGGGAATGGGTAACTTACTGAAGGAAATAATTACAGAAAACTTTCCAGAAATAAAAAAGGAAAGAGATATACAAATTGTAGATGCATACAGGACACCGAGCACACAAAATCACAATAGACCAACGCCAAGACACATTGTTATGAAGCTATCCAATATACAGAACAAAGAGAAAATATTAAAAGCTACAAGAGAAAAGAGGCAGATTACATTTAGGGGTAAACCAATAAGGTTGACAACGGATTTTTCATCACAGACGCTGAAAGCGAGAAGATCCTGGAACAATGTATTTCAAACACTGAAAGACAATGGATGCCAACCAAGAATCCTGTATCCAGCAAAATTAAGCTTCAGATACGACAACGAAATAAAAATCTTCCATGATAAACAAAAGCTAAAAGAATTTGTAGCCAGAAAACCAGCATTGCAAAGCGTCTTGAGCAAAACTCTACACGAGGAAGAAATGGAAAACAATAACCAAAACCATCAGCGGGAAGTGCCTCAGTAAAGACAGAGGATGGGAGGAAAGCTAATCATGGAGAAACAAACTAAATTAGGGGGAAAAAAAAAGAGATAAATAATCAAACATGGCAGGAAGTACAAACCATATATCAATAGTAACTCTAAACGTTAATGACTTAAACTCTCCAATAAAGCGACATAGGCTGGTAACATGGATTAAAAAAACAAATCCAACGATATGCTGCCTCCAGGAGACACATCTGACTGGAAAAGACATACACAGGCTCAAGGTAAAAGGTTGGGAAAAAATATACCAAGCACACGGTCCTCGTAAGCAAGCAGGCGTGGCCATTCTCATATCGAATAAAATCGACTTCAAGACTAAGTTAATCAAAAGGGATAAGGAAGGACATTATATACTGTTAAAAGGAACCATTCACCAACAAGACATAACAATTATCAATATTTATGCACCAAATAATGGTGCTGCGACGTTCATAAAACAAACTCTCCTCAAGTTCAAGAATCAAATAGACCACAACACAATAATCATGGGTGACCTCAACACACCTCTCTCACCATTGGACAGATCCTCCAAACAAAAGTTGAATAAAGAAACTATTGACCTCAATATCACAATCAATAACCTAGACTTAACTGACATATATAGAATATATCAACCATCATCAAGTGGATATACTTTTTTCTCAGCAGCACATGGAACCTTCTCAAAAATAGATCATATATTATGCCATAGGGCAACCCTCAGTAAATATAAAGGGGTTGAGATAATACCATGCACTTTATCAGATCATAATGGAATGAAACTGGAAATCAATGATAAAAGAAGGAAGGAAAAATCCTAGATCACATGGACAATGAACAATACGTTACTAAATGATCAATGGGTTACAGAAGACATAAAGGAGGAAATCAAAAAATTCTTAGAGATAAATGAAAATACAGACACAACATATCGGAATCTATGGGACACAATGAAAGCAGTTTTAAGAGGGAAATTCATCGCCTGGAGGTCATTCCTCAAAAAAAGGAAAAACCAACAAATAAATGAGCTCACACTTCATCTCAAAGCCCTAGAAAAGGAAGAGCAAAACAATAGCAAATGTAGCAGAAGGCAAGAACTAATTAAAATCAGAGCAGAAATCAATGAAATTGAAACAAAAGAAACTATTGAAAAAATTAACAAAACAAAAAGTTGGTTCTTTGAAAAAATAAATAAGATCGACAGACCCCTAGCCATACTAACGAAGAGAAGAAGAGAGAGAACTCAAATCACTAACATACGGGATGAAAAAGGCAATATTACAACAGACGCTTCAGAAATACAGAAAACAATTAGAAATTATTTGGAAAACCTATATTCCAATAAAATAGAAGAAAGTGAAGACATCGATAAATTCCTTAAGTCATATGATTTGCCCAGACTGAGCCAGGAGGAAACTCACAACCTAAACAGACCAATATCAATAGATGAAATAGAAGAAGCAATTAAAAAACTTCCAACCAAGAAAAGCCCAGGACCGGATGGGTATACAGCGGAGTTCTACAAAACCTTTAAAGAAGAATTAATACCAGTACTTTTCAAGTTATTTCAGGAAATAGAAAAAGAGGGAGCTCTTCCAAATTCATTCTATGAGGCCAACATCACCCTGATTCCGAAATCAGACAAAGACGCCTCAAAGAAAGAAAACTACAGACCAATATCTCTAATGAACCTAGATGCAAAAATCCTCAATAAAATTCTGGCGAATCGGATACAAAGGCATATCAAAAAAATTGTGCACCATGATCAAGTAGGATTCATCCCTGGGATGCAAGGATGGTTCAATATACGGAAATCAATAAATGTTATTCACCACATCAATAGACTTAAAGATAAGAACCATATGATCATCTCAATAGACGCAGAAAAAGCATTTGACAAAGTACAGCATCCCTTTATGTTCAAAACGTTAGAAAAAATAGGGATAACAGGAACTTACCTCGACATTGTAAAAGCTATCTATGCCAAGCCTCAGGCTAGCATCATTCTGAATGGAGAAAAATTGAAGGCTTTCCCTCTAAAATCTGGAACAAGACAGGGATGCCCCCTATCACCACTTCTATTCAATACAGTTCTCGAAACACTGGCCAGAGCAATTAGACAAACGAAAGAAATTAAAGGCATAAAAATAGGAAAAGAAGAACTTAAATTATCACTATTTGCAGATGACATGATTCTATACCTAGAAGACCCAAAAGGGTCTACAAAAAAACTACTAGAACTAATAGATGAATTCAGCAAAGTGGCAGGATATAAAATCAACACACATAAATCAAAGGCATTTCTGTATATCAGCGACAAAACTTCTGAAATGGAAATGAGGAAAAACACTCCATTCACAATATCCTCAAAAAAAAAAATAAAGTACTTGGGAATCAACCTAACAAAAGAGGTGAAGGACCTATACAATGAAAACTACAGAACCCTAAAGAAAGAAATAGAAGAGGATCTTAGAAGATGGAAAAATATACCCTGTTCATGGTTAGGCAGAACTAACATCATCAAAATGGCGATATTACCAAAAGTTCTCTATAGGTTCAATGCAATGCCAATCAAAATCCCAATGGCATTTCTTGTAGAAATAGATAAAGCAATCATGAAATTCATATGGAAAAACAAAAGACCCAGAATAGCAAAAACAATTCTAAGCAGGAAGTGTGAATCAGGTGGTATAGCGATACCAGACTTCAAACTATATTACAGAGCAATAGTAATAAAAACAGCATGGTACTGGTACCAGAACAGGCGGGTGGACCAATGGTACAGAATAGAGGACACAGAGACTAATCCACAAAGCTACAACTATCTTATATTTGATAAAGGAGCTAAAAACATGCAATGGAGAAAGGATAGCATCTTCAACAAATGGTGTTGGGAAAACTGGCAATCCATATGCAACAAAATGAAACTAAATCCCCTCCTCTCGCCACGCACAAAAGTCAACTCAAAGTGGATAAAGGAGCTAGATATCAAATCAGAGACTCTCTGTCTGATAGAAGAAAAAGTTGGCTCCGATCTACAGATTGTGGGGACGGGCTCCAAATTCCTTAATAGGACACCCATAGCACAAGAGTTAATAACAAGAATCAACAAATGGGACTTTCTTAAACTGAAAAGTTTTTTCTCAGCAAGAGAAACAATAAGAGAGGTAAATAGGGAGCCTACATCCTGGAAACAAATTTTTACTCCTCACACTTCAGATAGAGCCCTAATAGCCAGAGTATACAAAGAACTCAAAAAATTAGACAATAAGAAAACAAACAACCCAATCAATAAATGGGCCAAGGACATGAACAAACACTTCACAGAGGAGGACATACAAACAATCAACAAGTACATGAAAAAATGCTCAACATCTCTAGCAGTCAAGGAAATGCAAATCAAAACCACCCTAAGATACCACCTCACCCCAGTAAGATTGGCAGCCATGATGAAGTCAAACAACAACAAGTGCTGGCGAGGATGTGGGGAAAAGGGTACTCTTGTACACTGCTGGTGGGACTGCAAACGGGTGCGGCCAATTTGGAAAGCAGTATGGAGATTCCTGGGAAAGCTGGGAATGGAACCACCATTTGACCCAGCTATTGCCCTACTCGGACTATTTCCTGAAGACCTTAAAAGAGCACACTACAGGGATACTGCCACATCGATGTTCATAGCAGCACAATTCACAATTGCTAGACTGTGGAATCAACCCAGATGCCCTTCAATAGATGAATGGATAAAAAAAATGTGGCATTTATATACCATGGAGTATTTCGCAGCACTAAAAAATGACAAAATCACGGAATTTGCAGGGAAATGGATGGCACTAGAGCAGATTATGCTTAGTGAAGCTAGCCAATCCCTAACAAACAAATACCAAATGTCTTCTTTGATATAATGAGAGCAACTAAGAGCAGAACAGTGAGGCTGAGCAGGAAGAAAAGATTAGCATTAAACAGAGACATGAGGCGGGAGGGAAAGGGAGAAAAAAAAAAGGGGAAATCACATGGAAATGGAGGGAGACCCTCATTGTTATACAAAATTATATATAAGAGTTTAGGAGGGGAATGGGATAACAAACATGGAGGGAAATGAATTTCAAAAGATGGGGTAGAGAGAGAAGATGGGAGGGAAGGGGAGGGGGGATATTAGAGGATAGTAAAGGTAGCAGAATACAACAGTCACTAATATGGCAGTATGTAAAAATGTGATGTGTAGCCGATGTGATTCTGCAATCTGTATTTGGGGTAAAAATGGGAGTTCATAACCCAATTGATTCTAATCTATGAAATATGATTTGTCATGAGCTTTGTAATGTTGTGAACATCCAATAAAAAAAAAAGATATGGTTGCATAATCTCAGAATGGGACTTTATTTGAAGGAAGAGACTTTGCAAATATAAATAAAGTAATAATTTCATAGATAAGGTCATCCTGAACTACAGTGAGCCCGAAATCCAATGATGAATGTCTTTATAAATAGAGACAAAAGAAGAAGACAGAGAATGACAATTATGAGGGAAAAAGCCACGTGAAGATAGATGCAGAGGTGGGAGATATGGGTCTATTAACAAGAAAGACTAGGGATTGATAGAAGCCACTAGAAGCTGGAAAGTCAAGGAAAAATTCTCCCCTACAGTCACTGAAGGGAATGTTGTCCTGAAGAAATTGATTTCAGAGTTCAGGCTTCCAGAGCTGTGAGAAAATACACTTCTATTGTTTTTAAGTCAAGAAGTTTGTGATAATTTATAACAGTAATGCTATTTATAATATTTATATAATATTTCAACAAATGGTATTTGAGCAATTGAACTTCTATGGGCAAAATATTGACCTAAAATGTAAAACATAGAACTATAGATCTTTTTTTGAAAAACAAAAATAAAACATAAAGATAATCTTTAAGATCTAGGGTTAGACACAACATTCCTAGAGATTTAACACCAAAAGTACAATATGTAAAATAAAAAGTTAATAAAGTGGACTTCATCAAAATAAAGTATTTATAAGAGATCCTATTAAAGGGGTGAAAAGACACACTACACACTGGGAGAAAATATTTGCAAGCCATATATATGACAAAGGATTAGTATGTAGAATATATAAAGAACTTTCAAAACTCAACTGTTAAAAAACAACAAACAATCCAATTAGAAGATAGACAAAAGTCGTGAAGAGACATTTCACAGAAAGTATAAACAGATGGCAAATAACACATGAATGCTTGTTCAAAACCATTTGATTAAGGAAATGTAAAATAAAAGTACAGTGATATATATATATATATATATATATATATATATATATATATATACACCCACACACATACATACACACACACACACACACACACACACACACACACACAATCAGTGGGGCTAAGAAAAAGAGTGACAATAGCAAATTAGCAAATGCTGGTGAGTATTTTAAAAAATGCCTATTTATACGTTGTTCATGGGAATGTAAAATAGTGAAGTTAATTTGGAGGATATTTTGGTAGGGTTTTTTCTTTTAACTAAACTGAACTAAAAAGGCAATTACTATACCACCCAGCAATTGCACTCCTGGACATTTATTATAGAGGAATGAAAATTTATGTTCCCACAATGCATGCAGATATTAAGAGCACCTTTTCCCATAATAGTCCCAAATGGAAGCCATCCAGTTGCCCTTCACTAGGTGAATGGTTAAACAAAATATAATACTTTGATACTATGAACTATTGGTTAGCAATAATTAGAAGCACATTTTTAGTATATACAACTACCTGGATAGACTTCTAGAGAATCATGCTGAGTGACATAAAAAAATAAAAAGGGTATACCCTGTGTGATGTCATATCTACATAGCATTTTTGAAATGATAAATTTATAGAAATAGAGAACAGATTAGTGGTTGGCAAGGGGTTACAGAGAGGACAGGAGAGTTTGGGAGGAAAGTGAGTGTAGCTATTAAAGGACAACAGGAGGGAGCCTTGAGATGGAAGTGTTTGCACTTTGAATGTAAACATCCTAGTCATGACATTGTACTATAGTTCTATAAGATATTACCATTGGAAAAGTGAGTAAAAGGTACACAGGATCTTGCTGTATTATTTCTTCCAATTGGATGTGAATCTACAATTGTGTCAAGTAAAAGTTTAATTTAAAAATGTTAGAAAGCCAGGTGGGGTGGCATGCACCTGTAATCACAGCAACTTGGGAGTTAAAGGCAGGAGGATCAAGAGTTCAAGGACTCAGCAACTTTTTGAGACCCTGTCTCAAAATAAAATATAAAAATAAAAGAGCTGGGGGTATAAAGTTCCCCTGGGTTCTATCCCCAATACCAATAAATAAATAAATAAATAGATAGATAATAAATAAGTAAAAAGTTTGAGATGTGTCATGTGCCACTGGATGTTTTAATATGGACAAAAGACATTATGTGTTGTAAGGAACAGTTTTCCAGTAAAAACTACCATTTGTTATTAACAATTATGGATTTGGTCCCACCTGTGTCATAAGTGGGTTCCTTGAGGGCCTAGCTCATGTATTATTTATCCATAAATCTCCCACAGTGCCTAGCAAGCACCCTACTAGGTAATAAGTGCTCAATAAATGTTTGTTGACTTAATGTTTTATCAGCAATGCATGAGTATGCGTATCATACACTGTTAAAACACTGCTTGATGCAAATGAGAAAAACATTAAAGAAATGTGTCATCGAGTAAATTAATGCCATACTTTAAAAAGCAATTAGATCTCTTTTTTTAAACTAGTGTTCTGTGTATTTGCTTTTTTTAAATTTTTCCTTGCTTTTGTCTGATTACAAAAGTAATAGATACTCATTGTGGAAAAGTTTTAAGTCTAGAAAGGTATCAAAGACTTTCACGTCACCTATTTTAATTACTGTAAGAGTCATTTCTACTCTGACATATCATGTTTCCAAAGTGTTTGACCTCAGTTTTCCTACTACTCATTGAGTCATGCATTTATCAGAAGCGGGTTAAGGATCTGTCAAAGGCAGCCACATAAAGGGAGAGGTAAATGAAACGTGACTTCCCACATATTTGTACAAACAAAATGGACTCATTTATTTGAAGGAGCCAGAAGAAGCCTATTTCTCTTTTCTGATAGCCAGTGTTAGAATAACTTCAGCATTCTGTACTCTGACATCTTTAAAGGGCATTTGCTCCTTGGTCAATGGTAAACACAGCATAGTGTTTCCCTGGCACTAAAGGTTTCTAGCAGATGTCTCCAGGCATATCTCCTGGTCTGGCAGCCCAATCAGCAAAAAAGGCAAGGAACAGCCACTGCCAAAGGGGATCCACTGACTTTCACATGAGAAGTAGGAGATTCAGAAACTGCAACTTTGGATTAGGTATTTAAATATATGTGAATGTATTAGAAACAGAGCACAGCAGTAAGCAATGTAGAACAAGGTGCTAGGGGTCCAGAACCACCTTATAGTTCTACCAATTCCATATTCTTAGAAAAACTGTAAAAAACAAAACAAGCATCATTCTTAAAAAAAAGTAGGAGAAGAAGAAGAGGAGAAGGAGAATGCCTATAAAGACAATCAGGTTAAATCTTTTACTTTATGGACAGAAATGTATTATTTCCATTCCCTGCTATTTGTTGCAATTTTTTTCAACCGACCTGAGCAGAATTAGGTAAAGGTTTTGGGAGTTTGCAAAGCAGGCAAAAGAAAATTAAAAAAAAAAAAAAAATATATATATATATATATATATATATATATATATATATATAGAGAGAGAGAGAGAGAGAGAGAGAGAGATAGGTAGATAGATATAGATATATAGATATATACACAAATACATATGTATGTATGTTTATATACACATATGTATATACATATATGTATGTATATGTGTATATATGTTTTCTTTTCCCCATTTTGAAAGAGAAGTTAACTAACTCAGAGAATGTGTTTCTGTTTGTTTATTGTTGCTGTTGATAATAACAGGAACCAAAGAATCTAGACTTTTATCAGAATGCCAAGTGAGATTCCGAATGCAATGTGTTTTTCAATTCATTGTCTGAAAGTGTTCTGTTGCTATAGAAATAGCTATGCAGCTTATCAAGATGAAAAACATTCTTCACAGGTGAGGACCTTCTCACGGGGTTAACCACACTTCCTTGCCCTTCATATTTTATGATCTAGTTGAAATCTGCATTAGAAGTCCTGCCAACTAGGAACAAAGTTGTAGGTGTCAAATGTACATTTATCTTCACTCAATATTAATGGTTGGTGATGCTAAATACATTTTTGTGGTTTGAGGAACATTCACATGTTTTAGTCCACCAAATATTGATTCCATATTTACTCCATAACTACCACATATCTCATTGTACTTTGTACAAATGCTTTGAGTTTCTCCAAATGCATACTGGATTTTTTTTTTTTTTTGAGTTACATGATTGGTTGATGTTTTCCTGTTTCATTGAAAAAAAATAAAGAAATGTCCTTTAAAAATTATTTTTCATAAAAGGAAAAGAAAAATAATCATTTAAAATGTGAGATGGGGTTGGAGTGAGGCTATATATTGATAAGCCCAACATACAAAGGAATAAATTTAAAAAGCATTAAAAACCAAACAGTCTGTGCACAGCTGCCCACATATGATTCCAAAAGCAATGCAAGGCACTTCCAAAAGAAATATTCTGTAATGTGGCTTGGGCAGCCCTACCAGTTCCAGAATTCTTATAATCTTCATGAACCTAGGAGTTATGTGACTTATTTGGACTCATTAGTATCCACTACCTTAGAGTTCAGAGAGAGAAAGGGACAGGGGATGGGTTTGTTTTGATGGGAAACTCACTAAATTTGTCTGAGGTCATCAGTGATGGGGTCAGGCAGAAGTGTGAACTAGTCAACTTGAAGAACCAGATCAATATTTTTCAGTCACTGTGCCTCTGACCCTGCCAAACTCATTGCATCGGGGGCCTCACAAGCAGATCATGTAGGCAGGCATGTCTCTCACACCTAGCAGTGAGCCTGCCCACTGGAGTTTTGCAGAACCTGTCCTTTAAGGTCACTGGTGGGCTCCACATTACAAATCCACTGTTCTCAGCCATCACCTTCTTAGATGTCTCTGCATCATGGAGCCCTATCACCAGCTCCTCTGAGTTGCTCTTTTAGGTTGGGTGAGGCTAATCCTCTTGTCTCTTATCTTTTTCCTCTTTTAGCTGATCCTGAATTCCAGGCATTCCCAAGCCTGAAATTCTAGAATTAGTGCTTTTTCCTCTTTCCACATCTTCTTAATACACATTTGCAATTTACAGTTTTCCCTTTCTTGTAGCTCTCTCTGCCACTCTCTAGCCTTGTAGCCCTTCTGAGCTCCAGTTTCCCATTTCCAACATGCTTTAGGACATGTCCCTTAAATGTCTCTTCTGTTCCTCCAATGCAAAACACTGGAAATAGAATTCATCTTTGGCCTCTCCCACCCCAACGCTCCACTCATGTCTTCCATCTTTCTCTCAGTATTCACATGCGTAGCAATTTTGATTTCTCCCTTGTCCTCAAAACATATATCCAGTCAGTAGCCAAACCTCACTATTTCACCCCTGTGGTATCCTCCATGTCAGTCTTCATTTATTCAAATTTACTGCTGTTGCCTGTTGAGACTCTTCTTCCTTTTTAATCTGTATCAGTACAACAGTCTCCTCTGCTGAATCCACCCACCTGACACTCCCTGATTAATTATCCTAAGGCCCCACACAGACAATTTCATTCCTGATTGTGGCTATAATCTAAAATAAGTATTTTTCACATTGCAACCTAGTACACATTAGCCAGTACACATACAATTTCATCAAATATATTTTATTCTCAATAGGGTGATGCACTATTTTTTTATTCAACTTAATTCAATTCCATTTTATTTTAACTCTCAAAATAATGACTGTTTGTGAGTCACTCATGAGCTTTAAGGAGCACTGTTTTGTGAGATAATTGGTAGAAACTTATTTTCCTTTCTCATGTCCTATGACTGTCCTACCTTCTATCCTCCAGGTAAAGCAGAAAATTCCATTATTTTTCGGTTATGCCCAGCCCTACTTTTAAAGCGCTACTTTTGTGTCCACATCATTTTCTTGAACATGCCTAGTTTTCATTAGGGAAAAACTAGTTTTCATTAGGGAAAAGAGTTTCACACAAAACTCTTTTTCTCTGTGTCTCTGTATTTCACATACAGTGCATGTGTGCGCGTGCACACATACACACACCCCTCCAAGACCCCACCATGAAGTACATTTGGAGTTAACAATGTCAAATAAGGAAAGTTCCCTCCCCTCAACCTCACTATCACCTTTCCCTGCAGAGGGACTTTTGATATGATAGACAATATCTGTCTCTATTTCCCTCTAATATTTTACTTTCCAGAATAAAGTTAACTCCCCTAGCCAATTCTTTCATGTAAACGTGTACATTGCCTCAAGCCTTGTGGGTTTCCTTCTCTCATCTAATGTTCATACAGTCACATCAGCACCATCTCACTTATTACCTTTACTTTCCTCCTTTTGTTAAAGGCAAAAGTAATCTTTGATGCTCTTTAAGGTTGACTAATGTAAGTAAGGCTAGGAAGTATTGATATGAAGGAGAAAAGCCAGAGATTCATAAACTAAAATAAAGGCATTTTCTGTTTTATTTAAATACTTGGATCATAAAATCATTACTTTCCATTATTCTTCTGTGTAAAGCTAGAGAATCGACTGCACAAAATGGACTTCATAATGAACTATTTGTAGGACTTATACCATACTCTAGCCAAAATTTACAGGATTGTTCCTGTAGGAATAATGCAGGTTTCAGAAAACTGACTTTATAGTCAATAAGCATATGTAGTATGATAGGAATAACTCCCATTTCTTCATATAATTTCTTATTATTTGAATTGATATTACTAAAGTTTATATCTGACATCAGAGGAAAAAAGAGCCTACATGAAAACAGTTACAGAAAATTCATATCTTTCTTAGTAATTAGCTTCCACTTTCCCAACTGCATGTTTATAAAACTGTTATAAAAAGATAAAACATTTTTTTAGTGGATTTTAGAAAAGGCAACCCATAGAGGATATGGAAAGAGGAGGCAAAAAAAATAAAAATTGAAATTTCATCTCATACCAATCAGAATGGTAGTCACCAAGAATACAAATAATAATAGATGATGGAGAAGATGTGGAGGAAAGAAACACTTTTACACTGTTGGTGGGATTGTAAATTAGTACAATTATAAATTAGAAATCAGTATGGAGTTCCTCTAAAGATTAGGCATGCAACCACCATGTGAACCAGTTATATCACTTCTCAATATTTATCCTGAAGAATTAAAGTCACCTTACTACAGTGATACACACATACCCATGTTTATAACAGCACAATTCACATAGCCAAACTGTGGAACCAGCCTAGGTGTCCATCAATGGATGAATGGGTAAAGAAAATATGATATACACCACACACACACACACACACACACACACACACACACACAATGGAGTTTTATTCAACCATAAATAAAAATGATATTATGTAATTTGCAGGAAAATGGATGTAACTGGATACCATTATGTTAAGTGAAATAAGTCAAACTCGGAAGGTTAAGGGTCCTGTAATGCACACCTCTAATCCAAGCAGCTCAGGAGGCTAAGGCAGAAGGATTGCAAGTTCAAAGCCAGCCTCAGCAACTTAGTGAAGACCTATCTCTAAATAAAATATAAGAAAAGACTGTGGATGTGGCTCAGTGGTTATCTGTCCCCTTGGTTCAATTCCCAGTACCCCTCCCCCCAAAATAAAGGAAGGTTAAGGGTCCTATGTTTTCTCTCATATGCAGAAGCAGAGGAGTGGGGTGGAGAAGATTTTCTAAAAATCAAAAGGAGACCAGTAGAGGAAAGGGACCAAGGGATGGTAGATGGGGAGGGAAGGAGGAAGTGCTGGGGACTGATACTGATATTGGCCAAATTATGCTGTTATATCATGTGTATATATTAATATATAGCAACAAATCCCATCTATACAACAATAAGGAACCAATAAAAATGTGGAAAAAGAGACCACAGTGATGACAATTAAAAAATTCTAATGAATAAAAAAGAAAGAAAGAAAGAGGAGACAAAGCTAGGAATGTGAAGAAACCATAAATTAGAAAGCATGCTAGAAAAATAAATGTCTTGCTGTGAACTTACCTTATTAAAATTCAAAGGTATTTATAAAGATTAAAAATTAAGGTTGGCTGGAGTTACACAGCTAGGCAAGTTCTCTGCAAACTCCATTAATAATTAAACCTTTTATAGCATTGTAGTGATTCCTAGAGGAACACATTAAAGACACGGTGTGTCCTCTGCCCAAGGTTAAGCAAGAAGCCAATTTACTGATGAGGATTAGAATTCATGAATTCTCAGTTCAGAACATCATGTGCCTAGCATACAAGGGAGGAAAAAGTAATCTATAAGAACCTTTGATTAGAAAAGGGAGGCCAAGGAAGAGGGTGTTTAGAAGTAAGGACATTTCCATATTTAAGCTGCTTCTCAGTACCTAGGAGAGTTTTTTCTCACTTCTTCTCCTTGGCATTGTAGGTACTGTTCATTTTGATTCGCTAATTTTGAGCAGCCTGAAACAGCTGCTCTGTCATCATTGATGCAACTGCTTAGTAAAATACTTCAGGCAGGGATTTGTAGGTTCACTGATGCAGCATCTCCCTGTCCAATAAAAGAGACCACTTATTCCCAGGCCTGGTATAATCTTGGGGCAGGGTGGGTTGAAAGGAAAGGAGAAGAATGGAGGAAAGAATGAAAGGGGGAAGAGATGAAAAGAAAAGAGATAATAAAGAACACATAGAAGCCAGGAGAGAGAAGGAAAGATTTTCGTGCCTACTAACAATAACAATACACTACTTCTCATATATGGCCTCATTTCCCAGCCAAACCCACAATGCAGTGAGATTACAGACTTTGTCCAGTTTAAGAGAGTGCTAATAAATATTTTAGTTCTGGGATGATCATAACATGCATATTGGAAGAGAAGGAATGTGGTAAGACTATGAGAGATAATTAACTGTAGAACACCCCAAATGATCTAAATTATTTCTCTGCTCCATTTCCACAGCTTCCATCCTCAAGGTCACCTCATGGTCATAGCACCAGTCCTGCAGCTTCGGCTGCCTTCCCGGACAAAGCAGCCATTGCGCGTCTTTCATTGTCAACACTGTTGCACCTGTAACTGCCGGAGTCCATGGCACCTGTCCAATAGACTTTTCTGCCATGAGAGAAATGTTCTGTCTGCCCTATTTTATAGCCGCTTGAAACAAGAGACTGAAATTTTAATTGTATTAAATTTTAATTCAGTTAAATTAAAATAGTCACCTGAATAACATTTTCACCTGTTCAGAAAGGTAAAATCAGAAAATTCCCTCATTTCAAAGTTAACAGTGGCTGTAATGAGGCAGGCTGGGATGAGAGTGGAATGAATAACTGTTGACATAAGGTATAAATATCTGAAACCATGCTAGTGGCTTTGTGATTATTGTTGTATTTAGGCCTCATGAAAATTCCAGCTCCACTTCCCCTTTTCTACAGATGCAATAACTAAGGCTCAGTTTGAGTAATTTGGCCCAAATCTTAGACTTCATAGTAGTAGAGTTGAGTCTTGAACCAGGGGTTCTCTGACAGCAGATCCTTGATTATCTCTTGGTTCACAGGGAAAGCCTTGGAGATACAGGAAGATCAGGTCAGGATTCCTAGACCAGGCACCCAAAAGTTGAGGAAAAGTGTCAGCTAGAGTGACCTTCCATTATCTATCTGTACCTCTAACTAGTCCTGTAGATTTTGTGCATGATTTCCTTTCCCTTATATTAATTGGAAGATATACTTCTTTATTTGCAAAACCAATGTTTATTCATTATTTATAAAAACCCAGATTCCTACCAAAAGTACCAAGAGCAGAGAAACAAAAAAAAAAAAAATTCTGAATTCTGCCCTTAGTCCTAAAGCTTTTTACCTCCTCTCTTCATCCTGAACTTGTGCACAATGAATAGATGCACAGACTCACTCTACTTTCCACAGCATTCACAGGGACTCTTGGAGCTGTGCAAAGAATGCACAGGATTTTTTTTTTTTAAGTTTCCCGCTTTCTTACTACAAGGAAACAACACTAAGATTCTTAAAAATAATTATAGCATTGATGGCATTTTTAAGATTCAACTATTACTCAAGCAATGTACATCTACCCTTCGATAGAAGAATAGATCTATCTAGTGAGTTTCTGTGCCTTTTTTTTTAGTTTCAAGTATCTTTCTTTTCTTTTTTTTATTTATTTATCCAAAATATTTTTTTATTGGTTGTTCACAACATTACAAAGCTCTTGACATATCATATTTCATACATTAGATTGAAGTGGGTTATGAACTCCCAATTTTACCCCAAATGCAGATTGCAGAATCACGTCGGTTACACATCCACAATTTTACATAATGCCCTATTAGTAATTGTTGTATTCTGCTACCTTTCCTATCCCCTACTATCCCCCCTCCCCTTCCCTCACACCTTCTCTCTCTACCCCATCTACTGTAATTCATTTCTCTACTTGTTTATTTTCCCATTCCCCTCACAACCTCTTATATGTAATTTTGTATACAATGAGGGTCTCCCTTCATTTCCATGCAATTTCCCTTTTCTCTCCCTTTCCCTCCCATCTCATGTCTCTGTTTAAAGTTAATCTTTTCTTCCTGCTCTTCCTCCCTACTCTGTTCATAGTTGCTCTCATTATATCAAAGAAGACATTTGGTATTTGTTTTTTAGGGATTGGCTAGCTTCACTAAGCATAATCTGCTCTAGTGCCATCCATTTCCCTGCAAATTCTACGATTTTTTCATTTTTTAGTGCTGCGTAATATTCCATGGTTTATAAATGCCACATTTTTTTTTATCCATTCATCTATTGAAGGGCATCTGGGTTGGTTCCACAGTCTTGCTATTGTGAATTGTGCTGCTAAGAACATCAATGTGGCAGTATGCCTGTAGCATGCTCTTTTAAGGTCTTCAGGGAATAGTCCGACAAGGGCAATAGCAGGGTCAAATGGTGGTTCCATTCCCAGCTTTCCCAGGAATCTCCAAACTGCTTTCCAAATTGGCTGCACCAATTTGCAGTCCCACCAACAATGTACAAGTGTACCCTTTTCTCCACATCCTCACCAGCACTTCTTGTTGTTTGACTTCATAGTGGCTGCCAATCTTACTGGAGTGAGATGGTATCTTAGGGTGGTTTTGATTTGCATTTCTCTGACTGCTAGAGATGGTGAGAATTTTTTCATGTACTTGTTGATTGATTGTATATCCTCCTCTGAGAAGTGTTTTTCAGGTCCTTGGCCCATTTGTTGATTGGGTTATTTGTTATCTTATTGTGTAATTTTTTGAGTTCTTTGTATACTCTGGCTATTAGGGCTCTATCTGAAGTGTGAGGAGTAAAAATTTGTTCCCAGGATGTAGGCTCCCTATTTACCTCTTTTATTGTTTCTCTTGCTGAGAAAAAACTTTGTAGTTTAAGTAAGTCCCATTTGTTGATTCTTGTTATTAACTCTTGTGCTATGGGTGTCCTATTAAGGAATTTGGAGCCCGACCCCACAATATGTAGATCGGAGCCAACTTTTTGTTCTATTAGACGCAGAGTCTCTGATTTGATATCAAGCTCCTTGATCCATTTTGAGTTAACTTTTGTGCATGGCAAGAGAAAGGGATTCAGTTTCATTTTGTTGCATATGGATTTCCAGTTTTCCCAACACCATTTGTTGAAGATGCTATCCTTCCTCCATTGCATGCTTTTAGCCCCTTTATCAAATATAAGATAGTTGTAACTTTGTGGATTATTCTCTGTGTCCTCTATTCTATACCATTGGTCCACCTGCCTGTTTTGGTACCAGTACCATGCTGTTTTTGTCACTATTGCTCTGTAATATAGTTTGAAATCTGGTATCGCTATAACGCCTGATTCACACTTCCTGCTTAGAACTGCTTTTGCTATTCTGGGTCTTTTATTTTTCCATATTAATTTCATGATTGCTTTATCTATTTCTACAAGAAATGCCGTTGGGATTTTGATTGGCATTGCATTAAACCTATAGAGAACTTTTGGTAATATCGCCATTTTGATAATGTTAGTTCTGCCTATCCATGAACAGGGTATATTTTTCCATCTTATAAGATATTCTTCTACTTCTCTCTTTAGGGTTCTGAAGTTTTCATTGTATAAATCTTTTTTTTTAATTGATTGTTCAAAACATTACAGAGCTCATGATATATCATCTTTCATACATTAGACTCAATTGGGTTTTGAACTCACATTTTTACCCCAAATACAGATTGCAGAATCACAACTGTTACATACTCACATTATTACATAATGGCATATTAGTGACTGTTGTATTCTGCTACCTTTCCTATCCCCTACTATCCCCCCTCCCCTCCCCTCCCCTCCCATCTTCCCTCTCTATCTCCTCTGCTGTTGTTCAATTCTTTCCCCTTTCCCCCCCATCCCCCTTGCCCCTCATAACCTCTTATAATTTTGTGTATCATTGAAGGTCTCCTACCATTTCCATATGCTTTCCCTTCTCTCTCCCTTTCTCTCCCCCCATTCGTCTTTGTTTACTGTTAGTCTTTTCCTCATGCTCTTCCTTCCTGTTCTGTTCTTATTTGCTCTCTTTATATCAAAGAAGACATTTGGCATTTGTTTTTTAGGGCTTGGCTAGCTTCACTTAGCATAATCTGCTCTAATGCCATCCATTTCCCTGCAAATTCTATGATTTTGTCATTTCTTAGTGCTGCATAATACTTCATTGTGTATAGATGCCACATTTTTTTATCCATTCATCTATTGAAGGGCATCTAGGTTGGTTCCACAGTCTAGCTATTGTGAATTGTGTCGCTATAATCATTGATGTGGCCGTATCCCTATAGTGCGCTCTTTTAAGGTCCTCAGGGAATAGTCCGAGAAGGGCGATAGCTGGGTCAAATGGTGGATCCATTCCCAGCTTTCCCAGGAATCTCCATACTGCTTTCCAAATTGGCCTCACCATTTTGCAGTCCCACCAGCAGTGTACAAGTGTACCCTTTTCCCCACATCCCTGCCAACACTTATTGTTGTTTGACTTCATCATGGCTGCCAATCTTACTGGAGTGAGATGGTATCTTAGGGTGGTTTTGATTTGCATTTCTCTGACTGCTAGAGATGAGCATTTTTTCATGTACTTGTTGATTGATTGTATGTCCTCCTCTGAGAAGTGTCTGTTCAGGTCCTTGGCCCATTTGTTGATTGGGTTACTTGCTATCTTATTGTTTAATTTTTTGAGTTCTTTGTACATTCTGGATATTAGGGCTCTATCTGAGGTGTGGGGGGTAAAAATTTGTTCCTAGGATGTAGGCTCTCTATTTACCTCTTTTATTGTTTCCCTTGCTGAGAAAAAACTTTTTAGTTTAAGTAAGTCCCATTTGTTGATTCTTGTTATTAACTCTTGGGCTATGGGCATCCTATTAAGGAATTTGGAGCCCGTCCCCACTATATGTAGATCGGAGCCAACTTTTTCTTCTATCAGACGCAGCGTCTCTGATTTGATACCTAGCTCCTTGATCCATTTTGAGTTAACTTTTGTGGATGGCGAGAGAAAGGGATTCAATTTCATTTTGTTGCATATGGATTTCCAATTTTCCCAGCACCATTTGTTGAAGATGCTATCCTTCCTCCATTGCATGTTTTTAGCCCCTTTATCAAATATAAGATAGTTGTAACTTTGTGGATTATTCTCTGTGTCTTCTATTCTGTACCATTGGTCCACCTGCCTGTTTTGATACCAGTACCATGCTGTTTTTCTTACTATTGCTTTGTATTACAGTTTGAACTCTGGTATCGCTATACCTCCAGATTCACATTTCCTTCTTAGAATTGCTTTTGCTATTCTGGGTCTTTTGTTTTTCCATATGAATTTCATGATTGCTTTATCTATTTCTACAAGAAATGCCATTGGGATTTTGATTGGCATTGCATTAAACCTGTAGAGAACTTTGGGTAATATCGCCATTTTGATGATGTTAGTTCTGCCTATCCATGAACAGGGTACATTTTTCCATCTTCTGAGATCTTCTTCTATCTCTCTCTTTAGGGTTCTGTAGTTTTCATTGTATAAATCTTTCACCTCTTTTGTTAGGTTGATTCCCAAGTATCTTATTTTCTTTGAGGATATTGTGAATGGAGTGGTTTTCCTTATTTCCATTTCAGAGGTTTTGTTGCTGATATACAGGAATGCCTTTGATTTATGTGTGTTGATTTTATAACCTGCCACTTTGCTGAATTCATTTATTAACTCTAGCAGCTTCTTTGTAGACCCTTTTGGGTCTGTTAAGTATATTATCATGTCATCTGCAAATAGTGATAATTTAATTTCTTCTTTTCCTATTTTTATGCCTTTAATTTCTTTTGTCTGTCTAATTGCTCTGGCTAGTACTTCGAGAACTAAATTGAATAGAAATGGTGATAGAGGGCATCCCTGTCTTGTTCCAGATTTTAGAGGGAATGCCTTCAATTTTTCTCCATTTAGGATGATGCTAGCCTGAGGTTATCATATATAGCTTTTACAATGTTGAGGTAAGTTCCTGTTATCCCTAGTTTTTCTAGTGTTTTGAACATAAAGGGATGCTATACTTTGTTGAATGCTTTCTCTGCATCTATCGAGATGATCATATGGTTCTTGTCTTTAAGTCTGTTGATGTGGTGAATAGCATTTATTTATTTCCGTATATTGAACCAGCCTTGCATACCAGGAATGAATCCTACTTGATCATGGTGCACAAGTTTTTTGATATGTTTTTGTATTCAATTCGCCAGAATTTTATTGAGAATTTTTGCATCCAAGTTCATTAGAGATATTGGTCTGTAGTTTTCTTTCTTTGAAGTGTCTTTGTCTGGTTTTGGGATCAGAGTGATGTTGGCCTCATAGAATGAATTTGGAAGAGCTCCTTCTTTTTCTATTTCTTGAAATAGCTTGAAAAGTATTGGTATTAATTCTTCTTTGAAGGTTTTGTAGAACTCCGCTGTATACCCATCTGGTCCAGGGCTTTTCTTGGTTGATAGTCTTTTGATATCTTCGTCTATTTCTTACTTTGTTATTGGTCTGTTTAAATTGTGTGTGTCTTCCTTTCTCAATCTGGGCAGATCATATGCCTTAAGAAATTTATCAATATCTTCACTATCTTCTATTTTATTGGAATATAGGGTTTCAAAATACTTTCTAATTAACTTCTGTATTTCTGTAGTATCTGTTGTGATATTGCCTTTTTCATCCCGTATGTTGGTAATTTGAGTTCTCTCTCTTCTTCTCTTCATTAGCATGGTTAAGGGCCTGTCTATATTATTTATTTTTTCAAAGAACCAACTTTTAGTTTTATCAATTTTTGCAATGGTTTTTTTTCGTTTCAATTTCATTGATTTCTGCTCTAATTTTAATTATTTCTTGTCTTCTACTACATTTGCTGTTGTTTTGCTCTTCCTTTTCTAGGTTTTTGAGGTGTAGTGTGAGTTCATTTATTTGTTGGTTTTTTCTTTTTTTGAGGAAAGAACTCCAAGAAATGAATTTCCCTCTTAAAACTGTTTTCATTGTGTCCCATAGATTCCGGTATGTTGTGTCTGTATTATCATTTGTCTCTAAGAATTTTTTCATCTCCTCCTTTATGTCTTCTGTAACCCATTGATAATTCAGTAACATATTGTTCATTTTCCATGTGATGCAGGATTTTTCCTTCCTTCTTTTATCATTGATTTCCAATTTCATTCCATTATGATCAGATATGGTGCATGGTATTATCTCCACGCCTTTATGCTTACTAAGAGTTGCCTTGTGGCATAATATATGGTCTATCTTTGAGTAGGATCCATGTGCTGCTGAGAAGAACGTGTATCCACTTGATGATGGTTGATATATTCTATATATGTCGGTTAAGACTAGATTATTGATTGTGCTGTTGAGTTCTATAGTTTCTTTATTCAGTTTTTGTCTAGAGGATCTGTCTAATGGCGAGAGCGGTGTGTTGAAGTCACCCATAATTATTGAGTTGTGGTCTATTTGACTCTTGAACTTGAGGAGAGTTTGTTTTATGAATGTTGCAGCTCCATTGTTTGGTGCATACAAATTGATAATTGTTATGTCTTGTTGGTGGATGGTTCCTTTTAACAGTATATAGTGTCCTTCTTTATCCTTCTTGATTAACTTAGGTTTAAAGTTGATTTTATTCGATATGAGTATGGCCACTCCTGCTTGCTTCCGAGGGCCATGTGAGTGGTATGATTTTTCCCAACCTTTTACCTTCAGCCTGTGTATGTCTTTTCCTATCATATGAGTCTCCTGAAGGCAGCATATTGTTGGATTTGTTTTTTTGATCCAGGTTACTAGCCTATGTCTCTTGACTGGTGTGTTTAGGCCATTAACATTTAAGGTTACAATTGAAATATGATTTGTACTTCCAGTCATGCTTCTTTATTTATTTATTTTAGTTTGGCTGGTTTTACTTTTTGGTTATTTTCCTCCCCCTTTACTGAGATACCTCCTGCTGTTAGTTTTGGGCACTATTTTTCAATTCCTCTTCTTGTAGTATTTTGCTCAAAATGCTTTGCAGTGCTGGTTTTCTTGCTGTGAATTCTTTTAGCTTTTGTTTATCGTGAAAGATTTTAATTTCATTGTCAAATCTGAAGCTTAATTTTGCTGGATATAGTATTCTTGGTTGGAATCCATTATTTTTCAGCGTTTGAAATACATTGTTCCAGGATCTTCTCGCTTTCAAAGTCTGTGATGAGAAATCAGTCATTAACCTAATTGGTTTACCCCTGAATGTAATCTGCCTCCTTTCTCTCGTAGCTTTTAATATTCTCTCCTTGTTCTGTACGTTGGCTATCTTCATAATTATATGTCTTGGAGTTGGTCTATTATGGTTTTGAATGTTTGGGGTCCTGTAGGCTTCCAGGATTTGGCAATCCATTTCATCTTTCATCTCTGGGAATTTTCTAGAATTATTTCATTTAATATGCTGTCCATTCCTTTGGTTTGAGTCTCTGTGCCTTCTTCTATCACGATGACCCTCAAATTTGGTTTTTTATGACATCCCATATCTCTTGAATAGATTACTCGTGGGATTTAAGCATCTTTTCTGTGTTGACTATATTCTTTTCAAGTTGATAAACCTTGTCTTCATTATCTGATGTTCTGACTTCTACTTGATCAAGTCTGTTTGTAATATTCTCGTTTGAGTTTTTAATTTGGTTTATATTTCCTGCAATTCTAGGATTATTGTTTGATTTTTTTTAAGATCTCTATCTCCTGGTAGAGCTCATTCTTTGCCATTTGAATTTGTTTGTTTAATTCATTTTCAAAATATACTTTTATTGCTTGGACTTGCTGTCTCATGTCTTCCCTAATATTCCTTTCCATTTGAGTTAGGTATGCCTTGAGTTCTTTCCCTATCCCTGCTTCTGATGTTTCTATGTCCTCCTGTAGAATTAAGTTGTCCTGCATTGTTTGTACTCCTTTTTTCCCTTGTTTTCTCATGTTGTCCATGTTACTTTCTAGCTCTATTTGATTGCCCTGTTTCTGCTCTCTTCTATAGATTTGTTTTGGTTCTGTATTACTCTGTTGTTTCTTCTCTGTGTTGTTAAACTGTGCCTGCTAAGGTGGATTCTGCTGGGAAGGAATTCCGACGGCTGAGCTCCAGTCACGTCACTACTCTGCTATGACGGGCCCCAGGCTCCTTGCTGGGGTGTCCTAATGGGGCTGTGTGACTGGACTGTCTCTGTTTGGTTTCAGCTCCCCATCGAGGCAGGCAGGCTGTCTCCAGCCACCCAGTATCTCAGGCAGTGGGCGGGTGATCGGTCGCGGCAGGGGAGTGGACTCCGGCCGCCCAGTCGCGCGGGCAGCAGGCCAGCTGTCGCCGGTGGGCGGGCGATCTTTAGGCACCCAGTCCAGCAGTCGGTAGTCAGTGGGCGGGCGTTCTCCTACAGCCCAGTTACGTGGGCAGTGGGCTAACTGTCGCCGGCGGGCCTGCGGTTTCCAGCCGTCCAGTCGTGAGGGCCTGGCCTCTAGTCCCCTACTTTCTCCTGCTAGTCTTGGTTTCTCCTGCTAGAACAGATTTCCCGAGTGATGGCTCTCAGCATTTCAAACTGTACTCTGGACCTGCCGTTTGTTGGGTGTGGAGGGTGTCTATTGGGGACCCCGGCACTCTATTGTTTTGTTTCCGTTGTGGGGGATAGAACTGTACCGCTTCCTTCCCCCTCTGAAATCCCGCACTCAGCCCGGGGGGTCAGTGCGGGCTCATCCGGCAGGATTCCACAGAATTGCAGCCACTTTTCTCCCTGCTTGCTAATTAATCACTTCTCTATGGCGCCCCGCCTTCTGTAGCCGCGGGGAAGGCCGGGCGAATCAGTCAGCCAGGATCCATGGGGTCGCACAATTGGCTATTGGGATCCCTGGCACTCTATCGTTTTGATTTTTTCTGCTTGCCCCTCCCCCAGCGCTGGCTAGACAGGTTTCATTTTGGCTGCTGATGGGAGGGGGAGTTGAAGGTCAGGTGTCTCTAGTTTTCCCCTAGTCTTTATGCGGGCTCACTCTGATACTCCCTCCCCTGGAAAGCCCAGGAGAGGTTTTATGCGGATTCCCCGATGTATGGGGGATGGGCTGAGTGACACAGACCTGTTTTATTGTTGCAGTCTGTCGGAGAGTGGCGGTGGATACTTCAGCTCTCCAAGATGGTGACCGCTGATTGCCTTGGTCCATTGTATAAATCTTTCACCTCTTTTGTTAGGTTGATTCCCAAGTATTTTATTTTTTTTGAGGATATTGTGAATGGAGTGTTTTTCCTCATTTCCGTTTCAGAAGTTTTGTCGCTGATATACAGAAATGCCTTTGATTTATGCGTGTTGATTTTATATCCTGCCACTTTGCTGGATTCATTTATTAGTTCTAGTAGTTTCTTTGTAGACCCTTTTGGGTCTTCTAGGTATAGAATCATGTCGTCCACAAATAGTGATAATTTAAGTTCTTATTTTCCTATTTTTATGCCTTTAATTTCTTTCGTCTGCCTAATTGCTCTGGTTTCTGTGCCTTTTGAGCAGTGAGGGTTATGGTATTGTCATGAGTTGGAGCCGGGTTGTTGACCTCTGGGATTTTAACCCCAGCTCCACTGAAAGGAAGCCAGGGAGGGAAAGAACAGCCCAGATCCTGGGGTTAGCTGGCATCCAGAGTTACCGTCTAAAGTGCACTTTAGACACATCCATAGTATTTTGGAAAAAGCCTAATTATATAAAGGGGCAGCTACAAATCAAGATGCTCTTCATAATAATTTTGAGTTTCTTACATAAATGTAAGTGTGATGCACTTATGCTTATGTTATAGGAATTAAGAATACTATTTAAAATTTTTAAAATTATTACACAACCAGAGTAATTTATATTTATCTCTTCATTTTGGGAGTCCTTTCTGTGAGTTATTTGCTGGGGAGAAAATCTTAGTTGAACATGCTACCTGAATTTCAACAATTTATTTTAGAAAAAACTACTGCCAATTCTTCCCTTTGTAATTTTATTTTAGGTCAACATGTTAGCCCACTGTATGCGGTTCATTACCTAGACAGGTTTCTCACCACCAATTATTTCTTCACTAGTCTTTTATCCATATATTCCTTTCTGGTACTTGCAAAACAAATTATTTTTTTTTCTCAAATTGATAGATGATTTTTTTTTCTGTTGAAAACATCTTAATTGAGGCTTGGGGAAAGGAATTTTAAATGAATCAACAACTAAGGCTACTAGGTTTTTATTTTATTCAGACCTGACATCTCAGAAGAACTGGAAGGCTCCCTTTCCTCCTCAGTGATTGGAAAAGGCAGCATAAATAATCCAATCATCTAAAAGTTGGAAATTTACATTTAGACTCAAGAGTGCAAATGTTTTTAAAATAGCACTGTGGAGCCTTCCCAAAGCACATGCTGAAATGCAGGTTTGCTTTAGAACTGTTGTAGCTGTCATAGCCTCTGAGAGATACAGATGCTGCACAAAGGAAAATGAAAACCATGGAAGTTAGCCCCTTGGTTACCCATAGAATTCTCAAGACTTTTCATAGGGTTTTCAGACTTCAGAATGAAAACTGAAGAAGATAGCCTTTCTTCACTCTCCTCATCCATGAACACCACAGAAACACACACACACACACACACACACACACACACACACACACACACACACAAATCTTTCACGTCTCCTGATCCTCAGGAAAGTCTGGAAAGAGAATAAGGGCAGAAACAGCCACCTAGCAGAAGCAGGTCAATTGATTTCTAGTTCCCACTTTGCTACTTATTATACAATGCAATGACCAAAAAACTTACCCTCTGAATAGTTTTTAGATCTTCTAAATGAAGAGGAATTCTGTGTAAGTCAGATTTTTGTTGCTGTGACCAAATACTGGACAAGAACAACTTAGGGAGGAGGAAAAGTTCACTTTGGGCTCATGAATTCAGAAGTTCAGACTGTGGTCAACAGACTCCATTGCTCTGAGCCCAAGATGAGGCAGAGCATCATGGTGGAAGGGCATGGCAGAGGAGCACTTCTTAGCTCTTCAGCCCAAAAAAAGAGAAAGAGAGAAAGCAAGAAGCCTGGGGGACAACATATAATTCCAAAAAGGCATGTTCTCCAGGGACCTGCTTCTTCCAGTTACGTCCCACCTGCCTACAGTTCCACCCAGTAATCCATTCAAATGATTAATCCACCACATGCAGTAACCCATTGATTAGGTTTTAGTTCTTATAGTCTAAACATTTTACCTCTTTATATTTCTATATTTTCTCACACATGAGATTTCAGGGGACATCTCATATCTGAACCATAACAAATTCCACAATGTCTGTGGTCCTAACCAACACTAAGGTTCTGATGTGATCATGACTCAAGGGAAGCAAGCACTTCCTTTTCTTAATATTAACAAAACTGGTCTGATTTACAAGAGAAAATGCATTTTTGTGCTATTTCTTATGAGGAAGATGGAACAATGAGCTATTTCTTTCATCTGAGATACTCAAAAAGTAAGTTGGTCACTTAATAAGGTCTCCTTCTTTTACACCACCCTGACAGCTTTATTTTAAATTTAGTTTCTCCTTGGATTTCTGAAATGGCCCTCAGCTTTCGGCATGGCAAGACTCTTCTTTCCACAGAACAAGGAACTGAGAATTTCAGGAGGTGAGTGTCCACCATTAGGGAACTAGAATCCTAGTCTTTGGTGCTCCACTGTCACTGTCCTGTTTATTTTCAGACACATTCCTCTCTTTTCATTTTTGTCTCTCTTCCTGCTTTTCTCTCTTTCCCCCTCTCTTTCTTTCTCCTTTCTTTCCACTATTACTTCAATGTTAGCAATAGGAGTAAGTAACGCAATCCTTATGTAAAATATATAAAGTAATAACATGATAGTTCAAAACTTATCTTGTTCAAGTTCTTAATCTATATTCAGATATGTTACTCACACTGCCTTATTGGCCTTCAGAGGTACAGTAGCAGGGTTAGAAACACCAGAAAGAAGAAAGGGTATGGTTGGTGGGAGAGGACCAGAGGGAGGATAACTAAAGAATGGAATGGCACATTCCACCTGATTTGTCTTGAGTCACCTATTCAGCCTTTGATGGAAAAGTACTTTAGAATTATGTCTCCATACTCTGCATATCTGGGTTCTAAGGCACCGATCACATGATTCTCTACATCGTTAGAATTTTCTGGAGCAAATCAGTACTCCTGGTTGTTTAAAATAAAACTACATTTAATGTTTCCCAATATGATGAGGTAAATATTCATGCCACTATCCTTCCTAAAGGAGCCATGAATGCATCAGGTTTGAGGGCCATCATCCCCCTCATTCTTCATATCTCAGAGCTCAAACCACTCAAAAAGGGCACATGTAGCCAGGTGCGGTGGTATGCACCTGTGATGCCAGCAGCTTGGGAGGCTAAGGCAGGAGGATTGTGAATTCAAAGCCAGCCTCAGCAAAAGTGAGGCGCTAAGCAACTCAGTGAGACCCTGTCTCTAATTAAAATACAAAATAGGGCAGGGGGTGTGGCTCAGTGGTCAAGTGCTCCTGAGTTCAATCCCTGGTACCCTCCCCAAAAAAGGGGCACATGTGTGTTACACCAGACTTTGTCACCACTGGAGATAAGTATCTTGGTAAAACAAGGCTTTGTTCAGAAATAAACTGGAAATACTTTTTAAAAATCCTCTTTTCTCAAAAATATTTAAACCACTGCATAATTCTTCAACTCTGACTGCTTTCATTGTAAGAACAAGGTCTGCTTGTGCAAACAGAAAGCCCTATCTCACCTAGATGTACTGAAGCTAGGCACAGGCAGACATAGTATTACAATATCACATGGAAATCCAAAAACAACTAGTAAAATGGAGACATTCTTCAGAGAAAAAAAAAATGATGTCCATATGGATGGAATACCAGCTCTGAGAGAGAAGCCCAGGAGCCAGGCATTTCCAAGGCACTATTAGGTGGCTACAGCAAATCTTATCAACTATATTCATTTCCCACTAGGCAACAGAGGTTGTAGGCATTTTCATTAGGGATGGATCTGTCTTATAAAGGTGATTTTCAAAGCCAACCATTGATATCATAAAATGAATCAACATTAGCAAACAGGGCCTTTCATCTTTGTCTTGTCCCATCGGCTCCTCTGCCTCCAAATCTCTTGCAAGTCAAGGGAGCACTGTGTAAAAGATAGTGGGTCTGGCCTTTGGCCCACACCATGGCAAGCTGTGATTGCCATGGCTATAGAGGCAAGAACAGCCCTTGGTTTATAGAGTTCTTAGTCTTCTGCTTACAGGCCTTTTCACTTGGCATTTCTTTTATCTTCAACAAAACCCTGTGTGGCAGATGCAAGGTGGGGTTTACCACCACTCAGGCCAAAGCAGTGATGACTGACACAGGAGCCAACAAGCAGGACCGCCCCAAAAATGTGGTTTGTGAGGGGATGGGGGTAGATCTGTCTCCATACTCTGCATATTGGGGTTCTAGGCACTGATCACATCATTCTCAGTCTCATGTCATTTTTATCCAAGCGACAAGGGAATCCTGTCCATAACAGGCAGGTGACTGGTGCAATAGGCCTCAGATCAGGAGTCAGAACCAGAGGATAAGCAATTTCACAGCAATGTCCATAGTGCAGTTTTCTGGGGAAGACTTGTGTGGTGGTAAAGAACTTGATCTGTGAAGGCGAACTCCAGAAGTTCAGCCTGCCCCTTCCATTTGTTAGGTGTCTAGGCCACAAGACATGCTCACAACACCTGGGCTTTGGTTATCTCATATGATGAATGGAGTGATAACATTAATAATGAAAACATTCATTTCTCAGAGCTGTGCCAATAACTTCAGAAAGGGTCAGTCGAGCAGTTCTAGAAGGGGAAGGTGGTCTGTCTCCCCAAATTCTGGCCATCACTCCTGCCCCTGTTGGCTACTGCCCTGGAGCTGTCCAGGACTATCTTCATTCTTCCCTGACCTTTTTACTCCTACCTACTTAGCCTTCATCCTCACTATCCTTATTCTCAGGAACTACTCCTAAAATGAGACTGAGGCTGAAGAGCAAGCATATTGCTCCTGAGATGTCTTATTTTTGGAGTTTTAAAACATCTCACTATTCAAGTTGAATCCCTCCTTTTTAAAGTGTAAGTAAGCAGGTTATATGTGTTATAGTATAGTCACAAGGAAAATGAAGGCATTTTGTGAACTTTTTCTTTGTTTTAAAGAAGCAGATCCTTCCATGCATTTATGCTCTGCCAAATTTATTTCAGAGATGTGTAAAGTAGCAACACAGCCCAGAATACTGCGGGATACTAAATTATTTTAGAGATACACCACAGAGGCCTCACATTGTGAAATATTTTTCCTTCCAATTTTGAGGATTTCACAAGTCATTAGAAGTAGGTAACAGCCTTAGGGACAAAGAAATAAACTTCCAATTCCCCTCACTATATGCTCCCCCCATCCACAAGGCCTGAGAACCACTCCATCTTTGGCAGTATTTTAACCACTGTGGAGTTAGGAGTGGGAGAAGAGACCAAAGTCTTTACCCTCAGGGAGCTTTCGTTTCTGCAAGGTGCTTGGCACACAAAGAATGCTCAACCACTGAATAGATTAACACATGCACTTAAATACTCATGAAGAAATCATTTTACTACATTTAAAGTAGCTACATAAGAGTATAGCCAACTGCAGAGCCAAAGTTGCTTTGGTCAGAAAAAAGCAAATGAAAATCTCACTTCATTTTCTAGAAAATTCACCTGAGCAGAGCAATAACAAAAGTGCATGCACAGGAGAGAAGGAGGGAGAAAGAGAGAAAGAGAGATGCTCAAAATGGGGGCAGTTCAAGAACCCTAGGAAAGCATTACTTAGAAATTAACATAGGCTTCTGCAAGTGAACAATATAGCTGAAAGCCCATCGAACTCTTTTGAAATCTCACTATTGATTGAATAAAAGATCTTGGGCATCATTTATTTATCCTTCATTGTTAGGCAATAATTCCTCCAACCCTCTCTAACCAACAAGCAAACCTCTTCTACTACAAACTTTTAACTGCTGCAGTGAGATGAGAGAAGGGAGCAATCCTTGCAAAAGAAAGCCCGACAGAGCTCTGTGCTCTCTCCTCTGCAACACTGTATTGATTTGCTCACATTCCCCAAAGATCAGAGACATTTTATAATCATGACTATAATTGAATGCCATCAGGGGTTCAAGAGGACTTCCCTCTTTAACATTTAAAGAGACAAATAGCACCGATGGTTTAAAAGCCACATAAGCTTACCAAGAAGCCTAGGAGGCCCCACAGAAGGGCCCTGCTTTCCAACTTCCTGTTTTTTAATGGTGACTCTGGGTGTCTGGTCAATAGCTCCAAAAAAATGTGAAGAAAATTCCCTGTCCCTCCCCTACGATGCCAATATCTCGCTGCCAGGATGAACTACAGACCGGAAAGAGAGCTGCTAGGGGAAGATCATTCCAGGAAAAAAACAATTTAAAAAGACTTTCACCCAAAACTGCTGCTCTGAACAAGATACATCATGACCAAAGTGTCAGGAATTTTCAGATCTACCTATTTCTAAAATCACATTCAGGTAGCACCCAGAGATCCAGAGAAAGTAGAAATCTCAGTATCCAAATAACTGTTTAAGAGTTAAGGCTGGAAAGTTGCAAAGTTATGTCTTTAATTTAAAAGATATTTTTAAAAAGACCTTGAAAAAAATCCTAAGAGTCTCCCATCCTTTCGTTTTCCTTATTGTCAATATCCTGCTGTCTCCCCACCCTTCACTTCCTTTTCTTTGTCCAGAATATGGTCAGTTGTGTAGATTGTCGTCTCAGGTTGGCCTATTATCTAAGGATTTGATTTTTTCCTATTATTACTTGGATAAACTTGAATCACAGACCTCTATATTTTCCTGTGATTTGATTCCAGCTGAGCCAAGTTGCATATGTCTTATCTTCTCTGATGCCTGTCCAATTTCCCCTATCTATTAAGCTTTGTCTAGAGCTAATTAGAGGAAAAGCCTTCTGAGTTGTGTCCTGGTCCTGTATGGTGTTTTGTAGTCATCCTAGACAATATTACAGATGATTGATAGTTATCTGTTGTTTTGAGATGCATATGGCTATTTATTAATTTGATGTCTGTCATCACTCATGTTTAGATATATTTGGAAATTAGGCTTCACAGTGAGATTTTTTTGTAGAAGAACTGCTGCTTGAATGATAATTTTACATGGCCACAATATTTCCTGTTTGTAAAATTCAAAGTCTCTTGCTCTTGATCAGCCTTGAGCATCTAGTCCAAATGGATATTTAGGTGGAGTTTGGGGATAGAATAGAAGAAATTTCCTGTTATTGGTTGAGTAGAATCTGACTGGTCCATGTAATGAGAAAGAACAGAAAGTTGGGATAGCTAAATTGCAATTTGCCAAAAAAAAAAAAAAACCTGCTCAAATTTGCCTTAGCTCAGCAGCCAATGTCCCATTAACATACAAAGCTAAATAAAATAATCTGTTAGCGGCGATAAGCATGATTGCTGCTGGTCTGGCTATACAAACTGCATTCCATTAAATTAAGCATGTGAGATGCTAAACAAAGAGACCCAGATCACAGTTGGAATGCATTCAAGGTTTTGGAGCAGCAGCTTTCTTAGATTAACTGGTGATGCAGTGTGGACTGTTAAAACTCCTTTGAGGGTCAGTTCTGATCAGTGCATGCAGTGGTCAGGCACCTGTTAGATTTTTCATTTATCTGAATAACACTGAAATGACAAGACTTGGAACATGCTCAGTGCACAGGTCAGTCCTCTGGATTCAACAGTGTGATGGAATTCCCCTTGTAACACTTGGTTTGAGAGGCCTCCTGGGGAACATTTCATGTGTGTTGCCCTCTTTGTTCTGTGAATGTATATTTACCTTGAAAAGTAGGGTATCTTGTTACTTGTTGTCCAAAGAGCTCTGTGGGTTCAGGAAAACCTCTTTGAGATAACTTCATGCTAAAGGGACAGTGCCTGCCTAAAAATCTTTATCCTATCTCCACAATGCATGCCATTCTTTCCTCTGGATGACACTGCTGCTCTGAGGCAACTATTTCCTCCATTGTCTCATGGAACAATCAGAATAAAATCAATAATACAGAGTCCAGCTCACAGACACAAAGGCAGACCTGCTAATAAACACAGAGTCTGAGATTTGTGGTGTCTACATGGGCGTGCCGGCTCTGGCTCTGTCACGGTCTGACCCGCACGTCCACAGCTATGCTGTCAATGAGAAGCTGTCACAGGCCTTGGGGGACACTGAATAAGGACACAGGGTCAACAGTTGTTACATTGCTGAGCAGTCAGAGCTGATTTCTAGAGCAACAGTTCTTGCTCCTGTGATGTAGGAAAGGAGCACACACTAAGAGGTATACTTCTGTGGTTTAAGAATGTTAAAATATATTAAAGAAACACAGTTCTCACACTGAGTGTATTCTGTGTGATTCCATCTATATGAAACTCCAGAGCTGGAAAAATGAGTTTAAAAAAAATCAGAAAAGTGATTGCCTTTTCTGGAGGAGGGTGGGTGGAGGAATTGACTGGACAGGCACAGAGGCCTAGAAATGTTCTGGATCTTAATAGGGGTTTGGGATTCACAGAAGTGTGCATCTATCAAAGGTCATGGAGTAGCATGGTTAAGGCCAGTGTATTTCATTGCAGGTAACTTTTATGTCTGAGAAAAAGAGAGAGAGAGAGAGAGAGAAGGAGAAAAGGCAGGAAGGAAAGGATGGGTCAAAGAAAGAGGTAGAGGGAGAAAGTAGAAAAAGGAGGAAAGAAGGAGGAAAGGAAGGAGGAGAAAAAGAAAGAAAAACTAAGACAGATGGAAGGAAAGAAAGAGGGAAAGAAGAAAGGAAGAAAAGAACCATAAATATTGAACTCTGTATTTGTCTTCAGCTTGATTTGAAATGATGCTAAAAACAGACTGGGGAACTGATAGGGAGAGTTTGGGGGTAAAATTCATGTGAGTGTGTGAGAATTCACTGAACAATTCTTTCAACTTTCCTGTATGTTTGGAACTTTTTGTTAATAAAATATGTGGAGTGAGAGGAAGAAATTTGATTCTACATTTTAGAAGTCAGGTTTCAGAGTCAATGATGTTAGTGCTGGGGATGTGCCAGAAGGAATTTCACACAGAAAAGTGTGTACCTTGTTATCATGCTGGCCTAAGTTTACCTCTTTAAAAAGTAGTTTTAGTGACATATGGAGTAAATAATTCTTTTTAAAAATAGAATATATTGGCTGTGGCAAAAAATTAAGTTACATCTGTGGATATCCTAATAAAATGGGTCCTTTCCATATTTTTGTAGGTTCTAATTTAAAACTCTTGATTCTGTGGTCTAAAAGATGAAAAAAACAGATGTGAGTATCAATTAAAATCCCTCATATTTGGCTTTGGAATTCAGTAATAGATGCATACTAACTGAGATAAATACATGGACTAACCATTAAAGTTGGATCCTACTTTTCTCCCAGATCAGTCCTACTGTGTTCCAAAATCCAACCTGATAGCCGAGAAAAGAAAAGCACAGAATTCACTTCCCAGGTGGTATCCATGATAGTGTGTCAGAGTTAAGCAAAATCATAGAATGCATATTACCATGACTCCCATAAGAGTTTGTTTCATTTATCTACTTGGGAATATGTTTATAATAAAATATAACCAATGTATTCTGGAATTGTGTGTAAAATTCCTGTTGTAATGGGTTGTTATTTTGGTGGCCTCCCATAAACTATGCCTCCCTGTTTTTAAGGCCTTGTGTAATCTCCTCAATCTGAATCCATGGAGCTCTATTGCCCTTGAATCTTCCATGATATGAGGAAGCACCTCAATCCATGTGGAGAAGTCCATGTGCAGGATAACTGAGGCCTTGGCTGACCATAACAGCTGAATTCTCAGTGCACGATCATCAACCACCTGCTATATGCAAGAGACCATTATGGGCCTTCCTTGTGTCCAAATCAATACTGTCTGGGTAGAGAACTGTCAGGTCAACCCATAGCACTGTGAGCAATAATAAATTACTCTTGATGCTAAGTCACTAACTTGTCGGGTGGTTTGTTACACAGAATTAAATATCTGAAGCATATGTTTAAAATAAAATCTGCAGCTTCAAAAGACATTTTACAATTGAAGGAGGTATCTTAGAGTTATTTTATTCTTAGATCTCTGCCTACAGTCTGCATACTTGAGTGAAGATGTCTGAGAAGCCGTTCCTTAGAATACAACTCACAAACAGATAATCTCCCACATTTGGGTATATTTCCTAGTTATTATAGGATCAATAGGAGATTTGTATCATAAGCCTTTGTTAGATGACCAGGGAAAAGCATTTCTAAATCATGCCTATACTGGTACCCAAGTGACTGCTAATGGGATCATTAGAGTACACCTTGGAAGCAGGAATAGCATTTATATCTGACACTCTGCTCTAGGTCCTTTTTAAAAATTTTTCTCAAATTCTTGCTCTTGTACCTAAGAGACTCGATTCAAGTCATCACTATATCTGATCTAAAGAGCTAGAAGAAATAAGGAAGGTGTGGTCTATATTTGCTCTACTTAGAACAAACAGTCTAAAGCTAAAGCCAAGAAACAGGTTCTCACTCCAGTAGTTCATCAAATGGTTTATCTTATAGAACGGCCCTTAGGATCTCCCTCCCAGATTAAATATCTGAATGCAACATAATGAATGAGCCCAGCCTGGCTCAGAACCTGTCCCATGAGGATGGTAAGGGTCACAGTGACAAACACTGATCAGCATTACTACCATGGGGCCCATCGCCCAGCATCACCATGTTCTACTGAATAAGAGGTCCTGGGTGATTGGTGACCTAGTGTGGCCAAGGAGAAGCAGGACACAGGAACACAGGACTGGAAGCTACTTACCACAATATGCCAGGTATTATGCTAGGTATGTTATGTGTATTGGGAATCAATGAAGATGGAAGATTCAGAGAAGTTGGGGATTGTCATCCTCATTTTATTCAAACCTCAGTGATAGAGGTAAAGGGCTAAACACAGCAGCTGACTTTTACTAACTGGACTCAAAATGTAGTCATTAGAATTTTCATGCTATTAATATCACTTTCAGAGTAGAAACTAAGGCCTGGGGCAGTCTGGCTGGGCACAATTCAGGAGCCACTTATCAAGCAGAAATGAACTTTATTTTTAGAACGAACACACACACACACACACACACACACACACACCCCACAAGAGCTCTTCAGGAATTCCCTCAGAGCCCAACTACCACCACCTCCCACAAGCCTCTCAACAGCCCCCCACTTCTCCTGCTCTTGAGGCCGATTGGCTGGGTCCTGTGGGCAGAGCCCAAAATGTCCCCCAATGAGCAGCTCCGTGGTCTGAAAGCCCAATGAGCATCACTGCAGAGGAGCCAATCAGCTGGCAGCTAGAAGTTTGCTGGGGCTGCTGTGAGCCAATCATCAGCTGGCAGCTGGAAATTTGCTGGCATTTGGAAATTTGCTGGGGCCCCTTGGGCTGTGGCTCTCAACAAAGGCCCATTGAGATAATGTGACTTTCTCAAGGCCACTTAGGAGTAAAAATTGTGGGACCAGGATTAAACCCAGTTCTGGTCTGATGCTGCTGACTCTATACCAGCAATAATGAGGGTGCTGTATAATGACAGTTTTTTTCCTAAAACTGAATCCTGGTTGCTGTTGTTTAAATATGGTTTATCCCCCAAACCCAGTTCATCCTGAAATTTAATCACCACTGTGAAGTATTTAGAAGCTGGAAACTTAATCTAAGGCATTTTAGAGATGGGGCCTTCAGGAAGTCATTAGGATTAAAGTCATAAGTATGCATGCTGGTAGCTTTATAAGAAGAGACAAGACAGATATATGTGTACAGGAGCAAACTCTGTTTCTTGCCATGTCATGCTACCCAGGGTCTCTCTGCTGGCAAGAGGGCCACCACCATCTGGTGAATCCTTGAACCTCTGGAACTGTGAGCTAAATAGACATCCTTTCTTTATAACTCACCCAGGCTGTGGCACTGTATTATAGGCAACATCAAATGGACTAATACACTAGTAATGACTGAGAAAATTATACCCTTAAAATATACCACTAATAATATATTAAAGCTATAACCAAATTTAAAATACAAAAAAAAATATTTTTGAGATCTGCTAAGAGCAACAGAGTATATTAGAATTTTATTAAGGCCTTTAAAAATGTTTCAAAAGATATACTTCAAAAAGTCATTGCTGGGGCTAGGGCTGTTGCTCAATGAGAGAGTACTTGCCTAGCATGTCTGAGGTCCTGTGTTCGATCCCCAGCATCACCAAAAAAAAAAAAAAAAGTAATTGCTAGAAAGTTGAGGAATACGCTATTAGCCAACAGATAAAGTTTATGCTTCTCAGGGATTGAAACCAAAGCAGATTTCACAACCAGTGATTTATACTGATAAGCACTCAACCCTTCTTCTATTTTGGGTTGAAGTGGGTGTTTGGGGTCAGTGAACTTCAGAGTGTATGGAGTACTCTAAGGAACTGAGATTTACCCTCTAGGGATTTCCCATAGGGTTGATGGCCAGGTACCTGGGCACCAGACATAAGTTCTCAGGTGGCTTTGAGGCTGTAGAACTTAGGTTTGAGACTCATCTCTGCCACTTTCTGCCTGGACTCTGAATATGTTACTTAAACTCTTCAAGTGTCACTTCCCTTATCCATAATAAACTACCTAAAGGTGAAGTTTGATGAGATCATTGTGTATAGAAATACTTAGCACAGGATAAGTCTCAAAAAAAAAAAAACGATTTTTTTCCAGAATTGGGTAATTTCTGT
The DNA here is from genome assembly GCF_964194105.1 of Spermophilus citellus. Classification (NCBI taxonomy): domain Eukaryota; kingdom Metazoa; phylum Chordata; class Mammalia; order Rodentia; family Sciuridae; genus Spermophilus; species Spermophilus citellus. The sequence goes on along the minus strand of NC_138183.1, from coordinate 89,791,187 downwards.
CAATGCATATCTCTCATGTGTGAACACAAGAATTAGATTTTCTTGCATTGTTAGTCCTGACTCACTTTTACCTACATTAGTAATTATCTGAAAAGTAATGAATTTGAGTTTGTTTTGTTTTTTATTCTACTTTGTGGTTTTTCAAGAAGCCCTGAACCTTAAGAAATAGGCTTTGTCATTTCTTGCAACATTTATTAAAATACAAATATTTTCGTATTTTAAATTTGGTTATAGCTTTAATATGTTTTAGTGGTATATTTTAAGGGCATCATTTTCTTAGTCATCACTAGTGAATTATTCCACTAATCAAATGGGACAGAAAATAAAATCACGTGATCCTTTTGTCTATGTAATGTCAGAAGAATAATTTATATCCTCAACTAATGCTAACCAATCATCTTTCTCTTAAGAAAAATAGTTGACCCAGCCCTTCTATAGTTTTCAATTTAAGGGATTTTTCCCCACTGAGAGCCAAGCCAAAAAGTTAAAATCTATATAACAAAGCAAAGCTGAGAATGGATGCTGCTGTCCCATTGGAGATGGTAGTGTGGTTTTGCTCTTAAATGTCCTGAAAGTCCCCAGATGATGGCACTGTTGGGAGATGATGGAGCCTGTAGGAGGTGGGGCCTATGGAAGGACATTAAGTCATTGGGTGTGTGCCCTTGAACTGGCCCTTGAAGCCCCTTCCTCTTTGTCTTTGTTTCTTGGCTTCTCTAATGTGAGCATTTTCCTCTGCCACATGCTTCTGCTATGATGTACTACCTCACCACTGGCCCAAAAGCAATGGGGCCAAGTGGCCATGAACCCAAGTGGCCATGAACTCCTGAAACCATGAGCCAGCCAAAATAATTTGTTTCTCTTTTTAGGTTGATTATCTCAGGTGCTTTGTCCCAGATGGCTAACAGATAAAGTCCCTGGAGACAATGATGGTCAGAAAAGGAAACAGCATCTTGGGCCACTCTCTGGACTTGAACTTAACCATTGCTACATTTGGTCTTGCTGCATGAAGAATACACTATAGCACACAATCAAACTCCAGTAAAGCTGCCTAAAATGTGCTTGGATGTCAAATCATTTTCTTCTTGAAACTCACATCACTTGGCTCCTAGGCCTTAACTAGCTGTTATAAATGATGTTAAAGTATCATTTTTTAATTCCTTGGAAGGCATGAAACTTCTGCAGGGGCTCCTTAATTCCTTGCTAGTCACTTAGAGGTGAGCAGGTCTCAAGGCCAGGTTCACTCCAGGGGAGGATATAGGCTGATGGGAGATAACCTTAGGTCAACCCTAAAAATTCTTTGACCCTGTAAACTGACCTATATAAAGTGCCTGGCTTGAGGGGATAAGAAGAAAAGGAGCAATATACCTACACTTGGTTACAAAATGCCAGTTTGAGCTTTTGCAAGAACCGCTTAAATTTCCTGAAATATTATAAATTCTCCTGAAATAAAATGCATGAGAAAGTGCCTCAAGTCATTGATTTTTTTGTCTTTTTTGGATGAACCACATATCTTCCGCCCAAGCAAAACTTATTCTTGGGAACAGAGTCCAAGCCCACGCTGAATCTTATCTTTTGTTCCAACCCCACACTTGTTTTACCCTCAGCGAGTTTCGGCAGAAACTGATAGCTAATGCTTTTCATTAAGCCAGTCAAAAAAATTGCTTACCAGGGTTCACTCCTTCATCAGCCTAATCACACCCATTCACTGTTCCTTTCATATAGACATTTCAAATTCCAACTCAGAGACACACACCACCCAAGAGACATCTGCTTCCTGGCTCCCTCGTCTCCTTTTCATCTTCCCCGGTGAAAAGTACACCGCAGTCCAGAAAACACAAGCTAAGCGAAATCTAGAAGTGAGAACCAATTTTAAGCTGCTGAGAGGTCAAGCCAAGAAGAAAACATTGAGAGAAAGGTAAGAGGAGAAGGTGGAGTAAAAAGAATGACAAGGGTCTGGTCATTTGATTTTTCCAAGAAAAGGCTTTTGTCCTACAGACTCTAGTGACAGGCCTCAGACACTGCTGTGCAGTGACAGAACAGAAAAACAGCATGTGCACATGGTGCGAAGGGAAAGGCTGTCTGAAGCTGTTCCAGGTGCCAGGTCGAAGTGGAGGCTCCAGAGAGTGGCAGTGGCCTCAGATTGAGGTACTAATTTCTGGAGGGACTTTAACAACCAAGCCTTGGGAGTGCTCAGGCAGCAACCGCATTTCTCCAAACCATCAAGTGTTGGGCATTCAATCAATAAATGGGTAAAGGGGAACGTCACAGAAGAAATATGAACGGTCAACAAATATATTAAAAAATTCATGTGCATCTAAAATGAATAAATAAGAAAGAAACAAAAATTTGGGGCATTCAGGAGGTGGATGACCAACAGCTCATGAGCTTTGGAAGCAATTTCCCATGGGTTCATAGTCCAAACTGAAATTTTGTCTTCAAAGCAAAGTGCAGAAATACAAGTTTAATTTCATGAAGTATTATAATCATCGCTTTAGCTCTAAGGTAATTTTTCTGTATGGAAATAACTGCTTAGTTGAGTCCTCATCAAATTTTTCATCACAGTCACATTTATTTATGAAAATATGCAGTTGACCTAATGAGCTGAAATCCCATTTTCTGTCTACAGTTGTTCTCTAGGATCTGAAGTTCTCTGCTTTCTTCTAACTCACTAGTCAGAGAAAACTTGGTGAATGAAGCACTGAGTTCTTTAAGCCTAAGATAGGGAAACCATTTTTGAACACTGGATTTCAATATATCTCATAGGAAACAGTTTCTGCTTGTCTCCTTCTTTTCCAAAATTGTCCAAACTAAGTACATTTATTATTTCAGGTTTTAAGAATTCCCCATGTGCTTTACAGGATACTTCTTAGGTTTATTAAAAGCAAAACAGTTATCCTACTTCAAGTTTGTTTTACATGTACTCAATTTATCACAGCTCAAACACCAGATGTGGTTCACATTTAAATTGTGTCTTTAATATAAAGATCGAAGGCTGCTGAAACCACGTGTAGATTATAGCCATTTTTCAATAGCCGGAGATCATGTTTCAAGGTCTTGACCTCGTGATTTAGCACTCAGTTCTTTTGGTGATTTCTCATTTGAATCCTATTTTTGAAGGATCATCAGAAAATAGGTATTTGGTTTTTCAAATTTCTAATTAATAAAGCCATGCCAAATAATTTCTATACACCTAGATCACAGATTGCAGAACCGAGTAGCTTGGAAGGGCTTCAGTGATCATCTCTACCCAGAGAGTTATATAGTACCAGGTAGTCCAGAAAACACTGCATCTTCCTACAGTCCTAGCAAAGAGTAAGCAAAGAGACAGACTTTTCCATTGGTTTCTCTGCCCCTTGAGCACATTTGGTTCACATATTACATATTCTACATTTTGTTTAGTGACTTTATCTTTTACGTTTAATATTTTCAGAAAAAATGTGGATTCTGAGAAACACAAATAATAGTGTGGCTGCAAAATACCCTGATTGCACTGACAGATATTAAATAAAGAAAATATCTAAAATCGCCCTTACTGGCACTACACAAAGTCTAATTGGAGTTCAGTGTCTATGATAAATAGTGCCTAAGAAATTGCTTAAGCATCATAAGCATTATGAGAAGGCCACGGTTTTTATTAAACACTGAAAATCACATTTTTCCCAGTGGTTGTATTGCAAGTTAATGAACTCTACAAGTGGCAACAGAGATGCAAATTCAATTTTGCACAAGATTCACAAAATGCCATGATATATTATGCCGATGGAGACAGAGCCCTCGTCTAGACAAAATGCAAAAATCTCCTCGTGTTCAGTAAATGTGTATAATTAGGAAAATATGAAGAGCAGCTAATCATCAGTATTGCATGCTTGTCTGTATCTCCAATACTGGATTTAAAAATTTCTAGTTGAAAGTTGGAGCTCACTCTTGTGGGTTTCAAGTTTTACCTTTTCAGTTTTCAAAAGGACTATTGGTGTTTGTGAAATTAGAAGCCACCTTAATCAAGTCTAGGAATTTTGTAGCTCTTCCTTAAATTTTCCTCTTTCTACAGAGTGACATGCTAGGGTTTTAATTTATAAGAGCAGGTTTTGTTATACAAATAAGCAGACACTGTCTGGGGACAAAATTGAAGCAGCTCTGATAATTTTATTAATTTATTTGATTTACTTCTGGTTTCTCTTACCCTATCTTATTTATGTCAAAGTAAGTTGAAGCAGAATTCATTATGTGGTGAAATGTAATTTGAACACTTTTTATTGGAACATGATGATTCAATCATTTCTCTCTGTAAGTCCCATTATTTCCTCTTATATTATTTTGCAGAGATCAAATCATATAAGATGAAGTTCTGAAAGAAACTTAAGAATTTACTGGGAGGGATTAAATAATATCCCAATAATTTCTTATACTATGAAATCTAAGCCATACAATAATTAACATTTCTAATAACTTTGTGTTATATGATAGCATATTTTCTTGAGGAAAATCATTTGCTTTAGTGAACTTGACTTTTTTTGAGTAAACTTTTGATGGAACTGTAATTTCTAACCATTTTGATTTATAATTGGATGAGGCATTAAGCCTAACCTGATCCAGTTTGGGCATTTCTGCCTATTGTTGATTATGTGCTTTACAAAATTTCCCAGATTCTTACCAGGTCTTTTTCTCTTCAAACAGAAGGGTTTAGGAGTTTTGTGTTTTAGTAACTTAATGAAATGTTAATAAAAATATAAATAAGTGGATATTCATCTCAACTGCTATATATTGACCTAACACACAGAATTCTGAACCTATAAATGGATCAAGTTACCAAAGTTCTTTCCCAGATTGACTATTTAGAAATGACAGCTAATTCCTCATGGAGATATTACACTTGTCACAAGACTCTCTCTTAAATGCCTTCCCTGTGCTATTCTTCAGATCACAATTCCTATGCATCATGAGTGACCTATTTGCATGTTTATAAACCTGTAAGAGTTAAATGAAGACCAAAGACAATAGCCAGACATCAGCACAAAAGGAGGGTCAGGAAAATCTCAACAGCAACTGAAGTACAAGCTTATTCCAGGGAGCTTGCCTCCTCATCTCACCCAGCTTGATGGTCCTTCCAGAAGGATACCTCCCCCAGTGGGTGTTGCCTGGAGCAGTCATCTCCAAATTCTAACATGCATCTGAATTATGGGGAAATTTATAGCAATGCAGGTTCTCTGGCCTCACCATTAGGCACTCATGAATTTAATATATATTGGTTGAGATTTGGGGATTTGACTCTTAGAAAGAATCTCTAGTTATTATTACATACACAAGCAAACATATACAAACACACAAAAGAACAATAGGTACCCCACAATGAGGGACACAAGTCCAAAAACTTAACCTTGCTGATTTCTGTCATTAGCAGATTGTCTATCTAGAAGATGCAAGATTAAGGGTAAGAAGACACAGGTCTACTCTTAGGATGCTGTTCCAAGATTTGATGGGTATTCAAGAAGCAATAAGCTGGGCATAGCCACAAACAAAACGCCTCAAGGCAACTTTCTACCATCACCTTCCAAAGCTATAGAGCTGCCATTGGTTGGCCCTCCATTAAAAATGAGAGCCTGAGACACTGGCCTTTACCATTTGGGATCATTTTCTACCATGTTGTTAACCACTGTTTAGAGTAAACAGATCATATAGTATGGGAAGAAATTTTAGGATTTAAATTATGAGCAAAACAAACAAAAAAATTGCAGATAACATCATTTCATTGGCTAAGTTACCTAAATTTTCAATGTAAATTGCCTCAGATTCACTGTGGGTCAGTGTTGTGTGTTGGAGTAAGCATGAAAGAAGGCTGGCTGGATGGCTAGATAAAGAGAGATGGGCACTAGTTTAGAATGTGCATTAGAGAATGGGCTCTGAAGTCAGACTTCCAGGTTCAAATCATAGTCCTTCTGCCTATTAGCTACATGTTCTTGGGCAAGTTGCTTAAACTTTCTGTGCTTTATTTATTCTTCTGTGTGATTAAAGCCACAAGTAAGACTGATTAAATAGGGCTATTGTAGAAGTTAAATGAGATCTATATACATATATAAAAATGCACTGTACAGTGGCTAGCCTATACTAATAATAAATATTTGTTGTTATTATTATTGTGTTAGTTATATAATTAAGCATTGGTGCTGACCCTCAGGAAACAATTTCCTAGCTTCCTGGCTAAGTTTTTTTTTTTAATGCTAATTCAATGAACACGTATTTTTGGAGTCTAGGCCTTGATTCTTTCAAAATTATCATCAGTCCCCAGAAAGAAGCCATATGATACACCTGAGGGAGTTAATCCCTAAACTCCTTGCTCTTTATCTGGAAACTTCTGAGTTTCTTTTTGATAACAAGCTCCTCAAACATCTTCCCAAGTATCCCTTTTCTTGAACTTTGAGCTTCAGATCCTCCCAGAGACCACTGCTTTCAGGTCTCTGATGCTATACTCTGTTCTAGTTTTTCCAAAATTTCTCTGCTTTTGTATTCATGTTCTTATTCTTTTTGGATTTCTTCTAGAATCGTCTATGTTGTTCTTGTTGCTAATCCTTCTCCAAAAAATAAATAAATAAATAAATAAATAAAAGTCACCCATGAAACTTCAACATGAGGGCTCTGAGAGATTATTTTCTCAAAAACCAAAATATAAAGCACTGTCAAACCTAAAATGCAATTTACAAAACCATACAGGAGAATTTTCAAAATATAAATGACATGGAAACTGGACTAGAATGGAAAAACTAGCTTCAAATTAAAGAGAACAGATATGGCCTTTGGGGAGGTGATATGCAATTGGAATAGAAAGATGGGCTACCTTCTGTTCCTCTAAGAGTCATAGGCAAATTGAACTTGTTAGCCACACCTGGAGTTCATTGATGTAGAAATGTATTCCCACCCCCAAAGCTACAGTAAGATGACATGCAGTAGATAAAATCATCCACTGACTTGTTTCTTTAGTTGTTCGCCACCTATTTATTATGCACCTACAATATTCTAGGCACCTTTCTAAGAGCTGATGATGCCAAAACACTTGTTTGCTCATTGACTGTCCATGATTAAGAAATTACAAAATTGTCAATAAGTAATTATTTCCATCTGCAATTTTCAATATCACTCAGTGACTACTGCTACTGAATTCCCGGTAAGACGTGACTTCCTGATTACACATTCATCATCTGACAGAGACATATGACTATATACGCTGAGCCTAATCTGAACTTTCATTCCCATCCCTTCTGCCTCCTCCCCATCCTGCAGTTTCATTGTTAAAGGTCCCAGAGAATCTTATTAGTCAGAGATGTGTTTTATTTCATCTCAATGGGAAAATTTCCATACTGGCAAATGTATCTAGATACATGGAAAAACACACACAGCCTCTGCCCCAGGGGAAGCAAAGTACTCATCCAATTCTCTTTGGAAATATTTCAGTCCCTTCTCTCTGAAGTCTCATTCTAATTAGTCTCTCCAAGCTGCTCTCCGACTGCACCTCCACGACCCCAAACAGCTGCCCAAGCTCTGCAGCTTGGTGCTGATACATGCACAGAGGTGTATGGCAGCTTGGAAATGTCTACTAAATAGTATCTTGATTGTGCTCTTATTTGTCTCCATGGACTTTGAACTGCAATTGAATAATTCAGATCCCAAACTCTGGTTCTTTTAAGTTATCAAGATCATTAAGAGAATAGACATAGGGTGAGAAAAGAATTATTCATTTTGGATAAACTCCCCATCCTAACTTAAATGAACTTCCCAAGCCCAATAAAGACTTGTCATTTGACATTTTTGGAGAACACATGTTACTCTATCCAAATACTAATAATACGAGGCATTGGTCACACAGACAAATCTGTGTAAGCATATGTGCATGTCACCATGTCAAAAACATCAGCTCCTTGATATTCCCTGACTTTACAAAGCTTCTAGGAAGTGTCAATTCATGTTTATTTTTAACAGACTCACTAAAGATCTACAAAAATTTTGACCCCTTTCAATGACACAGTTTGGAAATATGAACCTTTCCAAAGAAAATGGAAGAATGAGGTATAGAGAGTAATCAAGAGAAGTTGTCTGTCCTCTGAGATACTTACAAGATTGGTAACAATATTGGTTCCCTATAGAAAGATGGTGAGAAGGCATTATTAGCCATCTGTCTGGAATAGGATAAGCAGGACAGGTGCTGTGGATCTTCAACCCTCACAGATTGCCTAGGAAAACTCAGTAAACCTGTGCACTCCAACATGTTTCTGAAAACACTTGGCTCTCTCTGAACTCTGTCATAGAAAGACAGATATCAAGTTCACCTAGGAAATCTGAGATGCTAATCTCAGAGGAGTGAAGTCACTCAATAAAATTGAGTCCAAGGTCTATAGTATAGGATGTTTTTTTCTAGGAATTTTTTTCAGAAATAAAACCAAGAAAAAAAAGGGAAAACATTTTTTTTGGCAGTAAAAAGGAAGGAGGATTTTATATTATTTTAGTTAACAAGAAATGAAACAAGGGTTTATTATTTATGATGATTTAGTGCTTTGATAAAGAGGGAAAAACATCACTGCCACCCTAGTGAATCTGTGTCAACCATTGCACCACAGGGGTCCTGAGGCTTGCTGACTGTCTTGTCTTCCCCAGTGTTAAGTTCATTACCCAGGCTGGCAATCCCCAGCCTTCACATCTGAGGATGACTACCCTCTAGCATACCTCCATAAACCTACAGGAGAAACGTAATACCAACACTACAATTCCTCTTGAAGGGTTAGAAAATTGCTAGATATTAATTTTGTACAAGATGTGCAGCAGCACTAGGCTAGAAAGAGCCCTGATTTCCAGGGGACCTGAAATAGAAACTTAGCCATGTGTTAGGAGTATAATTTGAATTTGTTCACTGTCATGCTAATCTTTTTGGGCCTCGGTTTTCTCCTCTGGGAACAGATAAATAATATCTGTGCTGCAACATTGATAAGGACTTTTTAAATGTGAAAATATAATCCATGTGATCTGGCATATAAAAGACATTGCACACAAGTTGCTTAAAAATAGTGAATGCAGACATTACAAAAGGGACTCATGGCATTAAGAACTAGGCTGAGTGAAAACAGAATATTTTAAATCTCAATTGTTGCATCTCTAAGTTAGCAAATGTAACACTACACTTCCAAATGTGGGGAAATGAAGCCATATCTAGCAAGTCTTTTTTTAAGAATTTAACTAATTTAAAAATATTTTATACACTATTTTCCCCTTAAATTATTTCTCAAATGGTTGTTTCTCAAATTTACTTAGAGGCTCCCCTAACCCCCATATTCTTTTCAAAAGAATCTACCCCCAACCCAGCCACAAAGCCATGTTTATTTCCTCACTCTGGAGAGTCACATTTTTTAAAAAACATGCAGAGAGAAGATGACGACTGTAGACAGCACAGGATGGTTAACTCTGGAGATGCTGAGACTGGCTGAGCAAACAGGAGACAAGGAATGCATTTGCAGGGGCAGATGAGGAGGGAGTTGAGGAAGAACAATTAGGCCAGGAACACAGGAAGGGAGAGAAGACTGACAGATAATCAGCTCAGCTGTTCATGTATACAAAACTGAGCTTTGCAAAAGCCAGGGGTTTATACAAGATCTGGGCCAGAAGGATTTCTGAGTCTAGACCCAGCTAAGGTAGAGGAAGTGAATTTTTCTTTCTGCACAAAATTTAAGGAAATACCCCAAAATTCAGTGGTTGAGTCTAAATAATAGCTTAATATTTTAAAAAAATATATAAATAAATGCAAATATCCATGATAAAAAATATCAGAATTTTAAGGAAAGAACTTCCAGGACTCATCTCACTTACCTTTCTAGCCCTATTGAGATGATGTTGTCTTTATTTATAATGTTCTGATATTTTCATCATAGGTAATTCTCACATTCATATTTTATCTTTTAAAATATTGAACGAGAATGTTATTGATCTTGATGTTGAAATTGTTTGGTACCCCCTTTAAATTCTGTGCTCCGAGTGATTTTAGCCTGTGGTCCTACCTACAGGAAGCGGGGGTGCGCTGTGAGAAACCTAGAGTGACTGTGTAGGAGCAACTCAGCAACCAATGGAAGTAACTTCTTGGGGATGCTTTGGGTGCTTTCAGGAATCTCAATTTGAATTATGTTCTTAGATCTAGGAAAGAGTAATTAGAAAATGACAAAACCAGGCGACAGAGACCACAAATGGATCTGACATTCTTGTCTTTATTGGTATATGTGTTTAGCTCTGAATGATCAACTACAGTACAAATTCCAGAACAACAAATCTCAATTGCAACAACATATCTATAAGACAGTGAGTTCATAGTTCCATTGATCACTCTTACACACATGTGGACCAGCTCTGGAGTTTCTGAGCATAATGGGAGAATACAACGTGGAGAATACAACGTTGGGCTCCACTCTCTTGTATCAAATGTGAGAGAGGGACATAAAGGTTAAAAAAAAAAAACATTCAGTATCAACAGTGCCCCCTTCCCTATCCCTTCCAGCAGAAGTTGGTACAGTCCCAGAGGGCTGATTCCAGCCCAGATGGCAGCAAGGGCAGCCCAGGGGAGGGAGCAGGGTCTCAGAGATGATCACAGTAACACCCAGATCTGGAGCCCATTAGTAGAATGGTCTCCTTGACGAACATAAATCCATGCCCAACCACCCACAATCCTTTCTCTCTAAGTGGACAGAAACCAAGGGGACCATCTGAATTAATCCCTCAATAAAGCAGCCTCCTCCTCACACACCTGTGTTCTTCCTCACATTGGGGCCAAAGGAGGCACAGAGGTTCTCAATAACATAGATCTTCCCAAAGAGAACAAAAAAGCACACCCTGGGATGATAACACCAAGGACAATCCCAATGTATCAACTATTAGACATGAATCTAGCTAATAACCACTTTAATTAAAAACTTGGTGTATGATGTATAAGAAATAGGAAAATATGCATGATTCAAGAGAAGCATGATTCAGGAAATGAGTGATGATCTTATTCCCTTTGCTGTGTGTCCATTGTCTTCCTACTCAAAGTTCAGGAGTTCAGAAATCCAAGGCTCAGCTAATCATAACCAATGTCTTTTTAATAATACAAGCATTTCCTCTTTCAAAACAAGTATCTCTTGATGAAGGTCAACATAAGACTCCAAGGAACCAAAAACCTTACACATAAAAAGAGGAATTTTATTATCCACTCAAAGACTCTTTAAAGAAATAGAAACACCCTAAAAGTATATCCTCTAACAGACCTAGGGAAACAAAGAAACAGCCCTCTATAACTAAGGCTCAACTATATGTATTCATGGGTTTTTTCCTGTGGCTATCAGGAAATGGCATTAATGGAATTAGGAACTAGGAAGAAATGTGATCATTAACATGATAGTTCCTGAATCCTAAGCCACAGGGAAAAGTAGGGAGGATAGGAGAACAAGATGGGCAAAGAAATTTATATTCACGGAAGTAAACCCAGGATAGAGAAAACATGAGACCCATTAGATCAGCTGACCAGGATACTCTACTGATAGAAGGTAAGAATGAGTTCTGCTCCTGGGTATAGAGGCAATGAGAGTCCCTCTATTCCTTGGCAATTGACTGAAGGCCAAGTTACTTGCAGAAGTAAATTATTTTGGACTGATGGGTTGGGCGGAGGTAAGTGTTGGGCATGAAATTATAAAAGGATCTGAAAATCCATCATTCCTGTAGAAAAGCAATTCAACTGGCTGCTCAGTGATGCCATCTCTGGTTATTTTACAAGCAGACATAGTATGTAATCTCCTCTAATAAAGACATTCCCTGAAGTGGAGACTAGCTATTTTGATATAATTACATAGTGTAAGGCTTTATCCTGTCCTCTCTGTATCAACCACTTTATTGGAACATTAGGAATATGGCACTCAGTCTAAATGCCATCATTATCTAATAATGAGCTTGGGCTCCACTTTAATGCACCCAAAGGTCAATGGCATGGTTAAATAAATGTGCTAAATAAAAGCAACAGGATAACAAGAATGTTGACATCTACCCACAAACAGTAACTGAGAAGAATCATTGACCACATATAGTAACCAATAAGAATAACACAGAAACTAGGCTTAGATCATTGATTTCTTTATAGAATTCTTCCCTACCTTTGGTTCAGAATCATACAAATTTAATCTCTTACAAATCAAAGGAATCTATTCGTTCTGAACTCATTTTTGTAATCTGTCAAACCTAATATTACTCTGCAAAATACCAACATGGACATACTATTGAATGCCATGTTATTAATAGAGGTCCCCTTGCCAGAACCCTACACTAGGATCAGATGCCTGAAACTGCAAAAGAGGAAGTCTTTTATGATGAAAAATCTGGGGACCTCTGAGCAGCTAACTTCATCAAGTTTATGCAAGGCTGAAGGACCAAAGGTGAACCCTAGGTTATCAGAGGTCTTTTCCCAGTCTGGGGATCCCCAGTGGAAGAAAAGGTGTCTCTTATATTGGGAAACATCAGATGTAACCAACCTGGCCCTTTAAGCTCCAACAGGCTGAGTCCCCTGAAAGGAACTAGATAGCCAGAATGACGAACTGGGAAACAAAAGTGATCAGTGGCTGCAGTAGAGCCACAGTCTGCATTTGGAGTAATCTACGATGTTGACCCTAAATAAGAGCTGTTAGCCTGCCTCATCAGAACAAGGAGGACCTCACATTTCCTGAGACTTCCCAGCTCACAACACAAAGCAAATACGACATGTGAACTGAATGTAACATATCCAGCATGCTTCCTATGGAGTTTCTAGTACAATCCATCAAAGGCAAAAATATGAACAAAGCCCAGCATAAATAATGGTAAGGACACATACAGTTCCACTTCCTATTAGAAGATAATAATAGAACATTCATAAAACTAGAGAGCTTTATATCCAAATGACATCTGCAATTATCTCTAATTATTGGGATTACAGGTGATTTTATATCATTTTGTTTTTTACATCATCCAAGTTTTCTACTCTAACTCATAATATTTATTCTTATTTTTAAGTATCTAATTTTAGGGCACCTGAAAGTGTTCTGGATGATCAAGACTTAATTCTATCTTATTAGTAAAAATCTTCAGGCCTGCACAAACAAGGGTAATCAACGCATTGTAGTTTGACTGGTTTTAAAATCGAATTTTCACACTGGAGGAATTGCCTCGGTCCTGGGAAAACCAGGATGTGCAGTCACTCTTATATTTTTACTCCCTTTTTCTTCTTGGCCACAAGTCTCATAATTTCTCTCTGCATGGAAAAGCCAAGTATTCACCTCTAGCTGAAACACACAGTATTCCTTCAGTGATAGGAAGCAGCCCCCAACAGAAGTCAAAACTGATTCAACTTCCCCTTGAGTCACTGTCTTAGAATGCAGCTCTCACTCCCACTGAGAGAGCCAAAGGGGCAAAACCATCTTTGTATACATGCTAACCAGGTTGCACAATGAAGTAGTTTATCTCCTCAATTCTTTTCTGCCTATGGCACATTGCAAATTCATCTTACCTGCCTTTCCAGAGTAGGAACAATGATCAAGGAAAGAGAACCAAAACAAATAAATAAGAAACCACTATTGAGTAGCATTACTGCATTTTAGGAAAGAGAGTCGGCAGAATGCAGAAGCTCAACTATGGTGGGTTATCCTCTTGGGGTGGCAGAATCAGTAAACACAGGAAATCTGCACTTTACAGGGAAGAACCCCACCTAATAGCTGCCATGAAGGGTTGAGCATCACATCCAAAAAATCTTCAATCATGCCCTCTCTATTTAACAATAGGGAGTGCTCAACTGTTCAAAACATTTGGATAACAGGAGCTTCTTAGCAACACAAGCAGTTTCTCTACATTTGTATATGCTGAGCTGGTCCTGGTTCACAATCTGCTGGCACATGCAAGAGTGACCAACCTAAAACCAAAATGGGGTGCAGCTTGATTAGATTCATCCTGCTGGTACACACACTCCAGTTGGGCTGGGCTTTGGGAAGCACCCAAAACAAATGTATTAGGATATTTCATCTGCTGGGATACTTCCAAAACATCACTGATGATTTGGTAAAATTGAACTGAAATGGCTGATGTGTGCAGGATACACAATTCCATCTTGGTTGAGCAATGGTATTCCAGAATAACACTATGGGTGTCTCCCCAATCTAGATCCATAGTAATATTTTCTTTTTCAACCATTAAGTTTAGGATTGAAGTGTTTTCTCCAGGAGATCTATGTATCTGCAATTGGGTGCTATTTCTTTTTTTGATAACAAATAATATCATCTGGTGGTCAAATGCTAATAACATGATTTTACTTAGTTGTGAATGTGCTTGAAACCGGTTTGCTAGCAATCTTCATCTCAGTGGAGTTTATAACATAGCTTACATTTTAAATGTAATTATGCAGCATGTATTCATTTCCTTTCTTCCAGGGAATGCAAGTTGCTTTTTTAAGCATTATTTGATAGCCTCTTACCATCTCCTTTGGAGTTGAAAGGGAATATAATATCAAATTGCTGTAGCTAGCGATGGGGGACTATGGCACCGAGAGGGAGAAAGAATTGTACTGGGACCTGCAGAATGCCAGCAATGTGCCATGACAGCCCCCACGGGACAAGTTGTCAACCCAGTGTGCCATAAACGAAGCAGTTTCTAAGGATCCTAAAATAACTGCATTCTCTCTGCCCCAATGCTCATGCTGGGCAGAATAGGCTTAGCTTATTTTTAAAGTGCAGGCCATGGCCTTCAAAGGCATACAAACAGTTCCCAAAGCAGCTATTATTTGGCCAATTAAATGCTTAGAAGAAAATATATTTTGAAAGACAAAATTAAGAGGCAAGGGACAGGAGAAAGTGCTAAAGCAATTGTTTCTACCTGTTTTTGAATCCTATCCCTGGCCACCAAAATGCACCACAGTCATATGATTACACTGAAGTTTGAAGATAACCCTGGGTAACTCTCAGGGCCCTCATTCTTTGATCAAATGAGCTCCTGGGGTCCTGGATATAATTCAGAATTTTTGCTCATGTGTACTCAAAGTGATGTTGCAAATATGTTCAAAACCTCTGCAGCTCTGTGAAAAATATCACCTTCGTTCCCTCCCTTTGTTGGTAACACAATGACCAAGTGGACGTGGCAGTTAAGAGGAGCAGGATGGGAACTCTGTGTGATATTTTCAACTACTATTCAAACACTCCCTCTCTTTATAACATCTTATTTCCTTAGTCCTAGCTGGTCTGTGAATCTGTGCTTATCTACATGACTGCCTAATAAGCAGATAACCAGTGGGAACACACACACACACACACACACACACACACACACAATGCCTGGAGAAGCATGGCACACTCTGGAGGAAATCAATAAATTTTATCTATTTCATCGGAGATATAATCAAAGTGGGAAGATGTAAAATGTCTTCATATGCATCTGCCACAGGGAGTTACTCACCCTAGGTATGTATAGAGGGCATGCTCTTCAAGGACAAACACATACACATACACAGTTAGACACAACTCTAATTGAATTGAGGCCCAAGGCCTAGGACCCTAGCTAATTTACAAGGCTGCTCTAGGAAAGACACATTTTTAGGAATGACAGTAAATCTATGCATATAATGCATTCCCACCCTACAAGAGTCAACCCAAGATTGACAATTTGGGGGGTTTTGCTGGTTATTCATTTGTTTGTTTGTTTGTTTGTTTTCCCCACTCAGAAGGTATGTTTCCATGGCACCCTGTCAAAAACTTTCTCAGTAGTCAAGGAGAGGATAGCCACACAGCTGCCTTTTAGCCAACTTTGTGTATCCTACTGGGAAACCACCCCATTCTGTAAGACGATGAGGTTTTCAGACATGTCTAAACAGACTAGGTGAATTAAAGACCAATTCCAGACTTGATGTTGCTGAGCTCATCAGCTCCATCTTGCCATCCTGATTGATCGAGGAGATGGGTCTATAGTTAAAGTGGCATAGCACTTTGAGGGGTTAGTCATTAGAGCCCATTGCTTTGTCTTGGGAAGATAACTTCTTGCTTGGCTAGATTATGGAAGCTAAGGAGTGACGTCAAGATGTTGTCTGGCCAGAATTTGCAGATAACCATAGAACTCTTCTCCTCCATCAGGCATGGATTTAGCCTCCTTTAGTTCCTGCAGTGACACAGGAGCCTCCAAATACCAAATTATTATCAGGCGGTCTTGGGGGAACCTCTGGGCCCTGCAATAAAGTAGACAGACTTGCTATTGGAAAGTGCTCGGGAGCAATTCATCCCTGTTCAGATTGCTCTAAAATCCTGCAAATCATCTCTGGACTTGGTAAATGAAAACTGTCACATAACTCCAGAATAGTTGTTGTAAAAGTACTTCGGGGATATAATTTATCATCATCTTTCATTAATCTTATGCATCATTTAAAGAAGTCCGGTTTGATCATGTATTTTGCTTGCTTATTATTTTGTTTGTAATGCAAAGCTATGCAAGTATTGAGGCTGTATTACTTTGAACAAGCCACTTCTGAACACCATCTCTAAATGATGTTTATATTACTGATCTTTAAGAATCACAAAAGGTAGTGAAAAATTGACCAAACCTGACTCACACTGATGTATTCATATTATCCCACCTGCAGTTTTAAACCTTCAACCATTTAAATAAAACAATAAACACCTGCTCTCTATGGGGAAAATGGAGTATTTGATACTCTTAGGCCTGGGCTCCACACAGCCTCCACTATTCCACTGTTTCTAACCAACCTCATTCTCACATTAACCTGCTAGGTCCCTATAAGTAATCGAGTTTCTCAAACCTGGCCTGTCTTAGTGCCTGTCACACGATATATTGTGATTATACCATGATATAACTACTGGACCTCTACAGTGACATTCCCTGAGGACAGAGAATAAGCCATCATTAATGACTAAATCTCTAGTTCCTAATAGTATGAAAGTATTATAGGTAATCAATAGCTATTTATCCAATGGAAATTCAGCATCTATATTAGATTCTTATAATTCAGTGAAACGAGCCAGAGATCATAAAGCATATGCTAGAGATCAGGCATATATTCTAAAGTCAATATATTTGAATTACTTATAGCTTTGGGAAAGAGATGTAAATTGCTGGTTTGTGGCCCAAACCTCTGATAGATCAAGAAGGATGAAGGTGATATACTATCCACATGACATGTAAAAGGTTCTAAACTGTCTCTTGATATCTTTTTTTCAGATATCATCTATGCAACTTCTTGGAAGAGTCTCTCTTGAGAGTTATTTAGAAGTTAACCAATTTAACATATTCAATAAGAATCACCTAATTGAAAGCTAAACTCTCAAAATTTCATGGACCAATAGCAACAGATCCCTCTGCATTACCAGTCTATGCATTTTACAGTGTTTTAATTTCTGGATGACTATAAGCATATGTACAGAAAGAATTCTTTTTGTTAAAAGTTGATTTCTGCTAAAAAAAAGTTATCTAAATCAGTTTAAATTGGGTGATGCATTGTTAAAAGCATATCTAATAAATAAACTACTGTGTGGGGATGTTTGTTAGGAATAAAGCCAATGGAAAGGGCTATGAGTCATGTTTCCTTGTTACAAGTTGGCTAGTAATAGTATTTGAGTACTGGATTGCCACCTCTGGTCAACATCTGGCCACAATCAAAGGCACAGAATGTTACATGCTATGAAAGAATGCTTCCACAGATAAAGTAGCTGCTTTCCATAAGCTTACATACTAACCCATGCAAGACTACAAAAACATGTGCACAAGGTGGTCCTCCTCAGAACAATAGGCAACAAGTACATTGAAGATAAATGAAAAAAAAAAAAAGGAAAGAGTAAAGAATGACATTTACAGAAGGGTAAAAGGAAAAGGAGAAAGGTAAATTTCTTCTTCATTCCTACCTCTTTGAAAAGAATTCATGATATATATATATATATATATATATATATATATATATATAGATATATAGATAGATATAGATATAGATATAGATATAGATATAAATTTCTTCTGGTATCAGATAAGAAGTAATGAGAATACTAAGCCAGGAATGGTTGGTTGGGTCAGGGACCCAAGAAGACATTGTAAAGAAGAAACTTCCTTTTAGGATTTCTAAAGGAAGAAAGCACCTCTGGTAGGACCACAGACTCAGCAGCCATCTCGCCCCCTTTCCTCCTGGGAATCTCGCCTGCCTGCTACTTTATTTGCTTTCTTACTTTCTTGCTAATACATTAATTTTCTCTTACTGAACTGTTGGAATGATGTTATCTACTTGATTATTTAGCATTATCTTTCCTCCAATGAAAATGAGAGCAAACTTTGTGAGGACATGTTAATTTTAGTTAACTTCAATTGTAATATAGCTTCCGGCTAATTGAAGGACATCACATAATCTGTTCCTGGCTGTGACAGGGGCATCATAATACTCTAGTCCTGGGGAGAACAATCAAAATCATAAGAGATTTTCCCATCAAAGTATTCTGCTTTGTCTTCCTCCATATTTGCTATTAAGTATGCAGGACATTTCAAGGACATTTGGAGGATGCTTACATCATCAAAGAATGCTTACTTTAAGCAATGCTTCCACTCACCTTGATCACACCATAATGACAATATTAGGATTAATAACAACTTGATTTCAAATAATACCTTCAAGTTCAAGGAGCTCAATATTCTTGACACAGTTTTATATTTGTCTTGTAATTAGAAATTTAGCTAAAAACTACGGTAGGACCTAGTATCACACATTATAAGCATTTAATGCTATTCTTTCTAACCCCGGAATCCAATTTTAAATATACCATGGGATAAATGTGAATGAATAGGAAGAAATTACACGTGCATCCATATATACACACATATTTAGGATTTGTTGCCAAATGTCTTCATCCCATGAGGGTTTTCAGCACAAAGTCAGTCCCAAAGCCTACTTTACAATGCTCCCACTTTACCTTGGAGGCAGGGCAGAAAAGTGACATTTAATTAAGACAGAATAAGGACATTCAAATAGAAGATACCCATTCAGTGTCATTGAATCTCTGGGATCTGGGCCATGCAATCCCTTGTGGTTCCTTGTGGACCCTTGATAGTGTATGAAGAAGGCCTGCAGTTATAATGGCAAAAAGCCTGTTTTTCCACTGTGGTGTTATTTATTTTTTTGTTGTTGTCCTTAAAGCTGTGTTCCTGCCTTATTTTACTTTATATTTGGCCAGTGGCTCAGAAGATAGGATAAGGGGCTCTGAAAAAAACCCAAGTTTGCCAATGGAGGGTAATGGGTTAATCTAGTTCTGAAAAATAAAAGTCAGCCTACTTCACATGCATATCATCTGCTGCAATGTCTCTTTCCTTTCATGGCATCACAAAAGGCCTCATGCTGGAAACTAGTACTGAACAAAGAATACACAATGACCCAAATTGATACCACCTGTGTGCAGCACAGTACTGCCCCAACTACCTCGTGTGCACGTTTTAATGACTTTCAATAAGCCAGATTTAAATTACATCAATTACCTGTCATCTATAACTGAAATATGTGCATTCTAATGATACTTCTGGTTTCTGTCTCTATCCCTTTCAAGATAAGCATGCCTCGATTCCAACTTCATATTGACAAATGGTTTTGGAAAATGGATCCCAAGAGAAGTTGTTATCTGCCCACTGTTCCAGCAGGAGACACACCTTAGGAATTCTGTAGCCAACAAACTAAAGGATCTATTCCACAGGCCAAAGTTTGCAAGAATCCTGACATTTCACTGGCCCCACCCCTCCATCTGCGTTATCGGGAACTCTGATAAACACACTTTTTGCAAATAGGCCAATAAGTACAAACAGCTGTACTTACATGTGTCTGGCTTGAGCTGGCTGTTGGTGATGCCAAAGTACTGGGGATTTTCAATGACAGGGATCTTGGTCATTCCAATAATGACGGCATCAGGGCCACCTTCTGAAGAGGATGGAGTGTTACTCCCATTGGAGATGTGATGGAGGGGGCTGGCGGAGTCATCATCATTGCTGATAACTGAAGCTGGGCCTGGAGTTGGAAAGATAGACATATTGTCCTGTAATTCAATGACTTCAATGGAGCAATAATTCATAAACATTCAATATCCATTTCAAGTTCACAGAGTTGTACAATCATTACTATAATCTAACTGGGGGACATTTTCATCACCCTAATTAGCCCTTTCCCTCTCCCATTCCCAGTCCTAGGCATGTACAAATTTACTTTCCATCTCTGGATTTACATACTTTGACATTTCATGTAAATGAGATCTTTTGTATCTGACTTCTCTTATGTAGTGTACCACTTTTTTAAATAAGAGAATGGGGATATCTGAAGTCTTTATGTCATTTCTTTCCTTATTTTGTTTTTCTGGCTTTTTGTTTTCTGTGGTGCTGGGGATGAAACCCAGAGCATCATTGAGCATGGTAGGCAAGTGCTCTACTACTGAGCCATATCCCCAGTCCCTGGAACCCAGAGTCTTGAGCATGCTAGGAAAGTGCTCTGACACTGAGCTATATTCCAGCCCTAGTATAACATTTTTTAAGATTCATCCACAGTATAGTGTGTGTCAGTACTTCCTTCCTTTTTATTGCTGAGTTAATATTCCATTTTATTAAAAATGTTTTTTATCCATCCATCCATAAAAGGACATTTGAGCTATTTGGATTATTTAGCTATCAGGAATAGTGCTGCTATGAACATCATGTGATGATTTGTGTTGGACACATGTTTTTATTTCTCTTGAGTAGAATTGGTTGGTCATATGGCAGCTCTATGTTTAACATTTGGAAGAACTACCAAAATGTTTTTCAAAGTGGCTGTGCCATTTTATGTTCCCACTATAAGTGTATGAGGGTTTCAATTTCTTCACTTCCTTTTCCTGTAATTCAGTATGCAGCTTTTCTCTGTTCTGTGAGTATCTTCAGAATACTCTATTACTGAAACTCCCAGTGAGAAGCCATGATTCACTTCACATGGCACTAAAAGTTGTGCTGGGAGTTTGAATATCTGAGTTTCCCGTCTCTACTCCTTGAACTAGTCACCTACCTTCTTTGTGCATCTGCTTACATTTGTGGAGTCTGCAAAATAATATCTGCTTGTTATTTTATGATACTGGACTGAGACTAATGACATGGAAATGCATTATAAATTTGAACATGCTCCATTAGTATGAATTAATATTTGGTATTCATAAGTAAACTTTAACTGGAAGACTGGAATTGCATTGGACTATCTTACCATTAAGTTCCTTTTGCCTTTATATTCTGTGAGTGCCTGCACCATTTTACTGTACAAAATACGTCAATAATAATAATGGATCAGTCCCATGGTGAAGTTATCTACTTTGCCTTTAGTTTTAAGATTATTCATAATTACTTGGATGCCCATTGTTTTAAAGAGATATTCATAGGATTTTTCATAGAAGACTTAAACTGTTAGTCTAAAACCTCGGGATGTATATGTATTCTACTATATCTTGTCTAATTTATCCATTGATCAGTAAACTCAAACTGGTTGCAACCAAAAATAGATTCTCAGAGATAAAGGTCAATGTGAAGTCTTCAAAACAGTTACAATCATTCATGATAGGTACTCCATAGGTAGGAAGGAGACAAAGCCTCTTAGACCTAAATTGCACACAGTCCGAAGTGTACAAAATGAGCCTAATGTCCTGTGGAACCAGAGCACTGGCCACAGCTACTGACATAAGCCCCAAGAAAGGAGAAGAGCAAAGAGAGGCAAAATCAAATACCCAGCCAAGGCAAATGCCACATTCAGGAAGAGAAAGTCTGAATTACTATTTGCTATGCAAGAAAATGTGTTTCAACCAAACCTGCCCCCACTCCCACCCCCCAGGATGCACCTTCCTGTATGCTCTACCTTTTCCTTCACACATAATTATTCCAGTGAAAAGCTTAGCTGTTCTAAAAACAAACATTGTTTTGTCAGGGGCTTTGGTACAGTTTTGAATCCCCTATGCAATATAATGATAATACATCCCACAACCTCCAAGATCTGTGTTTCCTCCTCATAGGGGGATTATCACAGTTTGTAGTGATAACAATTGGACATTCCCCAGCTAGTTAGGTCTTAAACAAAGTATGCAGGAGGAAGCCAACTGCTATTATAGGTAATTTTTAAAGTATTCTCTCAATGGGATGTGCATTTAAGTTGCCTTTAATGATATACTCTGGCTTAATTCTACAAACAAGTCCTCACCCAGCCAATTTAGAAGGCACAGAACAATCAAAGCCAAGGCAAGCCCACATGTTGTGCTCATCTTGTGCCTTGCTCACCTAAGTCAGCAAAGAGCAAGAATCCTGCCAAGAATAGCTATAAAGACAAGTTGTTTCTAACCTCCCCGACCATCCCTGTTTTAAGCTCTGCTTTCTAACAGGCCTCAATCATCCAGATTCTAGCTGGCAATGGGAAATGGAGATGCATTCGGCTAATGTTTCTGCATGCTGTCCATAAAACCTTTCTGCCACCCGTTCCCTCGCTTACTCCCCAGAGTAGCTGTTCCCTTCTGTAAGGTTACCAAAGCATGCAACTCAGGGAGCTCCCACAGAGGAGTTGCAGTCAAAGCTGCACATTTCTCAACCGATTCCTGGTTTCACCTTTACCCTTAGAAATGCAGGAGTGGTCATTTTCAAAAAATGTCACAGGTTGTCAGAAGGCCAGCAATATTTCCTGTTGGAGCCCCAACAGTGATTAAAAATATATTGACCCCAGTTGATTTCTTCTCTGATTCTCCTCTGGCCCAGGTCAGGATATGAACATTATAGTAGCTTTCAATCATTTTTTGAGGAGGTTAATACCTAGAAGACAATTTTGAAATTCCTCCAGAAATTCAGGCTCTGAATTACCTGCAAATACACAGTGAAGCCCTCACCTGAGTCCAAACAAGGGACTTGCTCTCTGCTTCACTTTCTCCATTCAAGGACACATCTCCTGACCTTTCCAATTAAAACCCCCAACTCAACTCATGTAATATATTGCAAGGGAATGGCCTCTAGTTTGGGGGTGGGGATTAAGCAATTAAACATAGAAGTGGTATAAAACATCAAGGTAATTTTTCAAAAGCCTTTTCACTTTGCAGAAAGTCAGTGTTGACAAATCAGAGCAACACAAACCTCAGCCATTCATCAAGTAACATATTAATTCAAGTGCCATTTCCTTCATTATTGATGTTCCAAAACCTGGAGATTGATTTGGCTGGCAAGGTTGCAAGAATTAAGCCCATTTTTCTATGAACATTTTGAAATAATGGAATGCAGAGCACAGCAAAGTTGGGAGGGGGAAAAAGCTCTCCGTGGGGACGCATATCACAGGATGTGTCTTTGTGTGTCTGTGCATGTATTTGAGCAGACACCAAGAAAAGTCAGAAGAGTCAGAGGCACATCACAGCATGTTACAAAAAATTCATATGAGAACTTGAAAAAAAAGTCTTATAATATTAATATAAAGTTTTAAATTGCTGGGTATGTGCATACTTGAGTTTGGAGTAGATAGTTCTAATGACTGAGCTGACAAATATGAGTTACACCTGGAAACATTTTTAGCCCATTTTTTTAATACATCTTAGGTGCAAAGAAGCATTTTTTTTCTCTTATCTGAGATGCTTGGTAATGTATTCTTCACATGTGACTTTTCAAATATTTCTAATCCTAATATAAACTTATTTTCCAATGATAAAATTAAAGAAATGTCAGCGCAGCCTGGTGACCCGGGGAGAGGCCCGCCCCATGCCCACGTGGAGAGAGAAAGGCACCCGTGCTGGGGTTCCTTCTTCACCAAAGTGTGGCTCCACAACCAACATCAGGGTTCACAGAGGCTTGAGACTGCCACTGCCACAAAACTGGGATATCGCCACTTCTATTAAGGGACAAAAATAAGGACCTGGTAAGACATTACCAAGGTCCCTGTGAGCCTGGCTGCACCAGAGGTATCTCTATGAGGGGTGCTTACAGTTACTCTGTTGCTGAGGTAACAGGGAGTCTTGCATGGGGTTGCCTCTCTCTTGTTTATCCTACTAACAGCCAACTTTTATGATTACCCTTTCACTAGTCATATAATCTAATACCTCTATAATCTCACATCCTACCTTATAAACATCTCAGCCAACCCCTACCCCCTCTTTCTACCATTAGAAACTGTAAACAATTACATAAACCTATTGACTATATGGTAGAAGATAACTAAACTCATCATTTCTGATTATAGTGACAAAACTGTTAATGTAAAAATAGAAGATAACTGATATATGTCTGCATGTTAGGTACATTGAGTGCTGTCATATTGATCTCCCCTTTAAAGGTGAGGTATTGGTAACCTATAGAGACACTATAAGACAAGAGGGCAGAAGTTCTAATACCTCAGATCTACACTGCAAGAGAGGAAGACACATTGTCATTATAAAAAAAAGGGAGGAATATGCCCCAAACAAACCAAGATACTACAATAATAGAATCCATAGATAGTGCAATAGATGAAATGTCAGAGGAGTTCAGAATAAACATAACTAAAATAATATGGAAATTAAAGGATGACCTAAGTAAGAAGATACAGGCAAAAATAGATCACTCCAAAGAAGAAATAAGAGAACAAATACAGGTTGCAAGAGATTACTTCAAGAAAGAGATAGAGATTCTGAAAAAAACAAACAAACATAAATCCTTGAAATGAAAGAAACAATAAGCCAAATACAAAAGCTCAATAGAAAGCACCACCAACAGACTAGCTCACTTGGAAAACAGGACCTCAGAAAATGAAGACAAAATAAACATCTTGAAAATAAAGTTGACCTCACAGTGAAGATGGAAAGAAACCATAAACAGAACATCCAAAAATTATGAAATACCATCAATGGACCAAATTTAAGATTTATTGGGATAGAAAAAGATTCAGACATTCAAACCAAAAGAAAGTATAATCTTTTCAACGAAATAATATCACAAAATTTCCCAAGCATGAAGAATGAATTGGAAAATCAAATACAAGAGGCTTATAGGATACCAAATGTACAAAATTATAACAGATCTGCACCAAGACATTATAATGAAAATGGCCCAGCATACAGAATAAGGAAAGAATTTTAAAGGCCACAAGAGAGAAAAAAATGATATTACTTATAAGGGAAGACCAATATGGATCTCAGTAGATTTTTCAACTTAGACCCTTAAAGCCAGGAGATCCTGGAACAACATACACCAAGCTCTAAAAGATGATGGATGCCAACCAATAATCTTATATCCAGCAAAATTAAGCTTCAGATTTGATGAAAAAATAAAAACCTTTCATGATAAACAAAAGCTAAAAGAATTTACAGCAAGAAAGCCTGCAATACAGAACATTCTTGGCAAAATATTCCATTAGGAGGAAATGAAAAACAACAATGAAAATCTGCAAAGGAAAGAACTACAATAAAGGAAAAGCCAACCAAAGGAGAAACCAAGTCAAGTTAAATATCAAAAATAAACAAAAATGACCAGAAATAACAAATCATGTCTCAGTAATAATCCTGAATGTTAATGGCCTGAACTCACCAATCAAAAGACATAGGCTGGTACATTGGATTAAAAAAGACCCAACAATATGCTGCTTTAAGAGACTCATCTCATAGGAAAAGACATTCACAACTGAAGGTGAAAGGTTTGGATAAAATATACCTTTCACATGGTCTGTGTAAACAAGCAGGGGTTTCCATACTCATATCAAATAAAGTAGATTTCAAGCCAAAGTTAATCAAAAGGGATAAAAATGTTCATTTCATACTGCTTAAGGGAAACAAACATCAACAAGACATAACAGTTATAAATATATATGCCCCAAACAATGGAGCATCTACATTCATCAATCAAACTCTTCTCAAGTTCAAGTGTCAAACAGACCACAACACAATAATTCTGGGTGACTTTAACACACCTCTTTCACCACTGGATAGATCTTCCAAACAAAAGTTGAACAAAGAAACTATAGAACTCAATAATTTAGAATATGAATATATATATATATATATATATATATATATATATATATATATATAAAATATAGAGGGAGTATACTATCCATCAATGAGCAAATACACTTTCTTCTCAGCAGTACATGGATCCTTCTCTAAAATAGACCATTTATTATGCCACAAAGCAACTCTTAGTAAATACAAAAAAGTAGAGATACTACCCTGCATTCTATCAGGCCACAATGTGATGAAATTAGAAATCAATAAAAAAATAAAAGATAAAAGATACTCCAACACCTGAAGACTAAATAATATGCTATTGAATGAACAATGGGTTACAAATGATATCAATGAGAAGATTAAAACTTCTTAGAGGTAAAAGAAAATACTGATACAACATATCAAAGTCTCTGGTACACTACTAAAGGTAGTTCTAATAGAAAAGTTCATTGTATGGAGTTAATTCCTTCAAAGAAGAGAAAGTCAACAAATAAATGACCTAACATTACATCTCAATGCCCTAGAAAAAGAAGAACAAATCAATGTCCAAAGCAGTAGAAGATAGGAAATAATTAAAATTAGAGTTGAAATCAATGAAATTGAAAAAAAAACAATTGAAAAAAAATGACAAAACAAAAAGTTGGTTCTTTGTAAAAATAAATAAAGTTGATAAACCA
This sequence comes from Spermophilus citellus, assembly GCF_964194105.1. Lineage (NCBI taxonomy): Eukaryota > Metazoa > Chordata > Mammalia > Rodentia > Sciuridae > Spermophilus > Spermophilus citellus. Next base: position 89,764,534 of record NC_138183.1, on the reverse strand, counting down.
TTAGCCATGCTAATAAAGAGAAGGAGAGAGAAAACTGAAACTACCAACATCTGTGATGAAAAAGGAAATATCAGCATGGACACTACAAAAATATAGAACATAATTAGAAATTATTTTGAAAATCTGTACTCCAAAAATAGAAAATATTTAAGGCATTAACAAATTTCTAGAGTCATATAATATGCCCAAACTAAATCAGGATGATATACACAATTTAAACAGATCAATTTCAAGCAACAAAATAGAGGACACCATCAGAAGCCTACCAACCAAGAAAAGCCCAGGTCCAGAAAGAAACACAGCTGAGTTCTACAAAACCTTTAAAGAAGAACTAACACCAACACTCCTCAAACTATTTCATGAAATAAAAAAGGAGGAACACTTTCAAACACATTATATGAAGCCAATATCACCCTGATTCCAAAGTCAGACAAAGACACATCAAAGAAAGAAAACTTCAGACCAATATCTCTAGTGAATATAGATGAAAAAATTCTCAATAAAATTCTGGCAAATCAAATACAAAAACATATCAAAAAGATATTTTATCACGATTAAGTAGGGTTCGTCCCAGGGATGCAAGATTGGTTCAACATACAAAAATCAATAAATGTAACTTATCACATCAATAGATTCCAAGATAAAAATCATACAATCATCTCAATAGATGCAGAGAAAGCATCTGACAAAATATAGTAGTGCTTCATGTTCAAAACACTAGAAAAACTAGGGATATCAGGAACATATCTCAACATTGTAAAAGCTATCTGTGCTAAGCCCCAGGCCAACATCATTCTAAATGGAGAAAAAATTGAAAGCATTCCCTCCAAAAAGTGGAACAAGACAGGGATGCCCTCTTTCACCACTTCTTATTTAATGTAGTTCTAGAAACTCTAGCCAGAACAATTAAACAAACAAAAGAAATTAAAGGGATATGGATAGGAAAAGAAGAACTCAAAGTATTACTGTTTGCTGACAAGACCCAAAAACTTCCATCAGAAAAATTCTAGAACTAATAAATGAATTCAGCAAACTAGCAGGACATAAAAACAACACCCATAAATCAGAGGTATTTCTGTATATCAGTGACGAATCCTCAGAAATGGAAACGAGGAAAACTACCCCATTTACAATAGCCTCAAAAAAAAAAAAAAACAACAACTTGGGAATCAACTTAACGAAAGAGGTGAAAGACTTCTACAATGAAAACTACTGAACACTAAAGAAAGAAATTGAGACCACCTTAGAAGATGGAAAGATCTACCTTATCCTTGGATAGGCAGAATTAATATTGTCAAAATGACCATACTACCTAAAGCTCTATACAGATTCAATGCAATCCCAATCAAAATCCCAATGGCATTCCTCATAGAAATAAGAAAAAAAAAACAATCATGAAATTTATCAGGAAAAATAAGAGACCCAGAATAGCCAAAGCAATCCTTACCAAGAAGAGTGAAGCTGGTGGCATTATTATTCCAGACCTTAAACTATACTACAGAGCATTAGTAACAAAAACATCATGGTTTTGGCACCAAAATAGACCTGTAGACCAATGGTACAGAATAGAAGACACAGAGACAAACCCCTATAAGTACAGTTACCTCATATTAGACAAAGGCACCAAAAACATATGTTGGAAAAAAGATAGCCTCTTCAATATATGGTGCTGGGAAATCTGGAAATTCACATGTAACAAGATAAAATCTCTATCTCTAACCATCCACAAAAGTCAACTCAAAGTGGATTAAGGACCTAGGAATTAAACCAGAGACCTTACGCCTAATGGAAGAAAAAGTATATCCAAATTTCCATCATGTGGGATTAGGCCCCACCTTCCTTAATAAGACTCCTATAGCACAGGAATTGAAACCAAGAATAAATAAATGGGATGGATTCAAACTAAAAAAGCTTCTTCTCAGCAAAAGAAACAATCAGTGAGGTGAATAGAGAGCCTACAGAATGGGATCAAATCTTTAACACAAGTACATCAGATAGAGCACTAACCTCTAGGATATGTAAAGCACTCAAAACCTTAACATCAAAAAAAAAAAAAACTACCAAATAACCCAATCAATAAATGGGCCAAGGTATTGAACAGCTACTTCTCAGAAGAGCATATACAATCAATCAACAAATATATGAAAAAATGTTCAACATCTTTAGCAATTAGAGAAATGCAAATCAAATCTACTCTAAGATTCACCTGACTCCAGTCAGAATGGCAGCTATTAAGAATACAAACAACAATAAGTGTTGGTGAGGATGTTGGGGGAAAAGGCACTCATACATTGCTGGTGGGACTGCAAATTGGTGCAACCAATGTGGAAAACATGGAGATTCCTTGGTAAACTTGGAATGGAACCACCATTTGACCCAGCTATCCTACTCCTCTGTTTATACCCAAAGGACTTAAAAATAGCACACTACAGTGACGTAGGCACATCAATGTTTATAGCAGCATGACTCACAATAGCTAAACTGTGGAATCAATAAAGATGCCCTTCAGTAGATGAATGGATAGGGAAACTTTGGTATATATACACAATGGAATATTACTCACATTAAAAGAGAATAAAATCATGGCATTTGCAGGTAAATGGATGGAGTTGGAGAATATAATAATAAATGAAGTAAACCAATCCCCCCCAAAACCAAAGACTGAATGTTTTCTTTGATATGAGGATACCAACTCTTTTTTTTGTCATTTGCTACTTTTATTTATTTTTTTTCACCCATTTATTTTTTTATTGGTTGTTCACAACATTACAAAGCTCTTGACATATCATATTTCATACATTAGATTGAAGTGGGTTATGAACCCCCAATTTTACCCCAAATGCAGATTGTAGAATCACGTCGGTTACACATCCACAATTTTACATAATGCCCTATTAGTAATTGTTGTATTCTGCTACCTTTCCACCAACTCTTAATGGCTATGGGTGGAGAGCATGGGAGGAATAGAGGAACTTTAGATAGGACAAGGGGGAGGAAGAAGAAGGGAGGGGGCATGGGAGTAGGAAAAACAGTGAAATAAGTTAGACATCAGTACCCTAAGTACATGTATGAAGACACAAACGGTGTGAAAATACTTTGTGTACAACCAGTGACTTGAAAAATTGTGCTCTATGTGTAATATGAAATGAATTGCATTCTGCCATCATGTATAACAAATTAGAATAAACAAATAATTTAATTAAAAAAAAGAAAAACAATTGGAGGAAGGTCAATGAGGCAAAGAGTTTCCTTCTCTCGATATCAAGGACGGCTTCTAGCTGAGGGGAGGGACTGTCACTCTTGAGTAGTTGTATTAACAATTCCTTTTTATTTTCCAGAGTCTGATGCTCTGATGTCTGGGGCCCTGTTTACATTGGAGGGTCTGCCTCCCCCTTGCCCCAGGTTAGCCTGTTGCTAGAGATAGTAACTACTTTGCCTGTAAGTGCACCTTTCATATACAAATCAGCTAATGCAGAGTCTATACCCCCAGCCACCTTCCTTATCTGGCTCTTATACTCCAGGCCACTGACTACCTGTCCCTATGACACCAGGACAAGGTAGGTATCAGAAAACTCAACAGTCCCTATGACTCAGAAACCACTGAAATTTGTACTCAAACTAGCCAATCCTAAATCTACTCACCTGTCTCTTCCCATGAAAACCACAATAAGGGCTTTTGGCCATGTTTCTCCCTCACTCCCTCTGCCTCCGATTGACCCCAGAGCTTCCCCGTGTAGCCATCTGTGGTGTGGTATGTCCTCTCTTGGGAACTGTGAGCATCAAACTGTCTTTTCAATTGCAATTGTCTCCTAATCAGTTGGCCTCATGATGCCTGAATAATAATAAAACTTCTGATGGTCTGTAGCTGCAGCAGTCTGAAGAATGCTCTCAGCTGTAACTTAAAATAGGTGAAACCATATTTTTAAAGCTTTCTGAGGACAAACACCCTTCTGCAATGTAAACCGGTTTGAAAAATATTTAAGTGGTTTCAGTGATGTGATATTTAGTAAAAATTTACTTCCTTTAGTAAAAGGAAGACATTATTGTACAACACTTTCCTAGGAGTACTTCTCACACACAACACACAACACACATGTGACACAAAATCCTAAAATGGGGAATCTTAAAAAATTATAGGACCTAAAAACAGCATACTACAGGGACACAGCCACATCAATGTTTATAGCAGCACAATTCACAATAGCTAAACTGTGGAGCCAACCTAGATGTCCTTCAATGGATGAATGGATAAAAAAAATGTGGCATATATACACAATAGAATATTACTCGGCACTAAAAAAGAATAAGATCATGGCATTTGCAGGGAAATGGATGGCATTAGAGCATATTATGCTAAGTGAAGTTAGCCAACCCCCCGCCAAAAAAAAAAAAAAAACACAAATGCCGAATGTCTAAGGGGGGTGACTCAAAATGGGGTAGGGAGGGAGAGTGTGGGAGGAAGATTACCTCCAGATAGGGAATAGGGGTGGGAGGGAAAAGGAGGGAGAAGGGGAATAGCATGGATGGTGAAAGGAGACCCTGATCATTATACAAAATACATGTATGAGGATGTGAATTTGGTGTCAACTGATATGATATATGATAAATTGTGGTATAAAGGTATATTAAGAATTGTAATGCAAAAATAATAATAATGAGAGCTCATGTATAATGGCATAATTTGGCATGAACATACTTTATATACAGAGTTAAGAAAAATTGTGCTGTGAATAGATAATTATGATTGTAATGCACTCCACTATAGTCATGTATGTAAGAAATAAAAAAAAATATATGTCTTAGAAAAGTCACTGTGGTTGGCTATGTCTGGATTTTTCCCCAGGAGAGCTGCCTAGAAGTTCTGAGCTGATTGAGCTTGATGTTCCAACACTGTCACATCTTTACTTTCTGTTTGATTGTTAAGAGCTTTTCCCTTAGAACGTGTGGGGCTACTAAGGGTCAGGATGACTTTCCCCCTCCAGGCCCCTTCTGCCTCAGCTTGGGCTCAGCCTACTTGCAATTTGTGGATCACTGGGTAGACACTGTTAGAGACTGTTTAAGAGCCCACGGTCAGAAAACGGACTCCTTTATATGCACGGGATAAACAACTATAAGACAGATGGCCAGAATTCGGTGGCTCCCTGATACCCATACACTTCCCCAACTCTGCAATTCTACTATAGCCAACCTTGCTACCAGAAGAAATGCCAACCAATAGAATCTGTCTGTGATGGTCAGATCTTGGAAACTCACATGAATGATATAAAACAGTCAATCTTTTCATGCCTTCTAAGCAATTTTCCTTGGTTGTCTCTGTACCCATAGAAAAGACTGAGAAATTTGGAAGTCCCAGGAGATCACACCTGATTTCAATCCTAATGATTGAAATCATCATCTGTATTCACTCTGTAAGCTACAAACCCTGCTTTTCCATTGTCAGCACACAGTCTGAATACGAGGACTAGAATGCAATCAAGCACAAATCGCAGTGTCTGGACAAGAAAATCTGTTTTGAAAGAGAAATGGTCATAAACGAAGAGCTGATTTACCAATTCAGAACTCTCTTACATCTTGGCCAATGGAAAAAAATTAAGAACCAAACTTGTCTTGGCTTGACTAGTCAGCTAATTACGCACTGTGAGCCACAATGCAGTTGTGTTTTATGTTGCTGCCTTCTGAAAAATGCATCACAACTTAGAACTGGGATAGCAGTTGACATATCCCCACAGGACAAAGAACAAAAGTCAACTACAAAAATGCAAACCATTTACTCAATTAGCAAAACTAATGCCTTTTCTGGAAAACTTCTGGACCTCCTTCTTCAAGAAATCAGAAACCAGGAACACAGAAAATGTGTGGATGGCCAATGAATATAAACAAGATCCAAGAAGTTTCATCTGAATTAAACAACATAAACTCATTACTTATCCAAAGAAGGAGTGACTACTTACCAACACCTTGTCTTGATTTTACTTTCCCAATTCCAAACCATGAGAAATCTGAAAACCACAACAAAACAAAAAATAAACTTCGAAAGAGAAGTGTAAACCAGAGACAGTCGCTGTCCTTAGTCAAAAGAACTATCCTTCCCGCCCCAAACGTAAAACACTAGGGACCAAGGCTTCCTCTCAAACACCTGAAAACTAACCCTTGGATTTTTGTGTAAAGATTCATCTCTCATTCTGAGAATGTGGAAGTTCAAATCAGATAAGAGACAGCAGTTTGTCTTCAAGAAAAATAGCCCAAACCCAGGGTCCACAACTCTGAGCTGTTTTCTTTCTTTCTCACTTTCTTTCTTCTCCCCAAGTGGAGAGATCACCGCCTAGTATCGAATCATCCAACAGGAAAGCTGAGGGAGTGAAGGCACACCACGCATTTGACAAATGCACTGTGGTTCTGAGCCACGGTGAAGTGGGAAAATAATGAGAGAAAACAGAGCCTTTCTGAAGCTGAGACAGACAGAAAAAAAAAAAAAAAAGAACCCAAAATCCCACAGGAGAGCCGACACATGGGCTGGATGAGGATTCAGGAAGAAGAGGGGGTCTTAATTCTACACGAATTCCCATTCCTGACTTGCTGCAAGACAGCAGCGGGCAGCAGGTCCATGCCTCTTACAAGACAAGGCCCCACAAAGCATGTATAAGACCCCTAGATGTCTGGAAGCTCTCCAGTGATAAAGCCCACTGAGATAGCTCTTTCTTGAGCATAGCTGTTCCCTTTCAGGTAATTTCCACTGGGTTCCAAGCTGCTTCAGCACAGCAGGGAAATCCCTGGGTATGAGGGAGGTGAAGAGGATGCAGCCCAAATAAGTAACTATGTAAAGCTCTTGGGCTCTGCAGGGACTTTACAGGCAGTTAGGATAATAAGCTAGGTAGAAGAGAACCAGTTGAAGTCAAACAATGTGTGTAAAAACTCCTTACACACTTCAAATTGTTTTATAGAGTCACTGTCATGATTATTACTATTTTTTTTTTTTCAAGAGGAAGTTTCAGCTTTGCTTTCCTGGTTTCCTACAACTTCAGCTCTCCAACCTCAAAGCTGATTTTTACTCTTGATTGATGTTCCTCTGAATGTTTCCTTCCAGGTTTTGAAAGACCAGATGAAGGCCTGGCCTCAGTCCAAAACCAGACAAAGATTTCTTTGCACAGAAGCCCGTGAACTTTTTTCACTGGAGCTGAGTTTTGCTTTATAGGGTGGTGCCTATGGATTTGTTACTGACAACTAACCCTGGTCAAAATGGGGTGTACCTTCCCATTGCACTCTGGTTTTCTACATTTATTTAACTTACGTTTTGAAAATTAACCCATAGATTGAATTAATAATAGTAATTATTATTATTTACCATTACATTAATAAATATTAATAAAATAATAAACAACAGCAATAAATTGTTACTTTTATTAATTTATTATAATTATTATGGAACTGTGAGTTGAACCCAGGAGCATTCTACCATTCCCAGCCTTTTTTATTTTTTATGTTAAGTCAGGGCCTCCCTAAATTGCTGAGGCTGAATTTCTACCTGTGATTCTCCTGCCTTAACTCCCTCAGTCTCTGGAATTACAAGTGTGCACCATACCCAGAAGATTGAAATCTTTTAAGACTGTTTTTATTACATGAGTACTTTTTTCAAAGTTATCTTCCATTTTACTGAAGACCTGCTGAAAGCCAATAGCAATCCCACACTGGCTGCCTATCTCAGAGTATTTTCATTCATTATAATAAACAAAAATGCAATGAACATCTTACACATCTAAAGTGGTCCCCACCCATTCTCAAAAATTATTCCAGTAGGATAAATCCTAGAGAAGGAATAAGAATTCAAAGGGATGAATATTGCTAAAGTGGCTTTTTATCAGGTCTCATTTTCACCAACAGTGCATGAAAGAGTAGAGGTATATTTTTGATTTAAGGGTGAGTCTTTTCCTATTTCTACTCTGCATTGGTGTGGCTCCACCTAACTGAGTAGAGACTTGATAAATATTCACCTCTCATATGTTTTCCTTGAAACCATTCACACCCACCTCTCTCAGCTGGTGTTTTATATGGGTGGAGAAAAGACAACTGCAGATAAGAAAAGCCCAATAATTCTTCTCATTTATGCATCCATTACAATATACCTAGTACTCCTATCCACCCCAGACCCTTCTCCCTTGGTCCTCAGCCACACTGGATAATAAAGTATCCTGTGCTCATCAACTAGGAACTGAGACTCAGAAAGGCTGATACACTTAGCAAAGATCAGCTTGTAGTGACCGAGCTCAGTCTTCTGATGCCAGATCAAGGGCTTTTTCAATCTTTCTTAGTTGCTTTTTCCAGTGCTCCAGAGTAGCCAAAATTAACCAAATTTTACAATATTATAATTAGGGTTAACTTTATACATAGAAAAACACCCTAAGTTGTTATTCACTCACTCCATTTATTTATTCAACAGACAGAGCAGAGGATTCAAAGGGAAACAAGCTACAGGGCCTGCCTCCCATGACTTTTGGGGGAAGATAAGCCATCTGAGAACTATATCCAGGGAGTCTGCAAGCTCAGAAGAGGAGCATCTATTCCAACCAAGAGGACAGGTGGGCACTCAAAATCTTGTCCTATAACTTCTGGGGAACATCAGGATTCACCAAGAATGGGAAAGAGCAGAAATGGGGGAGTAGAGAGTTCTCCACTCTTGATGGTTCAATTTACTAGTTTTTTACTGTGGTATATGAAAATGATATGCATTCAGAAGAAACTATACTTCAAATATTGAATATGGATCTTTTGTCAGGCCAGTGGTGTGTTGTACAACGCTCAGTACAACAGCAGTGGGCCACAGCTCCTGGTTAGCCAGGTGAACACAGGAGTAAACAGCTGGTGCTCTACAGTGCACAGTGCTGCCAGCAGGTATTTTTGGATATTATATCTTGTGGTTTCATATCCCATCACTTCTTCAATAATTTAGATGAGACAATATCTTATGAAAAAACAGTTCTTATTCCTTAGTTGCTGAAGTATAGCTAGATGGTTTTGTCCAGCCATTAGCATGTTTGAGGTAATATGAGGTAGATGAGGCTAAGCTATGATGTTGAGTAGGTTAGTTGTGAAAGTAACTTTCATGTACGATGTTTTCAACTTAAAATGGCTTTCAACTTAAAACCATAACCCCCTTGTAAATCAAGTGGTACCTGTGTACCCTGTGAGTAGTCCAGTTATGGCTCAAGTGGGATGTGGTGAATGCATCAAGGGGCTGATGCAGCTGGAGAGGAAAAAAACTGAGAAACACAAGCAAGGGCCAAGTCAAGAGTTTGCATTTCATAGGGAAAACTGATTTGGCTGCAAACAAAAGCCCCATCCAGTCTTAGGCCAGGAAATCAAGATTAATTTAAGAAAAATTGCTTTGGCTTCAGGGCAGAATCAGGGTTATAGGAGAGAAAAACTAAGGGCAAGAGACTGGTTATGAGGGTTTGAGAGAAAGTAAGGCATGAGAGAATTGTGGCCTGAGTTGTGTGGTCAGATTAGCAAGATGGTCTGGAGATCAGAATACCAGTTTAATGCCCAAAGTGGCTTCTCCCCAGTTCTAGAGCCCAGAGGTGAATTAGAGCATAAAAGTAGATTGTGCTCCTAGAATTCATTTCTTGTTTGGGTACATTAAACACCTTTTTTTTTTTTTTTGACAGACATGAATAAAGGAACACCTAATTGAGGCCAACTTTTGCTAAAATTATTCCTTAGTTGCTGAAGTATAGCTAAGTTCTCTTTTTAAAAAAGAATCATGGTCATTTCATAGAAAAGAATACTATTTTCTGGACATTCCTCAGAGCACATGAAAAATTCAACAGGTCAGATGTAGAAGGGTCAAATTAGAAGCTGCTAGTCACTCAACAGCTCTTTCTTGATACATCGAAGCTGTAGTCTTAAAACCTTAATACTAAATTTCATCAGCAAAATTTTCCCACAAGGCCAAAAAGAAACAATTTCTCAATTTCCTGTGATGTTGCCCCCATTGGGAGTAGAATCCTGCCAAACTTTCTTTTATTTTCTTCTTAATAAGAGACACTTTATTCACAGCAAATAAAGGGCTCCTTCAAAAGCAAATGTAGTTGTAGTGAGCTTAAAGAATCGCCTCCTTTCTGGTAACTAGAACTACAAAGATTCTAAATTATGAAATTAACCAATTAAATTCATCTCTTTTTTTTTAAAAAAGCTCAACATTTTTCCTGACGGAGGAAGAGGAATGGGTGGGGGGCACATTAGCACGTTAACAACTCTAAGATGAAAGTGAAACTAAGTAAAATATATAGTGAAAAAAAATTGCTTTTCAAATGTCTCTCAGAGGAAACAGAATTTAGGGAGTTGAAAAGAAATATTTATGATGGAAGCAAGAGAATCAGAGGAAGCAGCCAGAAACAGGCAAAATGGAAGAAACCTGACCTTCCCTATAGGTGCTGAGCCACACAGACATTAAACATGATATTTTGAAGCTCTAATCTCAAGAAGATGAAGTTTCCAGATTTTTTTTTCTTAAGTTACAGACATATCACTTTAGTATGTGGAGAAGAAAAAAGTCAGCTTGCATTCCTTTTAACTCTGAAGAACTTAAAACTTGCTGCATACTCAAATGTGATTTCTTCATTAAGGTAAAATGTACCAACCTGCACCCCTCCCCCCAGAAAAGTGTCTCTAACTTTGTGACAGAAGCAAATGGGGAAAAAAAAAATGATTCACTAGCAGAAACATGCTTCACCTCCAACTTCTTATGGCCACACCTACTCCCTAGAGGACACTGGGACACTCTGAACTGCTTTGCTGAAGGGAGAGCTTGAACCAGGGTAGAGCCCAGAATGGACTCTTGGAGTGCTTGAGTTGACTGACTGTTACTTAAAAAAAAAAAACTGGAATGACTGGTCATTGGAGTGGAGGAGAAATGAATGCAAAGGATTGCCTTGTTGACACTATAATCTTCCCCTTTTCCCACTGACACATAATCAGAATGAGTAATTGTTGGTTTCAAATTAATTCCAGCTCCTTAGGCCACAGAACAGTGTAGATTGGGGCCAAGTTTCCATTTCAATTTCATCTTAATCTTTTACTTAAGGACATAACTTTTATAAAAGAAAGTTCTATCTCTCTAGCCTAAGAAGAGGGCTTGTTTTGAGTTAAACTGGTTCTAGAAATCACAACATTAAGTTGGTTCTTCCCCACCAACCTTTATCTGACTTCCTCCCTTTGCTTTTCTCAAATTTCCAATGCAACTTAATTCCATTGTTCTTTAAAAAAAATAATATTAACAGCTCCTATGTGACAAAGAGATATGTGTATTACAGCTGAAACTGCTAGCTACACATTGAAATAATATATTTTCCTGGCCCACAGCTAGACTACATTCCTCAGCCTCCCTTCTAGTTGCAACCACACAACTAAATACTAGCCAGTGGAGGGTGAGCAGAGCAAAGGAGACCAGTCCAAACCCGTCGTCATGACTTCCCATGTGTACTGCCTGTGCCTCCTCCCCCTCAATCTGGCCAGAATGAAGACAACACCTGGACAGATTTGGAAGTTATGATTTGCAGATAGAATATGGCTGCTCCAAAGAATAACTAATTCTCTCAGTATCATTATGAATATGGACTGATTAGAACATAACTTAAAAGTTAATTATTTTAGGTCAGTGATATGAGAGACTTTTTGTCCAACTTTTATCCATATGCAAGAAGTAAACTATTGGTTTGGACCATTGTGCATGCTGGGACTTAATTTACTATGGTAGGGAACTTACCCTAAATAATACATATAGATAGACATAGATATCATGTATATGACCTTGAGTTGACCATGACTACTCAACACACCGCCATCAAATTATGAATTCAAAATTGTGTTTCTATACATATGAACATTTTTCTAGAGATAAAATACACAGATTTCATCTGAATTTTTAACTATCAAAATACATAAAGGTAGTTGTACAAATATATAACTGCATGTGTACTCTGTTTATATTCTGTTTAATATTGTTCTCTATCAACAGTTGAGCTTGGGTGCTGAAAAGCAATCGTTATTTCTCACCTAGATTCCTCTCTGTTTCTTCCTTGTCGGCCCCCCACCCCACCACATCTCTTTCCCACAGAGTTGCCAGAGCAATTGTTTTAAAATATAAATCAGATTATTGCATCCCCATGCTTAAAATCCTTTAAAGGTTTCTTGCTGCGTTTTCTATAAACTTCTTATCATCACTATAGAGTCTTGAATGACTTGGACAACTGACCCTGTCACATCATTCCCTGCCTGATTCCCCATGAAACAGCCACAGCTACCTCTTTCCTATCCCACTCATTTTCTAGTTTTTATTGCCTTTTTCCTGAATCTTCTTTTCTAACCCTTTTATCCCTTTTCTCAGCTTTTGGGTTTCAGGTCAAGTATCCAAGAAAATAGTAGATAGACTAATCAGAGTCTTTCTGAGCCCCTTTCTACTCAATTTTATACTTCACCTTATCCGTCTCAGAACATATAAATATACAAATTATTTGATTTGTTTATTGACTCCATCCTTTGCTAGAATTTGAACACCAAGAAGTCTGTGACTGACTGCATTCAGCTGCTTGCCCTAGAAACAGACCCTGACTCAAGGATTCAAGGAAAGATGACTTAGGCATCCCAAGAAACACTAGAAGACATGTAAAGAACTGATCTCAGGAGGAGAAAGAAGTCCATCATGAATGCATTATCCAGTGGCAAAGGATTACAGTCAAAATGCAGGTGCACCAAAGGTATTTGAACAAAATTACCTTTCAATTATGTGTAGAAGATGTATATGAAGCATAAAAATAAATTTTGTGTTTAGACTTGGTCCCATCTCCAAGGTGTGTCATATATATATGTATACACACACACACACACACATATACATACATACATATATATGTATGTGTGTGTATGTATATATATATATACATATATATGTGTGTGTATATATATATATATATAAAATAAATATATGAATCTGAAACCTAAAAGATCCCTAATACTTCTGGTCCTGAGCATTTGGGAGAAGGAATACTTTTTGGAGAAGGATGTGGGTGGGGCACTGAAATTTGCTATAGGGATCTGATCTGTGTAGTTCACCACTGTTTTCAGTGCCTACCACAGACGCTCAATAAATACTTTCACAATGAATGAGAAAAACAACTTTTAAAAATCATACCAATATAAAATATAAAAATGTGTAATGAAATGCCAATGTGAAAACTGTACATTCAACATAAAACTATTAAATTTTACAAATATGTTTGTGACCCTCCCCTGGAACTTCACAGGAGATAGTACAGTCAACCCTCTCTACCTACAAGTTTTGTATCCAAGGATTCAACTAAACAGTTCTGTATACTGAATATGTACAGATGTTTTTCTTATCCTTATTCAGAAAACAATTCAGTATAACAACTATTTACATTGTAGTCAGGTATTATAAGTAATCTAGAGATGACTTAACACACATGGGTGATATGCAAATCCCATGTTACTTTTATACAAGGAACTTGAAGTATCCAAGGATTTGCGTATCCTCAGGGGTCTGGAACTAATCTCCCATGGATACAGAAAGATGATAGCATTTATTTGTTTGTTTGTTTTTGAACCTAGGGGTGCTTAACCACTGAGCCACATCTCCAGCCCTTTTTATTTTTTAATTTGAGGTGGGGTTCTCACTAAGTTGCTTAGGGCCTTGCTAAGTTGCTGCAGCTGGTCTCAGACTTGCCATCCTCCTGCCCCAGCCACCTGAGTCCCTGGAGTTACAGGTGTGCACCACCACACCCAGCTACAGTGTTTAAAGGTGAAAAACTCTTAGGATCCAGCATTCCTGGCATAGTAAAGAGTAAACACACTGGGCTAGATGTCAGAAGATCTGGGCTCTCTCTAAACACTTCAAGAAATGAACAGCATGACCTTGAGTGAGTCACCTTACCCCCATAGACTCTGTTTTCTCCTCCATAGAGGCAAAGGTTGAAAAATGTCACCCAAGGCCCATTTGAGCTCTGGTGGTCAATAGAAATAAACATTAAGTACATATGACTGAGAATATACTGACACATGGCCCTATATAGCTTTTCTGAGCCTGATATTTTGGGAATGTGAGATCATGTGCAATTTAAGGAAAAGCATTCAGTCAAGTGGCCTAGATTTTTCCCCAGCTAAATAATACTCAGATACTTTTGGATCACTATTTCTTCATTTTAAAAGAAAAGGCCTATGCTCTGCAAAAACCATTTTTAAAAATGGTACTTATGGAACACTTGTTGTATGCCAGGAAACTTACTAGAGATTAGATATTACTTATTCCAATTTTTTTAAAGCAGAATAAAACTTTAAATCCCATAGACTTCAATTTCAAAGTCCCCAAGTAGGAATAGATGAAACTAGACTTGCTTGGAATGCAGAAAGATGCCATGATCCCAGATTTTAAGCATTTAATTTGGAAGAAAAAAATATCAACTTTTCTCTTTCATTTTGAACATGTGGAATATTTCACATTCAGTGGGTATACCTCTTCATCATTCACAATCAACTATACAAAGAGTTAGGTTTTTAAAATCTATTATAAATTCTGGGAGGCTTTTTCTTCAACAAAGGCAGTCACGGTCTTTCCTGAGTGAGTTTTTTTAAAAAATGGAACCAGAGGCTCCTAATAATTAGTTTCCAAGCTTATACTCAGAGCAAGTCAGGGTCAACCTCTGCTTAATAATAAGAGTTGACAGACACGAGAGTGTCATATCACGGCTTTGCCTTTCTACTATGCCACCCCCAGTGAGAGCTGGAAATGCTCTGTAAACATTTTCTCAGCTGTCACAAGCTCCCTGAGGGAAGGCAGGTGATGTCTGGTTGCACACACACACAAAATTTCCCAGTTAACCCTGTCTTCACATTGAATGGATAACTGCCAGAGACATGCCTCAAATTCCCCCCTTTGTAGAGCAATACTGGTTAGTACTCCTAACAAGCCTTTGAAAAGGAAATTGGCTGATTTTCAGTGAATCATCTAGAAGGGATGTTAGTGGCCCTCCAAGAGAGTGACAAGTCCACAGTGTTTGGCAAAAACTTTATGTGAAATTCCCTTAAGCTTTGGTTTCCACAGAGATCCTAAACAAAGACTCAGACCTAACTAACCTGCTCAGACCTGTCCACTGGTACCCAGTAACCAAGTGAGTCCAAAATGAAGGAAACCTATACTCTTTGCTCTTCATTGTGTAAGCCTGTTGCCACATTAAATGTATTTGGAGGTGACTTTGCAGTTCTGCTACTACTATTTGTAGTCATATTAATATTTATGCTTACTTTATTCATACTGAATATATAACATGGATATTTTTGACCAACATTTGCTATAGCTAATGCAAAGCACCATGAAGGAGACTTTTTGCAATAGTATTATGGAATTTTGTTGGAGGAGGGTGGATGGTAAGTTATCCAGTCCTAATTCTCACTACCAGATATTATTCCTGTCAACTATATTCAAATTCTTCCTACCGCCTGAGAAGGTGCTTATGTGCTTCCTTCTTCTTCACCTTCCTCTTTCTTTTCAGTGATTTCCTTTCTCTTCCCATCCCACTGCCCACCCTAGATAGTCTTGAATCCAGCCAAGTCAGAAAATGTGTGAGGCTGACACAACAGCCAAGATGTTTATTTAATTTTATTACCACATGCTCGTCTATTTGGAAGCTCCCACAATGGAATAGAACATAATAGGATTATACACACTTATAAAGCTGGATGCTGAATAAAAATAATTGAATAAAATAACCATAAATAGAACAAAATAAAAACCCATTGTTTAAAATGCAATGCCCATCAAACCAATTACCTAAGGGCCATCCTGCTTAGTATCACTAGAGGTGGTTACACACAGTCAATGGAAGAAACCCAAACCCATAGGATGAAACAGCATTTCTAGTGTTGGTATTTTCCCACTAAATGCTCAATGTGTTCTTTAAGGTCCACTGCTTTTCTGTAAACTAATCAAAATTGACTGCC
The DNA here is from genome assembly GCF_964194105.1 of Spermophilus citellus. Classification (NCBI taxonomy): domain Eukaryota; kingdom Metazoa; phylum Chordata; class Mammalia; order Rodentia; family Sciuridae; genus Spermophilus; species Spermophilus citellus. Next base: position 89,748,529 of record NC_138183.1, on the reverse strand, counting down.
TAGGTCAGTGGTTCTCAAACAGGGGCGATATTGCTGCCCAGGGGAAATTGGCAACGTCTAGAAACACTGGGGTTGTCACAATGGTGGGGGTGGGGTGGAGGATGGGTGCCATGAGCATCTGACAGGCAGAGGCAGGGATGACATCAAACTGCCAATAATGCCCAGTGCTCCCCCCTAACCTCCCCATAGTAAAGAACTGAAGTCTGAAATGTCAAAATAATAAGATTGAGAAATCCTGGCCTAGGTGAGGATGTAATTTATCCTAAAACCATCTATCCATGTTAAGAAATCCTAGCCCGCCTATGGAAGGGCTGTCAGTCTCTTTATCTCTTGGTTTATCTTACGCTTCTCAAGAAACAGATACTGTGTGATCATGTCACTTCTGCTGCTCCAAAACACCAAAGAGTGCTTTTCTGCCCCCAGAACAGAGAGGCAATAGAGTACCAAAGTTGGATTTGGACTTTAGGCCTTGGGTATAAGTCTTGGATTTGCCATTTCCTGGCAGACATGACACAATTACTTGTTCTGTCTCTGGGTCTCTCCTCTGTTGAATAGGAGCTACAGTTACTCTCCTGACCCCCAGTGGAGCTTTTTCAGGGTCTTATGAGCAGATAGATGTGTCTGTGGGACTTTTGTAAATGCTCTAGGTAAGAGAAGAATAAATTATAAAAGTTTCAGCAGCATGTGAAATCATGACCTGACCACTTGACCTCACCCCAGCTAATCACCTATGACTCCAGCTGTGTTCCTTAAATAAATATGCCTTGAATTTACCTATTTATTAATTGATTCAAAAACTATTCATTGATCACTGGTTAGACAGTATGATGAATGCTGGGGATGTAATTGGAGTATAACAACAATGATCCCATTCCCTGCATTCATGGAGCTTCCAAGTCATCTTTGCACCTGCTGTTATTTTTTCTTTTCTTTTTTTCCTACCTGAAACACAATTCTCAGGTTCTATCTTTGATCATTAAAACCCATTTATTCAACAAAATTCCCCTTAAAAGTTACTCCACATGAAGTATTTCTTCATTCCCCAAATCAGAAATATCTCCTCTGACATTTAGGCTATTTGTCTCTTAGGATAAATACCACATTGTCCATCATACTAATTATTTATAAAATCTTACTTTTCCTATTAGAGTTTAAGGGCTCTGTATTGAAGAATCCTTGTCTTATTCAATTCTGTACCCTCTTCCATGTACTTTATAATAGTTACCATATCATCAAGAGGGTACTTGCCACATGATAGATACTCAGTGAATGTCTCGAAGTCTGATCAAAGGATTTTAAAAATAGGGCATCAGATGCTCACCGAATAGTAGAGGCTGAGTTGCAAAGTACAGATAGACAACAGTAGGAATGTTCATTACTGTTATCTACCGGTCTCAATATTTCCAAGACACTCTGTTCTTTCCCTGTCATAGTTGGCCTCACTCCGAATTTTAATTATCTACTTACTGGATGTAACTTTCCCCTACACTGAAAGTACTTCATGAGCAACAAATATTTCTATCTTATCTCCCCATTGTTTACAGCCCATCTAGACAGCCTGGTTAAATTCAAATGCTCAGTAAAGAGCTAATTAAATAGATTAATGAATGTTGAGTGAATAAATGGGTGAATTCCAACTTATCACCTTTGTTCAATTCAAAGCCAAATTTGGCATAACATGAGTCCAAGATTGGGTTACGTATTATACTACTCATTGCTCCTTCTTGGCCCATAAAACTGGACTCCCTCACCCACCAATTCCTGTTGCTTGCTTTTGTCTCCAAAAGGTGAGCAGAAATGACACATCACTTCTGTCCAGGATATTTGATAGTCAGTAGTGGGTTTTGCACTTCTACTTCATCCTGCCACAGTGAACCATGAAACCTGATGTTTAGACAAAAGTATCATACAGTTCTGGGTTCCTAAGAGACTTAAATGAAAAAAAAAAAAAAACATTTCTTGCCAATCTGTATTATGTAGCAGAAAGAGAAATCATTTTTTTTCTATTTTAGGAGTTGTTTCTGCAATAGCAAATTTCCAAATGAGTCTTATTAAAAAGCATTGCCATTTATAAAAATATAGAGCATTTATATTATAAAAGATTCCAACATGTATTCTTAAGAAATACTTGTCCACAAGTGTACTCTCTCAAGACATGGAGTATGAATGTAAATACCTAGTATATAATTGTTTATTGTTAGGTATGCAAGAAATTTTAAAAAACTCATTGTAACTATATTGAAAAACAAGTGCTATGGACCTTAGCCACTCCTTCCAAACATACTGCTTTTTTGTTTTTGCCACATTTCCAGGACTCTTCTTCAAGAATCATCTTTGAAGTAATGTCATAGAATCTACTAACTCTGCAATCTCTATTATTTGAAGGAAAATTAATTATTTTAATAGTCAAAGAGCTCTCTGATTCAGATCTGATGAAATATGTGGGTACTTAAACTGCCCCACATCACTGTTATTCAAGATGTCAGGGGGTCTGATTCTAGACCTCTTATTTCTGGCTTTCTTGTATGGCTCTTAACTTTTCATCAAAGTTACTTCCAAAAAGGCACAAAATCTTTTGTCTGGTGATTGTCAAATATTTTCATAGTTTTAGAATCATAACTAAGTTTCAATATCCAGGAAACTTCTTCATCCCTAAATTCATGGTTGTAGAGTAAACTGGAACATGATTGGATGGAGGACTAGGTACTATTCACAGCATAATTAGAAGTTATCTAAGCACATTTATTCTCAGGTACATAAAAGCAATTAGACGCTTGGTAGATAAAATCTCACCCAGACCAGGATTAATTAGAGATGCACAGTTGGGGATTAACACTGTTGTTTGCATTAGCGACTGAATTGTGTACATGCAAAATTCATACAGTAAAACCCCAGTGTGACTGTATTTGGAAATAGAGCCTTTAAGGAGGTCAGTAAGGTAAAAGAGGGTCTCATAAGGGTGAGGCCCTCATCCAATAAGCCTCTGTCCTATAAGGACAGACATCAGAGTGCCCTCTCTCTTTGTTTCTCTCACCCCTACCCATTTCACACCATGAGCCACAGTGGAAAGGCCATGTGAAAATACAGCATGAAAGTGACCATTTGCAAACCAGAAGGAAGGTCCTTGCCGAGGACTGAATGGGCCAGCACCTGGATCATGGACATGTAGCCTCCAGAACTGAAAGAAAACAAGCATCTGTTGCTTAAACCACACTCTCTATGGTATTTAGTTATGGCAGACTCATCAGACTAATAAAGTTTTTTTTTTTCTTTTTTAATTTGTTCGTAGTCGCTGAATCTGTATCCTCCTCCCCCACAACTGGTAAAGATTTTCATTTGGTTAGCCATCCAACACCAAGAGGCCAGTATAATTCAAGGTGGAACCAATGGTTCAGACATAAATAATAAATGAGCATAATTCCATTCCCAGTCCACAGTGGTTCAAAATGGGCCTATGACTATATGACAAAGCCTAGGATCTGGGCACAAAGGCTGACATAAGTGATGTCCTCTTTTTGGTTGGAAGGGCATGTGGAGGGTGTAGCATCCACAGTGGGTGGAAATCATCTTTCCTGCAATCGTGGGAGAAAAGTTTGTCTCCAATTTGAGCCAACGCAATGGAAGAGAGTCAAAAGACAGATCCTGGACCCAGTGTTTGGGCATTGGATCAAGCCACATCCAAAGCTTGGTATTTATGCCTTGATGATATATTTATGTGAAACAATAAATGCTTATTATTGTTCAAGCCATTTGCAACTGTAAGATGCCAAACTAATACAGAGATGGGGCAATAGTAGTCTTATTTTCAGAGAATTACTTCTGCATCCCCAGAGGCTGGAGTGAATGGGTACCATATTCTAGAGTCCTTTCATGCACCCAAGTTTTATTACCACTAATGTTGAATTGGCCTGTTATGGAGATGTAAATGTCCTGCTCTTCAAAGGCATGTTTGATGGGATGAAAGGCATTGGGATTTCAATGACTTTGACTCCTCTGGAAATGGAAGGACAGCCTATTTTAGTAATTTCCATGGGAATGAATAGACATATACTTCAGCTATTCAAATATTTAACTAGCTCTTTTGTTGTTGTTTTGAATCCCAATGAGATGCAGCTGCCTGTTTGTGTCTGTTGTGCCTTTAAGGGGCTTGCTGATTCAGTAGGATCTCGTGAATGCATTAATTAGCCTTCTCTCATTTTCCCAGCCCAAGCCTATGAAGAAATGAACATTTACAGCTCCAATTGCTGGGAACGATGTGAGTCTTGAGGGTACTAGATAAATGAAGGCTCAGAATTGCCTGTCTTTTGATGGGCAGTTTTATGCTGGCAGCAGCCTGTGTGCACACAAGTCTGGGCTTGTGTGGCTGCATGATTAATTTATTGGCTATCACTATTGGCAGGCAAATGAAACACAGGCACCGGATTAAAGTGTAACAGGGGAGATGGGCCATTAATCAGCCCAGGTACATGAGTCAGAAGGAGGTAAGGATCCAGACAAAATAAAATGTTATGGAAGACTGAAAAATGATTTATCATTTTTAATATGTGTCATCTAAGCCCAATCTTTATAACTGTTTGTAGGCCTCCATGTTGTGAAGACATTGGCAGTAAAACACTCCTTCCTTAAAACACTAAAGTGAAGGATGCTGGTGGGGAAAATAAAGAATCATAAAGAATGAACTGACGGCAACAGAAGAAAATAGTGTTTGGCTTAAAATTAAATTTCCACTTGTTTCTTTTTAAATGATTTAGAAATACAGCTTTTGCTGGGGGGAAAAACCTGCATTCTATCCATCAGATGGAGAAGAAGGTGAGAGGTCCATGAGAGCCAAATTTTTAAGCAATTTGGAAACTATAATAATAGGAGAAAATGTATTTTTCAAAGAAGTAAATATTTATTGTCAGGTGTAACTGTTAACCCAATCAATTAAACCACTCTTTACCAGGAATCCTAGAGTTTGGAAGCTTGGTTCAATGTAATTAAACATACTCAAAGTTGGAAGTTAGTAAGAATAAAGTCTAGTAATTAAGCTGGCAATTGTATGAAATGAGACATCCTTCCCTCTCCTAGTATTTACTATTCTTTCCTGGGTTTCTTCATTTCCTTGTGGGGAAGGCTTCCCTTCCTACAATGGGCAGGAATGAATAATGTACATTCCATTGTGTTCTTTAGCACTTATAGCATCTAACTGCTTCTGTGCTTTTTAGTTCCTGCTTACAAATGTCAAACATTTATAGCAAACAGGATGGGAAATGCCAAAGACTTAAATCTTACCCAGAAATATTAGGAAATATAATGTGAGAGGAATTAGGATTTAACTCGTCCCTTCCAGAATTTCATTCTCCTTTCTTTGACTTATGTTGAATGTAGGAGAAATCTGTTATATGTTTATGAACATAAAACCCATCGCTTTACCCCAGACGGTGGCTGTTCCCATGCTGGCTGGAAAGGAAGCAACCGCTATTCTGGACCAGGCATCTCCAGCTGATCTGAATCTGCTGTTGGGCTCTCTTCTACCTTCCTGCCTCCTTCTTCCCCTCCTTGGTCCACCTTCCATGCTGATCCATTTCTAAAATGCCCCTGAGATCCTTTTCTTTCCCCCCATCCTTATTGAAATGGGTCAATGACTCCACATCATGGCCTTAGAACTCAGACTCTTAATCTAGGTCTTGACCTCCACTTTCTCTTCCAATCTCCATCTTATGCCCTAGCAATTGATAGCTAATGGTAGTTCTGTGCATGCATTGTGCTGTGTCCTGCCTTTATGTATTGCTCATGTCAATCCTTTCCCCAGTTTTTCCTATTCCTCCTTTTTCCTATAGAGTCACCTCCTTCAGGAGGCCTCCCCTAACCATTTTAGACTGGGCCAAGTGTTTCTCCTCTCTCCCCAGAGGAAACTCTTTGCAGATCTTGATTTTAGCTGTGCATTACAATGGTCTGTTCACTTCTCTATGTCCTCAACTAGAGTATAATCTCCATAAGAAACAGCCTCTAGTCTTTCAATGTGTTTATTCTTGCATAGATGCATAAAGCTCCTACCCCCTACAATAGTCTTACCCAGAGCTGATGCACTGCATCTGCATGATGCCCCCAGGAGCAGTTCCACTGTGGGCAGAATGGGGCTGCATGGAGCCCATTATTGGAGATCCACACCTTTAAACTCTAGTTGTCTGCCTTTGAGCTCTCCTAGAAAAATGCTCCTGTCTCTGACAAAGACAACATACCAAGCCATCATAGCCATTAAGACTAAGTACTGTTTGATTCACCAACTGGGCAATCTATCTGCTGGGTCTGGGGGAGTAAAGGACAAATAACAGGAACTACCTATAAATGAAGGGAAATAAAACCCTGCAGCCTAGGGGACTTTTGGGGAGCTGTCAGAATCCTACAGTAGTAGGGGAGACTACTCAGAGAAGGACAGGAATGCAGGGGTAATGCCTTATCTACCTCCCAAGGAATAATCTTCTGTTGTATACCCAGGGAACCAATTCATTAGAAATGCTGAGATTGAAACACACTGTGTGCAATATTATAGAAAAGACTAGAATCCACCAAATTTTCCCTGTGTACCCAGCATTTTATTACTAGACCTTTACCATAACATCATTAAATAAATATCATGATCCCCATTTTTATGGAAAGGAACCCAGGTGAAGAAGAATTCAGTGACATTCAGACCATAACAGACAGTAAATGTAGCAAAGTAAAGAAGTAGTTCTTCCTTTTTTGGATGCCAAGAATTAGTGGACCTTGAGAATGTAAGGGGAGGTCATCCAGGCACATCACCTCATCATTCCTCTCCGTGTATGGACACTCATGGTTCTGGAAAACTAAGTGTTCACAGTCTATTTTGCCTTTGTATTAGCTCTATAAGTAGGTCTGGAATTCAACCACCCATCTGTTCACCTAGATGTTCACCCCAATCTAGTTTTCCTCAAATTCAATTCTGAAGAACTAAGGGTTCTAATGATCAGCATAGACAAATAATGTTTCTGGACAATGAATGGAGTGAGGTTCTACATGTCATATAGAAGAAACCCAGGGGTCTGGGGAGAGTGGAGTCTCCTATGGCCATGCAGGTCACCCTGCCTAGTCCACAGTGTAACGAGAAAAGCAGTATTATGGAGAGGAAGAGCCAACCATGACTCCCAGCCCCAGTAGTTCAGTCAGGTACTGGTTGGCTCAGGATGAAAGTAAAATCCTAAGATGGTTCAAAACCTTCAGACAAGGGTCTTCCTTTGAGCTTAGAGCTGATTTAGTTCATCCAGAACTAGGATGGCATTCTAACAAAGCACTCACCCTTTGCTAATGCAATGTTTTAGGAACATACTCCTGGCAAGAGTGGGGAGAATGATTTGTAGAGGGGCCAAGACTTGGATCAGGAGGGTGATGGGATAGGTGACTATTGCTGCTGAGGGATTAAGGACTTTTTTGGATGGAAAAAGTTGCACCCTAAAGTATACTTAGCTCTTGGATCAAGATTTGTCAATCGTTTCCTGTGTTTAAGAGCTGCCATGACATGCAAGACTGGCTGGCTTTAGTGAAACCAGGGGATTGGGAAGGATTCCAGGGTCACCCACATTGGTTGTGCCATTAAATTTCTGGAAAAAGGATAAATAATCAGCCTATTACTTGAATGATTTGTCTACGGGATGCAAAACATCTGCACATATAGAAACATGTAAGCCATAACATTTTCACATTAATGGAATGCTTTTTTGTCACAAAGCCCTGGATCTTGCCATGTCCCCAGATTAAATCATTCATTTGTTCAACTTATAAGTATTACAAAGAAATATTTTAAGACAAAGAAAATGGTAAAAAATTACTGCCATTGTTAAGGCTTACATTTTGTGGGGAAGACAGGCAATAACAACAATACAAAAGCACTTTCTAGTACATCTGATGATGATTCGTGCCTTGAGGGTAAGTAAGGAAAGAAGAGAGATAAGGACTGTAGGCTGGGTAGGAGCAAAGACTGCAGTTTGAAATATGTGATCAGAGAATGCTTTTGGTAGAAGGTGGTATCTGAACAAATCTCTAAAGGAGAGGAGGAGAGCATTCTAGAAAGAAGGAACTGCAAGTAAAAAACTTTTAGGGAGAGAGCCTGGGGCTGAGGCTCAGCAGTATGGCACTTGCCTGGCATGTGTGAGGCACTGGGTTCGATTCTCAGCACTTCATATAAATAAATAAATAAATAAACAAATAAATAAATAAATAAAAATAAAGGTCCATCAACAACTAAAAAAACTACTTTAAAAAAATGTTTCCGGAAGAGAATATGCACAGGGTGAGTTCTGGCTAATGTGGTCAGATAATCTAGGTGGGAGATTAAAGAAGCTTGAACCAGGCTAGTAGCTGTGGAAGTGATGTAAAGCAGTAGGATTCCAAATGCTTTTTGAAGGAAGAGGTGGTAAGGGGTTGTGCAAGGGACATAAGTGAAGAGAGAGGTCAAAGGACTCAATAGTGTCGGTGTAAGTGGCCATTTACAGAGATGAATCACACCTTGTTCCCAAGATCACACCTTGTTCCCAAGATCACAGCTCTGGGATGGCTATGCTGAGTATAAGATGTCCACCTGGAAGTCACGTGAGCTTCAGAAATCTGAAGTCCAGAAGAGACATCTTTCTTGGAGACTATGGTTGGAAAATCCTGCATAGAGATGGATCAGAGCCATGAGCCTGGATAAAATGCCCCCCAAAGAAAGTGAGGCGAGAGAGGAGAGGAGCTCAATTAGGGAAGAAGGAAAGAGAGAATGGAGCCTCCAGAATCAAGTGAAGGAGTTTCTAAAGAAGCAGCAAGAAGCTGAGCAGCTGCTTCTTACAGAACAAGGAGATTAAGAACTGAGAGTGATCATGCGACTTGGTGATGTGATGACCTTGAAAGGGAATGTCCTGGTGCAGCATTTGTAGTGAAAAATTGATTTGCATGAATTAAAAAGAAAGAAAGAACAGAACTAGAGAGGAAGGATAACCCTCTCCAGGAGAGGTTGGAGGAGGCCAAGAAGAAGGGAGCACTAGATGGGGGCAGGGGCTTTATGGGGTCACAAAGAGTTTGTTTTCTAGAGAGGAGGCCTGTGAGCTTATGTATTTGTAACTGATGGGAGCCACCCAGTAGACGAGAAAATGTGATGTTGCCGGAAAGAGCAAGGACAATGGCTGGAGATGTTCTGCAGGGCTTTCTGGGGAGAAGACAGTGCCGCTTGGGAAGGCAGAGCCATACCATGTATGCAGATGGTGGGATGCAGGTGCTGTGCCTCAGGGGTGTCCTCTTCTTTGGATAATTTTGATTTTTCCCAAAGGGAGTGATCATAGCCAGTGACCACAGATACAAGAAATGAGGACAGGAATGGGGTGAAAAAAACATATTTTAAGAAGTGTCATTCTTTGTGGTCTGAAAAGGTCAAAGACAGCATCAAAGTAACAGAGAGTGAGCTGGAAACTGGATTGGAGAGAGGGATCCTCAAGTTTATGGAGGGATTGGAGATAATACAGCCAAGGGGATGTCCGTGTAAGACTGTGACCAAATCCAGGCAGACATGTTTCTCAAAATGGACCAAACTTAGGAAGAAAGGGCTTGGGATTTTTCCTAACCAGCAAGAAAAGTCAACAAAGGGATTTTATTTACTTCTAAGGCCTTTAAGAAGAAATGGGGTGAGAGAAAGAATGAGCAATAGAGGGAGGAAGGGAAGGATGTTGGCAGCAAAATGCACCACTTAATAACATCATTTTTCTGCAAGTAGAGCTGGAGAAAAAGTAACCAAGAAACCCAAAACACTGTAGTTTCAGAGCTTTCTAAAGCTCTTCATCCATATCTCTAATAAAGAGCAGCAATTTGTCTGTATTTCACAGACACACTGGAGGAGCTGGCAGCAGCCTTGACCCTGACCCGCCTGTTTATGAGGATTAGAGGGAAAGAGGAGGCATAACTCGCAGGCAGCAATGCGGAGAAAGCCCACATGCACGCTGGAGCCTGGCCTGAAGAATGTGCAGCTTGTTCTGCCTCAGCTAGAGGCTCTGAAATCAGCTCCCCATCATCAAAATGAACCCTCAGTCAACCAACACAGGGACTTTGCACAGAACAAGCACTGTTGATATTTGGTGTTGACCAAGTGACGCGAATGGTCACCGCTCTGGGCCTTTACAGAATATGTGGCCCCCAGGATATATGAGTCTTTAGGTGAAGATCAAAATGTCCTGAGACTCCTCTGGGATAGTGACATTATCTTGAGGAAGGAAATTGTGGGGCCCAGAGTTTGAAGTCTCAGGTTTCAATTCTCATTTCTACCTAGTCCACAAACATTTAATGAACGACTATTATGTGCTAAGTTTTGCCCAGGGACTTTGGGGAATCATGACACTTAGTCAATATTGCATGTTTACCAAGGTGAATGAGATACAATACAGGTCAACTAAAAGATTTAAAATTTGTGCTCATCTGGTTTATATTGTTTCAGGCTTTTAAAGTGTATTTTGATTATTCTGGTGAAGCATTATTAGCCAAGCAGATGAGAACAATCTCAATATTTCACACATAAGAATCATCTGACAAAAATACCCATTAGGTTGACTACAAACCACAAATGGAGAGTAATAAATAATACATAGCATCATTCTGAATCAGTACACATGTGTGTGTTAATTACTACAGTCATAAAGGAAGTGAGGTCATTTATTTTTCAAAGAATTAATGAAATGGATGCTTTCACCTCTGAGGCCTTCCCTCTGTTCCAGAAATTGAATCCAAGTCTTATAGAGAGACATTGTGGAAAAAATCAGTGAAGCTTCTGTACAGAGTTTTGATTATTATTAATCAATGAAGCAGACAGTATGCTGTTCATTATTTCAAAGCTGATAATTATCTACTTGGAACAAATGATATTACTCATTTTAATTTCAATTATGTATCTGATGTTTCAATTATGTATTTGGTGTTGAAATATTCACATATTTAGTAAAAATCCACAAAACAGTGGATACTATATGAAAAGACAAATAATAATAGATAGGTATTCACCTCCTTATTTTCTTTTTCCTTAAAAACTTTTGAAAACTTTTTGTATTGTAAACATGTGCTTGCTTTAAACGGAACATTTTTGAAAATGTAAAATAATAAAATTCACCTATAATCTCACATCCCATAATTATTAACATTCTGATATCATCATTTTTTACTATGCAGAAAATAAGTTAGTATTTTTTGTTTGTTTTTGTGGTGCTGGGCATTGAACCTAGGGTCTTGTACATGCAAGGCAAGCACTTTACCAACTGAGTTATTTCCCCAGCCCAAGAAAATAAGTTTTCAATCATAATGCACATGGAGATACAGGCTGCATGTAGTTTTACATAATACACATTTTACTTAACATTACATTGTGTACATGTTGTTACCTTTGCAATTTCATACCAATCAATCATTCTGATATTTTGAGCATTTAGGATTTTATTTTTTACTTTTTGTAAAATGATAACTATATCTCTATATTCTTTAGGATGGATTGTGGTTGTCCTTATTATTTTCCTATTCTAGACAAGATTTTGTGGCATTATATTGTTTAACATTTTTGCCAACCTATGTGTGTACTAGGAAATGTCACATATTTGTTTTCTTTCTTTCTTTCTTTCTTTCTTTCTCTCTCTCTCTCTCTCTCTCTCTCTCTCTCTCTCTCTCTCTCTTTCTTTCTTTCTTTCTTTCTTTCTTTCTTTCTTGTTGGTGCTGGGGATTGAACCCAGGATCTTGTTCATGTAGTGGAGAGGCAAGTACTCTACCAACTGAGCTACATTCCCAGCCCCACACATATTTGTTTTCTATCCAGACTCTAGAATGTTTAGATTAATTATTGAGTCTGAAATTTGAAGCAATCTTAATATCTACAAATATTGATATCTTTACCCTTTCCATAGATAAGTCTCTTATATCCATAATAGGTCTTATTCCAGTAGCTAGAACTTTTATAACATGATAAAATAGTAGTGATGATATGGACATTATTTACTATTATTATTTTTAGTACCAAGAATTGAACCCAGGGACACTTAACCACGGAGCCACATCCCCAGCCCTTTTTTGTATTTTATTTTGAGACAAGGTCTCGCTGAATTCCTTTGAGCTTTGAACTCATGATCCCCCTGCCTCAGCCTCTTGAGCTTCTGGGATTACAGGCATGTGCCACCATGCCCAGCAATGTGGACATTCTTGTGTTGCTTCAGATTTATTGGGAAAACTTCTCAGATTTCTCCATTAGGTATGACAGTGACGGTGACAGTTGGTATAAGATGTAGCAACTTCATCATACAAAAGAAGCATTCTTCTATTTTAGTTCACCAAATTTTTATAAGAAAAGTTATTTAATTTTATCAAAACCCAATTCAAACAGTGACAACTAAATAGATTTTCTTTTGAGACAGAATAGGTCACCAAAATCTTAGTACATTATAGTATTGCGGGATTCGTTTTTTATTATTAAGTTGTACATCAGGTTATATAAAGTTTTGTCTCTTTTTTTTTAACACCTAAATTCTTCTCCATCAGACAAAACTCTTTACTACAAAATCTTCCCCCAAACACCGATTTTAGCTGACATTCTTTGAGGGTCTATTAGGTTGCAGGCACAATTTGTAAGTAAGATACTTGCATCTGCCAATGATCCAATAAGGGAAATCTTATTATTCCCATTTTAAATATGAAGAAATATAGACACAGAAGTCAAGCCATTCCTGTGAGTTCACACAGCCTGTGAGCAACAGAATCAGGATCTGGATTCCAGAAAGTCTGAAATCCGAGTGGGCCCATAGCCACCACCAAACTCCCTTCCTTTTAATCATGGCTTTACATCTCCCACCCAGGTGGCCTGGGGCAGGTTTCTTTACTTCTCTCAGAAACAGTTTCCCTCATATCCAAATGAAGAATAACTATAGAAATAATGATACCTTCCTAATGGGATTGGTATGACACTCCTCTGTACCTGGCATGAAGAGCACACGTCCATAAAATGGTGACTAATTTTTCTTATTATTACCTTTATTACTTACCTAACAAATATCTATTGAATGCTTACCTGTGCCAGGAATATTTGGAAAATAACAACACCCTTATGGAATTTCTGTTATATTAGAGAGTGCTATACTTTATCACACTCTACTATGGCTCTTCATCCATTGCGTGCACTTTTGAAATACACAACATTTGAGTAAGTTTAACAAGGTTAAATTTACTTTGCAGTAAAACCTGACTTGAGCTGCTGTGTGATTATTTGTACACTACTTATTTCAGCTTCACTGCAGAAAACAAATGTGACCACCAAGAACTCCCCGAGGGCCTCCTGGAAGGAGTGATAATATTCATAGTATGAACCATGTGGTGCATTTCTAATCCCCAAATCTTCTACATTCAAGGCATCTGGTTCCAAGAATCTTGGATAAGAAAATAGGGTCCTATATGATATAAAATATCAGATTGTGCTAGAAAAGAAAGGCATTATGTTCTAGTTAATCTATTAGGGTAATAAATTTGTTCTTTCAATTAGAATGCAAGTCCTTTGAGGGCACTGACTTTTCTTCTCATCATATTGTCCCTACTGTGACTCACATGCTTCAAGTAATCAGTGGGTTCTTGATAATCATTCCACTCAATTTAATTCAATTCAAGAGCATCCTCTTTGATCCAAGATATTTCAATTCCCTGTAGGATTACTTCTTTCAGATAAAAACATCAACATAAGTCATCGTTTTCTAACAAATTGGGACATGTGGACAGAGCTAGCCTTTACTTGCATTTCTATATACCTGGAGGTGATTTTCAATCTCATATCAATATCTGAAAAATAACTGCATTATTAATAAAGTGTTTGCAATACATTATCACATTTAACAATTTCACTTCTACCATGAGGCTATCTCAAAATGTTTTGGCAAAGAATAGAACTATGGCATTTGCTCAAATGGTAAGGAGCTCTGTTTCCCTGAGATGTCTGTTCAAAGACGGCCCTGTGATGCAGTGGGGGCCGCCTTGGCACAAGGCATGAGCCATGCCATCGAATCTTGTCTTACACTTCAACCACGAGGGCCTCCTTCTGATTCTGGAGCTGTTTCATCTTGTCAATTGCTTTGTGTTTATATTAGATTAGGATTTGCTGGCATTGCAGGGGAGATGTTGAAACTGCCTCAAGCAAGCTCTATGAGCCATAAATAAGAAGAGCAATGCCTTACATGGCTTTCACACATTATATGTTTCAAACTACTTTCACACACATGATTTCAGAATAATTTTCCATCTGCTGATTTCCCTAGGTCAGCCTTCTCCTGCCATTTCCCACGTGGCTCTCTGTAGCAATAATTTAGAGGTCCGACTGCATGATTTTACACATGACTATTACAAAGGAGGTGGGAGGGGAAGCTTTGATTTTCTGTCAACCCAAAGGACCATCTCTGGATTTTTTGTGGGTCTTTTGTTATCTCGGTCTGAATCTCATAGGGCAGGTGCCAGAAAAAAATCATCCCGTGGTTCTAGCACCTGATGGACACACCCTTCTTTGATGTGGAGAAGCTCTCTGTTTCAAAGGCAGCAATCACTGCCTTTCAGAGTCAGGTCTAGTTCCACTGGTAAAATTAGCTGAGCACACACCATCTTACAGCGCAGGGTCATGTGTAGATGGGCACTGAATACATCCACTGCAATGATTGATAATGATTACAGGCCAAGTGAGGAAAGGTGACTTGCACAGGGCTAGGTACTCAATAATTGCTGATTGATGAACGGTGACAGCTACTAAATGCCACTTTAAAAAATAGCTACACTTGAAAGGATATGTAGGTTAATTCGAGCTCCTGGATAAAATGCCTGGGATTGAATTGTGGAAGTCTTTGTTAAGGCAGCCATCCCCAAAATAGAGTAAAGGAATGGTAAGCTATTGTAGTTTTCCCTGCAGAGGGAAAACCACTTACCGAAGAGAGAAGACTAAGGTCATACCTACTGCAAGGAATAGAAAACAAGGCCTGTGCATGAAGACCACTGCTTTTGGTGCAATTCACCCTCTTTTATTGTGTGAGATGAGTCAACTACATAATTTTCAGTATTCTGTGCTACATGAAATGCAGCCCTTTTGTTCATAAAATACGAGGAATTTCAAAATTTGACAGTAGGACATTAAACCAAGCATGCAACCATTGTAAGCACAGGTCCCAGTCCCACAAAGGTGGCCCATGCTATGAGTAACAATAGTTTGCACACTGCCCTGCAGCTGTCTCTCTTGCAGCCTGTAATTGATGGGCTTTCTGTGTCCCAAAAGGCTCAACACGTGGGCAGAGCAAACAACCTGAGCCAGGAAAGATGAAGTCAATTGTTATACTGGCTCTCATGAAATGTATCCTTCAAATTAGAAGTGGAAAGTAAGTAGGACAACCCAAAGGGTTTCTCTGCAGGCTGAGTATTCACCTTGATCATTGAGGAGAAAAATTTTTTGTGGGGTTCAATTTTTATAGCGTGGGATATAAGGTTGCTTCTTCGTCTGCAACAGAGGCTCAAGGAGGTCACGCTAACACTTTGGAGCTCAGGCAGCTCCAGCGCACAGCAATCTGGAGACATGTTAGCAACTGTAGAATCAGAAGCCTGCCATTTTGAACTAACTTCTCTTGGTTTAACCTCCTTTGTAGGTAGAATAAATATAGGATTTCCAGTCAAATTTGTTTTTCAGATGAACAACAAATAATTTTGATGTAAGTATGCTGCAAATATCACATGAGGCACAATTAAACATCAATTTTTTTATCTAAAATTTAAATTTAGTTGGCACTTCTGTATTTGTTAAATCTTGCAACTTTATCGACTGGGTTCTTGATAGATTCTCCTTTTGTATTAAGTAGAGTTCAGTGTGAAAATGCACACCTCTCCCAGTTCAGCTAGAATTTTAGAGAGGTGACAATAGAAGACCATAGACATATGTGGTCATGTTAATTGTGAGCTGCCCAAGTGAAAGGTGAAACTCAAAATAAATTCTGATACAGAGACATCTCTGTGCCTTTCCTCACCTGGGCATCATCCTGCAGTTCCTGCCCTCACTGTACACTGGCATCAACTAGGGAGTATTGTAAACACTGGTGCTTAGGTCCTGTACCCCCAAGGTTCTTATTTAATGTGTCTGGGATATAGTCTGGGAAGGTGGATTTTAAAAAGCTGTTCTAGTGGGAACTAAAACATCAGCAAGTTACCTGTTCTGATTTATTCAGGAAGCCACTATAAAGCCCCAAGTACAAACACACACACAAACACACACACAGCCCCCAAATACAAGAGTATGAATCAATTAAACATTAACTTTCATATCTATAGGAACTGTCCCTTCTTTCCTTTTCTTCCTTTTTCTTCCTTCTCTCTCACCCCCTTTTTTGTTCAAAGCATTAGGTTAGCCTTGCCCAATATCAATTGTTTATAAACTTGGTTGGATGTTAGAATCACATGAGGTATTTTTAAAAGATACTGGTGCCAAGACCCCATCCCCAGATAATCATATGTATTTTATCTGGCGAGAGGGTTCCTAGCATAAGTATTTTAAAAAATCTCTCCAGACAATTCTAACGTGCAATCTGAGCCAAGGGCCACTCTACTTAAGATTGATACTCAAAATTTGGTATGCATTAGAACCTTCAGGGCGATTTGTAGATATGCAGATTCCTGTCATCTCTCCTAACCCATCACTGACATCCTGTGAAGCCCAAGAACATGCACCTGTAAATAGGTGGTTCTAACAGATCTCTTCTGCTGAAAGGTTGTTCAGACTGAGGCTTCTCCTACCCCCAAGCTTGGCTATCCCAGGGAGTGGTGGAAAGATGTCAGTGAGTCTGAATGTGTTCTATTCTGTTGCTGGATGGTCATTGGTATTATGGTGGGAGTAAGAAACCAAAGATTTAGGCCAATATCCCCTGCATCCTTCTCCCACCATTTTGAACTTATTGGGCCAGTTTAGGGGTACTTCAGCAAAGCTTTTATCATATTGAGGCATTTTAAAACGGTGAAATGAAGGAGAAAGCAGGCACCTTTATGTATGTGAAGCTGGTTCACCCTGGCAATGATTTGGGTGTTTTAACCTTGGTTAAAGATTGGGTAGTACATGGCAGGAGCCGTGGACATTAAAACACATTGAGCACATGCGGAATCAGTGCCTCATCCCATGACAGCAGCTGGGCCTTGGGTGCTTCAACATTTCCCCCATCCTGACACATTTACAGAGATTGCAACCCCATACACACACACATATCCATCTTTGCTTTTATATAGATTATCCACATTTCCAGGGCCAGCAGAAATGTCAGCTTCCCCAGGGAATCCTCTTGGTCTCCACAGCAAGAAGTACCTTCTCTGCTCACCATACACCTCTTGGTTCTTTAAACACCTTCTATGATATTTATCTTACTCTATACCTTCTTGTGTTTTTCTCATAAACTTAAAATACCCTGTGGGAATGTAAGACTCTTGGAGGTATGTCATTTCTCTCTGCACCTCTTTAAAATGGATCACCTCATTGCACAGGTGTCAAATGCTTGTATATTGAATTAGATTGTGATTGTTAATATAGAAAGCCTGTAACTTATTAAGAATCAGTGAGAATCACTGTGTTTCCAGCGAAATTGAGAGAAACAGAGGTCACAAGAGAATACAAGAATATTAAGGTTCACTGAATTTCCCGTTCTGAGGGTCAGCATAGAAGGAAAATCTGAACACATCTTTGTGTTTCTGGATATAGCAACTATATTTTCTGGATATAGCAACACATGTAAGTTCTGAATTGTTTATAGGTTTATTGGGTCTTACCATGAAGAATAATTCATAAATTTTATTTTCTCTTGATAGTAAAAATCCTTTCTGTTTAAGGTAAAATATCATGTCTGTTAAGAAGTTTCCCTTATTTTGAGCCAGGAACCTAAACCTAATCCCCTTCACTAAAAAAGAGAATGGTTAGATGCTCTTGAATTTACTACCCAAGTTGCCCCCCTACACCTCCAACTTTGCTTTTCTGTATGTTATCCATCTCTCCAGGGCCAGTAGAAATGTCAGCTTCCCCAGGATCCCTCTCTCAATCCCCACATCATGGAATGTCTTCTCTGCTCACCATACTCCCCTTTGTTCTTGAAACATCTTTGGTGATATTAATGTTTGCATCAATCTCGTCTGCTAACCACATGTTCGGTTATCCATCACATGGCCTAGGCCCTTAAGTTTCTTCCCTTATAGTAGCAAGAAACCCAGGAATGGTTCAGAGTGTAGGCTCTGGAGCCTGAAGGCCCCATTTGAATTCTGGCTGTCACACTTACTAGTGTGACTTATTCTCCATGATCTTAGGTAAGTTTAGCCTCCTTGGGCATCAGCTTCCTTTCTTGGAAAAGGAGATAATAATAGTGCCTACCTCATGGGAGTGTTGTGACGATGACAAGAACTGACATATGCAAAGCACTTAGAGTACAGCTTGGCATGTGGTAAGTGCCACTCTGGGAACCTGCAACACTCCATAGCCCTAGAAGACTAACATTAGTCTTTCCTGTTCAGCAGTGAGTGTACACATCCCCCCACCCCCTGCTTCTCGGTCTTCCTCTTTCTCTTCAAACTAAGTAGACATATCTACAAAACAGCATATAAACACTAAAGCAAATTTAGGGGAAATGTTAAAGCAACTAATGGGTGCTAAGAGATGGGCATTCTTACACTCTTCTGGTATAACTGTAAATTGATCAATATTTCTGAAAAGTAAACTGGTAATATAAGGATCTTAAAAATATTAAAACCTAAATATTTAAAAATGTTATGTCCTTAAGTCAATCCTAAGGGGAAACTGCCAGAAATGTGGACAAAGATTTATTCACAAAAAGGCCCATTATGATGTTGCCTTTAATGATAAAATTGGAAATTATTTAAATGTGAAATGCTAAAAAGTAATTTAATAAATTGCGGTTTATTTGAAGAATGAAATGTTATAAAACTAATGAAAACTTTTATGAGAAATGTTAATTACATGAAGAAATCCACATACTTATAAAATAGGATAAGATAAACATTAACATACAATATTATTTCAACCAATGTTATTTCTAGCTTCAAAATAGAAAAAAATTACTCCTTTCTTTATAATATACATATATTTTTAAAAACTTGATACCAGTATGATTTTAACATACTGGAAGAAAGAAGTATGTGCAGAATGTGTGCATCAGAATTCGTTCTTACCATTGTATGGTTATTTCAGAAAGTTTTGTGTACTATTGGGAAGAGCCTTAGAAATTAAACTATTCCCATC
Organism: Spermophilus citellus; assembly: GCF_964194105.1. NCBI lineage: Eukaryota > Metazoa > Chordata > Mammalia > Rodentia > Sciuridae > Spermophilus > Spermophilus citellus. The sequence goes on along the minus strand of NC_138183.1, from coordinate 89,729,247 downwards.
TGACATAGGGTATAAACATATTTGCTCAATAGTTCACTTTATTATTTATAATATATCCTTTTCTTTTATAAGCTAAAATAGTTCAAAGAAAGATGAAAACACCATGTGCATGCACCCAAGTGCGCACAAGCGCGCGTACACACACACACACACACACACACACACACACACCTTTAGGTGCCAACAAAATGAGGAGACAAGAAAGTACAAGGAGCATATCTGGTACCAACTTCTAAGCATTACCATTTTGGGTACTGATTTGGGTAATGCCGCACTCCTAACCAATGTTGTTGAGGTTTAAATGTTCATAAAGGCTCAATAAAAGCCCATCTGGGTTGGAATGATATGAGAGAGTAAGTAACATCTCAGATATAGGCAACTGTGCAGAACAGTGTGAAGGTAACCAAGGATGGGGAGAATTGTGAGTAAGGTTTACACCGAGGGAGCATGCAAGGCATCATGGGAAGGAGGTGAGAAAGCAGCAAAAAGCAAACCCTAACTGGCTTTTATTACCACAACAACCACAAGGTTTCCATATTAGGCATAATTCTACATGGAAGTCATAATGTCCTAAATCTAACTGCCTGCCAGCAAGGCGATGGATGTCCACCAAAGGGTGGTGAATTGGTGTTCCCTAAACCACCACCATTTTGAAATGCTGATCAGCCTTGTCCCAGATGTTTATCGTGGCACATTCCCGAGAGTTACTAACATTGTCCCCATTGATAAATGAGAAACAAAATATTCTCAAATCCAGTGAGGGAAAAAAAATATCTTTGAAACATAGTGATCCATGAATTCCTAATACAAAGGAAAAATGTAGGCCTTAGTGAAGGGGATTAAACTACCCCACCCATCAAAGACCAAAATTTGAGCGTCATAAATCCCTGTGTGTCTGATGGGGGTGTCAGACAGGAGCGTGTGGGTCTGAGACATGCCCCAGTACAGCTCCCTCTCATGCATGGCCTGACACCCAACAGCTACCCAGGATACAGATAAGCAGAACATAATCTCCAGAGAGGCCAACAGACAGGATATTTTTAACAAATCAGAACTTGATAAATTATACCCCATTTGATTCAAATGTATAATATGTCAAGATCATTGTCTGTCATGTGTAACTAATAAAAATAAATAAATTTTAAAAAAAGAGCTGGAGGGCAGAAACATTGATAGCCATCCCATTTAGAGAAACAAAGCCATCCTCAATTGTTGAGTAGCATTCCTAAGGGCCCTCAGATGTATTTTTATTTGACTGATATATTTTTTAAAAGCCAACTCTTTATATTACTTGTCCACATTTTAGAATCAGGAAATTTCATAGAAGAAAGACAAATTTCTGGCTTTAAGGAAGAAAAAGAAAGAAAGAAAGAAAGAAAGAAAGAAAGAAAGAAAGAAAGAAAGAAAGAAAGAAAGAAAGAAAGAAAAGAAAAGAAAAGAAAAGAAAAGAAACGAAACAGATGATCCTGCAGAACAGTCCACATTCTGTTAGTAAAAATTAGGAAGTGACCTTCTTTAGAAAAGGCAAAACATGTTCCATTCTGAGCAGTCTCCAGGAGCCCCCAGTGCTAATAGATTTGCCTGACTCCTATAATAGGCATTGAGTTTACAATTCATGAATCATGAATCACAGATTATAGAGGTAAATATAAAAATCAAGTAGTTCATTCTTCTTCAACTTTTAGGGGTGATTTACAAACATTTCCCTTTTTCCTTTTCTTTGAACTTTACTAGCCCCCAGAAAGAAATTAACCAATAAAATTTTCATTTCAGTTTTCAAAAGGAAAAAAAAATCATATTAAATTAGAGACATATGAGAGATGATTTTTGGGGTACTAATGAGTCCATTTGAGCCTCTTTGGAATTCTTCTGAGAGGTGAAAAGTGAGAGGTGTATCTTATTCTCTAGAAAACCTTCACCTGAAGCCTGAATCTTCCTAAAGACAAGCAGAATTAGGGAGAAGCAGCATATCTATGGAAATGCAAAATTTCCCTGTCATAAGAATAAATCCTAAAAGATAAACTTTTAGCTTCAACATAGAATGAAGTTATAGCTCTTTGACAAATGATGTTCTGTGTTGTCATGACAACGGGTCCTGCTAGAGGTGTGCATACAGAGGCCTGCCCATAAATCAGAACGTTTTAGGAAAGGGTTTAAACAAACATTTCTAGGCTACTCCCCAGATATAGTGCCAAAAAATGTAATTATAGACATTTGTATCAGTCTACCATGAAGTATGACAGCTCCAATTTTACAAAATATTAATTAAAAAATCTATTAAATCCATGTCCCTTGGAGAGAAATTAATATCACACCTAAGGTTGGGAGTCAATGCAGCTCAATGGCTGTGAAAATTGGGGTAGCTGAGTCAGAAAGGATTCTCTCATCTATAAGCAGTATAGGTAAGAGTTCAGGTAAGATTCTCTGAAATGCTAAGGGGAAGAAAACAATGCTTAGAGCCTTTCTGGGAGCTTGATAAAACAAAAATAATCAAAGATTTGGGGATGTAATTGGGAAGGAAAAGCTGATAGACCGAGATTAGCTCACCTGAAAAGACAGGGTGAAGCATCTAAGAATTATTAAATTCAGAAAGACTGACAAGCGGTAACCATTACCAGCTTCCAATGAGGTCAAGAAAAATAAGAACTAGCTTAAAGTCAGCCACTGGAACAACGTTTCTTTAGGTAAAGATCAGGAGGTTCCACCCCAAAGGTCACAAATTTGCAGCCTGCAGGCCAAATTGAGTCAAGAGGCAAGTTTGTCTGGCCTGCATAATGTTCTTTTTAAAAACCTATATTTGCCTGCCAACATTTAAAAAAATCAAGAGATTTTTTGACATAAAACTCTGGCTGCTTCTTTTTAAAAATCAGATGATTTGGAACAATGAGCCTGGAATCCCATTAGGCAACTAGAGCTGAAACTGAGTTCAGAAAATACAAGCTCCATCAAGGACAGAACTTTGCCTTTCCCACCCTGGTGGCCCCAGCCCTCAGAACAGCACAGGGCATAGAGAAGGGGCTCAGTACATGTTTGCATGAATGAATGAGTAGCAGCTGCTCCCTGTCAATAATACAACCATTCTCTGGAGGGCTACCTACTCCCCAGATTGTCGGTCCCTGAAGACATTTGAGTTGTCCACTTTGCTCTGTGATATAAAGAATTCTTTGGTGGAGATAGCCCATGTTGCCTCTTGATGGGATTTCTCATAGAACCTACTCTGGTGGCCACATATGTAAACCACTGGAGAGAATGACAGTGCTGTAATATTCTTTAAGGATTTTTAAGAATAGTCCAAAAAGTGGACTTGGCACCATCATTCATCCTTCAGGTAGTGTGCTGTACACAATGGCTTGCCAAGGAAGCCCTCACAGTGCCTGAATTATAGCAAGCACTTCTGAAGGCTTCACATTTGATCTCGTTCATTCACTCAACAAACAGAACTCCTAAATATTATATGACTAAGGTCCATTGGCTATGTCTCTTTTACCAGATGTCCAGAGATTTAAATTTTTATTAAACCAGTGAATGAGTGGTGGGAATTTCTATATAGTACAATTATATTGTAGATCTAGTATTGCCAGATGTGTGTGTGTGTGTGTGTGTGTGTGTGTGTATACATAATTTGGGGGGAGGCAGGTACTGGGGATTGAACTAGGGGCACTCGACCACTGAACCACATCCCCAGCCCTATTTTATATTTTATTTAGAGACAGGGTCTCACTGCATTGCTCACTTTTGCTGAGGCTGGCTTTGAACTCTTGATCCTCCTCCCTCAGCCTCCTGAGCCACTGGGATTACAGGCATGCATTACTGCACTATATATATATATATATATATATATATATATATATATATATATCTCCACATCTTTTATGAGGATAAGTATATACTTATCCTCATAAAAGATGTGGAAGAAATAAGTATTCCTATTTTATAGGAAAGGAAACTGAGAAGTTAATATTTGACTCAGATCTCCTTGGCAACTGCACAACGTGCCTCCCATTGTGCTGACAATCTCTCCACTAGTCTCTAGTCTCAAGTACAGTGGGTTGAATAGAGACCTCCAAAATGATATGCCCAATCTTAACCTCTGAAACCCGTAATAATGATCTTATTTGGAAAGAAAGTCTGTTTCAGATATAATTAAGAGAAGAAATTTCTGCTGTTTTAAGTCACCAAGTTTATGATAACTTGTTACTGCAGCCCTAGGAAACTAATACATAAGGATATTCCTGGTCCCCATATAAGAGAAGTTTCCCAGAAAACATTGCCTGTACTGTTCACAAGAAAGATCTGGCTTTTTTCAGGATCCTAGAACTTTATGGGTTATATTTTCCTCTCATCTCAGATGCTCCCTATTTCTGACCAAGCCTTCCAGCCTAAGGTGCCACACAGCTTCACCCACAAATATTCCCAAGTCTCAACAAAAGCGGACTCAGTTGAGGATTAGATACACTTCATTTGCTCCTTTAAAAACACAGTGAGCAGTGCTGAGAGGATGGACCAATGTTTTGTAGCCATTTGGCTTCATGCAGAAATAGAGGACCCAGGAGTAGAAGAAAGAAGTCCTCATTCTGTGTGGGAATTCTGTGGCAGCTCCTGGGAGGAAGATGGGAATTGAGCTGGGCCATGAAAGATGGATAGCAGTTGTTGTGAATTAGTGATCATTATTGTCATTGCTACCACTTACTTAGCACCACTTACTTAGCACCTACAACATTTCACGTGCTGCCCAAATGGCTTACCAGACTTTTTACCATTTAATTCTCCCACAAGGTAGGTATTAGTCACCTTCTCTTGCAGAGGAGACATCTTTGACTTGGAGAATTAAGGCCCAAGTCCAAGGCCACCCAACCAGTGAGTGACATGATTCTGACAAATGCACAGGGTGCAGGAGGAAGAGATGCCTGGCCCTGCAGGTGGCTTGGAGAAGTGGAATAGAGGTAGCAGGTGGAAAAGGCATGGCTGGAGCTCCAGTGTCCTTAAGTTGGAATACCCTTTGGGGGCACTTGGACTTTATCTCCTTAGCCAGTTGAATTGCCAAGTGTTTGTGAAGACTTACATCTGCATTTTGGGAAAGAGATGTGAGACTCAGGGTAGAAACATGGCGAGAAGGGTAAGAGGACCAGTTTGCCCCTCTTAAGTACAGAGAATCTGAAGGAAGGCAGAAGAGGTGGAGTGGAAAAGGGCACAGGACTGAAAGATACTGGGGAGGAAACACTGACTTGATTTCCAGACAGCATGCAAAAGGTGAGAGTGAGGAAGCTGTCCTGGCTGATTCAGAGGGACCAAAGGATGAATTCACAACAGCAGAGGGCACAGGGCAAGTGCTGTCAGAGGCAGATGTGATAAACTCAGTTAAAAGAGTCTGATCTTTTGTGCCTGAGAGACCCACAAAGTCCAGAGACGCTCAATTAGCAGATGCTGCTGCTAAGACTGACTTCTGTCCCTACCTCTGATGAATTTCCTTCCAGGGCATTTAAAGGATGCATCTTTAGATTGAATACTGAAGAGTTTTAAACTCTCCAAAGCAAATAGCACGTTGGAGTACTATGATTCAAGATATGGAAGCCACAAGTCTAGTTCTCTAAAAGATATCACCTCACCAGCACCAGGACAAGCATGTCTCAAGCTCAGAATTCAGCACTGGGGTAGAGAGAAACACAAAACACTGCCTGAATCTCAGATATGAAATTTCCAAACCAAAAGAAAAATAAGTTAGAATTGGGAGCTAACACTAGAGTTCAGAAGCTCATTCTGGGATGTCTGGAGTATTGCTGGCTCCAGAAACTCATTCTAGTTTTTATCAGGCTTCCCGTGTCTTCTCTGAATAGCCATGCCATCCTCTCTCCAAGCCCTCCTAGAGAAAAAGGACAGGTAGAAATCCAAGGCTATCATACTTGACATGCCAATATATCTAAAGAATATCTAAATTCTGCAGTCAATCTCATTAAGAAGCTACTAGAAAAAGTATCAGCAAGCACTAGATATGGAGTCCAAAGATCAGAGTTCATGTTTTGGCTAAGCCTGTACCTCTTATTACCTGCAGACTGGAGAAAGTCACAGATATCTGGTAGTGGACCATGTGGAGTTCCTCAGTTCCACTGTTGCTACTGCCATGTGCTACACCCAGGACCACAACAGCACCAGTGTATCCTTTCTAGAGGACTCTTCTTGAGTATCAGAATCCCAGGGTTGCCTGTTGTGATAATCAATGACTGGCAGGTGCAAAGATATGAAAGCTAAGCTCCCTAATCTCAAGGTGGGACAACTCTAAGGAGCAGCTTATGTACCAGGTCTCCCAAGTGCTCAAGCTGAAGCCACTACTATGAGGCTTTGCCTCTTATCATAGTCCTGCTTAGCTCCCCCTTCTCTGTTCTGCTTCCCCGACTCTTTTCAGAGGCACACCCTTAATAAATCACTTGCACGTGAATCCTCATCTCAGTGCCTGCTTCCAGAAAGCCTGATCTAAGATAAGAATTTACTCTAGGCTATTTGTGAAGGAAACATGTCCAAAAGCCAGCAGCAGAATGTCCGGCAAGAAGGTCTCAACAGGCAAGATTTGGCCTGAAGAAATGTCATGTTTGGCTCACAGAGATTTTCAAAAATGTTGTGGGCCTTGCCAACATTTAAAAACTGGGAGATTTCACACAAAAACCCCGATCTCCCCTCATCTTGAAAAATCATAAGACTTGGCTCCTTGAGCCTGGATTCCTGGCTGGAGGTAGTTCTGCATCATGCATGAGCCAGTCTTTACCAGCCATCTACACATGCTCTCGACGTGTCCAGTCTCCAAAGTCATTAGAGTCGCAACCTGTAGCCTAGCACAGAGAAAGTATTCAACACAGTTTGTCAAATCTGAATAAGCCATCATTTCCCTTGAAAACGATCCAATTTGAAGGCTGCTTGAGAGCAAGGGAGAATAATTGTGTAAGAGGATGTATCGCTCTGTTCCACTCCAACTCTTTCCTCATGCCTGGCAAGGTATTGATGTACACTTCCATAAACACTCTTCTGAAAGACTATGAATCAATAATGAGAGCTGCCATGATAGGAAATTTGTTTGACATGGAACACAAAATGAAATGAAATAAAATCACTTGTGGTTTTAGTATGTAGGCGAGAAAAATAAAAACAGGTCTTAGTTTCAAATGTCGTTTTGCGTTACCATAAATAAAAAGATGGCTGTAGCTCAAAAATGACATTTTAAAAACAGTTCAAAATATTGACTTGCCCACTCTGTGTACTTTTTTTTTTCCAAGAATTATTATAGTTGAGACCCTTTTAACTGCTGCAATTAGGTCATTTAAGGAAACAGAGGTTCCCTTGAGCAGTGGTACCCAGCTGTCCAGCCAGGAGTGTGCAGGGCACTGTGCAGAGAGATCAGTATGTTCCACAGAAAAATGGGGAGCACTAGTTAACAAGCTCACCAGTCATGTGGAGCTCAGATGAGACAGTACCTATTATATGAGAGCACTAAGAATGCACTTCACAGACATCAGTGTCTGGGAACATAACGACTGAGGGCCCCAACTGTTGTGCTCTAAAATCCATCTGCACAAAGACTGATCTCCCCCTGAGCTGCCCAATGCCATTGACTATGGCAGACCCATCCTGAAAAACAAGGAACTCCTCTGTTGGCCTATTTTGCTCAGACCCCTCAGCATCCCTTTCAATACTACCTTCATGTGAATGGTAATCTGTAGCACTCCATCTAACCTCCCCTCCATGTCTCATGCACTAAAGGTTCTCTGGCAGCCTGAAGCCCTCACAGCTTCCTTCTGCTTCCTCTCCATTTTTTTCTCACTCAAGGGTTTCTCCTGTGAAAATCTCTGCAGCTTTAACTCCACCTTGGGATCTGCTTCTGAGAGGAAACATTCTGCACTTGAAAATTCCTATTACCTATGTTCAGCAATGTCTATCTACTGTACCCCATAAACAGACACTCCCAATTTCTATGTGATTACATGAATAAAAAGAAAAAAAAATCTCTTATGAAGAAAAAATAAAAATGACTGGGTTTTAGCGAACTGAGTTTGGAGTGAAGGGATAAAAGAAAAAGGAGGAGGAGAATGAGGAAGAGGGGGGAAAGGACAGGAAAAGAAGAAAATCTCTGAGTTCTTCCTCCACTTGGACAAATTTTCACTAAGAATATAGACACAAGGTTCCTATTCATTCATAGCACTAGGAAAAACTGAGATTTTCCACATAACTTGCCTTGTTTCAGAATCTCAAGTTTTACTAAGTTGCAGTTTGGGGGTGAAATTTACCTTTGCCAGAGAAGTTTTTAGTAACTACAGTGACAACCACAGGTTATCATTCTCTGTATCTGTTATGGTTTAGATATCATATGCCCCCACCCCCAAAGTTCATGTGCAAGACAATGTAAGAAAGTTCAGAGAAGAAGAAATGATTGAGTTAGGAAAGCTTTAAACTAATGCATGATAATTGTGGGCAGGTGAGGAGTGACTGGAAGAAGTGGGTCACTGGGGGCATGCTTTTGGGGTTGATACTTTGTGCCTGATGATGTGGCACCCCCCCCACACACACACACACACTTCCTGCTGCCATGTCCTGAGCTGCTTCCCTCCACTATATCCCTTGGTCATGATGTTCTGCTTCACCTTGGGCCCATAACCCTGGAGTCAGTCATCTTTGGACTGAGACCTCTGAAATTGTAGGCCCCAAATAAGCTTTTTCTCTTCTATGTTGTTCTTATTGGGCCTTTTGGTCACAGTGGTGACAAAGCTAGCTAAAATGATATTGCAAACCTCAACATTTTCAGATTTCCATTTTGTTGAAAGGCTAAAAAAGGGAAATACACTTCTTGTATTAAACATGTAAAATATACCTCATATGCAAGAAAAGAAAGAACACAACAACACACACACACACACACACACACACACACACACACCCTCTGCTCCCTCCTTCTCTCTCTCTCTCTCTCTCTCTCTTTTCTCTCTGGTTATTTCATAATTTACAGCAAAACAAAAAAAGGGAAACAAAATCAGCAGCATCATTTATAAATCCTAGAAAATGGAAGTTTCCAAGCTGTCATAAATAAGGATGGAAGTATTTGCCAAGTCAGAGATTTTGCCAAGTTTGAAATCCACTCAATCCTTACATCTTGGAGCTCAGAACAGAACATCAACCTTTGGGGATTTGTAATCATTTCTTCTCAGCAAAACTTCTTGCTATTTATAAGAAAGTAAAAACAACAAGCAAAACATTCAACATGGAAAGTTTTTTTAAAAGACCTCGGAGTATTATGCACAATGAGCACTGGGAAGGGAATAATGACATAAATTATGTATGCACAGGGATTAAGTTCCCATTTAGTCACACAAGTCTGAAAGTATACAAAATTCCTATTCCGTGTGTGTGGGGGTATGTGTGAATGAGCGTGTGTGTGTGTTTATGAATTATGGTGTTCTTGCTTGGGCTTAATCAATCTCTCGCTCTATTTCTCTCTCTCTCTCTCTCTCACACACACACACACAAACACACACACACACACACACACACACACACATGCAAACACTTTAGTTCTACCAAACCAATTTAAAAATTTTATTGTGTGAAAATTAAAGAAAGGATATCAGTGGAGAACCAGAGGAAATATTGTTTTAAAAAATATAAAAGAGAAGGAAAAAAAGAGAAAATAGACAACAAAGATAGGCATACTTTATACATATTACACAGGGTCAAGAAGAATTATAGCTACCAACATGAAGAACAGAGGTCTAGTGGCTGCCTCAGAACTTGTAGATGAGGAAACACCCCAGGGGCAAAGGAAAAACACTGCCTCAGAGATGGAGGGGCAGACACAGGGATTTTATAGGCAGACCGATCTGATTTGTGTATCCGTGGACAAGTTTCTTAATTTCCCAAGCTGTTGTTTTCTTAGGTGTAAATTATGGCAACAACGGTATCAACATTATAGATATTCCATTAGACCCCAGTCTATAAGGCAACGATGACATTGACTGGGTTTACTGTGGTCTCCCCCAAAGCCTAGCCGTGACATATGCTGACATATGATTGACCCTTAAAAGACACTTGCTGGATTTAAAATAGATTTAATGCTAGATGAGAAAAGATATCAGAGAATTAAGTATATATCTCAGGGTTCTATCAAGAAAAAAGAACTTACTTAAAGAGGTATGAGACATTTAAAGGGACAAACAGGAAATGATGAGGCACTGAGAGAGTGACAGCAACGGGAAGCCTTTACCACCTTAAGAGATGGAGGGAGAGATAGGGAAAATGGTACTAATGGTGCCCAGTTGAGGGCTGGAGCCATGGAGGGGGACCTATCCAGTAGCATTTCAGATATAAGCAAAGATTCCTCATAGAATTAGTGCCACGACACATGGAACATGCCAGACATATCCTGATCCCTTTCTCCACCCAAGATCTGAAGGTATACCCCATTAGTCAGACACTCTGGGAAGCCAGCATACTACCAGAATAGATTTAAACATGGCACCCAATGCAACAGTGTTTAGATAAGGATTATGGAGAGGCAGCCGACCTCCCCAAAATCCAGGAGCCTGAAGAAAATGTAAAAGGAAAAATCTGCCTAAGAGTCATTCCTGAAAATCCTATTGCATATTCAGAGGCTTTGTCCTAGTTTACAGAAAAACCTAGAACTCCCCCCAAAAGTAAAACAGTCCTTCCCACCACAACTCAAGGGACTTTAGGTGAAATTGCATGAACTTACCTGAAGCTGAATCTCAATCCTCAAAGCAAATAGTGCAGCCTACATTTTTATTTAATGATCCAACAAGACCAATTACAGTACAATGAAAATTATTAAAAAGAGATAAAATGATGGACAATAAACACAAGAGATTCTCCTCCTCTTATTAGAATAAAAATATTAAAAGGAGGAAGAGATAGAGAACTCACTGTTTATTAGTTTGTAAGGGGCAGAGATTTGAATTCAGTAAACACAGGCCCTGGGGTCTTCTGGCATGTAAGATGGACCAAATGGCTAGAAAATTAGCATATGCCCTTGGCAGTCTCTCTGGATCACTGGCTGCCAGACAGGACAGACAGGGGCAGGAATGTGGAACTTCTCTGAGGCTGCCCTGCCTCTTGGTGCTGGAAAAGCAAAGAGCAGCTCAGGCATTTTCTGCCAGTGTGTTCTGTCATCTGGATCCCATCCAAGAAAGTGGCTGGATGTGTCCTGAAACATCCCCTTCCCACTACGTCCCCTGCACCCCACAGAGGTGGTTTCTCTCCAGATTCCTTATTGGACAGTGAGGACTACTCCAATGAGAATGAGAAGTACTGAAAATCAAGAGTGATGAAAACAATTCACTTGTAGATCGTCCAAAACAACAAATCCATCTTCAGTTACAATGTACAAGGAAAACATGCTCTGGATTTTCAGAGTTAATTAGCTCTGAAAATTCCTTGGTATAACCTCTGTTTCATAAGGTAAAATGTAAAAAGCAGATGCCAGTTTCTCTACCACACCACGAACTTTCCAGGCAAGATCTGCAAGGGATTTTTTAGTGGCAAAAATATCAGAGAGTTTACTGGCACCAGGAAGTAGGCACCTTCCCAGTGAGTTAACCTTACAATTTTACTTTGCCACAAGAATAATCTAAGTTGAACTTGTGCTTGAATGGATGACCTCCCAACTCTGAAAGTGACCACCTCCCATCTGTGTGCCTGAGGCACCTGGCTGGCCTCACCCTACTCCCAGCCGTGCCCAGAATCCAGGTCACACAAAGGACTTGTTAGAAGCCCCAGCTCTTGAGCCAGCCTGCCTGAATTCAAGACTTGGTGCTACCATTTGTCAGCTAGATAACCTGGAGCAAGTCCCTGCATACCTATCCCTAAAGATAAGTTTTCTAATATTCAATATATGGACAGTATTTGCAGCAGTCTCATAGGATTGTTAGATCAAGAAGCATATAAAATAATGCTTGGCCCATAGTGAGAAATCAACTGCCTTACCTGTCACTATCTCTTAGATCCTTTAGATTCTGCTGTAAATCTTATTTTTATGTTTGCTTGTGTTGTTGGTTGGTTGTCATTTTGGGCTAGGGATGGAACCCAGGACCTTGCACATACTAGGCAAGACTGCTACCACTGAGCTATAATACACCTCCAGCCCATTATCTCATTTAAACATGTGTTAGGAAAGGTGATAGCATTTGTGAAAATACCTTAAATTAAGTGCTAATAAAATATCAGTGCCACTTATTTTAAATGGTTTAATGATGAGAAAAAAATAGATTGCAAAGAATTTTATTGCTTCAAACATGAAGGAGTTCCAATGAGGTCCATCAAGCATGGCCTACTAGAGCTACAGCCAAAGACCACCTCAGGAAGCAGCAAGAAATAATTTAGTTACTTGTAAATCATTGCTTGTAAACACTTGTTCCTAAGCCTTGAGGAAATCTGAAATAAGTCTTTGCTTTCAATAGTTTCTTGGTCAGTTTGGGTTTTAAAATTTATATTATTAACCAAAATCTTTAAATAGATAACTCAAAAATTAAAGTTAATATGAACTGTGTTCAAGTGACTAAAAGTTCTGAATTAATAAGGTAATATAGGGTGAATATCTTTGGGAAAATATGTTTAATTCTATTTTTTTTCCATAATCCTCAAATTTCAGAGCATCATTCAGAGTCACTGAACTGTTACAATATCAGCCCATACAAAGCAGATCCTCTTAATCAAAATCAATTTTGAGGTAGAATCATTGGGCCAGAATTACCTGGGTAGAGAGAGAGATCCAGGACTGGAATTGTGATAATGCTGGAGAAAGCTTCAAAGCCACCTTCACAGCTTGGTCTCCACTATTTGCACTCACACAGCTGGCACATGACTAGTAGTGGTTTACTTTGATTCTTAAAACATTTACAGAGGCACACCCGATGACAATGACAACCAAAGCTCTTTGGAAGTTTTATTAGTAATACTGAGTGCTTCTACTTGCCTTGCTGTTTACTTTACCTGAACCATCTCATTTAACTCTATGGGAGCCCAGTGGGGTAGATAGTATTATCATATCATTTTGTAAAGGAGGACTCTGGGGAAGAGAGTGAACTGACTTTTCCAAGGTGGTGTGAGCATGCTGAGATTCAAACTTGCACAGTGTAGGACAGGTGTCTACCACCTCAAATTATCATATGAACTCCAAATTTTAGAAGAAATCTCATCTCAGTTCAGCAAATTTAGAAGGGCCTTTGGAAAAAGCACAAATCAATAACACTAAACACCACAGTCTCATAAGAGGAATAGTGTACTTGGCTTAATAAAACATTAGGTCACACTGGATGGTTTTCCCAATTCTGAAGTCCTTGATTTGGAGTGAAACCCTTCAAAGTTATCAGAAGGTAGCTATATGCTCAAATGAATCAGGGATGGGGTTTACAAACCTTTCTGTTCAGTCTTATCATCAAAGGGAAAAATGAAGAAGGGAAGGTGTGCCAGGACTGGGGATGGGACAAAGGGACATGAAGTGTGGGTACCATGCTAACAATTTCAGTCCATCATATCTTATCTCCATATCCATTGTTGTCTTCTCTCTCTCCCATCTATAAAAGTACAAGTCATGATGTTTATTTGACCACAAAGTCACTTGAAATAGAACAAAGCACTGAATACTCATCACTTACTCTGATGTGTGTCATTTCAGATATTTAAAATACCCAAGAGCATTCCCACAGAGTGTGGTTTTATACATACACATACATAAAAATCCCCTTAAACATTTTTTAAAAATTGCATTTTGGCCAATGAAAACATTACTAGTGTAAGAATCAGTAAATTGCAAGTACATAATTAACGTTGATGGGAATTTTAAAAACCCAGTTTTGAGATGAGTTTTTTTTCAAAATCTATAATGGGTTTGGGCTTCCTCCAAAATGCTCAGTGACATTTTTCACACTTTTCCTTCTAATACCTTCAGTCTCAAACACCACCAGCAACACATGGGTGATGGTACATGTCTAAGGAAGGGAGGGGAGGAGTACGACACCAACAGAGAATGCAAGACACAGAGAGATGAATTATAAAACTTTATTGGCTTGTTAAAAAAAATGAATGAATTCAGCAAGTACATTTATAGTCTATCCACATTGTTAAAACAGCACTTAAAAATAAAATTAAAAAATGATTATCCATTATTTACAGGAAATGTGAAAAATATGATTGAAAACCTTATGGAAAAAAATAAAACAAAACAAGACATGAGAATGAGTCACAGGTTGCCTCTGGATTACAGCAAATGGATTTGAACATGAAATGGGTAAAACTCCAGGATTTGTCTTTGTAGAGGCTCTTTGGCTACTTTACATTTGTGTATACTCAATTCATAAATATATTGTCCAAAATAAAGGTGGTAAAAAAAAAGCCCTGGTTCTTTTCATTGCCTCTTTTAATTTTTTTCCATGAAAATTAAGACTCCAAACATAGCTAGTGTTTTGTGGGATGGGGATTGGGAGTTAGACAATGTATTCTGGATGCCCACTAATCACTATGCCAAGGCTGTTCCACCACATGAGCCTGAAGGAAACTCAGAGTGCTTTCCCTGTCAAATTCAGGTGACTGGCAGGTTCCTTTGTCCCTGAAGACCAAAACAGAGAATGGGCTGTGCTCAATAGGAAGCTGCCTTCTGTCTCAGCCTTCTGTGTGTAACTTTCTGGGCTAGGAATTTGTGTCAACCTAATCTGGTCTGGTAAACTGAATTCAGGAGAGTCCTTCACCTTTCTGGGAGCCCTTAGATAAACTTGATGTGGTCTGCAAGAACTATAGGTATGTCAACGTAGCAGAATGCATTTAACAGCTACTTCTATACAAGTTTGCTTGGAGTCAAAAACTGTTGAGTTGTATCCCAGGAGGTTCCACTTACTTGTACCCCGTGCAGCTGACACAGCCCACATGGCTGGAAACAGCAACCCTGTGAGACCCCATGCTTCATAGAATAGTGTCTCTTCACTATATATCTCCCTCTGAATCTAGAGTCTAGGCAAAACAAGATGGGATGAGTTTCTATTGTAGTATGATGGAATTAGATCAAAACCAAGGGAGGGATTCTAGACAGCAGACATAGAAGGTAGAGGTGTGAATCATCCACCCTCCAAAAGAGCAAGAGCAAGAGTTAGTGCAGTTACTGCTGAGTGTTTTTATTCCATTTGCATTGGGGGGGGGTGAGTATGCTATAATTATACAAAGCACCTGGTAAAATAAGAAAAATCTCGGTTTGCCACAAGGTCCATTAGACAGAGAGGGAAAAAAATAGAGAATACGGAAAGGGGAATAGAGAAAAGAGAGAGGAGAGAGAGCGCATGTGCCCCTCTGCCATGTTCTATCTCACACCTGGAATGAAACTTATTCTACTTTGTGCTCCTTAAGTTATTTACTCTGCAAACTACTGAATAGGTGTGACCTCTCCTCTGAGATGCTTCAAGCCTGACACATAGGGTCTACATCAGGATTATCTAAAGAGCCAGGAGCCACAGCAAACTCCTTTTGTGTTCCATGCTGTAGGCAGAGCTGAGATTGTTCAGTTCATATCCTTGCTGTCTATTTCTGGGAAGAAAACTTGGTGGGACAAAAATGAAATCAGTCCCTGCTAGGAGAAAGGGGAATGAAAACCCTTGAGTCAATTTTCTCTAATGTATATTCGGGTTCATTTTTTTTTTCTATTGAGAGATAATCCTTCCTTGGCCTCCAACTGTTTGGACTGTGGTGGTCATCATAGTTAAGAGTTGATGTCTTGTGTGATGACTGTGGACATTTCTATGAACTGCCTAAAAGGGTCTCAGGGGGACCCCAATCAATGCTGGGTAAACATGATACAGGACCTGGACAACATCTCTCAATGATGACACACCTGATTTCCAGTTACCAAAGGCTATATTAGTACATTAAGGACACCCATGAAAATGGGTTGTGCACTTTGCCCTTTCAACCTGGTAGCATCTGGATGGGCTAGGAGGACGCTGGTGAAAATAGATTCATTCATGTCAGACAAAAACTGAAGGAAGGACTTTCTAGAATGCCTCTGGCCACATGGAAATGGGATCCATCACGGAACAGTGGGAAGACACAGCAGTAAGAGAATTCCCAGCAAGGTGAAAGAGTTGAGGGTCACAACTGGGTCAGAGACAAAGGACACACTGCAGGTCAAGCTAGGAAGCTTGCTGCAATGCAGCCCTCAGCAGTGGTCAGGAAGAAAGAAAAGCAAGTTTGCAAAAGAAAGGCAGAAAAATACGGTGAGAGAACAATGATTGTGTTTTAAGACAAAAGTAACAAACTGGCAGCCCACAGGCATGTTTTGTTGGCCTACATAATGTTTTAAAAATAACTCATCCAACTTTTTAAAAATAGGGACATTTCCCATAAAAAAAAAATCCATGTTTCGCACTGCATTTCTCTTAAAGAATCACATGATTTGGAAACCTGGGCCCTCATTCCCGTGGGGCACGGTTGGTGGGGGCTAGGTGACAGCTGCCACTCAGGTGGGCAGGTTTGGGCTCAGTCAGACCACTTTGTATACATAGGAGATTTGCCTGGTGTTCAAGTGCCAGATCCTTGCTGGAGAGCAACAGACCTGATTTCAGCAAAAGTGCCGCCTCTCCTTTTCTAATCCTGCAAAAAAATGATGGGTGCCATTAGGAAGCTCTAAAAAGCAAATTTCTTATGGGGGACATAAAAAGCAGAGGAAAAAAGAAGGTTGCCTAAGTACGGAAAAGAGAAGCTGTGTTACTGATTGTAGTCTTTAGGGATTAAAAAAAAAAAAGAAAAGAAAAGAAAAAGAAAAGCAAAGAATACAAGAGCCATGTGAAACAATTTTCTAATAGCCTGCTGTTTTCATTCTTTCCTAGGAGATGTCAAACTCATCTTTGATATATTAAATTGCCTTATCTGTCCACTTTTCTCCATTTTAAAACAAAAATCAAATGTACCCTGCAATCCTTCTAGCTGTTGACTATAAATATTCTTTTTTTCCTTTTGGGTCTGGGAAACCAATAAAATTGTCCTTAAAAAATCCATTGCCTTTTTAGGGCTTCGTGGAATAACATAAAAGCTTATTTAAAAAAAAAAAAAAAAACCAAATGACTGATATTTAAGAACCTTTTGCCATACTGAACCCCTGCCTGGCTCACAGTGTGAATTTCATTTCTCTTTCAGGGGTCAGGATTTCTGCTATTAGCTGGCCTCTTTGTAAATCAACACCTTTGGGAAAGACGGAAATCCCCATAGTGGCAGGAACTGTCATTTAGCAGTGAGCAAGAAGATGGGAATTTAGAGAATATTCAGACCTCCCCATGATGAGAGCTTGCTGCCCTTATGCTCAAATAGAAATGCAAAAAAAAAAAAAAAACTGTGAGAAAGAACAGCATGTTTTCACTTTGGAGAAACTGCCCCTCTTTCAGGTGTGTTTGCGGAGTAGTCAAGATAAATGCTGTAATCCACAGGACATTGTAAAATGTCGGCATCTAGCAATAACATATTTAGTGGCTAATGTAAAATATACAATATAAAATATTCATCAAGAATATTCCTTTTATATCAGCTCGTGCTTAAATGGGTCTTGGTTTATTAAGATTAATGCCTTGGTTACATCAGATTTTCAAAATAAAGTTTCCAAACATGGCAGAGTAGTTAAAAAATCTATAAATCCTTAAAACTGCACTACAAAACTTGAGCAATCATTTAAAAGAAATTTTTTAATGTCAGTGTTTCTAATTCAGGCATGACTTACATGTGCACAGCTAATGGCTGATTGTGTTTTCAAATGAAATGCTCCAGGCCTGTCTCTGGAGTGCCCCTAAATGAAAGGAGTGAGGAGAGGAGGGTGGGGGCAGTCAAACCTCTCTTCAGGACAAGGACACTGCCTGGAACAGACAGAACAGAGCCTAGGAAGGCCACTGAGGTGGCAAGTGAACGAAACAGGTGTTCATGGCTCAGAACAAAGAGGGGACACAGCCATCTGTAGCTCTCAGCTGCCCTCTCAGCAATGAAGAAGCACATGATAAAGCACATATTCATTAGCGACCTGCCACCTCTTTGCTGCTGGGGTCAGGACAAGCTTTCCTGCCCATGAAAACCCAGCAGTAGGACAGTGTGCAGCAGGGAGACTGTCCTTCTTAGAATATCCTCTCCTGCTCACAGCAGGCCAACCATTCTGCTTGCAGGCCTTTTCAGAGTAGAAAAGCTGGAGTTCTGTAATGCAAGCAGCGGTGGTTCTCAGAGGGCAAATGGAAAGGAGTGAGGTGGTAATTTCACCATATGCATATATTCCACTCTGTTAGTGATTCTGAAACTGACTGTGCCTAACTGAAATCTATAGCCCTGACCAGATAGCAGCTGATGCTTTTCTTCTTGTACTTGTTCTTTTTCTTCTCTTTCATCCTGTTAATAAACTTTTAAAGCAATCATTAACATTGTGTGACTCTGAGACCTAAGTTAAAAGTTTGGATCTTTATTGCCAGCAAAGAAAAGAACCTCTTCGTGACAACACCAAGTCCCCAAAGTGATGGCATATGTGCCTTTAACTCTTGTCGTCACTATGTTGTAGGTAGAAAAATCACTCACTCAATTTAGTGATGATTAGAGAATAACAGCAAATGATGCTAAAAATATGTGTTAAATATAGATTAGACTTTTTAGTCTTCACTTATACCAACCAATCCCATATATATATATTTCACCTTTAATAAACAGAAGCAATTGAAATCAACACATTTCCAGTAAGGTCAAATAGCATACTTTTCAGAAGAGAAGTACAATCCAGTGGAATTTCATTTCAATTTTGTATTTGAACTACTGTAAGGACAGAAGAGATGGATTAATTTAAGATGTTTTCTTGACTTGCTGCGTAGCTGCCTGAGAGCTGCCTCTGCCTTGGTGTTCCCCAATCACAGTTCGCCATATAAGCAGGCTTCATACAGTACATCCTCCAAGCACTGCCCATTTCTACCAGAGAACCCCAGGTAAGCAACACTTCCTGGGATAAACCAACACTGTCCCAAGAGGCCAGCTTACAGGGCAGCGTCAACCAACAAGCACCACAGCCCCCTTCTCTTTTTCTTTATTTCAGCTACCCATCCAGTGGGATCTTATGAAACAAAACAAAACCTAAAAAAAACACAAAATAAAACATAAGTCATGCTCAAAAGAAAAATCAATGGGAATTATCATACAAGTATAATCACTTTTAAAGGAAAATAAATAAATTAAAAAATAAGACACAACATGGAATACATTTTAAAACACAAAGCGATGTACAATAACAGAACAGAAATTGGGAGAAAATGTTCATCTCGTTATTGAGCAACTTACATTTAAACTGAAAAGCAATTTTACATGGTACATGAAACATGGGGAAGAAATGCAAAGGATTTCTGCCCACAGATCCAGCCTCAATTTTATCATTTGTTAGCAGTTTAATTTAAGAAAAAGAAATCCTTGTACAATATGGATGATCACTGAAGAATTTGTATATGTTCATTTATATGAGGGGGGCGGTTGGATTCAACAATAAACATTTACTCAAGCCCTAATTCTTTTCCTTTGCTGATTTTCACCAAATAATGTTTAAAATAACTCATCTAGAGAACTGGCTGGCTTTCACTGGTGAAATACAGGGAAATACTAATATATAAAATTGTCCCCCCCCCAGGAATCCTAATAGTGCCTAAATTTAAGTAAGTACCATACTATATATATGACACATAGATATTATGTCAATCATATAACATGGAAATGGAGTACATTGTATACAATATGCAATTATGTTATACAATATAAGCCTTAAAATTGTGTTTATTACATATATAATTAGATATATATGTATATATATAATATGTCATATATCATATTAATTCTACAAACATTTATTGAACACTAACCAAGCAGTAGACACTGTAATAGATGATGCAAAAGTAAAGAACATGGAGTTCCTTGACCCCAGACTCTTCATTGCCTTACATAAGGAGAAAGATGAGTAAATAACTTGGCCAATATATAAAAGCTAGTCTGGTTTGTGCTAGGCTCTTTTCTGAGCACTATGCCAATATTGGTCTGTTAAAGTTCACAGCAACCCCTCTGGGAAATAGTCTGCTATTGCACTGTCTTTCCTGGTGAGGAAACTGAGGCTCAGAGAGTTAAGCAACTTCCCCAAGGTCCTACAATTACTGTGTGATGAAGCTCTAGTCCAGGAACTCTAATTCCCTAGTGACCCAGCTCTGTCACAGCACAGGAAGGATTCAAGCAGAGGACAAGCTCTCTCCCTGAACTTTCCCTATGAAAGACCAGCAGGAACAGTGAAGGTTCTAGTACATACAATTCTCTGTGTAATTTGCATGAATCTTCATCAGATTCCCAAGTGATAAAATAGATGGCATCGTCCTAGAAACCCCCAAGACATTTTCAAACTCTGCTTTGGAAGACTCCTCTGAACCCAGCTCTCCAGACTCTCGATCTTCCTCAACATGGTGTCTGGTCTGCCAAATGCTGGTGTCATCTGCCTCCAGAGCTGTAATTACCACCACCAATCTGTATCATCTTTTACAACAATACTCAGAGTCTACAAAGCTTGATTTCCACAGCATTCCTCTCTCCTGCCCTTCCAAGTCTCAGAAAAAAAAAATCGCTAAGGATGCCAAGATCGCTTAGAGGTTTAATCACCTACAAAGCCCTGAGAATTTAGGAAGTACTCAATGGCACTAGTGATGAATTTTCCTTCATATCTCTCTCTCTTGTCTCTTTCTAAAAGTTTTGCCTCCAGGCAAACTAGCAGAGCTAGTTCAAGAGTGTACTACTGCACGTAGGACAAGCATTCCAATTGACAAACCAAACTCCTTAGTTATTCCTTCAGGTCTTAAGAGGGCGGGTTTCAAATTCCTTCCCACTGAAACAATAGGATTAAGGTAAGGAAGTCAAGGTTGCCAATAAAAACAGGAGAAACCTGGTGCTACAAATAGAAGACATTATCCCAAAAGATGTGTTGACTCAACATACTAGTTCCCCTGCACATTCAATTTGTAAGGGCATTTGATTTTCCATAAAATGACAGGATGGATTAGGCTGTTAGTGCAAAGCCTTATTTCCAACGGGTTTATGGCGCAGGGACTCGAGTTTTACTCACACCAGAGTGTTTGTAGTGGGAACAAGGCCACTCTTTGCCACTTCTCTGCCCCAAATCCCTCCAGGATCCTTGATGATCACAATTAGGAAACTGTACAATTTTCTAGATGCCAGCTCTTTTGGACTGTCATTCACTCAGACTGCAATGCATTTGCCCTTTTAAAAATGAAGTCAAATGCCCCTCCCAACCTTCTTCTGTTGTTGGCCTTTTATGAAGCATCCTTCCCAAAGAAACAGAACTCAGCTTCATCCTATGAAATAAAAATGAGCAAAGCCACCATAAAACAAACAAACAAACAAACAACAACAACAAAAAAACAAAAACAAAAAACTAAAAAACCACAGGGTACCTTCCTTGAGAGGAAAAGCTAGCATGTTACAGTTGAGAGCAATGTGCAGGGTCTGTATTGAGATAGCCATATCCACCACACCTCACCTCTGGGAAGGCAAGTCAGTCTCCTTTTATATACCCTTGATCTTGATACCCTTGATCTTCACATACTGTTGAAAGACTAATGAGACCCCCACCACCTATTGAAAAATCATTTTGATTTAAAGAGTTGATCCTTTTATTTATAAGGAAACATCCAATGCTTCATATTTAAAAAAAATTAATAGCATAATTCAGAGTCCCATTTTACCAGGATGTCATGACTTTTATCCTCTCCTGTTTTTAAAAACTCAGGAAAGGGACCACAAGATGATATAAAACAATGGATAATTATTTTCTCCTAGTGAGGGGGGAAAGTTTTTAGACCACAACAAATGGCTGAACATCTTGTGGGTTTAGCAGCCAAACGAGCTGTCTAGCTTATGAGCTCGAAATATAGATATTTTGACAATGTGACATTCTGAAGTTTTTGCAGCATTCCAATGGTGCATGGTGGTTACTGGGAGATGGGCTCCTTTATCAAAACAACTTTGAAGGGGCTTTGTCGCTGTGTACACTAGCTGGTCCAAATAGGAACCAGGGTAAAAACCAAGTGCTCTCTGAGAAATGAGACGTAAAGTTGAAAGCTGAGAAGGGAAATGAACGGATACACCCTAACACCCTAACAGGCAATCTCTATTTGCTGATTTAGGATCTGCTCCTTGGCCTCTTCAAAGGGAAGGACAGGGAGGGGCATTTGAAGGTCACTGAAGTGCTCTGCTTTTTAAAATAAATCTAAATAGGCTCACACTCTATTTAGATTTATTTACATTCAAACGTGCACACATTTTCCTCCTATTACTCAGAAGCAATCAGCCATAAAATGGCAAGAATCTGCAGTACATTTAAATTAACAGCAATTTATCTGGAGCAAAAATGAAAACTGCTGAGTCCAAGGGGAAGCAAAGGGAACAGAAGAAAGATACAGCTGCGATCTACAAAAGCGAATCTTATCACATTTGTCATTTGGAGAGTTCAAGCAGAAAACTTCCAACTTGGGCATCTGCGTGGTACGATACCACTTTGGATACAGTGTGGTGGCTGGGATGCCTGCCGGGTAGCAGCTTACCTTCACTGGAAGGCAAAACAGATGCTTCCAGAGCTTTCTGGGAAATTTTTACTATGTAAAAGCAAGTAATAAACTCTTGTGTCCTTAATAACATTAGGTGCCTAGAAAATAGCGGGTTCAAAAGTTTCTTTCACAAAGTCAGATTTAAACTAGATATGGTTGTGCTTTATTTCAGGAGCTGGACTTGCACACAAAGAGTCCTACTTTGATATTTGTGGAGCACTTAGAATCTGTCGGTTGTGGCTATAACTATCCCTTATTATTGCTGCTTTTTCTATTTTATAGATGACTCAGTCAACCCATGGCAGCTATGATGTGTCCAAGGTCGCCCAAGAATGAGGGACAGAGCTGAGATCAAAACTCAGGGACCGGGAATTTACAGCTTACCTTTTACAAAGACATTGGGTACCTGTTGCAGAAATCTCCCAAGATGTAAGTGTACATCCTGGGTGTCTACCTGTCTGTCCCACACACCCTGTGTGGTGCTTCCTTCCCTTTACTCAGTCCAAAAGTAGCTTAAGCATCCCTCAAATACATATTTTGCTTTTGAAAGATTTGTTTTTTTATATACCATGCTTCTCCCAAGACTTCCTTCAACCAAGCAAGATCTCCTTCTAGATGCCTTGACCATTCTTAAGGTCATCAACTGCAATAATTTAATTCTCCCTCCTCTTAACTTCTATGGCATCCACTTCTACCCATGTGGCCTTCTTAAAACTTGTATTCATTTTCTTTTGAACTGCCTGCATCCCAGACTGCATCCTACAGGGGGGCAGGGAAAGCAAACATAGAAAGCACCTTCTGTGCCCAGCACTGCCTCACACATATCAGAGGATGAATCCATTTTGAGTTTCACCATACTAATGGCTAAATTCTGAGTTCTATTGGAGAATTTTAGTGTACTCAGCAAGGGAGCTGAAATGGAGAAGAGAAAAGGATTCAACCCAAGGTATGACCTACTGGTTCTCATGGCTAACTGGATGGTTCCAATCACTGTGTAGAGCTTATGGTACAAATTCACATATTGGCTTAGAAATGATCCGAAGGCTATGGGGATGGACAGGTAGACACCCAGTGAGTACCTGCTGGAGCATTTTAGCCTGAGGAAAAGGTGCTAAACTTATTTTATTGTAATTCTCACACTGATCAAAATTTCAGTGGGTGTGGGAATGGGACAAAGGAAACTATTGTCTATTTATTAATAGGAGATGAAAACCTAAAAACACTAAAAGTACATGGCTGAGGATGGTCAGTAAGGCTTTTAAAGGAAAACCTCTGGTTTGACTTTGCAAAATGAAATTTAGTTATGAGCTGAAAATTAAGTAGGAAACACAAAGTTCTTGGCAAAAGCCAAGATGTGTAAGGAAAGCCAAAGTTATTGCACAACTCTAGTTCAATTATTTTAAGGAAGATATGCTCCAGTCAGCAGGGCCTGATGAAGGTGTCCAAGCACTACACAAACCCCACATAGGATTGGCAGCACATCCAAAGGCAAATGTTACCTCCCTGACCAATGGAGTCACCTAAAAATGCTTGAAGTGGAGTGGGAGAAAAAGATGGGTGGAGTTTGTGATCTGAGGGATATTCATGCTCAAAAGGCCTCACAAACAACACATCAAGACACCCAAATCAATCTATTATTTGGCAATGTCTGTCTAGCCTCTGGCTTACTTCAATAAGCATACACAATTGTCCCTTGATAATCAAGAGAGCTTGGTTCCAGGATTCCCTGAGGATACCAAAGTCTTTTAATGCTCAAGTCCCTTATATGAAAAAGCATAATATTTGCATATCACCTCCTGTATACATTAAATCATGTCATGTTACTTATAATACCTAATGCAAGTTAAATGCCTTGTAAACAGTTGCTAGACCGTATTTTTTAGGAAGTAAGACCAGAAACTATCTGCACATGTTCAATACAGTTGAATCCACAGATGCAGAACCCATAGATACAGACAGCCGACTCTACCTACTTGCCCCTGCAACCATATGTTTATTTTTTACCAAAATACTCTGGCCAGTGGTTTTTCATAGCATATGAAACCAGAGTTCTAGAATCAGAATCTGAGCAGGAGGTGAATGATGTCAATCCTATTACCCAATCAATTTCAAACAGACAGAAAACAAGTTGCTTGGTTCTGCTCAAGTGTGGCGAGAACTATGGGCTGCAAACCAAAATGGATGTGGGAACAAGTTTCTAGAAAAGTAAGTACTATTCCAAACATGCAAAGAAATAAGAGGGAAAAAGAGGGCGAGGGAGAGATGGGAGTGAGGAGGTGTACATAGGACAGGCAGTGTCAGTCTGGAGATGATGATGATGATTACAGTGAAGTTGAAAATCAAAGAGATAGAAGGAGAAATGGGGGCAGGAGGAATGAAAGGAAAAGGCGCACTATTGATACACTTAAAACCTCAAACATGAAAAGAGATGACCACAATTACTGAAGAGTAAAAAGAGAAACAATAAGGCTCCAAAATAGGAATATCAATTCAAGTTCAAACAGATCCCAGAAGGAAGAGAGCAGATAAAAATGGACTCTGTCATGGAGCAACACTTTTCTTTAGGTATCCCAAGCAATGCATCAAAAATCAAGTTTGAAGAACTTTAACATTTAAGATTCTTGTTAAATGCAACAACCAGGGGGGCTTTTGGGTGGACAGTGTCCCTGCCAATTGATGCAAAGCCTCAGAGTCAGATCCATCAGTGATGTCATTAAGCAGCAAGGAGGAGAACAAATAAAGCACTCTGCCTTGAGCAGGGGGA
Organism: Spermophilus citellus; assembly: GCF_964194105.1. Classification (NCBI taxonomy): domain Eukaryota; kingdom Metazoa; phylum Chordata; class Mammalia; order Rodentia; family Sciuridae; genus Spermophilus; species Spermophilus citellus. The sequence continues at coordinate 89,703,858 of NC_138183.1, read as the reverse complement.
GATAGATACCTTATAAATCCCATCTCTACTTAAGTGAGCTAAGTGGAAAGATCATGAAACCCCAGCTGATCACCAAATAGCCCAGAATGCAAAGCCAAAGATAGGTGGGATTGGTGATTTCCATGCATTGACTATGATAAACAAGAATTACCCAAATCTGACTGAGGAGAGCAGGTAAAGAGCAAGGCCTCTGTTCTTTTTGCCAGGGACATCATGGAAGGTAGGCTGCCATCCTATGATCTAGAGCTGACAGGTAAAACTGTCCAAGTCCTTGTACTGAGAGGACTGAACTCAGTTTTTTTCATGCAGACTGATTCATGTGGTAGTTCCCAGGACCTATCTTGATCTCTTTGTCAACATGTGTTGCGGCCACATGCTCCTTTCACTTGCTTAGCACTCCGCCCAAGCAAACCTTTAGTCACCTATTGTCTGTCATCCCAGACAATGGTGGAGCTGCAGGTCTGTTTCCATGAGTGCTACAGGCATGTGCCAGGAACATGGAGGAGCAAGGTGCTTAGAGAGCACCTAGCAGTCTTCAACGACACTTCTCTAGCCACAGTGTTTTATCTAGAGAAGTGGATGTGCTCAAACTCAGAGAAAGAATATCATAGGGAGAAAAAGAGGGCCTTCAATGAAACACACCCATGTTAATCACTTTCCATTGCTGTGACAAAACAACAACAACAACAACAACAAAAAACACTAGAATATCAACTTGAAGAAGGAATGATTTTTTTTGGCTCAAAGTTTCAGAGGTTTCAGTCCATGACCAGTTGACTGTGTTATTTTGGGGCCATCATTATACAGCATCATGGCCGGGAGGGTGCAATGGAGGAAAACTGCTTACCTCATGGCAGCCAAAAGCAGAAAGGACTGGGGAATGCAGGAGGCCCTGGGTTCACCCAGGACCACAGAAAAATTTAAAAAATAAAATAGAAATAATTTCTGAGAGGGAGGGAGGGAGGAAGGGAGGGAGGGGGGAGAGAGAGAGAGAAAGCGAAAGAAAGAAAGGCAGGGGCAAGATACAGTCCCCAAAGATGATCCCCAAGGATCATCTCCCTTAAATTAGATCCTACTTATCACCATTTCCACCATCTCCCAATAGAATTCAATTATGATTACATCAATGGATTAATCCACCAGTGAGGTTAAAAGCCCCAATGATCCAATCACTTCCTTAAAGTCCCCTCTGAACACTGTTGCTTTGGGGACCAAGCTTCAACACATTACCTTTGTGGGATATATCATATCCCAATCATAACAATGCCCTTCTTTTTCTGGTGCCTTTCCCCACAGTGAATACTAGCAGGACACCCATCATCTCAGCCATTACCTAGCTAGAACAAGAATTGAAATGTGGCTCTCCTCCACAGCATCTGAGATGAGAAGATGGCATTTGAGAGGGTTGCAATGGACTTATTTGACCCTCCACCCATATTCCAGGAAGGTATGTTGAAATAATGATCATCCTGCTTCTTGTCAGTCTATTGGGGGATTGCTTTACACCTGTCCATAAAAAAGAAACTGGAAGTCCCAGATGGGAATCTGAGGAAGCAAATCACACTTTAATCCCAATGATTATCCCTCCCAGTGAGGTTTAGAAAGGCAGATCCCTGAATTGGTCACTAGTCTCAGTGTGCCCATTCATTCCTGCCACCAGGAACAGGATCCATGTTTTGAAAGTATTTCTGCATCATATGCAACTCTCAGGATTCTAACACCAGCCAGTTGCTATGCATGCTCCATATGCATAGCAGGTTACCCATTTCAAAAAGCCTCATTAAATAGAGTACATACTCTACCAGAAAGCAGACTCTCAACAGGAGACTTGAAAAGTACAAAGCTAATCCCAAGGTCACAGCCTTATATGCATTCAGACTGAGGCAGCCAGCAGAACTCCCAACTTGACTTAAATTAACCCACAGTTCCAGAAGCCTCTGCTGTCAGTGACCTTTTTATTTGCTCAAAGAGCTCAGTTTGGAAGGAGCCCCCTCTGCTATGCTATCATGGTCTTTAATAACACTGAACAATCTCATAGCACATGGATATGTGCCAACCTTGGTGGTTTCATACTGCAACACCCTCTTCTGAAAACTGGGGAGAGTCTCTGTGTTCCTTGATTCCTTCATGCTGGAACACAGTAAGTCCCTTCATAAGTCTTTTGTTCAGGTGCAATTTATATGTAGAGAAAAGTCTGGATTTTAAAGAGCATGCATTTTTATACATACACACGTGATTTCACGATTTAACTTCCTTTTTAAAGGAAATATGGATGACAGCTATGACAAACCAAATATAAAAGCTTAGTGAAGAATTATGTAAACCACACCAAAAATCAACTAGACTCAAAACTTTGAAAAAATAATGCATTTTAGATTTTTTTTAAAAATGAAAGTGTAGTGTATTCAAAACATCTGATATTTTTTCAGGAAAGTTTTCTGAGACTTACAGGAAGTTCGGTAAGTTAAACTTATTAAAAGGGAAAGGCTATTTACCTTGCAATCCAATGCACATTCTCTTTAAAACAGAAATCACCATCTACATAAGTACAAGATGCTTTGAAAGATGTGATAGACAAATGTACTGCCTTATGTGAAAGCAGTACAAATTTTAAAATGTCACAGAGATGAAAGGATAGTGTCTAACTACATGTGTGTAGCAGGAATGACTAGATTATAAATTGGTTTTTCTTTCATTCTTCACAATTATGGCAATTTACCATCCATCATTTAACTCTATAAGCACCTGGAGCTTCACTTACAGCTACTATTAGAATTAGATTTTTAATAAGTAGTTACCCTGTGTTTATCTTCCTGGGTTTAGGGGTGCTAAGGCATTCATTTCCACAGTTATTCCTAAAAGAATCTGGTGGCTGGTGTCTGTTTAGATAGCAAGAAGCAGCCTAAAGCCAGACAGACCCGAGTCTAGATCTTACCTCTTTCCCTGTTCAGCTACAAAATAAGGTTCAGGGGACCACTCTGAACCTTAATTATCCAACTCTGGAGAAGATATTAAAAAAACTAATATGTTTTGATGACTGGAACTAATATGAGTACTTACTATTCATGCCTTATACAAGTTAATCAACACGGGGTAGCTGCTAGCTTTATAATTATTAATATTTAGAAAAAAACATAAGGCCTTACAAATTCCAAGCTACCCTATTAATTTTTAAAAATGCAATTGGAAAAGACCTTTTGGTTAAACACAAGTCTATGTTTTACCAACTATGTATGATTTACAAAGAAATGCTTAGGATGATAAACTGCTGGCCCACAAATTACACATGACCTTGGTCCACTTGCCTTGAGCTTTTGAGGACTCCGCTGTAAACATACAACATGACTTTATACCAATTAGAGGCTATATTCCTAAAGCTCATGGGTTTGGAAGAGGCCTTCATAAATGCTTGCCCTGTTTCTGTAAGGTGTAACCAAGTAACCAAGAGTCTTTCTCTTTTGTTTGCCTGGGATGCCCAAATCTGAGTCTTTCTCTCTCCCCCACCCTTTCTCTCTCAGCCCCCCATATTTCATTCTCTTTTTTTTGTGGGCCCCTCTCTCACTTCCTCTCTATTTTCTCCTGTGGACTGGAAGTACTGGGGTGTACACTGATCCCACTATCTGAATTTATTGAGTGGCAATTGAATACAGTATAGTTTTCTTTAAAAACCTATTTTAGTCATAGTTTATTTATTGGAAGTCACCTTACAAATTGTTTTGCTGGGTTTTGTTTCTCTGATTTTGTTTTTAGTCTATTATAAGATGAATCAGGGTCAAAGAATATCTAATGTAATTTCCAATCAGAAACAAAGATACATCTCTTCTGAAAATAATAGTAAGTAATGTAAAGACGAGAAATAAGATGAATTATAAAAATCTGGTGTCTATACACCTTTTTAAATATATGTGAGTCATAGTTTACACACTTCTTTGGAGAAGTAGGAAGTCATTCATTTATTGTGAAGTATAAAGAAGGTTAATGCTTCTATTTAATGGATGAAAACAAAGAGAGAAGGGGGAAAGCGATATTTTGTTTGGCTAAATTACATATTTCACTCATTTATCACACAGTAATAAACCATGTCCCACATGAGGAGAGAACAACAAAATGACTTTTATTTTACTATCATCTCACATAATTCAGCTTAACATTTTGGACAAAAATAACTTATTAAGCTTCCTATCTAAAGCAAGGATTTTTGTTGACCCACCAAGAAATAAATGCATAGAGAACCAAAGTGGATGAGACTTCCTACACCAACTACCCAGGTGTTACCAGTATATTATCAGGCTTCCTACTAGAAATGCTGAGCCTTAGTGCTCTGCAGCTTTCCATTCCCAGTCATGAACAGGGAATTCTAACCCTGCCCACAGTACTCTCAGCAACCAATACAAATGATTCCTCCCAGCTGCATTTTAAATCGTAGGCCTACATAGATTCTTTGTCATGAGCCATGAAGTTAAAAAGTCACAAGAGGGAACATTGCTCAAAATTTCCAACTTCACCCTCTTGGGAAAGGGAGGCCCACACTGACAATCCCTGGAGCCACTGCAAAGGAGAGCTGTGCAGAGCCACAGCTGGCAGATCTCAGGGAGGTCACATACCCTCTTTCTCCAGTCTCAGTTGGCAAGATGGTTTTCTATGCCAAAATGGTGGCTGCTGGCTGAGATATCACTCCTGCATCTGAATGCTGGCAAGTGCCAGGGATTTCACACCCATGGTGGAAAATGTCCACGAACCATTCCATGGCTTCATTCCCAATTCCAGGACTACAAAGGAGATTTCTGCAAAAGGATTTTGCCTTTCTCCAGTTAAAGAACTCTACAGTTCCACAACTGGGAAACAGACATAGATGATAATTATGACACCATATCTTAAGAGATTTTCCACTTCCACATGTCCTAGTTACTGTAATAACTTCCCAAAGCTGAAGAGGGAGCTTCTAGGAATCTTCCCCCCAGACTCTCTTCCATGACAGCACATATTTCTGCCTATCTAGCATCTTCCGGCAGCAGCTAAATGAACCAAACCCTAACTAAATTTAACTGGTTAATTGCACCTAAATTACAGTCACAAAGCCCCTTCAGAAGATTCAGTCAATTTCTTGAGGGAGGGAAGTAAATGTTTTACTATATAATTATAAACTTAATTAACATAAAATAAATTAATTAGGGACTTACACTGGTAATGAACACCATGGTTTAGCTGTTTATTGCTGTATTTTCCAGGGAAGCTAGCCCTTGAGAAGAAGGCTAACTTGTTCTGGAAACCTAATTTCATCTCACCTCTCCCACCCCCAACTGAACTGTTAAATTCTTTTTCTCCATAGCACGGTATTGAGTACTGATTCCTTTATGCCTAGGGTCATTCTCATAGCAAGGAACTATAGAATCAAAATGTCTCTTCGTATCAGATATCTAACATTCCACAGAATTAAAATGGAAATGCTTTATGTACTAATGACTAAGGGGAAGAAATCACTGTTCTAAACCATCATGGCTACAATAGTTCCTAACTGGCAGTTTGCTAAAATAACGGATGATTATCTAAAGCAACAGTTTCCATCTCCCAGAATATAATGACAAAAACTCACCTAGAGCTGAAATAACCATCTGCCACAGATCGTTCTACATCAGTTGCTTGCTTGTTTGTTTGTTTGTTTGTTTTTTAATCTCAGAAAGAGTTAGAAAATGGCACTGGCAAAGAAGAGGTTCTTTACAAAGATGACCCAGTTTCTGACCTTCATTGCCACAAAGATCATCCTAAAAAAGAGTTTTTATCTGACTTAGGAGGAGGTGGAGAAGATGTGTCCCCTGAAATGATCTCTGTGTCATAGAGTAGGACTGTGGTAAATGAATTAGTTTCTAGGAATGACAACCTATACCTCCCATATTTGTTTCTCCCCTTAACTGCTGTAAAGATGGAGAATAACTTCTAGACAAAAATGCCATCCCACTGAGAGGTAGAAGGATGAGTGTTTGAAAGGATGAGCTCTGTCATGGTTTCAATGCATCCCCCAAAGTTCATGTGTCTCAGAAACTTACTCCCTAAATTCATATGCTGATGAGGCCATTGGGAGATAACTGGAACTAAAGGAGGTCATGAGGGTAGAACCCTCATGATGGCATTAGTATCTTCATAAAAAGAAAACAGACTCAAGCTAGCATGCTCATGTGATGCCCTCCACCAGATTATGATGCAGCAGGAAGGCCTTTTTCAGGTACGAGCACCATGTTCTTGGACTTCCCACCTTCCAGAACCAGGAGCTAAATAAACTTCTTTCATAAATTATCTAGTGTCAGGTACTTTGTTACAACAACAGAAAATAGGCTACGAGACAGGATTTGAAGTTAGAAAGCGCAGTGACTGTGTAACCATGAGCAAGATTTCTTCATTTGTAAAACGGAGCTAATAATAGTACTAAATTTGGACCTATGTTGCAGATTGGTTATGTTAATAAACATAAAATTCATAGAAGAGTGAATGGCACATAATGCTTAATAAATATTAGGTATTTCCATTATCTGCAGACTCTAGGTCTTGACTTTTGTCCCCAAAATAGCTAATGTTTTAGGTTCACAAAGACCTGCAAATGATTAATGATACAGATCTACTTTGTTTGAGTACTCTGGTCAATATGTGCACCAAATGAAAAAGACAATTCAGGGCTATGATTGTGTGTAAAAAAGAATCATGAATCAGAGAGCTTTTGCAAAGTATGGAAACTTAGAGGCCCTGTAGTCCGTTCTTTCCAGCTAGTTGCTTAAGATAAGTTTCTGAGACCATGAGTAACTTGTTCAAGGGTACAGGGTCAGCAATTCTGGGCCCCTGTGGTTGTGGTACTTCCAGACTCAGAGCTGGAATGAATGTCCACCTCATAAGAGCATTTCTCAGAAAAGTTTTGTTTGTGTTCAGTAGTGGGAATTAAACCCAAGGGCACTCTACCACTGAGCTACATTCCAGACCTTTATATTTTTATTCTGAAATGAGGTCTTGCTAAGTTGCTGAGGCTGCTGATCAAATCTGTGATCCTCCTGCCTCAACCTCATCAAACTTGAGATCCTCCTGCATCTGCCTCCTGAGTAACAGGGATTCCAGGTATGAGCTGGCACCTGTGCTGGTAAGAGCATTTATCAGATGGCGGGTTGAGCTGAAGACAGAAGTGGAGCCAGTTGTTTTGATGCAGAAATAAACATCCTTCCTATGGTCTGAATGTTTGTGTCCCTCAAATTTTTTATACCAAAATCTAATCTCCACTGTGATGGCATTTGAAGGTGAAGCCTTTGAGGAATGGGATTAGTGCCCTTATTAAAGAGGCCTGAGGAAACCCATTTACCCCTCCTACCATCTGAAGTCATGAGAAGGTGCCACAGATAAACCAAGAAGTCAGCCCTCACCAGACACTGAATCTGCTGCTACTTCACAGACTTCTAGTTTCCAGAACCGTGACAAGTAGATTTCTGCCATTTAGAAGCCACAAAGTTTGTGGTATTTTGTTATAGTAGCACACACAAACTAAGACAGCTCCTATCTATGAGTCCTGAACATAGTATTGCCATGTTATTCATTATTCACATATTTTATCTTTAGATAAAAAATTTTTTTCAGCCAGGTGCAATAGAGTACATTTTTTATCCCAGTGATTCTGGAGGCTGAGGCAGGAGGATTGCAAGCTTGAGGTCAGCCTCAGCAACTTAGCAAAACCTTGTGTCAAAAAATAAGAAGGGGGCTGGGGATATGGCTCAAGCAGTAGCGCGCTCACCTGGCATGCGTGCGGCCCGGGTTCGATCCTCAGCACCACATACACACAAAGATGTTGTGCCTGCCGAAAACTAAAAAATAAATATTAAAAAAAATTCTCTCTCTCTCTCTCTCTAAAAAAAAAACAAAAAAAAAAAAAAAAAACACATTAAAATGTGGATGTGTAACCGACGTGATTCTGCAATCTGCATTTGGGGTAAAATTGGGAGTTCATAACCCACTTCAATCTAATGTATGAAATATGATATGTCAAGAGCTTTGTAATGTTGTGAACAACCAATAAAAAAAAAGAAGGACTGGGAATGTAGCTCAGTGATAGAGTTCTCTGAGTTCAATCCTCAGCACCTCCAAAAGGAAAAAAAGAAAAAAAATATTACCTAAACATTAAGTTGTTTCCCACATGGAAAGGAAGAGGAATCCAGTCACCATGTCCAGCTCTTTCGGAATCACCTTTGGTTATGCCAGGATCAGCAAACTTTTTCTTTAAGAACCAAACAGTAAATGATTTTCAACCCAGCAGACTACTTACTGCTGTCTTAACATTAAGGCAGATATAGACAATATGTAAGGATCTGGCTGGCATGTTCCAAGAAAACTTACATTAAAAAAAAAAAATGGACGGCAGATTGGATTTGGTCAGAGGCTTATAATTTGCTAACCTTTGAGGACTGCAGCCACATACCTGGTGTCTTTCCTTTACCTTTTCCTACCTTAAGCTTCCCTCTTAAATGAGCATTCATACTATTTCAACTTACTTATCAGGATATAATCAATGTGCAGTAGAATCTAATTTATTCCATACTAAAAGTAAAATCAGTGTAAATTTATGAAAGCACTAAGTTATGAAATACGTTTAAAGAAATGCAGTTTTATTACTTTCGTATACATAAAGGAATCAAAATTAAGCCAATAAAACATTTCTAGCATGTTTTGGCAAGTAGGGGGTAATTTAGCCTTACCCCAAAGAAAAGGAGAACTTAAAATTATGTAATTCATCAGTTGTTTTCATGAGATTTCTTCTGAATTGCTTTAAAAGTTAATTCCCTAAGACACTGTAATATGATTCCTACTATTTCATCTTGTTTCTAAAATTAATTGATTTGGAATTTCCTGTGTTCACAGAAGATGCCCAAAGATGCCCAAATATTCCAGCCAACTAATTCCTCACTCAATTAATGATCTGAATCAGTAGAAAGTTCTGAACTTGCAGATAAGCTAAACACATTGTATTTATATGACATCATAAATTAATACCATCTTTTCAAATAACTATACTTGCTCTCTAAGAACCTGTATCTGACCTTGGCCGACTTTTTAGGTTGGTTATTCAAATCCCCTTCTCCTTGCCTTCCTCTATCCTTGAGGAAGAATAGCCAAGATACTTGATTTCTCAGCATCCCTTGATGTTAAACATTGATATTGGCATAATCCTGACTATTGAGAAATAGCTTGAAATCCAGAGGAAACCGTCCTCTCTTCTTGAAGTTAATGGGAAAGCCTCATTGTCCTTCTTCTTTTCTAGCTAGAATATAGAGTTGATGTCTGGAGACAAGGTAGCTTTCTTGAGACCACTAGGTCACAAAAATGAGCAGGAGGTCTGCTTGCTACAATGGCAGAAAGAAAAGACAGAAAGCACAAAGTACCCTTGATGATATCAATAAGCCACCCTAATATCCTTGGATCGTTGTGTGAAAAATAATACTGTTTATATGATTGTTTTTGTTTGTTGCTGAAGCTAATGTAAGCCTAAGTGACAAAATTCACGGAAGCTTTGGGCTCATTTCTCTGACTGGGAGGGGGTGAGGGAAGATAATGGTTGACTATGAACTAAAAAACTTTAGTTACTACTTAAGAAAAACCATCAGCTTTAAAGTGACATTGTGGTGGCACCCAGAATGCTGCATTGGCCCATTTTACACTGATACTACCTGGATGGGGAGCCAAGGCAAAAACGCCCTAAAGAAAAGACAGCCAGATTGAGGTCCCAGAGAGCCATGGAGACCAGTCAAACCTTCCCTGAAGGGTCACAGAGGTAGCCAAGAGAGTTGCAAAACCAAAGAGATAGAGAATCTTTGGGGATGCAGGAGAAGAGTGCTGAGCAGAGAAGAGACACTCTGTGAGCATTTGACTCAGAGTTAGACACTGAGGGGTGGCACCATGGCGGACCCCAGTGAGGAACAACAAAACCTTCTCAACTGAGAAGCCGAGAGACGGGGAGACTAGTGGCTACTTTCCATCAAGAACTCTGGGAAGCAGTGGCCCACCTATGTCCCTGCTCCTCCCTGCCAGAGACAGGAGTAAGGTCATGCTGTGCTCAACCTGTGCCCACATGCTCAAGGACCTCACCAGGCCCTCTGGGTATCCCAAGTGCCCAGAGTAGCAAGCAAGAATGTTCATAAGTGCTTGTGTGTCCAAGAAGGACACAGAGTAGGAAGACTGTCCTGAGCAGGAAGACAGTGTTGGGACAGGAGATCATGTGGACCTGACGCAGGGTCATGGCAGGCCGGTGATGTCATCACTGGAGGCACCGAGCATAGAGGCCAACGCCAAGCCTAGGCAGGCAGCATGATGAGCTCCATTTCAGCAGATGCCAGGGACGCACTGCCAACTGGCAGGCCCTTCAGCCCCCACCCCTCTGGGAGAGCACATCCCTGACCTTGCCTGTGCTTCCAGTCTCAGCACAATCCCAGTTTTGACTGAGTTTGCCCAGAAATGACTACATTACACACTCTGCCATGGGCAGAGCTGGGATCTCAAGACAGAAATTAAGTTCAGAAGGAGGAAAATAAAGACGATAACTGTTTCCAAATCCTGAACTAGAGAGGAGTTTTAATATTTTTCCCAATCACAGATTTTAAGAGATTGTGCTCCTATCTACATTCTGTGCTCCTATAAACATTAGCTCACTTCAAGTGCATTTTATCCCCACACTGGAGATGAGAAAACTGCTGAGAAGATAAGTAATGGACCCAATCTCAAACAGCCAACTAGAATCCAGCTACATCTAGCTCCAAAGAGTACTGCATTAGAGTGGGGATTTTTTTTTTGTTATGCTAATTTGTTAGCTCACCTGAATTGCCTTTTAAACCTGTTTACTTTCTTCCTTTTCTTTTTCCCTCTTTCTCTCTCCATCCCTCCCTCTCTCTCTTTCTCTCTCTCTCTTTTCCCCAGAAGAAAAAATAAAGAGCACAGCCTTTGTCCTGCCATCCACATGAGCACATGTACCAATGGCAGTAGGAGGCTCCCATGTTGAGGTGTTTCTCATGCCCGTTTCTAGACAGCCTCTTTCTAATCTCCTTTCTTGTAATTTGGTATTTTCATAGATAAAATGCTTCCCCCCCCACTCTCTCTCAGTGTGGTGTATATCTACAGCTATAAATAAAGGCTAAAATTCTCCTAGATATAGACATCTTCAACCTGTGACAAACAGACACATCAACTCCTGAGACCCCCAAACCTCCCTGACAAGCCTGCAGGCCTAGACATAAACAGAAGGTGGTCTGAGTTCATGCAGAATCAACTGAGTTCTCTGAACCTTCCCAGGTTGCAGAAAAGAGGTCAGCACATCCAGAAACACGGGTTTCCAGGTTACCTTGGACATGGACTTCATCAACTCTATGTTACCACAACAGTCTATAAACAAATGGACATGGTATTGTTCCAATAAAACATTATTTACAAAAGCAGATTTGGCCCACAGGCTTCAGCAGGCCGACCCCTGTTCTATAGTTCTTTCTGTGAGCCATGACAAGGTGGTTAGTCATTTTTCTCTCCCTCTGAAATAGAACAAAATGGAAATGCTTCCTTCTTTCCCATTAAAATGCCCCGGTCTGAATAAACTTTTATGTGGTCTGTACATAAAATCTCTTCAGTAAAAAAAAAAAAAAATTCAGAATTATATTTCATAAAATTATCATCTGTGTTTTCGACTGGGGAAGTTAATGCCTGGGGAAGATAAATGGGCCTGAAGCAGCTAGGTGTCTCACACACACACAGCCAGCAAGGATTCCTGCTGGCCATACCCACCATCCCCTACTCCACCGTATGAAAGATGCAGGCTCTCAATTAGTAGCACCGACATAGTAGTACTTTCATTATGACTCACATTCTGCAATTAAGGTCATGCCTTCTGCAATCAATAAAATACTCAACTCGGGTTCTCTATGGCTAATATGATCCCCCTCCCCCAGCCCCAATCTGGGTGATTTGGAGAGGTTGTTTTCAATGAAGTCAATATGTCACAGACACCTCTGCTCTCAATATGGTATTTCCTGATTGTTCTTTTGTTTTGAAAACAGCAAAGGGGCAAAATGTGTGTGTGAGTATTACTCTCAAACCTCTACCATTTGTGCAACTAAGTGGAAGAAATGTCTTTCTGTAATCTCTCTCTCTCTCTCTCTCTCTTACACACACACACACACACACACAACATCAGCGATGTTCATTTGTGGCCTCATTTTGCGTGTCTGTACATATCCTTGAGGAAGTGAGATGTCAGACCCTACAATGACAGTGGCAATGATGGTGGTGACAAGGCTAATGGTGATAAAAGCTACACGTTACTAAGCATCCACTCACTGCATGCTGGATGTCATGGGAAGCATTTAACATCTGTCATCTCAAACTCTCAAGACAGAAGAGAAACTTGAAGTTCAGGGAGACTTACATAATATCTATTTTATAGCAAGGCAATGGAATATTGGGGTCACAGGAGAGCTCAGAATTCAAATCTCCATTTTACTAGTTGTGTGATATTGGGCAACTTTCTTAGCCTTGTGTAAAACATTATGTTATTATTTGTAAACTGTGATAATTATACCTTCCTTAAAACTGTATTAAAAAGATAAAATGAGGTAATATCTATATAGTTCTGAGATGCATCAGCATTTGTACTAGGTCGAACCATATGAAAATGTCTGCATTTATTTAATCATTGTCTTAGCCTAGGAAAAAAAATGAGATTTTCATATGGTCCAAACATGTAATTGCTCAGTAAATGGCACGCATTATTCGTACTGCCACCATTAGTAGTAGTAGTAGTAGTAGTATTGCTATCATTATTATCCAAGGACAATAGTAGGTGGCAAGGAAGGGGTTTTAATATGAATTTGAGTGATGGTGAAGGCCAGTGCTTCTTCCATTAACTTAGCAACCATCAAAGAAATCCAATGTTATTTTTTACTGAAGTTTCCCTTAATAAACTGAAACGAACATTAGGTAGCTAGTAAATGATAAGAAAAACACTGATTTATTTTTATTTTACTATCAACTTTTTATGAACAGGACAAAGTCCATTTTATTGGCTCAGTATATCCCAAACTTGTTTGAAGCATATTAACCAAATGTCGATTGCATAAAAATGTGAACTGTCTTTCCTCCTTAATGTATGAAGGGTCATGATATACTGACAATTGGGATCTGCCTCATTAAACAGTTATAATTAAAGTCTGTTCATAATATTCCACAGTGGAATTGCTGCAGCAGTTCACACTTAAGACCAGGAGGATAATTTAGCAACACTGTATGAAAGAACAGTCGGGGTTTTCTCTTTCACATTCCATGATAGGAAATAGGAGTAAAAATACTTTCTCCTCCCGGGCTAGGGAATCAGAGGATAAAGAGACTTCCCTTGAAATGCCTGTCTGCTCTTGACAAGCTTAGAAGAAACAAATTCCCATCTGAAACTAAACCATCTCTCGTTTTATCATGTTCCCAGTGGCTACATCTGTTGAAAGAGTCTAGACATTTTTCAAGCTTGAGTTGTATTTTAGACAACGTCTTTCAAATTCAGAAATCTTTCTAAAAAAAAAAAAAGCCTTTCTCTTTAAATTATGAGGTTCTAATCTCCAAGGTGTTGTCCCATAGGATTATCAAATCCAATCAGAAAGGGGAATTTTTTTCATTTTTTTCCTAAATAAATAGCAAAGCATCATTCTATGGGCAATGCATATAGAGGAAATACCAAGGTCAAGAAAATATTTGAAAGTATTTATGTTGGTATTTTGGCTGGAAACCACATGTGTTCTCTGGAACCTCTCAGAAGCTCTGGCCTTCTTGTGCCCACATCTGGGATAAGTCTCTGGAGATGAACATTTTCAAATGACTGTTGTCCTTGTGGGGTTATGTTAGCCTTTGACTCTGCATTGAGCCAAGGTTTGCTTTAGAATGTTGCAAAGACAATAGTTGTTTGAATTTTCTTCTTATTTTGGTAGGTTGAGATATAAGCAAATATAAGTAAATATGAGAAAAAAGGCAGTTTACTCCAAAAGTCGATCTAGGTATTCTGGTCAAAAGTCCTCAAATAATGAAGTGACACATCTTTCAGGGGGATGGTGGTTAGAGTCCCATTCATCTCTGGATCTCTGTTTTGAATGCTACACTGTGCAATTACCAACATCCTCTTCATAAACTGTCAAAAGAGCATTGTACTCATTTTGCTCCAAAAAAAAAAAAAAAAGAAAGAAAAAAACTAATGATGAAGATGAAAAAAAAAAAAAAAAACACCTCACATATTAGTAAGTTAGAAAGTCTTTATTCTAAAAAGCTCAACTTGGCTAACAAATAAAAAAGTAACCTAACAATTTATATGACCCTAGTTGACAAGTCCCAAGGGCAGAGGCCATATTTGCAGGGAAAGAGCTAACTAAAATAGGACGCAGAAATACTTGTAGAAGAAACATGTTGATTAACATTCTTTAAAATCCACATTACAGCTAAGGTTCATCTTAATAATAATTGCCTTATCATAACAGGTTGGCGATCATAAGCGGGAAGAATTCCTCTCTCAATTCCCTGGATTCTGTCTAGAACTAAATGAATCAACTCTTTGAAACTTTAATAGATGTCCCTTCAGATCCCCATCATGTATAGCTATACTTTCTCCTTCAACATCTGATTGGCTCCATGCTTAAAACCGCACCTCCCTGTACTAAATCTAATAAGCCTATCAGTATGGATGTAGAAGCTGGTTTTCAAAACTCTAAAAAAGAATAGCTGACATAGCAAATACCAGGGGTGACCTTAAGAGTATTGATTAAGTTCTGCTTCTTTCAGAGGTAGGGAAATTAAGCAGTCTTTTAAATCATTAATGGATTCCTTTTATGTTCTTCTAGTCAACAACCCCATCCCTCATCCAAGGGGGAATCTGCATTCCTACTCCTGGTGGGAAATAGCAAAATGTCTTCTGTCAAAAAATTCAAGAAGAAGGCTCAATGTTCTTTCTGTCATCCATTGCTTCTAACAGCCAGAAAAAAAAATTCATTAACTACCAACTGAATGCCTTGGAAAGGTGTAGAATGTTCCTCCTCTTTTGTGGGATGGATGATAAGTCTATCTTAGAAATATATTGAAAAGATGATAACATACACCCACACAAAAATAAAATAAAATAAATAAGAAGGCAATAACAAAGAAAAGACTTTAGACACTTCATTTTTTTAAAAGTAAAAGTTCTTGTGACCTCATTTTGTAACTGAAAGTTTCTCTGGTAGATCGCTGACACTGGCATATAGATTATTTCCACACACATATCAAGAGTCTATCTATGCAGTCAGGAGGGAAACTCACTTTTAATAAGTCCACCACTCATGGTCAATGCCATAGAACTAGGAATGAGGACAGCAGGATCAGTAGCCTATCCGAATGAAAATGTAGCAAGAAGATCTCTTTGTTTTTGTTTTTTGTTTGTTTGTTTTGCTTTTAATATTTTTAGTTGTAGATGTTCACAATACCTTTATTTTTGTTTATTTAGTGTTTTTTACATGATGCTGGAAATCAAACCCAATGCCTCATGCGTGCCGCCAGGCAAGCGCTCTACCACTGAGCCACAGCCCTAGCCCAAGAAGATATCTTTGTAAAGTGTAAAACTGCTGCCTGAGAAAGAGAAGGTTATCACCACTACATCCATTGCCACCTTAACAGTCAAGCTGTTTTGTTAACAAAACTTCTAACGAAGGAAGAGAGAAGGATGTGATTTTATAGGTAGAGATACAGAAAGGGGTAAGAGAGCTTCATGTTAAGATAGGTTTGCTGAAGTCTCTGTGATCAGAGGGCAAGAAAGGGAACAGGGCAAAAGATGATGGGATAAGAATACAGGGCCATGTGCAGGGGAATGTAGGATCAGACAAATCTATTCCTCATGGATTAAGTCCATGGGTCGCTCTGAGCCTCAATATCCCCAAGGAAGCTTATATTAGGCTTTATCTGACCAGGTCTAACACCCAAACTTGTATTCCTTTGCTATCTCTAAACTAAATCCCATGTCTCAGCACTTTCAGGTGGTGGGTAAGTAGGAAGTGCCTCTAAGGGCCAGCACCAAAGACATTCTGCCTTCCCACCCCAAGGCAGTGCTTGGGGCTACCAGGGTCTGGCATGATTTGATTAATTTAGTGCACCTCACTGAGACTTCTGGCAGTTCCCCAAGGCTCAATAATTTTGCCATCTGCTCAGGTTGAAGCTAGGCTTCCCAGGGATTATTTCTCCAGCCACATCTGAGGACACCTCTGAGTGTCCCTGTTGGCTTCACTGTTTCTTCCCTCTACTGCGCTGCAGTGAGGGGGGATGCCTCAGCTCTTGCCACATCAGATCCCAACTCTTCTTCAGCCTGCTGGATCTGATCTCTCTTCTCTGCCATTTCTCTGAAGTACTCTCACCACAAAGGCCTTCACAACAATCTATGAATGGCTTTTTCTCCATCCTTTTCTCAGCTGACCAAACTGCAAACTTTGGTGCTGGAAGCATACATGTTTTCAAATCTCTGTTTCCTTGATTTCCTGGCACCACATTGAAGCCTCAAAATATCTTCACTCCAGCCATTTCTCCACCTCCTCCATCATGATTTCGGTTGTCCGGAAGGCTCCCTGTTTTTCACTCACTAGCAGCTCATCCACACTTCAGGCTCTCACCTCCAGGTTTTCTAATATCCCTCTCTGGCCTGTGTTCTGATTCCCTGGTTCTTACCACACCAGAGAGATGGTCATCTGGACAGAGAGGAGCCCAAGGCTTCATCCATCACATGGCAGTTCACAAAGCTGATGAGGCCCCTCTCCTACTTGACATCCTCTCCAGGCCAGCACAGGTGTCCCCATCTGTTCCTCCCACTTGGGTATCTGTCCTTCTCATTCTTCCTGTGTCTCCATTATACAAGATGCTCTTCTGCAAACACTCACTCCACCTTGACTTCCTCCAACAGAATTCCCAACCCCACTCCCCTCCCAGGGGGATTCTTATGTTTGATACCATGCCTAAGTGGTTATAAAACCAGCCTGGGCTCTCTGGAGCTGGGCTAGAGGAGGCCCCATCTGAGTACCTCAAATAGGTAATGATGACAGAGCATGCCACCTTGCTCTCTAATGTTTGCTTTTCAGCAAATATGAAGGGTACTTCTCAAGGGCAACTCACTCCTCTCTGTAGCCCCATGTAGGAACCATCAAGTTAAAAATGACTCAATGGCAGAACCGCATCTGCTAAATTTACATTTTATATTAAATTTTAATTTTCCTCCATTTTCCAAAAAATTTCTTTTTCATATTCTTACCAAGTCTATTGTTTCTGTTTTCTATAAATTACTTAGTTTAGATCTATAAGATAAATGATAAAAATATGGTTCTATAATAATGATGATAATCAAAATATGCCTGTTAAATGTTATTCTTATGATTATTATGCACAATAATAATATTTAACATCTTGTGGTACCCCTATGCCAAACTCCCTTTTAAGTTTTTCTTTCTTTTTTTTTTTTTTTTTGGTACTGGGGATTGAACCTGGGGTACTTAACTACAGAAACATATCCTCAGCTCTTTTTTAATTTTTAATTTTGAGATGCTGAGGGCCATTACCAAGTAGGAATGACGCATTCGAAATTTCCTTGCCAGCGTACCCCATGTTTAATGACTTGCCTTGGAATTTCGCTGTTGACATTGCATGTAAGGTGACCTTGCTCAAAGACCAAGGCGGATCCGGGTTTAGAGCTGATCAGGTTTGAGGAAGTATCCCGGTCCTTGGGTTAAGGGCGTTCCCAGTTTAAGACCTTGGATTTTAGGGAAGTTCGATGTTGAGGATTATTGCTGCTGGAATTAGGGCGTTCCTGCTGCTTGAGCTCCCATTGAGTTCTCCTGAGATTCAGAGAGCAGTTTGGGAAGAAAGCTTCGTGGAGTAGGTGAATTGGGTGGCAGGAGAACTGGGATTGCCCCAGAACGTGTGTGGAGGCCGGTGTGAGTTCGGGAATAAAGAATTGCTGTTTGAATCTACAAAGCTGTGTGGTGGCTCGTGATTCTGTGCCCAGCCAAGACTGCGGCATTGAGACAGGGTCTTATTAAGTTTCTTAAGGCCTCATGAAATTGCTGGGGCTGGCTTTGAACTTGAAATGCTCCTGCCTCAGCCTCTCTAGCAGCTGAGATTATAGGCATAAACCACCGCACCTGGCTGAGTGCTTCATAGTTATTAATTCATCCATTCCTCATAATGGTCCTACTTTTAGATACTGTGATTATCCCCTTATAGAGGTAAGCAAACTGAGGCACAGAAAGGTGAGTAACACAGGCAAAATCAAAAAGGTGGTAAGTGCTCTTCAGTGAACACAAAAACTTGAGAAGCCTGGCTCCAGTTGTACTCCACAGTGTAAGATACAACACCTTTCTGTTAACTGGATGGTCCACCATACTGAACTCTGTACATGTACTCTCTTACATAATATTCATAACAACTTTATAAAAGTAGAAGCTGCTATTATCACCATCTTTGGCAACTAAGGAAAACAAGGCTTTGAGTGATTAATAAATTCACTGAAGTTTCTTCCACAGCTAATAAAGTGGGCATTGACACAGAAAAACTAATGTTTTTCCTTATTTCTCACATTAGAGAAGATGAGTTGAGGAAATAAAGTGTATGCAGTTGATTAAGAAAAATCTATCCACTTAATACTATTTATACAGAAGCATTTTACTATGACCAAGTATCCCAAATAACTGAGGCATCTGTTCACAGCATCATGATTTTATAGATGAATGAAGAAGAGCCAGTGACTAACTCAATCCAGGACCCACATACTCAGGAGCTAGAGTCTTGTGAGCTGACCTAATTCAGTTGTCTCTATTATTACCCATGATATCATTTTGCACCTGGTCATATTTAATATGCATTGTCTTTGATAGCATCATTTCAAGCTTTCAGAAATCTAACCAGCATGGAAGTATTTTTGCTTCTCTCTTGCTTCAAGGGCAATGAAATGTCAATTAAAAAGATGAAAACTGACAGTAGGTTCTAGACATGTTTTTCAAGAACACTTGCCCATAATTCTTGTGGTTGTCACTTTCACCCTTACAAGTCCCCAGTTTCTTAAAGCAAACAATGTGTTTGCGATCACATTCATGTGAGGCTCACAGGGAACTGGAAGCATGTGACTCAAACACATGCAACATGATGTCTTTCTCAAACACAAGACTAGCATTATCGTTTATTTGGTTTTGAGATAAAACCTTTCTTTTCATGAAGTATTTCTTGTTCTGGTTAAGTATCATTAGGCTAAGATTATTAAAAGAATAGTTTATAAAGATAAACAAGCCAACATATCATATTTTGTAGGAAAAAAAAACAGTACAAAGGAACCAGAAGTAGAGACAGATGGACCAAAATAACAAAAGAAAAAAAGAGAGAAATAAAAGAATAATTAAAAGAAATAACGAGATCCTGAACATCACTAAAAATCCATAGCTGAAAAGTGCCCAGATTTCATCCTGAGATTACCACTCATCACCTACACATAAGTTACTTCACCCAAAGTTTGTGTTGGAACCTAAATCCCCAAATTCATATACTCTTGGCATTTGACAGTGGGGCCTTATGGAGGTAATTAGGGTAAAATGAGGCTGTGAGAATGGAGCCCCATGTTGGGATTATAAAATGAAGATAAACCTGAGCTGACATGCTCCCTTGCCATCAGCATGGGGTGCCTTCCACCATGTTATGATGCAGCAAGAAGGCCCTCACCAGATGCAGCCCCTCAATCTTGGACTTCTCAGTCTACAGAACAATTAGCCAAACAAACTATTGGGGAAATTACGTTTATCCAATCTGTATCATTCTGTTTTAGTATCAAAAAATGGACTAAAGCATCACTTATGAGTTTCTTGAGAGTACTGAGATAATACACATGACATGATTGTAAATATGCTTGGAATAAAACAAATGTTCCATAAATATGTTATTATTGTTGTAGTTGTTAATTTGAGGAACACATATAAATTCTACCAAACTAATAAATCTCAGGGAACTCTGGGGATGTGAGACTTAATGAGAGGGTTACCAAGGTCCAGGATAGGGACTGGATGCTTACACTGTCACTGAACCTGCTGTGGTGGTTTCCCTGGTTTTGAAGAAAGGCATGCATGATGTTTGAAATTCCCAGGTCATGTTTCTAAAAGAATTTTCAGTTCTTTTCACACCAACATTGCAATAAATTTTGGTGCACACTGCCTGGGGAGAGGCTCTGATAGCAGGGCACTTGTGTTCCAGTCACCAGCTTGGCTGAGAATGAAAGAAACCTCAGTTCATCCTTTGTCTGCCATGACTGGCTATTTCTGATTCTCCAAACTGATGTTCTAAGAACAGTTAGTCTAACAACTTTCCAAGAACATTATCCTAATGTGGTTTAAGTTATTAAAGAAAGAATAAACATCTCATAGGAAAAAAATAAAGTACAATAAACAATTAAAAGACATAAGTCATAAACACTATATTTATGGGATTTCTCAAACTAGAAGTTTCTATAGGACACTATTTTGGAGGCTCAACATGAAACCAATTCCTTTGTGAAAGCATTTAAATAGAATAAGCCAGAAGTCATCTTTCTCTGAATCACCCCAGCCATGTATCTTAATCTCTTCTGGAAAATGTTACCCCTCAGCCACACAGAAATCACTTGATGGCAAGGGCTGCTACTAACATAGCCTCATAACCACGTTTCCTTCTCTACATGCACACAGAACTGGATCTATGCAGACATTCAATAAATATGTACAGACACTCTTTAGATTCAGAGTAGAGATCCTATTTTCTAACCAGTATCAACAAAAACTGTCCTGGTGGTACAGCTGACTTATTTCAAAAAATGTTTCATTTTGCCCTGTGGAACATAATATTGGCTTTAGATTTACCATTCCTGTTATTTAAGTTGGGGGGAGGATTGGGGGATAATCTTTTATAGAATTTCTGTGATATGATTTGCATTTTTAAATCACTGCTAACATCATCTGTTTATAGGTCTCAGGGGAAATACAATGAGAGGATAAAGAAGGGGCCTTCTCTCATGAAATGCATGAACTTGAATTAAATAGGATTTATGACTCTCTCGTTGCTCTCTGTATTTCTCCAACCTCCTAAAGAAAATGGATTCTACAGCATAAATGGGCTCACCCAAATCATTTTATAAATGTTCAGTTCTCAAAGAAACTACATTGTGAGAAGGAAAAAATACTCACTACAAATATAAATAAATCCCCAAAGGACTTGCTTTTCCCTATCAATCTAAATTAGAATGTTAATAACTCAGATGGATGGTTTTCTAGTATTTTGATTTATATTGGATATTAGACACGATAGTCATCATATGTGGATACCAATTAGTTGACGAACATTAATTATTAAACACCCTCTGCCCTCAACCCCTCAGGAGATATCACTAAAAAGAGCAGAGCCCTTAGCTGGCATTTTGCATGTGAGTACTACTGAAGACGTTTTTGCTGAGTGTGTGACATATATATGATTAGTTTTAAACAATCAGACAAAAAAAATGTATGTATGGATGAAAGCCCAGTCGCTCTCCTGCCTTTGTAGACATACCCAAATCTACACATGCCTTCAAAGAGTATCGAACTCTAAGGTCACAAGTCACAGATATCATCTCATGCCCCTTCCACAGCAACACAGTGAGAAAATAGCATCAATTTTGTTGTACAGAGGAGGAAAAGCCGGTGAAGGGAAGGAAGGAAATGCCCTGAGGCCAAGCAGCTAGCAACCCAGGTGCCAGGAGTTGACCAGACCCCCCAGACTCTGCCTGTGCCTTCCTTTCAGGCCACACGGCTTCCTTTAACCATGCTGCCTTTGCTCACGATGTATTTTGAACTCATTTTTTTAAAGCATGGAAAAAAATTAATTTTACCATTTGGACTCAGTAATATTTAATCAAATTATTTCAACTTAGTCAAACCTGTGGCCAGTCCCACCTCCAATTCCCCAATCCTGCTTACTGCCACCAAGGATTATTTCTGTGGCATGCACTTAATTAGGATTCTTCCCTGTGCAGAGGCCTTTTAGATAAATTGTCACACGGTATCTGAGGCTCTCTACCAATTACTCTCTTAGCCCGCTCTCCTCCCAATTCCCTACCTCCATCCTTTTTTCCAGTCAAACTAAACTACTGGAAAATGAACGAATGCCACAAATGTCCTCATGCTTCAGTGTCTTGGAACGTGACACTATTGTCTGGGATCCTTCCCTCTTCCTTCTCCTTGTCTTTCCCCAAATTCTTATCATGAGCTCCAAAACCTCCTTCAATGCTCATCTCTTAGGGCTATTTTCAAGGTGCCTGTTATGGTTTGGATTTTTAATGCACCTTGAAAAGATCATGTATTATTGCAGGAATATTCAGGAGTGAGAGCTGCAACTTTATCAGTGGATTAATTCCTTTAGTAGGTTAATAATTTGAACGGACTACTAGGTGCTAACTGTAAGCAAGTGGGCATGGCTGGAAGAAGTAGGCTGGGGGCATGGCCTTGGACTGCCTCATGTCCCTAGCTTCTCCCCCTCTCTCTTTGTCTGTCTTAATCTCCCTCAGAATGCTGCCATGAACTGAGCAGTTTTCTTACACCACACCTGTCTGCCATGATGCTCTGCCTCACCTCAGACCCACATCAATAGAGTCAGCTGACCATGGCCTGAACCTCTGAAACCATGAGCTCCTCTAAGTTGCTCTTTTCAGATATTGTGATCACAGCAACGAAAAGCAGACTAACACAGTACCTTTTAAACTACATTTAAAATACTCACTGAATTCACTAAAGTATGTTTCCCTGGGAGTTGGGAGCATCCAACCCAATGCCTGATAGAGATATGTATTTATAAATGAAAAAAAAAGTATGTAGAAGGGATGGTTGTAAAATATTCAAAGTCTGACTCAGGGAAATAGCTGAGAATTATTCACAGACCAGTTGAATAAATAATGTGAGTGATCAAGCTGGGTAACACATGTGATAAAAAAACACATGTGTTGAAAGGGCCCATAACCATTTCAACAAAATTACATGTGATAAAAACCGCTATCAAGAAGAGGAAGTCAGTCTCTGAACATACTAAATGTTCCCGTATATGCTACCTAGAAGTTTTAAATAAACATCTGTGAGAGAAAATGTTACCCACTGCATTTATCACATTATGCTTTAGGGGTCTCTCATGGTAGAGGGTGAAGGCAGTGAGATAATGTCCACACAGTAAGAGAAAGGTTTTGTATTTTTTATCTAAGGAACAAGTTCTTGAAGATCTATTGGAAGCTTCAGCAGTATTGAGCGGTTTCTCTTGGTCTCTCATGTGTGATGTACTTTCTCATAGTCTGGGATGCCAGGCTCCATTCCACCCACTTCAGGACATAAGCCAATGGATAACACAATACGAAGCATCAAAATGTGATCAAAAGAGCTTGTTTTAGAAGAATAATTTCTTAAAAATTCAGTTCCTACCCAGCCACAGGAAGTTAATAGACTACTTGCAAGTTAATAGATAACTTTGGTCTGAACTGTTAGACTCCAGAGCGCAATCCCTTAGAAATTCTGAGGTAAACAAACGTCACTGCCTCAGAAAATGTGGCATTTGATGATATGACAAGCACAATGGTATTTATCATCCACATCCACAGCTTAATGGACATGAGCCATATCTGAAAAGGGAAAGGGTGATTCAGCCCATTAAGTATGCAGAACATTATCTTTCAATACAAGATGGTTCTTGATTTTTTTTTTTTATATCCAAAGGCTCCATCCAAGTGGGAAAAATGCAGATGCAGAAAAAGCCACAGCTTTTCTGCTAGAGTGACAGCCACAGCAAAACTAGGTCTGATTGCGCAGTGGGGAGACAGCAGAATACAACAGCCTCGACTTTCCTCCCGCCTGCTCCTTTTAGAGGGGCCATAACCTCATATATAATTCTAGCTTTGCCTTCCCTCTGCTTCCTTAAAGATGGTTTTACAATGTTTTCTGAGATCTAGATTTCAGCAATGTTCAAAGTTTTCCAAAGTAAAGCTTTCTATGAAAACGAGAGTCCTGGAAAGCCCACATCCCTGGCTTGGTAACCCTTCCCTACTGAACCCAAGATGAATTGTCTGGCGGTTAATGAGACAAACCACATAAAGTTGTCATTTGATGAAACTTAAATCCCAGACCCTTCTCCTCCCTCCCACTGACTAGGAAGCCATCTTACAATCCTATAAGCAGTTCCCTCTTACGCAACTATTTAGTTTTAAAACACCCTCCAAGGTATTATCTGAAAGTCCTCCATTAAAAAATCATTACAAATAGCTCTGCTATAAATGACTTTACTAGCTAAGAAAATCCCAAGTTACAATGAAAGAAGCTAGAGGAATTGCTACAATAAGGGTTTAGTTAGCTCCTTGTTGAATCTCTTGACCCTCACAACTGATCTTCTCTTTGCTGCATGTAAATGAAGTCTATGCTTAAAAAATAGACTTTGCCCCAAGCTACATCAATTATATCCCTACATTGTCCCATAATTATATTGGATATATGTGTTCTAGCTGTTGGAGTTGGCCCCCCAAACCACGCAAATATTTGCTACTGATTCCACCAGGGGGCATTCCTCTCATCCAAAGGAAATATACATATATTTTAAACTGGCTAAATTCAAGGTGTGAGAGAAAGACCATTATGCTGAAATGACAAAAATACACATTTTGTTTATAATTTGTAAATGTGCATTTTATTTGTTTTATGCTCTAAATAGTCTAGTATATTAGAAAATGCCCAACACTCTTCAGAAGAGTCAATAAAACATATTAAACATCACTCAGTAAAGATTAGGGATTATTTTTAGGGATGTTGGGTCAGGAGCTATGACCACTGTTCATCTAAGATTTTCCCTCATCTTAAAAGTATTAAAAATTCTGAAAAGTCAGGGCTTTGCATTAAAAAAATATGCCTATTTCTCAAGAATTGTACCACCTTTTTTTCTGAGGGACCACACAGTATGTTGCATCTATAAGGTCTGGACACTGTAAAGTAAAATCAGGGTGGGCCTTCTTTGGAAAAAGTAAAGATAATGGAATATACACAGACTGCACATTTACATTTTTACACCATGAATTTTTATAGGTTTTTTTAATAAAAGTAAAGCTATAGCAAACTCTTATTAAATAAATAAATAAAGTTATAACAAAAAGAACTCCAATATAGAATTCCTGAGGGACTCAGCATCAGACCCACATCCTCTTGTTTACTTTCCAGGAACATACCACACAAAGTCTGCCACATGCCAGAAATTACCACCAGCTCAGGCAAGCCAGAAAACCTCTTTTTTTATTCATAGAAAACAGAAGGAAAAAACTCAAGGAAGGATGATAGGTTCTATTTCTATGCATGAACATCTGCTACACTAGCTTTAAACTAGGAATCAATAGATCAATAAAGATTATTGACCAGCGAGGTCTAGCACCCCCACCCCCCTACCTAACCCTGATAGAAGGTGTGAAGTTGTCTTTCTCCATATTCCCACTTTAGTATACAAAATGGAAATAAAATTGTACCTTTAAGGTTGCAGCAGACAGTGAACCTTGGAATTCTCTGGAGCTAGACTACCCTTCTGCTCCCACATCACTGCTTATGCATCTAAGTTATTTTGAGGACTGACCTGACTCAAGGAGAGAAGACAGATCTCCATCTCTGAAACCAGTTACAAATATATGGGTGTCTACTCAGCAGGTTGTCATTTTATTAGATATTTTGCTTGTTTATTTGTTGAAAGCAGGGGTCAGAAAACTTTTTCAAGAAAGTAAGTAACTTAGGCTTTGCAAGTTATTAGGTCTCTGTCATATTACTCAACTTTAACACTGTACTGCAAAAGCAGCCATAGACAATCCTTAAATGAATGAGAGGGGCAGAGGTCCAACAAGATTCTACTTACAAAAACAAAAAGTGAACCATATAAACATAGTTTGACAACTTTTTAAAGGGGATGCTACATTTTTTTTTCTCCTCTTGTGCCAGAGGAACTCTCACAAGTAACTCAAGTCAGAGGTTCCCTAACAGCAAGCATGTTAATCATGACTAGATTTTAAGGAGGAAAAAAAAAACATGGAACCTATAATGCCTTATTTTCTAATCATAAAAGCAAGCTGCCAGGGATGCTCTCCTGACCCATCCATCAGCAGTGTCAGTTAAGACATGCTGATAGTCAGAAATATCTTGGTTTCTTCTTGGCACTTCTAGAATTTTCTTTTATCAGAGCAGATGGAAAATAGAGAAGGAAGCTTCCTACATGGCATTAGGATTTCAGATCCAATAATACTTGAGAAAAGTTCTTCAAACTTGCACACTCTTTACCTGATTGATGAAATGCCTCACTTCCAGTTTTTTAACATTTGAGGATAAATAATATCATTGGCACATAGCAAGCCTTTAGACAACCTGCCATTATTGAACTATCCCCATAACAGGGTCATAGGACAGAGTCTGACACATCCTCTTAATTCTGACCTCTGACACAGGAAGAAAACTTTTGAAGCTAATTTGTCTCAGTGTGTCTAGACAAAAATTGGGGAAAGACAATGCAAAGTCCTTACTTCTATTTTTCCTTCACCAAAAATGGGAAGATGAGAGCAAGGAATTGTGTGGGAACTGACCTCTGTAACACAGCATATGAGCTGTCTTTTCAATTTGGCCTTAGCCTAAACAGTAAATCTATGTGTTCTGTCTCTTTGCTTGTTAATGCATTTGCTTTACACAAAACCAGTCCCCTTGGAAATGAGCGTTTAAAAAAAAAAGAAAAAAATCAAGTTGTAATAGAATTAATGTTACCAGGCTTCCAATAAAGTTGATTTAGAACCTTCGGAATGTCCACCTATGTTTGGTGGATTTTTTTAAAGTTATTGTTATTATTACAACGTTAATATTTTTACTCTTGTCCCTGTGCCCAGAGACCTTGGCAGGATGAGCATTTTATAAATCTGATAAATAAGTAATTGAAGCATCCAAATCAATATTACTCCAGGGAGAGGAAAGGAGGCACTCAAATCTGCATTAAAGTCAAGGTTCTTCCTTCTGGTAAATGATAAGGGAAGAAAAGACAGGCTCATGAAGGCCAGAGACCATGAAAAGCACTTCTCACTGGGGTGGGCTGAGTGCAGAGAGTTGGTTCTTCCCAACTTACTCCCCATCCATCTGGGAGGGGAGCGAAGGCAGTGGAGAGTAAATGAGTCCTACACTTGGCTGCACATGGTGGGCACAGATGTGTCAGAAGACAGAAACATTCTTTGGGGGCCTGAGAAGGCAAAGTCCACTGGCAATGGCTGGGCAGTTCAGGCAAGATGGGTGACTTGCTTAAAGTGAGCTTCATTGAAACTGCAGACCCTGGGTTCACTGTTAACTCCTCTGGGAAATGTTTCTGTCAACACTTCAGTAGAGCACCTCAGAGCAGAATTCACACATCTCTTCAGCCAAACTGAGCCCAAGGAGAATTCCAGGGTGAGTCTCCCAAAGAGATGCAAAGCCTCATTAGTACAGAGGGGATTTACCTTGCTTAGGGTCCAATCCCTGATGCAGATGTTTTGTTCCCAAAGTTGTGATTCATTATGATTCTACAGCTCACCCAATTATAAGGAATCATCACTGGTTGAACGAGGCCTGCATAGCCTCCTGCTCTTCTAAAAATATCGGGATAATCTGACTGTACCTACAGGCCATTTCATAGACGAGAAAGATGCTGAGCTGGTAGTTGATATATTTATTTAAGGAGAGCAAATTGTCAGGCTCATTATAGCCACAATGTAAAGGAAGACTTAGAAAAATCAAATCACACTGCTGAAATGAACTTCAGAAGATAATTTAGGCTATCATACGACTTTGGGGTAAATCTACCTATAAATTACCAGGAACAAACAGAACTTACATTATTAAAAAAAAAAAAACTTGAAAAAAGAAGCTTCTACAAGCAAACTTTTTGCATTAATTACCTTCACTGCCAAAGAATTTGCTAATTATGGCTGTTTTGCAATGGCTTGCTACGGTCAGCTTATACTGGCTTATTAAATTTTCAGGACATTTTTTAGCTAGTTGACTTTACATTGGTAGCTTAAAATGATCCATGGCAGGAATATTTATACCAGGAATCAGCAAATACTATAAATTAGGGTCCCAACCCCATACCACCCCTGAGCTCTGGTTGTTAAATATTAATCAACGTACCACTGTCATGCTTAAAAACTGTTCCTGTTTTCTCTTCTCCAAACTCTTATTCTTTGAGAGTTTAAAAATGTTCTAGAAGTTGAAGCAGAAATCTCTTCTACAACATTTCTACAAAGTATAACCTCCACTTAGACACTCAGAGCAAAGGGAAATCAACTACTTTGCATGACAAGCCATTTACGGACAACAAAATTATTATATTAGAAAGCTAGGGGCTGGGGATGTGGCTCAAGCGGTAGCGCGCTCGCTTGGCATGCGTGCGGCCCGTGTTCGATCCTCAGCAGCACATACCAACAAAGATGTTGTGTCCGCCGAGAACTAAAAAATAAATATTAAAAAATTCTCTAAAAAAAAAACAATGTTATTTAAAAAAAAAAGAAAGCTATTATTATCCCAATTTACCTCTGCTCTTCTTCCTACAACAATTTGCCAATCTTTTAAACATCTCTTGGAGTCTCTCCAGAGTTCTCTGAATTATGTCATATCTCTGAAACTTGAGGACAGGAACAGGTTCAGTACTCAAATAGTATGGCCAACACTAAGAACAGCCACAGTGACTCCACTATTTATGAAGTCACTTGCTTTCTTTACATAGTTTCTCTCTGCATGTAAATGGCTCAGACCAATGCTCAGACTGAGAGATTCTTTTCATCCAGGGGTCTTTCTGATAGAAACCACTCCAAATACAATCTAGAGATAAAGAAATATAGCTTCTAGAGCTTTCAAAAAATTCCTAATAGTTATTCTCCATGGATCTTTAGCAATTCCATATTATCTTATAGAGAAAGACATAATTGCCCTTTGTTCTGGATTATTTTCAAGGGTGTTTGCATAGTGAACATCTTTAGAAGATATGGTATGCCTAAAAAAAACTGTAGATATATCTATGGCCCATTTTTAAATATTCAGATTCCATTACCTGAGGGATCCTTATCTACAACACAATCTGGAGTACGTTTAGGTATTCATCTGGGCCCACTTGCATTACCCTAGTGGGATTTGGGGCAAGAGAACTGACACAAATATGCTGCTCATGCTTCA
This sequence comes from Spermophilus citellus, assembly GCF_964194105.1. Taxonomy (NCBI): domain Eukaryota; kingdom Metazoa; phylum Chordata; class Mammalia; order Rodentia; family Sciuridae; genus Spermophilus; species Spermophilus citellus. The sequence continues at coordinate 89,674,594 of NC_138183.1, read as the reverse complement.
TGCTGTGTAATGAATAGCAAACTCCTTTGTTGCCGATGCTATTATCTCACATCTTCTGCCATTATCCAGGAAGTGGTGGCAGGCTATCTCTTAGCATGCCAGTAGAGTATGATCTCAGACCCTTCACAATTCTTGATACTATTACTTATGAAGCTTTTAAAAAATAATCTGTATCTATCTATCTATCTATCTATCTATCTATCTATCTATCTATCTATCTTTCTTTCTTTCTATCTATCCATCCATCCATCCATCCTTCCATCCATACCACAAAACTCTAATAAAAAAGAAACACGCTGGGGCTGGGGATGTGGTTCAAGCGGTAGTGCGCTCGCCTGGCATGCGCGGGGGCGCTGGGTTCAATCCTCAGCACCACATAAAATAAAATAAAGATGTTGTGTCCACCAAAAATTGAAAAATAAATATTAAAAAATTCTCTCTCTTATATGTAATTGTGTATGACCCTGAGGCTCACCTTCCAATTCCATGCGATTTCCCTTCTCTCTCCCTTTCCCTCCCACCTATCGTTCCTGTTTAATGTTAATCTTCTTCTCAAGCTCTTAGTCCCTACCCTGTCCTTGGTTACTCCCCTTATAGGAGGGGTAAGAGAAAAATAATACAAGTGAAGAAATGATTTACAGTAGAGGGGGAAGAGAGAGAAAAGGGGAGGGGAGGGGAGGGGAGGGGAAGGGGGATAGTAGAGAATAGGATAAACAGCAGAATACATCAGTCACTAGAATGGCAATATGTAAATCAATGGAAGTGTAACTGATGTGATACAGCAATCGGTATACGGGGTAAAAATGGGAGTTCATAACCCACTTGAATCAAATTGTGAAATATGATATATTAAGAACTTTGTAATGTTTTGAACGACCAACAATAAATTTAAATAAATAAATAAATAAATAAATAAAACCATGAGGCAAGAAAAAATTCTCTCTCTCTCTCTTAAAAAAAAAGAATTCTAAAAAAGAAATATGCTGAAAAAATCTATACATACATTTGTATTTATCTATATCTTCTTACCTACTTATCTATTAAGGAACAACTGTGAGTATCAGAGGTGCTGATAATTTATGATATATCCCACAATAAGTTGCTAAGATGAAAATTGAAGAGTTATTTCACTCTATTAAAGATATACATATGAAATTAGGCAAAATGGGCATGAATAAAATTATGATCAGCTTTAATATCTTTATGTACTCTGGAACAAGGCTTCTAAAAATTTAAAGGGCATAAAAATTGCCTGGGAATCTCATCAAAATGCAGATTGGGATTCAGGAGGTCTGGAATACGGCTTCAGGTTCTGCATTTTTAATAAGTTTTCAAGTGATATAAATGACATTAGTCCAAGGATCACACTTTGATAGCAAGGATCTAATAGCAACCAAATATAAATTTCATGTACTATTAACACTCTGATATTTACATAAATTCTAAAAGACTTGATAACAATATCTACAACCACCCAGAAGTCCATAAAAGAATGCCTTTATTGGTTTAGAAACAACACTAAAATAATGTTTGAAGTATTTGATTATGAATGCATACAATTACATAGATGCACTTCAACTTACAATGGGCTTAATGTCATTAAACTTACTTTTCATAAATTGAAAATGTGTTTACTACACCTCACCTGATGAAAAACACAGTTCAGCAAAACAGTACACTGCAGAGGAGCTGACATTTCGCCTCGTGACCACGTGGTTGATGGGAGCCAGCTTGTTGCTGCTGCCCAGCATTGTAAGAGGGACTAATACAGCATATTGCTAGCCCAGTAAAACACCTAAACTCAAAATTACAAGTATGGATTTTATTAAATGTATATCACTTGTACCATTGTAAAGTCAAAAAATCATAAGTCAAACCATCTTAAGTGTGGGACTGCCTGTACAGGGAAAATATCACTACAGTATTTGTTGTGAGTTTTCTTCTACTATGAAGTGTATATACATTCTATTCAAAGAACCAGGATAAAAGGAAATGGACAGAGGAAGACCATCCTAGGTCATGTCAAGAATCTGTGGACTATATCAAGTGATGCATAGGACAAATTACAATCTTTCTGGTGTATGCTGTCAATACACATCTATTGTCTAAGCTAAGGCTCAGGGGCTGAACCCAGCACAGAAGGAGAAAAAAATGAATGTCATAAGACTGATTCTGAAAAAAGTAAATGTTTTGGGGTGGGAGGTAGACTGGGCAGGGGGTCAAGGGGCTGAAGTCATTATCCCCACTCTATCATTTCTTGCTATGAGAGCTGTGGGAAGAAGATTTGATCCTCTTTGGGCAGAGAGGATGAGGAGCAGGCCCTTCTGAGATACAAGTCCTTTGCCACTTCTCAGTTCTCATATTTTGGTCTAGGACTTGGCTACCTGAACAGGCAGCCTCTTCCAGCCTCAGGCACCATTTCTTAAGATTGTCATCAGTCCAAAGAAATTAACCTTTCTAACGCATTTTATGCACCATGAGAATGTTTGTGTGCCCATTTGCAAAGTACAGGACAGAGAAAGCTAAAGGATATACGAAGCATTGAAAAGGTATTCTAGGATTTTACTGGGAAATGTTCAAATAACTCTGTTTATTCCTTTTCCTTCCCTCATTGTCTCCTGCTTTTCCTTTTTGTCTTCTTTTTTCTTTCCTATCTTTGGTCTCCTCTTTTTCTCTCCAGAAAAAGACAAGTGGTAAGAGAGCAAGGTGCTTTCAATATTTCACACACCAATTTCTCATTGTGTTAGTGACTGTTTTGAAAAGATTTCTGTAGTCAGCTATTCTCAGGAAATTCTGGGTTAAAGCATTAAAAGGTTTCTGTGGACTGTCTTAAGTCTTTAACAGGCTGATGCAGGATGTGATTCCTGCATCCAGAGGGGGGCTGAGGGATGCTGCATGTTCTTTGCTCAAACACAGAACACAGCCCCTCCCCAGTGCTAGTATTTTCAGGAATCTGCTTGAGAAAAAGCTAAAATGTTGGATTCTAGAGTTAAGTTGCTGTGTTGGAATCAGAATCACTTGGAACAGCCTTGTGGCCTGAAGCAAAAAATAATACCTTTCTGAGCCTTCCATCTCTCCATGTGCAGAAACGATCAATGATATCTACCGCATGGTACCATTGATAGGACCGAATGAGGCAAAGAACACAAAGCACCAGTCATAGAGACACCTCTTCAAGCTGTCCTTTCAGATTTTGAGGTGATGTGAACCCATGTGCCCTGAGGACTGGCTGCCATAGCAACAATCTCTTAGAATGAAGGTACTGGCCTGTTCTTCTGATTTCATCCATGTTTCAGAACTAAGTATGTGTCCAGTCCTACTCACTCAAACCTCTATCTTTCCCACAGACACTGCTAACTTGGCTATGTTTACTTGTGGTCAGTCCCAACAGATGACATTTGCCAAAGGTATGATAGAGAGAAAAGGTAATAGGAGAATAAACAAAAAAAGAAATTCAGCCAGGCCAAGGCAGGACAGGGACAGGAATGCCCAGTGGTTAGGACATGACTGACCTAAATCATATTTGAGTTAACTTCTTAGAGGGAGCATGACCTTGGGTGAATGAAATAATCTCCCCAAACCTCAGTATCCAGAGTTAAAAAAAAAAAGATAATGATTCCTATCTCACAAAACCATGTTGAGCAGTGAAGAAACATTATATATGCAAAGCACTTAGCAAAAAAACCTAGCACAGAGTGGAAACTCAATAAAAAAGAAAAAACCATAGAGCTAAATATTCTTTTTGGAGCTAAGACCAAAAAAAAAAAAAAAAAACACACACACACAAAAACAGATGCTGCTATTCTCAAATTCAATTCTCTGATTTTTAGATGAGAAACCAGATAACATAAACCTTCAGAGTAAATTTTAGCAAAGGAATATTGACAGAGTGGAGAATTTTGTCCCCTAGAACTGATTTTAAATCTTTCCAATAATTGGTGGTGGTAGGTGTAGTTTTAACTCTGTCATTCCATTCAAGAGACAGACAGAGAGAAAAAGAGACACAAAAATAGTGAGAGAGAGAAAGAAAAAAACTAAGCAAGAACCTATTACCCACTGGACTCTAAGATGGTTAAAGTTAGCAACAGAATACCAAAAAGTTTTCAATTTTTCTGTATATGGACTCCTGTATTGTCTCTCCTCGATATAGATAGTGGAGAGGGAGATCATTTGCTTAAGAGAAAAGTCCTCTCACCTTCTCTACCCACTGCTATGTTCTTCCTTTGCCATAATTTCTATAGCCCTTTCATTCTTATCAATCTCTTCCATCTCCCTATTGCAAAGGAGGCTCCACAGGGCAGGGACTCAGTCTGTCCTCAGGGTCTAGAGACAGTTGGCCCACAGCAAGTGCTCAAAAAATAATTGTTGAAGGAGTGAGTGGATTCCAGGTTAGTAACTTAATAAGCATGACCATGCAAGGATTTACAGTTCATTAAAACAAAATGAAGGTCATGAAACTAGATTTTAAAAAATAGTAATGGTGCTATTACTCAAATGAACAGCTTTATTAATCACTTCCAACTTTAATACCAGACTGAGGAAGATAGTAAAAAAGCCTTTGGCATGAGCCAAGAAATCAACATAAACATGATCGTTCTTCACATTTAGATATTCTAACCCTCTCCACTTGACTCTTTCAGACTGTAAATGCAGTAGTTCTGCTGTGCTCTCAGGATGTATTTCAAACCCCACACCAGGGTAGGCCCTTGCTTCTGTTTCCATCATAATCCTCTGCCACTGTCTTCTACTGATACTCAAACTACCCCAACACAAATCTCTAGGCTTGGCAGGTAACTGCACCTCCTTCTCCACCTATCCATGTGGTCAACTCCTGTTCATCCTTTCAGATCCCACTTGAGGGCTGATTCTTCTAGAAAGAATAAATCATCTCCTCTTCTGCCAGGACTTTTTACATTACCTACTGCCATAACACCTGCAGAGGTGTCAATCCTCTAGACTTCCAGAGGTAAATAATGATATACACATATTTATTCTCTGTGTCTGGCACATAAAATATATATATATATATATATATATATATATATATATATATGGAGAGAGAGAGAGAGAGAGAGAGAGAGAGAGAGAGAGAGAGAGAGAGAGACATATATATATGTGTGTGTGTTCATTGGAGGAACAAACAAATGGACACATATCCACTGTTACAAGCTTTCTATTGCTCTATTACCTTTGACATAAGCTTTATGAAACTTATGAAACACGTAAAGTTCCGGACACTTTCTTGTTAATCTTCATGTAATCCTTAGATGTCCTCCCTGAAGTTGGTACTAGTATGCCCATTTCACAGATAAAGCCGATAAAACAATGAAATTCAAAAAGGTTGCGTCACAGAGAAAGAAGATAGTAGAGGATACTCTACCTTGCCTCAAATTAAAAAAAAAGAAAAAGAAAGAAAGATTCTTTATCATTCCAGAAAGATGTTCTTTCCCAGTTCTCCTCCATCAAATTCTCACTTCTTAGATTATTTCCATACGTGACCCTCAAATGGTATATGCTACCAGACTTCTCCCAGCCATAACCCTCATTCCTCTCTTCCAGACTTCCTTGTTCCAAGAGTCTGACCAAATGTCTCCACTGCCCCTCTAAATCCTTCAGTAGTTTTTCTTCCCACGCCACCTGAATGATGTAGAAGGAACTTAAAGGAGTAAATCACGTTTATCAGTCATCTGTCTTCATGGTTCAGCTCTGTCCAAAAAAATATTTATAGAGATTAATTATGTGTCTTACACCATACTAAATACTGGGACAGAGAGATAACAGAACAGAATTGTTGACCTCAAGGAGCTTTTCCGTGCATAGGATGACTAACAGGCAAACCTATCTTTTCAAGGTGATAGGCTAAGCGTGTCTCTGGATGATCACTCACAGTCATAGAACTCTACTAGAAAGGGATTTGGTCAATTTTGTGGGGATCAGAGAAGGCTTCCTGGAGGAGATGATGCCTGAGCTTCATTTTAAAGAGATAAGTAAGAAATAGTCAGGCAAAGAAATGGAGGAAGAGCACTCTAGAAAGAAAGAAAGGCATATGGTCTGCAATAAATTCTGACCACATCACATTGAATTTTCTCTGGTAGAGTTTCATGTGTGCTTGCTGAACTTCTCACATGTGTTGTCTGGTGTCAGCTGTGCATAATCCAATTGGGGGCTTATTGAATTCTACTTAGATGACCATTACCTTTTCATTATTCCCTTAAGGATCTCTCTACAGAACAGACTGACAACATCTATGAGATAAGGCTCCCAAGACATACTGGTCCCTTTAGGGACTGAGAAAGTCACTTTCTTAACAGTATCATAGTACAATATGACTTAACATTATCATAGTGCAATATGGTCACAGGACTAAGTGTGACCACCTCAAGGGAAGGCCAAGAGAGAATCTTTCATCTCTGCTCCCAAATCACATTCCTAATATCTGGTTCTGTTGGCAACTTCTGAATGATTTCATGTTTCTATGGAATTATGATTATGTCAAAAATTGGGCAAAGATCTCTCCATATGCAACAAATTGATATGACTTGACTGAAGCACTTATTAGAAATTATTTTCAATCACTCTCACTGTGGGAAATTAAGTGGTGTATTATTATGTATTTTATCTTTTAAAAAAGAGATAGTCTCCCCCAATTTTAGTTAAGTCATAAACTTGGATATTGGAGTGCCTTTTTGACAGCTCTAAAAATAGACATTTTAATACCCTGTTCTCAGGTTGAAAGAGTCAAAGTATTAAAACCAGAAAGATGTGGACTTCAATTCTCGTTCCAACCAATTACTGGGTCTGTGGCTAGGGCATATTAATAAATTTCTCTGAGTTTCAATTAACTCATCCTCAAAACACAAGATTATTAAGAAAAATGAGTCAAAGATCTGGTACACAGTGACCCCCTTAATAAATGTCAACTTTTATCCATAACTCACTTAAATTTTCAAATTAACTTCTAAGATACATCATTTGCACATATAGAGCCCAAATTAGAAAATGAGAGATGAAAATAGTTTTGGAGATATTGATAAAAGACATCCAGTAACATATTTAATTTCTTAGAGCTACAACATTGTCTTAGGTCAGTTCTTCCCAAGTAAACCCAGAGAGAAGTACGCTTGGTAAGTGATTTATTAAAGAAGGTCTCCCAGGAGAGGGAAAATCAGGAAAATGAAGAAGCCAAGCAAGGCTGAAATTTCAGGTTCCAGCCTCAGCCTGATCCTGCAGGGATCTATGGCATGTAAATTATCCCAGAGATCCTGCAGATGACTTATAAATTATAACATGAGTTTGGCCAGCCTCAAGAAAAGGGAATGAACTTTCAGACTCCTTTTATCATTTGTTGGCAAAAGATTGGTGAGGAGTGGTGGGTACTAAACTCCAGCCACTTCCAGCTCTGTGGTGTGTGTGTGTGTGTGTGTGTGTGTGTGTGTGTATGAGCATCTGGGGTAAAGTGAGAGGTGAGGCACAAGCTCCACTATGTCAAAGCTAGCCCTCTAAAGAGGATTCCATTGCTAGCACCTTAGGAACAAATCTAAGCAGAAGCCAGAGTGAGCACACAAGACTGGTATAGGGAGTTTAAGGACAGCTGAGCAGAGCACTGCCAACATCTGCAACATGAATCAAGAAAATGTCGTGGACCATGTCTGTGTGGCCTCTTTTTGAGGTCCTTAGAGTTTGCTCATCACCAAATGATGTGCACTTGACTATAAATCAATTTGTTTTTTTTTTCTTTTGGTGATTTATAAAGAACTGTTTGAAGTCAATATTTCCTAGGAGTATAAAATTCAATTTTGGAAGTTGCCTTTAGGCATCAAAAAATGAGCTCTTTAACCTATTACAGTTGTGGTTCTCTGCAGAAGAAAGTTTACCATTTGCTATGGAGGGCACACACCCTGCTCAGAATGAAACAACTCAGAAAGGGCTCAAATAAAGCAGCAGTAATTCCTTGGCTTTTTAACATATGCATATTCATTTAGTCAACCACACCACATAGAGATTCCGGAATGCTATTTAAATTGAGTTGTATCATCTCTGCATCTGGTTGACACAAATCTACAGCACAGAAATTCAAGTTTCCCCTTTACTCAAGTAAATTCTTGCAATTTAAAAAAAAAACATATATATATATGATTTCTTAAACTTCTACATTCTTATTTATATAGAAGGGGAATGCTGATTTTAAGACTTCAGCTTATTACTCAGAGACTCTGTGGAAACTGTCAATTGGGTAACTAGACTGAGTCATGGGGTCACCTGAGAATTAATTACTATTCTATTATAAATGAAATATAGAAATTTGAGATATCAGAATAATTTTTAAATAACACATGCAATTAATTTGTTGTGGTCATAAATGGTTCCATATACTCCATACACTGCTTTTTAAATTTTTCAATAATTTTTATAATTTGGCAATTCATAATTTGAGGCAATTATGTCAACACATCTGGAAGACTAGAACTTGAACAGTAGATTATACACTATGACAAAGATTCTCTCACTGATCAAACTCTATTCAGGCACCCATGAATTGTGTTTTGACTAGGACTGACTTTTAGACTTCCATATTCATTTGCAATTGTCCAGTTTTAGTTTAGCCAAAATCCCATACCCTCCAATATGATCACCCTCCATATTCCTCCTTCTCCACTCTCCTTATGGCAATGTTTGATCACCCTAACATATTTTCAGCAAGAATCCTGTTAGATTGGTTTATCTAAAATGCTCCTTACCCTTAGTCCTTTGTCTTAGTAATTTGCCATCCACTGATCCACCAACCCCATTCCTTGCTCTGATTCTTGTATATAATATCCCACTTGTATTCTGAGTTGAGCCTAATTCTATACTGAGGTCTCTTTTCTCCTATTGCAATAAAATCCGTTTTTATTACTTTAACTACTATCTAGCTTTGGTTTCCTTTCCATCTACAAACACTCTATAACTAGATACATTAAAATGAAAGTCATGAAGAATTTCTGGAAAGCCCAACAGAGAGATAACACTGAGATTAATAGCCATCTCAGGTTTTTGAACATAGATATAAGTTCCAACTTTAAATAAATAAATGGAAAATACTCAAAATGACTACCACAAGGGTCAGGGGCTATTTTCATTTCAGGGACTCTGTAACTCTGTAGGACTCCAGAGATGAATGGAAAATACCTACAGAGGGGAGAGGAGGAGAGGAATTAGCTTAAGAATGACTCAATATCTTCCTCAAAAGAAAATGCTCAATAATCACAATAATTACAAAATATCTGTAATGAGTTATCATTTCAAAGAGAAACATGCTCAAATCAGTGTTCAAATGATAGGACAAGACAAAGCCACTTAGACTTGGCATATTTGAATTCTAAAAATTTAGACTGTGATTATAATTCTCTGCTACTTTCCCATGCATTGTTTTGTGACTAAGAGCCTTTGGAATTGATAGGAATATGATACTTCTTATAAGATATGAGATAGATAACTGAGAAGCCAAACCCAAACCACTATAGTTAATTTTCCAAAATTCAGGCCATATGTGGGAGCTAGAGAGGAAAAAGGAAAAGAAAGTAAAGGAATTTCAGGAAAACCAAAAGGAGATCAGTAATGCAGAGGAAAAGGAACATCAGTGGGAAGAATGAAGGGAAAGGGGAAATACTGGCGAATGCTATTGCCAAATTATATTGTGTGCATGTACAAATATGTACCAACAAATCCTACCATTATGTAGACTTACAATGTATCAATAAAATATGAAAAAAAATAATTCATTCCAGTGAATGGGATTATCCAAAATTATGGCCATTGTTTTCCATTTTTATATTTTCAGTACAGAAATACAGATCTGTCTTGTCAAATATGTTTGTTTTTCACTGGCATTATGTGAGTTGGTTTATTTCAATTTGATTATAATTAAGAATATTAGTAGTGGGTAAGAAAACACCTAGGATACATACATACTACCCAACAGTTCGTACAGAGGAAAGTTCTTCATGAGAGTAATGAAGTCTTGGGAAGAACCAAAATTTCCAGGTATTATAAGAAAAGGATGCAGAGGATGTTGTTCTATACTACCCAATGCCAGAGGAGAGAGATAATTAGTACAGGGAAATAGGGGGGAAGAGTATAGAAGATCCCTTAAAGGTGACAGTCAATCAAATATTTTCCAAAACAGAGAAAATAAGAAGGTGGTTAAACAGAGAGACAGAAAAAGATATTTAAGGAAATATGGTTATAAGATAATTAGATATCTCTCCACCACCACCAATAGTGATTTAATAAAAACTAATTCAGATCAAGATAGCAAAGTGCTATTAATAACTGGTCAGAAGGATAGTAAGTAGGAATTCTAGGCTTCTCTGCCTCTCTGAAATGCATGACCTCAAAATCTTTCAGCCTTCACATTTTAGTTTACCTTGCCTTTCCAGTCTGAAAGAAGCATCACATGAAGTCCAGGATATTACTTAAATGTTTACCCATCAAGATGAGGAAAACTAGAATAATTCCCACCATGCCATTGCCCATTCTAAAAGGACGTCATTAGAGTTTTCAAATGCTGGCACTTTCCTCCACACTTGTGTATGTCCCCCAGAGATCTCTTTCCCTGCAGTCACCCTTTGTTATTGGCAATTCATTTAATGCATGAGTTTAGCAGTGTTTCCCACATTTAGCTCTTTCTAGACACACTCACAGGTTTTGCCTTATCCAAGTACCTTGTACCATTACCCCTCACTCAGAGAAGCTAAAGGCTATGTCTCCCAAGAGCTGAGTTCCTGACCCTCTCCAATCCTTTTTACTGTTCTGCCCCACCCACCCTGCTCCAGACACTTGGGCCTTGGCTGCACCTTGGATATGCACAGGTTGATCCAGCCCTTTACCCATGTATTTGCTTTTCCTTCAGTTTGGAACACTCTTTTCTGGGACATCTGCATGTGCCTCCCTCACTTCCTTCAACTCTTGGCTTAAATATCATCTTATCAGGGACATCTTTTAAAACTAATTCAAAACAGCAAAACATCCACTGTCCTGTTTGCCCTGCTTCACTTTTATTCCCAGCACTCACTATCATCTGTGGATGACCTCTGTACTTCTTATAGTTTTTCTCTCTCCCTTCCCCTAGAGTATGAACTCCATGAGGTAGAAACTTAGCTCTGTCCAGTATTAAATTTCCAGTACCCTAGATCAGACTTATTCAAATAATCTTTCTTTTTCTTTTTTTTATTGGTTGTTCAAAACATTACAAAGCTCATGACATATCATCTTCCATACATTTGATTCAAGTGGGTTATGAACTCCCATTTTTTACCCCAAATACAAGTTGCAGAATCACATCGGTTACACATCCACATTTTTGCATAATACCATATTAATGACTGTTGTATTTTGCTACCTTTCCTATCCCCTACTATCCCCCCTCCCCTTCCCTCTCATTTTCCCTCTCTACCCCATCTGCTGTTGTTTAATTCTCTCCCTTGTTTTTTTTTCCCCTTTCCCCTCACAAACTCTTATATGTAATTTTGTGTAACAATGAGGGTCTCCTTCCATTTCCATACAGTTTCCCTTCTCCCACCCCACTCGTCTCTGTTTAATGTTAGTCTTTTCCTCAAAAATCTTTGGATATATATATATATATATATATATATATATATATATATATATTTTAACTTAGACTAAGTTAAAAGAATTTAAACCTAGAGTATTACATGCCAATTATATTTTTTCCAAATAGACATTAAAATAAATATATTAAAAATGTTAATCCCTGGGCATCTCCTAAAGCCTTCTTGCTATCACATGTCTTCCGTGTCCCCATCTCTGAGAAACAGCATCATCTAGTGACAATAGATACTAATGATGTCAGCAAGCATGACATGGAAAAGAAGTTCTACTGTGAGCTTTTCTTGGTTTCAGAGCATAAAACATTAAAGCCAGAGTATAAGGCATGGTTTCTAATCCTGGACCTGCCATAAACCAGGCGATTTCAGGCAGGTTTCTCAAGTGTGCTGGTCCCCAATGTCTTCATTTATTAAATAAAGGCTTTGGATGATTATTCGGCTTGTTGCCACCTCTCACTGTCTTTAGTTCTACCAACAACCAGAAAATGCAGGAGGGAATACAGAGAGCATTTAGATCTATTACAATTTTATAACAAAATAAGATTTTTTATATGGTAACATTGTACCTATAACTTTTTCCTATTACCCCATGATTTCCCCCCAATGCAGACAACTGGATACCAAAACATCTATTGCCTTAAGTAAGGGTTATCAAGGCAGAACTCAAATGAAAGGGAAGAAAGGTTAGAATGATTAAAAAAAAAAGATGACTGGTATGCAGAAGGAATGACTGGATGAGAAAAACATCATTCTTCAACCCTTAGAAATTACCCTGTAGAAAAGAATTAGAGATGAATGCTTAGCTCATTAGATTCACATCTTGGAAAAACAGAATATTTGTTGGATATCAAATATCACCTTGCAATGTGCCTACCAATTCCAAAGAAAAACTTCCATTAGCCAAGAAAAGATCTGGCGGTCCCCACATTTTAAAAGTAAACCACTTATACTGAAAGTGCACGGCATTCTCTGTGATATTCTTCTTCCAAAAGTGTTTCATTTGAATCTAATCATATTTTTGGAAATGAATTCCAGTTTACAGGAAATACAGAAGATAAATGACTAGTTAAAGAATAAATACCACAAGGAAAAAGCCCAAGGAACAGAGCCACAATGAGGGACACTCTGCAGGACAACTCCCTGGATTCTTTACAAAGTCAATATCAGGAAGGAAAAAAAATGGAGGTAGCATTTTAAACTGAAAGTGACTAAAGAAACCTAACGACTAAATGCAGTGCATTAACTCTGAGTTGATCTTGCTTTAAAATATAAATAGCCATAAAACGCCTTTCTGAATACTGGGGAAATCCAAAGATAGACAAGGTAATATCAGTTGTAGTGGAACTATTTTAATTTTCTTGAATGTAATAATAATGCTATGGTGTCCTTTCAGGAGATATTATGTCCTTAGTTTTAGGAAAAACTTTATGTTAGAAAACTGAGGAGTAAAAGGACATGTGGTAAACTTATTTTCCAACAACAAAATGCTTGTTTTTTGAGCATTTTTCATTTGAAAATTTGAACATTTTTCATTTCAGGATGAGTCTGAATGCTGGATTCACTGTCAATATTCTTTCAACTTTTATTGTTGCAAATTTCAAAATAAAAAGTAGAAGAAAAAAATGAGATCCACATGCATGATGAAAATTATTTGGAAGATGATAAAATCAGGCAAAACCACTTTTCCACATTCCTTCTGTCCCTATAGGAAAAAGGAAGAGAATTCAAGGGGAGACAAAAAGTTAGATACAGGCAGGAAGAGCACTAGCCCCTAGCCCCTGCTCAAGTATTTAAAACACAGAACTTCAAGTAAGGGTTAGAGATGCAAAAGAAGAATCCTGAGCCCAGCTTCCTAGGAAGACCTGAAAAGGTGGCCAAGAAGCCACAGCAATCCCAAGGACACAACAATCCCAAGGACACAGCAATCCCAAGCCTGTAAGACCAGGAGAGCAATAAAGCAGGGAGTACTTCATAGAGTGTGTAAGCAGAGAAGGCTGCAGCTAGCCTCATAACATCTTCTGTGTCCCCACAGCTACAAGGATATCCTTGCAGAGAGACATGAAGGTGGCAGAACTTGGTGAGGAATGTAAGATGCTATACCTGTGACTTGCACAGACTGGTGGCCAAGGACAGGTAAGTGGAGAGATGAACCATCACCAGCATACAGAAATAGCCACCAACTCACAGATGTGTCCCCTCCCTAGGATGCGGCACTTTATCAACTCTGAGTGCCTTCTTCACCACTGACCAGAAAAAGAAATGCAACCAGAGGAAATGGAGAGAAAAGTGAAAGACTCTGAATTGACAGGGAGTTCTGAACATTCTGTACCCACAATCATTCAAGTATGCCTGGAATGATAGGAGATTAATGTCCTGCAAAAGGGGCTAAAAATATATTTTTCAAACTATAAAAAATAAAGCCACATCTCTTATGGTTCTTTGCCTGACATATGTACATGATCTTTTTCAATACCAATCCTAGTCATTTTCCCAATTCCTTAACCAGTTGGAATTTTACCAATTCCTTAACCACAACCTCACAAGAGAAATCAGATATGATGTGAAGGATAAATCATTATGGGATATACATATAAATGTACTTTTAAAATCACCTTGAAATTTTACCATATTCAAAGAGGAAAGGCTACATGTAAATCATACAGAAGTTAATTATTCTGGGCTATCAAATGCATGGCATTCAAGATGGATAAATCTAATATTCCAAACATTTATTTCAAACAAAATGACAAGGTCATGCTGGAAAGTCTAACTGGAAGACTCAGGAAACAGCCCAGCTGTTGGACTGCTCCCTGAAACCCACAGCATTCCAGGAAGAGATAGCTAAGACAGGGCTGCCCTGCTTTACTCTCAGGCTGGGATGTCAAAGGTATCATTCCCAGGACTCATATGACATGCAAGTTAATAGTAAACAGTTACTGGGAATGTCAACTAAATAAGAAGTGGCTTCTGTTGATAACATATAGGCCACAAGTTCAAAACTATGTCCAGAAAAATTTAGTGTTGTCCCTATAAACACAGTTTCATATGTGAACAGTAAGGACATTGAGGCTCCATAGGGGAAGAAAAATAGACTGTATCATTACACATCAAAATAATAATAAAAATATCACCAGAAGTGCCTAATGAATATGAGATTATGTTGAGTAGTTTTGTAACAGAGCAGTAGATATTAAAGCTGGAGGGCACTCTCAGATGATTTTTGAGTCCTGAACTGTTATTTCTAGTCTTCACACAATTTTCTTTTACAGATGGTCCAGGAAGTAAGTGTGGGAAAGGCTCAGTTCAGTGGTTGAAGGTGGTTCAAGTCTTGCCAGAACTATGAAAGTTGACAACTGTAAATAGAAACTCCACCTCATTCTCAGCATTCTTCCCTCCCACCCACTCCCACCATGAACTCCTGTCCCCTTCCTTCCTTACACAGTCACCAGCTGGGACTGACATAATTTTTCTGCCTTCCATTCATGGTATTAATATCTTACTAAAGACGTAAAAGAGTCTGAATGAGACTGGGTCACTGCAGTGCTCTGTTTCTCTCCCTCCCTCTCTCTCTCTCCTCAGACCACCAATGTTCCCAAAAGATCTCAGAAGAGGCCCATGTTTTTCTACCTTGCTGGTGTCTTGATAAAAACAAACATCTTCTACTGCCATCCTCCTATCCTAGCAATGGCTTCTCCCACAAAATATAAGTGTCCTGGCCTATGGTTACAATAATTTGGATGGCAATCCATTGCAAAAGGAAGAATTTAATTTCTCCAGAATCCCTCTTTTCCTCTCTAACATACTGTAAATACATCAAATTCAAAGCCTGGTTTTGTATACAAGAAATCTTTTTAGCAGTTGCAATCTCCTCCATGCAATCATATTAGAAGTTTCCATAAGCTCATGTTTCTAGATCTAAACTACTGGTATTGGGAGGCTTGCATTTCCTCCCATTCCTTTTTTTTTTTTCAGTAAATACTCCTTTCAAAAGAAAATGCTAAAACTAGCATACCAAATCAATCAATAAAACAGGTTTCTCATATAACCCAAAACAAGTTAAGATGGAGGAACTGCTCAATAAAATTAAGGATTTGCAATAATTTTGTACATAATGGCTTTAAATAATGGCATGTTTCAACAAATTTATATACATGCCTATGCAGTTGATAACTTAAAAGTAACATCTTCTTGAGATTACCATAAGTTTTAAACTATACCTAGGAATATTTAGTGTCATCTATAAAGACACATTGCAGTAGAGATAGGCTGTGATTACAATGGTTTCTATAAACTCCACTGTCAAACTTTGAAACTCTTATACACACTATTTACCTTTTTTTCTGAAATTCTGACTTAGTATAAAGTCCATCAGTAATCTCCCATATTCTTTTCCTTAACAATGTATTGCCAGAACATAAAACTGAAAAATAACCACTCTTTATGGAATTAGCTCAAAGATCCAGGGACTATTCCAAGCACTGATTTAATTATTACAGTCACCTGAGACATGAATATTATTCTTCATTCTACAAAGGTGAAATTAAGATTTAGAGTTTAAAATTTTGTCCCAAATTATAGTTAGCTTATGGGAAATTCAGAATTTGAACCCAAGCTTGTCTGGTTTACAAGTCCCCAATATTATATTTCTATGTGTTCCTAGAGGAGGAGACTTAATATATTACAAACATAAAGGAGGTAAATTATTCAATCAGGCGGTGTTCCCTAGTG
Source organism: Spermophilus citellus (assembly GCF_964194105.1). Taxonomy (NCBI): domain Eukaryota; kingdom Metazoa; phylum Chordata; class Mammalia; order Rodentia; family Sciuridae; genus Spermophilus; species Spermophilus citellus. Next base: position 89,658,260 of record NC_138183.1, on the reverse strand, counting down.
CTACGTGACAACTATGTTGTTTAGAACTAAATTTATTCCCATAGTATTCAGTATTCTTGCCCAAAATAAAGTAAGATAAACTCAAAGCATATGTTAGAATTTAAGAAAAGTTATTATCTGTCTTCATCAATTCTGAGAAGCTCGACCACCAAAATTAGATGCTAGGAATGAGGGGAAAAAAAAAAAACATAAGAGAGGAAAAAAATTTTTAGGAAGCATAGAGAAATAGAACAAAATACCAAGAAAAGCAGTAAAAGGTGAAAGAGACATTAAGAGGAAAAGAAGAAGAAAATGAGTACACTTTCCGATTTTGAAAGTCCATTTTAAAGTATGCTATGATCATGAGAGAAGGTGAGAATGAATTTACCACAAGGTTTAAGGAGGATTAAAGAAGAGATCGTTTTCCCTGGCTTTTAAATACTAAATTCATTTCTCAGCATTGCAGGAACTTTCTACATTACAGGCAAACACAATCACGTGGGGTTTGTGGAGACAGCTCAGATAAGACAGGCAAACAAAAGCTGCAGTTCATGCCACTGACCTCCACATGGGGGATCCTGGAGGAGACTGTGCTAAGTTAAATATGTCAGGCATGGATAGACAAATACTGCGTGTTCTTACTTAGATGCAAAGCTAAACAAGTTGATCTCATAGAAGACTGGGAAGGGTAGGGAAACAGAGGATGGGGAGAGAATGTTTAGCAGGTACAGAGATGCAACTGGATAGAAAGAATGCCCTAGGCACAGCACAGTAACTATGCTGTAATTGACACAGTATTTGACTACAGTTAATTGTATATTTCAAAATATCTAACAGAGTATTTCAAATGTTCTCAACACAAAAAAATGATAAATGTTTGAGGTCATAGATATGACAATCGTCTTGATCATTACACACTACATTCATGTGTTGAAATGTCACACCATACCTTGCAAATATATACAAAATTATTATGTGTCAATTAAAAGTTAAAATTTAAAGAGTTAAGCTTTCTTACAAGGCTAAAGAAAGAATGTCTGATTCCTTTGCTTTCTGTCTGGCCCTCCCTCCTCTGGCCAATTTTTAAGTTCTGCACACATTTTTTATATGCTGCAAAGAGTAAGCATCTTTGGCTTTCACATAGACATAACCCAAATGTTGGCATGAAAGAAGTTAAGAGACTTTGGAAAGTAACTTTCCACCTCACAAACATATGGGGAAAAGCTTTTAATAATATCTCCTAACAACAGGAAAGAGACATTTGGACTAATTCTTTTCTAGAGATATATTTTCAGTTTATTAAAATACTCTTCCATCTGAATATCTTTTATTCTGTACTAAGAAAGTCCTAAGATATACTCTGAGCTCAATTTGAAGCTGAAAGAAAGAAAGAAAGAAAGAAAGAAAGAAAGAGAGGAAAGAAAGAAAGAAAGAAAGAGGAAAAAAGTTGGTTTCCTGTAAAATCTTATTTTCTCTGATACTGTTTTGTAAGGTTTACATTCCCACATTAACAAGAGACCTAACAAAGCTTCCTACTTACTTTACAAAAATGAATTAATTCACAAGTTCTTCAAATTTTCTTTTTGTTTTATTAGTGACTTCCTGATTTATAAAGTTAAAATAATATTGTTGGTCTCCCTGAAAAATGTTACATTTCCCTCAAGATTCTTTGTTCTGTGTATCTTTGAAAAACAGGAGTACTTCACATCAAATTTAAAAAAAGAGAAAAGGAATTATAAAAAGATTAATGAGCTAAGTTGAAAAAAACACAGGAAAAAAGTAGAAAAGTTAAAAAAGTATGTTTATAACCTTAGGGCAAGAAAGGCCTCCCTCAGTAAGAAATAAAACTTGGATTTGCTTCTATAAGAAGGCATGTCTTTTTGTCTGCCAAAGACACCATTAAAAAGTCAAAATACTGTAAGAAAATATGAGCAACCTATATGACCAATAAAAATTAATATATGCAAAGCACCATGTATCTATAAATCAATAATAAAATAACATTTCTTCTTATTTTTCACATGATAAAGAAGGTTAGCTTTATTATTCTTCACAACATCATCTTGACCCCAAATTGGCAAAAACATAAATGACTGATTATATCCAATATGGGTGAGAATAAAAAACTTCTTACACTGATACTGAAAGACTAAATTGGAAAGGTAATTGTTCCACATCTAAAATTGACACACTTTTTTCCTCAGCAATCCATTTCCCATATCTATATATCTATATAAGATATGATTTGAAATACTTTTTTCTGAAACTTTGTAAAAACTTAAATGTCCAAATGTTTTAAATAAATCACAAATAATAAATAACAGTAACTAGTTAGTAGCAATTACTAAGTAATAGGAATGTGTATAGGTGCTCCAAAAAACATAAACATAGTTTGTCTTCATAACAACCCTATGAGGTAAGTACTATTACTGCCTGATACAGTTTGGATCTGGAATGTGCCTCACAAGCATATGTGTTGAAGAGTTGGTCCCCACCTTGGTGCTATTGGGAGGTGCTGGCAACTTTAAGATTAGGGCCTGTGAAAACAAGTCAGGTCATTAAAGACATGCCCTTGAAGGGAACAGTAGGACCCTAGTCCCTTCCTCTCCATTTTCTTTCACTTTGTAGCCATAAGATAAGTGATTTTACTCTACCACTCACACCCAATATGATGTACCACTACAGGCCCAAAGCCATGGGGCCAACCAAGCATGGACTGAGATCTCTAAAACTGTTAGCCAAAATAAAACTTATCCTTCTATAAGCTGATTATCTCCAGTATTTTGTTACAGTCAAGGAAAGCTGATGAACTCGCTGCTTGATTGCGAAAAGAAATACTGAGGCAAGAAAATATGTGATACTTGCTCACACAGCTTGCAAGAGGCAGAGCCAGATACAAATACAATTACTCTAATATCAGAATGCTTGAAAATGCTATTAAATCGAATGTAGCAGCTTCCCTAGGTATTGCTACAAAAAAGATCTACAAGGAAATTGTTAACTTAGAACAAGATCCAGAATGAGACTAGTATTACAGTTTTTTATGGAGCATAAAATGAGGCTACATGTTTGATTATCTGCATAAAAAGTGAAGCTATATTTTTTATCATTTACATAATATATGTATTCTTGATGGTTAAAGAAAGGTATTTCTAGGAGTAGAAATGGTAGTGGGAAAAGAGGGAATTTCCATTTTTAACATTATATATTTCTAAACTATGTGAAATTTTGAAAAACAAGAATGCATTCATTTGTTAGTGTTATAACTTTTCAATGTTAATGTTATTTAAAAAAAAAAATAAGCCGGAAGGATATGGAAAGCGGTTTGTCCTTACAGATGTTTCTACAACTGTGCTTCTGGCTTTTGGTCATATTTTCCTCTCTTTAAAAGTTGATCCAAATATCTGTTAAATTCAACCTCCTAAACTTTCCAGAATTGTTTTCAGCTCATATAAAAGGCTTTAACCTTCAACCTCTTTAGCTTTGGTCCCACTATGTTTATGACTATTTAAAACTAACCAGATTTTTGGTTGTTGTTAAAAGACATCTAGAAGACCATTTTTAAGAGCAGAAATTTAAATTGTGGACTTGGAGTTTGGAGTTAAGAAAACCTGGATCTGCATCCTCAGGCAGTGTAGCTTTTCAGTCATTACTGAGTGGAAATCTTTAAAGCTCAAAGGGCAGGAAGGAATGAATGCAAACAGAGAATTCTTCGAGCAAGGTAGAAGGCTGCAGAGGAAATCTGTGTAGGTTATTAAGACAGTGAGAGAAAAGGCTTCCTTTTTAGTTCCTTCTGTAGGAGTTTCTGAGGGTCCCTTAGATATTTTACTCTAGAAAGACAATAAATGCATCAGGTTTAACGGTAGGTTACCGTTCAGGAAATTCAAGTAATACTGTGCTGATAGCCAAAACTACTCTTTACCAGTGTGATGCATGCCAAGTGCCCTCCATGCTGCTATATTTTGTATTTTCTCCAACCTTGAACACCATTAATGCTACAGGCAAGGCTCCCAGCGTGAAGAAATCTTTGAAGACTTGGCTGCCCTTATGGCTGTAGAAGCTCGCATTTCCCCTTCATATGCACTTCTACTTCTTCAGTGAAGAAAGGGAGCCAGGAAGCCATGTGAGAGCTAAACATAAGACTTGGTTACAGCAGGATCGAGAGCATTCAAAGGCCTCGTTGCCTATTCTTTGGCAATAAAGCTACTCTGCAACATTCCTTGAACTCTGTATCACTGAAAACTAAAATTAAAATAAATCAGAGGCAGCCTGAGAAGAAAAGGAATAAAATGATGTGCTTACATGTAGAGGTATTGGCACAGACATAGATTTAGATAGAGCTGCTACATATTTCATGCCTCCATATAAAACACACATATGAATAACCTCTGTACAGATGGCACAACACTAACAGAGAGGTTTCATATGGGGCTTCTACAATTATGGTAATTAAATATCCACCAAAAATCAACAGGACAGTGTAGAGGTATAGAAATGAGCAAGAGAAAAATGGACAAGGAACGTTCTTCCCCCTTGACATCTTTACTGAAACAGGGTTAGCAGCCTAGTAGATGGACACTAACAATAAGAAGCTTAAACTATAGCAATCAATAGTGAAAGATAAATTCTATTTTAACAGGACGATATAAGCCACTATCTGGAATTTCTGCCAACTTCAGAACTGGACAAAGACACACAGTCCAAAGTCATCTACACAAAGGTAAAGAGGTAGAAATTAAATATGTTCATATGCAAAATGGAAAGCCAAAGTGAATCCTCTAAACTGAAACAGTAATAATTGTTCAAAACCTCATGTGATACCCAACCTACATACCCTGCAACAAAGCCTGGACAAGATGCCCTTTTGTCTATAGCCATTAATTATCTTGAATCATAGGAAATAAATAGGATTTTCCCTGTTAGAAACTTAGAAAAATCCCGATGGTCTCCAACCACTCAGTAACGACTGAAAAACTTCAAAGCTGTTATAAAAGAGCAAGTCTGTCCTTCCTTGTTCTCTGGCTTGTAACCATCTGACTTCTCTCACACAAGCTCTTGCCATGATGTAGCAAGGCCAGGGATTCTTCACCAGAGCTGGCACTATGTTGTTTGAACTCTCAGCCTGGAAACCTGTGAGCTAAATAAAGCTCTTTCTTCTATAAAGCATCCACCTTCAGGTATTTGACTGTAGCTACAGTAAACGTATTAATATAACTAAGGGATGAGCCAAGAGCTGAGAGCACCTATGGGTGGGCTGACAGTCATCCTCTATCCCAGTCTGTTTCCAGGATCAGGGAATAATAATGGGGTTAGAATATCCATGAAGATACTTATGAAGGTAAGAGTTACATTTGGAACAGCTCTTGTGCACATCAGTTGTTGGCCTCTCACAGTATTTATAGTTCAGGCCAAGGCTATGAATCTATTCTATTCTAACTCAGAAATCATGACTGACATATTGCCTGGTTATTTCAGGAAGTACAGTAGTGTTTTTACATGTTTTTTTTTCTTTTTATACATATGTTTTTCAGTGGTAATCCTTGCTCTAATAGCATTCAAAGTACATTAAGTTACATTAATTTTTAAATACCACTTTTTATGCAGTTTCATTTGCACTGGCTGTATGAGCCACATCCTAATTTCTAGATCCCCAAAGATTATCAACTCAGCTTCTAACTTGTAAAAAATAACCTCAGATCAGGCCCAATTTGCTCATATCATGCCACATGGAGCTAAAAATACAAAAATAAGCTATTCTAAACAAGAATATGACTCTCTGAGACAAAATTTCTAAAAATACCTTTGTTTTTTGTTTAGGAAAGAGAGAAAAACATGCAATATAATAGTTACTGCCTGAAGGAAGTCATTTGCTAACTCTGTGTCAAGGTTAAGCAAGCTCTATCTTCCAATTCATTAAGGATATCCTCAGGTTACACTCAGAAAATATAGGTGCTTTAGTGGCAATCACCCCCCAATTATCCAAGTAAAATACAATATCAGTCCTAGCAGCAGGATCCCAATATTAAATACAATCTTCTTTAAAACAAAAATCCACCTTTTCCCTTTTCTCTAGCTGCTCTACAGAGAGTGGGAGGTTGACATATAATTTTTCTGTCAGGAGTAGTCCTAAACCAAGGATGAGGAGGGGCTTCTTGATTTTGCTCCAGGGATTCCCAGAGCTTTAATGAGCTCCCAAAAGGAACTGGATGTATCTTCACACTGAAAAGCCATGGGATGAAAGATCTCAAACTAAATCTTCAAGAAAGGAAATTCTATACTGCTAGAATGTGATACTCTCCAGTAAAATCGATGCTTGGGGACATGCACTCCAAGTGCTTCTAAGGAAAGAAAGCACTTGATGAAAATGAGAAACACAAATTGCCATGGTAGGTGGCCAACATGTAGAGGACAGCTGCCTAGTCCAGCCCTAGTGACAGCCTCGAGACCCTGTGACTCCAAAAGGTCTGGGAAGCAATGGGTGAGTTTGTTTTGTTTCCCTCCCCCACACCTTGTCACACTCAGAGAGAGATCTGGTAGCCCATGTTTTTGACATGGAAAAGTGATTCTCAGAGAATGCTAGGAGGCCAGGTGTAGTGGTGCATTCCTATAATACCAGCGATTCAGGAGGCTGAGACAGGAAGATTGCTGAGACCAGCCTCAGCAACTTGGCAAAACACTCAGCAACTCAGTAAGACCCTGTCTCAAAATTAAAAAAAAAAAAAATCAAAAAGGGATGGGGATATAGCTCAGTGGTGAAGCACCCATGGGTTAGATTCCCAGTACACACACACACACACACACACACACACACACAAGAATGCTTAGGTAATAGCAGTACTGGTATCCCCTAGAAACGGCGAGAAATGCCAGCTCACAGGTCCATCCAGACCCTATTAATCTGAATCTCTGGAGGAATCCCCGTGATCCATGTCTTCCCAAGTCCTATAGGAGTTTCTAGAACCCAGTCACATTTGAGAATCAGTTGTAGAATGAATTAAAATCACTGTAGTATACTGCCTCTCCCAAGTTTTATTGATAATTAGAGAATAAAAGATTTTTTATTGTCCTAAAGAAATGTCAAGAGTCAGCAGGTTAAGGGGGAGTCAGAAGTTTGTGTTTTTTTTCTTATTTTTGTTGTTTTATGTCTGAATTTACCAACAATCTTCCTTTTCATTTCTAATTTAAAAACCAGAACCACAGACACCAACAAATCTAAAAGAGGAATGTCATAAATATATCTGGTCTACCCCAGGGCCCAGTGTGTGCTGGGCAACTTACTGCTACTCAAACATTCCCTTCCAAATAGACAAGCAACATTAACAGTAATTCAAATTGGCCACATGGATGAAGAAAACCTATCAGACCTGCTCTCCAACACAACTAGACACCAGTAAGTCTTCACAGCCTTCCCACTCAGACACAAAATACGACAATAACTTAAGGGCCAATGCATAAGTTTAAACTTTAGAGCAAACGTTTTTAAATTATGAAAACTCTTCACTTTTTAGATAACAAAAACATGGATACAAATTTACCCATTCCACCAAAATTTATTTTCAAGTCTCTAAAAGAAATTACTGATCTATTCTTAAGCAATATAGCCTCTAATTTTTAATCCAACACTGAGAATTTTCCACATAGAAAAAAAAAGCCATTCATTCACAGATCCTCCAGGTACTGCCAACAGCTGTTCTTCTTTTGCTTCCAAAAGTATAGTTTAAATTTCAAATAATTAGAATCTGGAAGAGCAAAACAAGACCAAAAGCATGCCACTAAAGATGTGGAAATCAAATGTATACCAGAAAAGACCTTTCTTCACAAAGCACACGTGCCCACACTACACTAGCCACCAGGTCTCGCCTGCCCTTATGTAAGCGAAAGGGAAAATCAAGCAGTATTTATAGGCCAAGCTCATCATTAGCCACTTAATACTCAAGAAGCCAGTTCCGTATCTTCTGGGACAGCCATCCTCATGGGAAAGTAGGCAGTTCTGAGTAATCAACATTGTTTTGCTCAGTCTCGATCTGTAGTATCATATATTTGTTGCTATTTTTTTCAGTCTTAAAAACCAGTCATTGTAAATCTAGCCACTTCCTTCTTTAGTGGTAATTAGCATTAGTCATAAGCCAAAAATTATTCCACATAAGAAGTAAAACAAATATAACCCTTCTTACCTTTCATGCCAAACTTGGAGTGTCTTGCCAATTTAAGCAGAAACAGCATCACCAGCAGACAAAATCCCACCACGGATGCAATTACCACCACAGCATAGACCTAGAGAGGAGAGAGGCCAGTGACACACTTATAATAGTTCCCCATAATTATATGATGATGAGGAGGAGGACAGTTAATGTTTACTGGATATTTGTTCTTTTAAAAGCTTTAGATATACCAATTCACCTAATCCTCAATAACCCTATAACAGAGTATGTGGGTTCTATTATTATAACTAATTTACACATAAGAAAACATAAGTTAAAGCTTATAAAAATGGGCATTCGATTGATAGGATACAGACATAATTGTTTCTATAGCATTAACTATCCACCCATCCACCCATCCATCCACCCATCTACCCATCCATCCATTCATTCATGCATCCATCCATTTGGAGAGACAGAAGAAAGATAAAAGAGTACATGAAATATGACTGATAGTTTTTAGGTTGGTGAAAGAAACAATGGGGTCGATTTTATAGTTCTCTCTAATTTTTGAGTGTTTGAAAGTTGTCCATAATATAAAAGGTTTTTTAGGTTAGTTAGTATCATTGTTCTTAGAAGGGAGATACCTGTGAGCAATGAGTAAAAAGCAGGAGGACACTTTTGGGTGCGTTCCATTTGTGAAAGCTCTTGGAATTGTACATTTATGATCTGTGAACTTTTCTGTATGGATGTCAAGGCCAAAAAATGGTGTTTTAAGTTTAAAAATGGAATTTCAAAGTTTGGGTTATATAAGCAGAGATAGGCATGGGAATCCTTTAACAGTCCTGAGATGACGATGGCAGAGATACAAGTGGAAATTGAGTTCACACTGCTATCATCACGACTCTAAGCCCATTATGATCACAGTGCCACTCTAGGTGCATTATAATATTCCAGAAACAGAGATATAAGCAGCATATGCATCACCTTTCAGTTTTGCTCAGCCCAAGATTTTGTATTTAAAAACAGAAGTTTCAAGGAGTTGGCAACCTTTATGGGTCAGATAATGGGTCAGATAGTAATTATGTAGGCTTTGCCAGTCACACAGTCAATCTCTGCTGCAACTACTCAGCTGGGCTGTGTGGCATGAAAGCAGCCATAGAAAATAGGGAAACAAACAGGTGTAGCTGTATTCCAGTAAAACTTTATTTATAAAAACAGATGGGCAGACAGATGGATTCAGACCCAATTTGCTAACTTCTGCCTTACAGTATCTTGGATGTCCACATTGACTTACCTGCTAGCAGGGTAAAAGTGGGTGGTAGATAGAAGCCAGGGATGCTGCTAAACATCACATAGTGGCTAGGATAAGGCCTCCAAACAAAAACTTACTTGTGGTAAAATGCCAATAGTGCCAAGGTTAAGAAACCTTACTCCATCCTTCTCTACAGCTCTTTTTCTCTCTGCTATAATAAATGTGAGCTCTCCAAAAAGCAGCTGCTTTGTCAATCCAGTCCTAGAATCAAGACAAAGCTGAACGGAGGTCCTAGCCAATATGGAATAAAACATGAAAAAATCATTTGTGGTTTGGGCCACTAAGATTTGGGGATTTTTGTTACTGCAGCATAGTTTACCTGGACCAATATAGTGAGAGGCACTAGAGAGTAGAGAATTTTAAGAACATGTTTTTTTCCTAGTGTAAAATTTAGAATGAGCACTTATTAGATACATGATTTCAGAATGACTTAAGCTCTCTGCATTCCATAATCCTCATGTGTAAAATGGGGAATATAATTGTTTTATATTTATGTTATATTTATTTTATATTATATTTATATGTAATATATATCTTATATTTATATTTAGGTTGTTGTAAATCCTCAATGAGTTAATATAGAAAATAGGCTCAGAATAGTCTCTACTACAATAGGAAACATAGTGTTGGCTATGACAATGATAAAACTAAAATTTAGGAAAAAATTAAACAAGTAACCCAAGGTCACACCTCCCAACCCCAGCACTTGAATCAGTCTGTCTAGATGTTTCTGACACCTGTTTCATGACACTGTCTCACTAGTGTGTGACTAACAATGAATGTAAGAAAATAAAAACACAATGGCTAATCCTCCCCAGGATGGCACTATCTGATGTCAGATTAGGACATCATTAAATAAGTCACAACACAGAAAAGAACAATGCCAACCTCCTGGCCCAGGTGGAGTGAAGGTATGATAATTCTCTGCTCTAGTACTTTAGCTATGAGTGGCTCTCCCAGATGATGCTCCTGCACACATCTGAACTTAAGACTTAACTCTGCCTCACCATTCTATACACTCACAGAACAGCAGTAATTCCTACAAAGCTAATTATAGATTAAGTGGTTCTTATCAAAACCATTTCCCTCAAACTTACGAATGAGCTTGGGTTTTGTTGTTGCTGTTACTTTATTTCTAACTAATGTTTTCATGAGAAAGAAATCATAGTATGTCAGCTATAATTTTCTTTATTAGCCTCCAGACTTCCAAATATAGAAGAATAACTAAACAAACAAGTTCCAACAATATTTTATAGATAAGACAACTGGGATGAAGAGAGGTTCTGGGATTTCCCCAAAGTCTCCCAACCTCTCCACAATACCATGGTGTAGGCTCTGACTCAATTTAACAAGTCTTTGGGAATTCAAGTGCCCCAGGTCCCTGTGTTTGCAGGACACCTATCCTTTTGCGGCTGTGGTGGAGCTAGACAGATGTTTCAGTTCTCCAAGCTTCCATTTTTTTTCATCAGATACCAATGTTTATCCCATTTTCTCTACATAGTTACAGAATGTACAAGTCAACCAGAAAAGTGAGAATTGGGTTCTACTTAAAAAGCAGCCAATTATTTGCAAACAAATATTTAAACTTATCTGATGTCATTGTAACACTTTCATAAACAAAGACTCCCCTGACAGTAGAATCATTTTTTTTTTCAAAAGTGAATCATTTGATAAATGCAGAGTTTCATGAACTGTGCCTGTGCTGAAATGGTGGATGGCCTTTAGGTGTGTGAATTTGATTGATGGTTTTTGGTTGTTACCAGAGGAATCTCTTAGGATGTGAAAATGTATTCTAGTGTCACGTATAACTAATTAGAACAAACTTAAAAATTAAGAAAAAAAAGGATCTCCTCTTCCCTGCAAATCCAACAAGGTGCAGCATAAAAAGGTCTTGTTGGGTCAGAGGATCAGTGTTTACGGCTGTATTCCAAATGCCCTGACTATACTTTCAACTTTCATATCAGTTTCTTGGCCCTGGAATTTTTCTAGTGATCAACACTGTGATAAAAGATTCTGTATCAAGTATCTGAAGCACACATCATTTTAAAAGTTTCTTCAAATTCTATAACACATAACCTTGCATCCCCCACAGGTTTCTAGGGAGTTAAGACAGAGTCATAATGTACAAACTTTCCACAAGTATCCTCATTGATCATGCCTTCTGGTACAATAGACAGTTCAACATCATTGAGATATGCCTATTGAGATATGCCTATTAGGGGCTTCACTTTTATCATTTTATCATTTTTATTAAAAAAGAGAAAAAATGAATATAATTGGGATACATGCACACATGTGGGCTTTAGTGCATGCTGTTTGGATTTCTTAGGTATACAAACAACTTTTACAAACTAAGAAATACTAAATCACTCAGTATAAAAATAAAATTTGAAATGATTGATAAGGCAGAAAGTAACCATTCTTTAGTAGATTCACCATGGTATTTGTTCTTGCTATTTCAATGTAATGCATATACTCGGCATGGAAGTGTGTGCATGTGTATGTACATGTGTGTCTGTACAGGACATGTTCACTTTCAAATGCAGTTGTGCTGGATCTGTTTAGGAGCCTTCCATTGCCATTGACAGGACCTTGGTTCGGGTATATATCACATCATATTACTGCACCAACCCCTAACTAATCACCTACTTCCAATCTCTCTGTTATACAACCCATTCTATAGTGTTCACCATAAGTCTAGTCAGTCTGCAAGACTGAATGCCTACTAGGTGTCAGGTGGTATTTTTGGAGGGTAAGGATGTGATTGTGAAAAAACACTGATCGGGTTGCTTAGAGGTAATCCCCTTTAACCTGAAAGATATATACCAAGACTTCCATTGGATGGCTGAAATCATGGATAGTAATGAACCCTATATATGTTATGTTTTTTTTTCTATAGATATAGTTTATAAATTAGGCAGAGTAAGAAGCCAATAATAACTAATAGCAGAACACAGAATAATTATAAAAATATAACACAATAAAAGTTTGTGGTTTGGAGCTATTACTAAGTAAAATAAGGGTTACTTCAACCATGACAGTCAATCTGATAACTGTGTAGCTAATGGATGAGTGGTTTATACAGTGTGGACATGCTGGACAAAAGGGTGCTTCACAGCGAACCAGTGGCGTGGAGAGGGATAGGCATGGAAGGTGAAAACATGGAAGGTAAAAACTGCAGATTAGGGGTTGTCACCATACTAAGAATCTGGCTAAAGAATCTTGAGTATAGAAAAAGACATTTAGCAAATACATGAGGTAAACAATGACTGCTCAGAAGGAAATGAAAGAGTAAAGGCTGCCTGCTGGCCACCTTGCTAAAGCCACATGATGATTTCTGCGATGTCTACCTGCTGTAGGGGGCACAACGAATGCAAAGAGTAAACCTGGAGTATTTGAGGAGCATTTAGAAAGACAGAGGTGAGAAGGGCGAAGGGTGTGGACTACAAGCCAGAGAGAGGAGTAAGAACAAGACCCCACAGGGCCGCAGAAGGCACTGTGAAGAGTCTGGCTTTTGGGATAGAAGGTTTATTAAAATTGAAAAGAGAAGACAGAATTAGAAAAAATAAGTGATCTGAAAAAAAAAGAAAATTCTGTCATTTGTGACAATGTAGATATATATATAAAGGGCATTTGTGTTAAGTGAAATAAGCCAGGCACAAATTCCGGATGTTCTCACTTATGCTGTTTATGGAATAAAAATTCTCATAATAAATTAGTTATCAGAAGGTGTGGAAAGGGAAAGGTGTGGAAAGGAAAAGGGGATAGATTGTTCAATAGGTACAAAGTTCCAGTTAGAAGGAATAAATTCTGCTTTTTATATAATCTATTGCATTGCACAGTGACTACAGTTAATAGTAAGGTATTGTATGCTTCAGAAAGCTAAAAAAGGAATTTTAAGTATTCTCAGCACAAAGAAATGATAAATGTTGGAAGTGATAGATATGCTAATTACTCTGATTTGATCATTGCATAGTGTATGTATGCATGTATGGAAATTGTACTTCACACCCCATAAATATATGAGATTATTACTTGACAATTAAAAATAAAACTTCAGAAAGTGATCTCATTTGTGCTTGTGACAGTCACTAAAGCTGCTGTGTAGAGAAAGATCAGAAGTTGATAAATACAGATGAGTGAGGCAGGTTAGGAGGATGTGGCACCCTCCAGGAAAGAGTAACTGTGGCTAGCTTTCTCAGTAAAGGGCCAGATAGTAAACATTTTCAGTTTTCAGACCATATTGTCTCTGTTGCAATGATTCCACCCACCAAAAGTAGCCACAGATAATGTATAATATGGGCATGATCACATCTTAATAAAACTTGATGGATATAGAAGTTTGAATTTCATAAAATTTTCAGGCCATGAAACATCATTATTCTTTTGTTCTTTTTCAAAAATATAAAAACGATTCTTAGCTTGTAAGCAGAAAAAAAAAACAGGTGGCAAGCCACACTTAACCTCATAAATCCTAGTTTGCCACGCCCTGGGTTAGCCTACAACCACAGCAGCAGAGGTGGAAAGATATGCCGGGGGGAAAATATATAAAGAGGCAGAGCTCACAGGACAAGCAGGCTGTATGCATGTGACAAGTGATGAGATGAAACTATGGAGGAAACTGTTAGGTTTTGACCAGAGCAACAGAAAACACCAATCCTATCAAGATGCCTGAGATACGTGATTCTCCCTTTGGTGGCTCTTCACTGTGTAATAAAACTGAAAACTACCTTGGGACTGTGCTTCAAGACCTATGTCTCCCACCTTACCACTTCCCTGCACACACCAGACCCTCCAGTCCACACCTGTGTCATGCTTACCAGTCTGAGAGCTCTCACTCATGCATATCAACACCCTTCCCTCCCATTCTTCTATGTCCAAACCTGGCCATCCTGCACAGACTACATAAAATACCACTATACATCTGGGGCCTCTGGATTAAATGCTAACTTCTAAATGAAAAACCTGATTTTCATCTGTATTTTTATATCCTCCATAAACTACTAGATTCCTACATTCAGTGGGGCACTCCAATTAAAAAAATATTAAACAGAATGTGAAAGTGTGTTGAAGGAGAATGACAAATTCCTGATCATCTAGTTATCACATGGTAAAGCACAGATATTTGAAATAAGAATCACTAACAATTAAAGTGGTGAAAAAAAGGAGAAGCAAATAAGCCAGAGGCTATATAGCACCTTCACTTTTCTTAAACCTTTTTATGAACTCCTCCAAACTTTAATTACCTGTTTACATATGAAAATAATGTCTTATAGGAGGAGCTACATCCCTACAACACTTTGAGCTTCCAAAATTCTCAGAACCAATCTAGAAATAGTTATCACACTCACCGAGAGACGTTCCTGACTAGTTTTGCCAGGGACAATTGTGGTGGGGATTTCATAGCTTTTGTTCATGGCATCACCGAGGTCATTTGTTGCAGTCCAATCTTAAAGTGGAGAAAAGGGAAAGAGAAGGAACATGAAATTGTCATTAAGGTGTCCACACACACAAGGCCACAGAAAGATCTAGAATGAAGCAGTACAAATCACAGGGCTTCTGAACCACCCACAGCCTGGCTGTGGAGATGTCTGGCTGAAGAGTTAAATCCACAGTAGCATCAGGACTGCCCGACCCCAAAGTTTTATTCACCCCAGATCTTCACATCACTGTTTGTTGGTCAAATTCTAAACTTGGTAGCATTTTCCCTTTGCATTTAAGAATATACCCCTTTATTAATGGCATCTCAAAAACAAACATGAAGGAGAATCAATCACCTAAGGGTCACAGATTTATAGACACAGCATCTTTAAGACAGCCTCTCATTTTGGAAAAGTGAAATGACTTCTCCAAGCCCTCTGGGCAAAATGGTGACAGAACCGAGACACCAACCCAGATTTCAAATGAGCAACACAGATTCCAGGGCATAAGCATCTTATCTAAAGGGAAAATGCTTAATATGGAATATGTTATAAGCACCAATATGGGATGTGGGTCTGCAATGGGGCATTTTTTAAAGAGTGATAAGCTTCCAATATTTCAGTTTCAAACTATGTTGTCATTTCACCAAGTTCAATGGCAATTGCCATTTTCTGGGTTAATTTCAGACTACATGAATCAAGATGGAAATAGATGACTGAAGTGTTGTGGGTAATCAAAATTTTTATTAGTAATATCACATACAAAATATCACATAGAATGCTTGGTAAGTTTATTGAACCCAAAGTTGTTTATTAATGTGTGTATTTTAATTCTATGTAGGGACAGAGCCTTCAATTTCCATCCTGAACAAGTGATCTCATTATCTCAGCCTCAAGTTAAAATTTCCTAGATAGAATCATCATGTGGGACTCAGGACAACCAATTTAAATTACTTTTATACTAGTAGAGTGCTCCTTTGAATGTGAATGAAAAGTAACAGAAAAAGCACCTGTTTTCTGTTTGCTGTTTTATCTTTGATGCCAAAAACCACATTCTCATTAATTTCATTTTGAATATCTTAAAATTTACTGATTTCAAACATGAGCATACATCATTTGTTTTTCCCTCTTCATATTATAGCTAACCACACAGGCAAAATTTAGATCACTAAAATATCTGTAGTTTAATATCATGACATTTGGCCAAAAGACCCAAAGTAGGATCTGAGGCCAGTGGGAAGATGATGTTTTTAAAGTCCTGAAGTTACTAAAAAAATCCAAAACATAATTTTAAAATCTAAAATCACAATTCAAACATAATATTTGTGAAACCATTTGAAATATTCTTTCTTTAAGGCATATCAGGGCAAATATAAGCAAAAATATGCAAATCACATGCACAAAAACAACCAACCACAATTTAGAAGAAATATACTTTGACATACATAAGCAGGTAAAGCAACATAATTCTCAGTTTAAATTAGTCTCAAATTAAATTCACATATAATAATAAACATGCAAACATTCAATGGCTTTATGGGAAAAATATCTACTATCATATTTAAATATAAAATTTTTTTAAAACAGTATTTTTTAGAATAAATATATAAATATAACATTTCAACCAATATAACTTTCAATCATTCTTAAATGACTCTTCCATTCCTCCCATCAATGTGAAGGGCAAAAGTCCCTCTATCAACATCAACTCCTATCAACCACATGGTCAAACATAAAGGGACTGGCCTTTGGTGAAGTTGGCATCACGGTCTGGGGAATGTTGAGATGAAAAGAACTTGGGTCCCTGATGATATGGCTAAGCTGTAGGTTTAACCAATCCTAAAGCAAGCTCTCCCTTTGAAGTTCCTGTTTGACAGGAGCTCAACTTTCTCAATATACAAGAAACAATTTTGAATTGGGTTTACTGTCATAGCCAGAAACTGATATGTCTCCCTTTTCTTGGTAGTCATGGCTTTTAAACAGGTAATTAGTTCCCAATTATGGAAACAAAATGTCTGTTACAGCAGAATGGATTTACTACTTCCAAGAACAGAGTGTGAGAGAGAAAGTGCTATTTACAGGCATTGAAAATATCAAGGGAAAATGGCCATCAATACTGAATGATTTCTGAAGATGTTATTTTGGCCCATGTAATTCTTAAATGTATATTTAAGTGAATTTAGAAGTCTTCTTTTAGTTGACTTATTTCATTATACACAAACATTTTGAAAAATACAAAATGAAGAGAAAATGATAGCTACCTTCATAAAGTACATCCGGATAATTTGGGTTTGCACCTAAAAAGCAAACAACAAACATTTGTAAGTGTATGCATTTTGGAGTTGAAAAATTACTAACCTTTACCAACTAAAATGTATTTAATATATATTGAACATTTCATAATCAAATAGATTATAAACAGCACAGGTAAATATAACCTCAAAGTCTGAGTTTGCTTCATGTTAACTCTTCTCTTCCCCAGTTCCGTCCAATTAAGTTCCATCCCACCAACAAAGAAAAGAATAATGAGAAATCACAAATCACTTTGGGAAAACTTCAGAGATCAGTGAATTATGACCATTGCTTTTTTATATATACTGTTTCTATTACACACAGTTGGCCATGCTAACTGCAATTTTGGCATTTTTATTCAAGAGACAGGTAATTTCCAAACCACTTTTGTTACTCTCTGATGGTTTAGAGGGTACTGTCAAGCTATATATAGCAGTGCCATTTGCATTCATGAACATATTATTAACATGCTGCAAAATGATATCTAAAGCACATTTTTTTCTCCCCTTCTTCTTCAGGGAGGGTTTCTAAGGCTGAAGAAACCCCCCCCCCCATTTTTTTGTTTTAATGCAACATAGAAAAATACTTTCTCTATTCAAATCATTGATGATGTGTATAAAAGTTTATAAAAAATGTTATTGGAGAGCAATGTAAAAGTATGCCAACTTAATTTTTTGGGATTTTTCTGTAGTCACCAGGATATTCAGAATATTTTTTTAGAGGTAATGCCCATGAAACTTGTCAAAAACATTTAAAAACTTTTTTTTTTAGGTCAACATCAATAAGAATTGGTGACAAAAACATTTGCTACTTATTCTCTGATTGCAGCTAACTGGATCTCTACATGAAAGCCTACTTGTAAATAAAATTAAATTTTGTTATAACATTGAAGGGATTGCAAAATGAATTTCCAAAGCACTTTCCTATACTTTTCATCGCTACTTGCCATGTAAAATAGTAAAACTTGCAAACCATAAAGCTTACTCAATTTTTATTTCACTTCAGAACCCTTAAAAGAAAAATGCCATTAAAACAAAGTGAAATGAGCCAGTTTTCTGCTCATGAATTCCTCAGTGAATAATCAAGATTAGGCTAAATGAAGAACCAAATAAAAGTGGGCCCCACTGTTAAAATTAGAATTTTAACACATTTCAAGTAGAAGAATATCTATTTTAACCAGGGAAAAAATTAAATGGATGGCTGTGCAGTTCAATTCAGGGATGCTGCGTATTGCTGTGTGTCCACACTTTGCACTGCTCCAGGGGCACCCTTTATACTGTAGTCTAAGTCAATAGCACCACCTGAAATTGTGCAGTACACAGCCTATGCATCCACCTGTGACTGCACTGCATCAATTCAGTCATTGATTCCAGTAAGTTTCAACTGTATTGAAGTACTTTTATTATCTCCAATACCATTTCAAAGTAGTTTTGAGTTACACTATATCCAAATGTATTGTCAGAATTATTTATAGCTGAAATGATACCCTGAAAAGGGACTTCAGGGCTGCCCTTCAATTTGAGGGGTGATTCAATGAATGAAGCATCAAGAGACCCCAGGGCCAGCCCTTCTAATGTCATTTGCAGAGCACCTACCAATCCTCTGAAATCTTCTCCCTTTGAAAAGGCCCTAAACCAAACAGTGTTCCCATCTCCAAGGGGATTCACTACCCTTGCTGAAGGAAAGAGCCCCAGAGGGAGTAAATCATTCTTTGAGCTGCTCAGTAATCCATTATTTTAAAAGACTGCACCCTACCCTTCCACACAGTCTGAGTCTGCATGGGTACATACCCTCCAGTAGCTCAACTATAGACCCACTGCAAGTGCCAGGGACCCAGAATTCTCTTCCTAGGTTGGCTCAACCTTTCCCCTACATCATTAATCCAACATGGTCACACCAGCCTTGTGAGCATCCTCTAATCCAAGACCCAAGGGAGGGATGAGGTCAGAGCCAGGAAAAGTGGGAGGGGCTCTCCACATGCACACCTGTAGAGCTTCCAATTAGACAGCTGGAGTTACAGATCAGAGATCGTGGCCTGGGATGAGCTTGACCATGCTTTTACACATACAATTCCATAAAAACAAAAAAGACTGAGAATTCAGAGCCAGGTTTATCTCAGCCACTTAAATGGCCTAAGTGCTCATGAGTAACACACAGACTTAATACACTGCATCACAGAAAGGGAACACCCAAACACACCACCCACACAAAGCCCCTAGGAAGATCCAAGAGCATCAAATCAATTCAATGTAGCAAATGTGGGGGTATAGAAAAATAGGATGTGGGGTAGGATCACAAATAAATAGGTTAGCCCATAATCTAGAAAAGAGTTCATTTTCCAGACTTATGATTTGTATCAGTGCATTTCTTTTCTATCAAGTTCACCAGAAAAACAATTAGGCTACATTTGAACTTTCTGAAAAGCACTCTCTTTTTCCCTAACTTCATGTTTCCAGATACATAAGAGGTACTGTTACATTACTTTGTTTGTCAGTAATAAGCAAATTCAGAATAAGATTATGAAACTTGCAAAAATGCAACGTAGGAGGAAGAATAATAGTTTTTTCCCCTCCCAAGCACACCACACCACATCTTAAGAAGATCTACTATTATTTTGTAGATATGAGGCTTCCCCCAAAAGCTCATATGTGAGACAGTTTAAGAAATTTGAGGTGAAATTATTGGTTCATTGATCCTCTGAGAAGGATTAACTGGGTGGTAACCATAGGTGGGTAGGGTGTGTATAAAGGAGGTCATTGCAGGCATGCCTTTGGGGTATATAGATATATATATTTTTTTGAGCTGAGCTTAGTCTCTCTCTCTGCTTCCTGGGGTCATGTTCTGAGCTGTCTTCCTCTGTCATACTTTTCTGCCATGCTGTTCTGCCTCATCTTGGGCCCAGAGCAATGAACTCAGCCATCTGTAGACTGAGGTCTCTGAAACCATGAGCCCCAAATAAATTTTTCTTCCTTTATAATTATTTAATAATTGTTTAATTAAATAATTAATAATTGTTTAAATCATTTAAAATTATTTTTTAACCAAATGTCAGGTCTTTTGTCACAGTAGTGAAAAAGCTAGCTAAAACATCTGCTCTCCACAATAAAGAAATGCCTCTCTGTGTACAAAGGTTATTAAGACTGGCACATGGAAGGATGCATAAGGCTATAGCTCATGAAAACACAAGGGTCACATTACTCATTTTAAATGCAGACACAGAAAAACTGTCACTTTCCTTTTAAACTTCTGGCAATGGCCACATTTTGAAAATACCCTGCACATTTTTAAGTCTAATTTCTAACTGGTTCCATTTACTTAAATACATTCATTATATACTGTTATGTACCATGATATGGTAAAGTTAGGTAACCCTATTGGAGATATTCAGGACTAAAAAGTAAGTGAGGCAAGACAAACACTGGCTAGGAGAAGAAAAATAATCAAATGAAGAGAATGAATAAAAGATAAATAAGGAGCATCCAACTTGAGCCATGCTCTTGTAGTGGGGATCTGAAAGGTGTTCTTATATTTTCTTGAGCACTACCTGCATAGTTCTCATTAAGTAAGAAATATCAGATTCAGGGATCTAGAGGTATAATCAAGCCCTAAAGCTTCATGCTGAGAAACTATAAAATAAAATATGAAAACATGGAGACCCACTGGCGTTCCAAATAAATGGCAGGCTGTCTGATCCCTTCACAGCTCACTCAGGTGTAAAAACTACAGCTCCTTCCCAACCAAGAGAAAGTCAGGATGAGGTACCCAGATCTGCTCATTTGATGGTCAGATTCTGCTTTCTGAAGTCTTATGGGCATCCTAAAGAGCCATGTGTACTTTTTCTTCATTCTTTATCTGAGGAATTATAGGAAGCAAGTACCAGGTCCACAGCACAGCCGGGAGGCCCCAAGTGAAAAGAGCAATTTGACTTTATTACAGCTCTGGAGGCACTCCTAATGAAGCTCCAGGATAAACAGATCATGCCTGCACCTCCAAGAGAGGAAACCTTAGGTGTTCCAAACATGAAAAGTAAAAATCACCTTCACTCTTTTCTCCGCAGTATTAACCAAAGCACTACACCATCCTCTGAGTCCCATGCAAACAACCTAATGTGGGGTCCTTTTCATTTCTAGCTTCTAATCTCAGTTACTATTCATGAATAAATCTTAGGACTTCATGTAAATATTCATGAAAATATTCATTAAAAAATGGTGAGAAGGGAGGTAGCCTGACAGTAGGAGTCATTCTGCATTCTGACACCAAGATAAAAATAATGGTGGAGGCCAGGAGCACACATCTTTTTCCTTCCTTTAAGCTTTTAGTTCCTCTCTAATGCCCTTAAAAAGAAAGAAAGACTTTTCTTCCAATTCTATTTACAGTGTCTGTTTAGTGTGATCTTGAAAAATATTTCAAAGAATTCCACATGATAAAGCAATAGCAAAAGATTTGTTCTCTTCAAATAAACTGTTCTTGCTTTTGGTAGAAAGTGCTTTCTAGCACACAAGAGGTGGCCTTTTGATGACCAGGCCCTCCTCCTCATTGCTTTCTGAACAGCAGGCTGAACTCAGAGCCCAGACACAGGGGGATTCAGATGTCTGCGTTTCGTTTCTGCCTGACCCACTAATTTGCTATGCAGCACTGGGAATCTCTTCACTTTTCTCTGTAACAAAAGAGTCTTCCATAGGACAGGGGAGGATAATAGGATCGGCTCTGGCAACTCTTCAGGAGCTTCAGAAAGCATAATTAATTAACATTAGTCCTCTTGAGATATAAAGAGCTATTTAAGTATAAGTCTTAATTATCATGATTATCATGAGTCTGTAGCCAAACCATACTTTCTTCTGTTATTTAAGGCAGAAAAGCAGGTAGAACTTTCTCTATCCTCCCACTCCCCACCACCTTGCGCAAGAAACAGGTTCCCACAAATGACTTAGGGACAAGTGGTAGTGGGGTGGGGGATACATTTCTTAATGTGTAAATTTGGGAGAAATTTCCTGTCCCTATGTTAATCGGCCTAAGTAAGATCAAATCTAAATCGGCCAGTTTGGGGCAATTCTAAGTGCTATAGAGGGATCTAGTTCACACAGACGTCATAAATCTTTTGATAAAACGGCACGGAAGAAGCAGTAGGAAAAATTCTCCCAATATTTATAGTTTGTTCCTGACACGCATTCACATAGGAGAAAACTGCTCCCGAATTAGGAAGCATAAGTCACTCACTCCCACTGCTTGTGTGAATGAGCATTCTGGAGCTGTGACACTCTTCCTGAATGAGTGGGCCAGAGAAACGTTCTTTATGCACCGCCTAAAGAATGGGATGCTTCAAAACAAGGGTTTTTTTATCATCTAGTGCTCTAGCAAGATTTGTTCCAAGTGTAAAGTATTAAATCCTTCATGTAATGACTTTAAAAAGACGATCTACTCTCAATCAACGTGCTCACACTTAGAGAAATATCTGACTCTCAAAATTCTTGGAACTTGTGCTATCTGATCAGAAGATGCTAACAAAGACTCTGGGTTCCTTTCTCATGACAAATTGTAAGTGATCTCTCTGTGATTCATTTCTGCTTAAAAAGAAACCCTCCTCTTCTAATCTCTGCTCAGTCTCCGTGCACATTTGCCTGTTCACGAAGAGACTTTTCTATATGTAGGATTGAATTCCAATGATAGCCACATGGGGGATCAATTTCATCTTAGACAAGTCTTTATTTCTGGCCTGTAAGCTAAATAGGATCCATCAGAATCCTCAGAGAATCCTTAGATAACCCCATGCTCTGTAGGTGTGTGTCTACAACTGCTGTCTCCACTTTTAATTTCACTCTCCTAAGCTGTGTATTGAATTCATCCCACGCTTTGCAAAACCCAGTTAGAGGGCATCTCTGCACACCATCTATTCTGTATTTTTTTCATCATTACAATTCAGTATCCTCAGAGCGAATCAATAAAATAATCCTGATGGATGTTTGACTAGCCAGTGGCTCCCCCAGGTTCTTGGGGGCAGTGGTACATTATCCTCACTACTCAATGTGTGGTTCAGGCACCAGCAGCAACAGTAGCATGAGAAAGCCTCTTAGAAATACAGAATCTAAGTCCTTTCCTAGATCCACCAAATCATAATCTGCACTGTATTGTATACGTTTGTATAAGTTTTAGTAACCCTGGTTTACAGCTTGCTGCATTCTATCAGTGTTGAAAGGTTCCAGTGGGCATAAAGGATGACAACTTTTCAATAAAACATAAATCAATAGTCGGATATCCAAATATTGAGACCAGAGTATCTCTGGCCACTGCTGTAAAAAAAGAAAAAAAAAAGTTACTGGAAAGAGAAGATTGGCTTTTTCCCTTTGACACACCTTCAGGCCCCATTCCAAAGGGGGATGAGGAGGGGAAAAGAACTCAGACACCAATAAAAGCTTACATTTATCCATTAGGAACTAAATTTTGACTATTTTCTCCATAAAGGGCCAAGTCTAGAATGCTCCCATGATAAACTGACAGAGCCCATGCTTCTGGATTAGAGAGGACCAAACCAGTTCTGCCATAAAAGCCTTTTCGGGCAGAAATTTTCTCCCTAAGGGCACAAAGCGCGGTGAGAATGTGCAGCTTCTTTATTAGATCCTCAGTGCCTATGTGGAAAGTGACTGAGTACCTGCCTGTCATGTGCTCAACTTCACAACAACTTTCTAAGTAGGTGCTAGAACCTTAACACTTTAGAGAGAGAGAGAGAAAGCCACACTCTGAGGTGTGAGGAAAATTGCCTAATGGCTACAAAGTTATATAGGTGGTAGAAAATGGCGGATTTGAGATTCAATCAGATCTGCATCTGAAAGCCAAGCCCTTCCCACCATGCCAAAGATTCCCTTTGAGGAGAGACCAGGATAACTACACTTAGGATACCAAGTTTAAACACGAGATCTGAATAAGTCATCTGAATCAACAGCAAGTGATAGGAATTTATCTCACTAGTAGTAAAATCTTAGAAGTTCTACCTATTCCCTAAATATTTTCTGTTTAGTGGCTTCCATTAAAAAAAAAAAAAAGAAAGAAAGAAAAGAAGAAGAAACCATTCAAAAGAGTCCCTTTATTCTCATTGCCTACAATTTGCACATATCTTCATTCAGCTGGGTCCTGCCCCATATGGGGACATTCCTGAAATTCAAAGCTGATCTCTTAGAGCCAGGATGAAGGAAATCATGAAGAGGAGTGGAGGGCAGGATGAAAGGTCAAGTGTTTCTCTGCCTTTTCTATTTTTCAGAGTGGTTGGAATGCTTTCCTTACTGGGAAGAGGAGCTGTGTTTTATTCCCCCAATCCTATGCCTCACTCCTGCCATGATCCTAGGAAGTAGGATCCGAGCTGTCTCTAGCTATAAACTGTCTAAAGGGAATAGCCCAGTAAATACCCTTTGTTTCCCAGACCTCCAGAGACAGCTGAAATCTTGTTCAAAATCCCCATTTCTAGTGTAAAACAGGATGTTAAATCAGGCTCTTCCTGCCTCAGTATCTGACATCAAAGTGGTTGTGAGGCACTCAGAAGCAGAATGCACAAAAGAACTGTGTAAAAACTGTACCTATGTCCTTCGATATGTCTAATTCACCTTGATACTCTCCGTGGTTTCCAGGAGGAAATAATAATAAAGGGTTTATAAAGAAGTTTCTTTGGGGAAGTGTTGCCATGCTATCCCCCCACCCAACGCTTCCACAGAAACACTGAGAGCTTTAACCATGTTCCCTGCAGGCGGAAAGTTCAGGTCTGACTCCTACCAGGCAAGGTGAAGGCAACCTGCGGCCACAGCATT
This sequence comes from Spermophilus citellus, assembly GCF_964194105.1. Lineage (NCBI taxonomy): Eukaryota > Metazoa > Chordata > Mammalia > Rodentia > Sciuridae > Spermophilus > Spermophilus citellus. The sequence continues at coordinate 89,633,320 of NC_138183.1, read as the reverse complement.
CAGCTAGCATTTGGTTCAACCTCTACAGCCAGAGGTGTCGGGACAAGGGATCTAGAGCACTCTCCCATGGACCATGTGAAAACAGCATGGGGGAAAACCTGTGTTGGAGTGGGGTCTCAGATCTTGCCCACAGGCCCACCAATAGAGGCAAAGGGACCCCAATAGCACAAAGCTTCTTCCTGGAGAAAAGAACCTGAGCCCAGTTCTAAGCCCATTCCTTGCTTGTGTCATGAGAATGGCAGAGAGAATAATCTCCAAGAATCCACAAAGATTTCAAGAGAAGAAGGTTCAAGTTACCGCATTGAACATTCCCAGGTCCCAAGAGCACAAAGCCATCAGTTAATAAACTTCCCTGACATCTCCCACACCCACTCCCTTCCAGCTAGGCAGCAGAGGGACTAAAACCCTAGCAAGCTCCAGCCCTCATCCCATCATGCTAGCCTGAATCTGGAGAAAATTGGCTATGAGATCAAGCCCAGAGTTCTGATTTCTAACTCAGATGGGACATGCTATTTTACATTGAGATTCTGTCTGAAGCCTAAAAAAGCCAAAGGTTTGTCTATTATTAATCATAAGCAGACAAATCTAATTTGGCTCAGACTTCTCCTCCAAAGCACTGATACTAACCCTTGGTAACTTATCTGGTATCTTAAATTTTTTTTCTAAAGCCAAAGTCCATTCTGGGAGTCATTAAAATAGAATTCCCAAAGGTAGGCCTCAGGAAAGCATAGTAAAAAGTAAAATAATAATGGAAAGTCCCCAGTTGATTCTAATGTGCAACAAAGGATAGAATACCTCTCTGCTGGAAACAAAGACAGACTTTTCCTAGTAAGTCAGTTTTGCAGGCACTAAATAACAAATATAAAATAAAGCTCATATGATCATCACAAGATGTGCTCTTCAGTATACTAGAAAAATAAACATTACAGTTCACTAGATTTCATTCTGAAGATGAAAGTTGAATTTTATGCATGAAATATTCCCACAAACTAACCAGAGTTAAGTTCAATTCTTAAATGTGGGATTCAAAATGGCCAAGGATATCCCTGGAGTTTGAAAAAGTCCTTTCTTGAGAAAGAAAGTTACTGAGAAGTAACTATCCAGGTTTTCAGTAACCAACAAATGCAGAAGGCATTGGGTCCCACTGACATCTAAAGATTGGATCACACCTATCCTTCATATTAACACCCTGGGTGGTCCCAGCAGTGAAGTCTAAATGACCGCAGCACCCTCGAAAGACATCATCTGGCAATCTTGGTTTGCCAGGCTTCTTTCTCTAATGGATGCCTGACATCCTCATACTCTGTGAATGGCACCCCTGAGCCAGTGCTGGGCCAATGCTAGCTGCACCATCCTTCCTCCAAGTGGAGAGCACAGCACCTGCTACCTACGCTGTGTTTCCATACCACTCAGTAGCAAAGACAATCAGGACTGACATTAAGTAGAATCAGTCCATCTTCTCCCATGGTCACCAAGTTTGGTTGTAGGAAAATTTCATTTGATTTTCTTTACATTTTGATTTCTTTCAACACTCTTCATTCTGTGTTTTCAAAGATGCATTCCTAAGCAAAGTGACCATCCCTGGAAATCCATTCTAAACTGAATGAGAAGCAACTACTCTTCAAAACACCAGGTTTGCAATGTTCATTCTTCTGGTTCTGCTGCCTGCTTCCTTCTTGTGATGGTTTGGAAGGGAGGTGTCCCCCAAAGGCTCACATGTGAGACAATGTAAGAAGGTTAAGAGGAGAACTGATTGGGTTGTAAGAGTCTTAACCCAATCAGTGATTTAATCCTCTGATAGGGATTAACTGAGTGGTAATGAAGTGGAAGGGTGTGGCTGGAGGAGGTAGGAACTGGGGCATGGCTTTGGGGTATATATCTGTATCTGGCAAGTGGAAACTTCTCTCCCTGCTTGCTGACCATCACGTGAGCTGCTTCCCTTTGCCACACTCTTCTGCCATGATATTCAGCCTCACCTTGAGCCCCGAGGAATGAAGCTGGTCTTCTATGGACTAAGACCTTGGAAACCGTGAGCCTTAAAATGAACTTTTCCTCCCCTAAAATTGTTCTGGTTAGATCCTTTAGTCACAGCAGGAAAAAAAAAAAAACTCACTAAAACACTTGTGAAACAGGAAACTTGCAATGTAATTAAAAAAAATTTTTTTAAGAATCTCATCAAAAATCCTGGGAGTAAAAGGAGATGAAACTTTTTACCAAGAAGATTTGTAAGAGCTAAACTTCTTCATCAAGTACTACATGATGACAGCAGAAATACTAACGGACCGTAAAGCCATACTTGACCCGTTGTCCCTAACTTCAAAAGTACTATCAGGGAAAAATTCTTTGCTTGTTATTTGTTTATTTTCTTTGGTTTTAAAGGGGGTTAAGAAGGAAAGGAGGCAATTCTAAGAATGGTCATTATCTGAATGCTATGGCTATGAATCTCATAAGTACCCACAAAGATTACATCTCAGAAGCCAAGTGAGGTCAATCTTTAATTGTTCACACTGGTTTATGGCCCACTAGGGCCATATATATCCACTATCACCCTGAGCCAAGTCTCTATCATTTCCACTTTCATTTATTATTCCTTGACAGCTGGTACTTGAACAAACAGTTAAGGAGGAAAACAAAACCCGTCTTGTCTAAAAGCAGACATTTGTATTTTAAGTATCCAATAAAAATGAATAAATGAACAAGGACAGAGAAAACATTTCATAAAATTTAGCTTAATTTTTGCTTTCTATAGGTAAATAGTTATTTCTTTTTAGAAAAATAAACTTGAGAGACTCCAAGATATTTAAATGCCTAAAAGCAATTCTTTACCATCACTAGCTAGGTAAAAACAAACAGAAATGACAGATAAAAACGAGGCCACATGGATAAGAGGAGTTTAGCTCTACCAAATATTAGCACCATATAGAAATGTTCAAAAGAAAACACATCAAAATCCCATCTAAAATAGAACCCACTGGCTTTAACTGTGCAGATATCAAAGGATGCAGACCTGCTGCTGATAGTTTTTAAACTCCAGACCTTCAGCCTGAATCAAGTTTCACCCCCAACAGTTTTAAAAGGCCGTTGATGGTGAAATTCAAATAAAACCTGAAGTTTAGTGAATAGTAATGTATCAGTGTCAGTTTCTTCACTGTGACAAACGTACCACAGTAACATAAGATGTTAACAATGGGAAAAACTGGGTGGGGGTTTCTGGAAATTCTCTGAAATATCTTTGCAGCTTTTTGGTAAATCTAAAATTACTCACAAATCAAAAAGTTATTTAAAAACAAATTAAAAGTTATTGTCCCAGATTTAATCCTGAAGCTGTTTGTCCCACAAATGTGCAGGAAGAAACACAATAATCTAGAGATTTGCTACAGTAAACAGAGCCAAGCAGCTGAACTCTCAATTAAGAAGAAGACTGAATGGGAATGACTACAATGACCAGCAGGGTCTAGACATGGCTTGTGCATCCAAACATGGCTTGTGCTATGTGCCCTTGAAGGGCTGACTGTAAATCAAGCTTACATAATTCCAACCACATTTGAACTCACCAAGGAGACATGTCAGTTGAAATGATGCTCAGTAAATACTAGGGTAATAGGAAGTTCTTCTTTAATAAGAATGACTTCACTCTGGCTTACTGTTGGCAAAAGGGACTTTTTTTTTTCAGGAATCAGTTCTGCCCATGGCACTACCCTGGGAGCCACATAGGTGCAAGCTGCCCAAGCAGCCCCTTGTTTCAGATCTCCATGTTTCTGTTTTCCCTTCCATCTGCCATGTCATCCTTGTGTGACTCTGACTAACTCTCAGCTGCCATGTTGAGGAGTTCTATCTATGTATGGGTCCCAATATCCAAACATAGGCTACAGCCCTCACAATGGTAGCAAGCACGAGGGCAAAATGATTGAGCAGATAGGGATAGTCATCTGAAGGACAGTTATCTGAAACAGATTATTTGAAACATGGCAATCATGCTGTGGAGCCCACGATGAAACTCTTTTGCTGATCAGAGTGGACCCCTGATATTAACCATCCTCCCCCCCCAAAAAAACCATTGGTCAGATAGATACTATTCTCACTCAAAAAAAAAAAAAAAACCCTCAGGATTCAGTAAAATGATGGCTTACTCAGCTTGGCTAAACAAAACAGTCCAGGATATTGGTTTCTGATCCATGAGTGAAAATGCAGGATTTTGAAAATCCATAAATGGATAAGCAGCAGAAAATAAATCTTAACTATTTCATGAGTCAATCAAACACAATTCATCTGTTCATGGTTTTGCCATTGTGGGTGTGAAATCTCATTAAACACTTGAGATAACAACAACAACAACAACAACAACTCTTTTCTTATGTACTACCCAAACACACTCACTAGTAAACTTGTATATATGAATCTGCTATTCAAATCATTCATGCTCCTATCACCTCCTTGGAGTAGCAAAAGTCCTTGCCCCTTGACTTGGCTTTGGCTCTATGACTTGCTTTAGCCAATGGCATACAAGCTGAAGAGACAGTGGAGCAGCCCTCAACTTAAGCCTAACAAAGCCCTGCATATTTCTAATTGTCCTCTTATACCCTGCACTTGCCATAGAAGCAGGTCTCCTGGGTAGCTGTTTCTGCACACTAAACCAAGAATTAAGGCATGTGTAATAAAACCACCCAGCTGACCTGCAGACCCATAAACAAGACTAAATAATAGTGTTTAAGCCATCAGGTTTGGGAATGATCTACCTTATCATGATGTTGTCAACAGTTGAATGACATACCTAATTATTTCCCCATATGAACAAGTAAGAGGTACTTACCATCATCAATTCCAGGCCAGCCCATGAAGTGGGCAGAAATCTGTCTCTCATCTTTCCCATACTCATTCTTGGCTATTAAAGTGTAGTCCCCATTGTTCATGTGAGTAGGATTATCCAGCTGGAGGCAGCCGTGGTACTCCGTATGATTGGTAACATGTATTTTAGTACAGATGTATTTGGACTCATTCAATATTGCCCCATTATAGAACCACTGAAGCGCTGGTTTGGGGTTGCCTTTCACAGTGAATGGAATGCACCAGTGGTGGTCTGAGGTTGGAGATTCGAGAAATGTGATAGTTGGTGCAACTAAATTGAAAAAAAGAGAGTTAATAGCATCAGAAAGCTTAGAAATCTCCCCATCTCCAGATTTCTGTGTCATCAATAAGAGATTTTATTCAACCATTGTTCAGTTTAAGGAAACACATGACCAGTCAGTCTGGAACCCATCGGTATTTTGTGTTATCATCAAGGTTGATTTAACTTCCTACAGAGAGCTCCAGAGAAACTCCTTGCTCTGCTCTACTCATGACCCATACATCACAGTCATTTTTCAAAGCTAATCAGTAGACATGAGAACCAGCTCCAAACAAATCCGAGAGATTTCTGAGAGTGGAAAGGGTTCACTTGGCATCCTTGTTGGTTTCTAATATATTTGCCTTGGTATTATGTAGATTCATTACCAAAAATAATGAGGGGCACTGTTTTCATAATACTTCTTCCCTCAATAATCCAAATAACAACAAACTTTGGAAACTTTGGAAATTGTACAGGGAGCCCTGATCTGGCATGACTTTTCTAAGACTGATCAAACAGGTCAAAGAACTGATTGTAGCTATTGATAATGATAGAGATCTCCTTACACCTAGTCCAGTAGCTTTCATACCCTGCTTCTTGGTTGTACATGTTCATCAAATGAAACAGGGAAAATTTAAGGCATCAAAGCATATTGACATACTCTATGTGGGGTCCCAGCAATGGTTATCTCAGTTGTTAATGTTCTTTATTGTTAATTTCCTCTACTCTTTATCTAAATTTTGGCAGGTAAGGTCAGCTCTTCAGACTGTGATGCCCATGGCTATTTACCTACATTAAGAAAGAATCAAGTCCAAGTGTTTAAACAGATAGCTGATAATCTGACGTCACCCTCTTGGTGCGTAAGTAAATCCTACCCAAGAAGAAACAAATCTGAAAAAGAACCTAGTTCACTTTCATCCCCTATAGAAAGATTTCCTGTTAACAATGACACTCCTCACAACTAAGCATACGTGCAGATGTGTACTGTAATGGGTCCCCTCACTATAGGAAGTGCAATATTATGTGACATAAATTTTCAAAATCTGATCTTTCTTTTTAACAGATATTTCTCACAGACCTTAAAATAGTCCTTGGAAAGCAAAATAGCTTTTAATGGGTTATTCCTTCTATAAAATTTCAGTTCAAACAGAATTGAGGGCCTATATCCATTATGTTACAAAATGTGCATGTACATATTTATAGATATGTGTTACAACCAGTCACAAGGACCGCAGGTTAGGGAAGGTCCACACTTATTACTTCATCCCCCATACCCAGGGCCCACTTATTCCTTGCTCAAATGAGTTTTCAGTGAGGTACTGACATTAGGACATAAAGTTGAAAACTGGTTACATATGAACAGGAATAACATCGACTTCAAGCTTCTGGATAGACCAAAATGATTAAAAAATTTAAGTCCAGTACCCGCTAGTCATAGTTGTAGTTGTAAGACTGACAAAGAATCATGGTTGGTGATTTCAATTATTCACTCCAACAATCACACACTGAATGTGTGTTCTGAGTGTTAACCAGTATATTAATACCAGCTATAGCCATGTATCCGATCCTGTGTAATTTGTACACATACTTAAACATGTACAGTCATTTTTTTTCTCATTCAAATCCTAATCCAGAATAAAACCTCATTAATTTATACTGTGAAGCTCAGAATTTGCAATGATGTGAAGCATCTATGTAATTTTCACTGAATAAATTTTGATATTGAATGCCACAATATAGAATTTTAAGATAAATATTATATGATTATAATATTAGAAAATAATGCACACATGCTTAACTAGAAGCACTGAAATCTTCTGCCTTATCTACAACACACACATATTTGAAAAGAAATCTTTTCTGCAGGTGGTAATAATTCTCAATAATATAAATAGGTCTCCTACCATACCACAAGAAACTTGATATCAAATTAATGAGGTTTTATAGTTTCAATGACACAATTAGGTGTTTGTGAATGGTCAGCAAATGGTTTAAGCATCACTATTATAAAGATTCATATTGATTTTATAGAGGAAAAGTTTTAAGAAACTAGCTTTATCAGAATTTAAACTGAAACACTAGCAAGAGAATTATCAACTCTATTTGAGACAACAGAAGACATAAGGCATCACACTCAAGGTCAATAAAGAAGCTCAAAAGAAAGACAATGCATAAGCAAGAGATATAAAGCAGAAAAGAGGCTGAAAGAGGTGAAAAAGGCGGACAACACTTCGTAGTTAAGTATGCACAAAATACTGCAATATACTCATTTAAACAAACTTAAGAAGCACCCAGAGCTCCCCAGAAACAAATGTAGGAAAATCCACAATCATTTGCTATTAAAAATACATGCTGGTCTGATTACGTACAATGCACAGTGAGGTTGACAGAATCTTGATCTTCTCCTACAAGATTTTCTGCCACACAAGAGATTTGCTTTCCACTGTCATCAGATGAAATATTAGTTATCCTTAAGGAGCCCTGTGTGTGGCTTGTTTCATTCTACAAATGAATTAACACAAAAATAACCTTGATTAGGACTGATCTCAAAGTGGCATGATTTAGGATCTCTTCCCCTAACTAGAGAAATACAGTAATATAAAATTAGAAAAGTTTCCCTTCCTGAATTAGACTTAGACTCAGGTAAAGAGAAGTTGTTCTATTTCTCCAGGTGTCGATTGCTTAATGCAAGGAATTTCCTTAATCCTTGAATTCCCACCTATCTTTCTTCAAAAGAAATGACCACAAGGATAGTCATACTCTTTGCTAGAGATGACACTTAAGAGCTCACTAAGGATATAAAGACACTCCAGACTATATAACTAAAATGAAAATCTGCATTAGTCCTTGCTTTTTAAGATTATATGGAACATAAGCGTGCATCAAAAAATCATCATAAATTTCTGTATGTGGGTCTATAAAATATCAGATGGTCATCACTAGGTTTAATACAATATTAGGCTCCAAAACAGTCTTATCTCTCTCATAATCAATCCTTACCATATGTTTGGAAACCAGATTTCCCACATCCCAGTACATATTAGGAAGTGGATCGCCTGCCACAATACAAGACAATGTGATAGACTTTCCTTCCTCCACAGTGAGGTTTGGTGCAGCCAAATTTGCGGATGGCAGTCCTTTGGAACAAGAAGAGCAAACAGAAATATTGACAAGTTGTTAAATGCAATATCAAAATCATAGCAATAAATTGAGAATTCTTTATGGCTTAAAATCAATCATTTACTTTCTGAGACTAAAAAAGTGTCAAACTAATAAAATTTATAGAAGTAATTTGGACAAAGAGTGTGCAGTAACAAGATTTGAAAACAAATTTTTATATTTCTGAAAAATACCTCTGTAGAAAAGCATTTTATTAAAACAAAAAGAGCCCCACTAGTTTATAGAGCTATGTTCTACCTCTTCTCTGTTCTTCAGTTATTAATCTAGTTTTTTTGCACATAAATAAGCACTGTACCTATGAGCCAACATCTAAACACATTTATTTCCTCCACTTCCTCCTATCTATACTTTCATAGTCAAAAACCCAAGAGCAAGATGCATCTGTATATTTTGCATAAATCTGCTTCTTACATTAAGTAACTCTTATAGATCTAACCCATGCTCAGCCCTACGGTTTAAGAGTCAGGCTATTGAAGAAAATGTAGTTTCAAAGCATTTTTCAAAGATGAAATTTGAATTATCATGGTGTTAGGATATCTCAAAGCTATATAAATCATAATTTTCACAGTTAAAATCGGTCATCCTATTTACAATATGATGGAAACAATTATATGAAACCTTATTACATGAAATGTATCTTTTGAGGGGAGAAAACCCTAAAAATGTATTTATTATCAGATAGAATTTTGAACCTTATAAACATTTTCTAACATTTTAGCAGAGCATCCTCTTCCTACTCTTAGCTTTCAAAAGGTTGGTGTTTTTTCTTTTTAACTCATGCTGCTACCACTTCATCAGAGTATCATACCTATTAGGAATGTACATTGCTTTAAACTACATAGAAATCATAGTATTTTTTTCTTTATTAAATTATTTATTTATTCTAATTTGTTATACATGATGGAAGAATGCAATTCATTTCATATTACAGTATACAGCACAATTTTTCAAGTCACTGGTTGTATACAAAATATTTTCACACCATTCGTGTCTTCATACATGTACTTAGGGTAATGATATCTTACTCTTTCCACAGTCATTCCTACTCCCTTGCACCCCCCCAGTCCCCTCCCTCCCCTTTGCCCTATCTAAAGTTCCTCCATTCCTCTCATGCTCCCCCCACCACCCCGCAATCACCATTATGAGTCAGCATCCTCATACCAAAGAAAACATTTGGCCTTTGTTTTTTGGGGATTGGCTAACTTCACTTAGCATTATATTCTCCAGCTCCATCCATTTACCTACAAATACCATGATTTTATTCTCTTTTAATGCTGAATAATGTTCCATTATGTATATATACCAAAGTTTTCCTATTCATTCATATTGAAGGGCATTTGGGTTGGTTCCACAGTTTAGCTATTGTGAATTGTGTTGTTATAAACATTGATATGGCTGTGTCCCTGTACTATGCTGTTTTTAAGTCCTTTGGGTATAAACAAAGGAGTGGGATAGCTAGGTCAAATGGTGGTTCCATTCCAAGTTTTCCAAGGAATCTCCATACTGCCTTCCATATTGGCTGCACCAATTTGAAGTCCCACCAGCAATGTATAAGTGTGCCATTTCCCACATATCTTCACCAACACTTATTGTTTGTATTCTTCATAGGTGCCATTCTGACTAGAATGAGATGAAATCTTAGTTTTAATTGCATTTCCCTAATTGCTAGAGATGTTGAACATTTTCTCATATGTTTGTTGACTGATTGTATATCCTCTTCTGAGAAGTGTCTGTTCAGTTCCTTGGCCCAATTATTGATTGGGTTATTTTTTACATGAAGGTGGGTCTCAGAGGGAGTAGCAATATGACAGACCTTGACAATCAAACCAATCCCTTCCTTTGTACCAGAAACAGCTAAAGGCTGTATTTACCAACAACTGGGCCCCATGGGGCATTTGATACCATTAACTCAGAAGCAACGTGAAGGTCTTCTTCAACAGCTATTAAACTCTAATTAGCCACCCATAATCTGAACTTCACTTTGCTATGCACAACCCCTTCACAATGATGTAGCTCTTACTAGGCAAAGTCATGTTCTTTGTTATTGAAACCAGTCTGGAACAAGATTTGTACAGTGCATTGTCTCATGGCATTCCCATCATTGGGAGGAGACAGCCCAACAAGATCTGGCTTTCATGTACTGAAACCTCTTTGGAACTCTTTCTTCCTGTAAGCATTCAAGACAGAGTAATGTGTTGTCTCTCCCAAGTTTCCAAAGAGGCCCATAATACCTGAGCTATACAGGACATAACCATTTTCAAGAGAAAGCACAGTAATGGGCCTACAAACCTAAATCTGGACCATGCTAACCGTGTGGACTTGGGTGAATCATATTTTCCTCTCTGAATGTATTTCTTCATGACTTCTGTGACAATTAACTATTTACTAAGGAGCATGCCCAAGCACTAAAGTCAGTGGTATGATTTGGGTAACATCTTAGAAATATGTTTTATTTTCTTTTTTATCCAAACATGTAGTCACATAGTTTGAAAAATGTAGGATTCTACAGCATTTGTTAGGAAAAAATATTCAAACTACTATGTGAAAAACAGCAGTCCTACCTCACCCAAAGGGTACTATCTTCTGCTTCCAGAGGTGTTCATTTCATCTCTTTGAATTTCTTCTTCTGGTATTGATCCCCACCTCACTAAATATCATGCTTACTAAATATCATGCTTATCTGGGTTGCTACTTCTTAGTTTCTCTGTTTTCATGCTTTCTACTGACTCCCCATCATAGAGGAATAGAATTAGACTACGTTCACAGAGAATACCAGCCTTCCCCACATGTCTACACCAGACACAGAATGATCCTGTCTTCACATCTTTCATCCTGCTAACACTGTAACACTGTCTAGATGAAAAGATAGACTTTATTATGAGTGTCTAAGCTTTACTGATAGCTGAATCATCTAAAATATAATAATTACTGTATTTCATTAAACTTAAGACAGTATTAATGAGATGATACAATACTGTTATATGTGCCACTAAGAAAGAAAGAAAAAAAAAGATGCCAATTCAACCATGAGACAATGCTTTGTCACCACTTAGAACACCTATTCTTCTGAATAGTCCATCTAATTTTCTAGTTCTTTCTATCTAATTTTTCATCTTGTGTCTGTTACATTTAAAGGGAGATCACTTCAAGTATATATTTCAGACATTCCTGTAATTCTTTTCATTCATCTAATCATCCTTTTAATCTCCAAGACTCTTTTTCTTTCCTGAATATTCTCTTTACATAGCACCTAGTTTTGTTCCATGTGTGCAAACTCTCTTCTGATCTCAGATATTAATAATGATTTTTAAATTTTTTTCTTCAGTCCATACCGACTTTGTTTCTTACAATCTCTTTGCTTCCTCTCTTTGATTATTTTGTGTTTGTCTTTCATATTATAAGCTTCCCTCAAATATTTACTGACCCTTGGATGTTCATATATCTTTAGGAAAAAAATGCATATTTACTAACAGTCAGATTCACTGAAGAGAAATGTTATTGGTCTCTTTATTGAGTACAACCTGATGTCAATATCATTAAACTATTTTGAGGAAGGACTAGTCAAATTATTTGGTCCACTGGAAGAATTACTGAGCATTCTTCAAATGTATATCTTGGATGTGAAAGAAGACTGGAAATATCAAAAATCAATATGTAAATCCATCATTTTCTTTATGATTCCCACACCTCAACTCTACATGAAGTTCCTCCAAGTCTCTGTTTTATCCTCTTTGAAGAACAATTCTCCAATCTGCTATTGAGAAAGGAGGAGTTCAGACACCTGGACTACATGGAACAAAAATTTGTTTAACTACTTCTCAATAGACTTTCAGCCAATATCCAGTATGTGGCCAATATACGCTTCTATGTATTCTCCTACTTCCTGAGGCTGTAGCAATTCTGTAATACAAATCAAGTTTCTCCTTGGCTTTCTTCATTGCCAACTTGGTAACCAGCATGCTCAGCCTTCAAGTCACTTATTACTTATTCCTCTGCTTTTCCGACTTCTAACTTTTTGTGCTTTGTTGACACTCCTATTTTCTTGGTACCTCTATAGTTATCTTCTGACTCTAGATAAACTAGGGGACCAAGACTTCTGACTCTAGATAAACTAGGCAATAGTGCCTCTTTCCAAGATATCTTGCCATCTACTACCCAGCTACCCCCAATGCAGTTTGCATCTCAAATACAAAGCTCTGGGACACCATCATAATATATATAACATTTTATATTCTGAAAAGAGAATGGTTAAAATAAAGAGATTTAAACAGGATATGCTATGTCTTAGTTTTCGTTATAAAATTTAAAGTAGCTTTTTTCTTGGAGCTTAAGCTTATATGATTAATAGCTCTAAAAATTTTTAGTTACAGTAGTAGTAATACTAGCATTTATTGGGCATTCACTGAACCAGATACTCTTGTCTAGTACTTTAGTGTTTTACTGAATCCTTGCAACTAATCTTGAAGGCAAGTATTTTGTCCTTACTTAATGAAACATTTGAGTTTTGGAACAATGAAATATATCTTCCAGAGTTGCCCAAGCACATTTTGAACTGAGATTTAAACCCAAAGTTCAGCGTCTTTACCACCATAGTTCACCACCTCCAGGGGCTGCACACATCCGTCTTTGTACAGACTACTGCATATCCATGATCTTAGAATTTGGTTCATTTAAAAAAATAATTATGTATCTATTTCATGAAGAAAATGAATCTCTTTATTTATAGAGAAATTGTATCACCCTGTCATAGCCGTTTCCAAAGGAATCTGTGCAAAATTGGCCAAGTCTAGATCTTTTAAATGTAAAGTCTTCCACAAATGAGTAAGCATCTGACTCACGTTAATTCTACAGCATTAATATGCTGGCCAAAGATTCAATAATGGAAAAAACAATCTGTACTTGAAATATCACTTGAGGTTTAATTAGCACAATAAAAATGAATTGGGAAGTATGAATAGCCAAGGCGGTATAAACCATTTGCCAGGCACTATTTCCTGGCTTAAGAAGTTTGAAATCAGCACAAGTACATAGCAAAGCCCAGCAACACTTCCAATGGCTGCTAGCACTACCTTAATGGGACCCTGGCTCTAAGCAACAGAGCAGTCTTCGTGGCATAATGGAAACCTCGTTGGAGATAACAGATGACTAGCTTCTCAGGCAGACACCTCTATGTCAGGTGTGTTAACTTGAATCTATTCAGGAAAGACATACTTACCTGTAGACCTCAGCAACACCAGTGCAAAAAAAAAAAAGATTCTTTAGACAAGGGCACCCCAAATTTTAATGTGCATAGGAATCACTAGGAATCAGTTAAAAATGTAGCTTCTTCCCTAGTTGGTCTGAGTTAGAGCCAGAGACTTTGCATCTCTAACAAACTCCCTGTTCCTCAGACCAAAGTTTGAGTAATAAGGGTTTAGACAACAGATGTTAGACAATTGTTCACTAAGCTTTTGTTTCTACAACTATTATTCTTAAAACCAACTGGGGCCTGAGTAATTATCAAGTCCACCAAACTTTCCCCAATTGTCCTGAGGATATCTAAATCCTTGAGACACTTGGGGAATGGCTGGGCAAGTGGAAGGAACCAAGATAAAAAGAAGAAGAGTTGAACTGAGAAGGGGAGGGAGGGAGGAGGGAAGGAAGGAAAGAAAATAGGAAGGAAGGAGAAAAGAAGAAAGAAGGAAAGAAAACCCTATAAGAAATTGTGTGTTTACAATGCACATCACCATATTAATGGCTCTAAGGAATCCTACTAGCCAGGTGCAGTGGTGCATGCTTGTAATCCCAGTGGCTCAGGGGGCTGAGGCAGGAGGATCATTAGTTCAAAGCCAGCCTCAGCAAAAATGAGGCCCTAAGTAACTCAGTGAGACCCTGTCTCTAAATAAAATACCAGATAGGGCTGGGAATATGTCTCATGGTGGTGTACCCTTGAGTTCAATTCAATTCCCTCCCCCCACAAAATAAAATAAGCCCTACTATATAAGAACCCACTTAACTTGCAGTGGTTTTATATTCCCCAAGCTGATCTAAGTACATTCCATTTGTTTGAGATATGAAATCTTTTGTCTTTGTTATTTTTCTTTAAAACAACTAAACAAAATTTAAAAATATGCATCTAAATTCAAATTCAAAATACATTTAAAGCTAACTATTCATTTTGATAAGAGTAATAACATTGGTAGCTAGTATTTTGGGGGGAGTTTAATACATGCTAGTCTCAATCTTAAGCATTTTCTACCATTTATCTTGTTAGTTATCCTAAAAATCCTAAAAAGTAGATGCTGTTAGTATCCATTTTCCAGGTGAAAAAGTTAAAGCTCATCAACTATCATAGCTGAACAGCTGATGAGTGTGGGTGCTACCTATCCCCATCTGGGTGCCCTTGGTCCTAACCAACACATCAGTGGCTGACTCCTTTGCCAGATCTTCCATACCTCAGCTCCCACCCATGAATACAGGCTATTGAGTAGGATGGACCAAGGGTCTAGGTATTCCATTCCCTAACTCAAGGTATGTAAGTCCTTGCTTTCTAATAACGGAGAAGAACAAATCTCTAGTATTTTTGGATTATTAACTCTATTGGTCAATTTTGGGTTTTATTTTTCAGTATTCATTAGGAAGTTTTAGATTGTGTTCTTTATCAACTTGTCTCAGTGATTCTTCACTCTGTTCATTCCATGTTGGGTCACCATTCCATGTATATAAAAACATTCAGGTAAATTATGATTTTTGTCTCCTCTTTCTCTCTTTCTCCCCCACCCCTTTCCCTCCTCTCACTTCTATGTATGCATGATTAAAAAAAATTAAACACACAACCTCTCTGTTAATTCTCACTTGGCAGAATATTAAAAGTACATAATCTCTATTCTTTTATCTTTGTGGCATATCTTCCAAATTCTTTGTCTCCTAAACAGACATATTCCACAACCAGGAATGAAGCCAGAATGAGCTTGACCTATTTAGAACTGACTGCTTTACACCTGGTTGCAAAAATGACAGAAAATTAGCAAAATGACTTTCCAAGCTCAAATTGGAAATCATGTTTCTAAGCTTATATGAGCCATGTCAGAGTAGTGACAGCTACCATATAACTACCAAACACAAAAATTTAAACAGCAGCTGACAGATTTTAAAGAAATACAGCTTCAGTTGGCATTCTAGAAAGATAAAGAAAAGCAACAATCCACTGGTTTGCTTTATTTTAGGAGATTAAATCTTATCTCTAATAAAATTAAAGCAAATCAATACACTGAAGTGGACTTTATTTTTTCAAGAAGAAAAACATCAATATGGTTAAGATGCTATACCAACCTAACTCTACACAGAGCATCAGAATAGGATTTCCTTTTCATCAGTGATGGCTAACAAAGTTAAATTACTAACAGCCTATTTTCCTGGTTTAAAAAAAAACAAAAGAAGGAGTATGTACAAATATGCTAAACAGACATGTGTGCTACAAACTGTGGCTGAAAACAGAAGTGAATATTAACAAATCATTAGAATCAATTTAATTCCAGGAACCAGGTCTCTTCTCCCAGGCACCTGTGGACTATCATAAGTAGTGATGTATTTTAAGGAGTCTCTCCACTAAAAGTCTGAGGGTTGAAAAAGTAAAAAATTTCAATTGTCATTATAAATAACTATGAAACCAAAGGTAGATCCATGGGACTATTCAGGATGTTTTATGTACTACGTACACAATTCTTCCACCATCAAATGAACTGCCCACCTTATATCCACAGAGGGGCTATTCCTCTCTATGTTAACTGGTTACTAGTGAAATGGGCTGAGGGATTGTTTTATATGACCCAGAGGAATACTACGTTTCTTAAATAAAGTCACCATCTACTTAGCATGGAGCATTTCATCCACTATTAACACTTCCTGAAGAACCTCTCTTCCAGATAAGATTTAATTGTAATTAGAGTATTAAAAAATTAAAGAATAAAACTCACTGTTCACTAATCCCATTCACCCAGGGGAAATAACTGAAAAGTTCATACTGCAAGACTAACTGCCAACACCAACTATGTGTACAGAAATTGAGCAAAAAAATTAAAAAGTACTAGGCAATAAATAAATTCATCAAAACCACTAAACAAAGTACATGGATATTTTCTCGGCGGGGCGGGGGCAGGTAGCTTTATAGAGAATGATGAATCAGCACAATCCAGCAAAATTACCTTTCCCCATTAGCACTTGTATAATCTCATTTCTGACTTCAGACCCACTGTTCAAAGCATCCCTTTAATCTGATTAGGATAAATACTTGTATGTGAATTTTTTTTTGTTTTGTTTTGTTTTCCTTGCAATTAACAAAGTTTTTCTAAGGTTTAAAAAGACCTAGTGGAGAAACAGACCTCAACTTGTTTCACAGCATGAATAAATTTACAGTCATTTACAGCAGGTGGAGACTGTTAGAAAAATATTGGAAGACATTTTGATCGTTAAGAGGAATGGTGCAGTTAAGCCCCACCTACCATGCTTGATTAATCTCTGAGAATTTAAGGAAAAAGAAGAAATGGGACTCTTAAAATGCAGTGAGGACAGAAATATCAAAGGAGACAGCCAAATGCTAAAATATGGAACAATTTGCCTATATAAAGCTATTTATTTTTAATTAACTGAAATATTCATACCCCTCTATGAAAAACCTGGTTCAGTCTGATCAGCAATATAACGTGATCCATGCATCTATGACTTGATCAATTCAGCAAACATGGATCAAATGATTCTTATGTTCAAGAGGTATATTAGGCACCATGGAGAACGCATATTTGCATACAAAGCATAGAGAACTTATTCTCCATATAATGCCTACATGATGAAATGCTAAAAGGTAAGCACTTATAGTAAAGTCATCTAACAAAGAGAAGAAATCCCAATCGCTTTTTCTCTTGTTGAAATGAAAATGGTGCTGTTGAAAACTAAATACAATGACCATGGTCATTGGCAAATTACTGGTTCACAATGAGGAAACAGGCAAGACCATACTCTCAGCTGATTCTGATTTAGATAAAAAGTTTCATCCAAAAATGAGTGTGGAAAGAAGATGAACTTATTGAATCTATGACTTAAACACAATGGATGTGTTTTTTTTTTTTGGGGGGGGGTAGTTTTGTTTTGGAGTACCAGGGATTGAAACTATAAGCACTTAACCAGGAGCAACATCCCCAGCCTGTTTTATTTTTAATTTTGAGACAGGCTCTCCCTATGTTGCTTAGGACCTCACTAAGTTTCTGAGGTTGGCCTCAAATTTGCAGTTTTCCTGCCTCAGCCTCCTGAGCTGCTAGGATTACAAGAGTGCAGAAGGATCGAACATTTGAGACCAGTCTCAGCAACTCGTGGGGTGCTCAGTACCTTAGGGACATCCTGTCTCAAAAAACATTTAAAAAGGGGGGGGGGGGCTGGGGATGTGGCTCAAGTGGGTAAGCCCCCCCAAAAAAAAAAACCCAGCACAGCTTAAGAAAAAAGCCAGTTGACCATGAATCATTTTTTTTAAAAAAACAAGAATTTAAAGATATTAGCATGTTGTTCTCTGGTCTCTTAAATATAGAATCTCAGAGAAAGATTTTAAATCCAACACTTGTGTAATTTTCTGTTCAACTGTCTACCTTCTCTTTAAAGAACCACAGCTGGTAAACAATCATAAGGAAAATTACTACTTATCTAAGTCCCAAACTCAAAACTTCCCCTTCTCATCCCAAAATCTAGAAAAAATATTTTCTAAAAAACATATTTTCTAAGATCCAGTACCAGGATATAAATGAGAAAGCAAACTTAAATGGACAAGAAACTCTGAAGAGCCCCTGAACAAGAGAAAGCAGAAGAACAGAATTAAGGAAAACCAGAAGGGCCCTAAGTGGACATGTGAGTAACTTCTATACAAAGC
Source organism: Spermophilus citellus (assembly GCF_964194105.1). NCBI lineage: Eukaryota > Metazoa > Chordata > Mammalia > Rodentia > Sciuridae > Spermophilus > Spermophilus citellus. Next base: position 89,615,144 of record NC_138183.1, on the reverse strand, counting down.
TGGGTGGCTCTGGGCTGATCCAAAACTAGGAGGGGAACAAAACCTCCGGACAGGGCACGGCTTACGTAGACCAAACCTCAGGGTGAGCGGGTAAGAAAAGAGTAGAAGCAGAATGAGAAATAACCTTTGTGAGTGGGTCCAACCTCCCATCTTGGGCAGTGCACCCAGCAACAGTCATCGTTAACTCCAGTGTGGGAACCTTACAGAAGTGAAAAAGATAATGCTAGGTGCTGCTGTTAACACCCAGCGTCAGGGGGAGCCCCAGCATGGGAAAGCCCATGTCAGTCATGAGCCAGAAATTGTAAAAAGTAAAAATCAGCAGTCAAAAGGGAAAAAAAAATCCGAAAGTGGAATACATAACTAAAGAGCAAAGTAGTGAGCAAACCAATTCTCTCCTAATATAAACACAGAAGGACAGCAAATGAAAATTATTAAAGATTGAGAAGGTGGGAAATGAACTTGATCCAATTATGTTCTGTGCATGTACAAATATGTCACAACCAACCTGGAATAATCATAATACACCAATAGATTTTTAAAATTTTAAAAACAGAAAGGTTGAAAGATATGAAGACAGAACACTTCTGTCTCCATCCAACAAAATGGATGTGTCCTGTCTCCATCCAGTGAAAATTCATTCAGAAAAATAAATGGAAAAATATGCAGAGCAAATCAATAAGAACATTTTTCTGGAACTGAAGACATGAAACTTTATATTGAAAGGGCACCCCCCCCCATGCCAAACAATTCTAAAACCACCTGCTACCTTGTTACATTGGGGTGAAGTTTAAGAATAACATGAATAAGGAGAAAATTCTCAAAGCTTCTAGGGGAAAAAGAGAAGCATAACTTACTTGGCAAGAAACAAGCATCCACTGACCTCAGCAACACTGTATACAAAAAGAATGTGGTAATCACCCTGATGCAGGAGGCTGAAGCAGGAGGATCACAAGTTCAAAGCCAGCCTTGCAATTTAGCAAGAACTTGTATCACAATAAAAGATAAAATGGAAGTGTAACTGATGTGATTCTGCAATCTGTATACGGGGTAAAAATGGGAGTTCATAACCCACTTGAATCAAAGTGTGAAATATGATATATCAAGAACTATGTAATGTTTTGAACAACCAACAATAAAAAAAAAAAAGATAAAAAAAGGGCTGGGGATGTAGCTCAGAAGTAGAGCACCCATGGGTTCAATCTCAGTACTATACACACACACACACACACACACACACACACACACACGTAAATATCTGTAAAGTTCTAAGAATTTTGAGTATAATTTATTTTAACTCAGCCATTTCCATTGAGAAGAAAGAGTACAGGCTGATTTTCCATCAGGCAAAAACTTGGGAGATATTTTTTTCTATTTCTCTGAAAGAATACTAAAAGATATAAACCAGCAAAAGGGAAAATCACTCCAAAAGGAAGTCACAGGATACAAAAAATCAATGACAATGACAGACAAAGAAATTGGAAATCTTCAAGAAAATGGGGTACGAATCTAATAATAAAGTCCCAAGCTGAGGGATGGGTTGGAAGAAGTATAGGAAAGTAAAGTTACTTTTCCAATCTTTTGGTCATTACCTCTAGACACCTGCAAAAAATATTTGTTGACATAGGTATTGTACATACTTTAGCTTTATATATATTTCAAAAAATACAAATACAATTTAAAACTTTCAAACAAGACAAAAAAAAACACTCTCAATGAAAATAAAAGAAAAACACTATAAAAAAATAAGTAAAGCCTATGAAGAAGCAATTCACCAAAGCATAATCACAATCTAGTGGATATATAAGATACTCAGTAGCAATCAGGGAAATACAAACTGGAAAGTAATGACAGCAACTTTTAAGAGACAAAACTAAGAAGTTTTCTGATACCAAGGCATAACTTGCTAGGGTGTCAATAAATGGATGTAGCCAATTTTTAATGTACAAACCATGTAAACTAAAAATCCTGTTTCCTACTACATACTCTAGAAAAATCTTTTTAATTGCACATAAGTACAAAGAACATGAATAAGGAGGCTTTTGGAAGCACTGTGATAGTAATGGAAAATAGCAAAGCGCCCACTAAAATGGAATAATTAGTTTAATTCAGATATGTTCTACCATGAACATCACGCTGGAGTTCAAAAGGATATGATGGATCAATTACTTCTAACCTGACATGGTCATGAGGAAGAAAAAGATAAGCTTTAAGTGTAATATAGGAAATCATTTTCACAACAAAGTGAAACGTCATTATTATTTGTGCAATTATAAGTAAAAACACTTTGAAAGAAAAAAAGTAACTGGGAAAGAATAAAACAGTTTGAAAACACAAAAGGGGTAAGAAAATTAGTGTTAATTCACCTGAAACATAATGTCACTCTTTGATAAGCATCATCGACATTGAAATGCATTATGAATGTCCTCATGGATCAGTCAAACCTATGCCCTCATGATAGTGGATTAAAAATCTCACTCTCATGCACAAAATCCATGGAGAAATTTGTAGGAAAAAGAAATTTTAAAAGTTATTGAAAACTGACAAATTGATTAATACTAATGGGTTCATGCCCTACATTTCTTCTACCCAAATCACAATGGTCCAACATGACACACACGGTGGGATGTGCCACTGTCATGCTAGTAAGACAAGATGGCCAAAAATTAAAATTGAAAAAGAGAATTGTTTTCAGGCAAGGACAAAGCAGACATCTATTAAGAGGCAGCTTGAGAAGTCAGAGCAGGAGTCAGATGCTTTCTCTCTTTTCCTCTCAGTGGTTGCTGGACCAGTGTGGTCACTAAAGCCATGGGGAATTGGAGGCCAGCCAAAGGCCAGGTGACTCAACACTGAACTTCTTGTCCCTCTAGGCAATTTCTCTCAGTGGTGCAAATTTGTACCAGAACAGAGAACAGTTACTTTCTTATCAATCAGGAAAAGAAATATATTAAAAATTGTTTTTTTTTAAGTGATGACTAGCAAAGAAAACTGAGGAAATGTGGCAAGAGAACCAAGACTGATTTCCATTATGAAATCAAAGGGCTCTCTATTTGTAATAGAAAAATCTGTGGGAATGGTAGAACAGTCTTCTAACGTCCTCCAAGGTAAGAAACAAACACTTTTGTTTATTTTCATTATGTTTCATTTAGAGTAAGTTAGCAGTTATATTTTTCTTAAATAAAAAATGGATCTCAAACAGGGTCCCAAAACCAAAAATAGGGTGTCTGTGGCTAAAACACAGGTTCCTGTGGACAAGAACCAGGTGTACATGGCTTTCTGCTATGCCACCAGCAGGTAGGCCAGATGAGACATAATGGTGAACTTGTTGACTGGTTGACTGGTTAAGATAAAAATGAAAGATTAACATGCCTATGTGGGCACTGTAGAGGTATGTCGCAGAACAGCAAAATCCTCACCAGAACACTTTGATTTTCCTTCCTTGTAACACACCAGCTCTCACATAGAGCTGTGATTTTGCCATACGGTGCCCTTTTAAATTCTGGAGATAAAAATGCTGAGGGAAAGAGTGGGGACAACAGTAAAGCAGTAGATCCTGAACCCAGACATAGGGACAAGCAGGTGTAGGGGCAGACATAGGGTGCTGCATCAAGAGACACAGACATCTGGCAGGAAGACAAGTTTAAAGGAATATATTGGATTGAATTGCATTGCTTGTACTGCCAGGACATTTCATCATCCTGAGATCCTGCCCTCTACAAGGCCTGGGTGCTAATCAAGTATATATGTGACTATTGAAGAACCACACCATTAGATATTTTTGGGATGTATGTATGTACCAATGGACAGACAAACAAATGAACAAATAATGGAATAAACAGTATGCTTTTTTTTCTCTATGCACTTTAAAGTCAACAATTCAGAATCGATATTCTACTTGCAAAAGAATATTCAGTAAAGTTGCTCCCAAATGACTTCACACCGCACACAAATGTTGTCTGATTCACCGGAGACATCAACAGCACACTATATAAAATCTGGATAGCGGTAATCCTCCCAGACTCTTTACCACACCAAGGCAATTAGAATAATTAATAGCAACTAGAACTCATTGATTTAAAAAGAAATTACCACAATTGGGTATCTGCAGGTTTGCCAGGGGAATATTCTTGCTGCTTTCATTTAGGCAGTACAAGTCCTGAGTTTCTGGACTGGATTTAGTTTCTTGAAGAGTCTTGATCCACATAATGTCACAGGAGCACGTAAATGGATTGCCCACCAGGATCCTACATGGAATAAAAATGAAACCCAATCAGGCTCCTTTTTTAGTTTTAGCTACACTAGTGTTTATGAAATGCTACAACATTATGAATTCTTTCTAGCCAGCAACATTTGGAAGTCATACCCACTTTCATAGCATGACGATACTTATTATTCATTCATTTATCTAATAATTACTGAGCCGCTATTATTGTGAACATTGTAGAGGCTAAAGAATGCAAGGCAATGCTAAACCTTGCAGGATAATGGGGAAAACAAGATAAGGACAGAAATAGCTATAACAAACTATAGGAAAGAATGTCTTATAACAGGGAAAACAAGGCACCATAATAAATTGATGATGGCTATTCTCTAATTATTAAGAGTGTAAGTGAAGATGCCAAAAATAAGTTTTCAGGAACACTAATATACTTATTTCTAATCAGATTAGAGACTAAAATGTTGTCATTCTCCAAACTCAAACTTCACCAAAGAGCAGTATAATTTTATCACAATTTTAAATGAGATTATAAGTAAAAATCTAAGATAAAGGTATAGCTCTCTTAGCTTTCTGCATGATGTAACCAAGGTCCATTTCATTCATCAAAGAAAGTTAATAGAGAAAAATTGGAAGGAAGCTCTAGACATCTTTCATAAACACACACACACACACACACACACACACACACACACACTCTCACACACACACCAAGCTCAGGACTTCTAAGGGCCAGGCAACTGAGCTCCAGATAAAGCTTCTTAGACTACTGTGGAAGGGTCTGCAAAGAGAAAATCATCAGTGTTTAGACCTCAGCCATGCTGTCTGGACTCCTGTGGCCTACAAGGGGTGAAGAGGGAAGTGGTCAAGAGGAAAATAAAAACCACAGGAAAAAAAAATCTTTAAATGCTTATTTATAATACTCAGTGGCCTATTTAAGATGAATTCCATTTATGGTAATGAGCCTTTAAATGAAGCCATTTAAAATCGTTACATAGACTCTGCCTGGCATTAACCACAATACTTAAGATTTCCGTGAGGACAGGACCTGGGCTTTGCAACATCATTTACTCCTGTGGTTTTTCTGGTTGGGTTCTAAGAATCTCAGGGATCCCTGGAGAGTTTTCTGGGAGTTTCGTTGGGGGAAATGTGGTCATGGTAGACGGGCTTAATTTGTGTCTGCCTCATCGCTTCCAAGTATCCCTCAAACACCAAAATAGGATTTGACACTATGAGATACAGAATAAAATGCAGAAGAGACCCACAATCAGTTTAAACCCCAGTAATCCAAGATGTTTCCTAGAGTTCTGAGTAGATGAAAAACTAAAGTCTTTCTAAAAAGAGGGTGTAATTAAATCAGCAGAAGGGATAAAGAAGCGAAGGGATGCTTTAATTATAAATAGAGCGATGTTCATATGACCACACAACACTGGCAGACGGCCGGCTCCTTCCTCCAGCTCGCTGTGCAAATTCCTTTCACAATGATTTTTACAGCATGTTACACTGATCTGTTTAGGTTTCTATCTCTCCCCCTGGAGAACAGAATGCTTAACACAGAAACTTTTCTCCTTGTAGCCCCATGGCCTCGTCATTCTGATATGTAACAGGTACATAGTGAGCACTTGTTGAATGAATTGATTAAATGTGCTGTAGGGAGATTATTGAGACATGAATTTGAAACCAAAACACTAATTTTTAATCCACTCACAAAATTTTATGCAGTGGTACTCAACATTTTTACACCGAGTGCTTTACCCTACTAGATCTCATATTCTCCTTTCATTTGCATGTCTAGACATCTTTCATAAACACACACACACAATTATACCATGTTCTCACAAGCATGTGGAAGCTAAAGAAGTTAACCCCAAGTGCTCAGGAGTGATATTGGCAAAATCGTATTGTTATATTTTATGCACGTACTAATATGTAACAATAAAACCCACCATTATGTTTAACTGTAATGCACCAATAAAAAATGTGGAATAGGAAAAAAACTGATCTCATGGAAGTAGTGTATAGAATAGTGGTTACCAGAGGCTGGGGAGGATAGTAGGGAGGGGTAATAGAGACAGATTGGTAACTGGATACAAAACTAAAGCTAGATGGAAGGAATCAGTTTACTGTTCTATAGCACAGTAGGTACATTACAGTCAACAATATTTCATTCATGTTTCATGAATGAAACATATCATTCATGTTTCAATACAGCTACAAGAAAGTATTTTGAATGCTCCTAACACAAAGGATTGATAAATGTTTGAAATGATGGATGTGCTTATTACCCTGATCATTATGTATTGTATACATGTATCAATACATAATTTGTACCCTAGAAATATGTACAATTATTATGTGTCAATTAAAAATATCTTCAAAAACGAAGCATTAGGGCTTCAACTCCCTGAATTCAATTTATTCCAAATAATTGTCAATTGCCAAGACTTTTGCCATGTAGCCCCCGTTCCTATCTATCAACACTGTCTCTTCTCTAGTGGCATCTTCCAATCTGCACAAATTCCTCATGAGTAGGGATGGATTCTCATAAAAATATTTCATGTTTCAGGAAATGCATAGTTTAAGCAAAAACCACTTCCGATGCTTCAAAGGCCTTGCTTGTCCTTCCAGGCCCACATGTGCCACACAAAACCTGTGCCTCAGGGCTCTTTGGAGCATCTAACACAGAGGAATGGCAACAGTTCACAGTTGCTTCACAGTGATAACACCAAGCATTGAGCACACTTGAAATGCTGGTCGTTAGTCATCAACACATTTCAATGTTTCTCCTATCATTTTACAGCAGAGGAAATTGGAACATGAGGATAAATACTGAATGCAGTGTCAGACCTAGAAGCAAATCTCACAATGACAGGTGGGAAGGGAGGACATCCCCTCCTCCAACATTCCCTACACCTGAGCTGGCCCTGAAGGACAGAAGCTGAGAGAGTTTTTCCCACTGTCATTTCCTCTTTGATGAGGGTGCTTTATTTTAGGGCCTGCTTGTAACAAGAACCAAAAATGCTCTGAGATATAAACAGCCATTTAATGCAAAGCCTCCTGTTTTTTTCCATTCTTTCCTCTATTAGACAATATTTTGGAAAAATAACATTCAAGCTCTTCATAAATGATGCATTACTATTAAGATTTTTATTTTTTAATTACTAAATCATGATTTCAGAAGGATAAAAGAACAAGAAGCCAAAACTCACGAAATAATTTTTCAAGACTTTTGATATAAATGTAGTCTTGCAATATTGCTCTCTTAAAAAAAATACTTAATTATCCCTTTCTTTGAAAAATTTCCCCCAAATGCCACACACTCATTACTTACAGCTCAGACAAGTCAAGGTGACGGAAATGTTTCCTAGACAAACTCGTCAGTTTATTTCGGGTAAAATTGCTGAAAGGAATCAAAAACATTAAATGTGAGTTTAAAATGCTACATCTTAGGAACAATGTATTCAAATAGAGATTTTGTTTTCAAAATATAATTTTATTTGATCTTAGTACATGTCTTACTGAGATCCAATCATCTCTCTCTCTTACAGTGATAGCTCTGTTTTTACCCTGCTCCTCCTACAGTTCCTGTTTACTGGGAAGAAGAAGAATATATATTTTCTGTTTCCAATCTCTTTCTTTTTTTACCCAAAAGCTTATTTTTCATATTGTTATTCAGAAAATAAGTTATATACCTTGTAGAGAGCCTGACCTCTTGAGCAATTAATAGGAAGATATGTAAAATAGAACAAGATTTAAAACTACCAGCTCACTAGGGGGAAAAGATACTTTAAAACTAAAGAGTATCATGAATATTTTGAAGTTACATGACACACAAAGCTCTGAATCCGTGCTTAATGAAATTTCAGATGACTTTAGGAAAAGAACACACATTCTGATTGATAAATTCTGCTGGGACTTTTTATATATGACTGAGACAAGTGAATAATTCCATAATGATAACAATGAAAAATCAAAAAATAAAGAATACATCAGATTTCATCTTGAACTAGTCCAGCAACATAACCAACATGAGATCTGGACCAAACAGACAATGAAAGATGGTATATCTATGGTTAAAAAAAGAATAATGAATTTCTTGGTATGTTCCAAATATGTCATTTTATTCAGTGGATGGGAGTTTCCAATATTCAGTGCCATGAGACCCTGAAGTCAATTTCCCAGACATAATCCTGGCAATTGGCTCACTCTGTAAAAATCTATTTATTGCTAGAAGTTATGTAAAGTGTGTCCAATTCTTGGGCCTCGAGACATATGTTTAATAAGTGATATAAATGTAAACAAGCATCAACTTTTATTTTAAAAAAAAAAGCAGCCAAGACCTGGACCAACCAGAAGAAATCATAAGGCTTTTAAAGTCTTCTTCTTACTGAGGAAAGCAAGGGTTGGGCTGAGCGTCAGATAAAATATAAGATCTGAGGGTGACTGTAGTCCTGGCCCCTTACCTAAGGCCAGTCTGTTGTGTCAGCCTGATGAAATCATGGGGTGGAAATGTCCTGGTGTGTCTGACCGGCCCTCTTTAGAGAGGGATTAAAGCCCAGGTGGTAATGCATGAGCTACAGCTAGTTGGTTAATGAATAAAGAACATGCCTCGTTAGTGGCTCATAATTCAAGTCTGTGTATGTCCATTCCTTGTAGAATTCTCTTTAAGATCTCTACCCATCCAAACCCCTACCTACTCAGGACACCCTCCTTCCTTCTACACTTGCATCTTCTCTCTTCACACTGAGTGTAAAGTGCTCACCCACATGAAGTTGTAAAATGTGCCCACATAAATCTTTTCTTTTCGGAGCATGAATTAAGAATGGGTTTCACTGAAAAGTCAATCCTCCTGTCTTTCCCACAGTCTATAAGGCACAAACACTTTTATCTGAGAGGGAAAAAAAAAAATCACCAAAAACGCCCCGCTCTTTCCATCCAAAAAAAAAAAAAAAAAAGAAAAGAAAAGAGAAAAAAATTATACAGGTTCTCTCTGTTAGCTAGTAAACCTCCCGCACTGGAAGCAGATGCCTGTGTCAGGCTGCCAGCAGCACAGTGCAGAGCGGGGTTACGGGCCAAAGAACAAGATGAGTTTTATGAACCATACTTATTATTGGGGCCAAAAGCCAAAAAAGTGGAAGAAGGAAAGAAAAAAAAATCAACAATCCTCTTACTGTTTGATTATAGAACTTCGCTAAGGAGCTAATTAGCACCTCTGCAAAGCCCCTTGGAAAATACAAATACTAGCTTTTCTCACAGTCCTTGGATTGATTTTTAGGGGCTAGGCAGGAATGAAAGGTGCCAAGAAATACGCTCAGTGACCAGTAACTGGGGCTCTGAACAGTCACCACATGATGCTAGAATGGCCAGGGAAGGGAGCAAAGTGGTGAAAGCAAAGGAGAAAATCCAATTGGAATTTTCCTAAAACCCAAAGTGAAATAGAACTGATCTTGTACACATTTTTATATTGTCAGGGAGACTCAGAGAAATAATCAGTATATTCCACAAATAGAGAAACAACTTTTAATGCACAATTCTTCATTAGCTCCTTGCACCCTACTGTGTTGACAACTGAGGTAAGAGAGTAATTTAAATCAAGGGAAGAGCTGGTTCCAGAGTCTTCAGTCATAAGCAGAGTTTGGGACTCAGGTCCAGAAAGGCAGACACCTGACCCAACTCCTCCCTCCTCAAAAGCAAACGACTATATTTAATTTCATAGTTTGGTGAATAAGATCTTCTTTCATGGTGTGAATATATGAAGCTTACTGATATCTGATCACTTCTTCATAATTGCTCAAAAACCTGCCTAATCTCACTCCATCTTGCTACTTGACCATAACTACAAATATCAGTAGAGCATTTGCACTTGGTTTCTCAACTGTCGTAAGGAAACTATATGAAACACATACATGTTTTTAGTTTTCTAGTCTCAAATGATACTACTATAAGCTGTGTATTGTACCTAGAACATTTTAAAAATTATTCTACTATATATCAACATAAAAACAATACACAAGGTCTATTAATAAACTGCAATTAACCAGAGCCCACTGCTCAAATCACAACATTAGGTGGTGTGATAAAACAGCCAGTAAAATGTGATTGTTGAGTAATTTGGGTCTAAGGTCAGCTGTAATGAAAATACCAGAACTTAACCACTGAGGTCATTAATTACATTAAAGTGATTGCATTAGAGCATTTTGCCTTTTTCTCCTATCCAACTTCTCTCTTGTTTATGCTACCAAGGCCTACGCAGACATCAGATTTGTACAAGCAAACTGACTAGAGACGAAGCCAAAAAACATTTAAATGAAATGTGTTAATAAAGTTCCTTAGAGTTTTATTATGTTTGTGCAGAATGTTTTATATCTTAACTGCCCAGACTATTTTTAAAGTGACTTCACCATTATTACCACCTATAAAAAAGGAAATCATGATATTGGCTTTACGAAATTAAGATTTTCCCATGGTATCAACAAATCACCATAGAGTATCCAAGCAATCTGCTCTGAGAGAATTTCTTTTATAACTGGCATGGAAATAAGTCAGGGAACTGTTCTTTCCAAGAATAGAAAGAGGACAAATGTTATGAGAAGAGCTGATTCTCTAATTACATGGATGGCACAAATTTTATTTTCTGTACTTTTTTAATTATAAGAACATGGAGAAGGGTTAGCCCTCAAGTCATAATTCTGCCACCTGGGCAAGTCCTAGAACCTCCTCAAACTGATCAGGCCTGTGAAATGGACATTTCTAAAAATCTTCCCTATGAATTCTCAAAAAAAAAAAAATCAAGTGAGATAACATGGTGAGAACTCTACAAACACAATGTGGACTATGAGACATATAAAGTATCACTGAACAGGGGACTTGGTCTACAAAACAAATCCAGTGAATGCACACAGCAATCTGCTGATAGAAGCTCCCTCTGGAACTCAGGAAATGGGGATAGCAATCTGAACTTAGTTATGTATAGACATTCTCTACTTGAGTGACCATTTAATGAAAAAATTTCTCAGGAAGGCCACATCTTATTACCTCAAATGCTACCTAGAAGATTTTGTAGCAAACCATATAATAACTGATTTTCCGTACTTCCATTTGACCTCAGTTGACAAGGCACCCATGATTCAGGGGAAAACATTTCCTACATTTAATAAATGTCTGAATCTTTTGCACATCCCAGGATTGATTTTTTTTCCTCCACTTGTATCAATCCACAATAGACAGTATTGAGAAAATGAAGGTTCAAAAGAAGACCTATTATTGGAGTGGGACAAGCATTAGTAATTTTTAGTTCCCTAAAAAAGGCCAAAGCCACGTCAGCTTCTTTCAGTTCCACCAGTTTGATGTCTTCCAGGGAGCATGTCTTGATTCCAGGGAAAATAACCAAGGACTCTGTACAAGGACATAGTTTTCACATCAGACTCCTTGCTGTTGGCCTATTGCTCTGTCCAAGATGGAAATGGCCCAGGAATTCATGAAAGGGAATAAACAGGCTGTTCTAAGTACCCCTCTGAAGCCATTCAGAAATCAAACAAACTCAGAGCTAATGTTTCTAAGCTATTATCACAGCTACACTAACTTTTGAAAAAAGGAGGTGTAAGGTTGGAAAAGAAGGAAAATAAACAGAAGGGGAAAATACTGAATAAATTGGGTCCTGGGAAGCAAAAGAATCAATATCTACTTACATGTGCTGCAGGTTGCTGTTCTTCATAAATGCTTTATAAGCCACAAATTTTAATCCAGAATCCACAATTGTCCTACGAAAACACATAATTTCAGGCATATTAGAACTAACCAGCAAATGCCTTGCTTACCACAGTGGAGTACAAGAAAAATCTATGAGTTAATGTACGCAAGTCCTGAGTACTCACAGGTTTTTTAGTCCCACGTAAGCTTCAACATCATCTTCATTGATGATTTCTAACCTTTTCTGATTTGCAATAAAACTGCAACAAAGTGGAGAGGGAATACCAGTGAGTCAGATTGCAGAAAATAACAAGAAAGGATACATAACTTTCATTCAGTCTCACCAAGGTGCACAAGGTGATGTCTCTGTACCTACTCTAGCACTACACACACACACACACACACACACACACACAGAGAGAGAGAGAGAGAGAGAGAGAGAGAGAGAGAGAGAGCAAGGAGAGCAAAATGGACAGTCTTATTGAAAAGAAACTATGACTGGCCAGGTTTCATGGTCAGTGACCAGTTCAACATATTTCATTTTTTTCCTTTTCATCACTTTTACCTCCCTTTTCAGAGTATCACCAGTGTACAGAGGTGAAACTTTCTTGAAAAATGCATCTACCACCCCTCACATGGGTTCCACACTCATGGTGACAGACACAGGTATGCTGGTTTCCTCACATTCAAGGGAAAATCATATTTTTCTTAACATTCCAAGAACAGTCACTTCCTCCTTTGACCTCCTGGAACACTGGAATGCATTTCTCCTCCCCACGTCATCCCTCCCTCCCCTTCTCTCCACCTGCTTTTCCTGGCCCAGCCTCCTCTTCTTCTGCCCTTGTCAGTAACAACATCAATTTTTCCTTTGCTGAACCACGTCACAAACCCCGCATAGCCCTTAGGAACCCACATCACTTCCTCAGACTCCAAATACTCAAATATAGGAGATTAATGACTCTGGCTGATAGTGAACTCCAGACTCTTGGCCATGATAACTGGCTTAGAAGTGTTCATGAGACCTCAATTAGATCCAAGAATGACACAGATCTGGGACTTCCAGTGTAATTTTATGCCACAAGGAAAGAGATAGTCCAAGAACGAAGTCACCATGTATAAGAAAAGAAAGCTAATGAGATACAATGAGAGACAGAATTCTGAAAATACTACTTGAGCCTTTGGATCCAGCCATATAAAGAGAGACATAATTAACCTAAAGTATGTCACTTGCAATCAATAAAGTCCCTGGTAGTATGAACATAGCTAGAGAAACTACCATACTGAGCCAGGGGCTGTGGCACACACCTATAATCCCAGTGGCTCAGGAAGCTTAGGCAGGAGGATTGCAAGTTCAAAACCAGTCTCAGGAACTTAGTAAGGCTCCAAGCAACTCAGTGAGACTCTATTTCTCAATAAAATACAAAAAGGGGACTGGGGATGTGGCTCAGTGGTTAAGTGCTTCTGGATTCAGTACCCAATACAAAAAAAAAAAAAAAAAAAAAAAAAAAAGACCTACCATCCTGGAATTGCCATACTCTAACTTGTACTACAGTTATTCAAGTATGTGTTTCTATTTACTTTTCTTAGATCACACTGTATATGAAGATAGAACTGTGTTTATAGTTCTTAATATGCACCACAGTACCTAACTTAGTCCTTTACACAAGGATGGATGGATGGGTGGGTGGATGAGAGGAAGGAAGATAGAAGGTTGGACAGATGGATGGGTAGGTGGGTCAATGGACAAAAGACTGGATGAATGGATATATGGGTAGACTCCAATCCTTGGAGTTACAAAAGTACTGCAAGAATTATTTGAAAATATTTAAGATACATAACATATTAAGACACTGAAAACAAATATATATCCCTGCTATTAATTAGGTAAAATAAAAAAAAAACATTAAACAATGATAGAGAATACACAACATCTATAGGTTCCTTCTACCCAGTGAGGGAAAGAAAAGAATGAAGGTATACTTGCAAGGGTTTTGGCAAATATTAAAAAAATAAAAACAGATAAATTTTCTGAGGGTATAAATTACACCAAAGAGAAATAACTTTAAAATGATCCACACAAACATTGTCTCATCACATAAAAAAAGCAGCCTCCAAGATAGAAAGGCATCTTTCTTTCAAAGATCATGGTTCTCCTTGACACTCAGGGCCTGTCATGTCATAAATGTGCAAGAAGGAAGCCAGTAACATAAATAACAGGCAATTCCCTTCTCTCTTTCCACCAGATTCAGAAGAAGAAAATATTTTAAGATTTCAGTTAAATGCTCACTTTACAACATCAAGTATTTATGAAGTGTTTCAAAAGCATCACAGTTTAGAGACATTTTTCCAAGACTTTCATTGCACTAATATTTTCAATAGAGACCACAGTGACCTCACTCTTCTAAATTATCTCATAATAAGCACTGCATTACAAAAAGTCATAAATAATTTTAACACTTTTTTCATGTCACTGGCAGCAGAAATGATAGAAAATGTAGGCAAGGTTTACTTTAGGGTTACCAGCAGGACTTCCAGATAGACCTACCCTCTCTTTGCGGAAAAGTTGGCTTGGTGCCTGTCATTGCTCTGAAGTCACATGGAGAGTCCTGCATCTGTCTTTACCCGGATCATCCCTTATCTCCCATGATTCTGACAAGCACCTGACACTCAATAGGTACTTAACCAATGCCCATGAAACAAAGCACTTGTCTTTTTCTTTTCATTATTTATTCCCTTTACTTTATTTTTATTTTATTCAACCATGTATTTAATTTGTAAACTTCCTAGTCATATTCAATAAAATGCAATGAGCTAACAGACATAAGAGAAAGAAAACCAGGAGCAGAAACATCAATGGGGCCAGGAATTAGGTTTAAAAATACATATACTCATTAGGAAAGGGCCAGATTTTTAATTCTAAGCTTTCTGGTCACCGAAATTCAAGGAAAGAGGAGAAAATTTTTTTCATAAATTCATAATATTCATGAAGAGGAAAATTAAGCAAAGCACAACTGTTCTTGGATCTAAGACCAGACAGGAGATTTTGTTGAAAGCCATCAAAAGAACTGTGTGAAATTATGAAAAATGGTCTTCTACTGGGGAAGAAGGAATGCCCTGGGTAATTTTTTTCCTGGCAATATGGAAACACCAAGAGAAGAGCTGGATGTAAAGATTGGCAAGGGCTCCTTCAGCAGTAAATTCCAAGGATGCCCCCTGTAAGTTACCATCTGTGGAGATGTCCAGTCTAGCTGCTAGCTATAAATCGCTCATGAAACCTGCCACTAAAAGCCACCACTAAGTAAGGAATTTTAAGGTTAGAAAGGAAGCCAACGAAGTTAATTACAGGCCATCCACAGAGGGGAAAAACCTCAATGGCTGAGAAAATGTGAAAAACTGCTCATCTCAAAAGGAATCTGAAATGCAAATGAAAATAATGACATTCCATTCCTCTCCCACTGCAGTGACAAAATGTTTAACATCTGACAATATAAACTTATAAAGCCGGGTGTCTCTTACATTGTTGGAGGCAGTGTAAATGGATTTAACCACTTTGAAGAGCACTTATCACTATCCTGGAAAATTATAAAGCAGAACCCTCTGTGGCCCAGCATTTCCACGTCTAATTATTCCCAGAAAGAAATTCTCACACATAAACACAAGAGGACAGATGGAAGAATATTCACTATAAGACAGTCAACAGACTAATCAAAAGCCAGAAACAATCCCAGGATCCATCCACCAAGAAATGAAATTTTTAAAAATAAGGTATGGTAAAAATATATATTAAACTCAAACCAAATCTATATTTTTAGCAGAAAGAGATCTCCATGTTAAGTGGGAAAGAAAATAAGCAAAACTGCATACAAATATACACATACAACATGAAACAAATTATTTGAAAGTATAAAAATACACAAAAGCAATACCACGTAATCAAGTACATGTAAAGGATAAAAGTGATTGCAGGAGAATCACTGGGGAAAGGAGAACAGGTATGGAATAAAGAAACTTGAAGTAACTTATTTTATTAACTTTTTAGCCTATTTCTTTTATCAGAAAAGATTTGCAAGAGGAAAAACAAAATGTTAAGGCTTCATTTCTGAATATAAGTATATGAAATTGTACCATGTTTTTTGGCATTTTTTTAATTTATGAAGAAAAGGAGAAGGAAAGAAGAGGGAGGGACGGAGAGAGGGAGGAAAGGTGAGTGAGATAGAAAGAAATGGAGGGGAGTAGCAAAAGAAAGAGAAATGGAGACAGCCATCCAAGCGAAATGATGCAGGAAAGCTGGACCCAGCGGACCAACACACCTGCTTTCAGTTCCTGGTTCTGTAGACCATTCACAAGACTAACAGAACAGCCTCCTGCCTCCTGCCCTAGAGCCTCTGGACAGAAACAGAAGAGGAAGGTATATACTGCACTGCCCCCTCCTGGTGACTTCCACCTGCCTCCAGGGGATCCTGGTAACACCAGGCCTTTCTGGCTCTTTCATCTCAGCCAAAAGTCCATTAGCAGATTTCCCCCAGAAAAACCATTCCCCATCACTCCTGTCACCATGCTGTGGAACTCTGAGAGCTCGGGTTAATAAAACATATCTCCAAAAAGGATTTAATTTCCCAAGGAAGCAGAAGGAAAGACTGGCATTTTGGCCTGGGTCCATCTCAGGAGCTCTCTTTCCATGATGACCTCTGGCTCCTCTGACCTTTGCCCAGGGTTCTAGAACACGTAGGCCTCTGAAGTTTTCATGCACAGCCTCTCTGACCTAGGCTTACCCCAGAGGAATCCCAGAGGTCACCATCCTCTAACCTGTAGAGGTTGACTTCATTCTCTTTAAGACGAGTTAACAGTGTTTAAATCATGACAAAAAGACTTGGTGGTTTAGGATTTTTAAAATTTAATACCCCTTAAGAATATCTCTCACATACCTCTTTGAACCCCCCCAGGACCTCTGACCCTTCTCCTACCCACTGGAAAGCTGTTAGGAATTATTGTTGGCCGCCAGCATCCTGTGTTGTCCAAACATACCTTCCTCCTTCCTCAAGTCCATATATTGGATGTTGGCAAGGACTTCTATCATGAAAGTTACTTTTACAGCCTTTCCCCCCGTGTATTTACTAAACCCCAAAACTATTATCTTCTGCCCTAAAAACTGGATCTCATATGCTAGGGATACCTCAATGTGCTCACCCAAATCTGTCCTGAGACTCCACCCAAATCTAACCTGAAATATCACTTAAGTGACTGGTAGGTGACACCAAAAGCTTTTTTCCAATCAAAACATTTTTATTCCATGAATTGACAAGCACTTTTTTTAGCATTTATAGAACTTCTTAAACTTATAATTAAGAATTAGAGGGAAGTGAGGTGCTCTTTGGATCCACAATTTTACTTTTCTATTAACCTAACAAACCAGCTGAACTGTTAACTTCTCAAATGTAAAGGTCCAATTTTTTTTCACAGCATCTTTAGTTCCCAGCAAAGCCCGTGTCCATAGAATGTCTGCACTCACAGACGTACTGACGTACTTGAGTTTTATAACATAACCCCACTGGAGAAAACCAAACACATACACAGATGCATGAAAAATAAGCAATAACACTAAATGAAGATTTCGATCATACAACAACTTCATCTATTGTGTAGAAAACAAGGAAACAAAGTAAATACAATTACAGAGGAAGATGGAGAACCAATTTTGAAAGCAAAATTTATCCAAACTAAAAGTGAATTTAGATTACAAGCATACAACAGATTCAAATCAATTACTTTTTCTTTATGTTAAAAACCAATTGTTCTTGGCAGATGGGCATTTATTTGCTTCAGAATCCATCAGTCTCGGGGATTTAATATTAGAAATGGACTCCAGAGATCTTCAGATTCAGTGGCTCTGGATCTTGAAGAACAATGGATGCTGTCAGGGAAACAACACCCATTCCACAGTGTTTGAAGAGCCAAAGAAGAAAAGGTTCCTAACAGAGATGCAAGCATCTGTACTGTGCAGGCAAAATGGAAGAAACTACAAAATATGATTGAAAAAAAATCAGACACACACATGACTGGTCAGGTCAGTGGAGGTTTAAATGGTGAAAAGATATTGATATCAAGCCTTGAAAGTTGACAGATGAAGAATCTGAACATAAGCAAAGTTCACAGTACATGTCATCTTGTTTTGCACTGTCACCAAAGCTTCTCCATTCTCAACTTGACGTTCAAGACCTTTACTAAGACATTTTCCTGAGGGTAAAGAATTTCCTCTCCTTGGGCTTAACAAAAAGATGGCTTTGGGGGAAAGAAAAGAGGTTCTTTTAGAAAAAAATTCACAGAAACATTTCTGAATTACAGGTTTCCTGGAAAGGGTCTTCAATATATTTTAAGAGATTTCACATTTGCTTTAACAAGCTATCAAATAATTCCTCTACATAATCCTCCCAAGCAACAAAGAATTGCTTCCAATACATCTTTTCTTCATGTACAACAATATTACTCAAAAATAAAGTTTCCCCTTAGCTTTGACTTATTACCTGAACTGTACTTTAAAAATACGTCAAGACAAAATGAAAACATCCGTGAATATTGCAAACAGTGACTCTCCAAATGTAATTACTTTCTGCTATCCCAGCCACCCACACCCCACCACCAAATAGAGAGAGAGATTTGATATAAGTAGATACACCTCAAATGCCATGGGTGATTGCGATATGCCCCCAAACTTAGAACCAGGAGCTGAAGCACTTCAACTAAGATAGGATTCTCTCTTCCATAAAATCTCTTTCATGGGGAATTCAATAATCCATTAAAAAAATCCCTTTGTTCCCTAGGTCCACAGCTAGGCAGCTTCAGTTTCTCAACAACAACAGAACTCAATCAATCAGTCAATAAATAAATAAAAGCTGAGAAACAATGTAGTATCTGTGGGAACATGAACGGAAAGAGTATTGCTATGGTTTGGATGTGAGGTGTCACACAAAAGCTCCCATGTTAATGCAGGACAGCTCAGGAGTGAAATGATCATGGATTATGAGAACTATAACCTAATCAGTGGATTCATCCACTGGTTTGATGGTTCATAATTTGAATGAACTAACTGGGTGGTAACTGTAAGCAAGTAGGGCATGGCTAGAGGAAGTTAGGCCACTGGAGGTGTGCCTCTGGGGTTAGTATTTCCTCCTTGGTGCCTCCCTTGTGCATGTTCTCCTTTTCTCTCTTTCTCCCCACACCCGCTTCATGGCTGCCAGAGCTGAGCAGTTTGTCCTCCACTACACCATTCCACCATCATGATGTTCTGCCTCCCCTCAGGCCCAGAGTAATGGAGTTGGCCAACCACAGAATGAATCTCTGAAACCTTGAGCCGAAATAAAGTTTTTCTCCTCTGAGCTGTTCTTGTCAGGTTTTTCGGTTATAGCAATAGAAGACTGACTAACACAAATACCAAATACACATTCAAACTATGAATCTGAATGGCTTACACTAGTATGCTATTAAGCACCTTCACTTCCAGCTTCATTTTGGCCTTGAACTTAGATGTAGCACAAGAAACATGCTTTCTGTGGAGTAAAATGTCACCAAGACAGTGCTGTGAATGCTGCTGCTGCTTCTTTTTTTTTTTTTTTTTTTTTTTTTTTGACAATGCCAGATCACTTCCCCAAGGTCACATACCTGCCAAATCAGAATTTGTGCCTGGATTTACTTGCCTCTTAAGTCTGAGCTCTGTACCAAATTGCAAAGACTGTGGGCTTCTATGTCTAGCACCTTCAGTAAGGAGTCATTTCCAGAATTTCTGCATAATGGATATTCACAAATAACCACAGCCTAACAACAACTGGTAAGGAAAAGGAAACTTTTTAGGATAATGTCCTGCATTTTATCTACATAGAATTATAATAGGAAATAAGAAATAGTCACAACCTTACACAATGTCAATCTCTGAGAACTGAAGCTTCCTAGAACAGTCCAAAAGCCTTGGGCATTTAAGCATTCAAGAGCCTGGAGACTAAATGGTACAGTACGAAGGAGAACTAGTTTCATCTCTTACTAGGCCCTGTGCCTCAACTGCTGTGTTTGTAAAATGGGATAATAATAGAAACTGCTTCATGAGGTTGTCAGAAAATCAAGAAAATTGGTCCACATCTAAACACTTCAATTAATGGTGGTTGTTATTTAAAAGGAGCAGAAGATGACATTCAAGACTTAACCTGGTTACTAAGTAGATGGTAAACCTAATCTCACTTGGCTGTCAGTGCCCACATCTGGACTTGATAATGTCAACATTTCTCTTTAATATACAAATTATAAGAGAAATTCCCCAGAATGTTATGAATAAAAAACTTACACTCTGTATTTTTCTCTGAAAGTTTATAGCATCATTCTTATCTGTCTCTACTAATAAGGAGAGTTCCAACAAGTAACACCACAACTAACAATCAGAAAAACTAATTATGGAAAAAACAATACTCAAGATCTTCAAAAAACACCTTCGTCTTCCTCAGGACAATATAAATAATTTGACTGATTAGCATTTTCTCCCACGCAGATTTAAGACTTGAGCTGGGCACAGTGGTGCACACCTGTAATCCCAGGGGCTTGAGAGACTGAGGCAGGAGGATCTCAAGTTCAAAGCCAGCCTCAGAAAAAGCAAGGTACTAAGCAACAGTGAGATCCTGTCTCTAAATAAAATATAAAATAGGGCTGGGGCTAGGGCTCAGTGGTCGAGTGCCTCTGAGTTCAATCCCTGGTACCCATCCCCCCCCCCACACTGAATAAAACAAACAAACAGAAAAAGATTGGACACCAGTCCAAAAATAGTGTGATGGGTAGATTTTATAACCAGAGTACCCAAAAGTCACAGCAAGCAGCACATGGTCCAGATATCGTCAACACAGCATGTTTTTCTTATGGTACTCATTAACATTTAAAATTGGAAAATTTTCACATTTTAAATATCTGAATTTTCATTTTCTCTTTTTTAAAAAAAGTCTACTACAGCGAACCAACACTTTTTTCCTGGCAACCATCAGTAGGAGCTCAGTAGCACTACTGATAGGGCTTTGGAGCACTGGCCTTGGCTATTTCACTGGCTTGTGGAAAGATTTTATGACACCTGATTTAATTCTTGCTTGTAATTTCCTCTGAGACTTCAATGCTCCAACTATTCTCGTACATTGATAAGAGATGTATAGAGATCCCTAACACGACTCATCAGATAAAATGACACAGAAACTACAAGGGAAAAAAACCACTCACTTAAAAAAAAAGTGACTTCTATTTGTTCCTTTGCTTTTGAAAAGGAACAAAAACAGAGACATAACCAAATAGAATTCCACAGTTAATATGGTGATAAATATAATCTCCAGGAGAAGAAAAAGGTGGATGTTTTGGTGACAATTTTTTGGTTCTAAATAATTTACTTAACATAATTATATACTTTATATTAGATCTCAAATCTTTTGATAGCTCACACTAACCTATCTCAGCAAATGGGTTATGTACACAGGCAACATGACAAGGTTAAATTAAACCATTAAGAGCTTTAGGACAGAAGTGGTCCTAATACTGAACTACCGTCAGGAATGTGGCTTAATACATATTGGGGGTTGGTGAAATCTAACATCAGTCAATCAGAAACCACCAGAAGCATACGTGAGCTCATTCAGTCACTTGGAGTATGCAGTGCAGCTAATTCATCCTGGCAGGCTCAGGAGGATTGGAGGCACCACAGGAGCCTGGGGGAGCTTTTCCTATGGCCAGGGAAGCCTCCTGATCACACCTGCTCCTAACTGCTTCTAGGCCAAAATCATCTCTGCTGCTCTGTGGGGTGGCACTCTGGGGTCTCATTCATTTGTCCAAGTTCTGGGCAGTCACAGAGGTGCTTTCCCCACATGCATGGATCTGCATGCTGGGACCTCTGCAGCTCATCTTCGTACTCGAGCAGGGTGGCTTCCACCTGGATGAGCACATAGGCTGGGCTGCTCAGTCTTTGTACAAAGATGTCAGCCCTACCATCTGCTTGTCTGGTTTGAAAAGGGAATAGCCAGATCTGCCTTAACCAGCAAAAGAGACAAAAATTTTCCAGGCTCTGGTCAGAAGAGATAACCTCAGATCATCCACTTCTATCAAAGCCTAGTTCAGCAAAGGACACGTGAGGATGGGAGCCTGAGATCCTGTGCTGAATCCATTTACAACTGGTAATGGGAGGTTAAACTCTGGGACCACTTTGGACTTCTCACAGAATTGATGTCCTTGTCACTTCCCCCAGTCCTTACTGCCTCTTAGAAGGAAGAAGAAAATGAAATCTACTTCTGCATTTTTCATAAAAGCTGTGCACTGCATCACTCATTGTCCCTGCAAAAGAAATTCCTTTCAGTGCCTAGTGCCAGACAAAGCTGGTTCCTGTGGAATTAGTAGGCATTCTCCTTCCTAATAATGAGTTTCTCTTTTTGCTGCTAGGAAGTTGAAGACAAATGTTGGGTTCAGTTACAGCAACTATGTCAACCATTAAGGGTAGCTGGAGTTCTGACCTTCTTTTCTATTCCTTATTCCCACTCATTTTTACCCTGTTAACCTTATTATATAAATTGGTTATCTTCAATTATTCAAATACTAATAACAAATTGTCACATTTCTAATATTCATTCAATAAAAATTAAATAGCCATCACATATAATATGCTGAGTTGATAGAATGACCTTATGGTTATTTTTCAGAAATGGGTTAGCAAATAATTTTATCTATAATCTTTCTATTTTTTATTGTTTTACATTTTAGAATGAATGCTTATGAAAAAAAATGAAACTCCAATCCAACACATAAATTATCTGTTTTCTAAAAATGCCTTTTCCTCTTTCCCTGTTATTTCAGGCAAACCAATGTTCTATTTATGAGTCGTAAGGAAGAACTGCCAATGATTAGCCTGAGCTGTAAGAATTCTGAGAGGCATTCAAGTCAGTACAGATCACAACAGAATACAGTTTTGAAAGCTCTTGGCCTGCAGTCAGGCCAAATCATTCCATACAAAGAGAAATTTTGGAACTGATATTTCTGTTCCAGCTTCAGGATAGATCAAGCACGGCACAGACAAAAACGAGCATCAGGCATAACATCAAGAAAGGAGAACAATTCAAGTGATAAAAGTTTAGGATCTCTATGAAGGTCTGTTTTGATTTTGGCATAATTTTTCAGCCAGCATTTACAGGCAGTGGGAGTAAGAAAAGAGATATAATACAAAGGACACTTCCATTTTTATCTTCAGTGTTTCAGTTCTCATGTTAACTTTTATCCATCTTTTTTTTCAAACGTTACTGTATTTTTTATACCTTTATTTATTTATTTTTATGTGGTGCTGAGGATCCAACCCAGTGCCTTACACATGCAAGGCAAGTGCTCTACCCCGAGCTATAACCACAGCCCCAACTTTTAGCCATCTTTATCAAACGCTACAGATTACTTTCTTCGGAGCTAAACTACAAAAATGCTAGTGGAAAGGAATCCCAAGTATAAGTGGTTGTGTAAGACCACAATAAAGAGTGTTATTTTGCAGAAAGGAAGTGTGAATGCATCTAAAATTCCTAAACAAATCCCTTATAAAAACCTTTAACTGGGGCTGGGATGTGGCTCAAGCGGTAGCGCGCTCGCCTGGCATGCTCAGGGTGCTGGATTCGATCCTCAGCATCACATGAAAATAAAAATAAAGATATCGTGTCCACCAAAAACTAAAAAATAAATATTTAAAAAACCCTTTAAAGGGACATGCCATCATTTAAAAAGACACATTTTTGAGGTACATGGAGCAGTCACATTCATGGAGAAAGTAGAAGAGTGTTTGTAGGGGCTGGGAGGAGCTGGTATAGGAAGTCAATGCTTAGAGTGTACAGAGTTTCAGTTTTGCAAGATGAAAAGCATTCTCAAGTTGGATGGTGGTGACAGTAGCCCAGCATGTGAACCTACTTAATGCCACTGAACCATTTTTAAATGGTTAAAATGGCAAATTTTATGTTTTGTGTATTTTTCCACAATTTTTTAAAAGAAAAAAATTTATATTTTCTAAAAGCCTTGCAACTAAAGAGTGAAAAACAGTACTAAAAGGGGAAATGGAATACAAACTAATTACCTCCAGAGTCCAGAAGAACTGCTGGTAAACAACCTGACAAATGAAATGGACCAGGACTACTGAACACACCAAAATTGCAGAACAAAGGCTATGACCTGAATAATAGTGGCTAAATTTGACTCATGATTGCTCAGCACACAAATGGTCACTACCCCAATCAACTAAGCACACCAGGTCCTACCAGACAGGAGTAACATGTAAACAAGCCAAAGGGCACACAGGAGAGCCATGGGGAGCAGACCCCCTTTACACCTGTCCTCGACCACAACACCTGCTCAGTGCCAAGCACAAGGCAGATTCTTTTGCTTTTCAGTTTTCCCCTACCCTCAAATAATCTGTTCTCCCTCAAAACATGCTTAGGGCAGACACAAAATGAAAACTAACAGTCTAGTGCAAAGTGTGTCTCCTACCCTGCTACATGCATTTCACATGCATCAGCTCAATTTAACTGAGAAATTCAAAAAAGAAGGCTTTCTTATTCCCCCTTTTTCCAGATAGGGAAGCTAAAGCCCAGAAAAGCTTTGGTAACTCATCCAATGTAGGACAGGCCACTTACCCTACTCTTCCTAAGGAAGCTCTTACCACAGGGATAACTCACCTACACAAACTCCCAAGGAATACAGAAAATGAATCGGTCAACCAACCTATGCATGTCAACTTATACTTGGGATTCCTTTCCACTAGCATTTTTGTAGTTTAGTTCCAAAGAAAGTAATCTGTAGCCTTCAATAAAGATGGCTAAAATTTGGGGCTATGGTTATAGCTTGGGGGTAGACCAAATAAAGTCCCCTAGAGAGAGGGACCAGGCAGTGCAATGGAGGACCCATCTGGACATCCTGGCAACCCCCACTGCATGTTCTTAGGGTGCATGATGTGTGCATACCCTGATTCAAAAAACCATGATAGGGGGGCTGGGGATGTGGCTCAAGCGGTAGCGCGCTCGCCTGGCATGCGTGCGGCCCGGGTTCGATCCTCAGCACCACATACCAACAAAGATGTTGTGTCCGCCGAGAACTAAAAAAATAAAATAAATATTTAAAAAAAAAAAAAACCATGATAGGCCCAAACTACCATGCCACAGAGGTCAGACTGATAAGGTGGAGGTCTATTCTAACTGGATCACAGAGCCCTAAGCACTACAGGCATGGGCCTAAGCACTTTGAAGGCTCTCACTCTGTACTCCTTCAGCAAGTTCCTCCACATAAGGCAAGGAAGAAGTGCAGATTGCTCCTACCTAAAGATCACACCCTCCCTTCTTGACCAGGTACCCAGGATCCCTGAATTCCTGCTCCCAAACCCTGACTCCCCTCCTAGAGCCTGTGCAGGCCTTTCCTTTGTGTCTATCCTCCTAAGGGTATATATCATGCCATGGACATGCACATTGTTAGGCATGCATGATGATGTGGGACAAAGGCAGAATCCAAGGTTGCCACCTGTGTTAGTGTTAATGGAGTTCAGCTATGCAGTTCGAACTGTCCGCATGCTTGCATGTGAGGTCTCTTGAGTTATTAGGAAAGAGAAGGGTGAGACGATCCAACTTGGAGGGCTTCTATTTGTACCCTTGAAATAAACTGCATAAAAGGCATAGAAGTAGAAGTTGACTTAAGTCTTATTACACAGAACCCAGAAAATTGCCAGGTGAGAAGACATGCTCAAAACATATATGTTGACTGATAAATGAATTAATGCATCAATCAATCAATCAAACAAACAAAGCACATATAAACAGTTCCTATCTGCCATTTCAGTTATCCATGAGAAAAGATGGCTTTGCCAACAAAATATCTGTCACCTCTAACTATATATGTATAGATATATCTAAAATGCAATGACTGGAGAATAAGAATCAAATAAATTCTAGGGTAGGCTGGGTAAGTAAAAGGCTCAATGATACCCTCAAGGCACCTGGAGTTCAACTCCAGAAGACATTTTTATTGGTGAAAGAAAAATCCCCTGAAAGAATAAATAAACTACTTAAGAAATTAAATACTAGAGGGCCACATAGAGTTACCATGAAACCCATGATTCAACCCATAATAAGACTTCTCTCACTGCAGTTAAACATTATATGTCAGTCCCATAATACCAATTCCTTTTTAAAAATTTGACTTTCAAAATACATATGAAACCTAAATCATTTTCACTTGTATGTCTATTATGAACATACTGCATTGTGTAAACATAAACAAACGGATGTTATTGATCTCAAAGGAGGATTATCTTTTTGGATTATTCAACACAATCTGTTCACCTATAGACTCCCCCACTCTATTTTTAAAAGCCTTCCAATCTTGTAAGTCTATCAGTTGTTTTATGATCAGTTTTGCAAACAACTATCAAAATGTTTGAGATGCCTAATAGTGTTAATTATTATAAATATAAAGGAAGCCCTATGAAACATTCATAGGATAAGCCCAATGCATTTTGACAGCAAAGGAACAAGAGTATAAGTATCAGATGGTACATTAAACCAGCAGCGACACACAATTTCTTTTACTCCTGATGTTTGCAGTTCTTTGAGAAAAATGAACAGCCTCTACCATCCATACTACAAGAAGGATAAATCACATCTGAAATCTCACTTCAGCATCACTTTTTATGTGAAGCACTATAAATGCAGTCGCAGGGAAAACTGCAATTGATCCACAAGGCTATCCATTATTGGCTATTACAGGACAGAAAAGGCACAAATCTTTCTCATTAGACCTATTTGTTTGTTGGAGATTGGATGTCCCCAGAATGATTCTTTTCCCTGGATTTATCTCTGTTGCTGCGCTAGCCTGTTCTGCATTTGTCTTCGTCTGTTTGCCTTCATCCTCCAACTCTTCTCTGTCCCTCCTTCCTGCTGGATACACAAGCCACCTGCCTCATCAAGGCTTTGCCTTTTTTCGTTTCCACATTGATTGATTTCTTACTGTACACGAACGAACTCTGTGCATTTTAATTCTATGGTGGTTATTTATATAAAATCAACATTTTAACCTGATAACTTGAGAAAGTCATGTCTAAAGATTTACATATTGATGACCCAGCAACCAACTCATAAGTACTTTTATTTGGAATTCTATAGGATAGACTTAGATAAGTGTGGGGAGAGCACTCCTGTGTGTATATGCTGTATATGTGCATAATGTGGAAAACTACGACATTTTGTTAGGTTTTAGGAAGGAGCAATAAACAAGGCTCATATGGTCCCGAACTTCATGCAGTTTATATCCTAATGATCTGTACAGACGGGTGCACATGCATGTACTTAGTATACAAAGTGACCTGCATAGCAGAAAAGAAATATGGGACTGCTATAAGAGCACATGGTGGAGGGGACATAGCCCAGATACCGAAGAGAGAAGAAACAGCATGGGAGCTGAGGCCTAAGTGACAAGCAGGAGTTAGCCAGAGGTAGAAGGCAAGGGGAAAGTTCCAGGCTGAGGGAATAGCCAATGCAAAGCCTCTGAGGTAAGTTAGAGTACAGCTCAGGGCTGAAAGCTAGGGTGGCTGTATCAGCATTGAAGAATGGAAAAGACAGAAATATGAGGTTGGGGAAAATGCTTTGAATTGGAAGACACAGGGCTTATAAGACTAGTTAGGTTGCAGCCTTGCCCTATACAAATGTAATGCTATCTTAATTTAAATGACCAATATAATATGGAGAGAGCTAGGCAAGTAGTTTCCGAAAATCATATGGAAAAATCACCATGCAATAGTTCTGAAAAATTTTTAACACTGATGATAAAATTTATACTCCAAGTAGAAAAAAATAATAATCATAATAAGCTTTAGGAGAGAAAAGTATAGTACTAGGATATTAAAAAATTGATTAATATAATAAGACAGATCCCAAAACAGGCTCAAATACTGATGTAACCAAATTAGTAAAGGAAAGGTACAATTAAGTAATTAATAGTATTGAAATGACAGGTGCAGTGGCCCTACACATGTAGTCCCAGCTACTCTAGAGGCTAAGACAGGAGAACTACAAGTTCAAGGCCAACACGGGCAACTTAGCAAGACCCTGCCTCAAAATAAAATTTGGGAAGCTGGGGGGTTTTCTCAGTGGTAGAGCACTTTCATTGCATGTGTGAAGCTCTAAGTTCTATCCCAGCACAACAACGAATAAGAAGAAGGAGAAGGAGGAGGAGGAGGAGGAGGAGGAGGAGGGGGAGGGGGAGGGGGAGGGGGAGGGGGAGGGGAGGAGAAGAAGAAACATAAATTTTTTTTTTAAAGAGAGAGTGAGAGATGAAGAGAGAGAGAGAGAGAGAGAGAGAGAGAGAGAGAGAGAGAGAATTTTTTTTAATATTTATTTTTTAGTTCTCAGCGGACACAACATCTTTGTTGGTATGTGGTGCTGAGCTGAGGATCGAACCTGGGCCGCACGCATGCCAGGCGAGCGTGCTACCGCTTGAGCCACAACCCCAGCCCCAACATATAAAAATTTTAAAGGACTGGGGTGTACTTCAGTGGTAGAGTGCTTGCCTAATCTACAAGAGGCCCCTGGTTAGATCCTCAGCAACAAAATAAAAAAGAAAGGAAGAAAGAAAGAAAAATAAAAGAAAGAGATGAAGGAAAAGAAATAGTATTGAGACACTTCATTGGCTAATCAGTTACCTTGGGGAAAGATAATAAAACAATTGTTATATCACCTCTCGGTTTTAAAAATTCAAATGGAACAAAGTTTTAAGTGCAAAAACATGAAATGGTAAAAGCAATAGCAGAATTTTTAGGAAACTCGTTTTATAGACTTAGAGAAGGAATGCTCTTCTTAGTCACATCTGCAACATAGAAACAATAAGGGAAATAGTTAAGTTTTACTTGAAAAACTGAGTAAGTTTTACAAGAAGAGAAGGAGGAGAGTCAGAGAGGAAGGATGTGGGGGGCATAGTATAACCCATAATTGACATTAGTAGACATGAAAAATTCTAGGCAAAGGACAAATGTTCCTATTGTTAAAAGAGACTTTGTGTCAATTTTTTAAAAGGCCATGATAGACCTATGGAAAAAATAAAATGGCTAAGTGGTATGACAATCTGATTTACTAAAAAGAAATACAAGTGACTTACAAATATATAAAACAGGTTTTCAATCTGCATCATAATTATAAGACTGCAAAATTAAAAAAAAAAACCTGAGATTACTATTTCTCAGGAATCTGATTGACAAATGTCAAAGAGTTTGGTAATTATTAGTATTTACCTAGTTGTAGAAAGCAAGTGCTCCCAGTTTTAGTGACAGAATAAAATTATTTGACCTCTTTGCAAGACAACTTGGCAGTATCCATCAACATCACAAACATCTCAAAAACATCCTTGCAATTCAAATTCTACGAACCTTCCCTAAAGTAAAATCACACAGGTATACAAGAACTTGCCCACAAGGATGTTCAGTAAGAAGCTGGTTAAACAAAGCAGTCTATTCATTCTATGTATGTGCAAATAAGGCTGGTATACATGTGTTCATGTAGAAACAGTGTGTAGATATGTTAAGTGAAAATCTATCAATATGTAGAACAGTGGGTATAGCATGCTCTTATTTGTGTGTACACACACCAAAAAATAGCTATCTATGTGCTGTGTATGAAAGTAGACTATTCTAGAAGGAGGCACACAAATTAAAAACAGCAGTTGCTAGTAGTCAGGAGGGGCTGAGGGTTGAAATATGTGGTAAAAGGGAAACTTTTCACAAGACATTCTGTATTGTTTGCATTTCTTATCATGTTCAGATATTGCTTTTTTTAAAAAAAGTAATTACCAATAAAATTCCATAATAAAATGAATGCATTTCAGAGAAAAGATGTGCAAAATCACTCTAAAGAATGTAAAAGGCTCCAGGGCTTGAGAAGTCTTGGCTAAAGGCACTAACCTTTCCAAAGAAAGAATGTGTCAATCAGAATTGGTGCTGGGCAGTGAATAAAGGAGAGAAAAAGGAGTGTCCATCCAGTGGACATAGGTCTGGGCCAAAGTACTTCAAGTTCTACATTCCCTTTGTGAAGGCTCTCCCATTATGGAGATGGATGCCTCAGGCAAGCTTAGCTTAATGCCACTGAACATTTTAAATGCAGAATTAAATGCCCTTGCTCTAATTCCAAGATCACCAAGCAAGCTTCCAGTTATAATTTGTTCTCCTTTATAGATCTGCTAGGAGAAAGAACTGTTATGCTGATCTGTTTCTTTGGGTCCATGTAATAGTTATATGCTTATTTGTATAGCAATATGATGACAATCTGGTTTTATTTTTTAAAAAACTAAAAACAAACAACAATAAAAAATAAACTTTGCATTTTAAGAGACAGGAAAGGAGTCCCAGGGCAATTACAAACAGTGATGTGATGGGATCAGCATTTTTAAAAGACCACTCTGACTATAAGACTTAGAGGCTGAGATACAAACTAAGCTGTTGCAGCATTTTAAGCAAAAGATAATAGTGGCATAAATTAAATCATTTTTATGTATGTACTCATTTGATGTTTGTCCACGATTCCAGACTGTAAGCTTGGTAAGAAAGGGCAGGGTTCGTCTTTCTCACCATATCCCAAGTACTGAGCACAATGTCTGACACAGAGAAGACCACAATCAATATTTTAAAAAAGAGGGAGATAGGAGGGAGTGGGGAAAGAAATGAGCAGTAGAGATAAAAAGAAGTGAAGAAAACTAAGGAATGTTAAGGAAACTGAATTGACAAGACTTGATAATAAATACTGGGGTTAAAGAGAGGAAAGAGTCAAAGTTTCTGGTCTGTATTCCTAAGTGGATCATGATGCCATCCATTACAATAGGGAATGTTGAAGATGGGTTTGGGGCAATGATGATGAATTTAATTTGTAAATGTCAAATGTGAGACACTATCACATATCTAAGAGGGGTGTTGAATAGGAAGTTGGGGTGGGAACCCCAAGACCAAAGGAAAGGAACATTTCAACAGGAAGTGAGAAATGAAGCCAAGCTCTGCTAAGAAGTCAAATAAAGATTAGGACAGCAGAATATACCTCATGAAGGTCTTTGGGGACTATGGTGGAGTGAATTTGGTGAAACAGTAGAGTGAGACTGGATTAGCAGGTGAGGAAATAGACTTGCTGAATACTGATCAGTCTTCCAAGATTTAGCTTTGAAAGGAGAGTGGAAAAGGCAGTGACTAAAGAGAAATGTGGGGGGGAAAAGAGGGAACAGTGCTAAAGGAAAATGTTTTCAAGAGGGAGAGACCTGGTCCTACTTAAATGCCAATCTTTAGATGTTGAATGATAGAAAAAACCCTGAAAATACAGGGGAGGTAAAAGAAAATAAATAAAATAAAGTTCAAGAGGATGAGATCTACAAAGGAGGTAGGGTGTTTAACATAAGTTAAAAGATCCTCCAACTCTCTACTGAAACCAAAAGTAAGGCTGAATGCAGATATTTGTAACTTACACCAATGCAATATGAGTGGATGTAGCCACAAGAACATCAAAACTCATCTGACAGAAAGAAAACAATAAAACTCAGTTGGGTTACTGCTACCATAGATAGTAAGAACTGGGGATTGTACACATCCAATCTACATATCAATGCCTCCCACTGTTCAGATGTGTATGCATTCATCTCTTCCACTAGATACAAGCTACTCAGGAACTTTTGGCCTTGGTGAACTATTCTATTTGTCTATAGCATCCCAGTGTCCTCTCTAACAGTCGTGGGATTGAACTAATGTTTGCATGGTTTGATTTAGATGGCTGCCAGCCCATACAACAATCAGGAAACAAGTGGCAAATTTTTCCAACCAGGAAGAAAAGAAAACTTGATCAACAGAACAAGATTTTGATCTCACTGACATCTTCTGCTGATGTAGGCCAAAAAGGTAGGCCAGTTGAAAACCTACCAGAGCTTCATCAATGGAAGATGGCTAGGCATTGACTAAAAAAGTTGCTAAAAGACACACAGTGGTGGGTGTTCGATAAGATATGAACATCTGAATTAGCTGACACAATTGCTTAAAATGCAGGTACATGGTACATATTAAGAGAACTATGTCCAAGAAAAAAAACTATAATTTGTTTCTATTAGTGGGAAACCATGGAAGTGCTGCTGCCCAGGATGGATGATGGCTGAGGTGAATACTTGGATTTGGAGAAAACCCACAGGCCATAATTCTGCTGCCTAGCCACAAAGAACACTGGAGCAGGTTCTGTTGAGGTAGGCGTGAATTCCAGAACAGAAAAGGAAACACTAGTGTCTCCCCACCCAGGGCTTCTTTCAGTTATATCAGATCCCTGTCTCTTGTCACCACTCTGTTAACCTTATGTAAGCCAGGTTCAGTGAAACAAAGGTGGTCTACTTATATGAAAAGAGCCCACAAGATTTAGAAACATCAGTGACTGACCAATTTGGACCAACAGGGTCTTTTAGGGTTTAGCACCCATCTAGTTCCTAATTGCCAGGATCAAGATGAGGACACACGGGCTGGTGAGGTCAAGTGGTCATCCAGGATCCCAGGGCTTGATACTGCTGGAATATGGATATGAATCTTGGCTTAGTCCATTTTCTGTTGCTATAACAAAATATATGAGGCTGGGCAATTTATATGAAAATTTATGTGGCTCATAGTTTTGCAGGGTCAACAGCAGGGAGTGGCCATTTGTTTGGCTTCTGGTGAGGGCCTCATGGCATCAATGTAGAGGGGAGGCAGTTGCATACAGAGAGGCAAGTGTGTGAGATGGAGACAGAAGGAAAGCTAATAGGCTTTATAAAAACCCCACTACTTTGGTATATAACCCAGTCCCACAAGACCTAACTCATTCCAAGATCTAACCAAGTCTCTCCAGAAAGACTTGAATCCATTAATGAGGGTGGAACCCCCATGAGCTAATCCCCTTCCACTAGGTCCCACCTATTAAAGGTCCTACACTTCTCAACAGCAGGACACTGGGGATGAACTTTCCAGTGCATGAACCTTCAAGGATAAACCACATCCAAAGTACATCAAATTCAAAATCCCATCTTCCTGTCCAAGGCTCTGTTCAGTTATAACAGGTTCCTACACTTTGTCACCTTCCTGTGTTAAACTCATCCAGCCCAAGTTCAACTAAATCAAAATACCTTAGACTTGGTAATTAAGAAACAACAGAAATGTATTGCTCATAGTTATAGAGGCTGAGAAATCCAAGATCAAGTCACCAGCAGGTTCAGTGTATGGTGAGGACCCATTTTCCAAAGGCAGCACCTTCTAAGTGTGTCTTCATGTAACAGAAAGAACAAATGAGCTCTCTTGAACCTCTTTTATAAGGTAACTAATACCATCTTTGAGGGTGTCTCCCTTATGACATAATCACCTCTAAAGATCCCACCTCCCAACAGCCCTGCACTGAGAATGAAGCTTTGACACGTGAATCTGGGGAAGGGGGGACACAGACATTCAGACCAAAGCACCGGGGATGGAAGAGAAATATCTAAGGAACAAAACCTTTTACATCATTCTTTGAGTCTGGGTAGTAGAGGTGCAGCTTTGCAGGCAAACAGGGGAAAAATGAAAAGAAGTACTCTGGTTTGGGGATGAGTTTGTTTTTGAGACAGCGACTTGGTTTTCTTTTCTTTTTACTTTTTTAATCATACCTTGCTGGGGCATTCAGAGGTCATCGGGCCAAGCTATCTCACCCAACATCCCCACTCCTGCACACACCTGACACAAAGGAGTAAGGCAAGACCAGGGATAGGGAGCAACTCACCCTACAGTGAGCAAGAGTCAGTGTGCCAGACATAGGACCCTCTTCTTCCTTACACAAAGGACTCTGGGACACTTAAGTAGAAATAGCCCCTGCTACAAAGCTTCAGAAGATAAGTTTAAAAGATCCCCTCTTTTTAAATTACACTACTATTTTAGAAAGTTTTAGTACCCCAAATTCTGATATCTTTTGGTTTAGACTACATTTTTTCATTTATGTTGAAACCAATCAAAGAATCAGAAGATAGGCACAGTGGGTCTCTGAACAGCCAGGTTGGCTAACAAGGTCGATGCACTAACACTGACATATTTCACTCAGAGGAGACATCTCATCAGGTCCCTGCCAAGAGAACTCCAGAACGACTGAAACAAAATCAAGAGTAGTTCAAGGAGGTAAGGCTTCAATGATTAGGAAATGTTTACAATTCAAGATAATTAAGTTAAAAGAATCACATGGAGTGGAGTTTTGTCATAGATTTATATATTCATAGACACATGGTACAAACACAAATAGCATTCTGGATGTGTGGGTATGTGTGTGTGTTTTTAAAGGATTCTTGGGATGTCAAGATTACAAGAAAAGATGAAGTGCGAAGAAGTAATTGGTCCTTATTTACAATAAAAGGACCCTAAATAGTGTGTGATTGATAGTTTTATTCTATAAGATGCAAATTTACTCAAGGTACCCAAATTATGTCTCTCTTCATAATAGTGTAACAGATTGCAAAGGAGCTGAGTAGAAGTCAAGGGGGGTGGGGAATGATGGAAGGAAAAAGAATGAGGTGAAGTCCCAGCCCACCTCCTTCCCACTGTCATGATATTTATCTGTGGACATTTATTTAAATCTCCAGATCTCTCTTAGAATTTGCCTTCTCTTGAAGTCAAATTGGAGCAACTAGAGACAGATCTCTAAGTAAGACACTAGATAGAGTACTATCCCTAATTACATTCTGCTTGACCAGAAAGCCTCAGGCAAACCAACTAACCTGACAGTCCCTCGGAGCTGTCAAGTCTGTCCCACCTACTTCAGAGTGAGGTATTAAACCTAAATAAGTAGATACCTCTAAAGTACCTTTTGGGTCCCAGGGGAAAAGCCCTGGCTGAAACCAGAGGTATGTCTCAGAAGTGTGTTCTTACTGGAAAAGTTATGGATGACACACAAAATGGTAGCTGAATGAATTCTGGGTTAATAATCCTGAAGTCTGCTCATGGGTTCAGGTGCTGAGATCAATTACTAATCTCAGGGCATGTGGGAAGTCAGGGGGGAAAAACAGTCAGGAAGAAGTAAGTACTCTGTCCTGTCCACAGGTTTTTCATAGAAGCTAGCAGATATTGTGAATTCCTCTATTCACATAACCACCCCTGGCTGTGGCAAAGACTCCAGAGGAATATCAACCAACATTCCACTCTGTGTTCTCTACCCTCCCTTCAATGCCAATCAGTCAAGATGGCACAGCAGGCACAAAGTTAGTATCCCTCACTGTTGCCAACTCATGAGAGCTTTTTCTTGAAGCCCAATTTTTGTGCAAGAGTTGCCTAAAGAGGAACATTTAAATTTTTTTTAAAAATCACTTATAGTAAACTAAGCTTCCTGTGCAAACTTAAGGTCATTGCCTCTGCATCCGTGGTTCATGCACTTTTTATAATTACTGTGTCTCACACAAAGATAGGTTTGCACACATTTAGCCATCCTGTGTTTATCTTCCCTTGCTGAACCTGTCAAATGGTGCACTGAAGTTAAGACACACACTTTGAGGACAAGGAATAGAGGGGATGGACCTAAATTAGAGGCCATAGCAATATGTGGATTCTAGGAAAAAGCTTCTAATCCCTTCGAGACATGAAATAAGCCATGGCCTCAGGCAACTCACTGTCCTAGGTTTTTGCAAAGAGGAGGTTGGAGCAGATCATTTCTAAGGTCCTCTTCTTTCTGAGGTCCTGATTTCGAGTGACCCTTCTGAAAAGTGACCCTGTGACCCTGGGCTTGTTAGCCCCTTACTAGCATGCCACCAGCCTTGTTAGCAGCTGTCACTTAAAATGACACAGTTTAGGGAAGCTCAAAGCAGGCACTGAAAACATGTCCATGCAGCACTATAACACCAAAGGTGTTCGAATTCACATACTTCCTGACTCTGAGCACCATGAGACTCCTCCTTCCTTCTCAGCTAATGTACATACTTCAGTATCTTCCTAGCTGAAGCCTCATGGAACTTCAGAGCCAGGAGAAAAGTATCTGAACATCAAATCCAAAGCTCTCAGTTTACATCTGACCAAAGGCAGTAAGAGGCTATTCAAGAACAGGCAGCAAGTTGGAGGTATCTTTGGGACATTCTCCCAGGTCACATGGCTCCAGGTTTCCACATTTTTATTTATAAAATATAAAGAAAAAAGACAGAACTTAGTGTGTGTGCATTACTTTTCTTTGGAGGGTTTTTATAAATAAAGGAACATTCACTCATTCTCTCTCAGATCAATATTTATGACTTTCCAGTCCTTTGGACACTCCAGAGAGCAAAGTAAGTGGTGAGAAGCACCCTGATTATGTGGGATATTTGCCTTTTTTAATGGAGATCGATCAGCAATCAAATGTAGAGCTAAAATTATCAGGTCACTGAAAGGCTCAGATCTCTGCCATTTAGGACTGGAGAGTAGGATCTGTGTTTTAAAATAGCTTGACCAAGTAGATTATGAAGATGATAAATCAACTATTAATAAGCCAAGATTCAGGGTTTTTTTTCCTCCTCTCTATCATACATATACATTAAGCAAGTAAAAAATTGGCATGCCTAAATATCTCTCCTCCAAATCCTCCTATTGATCTGTAAACATCAAGATGGACTAAATATTGACATTGCTCCTAGGGGCAGAATAGCCAATGCCACCGTCCACCTAATACTTTTTGAACCTACAAAAACTCTAGGGAAGTAGTAGTGTCAAGTTAGCCTGAAGATAATGTCAGTGTACACTATTCAATAATAGTTTGATAATGTAACTTTCCCTAACAGGCAAGATGAGTAATGATGAGTAATAAGTTAAAACAAGGGATACTTTCTTGGTACCCAAGGCAAGAAAGGAAAGAAGGAAGGAAGGAAGGAAAGAAGGGAAGGAGGGAGGAAGAGATGGGGGGAAGGAAGGAAGAAAGAAAATTCAATTCCTCTTTTCTAGCTAAACAAAAACTCTAGGTTTTATACTCCTACAACCTAGATATGGTCAAAGAAATCATAGAAAATGTTCGTAGGGAGAAAGAAACCTCAACTCCCAGCTGTTCAGCCAACTCTTCAACTCAGAAAACATCTTTACAAGAAAATATTGAAATAGTCACACAAAGACATTTATGGGGGTAGAAACAGTGAACGATCTTAAACAGACCTGAACTCAGCACGAGGGAGCTGTGACCTCATTGCTTCAACCTTCCATTACTTGCTTGTAATAACATATAACCCAAGCTCTTCTCTTAAAGCTAGTGCTCTGAATTCCCATAAGGAAATATCACTTTTCAGAGAAGAAAAAAAAAATCAAACACATTTTCCTCTACCGTCAATGATGGGTGATGGAAGGGGGAGGTGGGAGAAATAGGGTCAGAAGGGTTACTGGGCATTTCCATTGTTTTGCCCAGTGTGACAAAAATCTCCATACTGCAGAGATTAAACTATGAAACTAAAAAGGCTCCAAATGGTTGTGCTGTGCTGAGCTGAAGTCTATAAAATACTTCCACTATGAAGACAGCATGTTTTCAACTCCAGCTTGAAAGTTGTATTAAATAATGAATGATGTAAATTAGACTGCCTTATTTATTAACAAGTCTAGTGTGGCTTATGTAACCACATTTAAAATGTAAATGCATGGTTCTTAAGAGCACAAAAAACACAATCCAAAGTTCTAGAATCCCCAGTGGAAGAGTTCAGAAGTAAACATCAGAGTAATAAAAACTGATGCTTTTCACTAAATCCTTGTGAATGCCAGGATTTTTTTAAGTACAATTAATTGCAATGGCAAAGCTTATTAAAGAGAAAGGCCAAAATCAATGTATTAATAGCATAACATTACAGATGTTTCACCAAGCCAACAATAAATTGCCCATAGATGCTCTGATAATAGAAGCTGTAACTTCTATTTATGTTGTACTCAGAGAAAAAAATATATAAGCCTCATTTCCAAATATTATCCCCAAATTCCAGAAGACCATCCAAGAAATTCACAAAAAGATCCCCTTCGACCTTCCTAAAACATGTGAAATATAAAATGCATGTTTTACCCAACAGCGTGGATATATTTAACACTACTGAACTGTACACTAAACTAAATGGTTAAGACTGTAAATTTTATAGTATGATTTTTACCACAGTAAAAAAAAAATCCATAACTCATTTTAACTAAGCCTTTTACAATTTGGTTGAGACAGAACAAGTCCTTTGCAATCCACTTTGACACTTGATACAACTGGGACTTAAATGGCCAATTACATAATTCCAAACACAAGCTTCACACTCTTGAATTCCACTCACATGTGACACTGGTATTGTCTTTAATGTAGCACTGTTGTGGTACAACCATTTCCAAATAGCAGGAGCTACCACTTAGCAATGTGATGTTGAGCAGGCATGATATGAATCTATAGATAGATATAGCTCCTTCCATATCACTTCAGTGTGTAAAGAATTTAGGAGAGATACTGTGAGGGGAAGATTTTTAACAAAACAAGTTCAAGCAATGACTCTGACAACAAAATGTCAGCTTAGTTTGAAATATGCATGCAAAAACAAAAGTGTCCTACCTTTTAATTAATTTATGCACATATTTTTAAAATGTTCTGCCATTGACTCCTTTTGAGCCCTAAGGGCACAGTGGTTCAAAATGTAAATACTAAAAATACATTATTTTAACTATTTTAATGTATTTTTTAAAAATCATTATTTTAAAATGATCTGTTAAACTGCAATAGCAGGTTCTAATGACAGAGTGATTACTTACATTATTACATATTATTATTTTCAAAAAATAAAAACATGTAACTTCAGTTACACACCAGTGAGCCATAACTTTAAGACAGGTCATTTTAGGAATATCAGTGCATCCAGTGACAAAGTTTTAAAAATGTATAATTTGGTTCCAACTGTAGCTGGTATCCACTGGCCAAGAATTTCAAAGCTTTTCAAGCAAATATTAATATGTAAGAAAAAGAGAACAGATGGTGTCATATAAGACTGAGCATGAAACCAGCTCATCCGCTAATGTCATTTTGAGATCAAAAAGGCAGAATTCAAAATAATTTCCAAACAAGTATTGTGATACATTTTACAAATAAATACACCAGGGACCAACTGACTGGACTCCACCACAGCTGAGGGACAGAGTAGACAAACAAACCTTCTTCTGGATCTCCTTCTCTCCGCCTAATGTTACTAACCCAACTCCCCATCCTGAGCACAGCCCTGTATGCCTCTCAACTCCCCCAATCCCCATAGGTGTTCAAATCAGAAGGGGAAAAACAAAATTAGAATATATATGGGAATGCTATTATAAAATGAATGACTGTGACAAATGCTTTAATAAATATTATAAAAATCCACTTTAAAAAGCCTAAAGGTGGGAACCTGCCATCCTATATTAAAGAAGCAACAATTGTGAGAACAAATATAAGAAAGCTCTGCCCAAATCTGTTGACTTCATATATACATTCAGGCAATTAAGACCTCCACAGTTGAGATTATAATGTTTTTAATTTAAAGATTGTTTTATTTTCTTCTTTTCAAATGATGGACTTAAAAATATTAAAGTGAAAAAAAATTAAAGTGAAAAATCCATCAGCCAGCCAGCCATACCTCACTTTTTTCTTCCAGTGTACATCTACCACCTAATACAGACTTCAAAAACAATCACAAAGAAGAAAACTAATATCTAACTGTACAAATGTACTTTCCATGGTCTCATAACAGTCTGAGAGGCTCTGAATTCCATATGGCCTCCTCCATCTGACTATTGACACCCCATCTCATGAAAAAGACAAAGGCCACAGGCTCTTTGGACCAGCCTGGTGAGTCTCCACCAGTCCAGCCCAAGGCCAGTAAGGTTGGGGCCCACCCCCTTTTCCTCTCCCCACCACCAGCTTCTGCTCTCCTTGCCAAAAAGATTGAGATTCTGGCATCCTGGATTCAGCCCCACGGTTGGTTGCTCCCGGCATATCTGAGCTATGCCAGGCCTGCACATTCCCCTCTGCTCTGTTGTCATTTCCTTCTGCCCAAGCCTTACAACATGAGCATCACCAGCAGAACAGGCAACAGAGACTAGAAAGGTCTCTTACTTACATTAAAAAAAACAGGTTATCTCGTTCGACTA
Source organism: Spermophilus citellus (assembly GCF_964194105.1). NCBI lineage: Eukaryota > Metazoa > Chordata > Mammalia > Rodentia > Sciuridae > Spermophilus > Spermophilus citellus. The sequence continues at coordinate 89,575,119 of NC_138183.1, read as the reverse complement.
CGTTGGCAGAAACATGGATGTGCCTTTGGGTGTGTGGGGGAGGGAATGCATGCGCACTCGCCAACCGGAAGGCCACAGCCCAAGCCCTACTTTCAGGGCTGCCTATCTCAGTGTCAAACACTGTAAAGAAAACCGGGAGAAACTTTGCCTTACAATCCTCTACACGGATCAGGAGAGGTGACCTAGGAATGCTAGAGAAAGGACTAGTGAGTTCTTGCTTGCTAATGTATTTGTCACAAGGCATCCAAAGGGGAGAACAGAAATACATAGCTCTGCTTCTCCATCATGCCAGGACAAGCTATAACATTTCCAGAGCCACAGGGGTCCAAGGCTAAAGTCAGCATTCATCAGAGTACTACACATTGCTTTATGATCCATCCCAGTTCTGGAAAATTATTCAATGGGCAATTAAGATTTATAATCCAAATGGTCTCAAAATCATATCTCTGGGAAGTCAAGTCCAAATTAAATCAGACCAGGCTTTTAGGCTTCCAACGATCACATTTTCTCTTTTGAGCGAGTGCATTTCAACACTCAGAACTTCTCCTCTTACAGATCATTTTCAAGGCCATCTCTGGATGCAATCTCCTAAGCAAAATCTGATATATGAAATGAAAAGGGAAATTGGTTAACTCCAAACCTCAGAGAAAGATGTTAAGGGAGAGACTTTCACTTCCTTCAACAGATTTCTTACAGTTAATTATTTTAACATCCTATCTAGTAAATATTACTGGAACTTCTCTAACCCAACATACATACAGCATTTTACAAAACAGAAGTGCTCAAATCTAAGTTATTGTATATGGAGTGTGTAAAGCACACCCAATAAAGCTTTGAAATATAAAATGCATATGGAATTTACACAAAGAAAATATCATATACATTTATATTATTGATATATAATATAAAGTTGTGTGTGTGTGTGTGTATATATATATATACATACATATATGTATGTGTGTGTGTATACACACACACACACACACACACACACACATATAAAACTTATTTTCAAGTGTCACAGTTCTCCCTGCCCTGGCAGCCTCAAGCCAGTGAAACAGATAACTGACAGATGACCCATCCCTGTTCTCTGACTTCTCCCCACACGTGGGACAATATTCCCATCCAGGACCTACCGGTCTGGCGGGCCTGAGACCTATGGTCGAGGAAAAGAAGAAGGAACAGCACTAGGAACTCACATTTCGGTGATATTCTCAGGGTCTGCACTGTTAGGCTCCAACCTTGGAAATGCCACGATGCCGGGAGAAGGGTCGTTGCACCAAATCCTAGAGGCAGTGCACTTGCAGGACGTGGGACAGGCGAGAGCGGCCCTCCAGAAGCCCACAACCAGCCAGCAGAAGCCCCAGAACCGCGCCATGGCGGGTCCATGCCACCTCGTCCAGGACGACATCCCCAGCGGCCAGTGCCAGCCCAAGTGCGTGTCCCTGCGCTGCACTCGCCGGCTTCCCCCTCCGGTGAGGGGAGGCCTCCCCTGCGCTCTCTGCCCTCTCGCCTCCTCGATGCTTGTCCAGGGCGCGCAGAGTCGATCGTATCCAAGGCTAAGTGTGTCCGGGGCTGAACGTATTCCGGCGGGTGGCACAGTTCACAATGGCCGGGGCATCGCGGGCCGCTTCATAGGGGGCGCTACAGCCGCTCGGAGCTCCACGGTGGCCGCAGCTGCATGGCCCGGCAAGCCGGGAACCGGCCGGCGCCGCTCCCGGGACTCTCTGGGGCGCAGACTCCTTGCAAGACGCGCACGGAGATCTGGTACGCACCTCGGGGCTGAGGACAAATAGATACGTGTAAGACTAAGCGCAGGACCCCATTACCACCAACTGGGACACTCTCCCTCCGCGCTTGCCTCACCCCTAACCCAACCCCAGCCAGGAGATTGTGGATGGATAAGCGCCCAGGTCCGGCCCAAGAATCAACTTGCCCCACGATGGCAGTGAAGCCTCTATGCCATCGATGTGCCCATCCTCTCTCCACGCCTGAAGCTGAGGAAGAGAAGGTAGGGAAGGGTCCTCGATATAGGATTCCATTGCACAGGCCGGGCGAAGGACCATTTAAAGAGGGACACGGAGAATGCCGGCGGCGATGACTCCGCGACGGGGGCCCCGAATGATGCTGCAGAATCCACCACCACCACTGGGTGCAGGGGGCGCGGGCAGGTGGCACGGCACGTCCCACCTGGGGAGCAGCTGCGGCAGCCACAGGGAGAACAGTAAGGGCCCGAAACGACGGAGGGCACTGTCTGCGCTGCTCACCCGGCCTCCGGCGCCTCACACCCGCCGGCAGTGCCTGGGTCCAGGCTCCTCCTGCCGCCAGGCACTGAGCGCAGAAAGCGCGAGAGAAGGAGCAGCAAGGCTCCTGATCCAACCCAATTCCGGGAGCCGCCGCCGCCGCCGCCTCTGCTACTGCTGGCGAAGTGACGTGAGGGCTGACGCAGAGCAGGGGCAGAAACTCCAGAAAATTAGTCTGAAATCCAAAAACACACACTCTCATACACATACAAACGCATAACACCCTCCAGACAAAAGCTACAGGGAGGGGAAGGAATCTGGGGGCGAGCGGTAAAGAGAGGCTTCGGTGCAGTGCCACTGGCCAGAAGCAGACAGCAGTAGCATGTGGGAGTTCACACACACACGCGCGCACACACGCACACATCTTGGCCATGTAGACACGCGCGTGCGTGCCTGTGTGTGTGTGCTTTTGGCTCCAGGTACCTCTGAGATGGACCGTTTCTCCCGCTCAAAGCCTCCTGATCCCTAATTCAAGCCGCGGTCTCTTCTACAATTGCAGTAGAGGCCGTCTCCCTCTTTGAAATGGAAACCGGGCTTGGTTCAGCTCTGAAAAAATGCGCTGATTCTTATTATAGGAATCCTCCCTTACCTCTCCCTCTCCGCTGCGTTTTCCTTTCCCACCCTGCCTAAAAGGAACGACCAGCTGTCCCTCAAATAAATAAAGATTGTAAACACCAAAACGTGTTCTGCATTGATAAGCAAGGAGCACTGCCCCCCCGTTCCGGGCCACCTATTTGGGGATCGATGGTTTTGGAGGGTCTTCCTTTTGGTGCTTTTGCAAAGGGAGCGGAGTCTCCAAACACAACTCCAGCTTTAATAAGTGATTCTTTTTCCTGCCGTTTTCTGCCATCACACGCCCGGGAAACAGACCTGTGAGAGGAAGGGAGCGCGCCTGACGCGTACTGGGTTCTCTAAATGCGCGGCAGCAACCCTGGCCTGTATGATGTGTGGCGCCACATCATTTTCTCTCATTCTTGAACCTGGCAGAATGCAGCCATACCAAGATCGTAGCTTCACTCCCCGCTATGCCCACCTCCAGGGACCCCGAGCCCTTGCTCCCATGCCGTACCTTGCGCGTGTTCGCGTGTGCGCGGGTGTGCGCGAACGCGTGCCCTGCGCCCGCGCTGCCCAGAGCACCATAAGCATTCAGCTACAGAGAAGCCCAGCATGGACAGAGCCTCCGGTTCTCACTAGGGACAAATGAGGCGGTCCAGAAGGGTCGGGTGACAAACCGTAACTGCTCTGCGGGCGCAGTTAAATGATGGCTGCGGGGCATTCGCAAGCCTTGTCTGAGAATCCTTCTTCCCATTTGCGGCTCCAGAGTCTGTTTTTCCGCAGTCATTTAAAAGGGAACTGGGAAAATGAACCGCAGTGCCTGACACTTCCGAGGGCTCTGGTGCCCCCGCGTGGGGAGAGAGCGCTCGGCACGCTCGGGAGCACCAGCCCATTGCCACGGTCGCGGCGGGCACTGCGCAGGGGGCGCGCTCTGGCGCCAGATGCGCAACCAGCGGCGCCCTACGCGGGCGCGCCCCTGCCTGGCCGGTGCGCGACTCGCCAGACCTCTCAAGAGTTCCTGCCTGGGAAAAAGGCGGGCGATCCTCCCCTTACGAAAGGGCTACGGGCTGGTGTCTAGTCCAAAACAGGAGAATGGTCACCGATCTGTCCGCAGAAGCTAAGGATGGAGAAATCAAACGTTAGAATGAATGCTCAGATCTCCGTGACGCCTTAAATATTACAAGAGAACGAAAAACATATAGCGGGGCTGTTATACAGACTCTGGCCACTGAGTGTAACCATGGGAATCCACGAACAGTACTCAAAAAAATTCGCTGCAGGCTGCAAAGACAAGGCCTGCAGGTCTACTTTCCCGCAGTGACTGGGCTATGATACACTGAGTGTCAGACTGTGAAGTTCATTCCTCAGCTCAGCCTCCATCCCCTGCATGAGGATGTGCCAAGGAAGAGGAGTCAAAGGCGAAATGTCTTTATCCAACTCACACAGTAAAACTTAGCCTGTCTTGTCAGTGTCTTTTAAGTGAAGAAGCCCTGTGGAATATTCGTAGTAGAAGTCTATGCACAATTACCCACATCTCTCATATCACCCCATATTTATTTTCCAAAATGGCACATTTGTACCCCAGTGGCTGCAGAGTGTGATGCAGCATCCAAAGGACTAACAGTTTTAGACTGATTGTAGATGAGAAGATTCTAATTATTTTGGAATATTTGCAGAATTTGTATTAGAATAGATATATAATATTGCCTTTAGATAATAAATACATCCCATTGAGTGAGATATCTCCTACTTAAAATTTGAAAGGCTGCCCCACTTCTAATCACCCTTTTTGTGCTTTACATTTTGTCCACAGTTCTTTGATCTTTTAAAAAAATTTTGTCACATAGGACAGCAGAATGCATTACAATTCATATTAGACATATAGAGCACAGTATTTCATATCTCTGGTTGTACACAAAGTAGAGTCACATCCTTCGTGTCTTCATACATGTACTTAGGGTAATGATGACCATCTCATTCCACCGTCTTTCCTACCCCCTTACCCCCTCCCTTCCCCTCACTCCCCTTTGCCCTATCTAGAGTTCATTTAATCCTCCCATGCCCACTCCCAACCACATTATGAAACAGCATCCTTAAATCAGAGAAAACATTTGGCATTTACAGCATACTACAGGGACACAGCCACATCAATGTTTATAGTAGCATAATTCACAATAGCTAGACTGTAGAATCAACCTAGATACTCTTCAGTAGATGAGTGGATAAAAATATGTGATATATATATATATATATATATATATATATATATATATATATATGCAATAGAATATTAGTCAATATTAAAAGAGAATAAAGTCATGCAGGTAAATGGATGGAGATGGAGAATATAATGCTAACTGAAGTTAGCCAATCCCAAAAAACCAAATGCTGAATGTTTTTTTTTTTTCTGATTTAATAGTACTTTGACCTTTTAACAGATCATTTACCATTACTCACTGAATATGTATATATAGACAGAGAGAGATGTTTTATTTCTCTCAGTAAAATGAAAAATAAAGGCAGGGATTTTTATCAATTTTTTCAATGATATAACTCAAGGACATAGTAGATGTTAAAATGTGTGTATTTAAAACATAAACTAAAATTGAAATTTAACTTTCTTGACCTCTAACTCTCCCTCTCAGCTCCACAATTCTGAATATCCCTGTGCTCTGAACTCTCATAACACTTCTTAAAACCTTATTTTCTGACCCTCTGGTACCCATATACATTCTAGCACTGGGCTGGGGATGGCTCCCATTCATTCATGCTGGAAACTCAAGACTAGCATGCACAGTAAGTAGAATATATTGACCATCAATAACTATTTCTTAAATGATAGAACTGTGGATCTATCTCCACTTATAGGTCTTATAGGTCTTATATATAAGTTATGTGCATGTATGAATGTGTAACAATGCATCCCACCATTATGTGTAATTATAATGGTGCTAATTTAAAAATATGTGAGAAAAAAAGACCTACAAGCTATTTCCCAGAGATCATTTCAGGGATTCTCAGATCATAGCTTTCATCATGGTTCGGATCATGATGAACATTTTTCAGATGGATACTATGAAAGAGATTATTTTCCCCAGATCCATTCAACACAAGGATGGAGAACTAAGTGTCATGGTTTCCTGCCTGTACTAGACCATGAGGTACCTACAGCAGTGGTCAAAATATTATGACCGTGTCCAGGGCCAGACCATGATGATGAGTATGGTAGGAAATGTCTTTTACATCACAATCCAATGCACACATTCATGAATGCATATAGCTTTAAAATAAAAGTTTTCACAACAAAACTTATTTACCCTTAATACATGAAATGTACTAATATTTCTTTTCTATAACATTTCACTTTTTAATGCTTGTAATAACCCAGTAAATTGATTTTAGCATCCAATACTGGGTTGTAAAAAGTAACAAAATACTGCCAACTTCTGCTTCTGAGTCTGGTGGAGTAATAGGGAACAGATTTACTCTCCCAAACAACTAACACACTGAACAAAATATGAAACAAAGGTTTTTTAAGACAGTGGGCATAAGACAGTGAAGACTATGGCTCGGAAAGGGAACATAGACAGTGTTCTCTGAATAGAGGAGACATAGAGCATCAGGGAAAGCCAAAGAGAACAGAGTTCGCAGGACAGAGCAGCAAGTAGAGAGAGCAAGGAGTATTGTAAGAGAGAATTGCAAAGCTCCGCAGAGGGTCCCTCTGAAGTACTTAACAGAGCACTGAATAGCCCATGCAGTGGGGAAACCACCTGAAGTCAGTCAAAGAAGCACTGACAAGATTAAAGGGTGGAGACAAGGAAAAAAAAAACATCAAAAGGAAAATGAAAACACTACCTATCAGAATGTGTGAGATATCACTAAACCAGGCCTTAGGGAGAATTTTAAAGAACTAAATGCTTATATTAGAAAAGAATAAAGGTCTCAATGACCTCAGCTTCCACCATAGGAAACCAGGAAAAGAAAAGCAAATGAAACAGAAGGTAAGAAGAAAAGAGGAAATGAAACAGGCCAAAGCAGAAAATAACAAGAAAAAAAAAAAAAAAAAAAACGGGGCGGGGGGGTGGGAAATCAACAAAACCAAGAGCTCTTTCTTTGTAAAGATCAAATAATATTGATAAACATTTAATCAGACTGATCCAGAATAAAAGAGAGAAGACCCAAATTTCCAACAACAGAAATGAGATTAATGACAAACCCTAGATATTCTATAAATATTAACAAAATAGTAAGGGTAAACTATGAATGACTTCTTGCAAATAAAGTTGACAACTTAAATGAACATATTGTATGAGAAAAGCTAACAAAGCTCACTATAGAAGAAATAGATTACCTGAAAAGTTGAATATCTAATACAGAAATTAAATTTATCCATAAAAGCCTTTTCACAAAGAAAACTCTGATAGCTAACATAACCCTTAAAGTAGAAGTCAGAATGTCTTTGCCCTATTATGAAGAAAACTGGAAGAGCTACTTTTATCTTTCTGTTCAACTTTGTGCTGGATATTTTAGTCAGTGAAATAAACCAGAGATCTAAAAAGACTATAAAGAATAAAACAGTTTTTATGGAGAGACAACATAATCTATATAGAAAATCCAATAAAATCTACAAAGAAGCTACTCAGATAAATAAGTGAATTGTCAAGTTTTCAGGATGCCAGTTGAATCTTTACAAGTCATTTTTTTTTAAAGAGAGAGAGAGAATTTTTAATATTTATTTATTTTTTTTTTAGTTTTCGGCAGACACAACATCTTTATTTGTATGTGGTGCTGAGGATTGAACCCAGGCCGCATGCATGCCAGGCGAACGCGATACCGCTTGAGCCACTTCCCCGGCCTCTTTACAAATCAATTTTATTTTTATATCCTAGCAACAAACAATAATAAATTGCATTTTTATATGCCAATTATAACAACATCAAAAACATGAAATACTAAGAAATAAAACACAATCTATAAAAGGGATAAGATGGATAATTGGTGTCATAAAAATTAATAAATTTTGCTCTTGGAGAATTTATTAAATAATTTATTAATTAAAGAAGAAAAGGACACTTTAAAGAATGAAAAGTCATCTAATGGGAGAAATACTTGAAAATCATACATCTGATGTATAACTTGTATTAAATCATTTAAAGAACTCTCAAAACTCAATAATAATAAAATAATTTTATCCCAGCAATTTGGGAGGCTGAGGCATGAGAATCACAAGTTCAAGGCCAGCCTTAGCAACTCAACAAGACCCTATCTCAAAATAAAAAATAAAAAGGACTGGAAATATACCTCAGGGATAAAGTGCCCCAGGGTTTAACCCCTATACCAAAAAGTAAAACAAAATAGTTTTAAAAATGTGTAAATGACTTGAATCTCCTTTATTAAAGAAGATAAGCAGTTGGAAATTACACATAAAAAGATGCTTAAAATCATTAGTAATTGGAGAAATGCAAATGTAAACTACAATGAGATGCTTATAATCTAATCTGTATAGGTAAAATTTAAAAGATTGAACTTGCCTACTGTTAACAAAAATATGGAGCAACTGGAACTCTCATATACTGAAGATGGGAGTGTAAAATGGCATAGCCACTTGAAAAAGCAAAGCAATTTATTTAAAAGTTTAACATACACTTATCACAAAAAATATTTTACTGTAAATGCATGAGTTTTCTGTATTGTTTATTAGTTCCATTAGTCTATGTGTCTCTTTTTTTATGCCAGTTTATTTTAAGTAGTTTTCTTTGCAGTAAAGGAAATATTCAATGGAATGAAGAGACAACCTATAGAATAGGAGAAAATATTTTCAAAATAGTTATCTGATGAGAGATTAATAACCAGCATATATAAATAATTCAAAAATTCAGCAAATAATAATAATAATAGTAATACAATTTAAAATGGACAAATGATCTTAATAGACATTTCTAAAAAAGATACATGAATGGCTAATAGAGTATATAAAATATTCAATGTCACTAACCATCAGGGAAATTCAAGTCAAAACCACAATGAGATGACATCTCATCCCAATAAGCATGGCTCCCAGTGAAAAGACAAAAAGTGACAAGAACTAGTAAAACCATAGAGAAAGGTGATTCCTAATACACTGTTGGCAGGAATGTATATTATGGAAAGTAATATGAAACTTAATTAAAAATAGAATTATTAAATGGTTCAGCAATCCCACTATTGTATATTTATCTAAAGAAATAAACTAGTATACTAAAAGATACCTACACTCATGTTTATTGCAGCACACCATTCACAGTATCCCAAACATGGAATGCACATAGTTATTCATTGATGGATGAATAAACAAACAAAATTGTGGTGTATACTTTTACAATGGAATACTACTCCACATTGAAATTGACAAAATCCTGTTATTCACAGCAGCATGGATGGAACCAGAGGTCATAACATTAAGTGAAATCAACCAGGCACTGAAAGACAAATACTACATGATTTCACTCATATTTGGAATCTAAAATAGTTGAGTGTATAGAGTTAGTGGGCAAAATAACAGTTGCCTGAGGCTGAGGAGAGAAGGGGTAGTCATGATATGAGTAGAGATTGCTTAATGGGTGCAAAGTCACAGTCAGGTAGGAAGAGTAAATGTTAATATTCTATTATATAGAAGGGGACTAGAGTTAACCATATCGTACCACATAATCCAAAATAGCTACAAAAAAGGACTTTGTATGCCTGCATCACAAAGAAAGAATGTATGAGATGACGTATAGCTTAAGTATTCTAAGTTGATTAATGCACAGTGCACACATGTACCAAAACAGCACTGGCCCCTAAAAGATGCACAATTATTATCTGTTGATAATTTATTAAACAGGGAAAGCAATTCTTGTCCCATGGTATCACGTAAAGATTAATAGGTTATGTGTTAAAAGTACTTGTCAAGGTTCTTAGCATAGTATGGGCTCAATAAGTATTCTCTGATATAATCTGGCCATTCCACTTTATATATTTACCTAAGAGAAATGAAAGTGTATGTCCAGGGGCTGGAGTTGTGGCTCAGTGGTAGAGTGCTTGCTTTGCATGTGCGAGGCGCTGGGTTCAATCCTCAGCACCACATAAAAATAAATAAACAAAATAAAGGTAATGTTTCCATCTACAACCAAAAAAGATTTTTTACAAAAAGAAAGTATATGTCATTACAAAAATTTTACATGAATATTCATAGCAGCTTTGTCTGCAGAGGCAAAAACTGGAAGAAATCCAAATAGTCATTGATAGGTGATTGGTTTTTTTAAAAAGTTGTGGCATATTCATACAATGAAAAGCAATGAACTATTGATATATATAACCGTATAGATGAATCTCAAAATGTGTACACTGAATGAAGAAGCCAAATAAAAATAAGTATATAGATTGTATGATCCCATTTTTGTAAAACTTTATAAAATTCAAACAAGCAATCATGACAGTAAGCAAATCCAAGGTTACTGGTGAGTGGTGGGAGGAAAGGGAAGAAGAAGCCAGAGGGAGACTTGACCAAGGGTACAAGGAAACGTTGAGAATTGATGGATAAATTTCACTGTGATGATGGCTTCAATCTAAGAAAATTATACACTTAAATATGGTTAGTTTATTATTATGTTAATTATACCTCAAGAAATCTGTTCTAAAAGCAAAAATCCTGACTTTGACCCTTCATACCTTCAACTTCTTATTTCCAGTAGAGTTCCATTAGTACTTAAAAAAAATTTAGGAAACTATTAAACAGTTTGGAAATTTTTAAAATATACTCAGATTCTCTGCAATATTCTAGTTTTAGAGGAACCTACATGCAATTTCTTCTATATTCTGAAAAATGTTGAACTATGATTTAAAAAAATAGAAATAGCTAGAATGCCTATTAATTATAGAATAAATCAATAAATGATGGTACCTCTACCCTTTATAGTATCATATATCTCCAAAAAATGAATTACAAGTACACATATTGACCTGGAGGTAGGTTGCTATGGTTTGAATCTACACCGCCACCCAAAAGCTTATGCATTAAAGGCATGGTCTCTAGGGTGACACTTTGGGGAAAAGGTGAAAACTTTAAGAAGGTAGGACCTGATGAGAGGTCCTTAGATCAATAGGGTATACCCAGAAGGGTACTGTGGGGTAGGAACCCCAGCCCTTTTTCTTCCCCCTGCCATGATGTGCTGCATTGACAGAGGCCCAAAATAATGAGACCAATCCATTGTACAGATGGGACCCTCCAAAACTGAAAATGAAAATTCTTTTCTCTTCATAAGTTAATTATCTCACTATTTCACTATAGCGACATCTGACTAATACACATGTACACAATTTATGAAGTGAATAAGGTAACTTGCATAACAATATATAATACAGTCCTATAAAGAAAGCCAATATTCATGTGTTTTTTCTGTGTGTGTATAAGTTCACCAGTGGGTGTTTCACTTTCCCAAGAATATCTGTATTTTGGTAGAAGACACTGGGAGAAGACATAAATCCAAAGGCATCTCAGGCCCCATAGCATCTATGTTTGTGGATGGAGGTCTCTCAATACAGGCCACAATGGAACCAAGGGTTAATATTCATGACTAGTACCATACTTGTTCACTCTGACCCCAACACCCTCTTTCGTTGTTCAGGAAGTTTCCAGCTGTTTCCCATCCACAACTTCCAGCTGAGTGAAGGTTTTACTTTCCCCACCTCTGCTCAGATTGTCTGTGAACTATATACTTCTGCATAGTTCCACCTGAGGTCTTGCTACTTTTCCTTTTTTCCCTGTATCCAAAACTTCCACTTCTAATTCTTAGTCAGACATGTGGCACACACACTGTAAGTCTACACAGACTTAAGGAATCTATATGAACACCTGAAAGAAAGAGTAGATGGAGAAAATTTGACAGAGCCTTGGAAAAGTAGGGTCACTTGTAAGTGAGTGACATTTTAGTCTAAGTTTGAACCATCCATCTGACTAGGTTTCATGGTCAACTCTGGGTTATTTTTATGAATTAGATGAATAGTCTGTATCAATACCCACACTTGATCCCATGTCACCGTATTTTATCAATAGCTATACTCTCATACGCTGACATCACAAAAGAACACATTTTCTTACAAAATAGTTTAGTTCTGTTAAAAAAAGTATGCTTTCTCTGAGATACCCAACTCAGATTTATTGGAACTGTCAAATATTCCCAGTTCTAATCCAATTAACAGCTATATTCCATGCAAAGAATAGTGTTTATGGGCCACAAGTGTTCAATCATATAAGATCTCTAAAATTTAGTAACCAAATGTTCTTCCACTTGGGGTGGCAACTCATGAGTAGTGTCAATTTGGTGGGTTGTGTGAGGATATTTCTAACAAAATAGACCAGATTAGACTAGCATAGAAAACTCAAAATGCATCACACATGCAAAGGTAATTTCATTTCATAAAACTTTTCAGTCATTTTATATTGTATTAGACTGTTATACAGGTGTATCTTATCGTGATTTATAGTCTGGTTTTGAATCTACTGGCAGAGCATAGTGTCTGAAGCATTTGTGAGAATCTCCTCTACAACAGGATTCAATCCACAGTCTCTGCTTTAACACTTTCAGTAACTCTTCTTAATCAAAACATTAGAAATAAGCATGCTACAGACTATATTAAAGTTAGTTTGTAACTATCATCATCAACTGGAGGGTTATAATGTGCTTATTTGTCACGGTAACCTTGACATCTAACAGAGTATCTTGTATGGAGCTCAATACATGTTGGTTAAATTAAAGTTAATCTCATCTGTTTACATGTTTAATTACTAGAAAGTTACATTTTATGGTAAGTCTGAACCCTAGTAATGTTCACTCAGTGATCCTGGTTTCAACCTCTTAGCTATGAAGGGGCGGGGGGTGGAATGGAATAGAATTCTTTATTCACATCACAATCCTTTCAACATTCAAGTGCAGTACTCACATTACTTCCAGACATCTCCATGTCCTTTATACAATTTCTATTGCCAGTTTCCAGGAGTATAATAATCATGGTTACCATCATTAGGATATACATTTTTGATATATTTTTATAGACCTAGGCTGTACAGCATAATAGCTAATATCCTCTATGGTGTGTGAGTAATTCAAATGAAGCCAGTCTGAGATATTCTGTAAGTGTAAAATGCACTTTCAGTGTAAATACTGAGTACAAAAAAATTTAAATAGCTCATTATTAATTATGTGTTGAAATGATATTTTCTATAGGTTAGATCAAATCCTTCTTTATTCTGAAAATTTACATTTTTAAAAATTATCAACACAACATTTACCCTTCCTAAAATCCCTCTTGTTGTTATCTTTGAATCAATGACCCCAATCACTGGAATCCTTTCTAATCCTCTATACAGACTTTTGAAATATTGAATCTGTCATCCTACAACTAAACCATGCCTTCTATATATTTTGGATAGACCACCTACGGTGGTTCTAATATGTATACCTTTCATGCATCTATTTTAAGTCATTGATTAAAAAAAAAATCTGGTAGTGTGACAGGTCCTGACACACCACCAGAGATATTAACTAGACTGACTTCATTCCTTACCTAATTAATTTATTGTAGGTTGAGTATGGCTGTTTAATCAGACAAGAAACTATCAAACTTAATTCCATAGTGATGTCTTCCCTGATGCTTGGCCTGTACCACCTGTGCACATATACTGGAGCGCATAAGGACCAATCTAGGAATGCCAGCTATTGTCTGTTTTGTTTATTTTTATTATGTTCATTTTTGTTTGTTTTTGTAATCCCCTTGGGACTCATATAAAGTACCAACTGTATCTCTAGTACCAACTGTTCACATTCTATCCTATGTCAATCTCTCTCCCATCTTCCAGTTTCCTCACCTATAATTAATTCCATTTCTTCTTTTGTTCCCTTTTGATCTTTAAAACTTGTTTTTCCAATGTTTAAATATCAGCTTTTGGGCTGGGGATGTGTGGCTCAAGTGGTAGCACGCTCGCCTGGCATGCACGGGGCGCTGGGGTCGATCCTCAACACCACATAAAAATAAAAATAAATAAATAAATAAATAAAGATATTGTGTCCACCTAAAACTAAAAAAATAAATATTAAAAAATATATCAGCTTTGCCAAATGATTTATCTTGACCATCCTTTCAACATTTGGCACACTGGGTTGTTTTGTAATAAATCTCTCCTTCTTTGTTTAGGCTTATAAAACTCAACCTTAATCCTCCTGGCCAATTTATACCCATTTCCATTTCCACTGTCAGGAAAGATCAGGCAGGATATTTAAGAAAAAGTAAGAGTAGAATGGGAAAGTGGGGAGGTGGTCCAAGAATACAGAGTGAATAGTAATTTAGCTGCATTCTGGAACCCAAGTTTTCTCCTTTGGGGAAATTTGGGACAATTCTTTTCCTCCATCTTTTCCCCAAGGATAGCCAGAGGTTATTACTTGGTCACATAAGCAAACCCATTATAATGACATTTGTAATCTTTGCAGCTATTTAAATAGGCCATGACATCTCTTACATGGTCTCCTTTAACAAAGATTCCAACATCTTGTTAACCACATTACCCTTATCATTCCTGTGGAAAGATTGCTTAACTTCCTCAAGAAGCATGCAAAAGAATAATCCTGCTTTGTCTTTGTGATCTGTTAATTTCTCACTGTATGCCCTAATCTTTGGACTTATCCCTCCATTCCTTTCCTTACACTAAGTCTGATTCAAATAAACCTTTTGTTGTTGTTGCCCTTTGTATCTTCTTTTACAACTTTAATGCATTCTGGTTTTCTGTTCTTCTGCCACAGTTTTACAGATTTGTGCAGCTCTATTATGTTCAAAACTTGGCCATCTTCTTCCATACCAAAATCTATAGCGTAGGTAAGCAGAACCTCATTTTTTTTCCTTATGAGGATTATTCATGACTGTGGGGTCAGAATTTATATTTTAGAACTTACTTTCTCAAATCAATATCTTCTCTTGGAGTCATCCTGTCAAATAATTTTATCTATTTTTTCCAAAAACCATGTAATCTGCTCCCTGAAGTGTAGGATATATAGCAGTCTTCTCAGCGTCTCATATGTAGTCAGAATAATCTCCAGCACCACAGCCAGATCAGTCTTGTAGGTTTACGTGGTCCTTTCATAAATGTTCATGTCCTCCCCACCCACCACAATCTAGAGAACCATGTATCTGAGTGACATTTCATTAGGATCAGGGCAATGGTACCATCAATGACCAAAAAGGAAATCTCCCCACAAAAAAAAAAAAAAAAGAGGATCAAGGGGACCAGAGTCAGAGTTGCCTGACCTATCTTTCCTTTCTGAGGCTAAAATTTGTGCTGTCCTTTGTTTTAATTAAAAGAGTTATTTACACCTGTTCCTGTATTTTCTTTTTTGAAGTTGTGATTTCAACTAGAAGAAATGTGGAACACCTGTGTTGGAAGCCTATATACCTGAGTTCTTCCATTTTCATAATAGGTAGGGTAAAGTTTAAACTGCTTCAATAAAGACACCCCTGCCTAAATTTGTTAAACTGTAGACAACTTCTTATGGTACAGTTCGGAGTGGATTTATATTCCAGGAAAAATCCATGGCTCTTCTCCATGGCATTATAGTTCCAGGCTCCTTTATCTTGGTTCTTCTGCCATTTTCTAAGCATTAGTCTTCTTTTACACGGTCAAAGTTGACAACCCAGCCTGCAGAAAGAAAAGGAGAGTAAAAATATGGCAAAATATTGTTCTTCTAAGGAAAAAAATATATATATATGTATGTATAGATAGATAGATAGATACAGTTTTCTGTATATATTGCACATACAGTTTTCTGGTAAGAGCTCTGGTAATAGCTTAGTCAAATTACCACACTCTTACTTCAGAAGAGATTGAAGTGCATGTAACTACTAACTGGGTGTGACCAAGGGTTCTGAGAAATTTGAAGAGAAGAGTTCTATTTCTCAAGAGAAGAAAGGGAGAATGGGACTAGGGAGCAATTACCAGTATTGACCACAGTTTCTTAAATTGAACTTCAAATTCCATAAGATTTTTCCTGACTGCATCATTCTTAGGTTAAACAGCATTCAATAATAGTTCAAAGATAACCTTTTCCCTCTCTGTCCTTAAGGAAAGACACAGATATCATTTCACCCTATACCCAGTTAAGTCTAAAGTCATCTTTTTTTTTAAGGAGAGGAGAGGAGAGGAGAGGAGAGGAGAGGAGAGGAGAGGAGAGGAGAGGGGAGGGGAGGGGAGGGGAGGGGAGGGGAGGGGAGGGAGAGAGAGAGAGAGAGAGAGAGAGAGAGAGAGAGAGAGAGAGAGAATCTTTTTTTTTTTTTTTGTAGATGGACACAACACAGTGCCTTTATTTATTTTTTCAATGTGGTGCTGAGAATCCAACCACCCATGCTAAGTGAGCGCTCTATAGCTGAGCCACAATCCCAGCCTCTACCTTTTTTCTTAAAATAACTATAGGGAACACAATTCGTGTTTATTCTTTTTGGTGGTGATTTTAACAATTTTTTTTCTCTCTTAGAAAAAACAGAGTGAGCACTCTTGCACTGGAAATATAACCTTAGCCTCTATTATACCACAGTGATCATTGCAAGCAATATTCTTATCTTTGCTACAGAAATGATTAGGCATGAGTTTCAGTCATCACTACATTACTGTGAAGTTTGTGTGGTGTTTCTGGACAAATGATGTCCATTTCCTAAGCTTCAGATCTACCTCTAAAATGAGGATGGCCATTTCAAAACATGGCTGTGAATTTTTTTACACTACGCCCCTTGAGAAGTGGACTGCGTTCTTTCCCCTTGAAGGTAGTTCCTCAACCAATGTAAATTAGCAAAGGTATCAATATATGACTTCTGAGGCCAATTCATATAAAGAGATGCAGCTTTCGTCTTGTGCACCAGAAGACTCATTCTTGGAATCCTGGACGACCACGTAAAATGTCCAACACCCTGAAGTCATCACATTGGAGAGCCAACAGTCCCAGCAGCCAAGAGTCCCAGCAGAGCCTGGCCTTACACACATCCCCGTCTAGACACCATGCATGTGAAAAATGCCTTTTGGGTTCTGCAGACCAGGCCAGATCCACCATTTGAACAACCCTGAGTGACTTACATAAATTCTATCTGAAAAACAAAGAATCAGCTGACCCTGCCTGAATCTCTGACTCACATAGAAGTAGATAATCATAACCATGAAGCAAGAAATAATCTCAATGGTCCTTTTCAGCTCTGATGATCTAGGATTTATGAGAAAGACATGGAAGTATAGCTACCCATTTGCACTGACTACAGGATTATCTCCACATCTATTACATTTCTCTATTCAGATCCTTATCTTTATTATGTAACCGATTAATTACTCTTCAATCAGCAAAGTGGTCGTTCTGCATCAAAAGGAAAATGTATGTAATTATACAAAAAATAATATGTGGTTATTATTTGTGAAAGAAATGTTTTGAGTAGTCCTAAAATTTTCTGAAGGCATTTCAAGACTACCTTGAAACCATCTACAAGTCATTGGAGAACTATCAACATCAATTACCATGCCCTGATTTCCAGGGAAGTGTTTGAAGGTGGGGGGGCCCTTAGTCAACAGACTTCTAGTTCTCTTCCAGTCAATTGACAGAATGCTAAACACGGGAGATATAAATAATAATAAAATGCAATTTCTGTCTTCTAAGAACTTTCTAAGCAATTTCTGTCTTCTAAGTCCTATGGGAAGAAATATGAACCTAAATCATTTCAATTTCCATGTGTGAGACTAAAGACATGTATTGCAGGCTATAGGACACAAAGGAGGAGCACAGAGCTCCATCGGGGATTCAAGTGAAGTTTCATAGAGGTAATGACCTTTGAGCTGAGCCTTTAAGAATGCACTTGAATTCTCCAGGAGAATGACCAGGAGGATGGCAAGAGTAAATGCAAGGAGGCTGGAAGCAATATGGCATGTGGGAGGAACCACATGCTGCTCAAGTAATAGCCATGCCTACACCTTCTCTCTGTCCTCTGAAGAAAATTAGCACCAACTGGGCATGCTGGCCTCCTGCCCTCAAGCTAGACTCTAAGACGACATGGTAACTGCTTTCTCACCACTTCCTTTTTCTCTGATCAGAGCCTGCCCTGTGGCCAGTCTACCCTCACCAATGCAACAGCCTGTCTGGAGGATGTTTGGAGATTCCTGCCAAGACCTGCATATGACAGGCCCTGCAGGTCTTCCAAGTAGTTTCACATGTGGACATCTTCTGTTCTTCCTCCTTTCCTATACTGCAAAACTCCACTCTTGGGTTTTCGATGAGCTTAGAACTGTTCTATTCTGAATACAATGAATAGAAAGCCCTATTGAGATAAAACCCATGTCAGAATTGCCATTCTGAAGTCATAACAGTAAAGACAAAACAGAAAATAATGAAATCTACCTCTTTTTGAGATTCTGTTGTTTTTCACCTAGGATGTTTCTCTTTCTTAAAAGACCTTCATTGTCAGCTGACTGACTTCATGCTTTATAATAGAAATATCTCCTTTCTGTCTAGAAATCCTAAAGATTCTGCAAGACTCTTTCTAAGAACAGAAACTGCACCTTTTACCTTCCCCCAGTTGCTCTTTTAAAGTTTCAGGAATTCTTCTCTGCCACCTGGAAGATATCTGTTCAGAGGACAAGGCTTCCTATGGATTAAGGAGGAGATCCTGAAGATGAGAGAAGGAAAGAAGTTCTCCTGCATCCCATTTCTTCTCAGCTTCACATATAAGATAAAGATGAAAATTTGTTCTCAAAGGATAATTCAATTTCTGTGGGCAAATTAATGAATTCTAGATTGTTAATATTCTAGAATGCTTCTAACAGTTTTCAAAGACTATTATCAGATTCTCAATGTTTTTGTTCAACAACAACAAAAGCAAAACTCAATTCTCTTTAACTTAAACTTGATAAAAGTGTGCCACATAGAGCTCTTGGTATTGGGAGGGAACATCCTGACAGCCATTCCCAGGGGTCTCACCGTCTCAAAGTGATTTTCGAGATCTACCTTTGGTTCTTATTTTCCAGTGTCTGTTGAACTCTTGATTTGATAAATAATCAAATAAATGGTACTCAAGCAAAGCTGAAATATCTCAGAAATGTTTATGGGGCAAAAGCATAGTGTGGTTTATGCTACCAGCTTGTCTTTCTGTGCCTGAAGTCCCACGTTTAACAAATGGAGCAGGATTATCACCCTTCCATCTCACAGGGCTCTTGGATGACAAATTAGATATTGTCTTCAAATATCTGAAGCTTTAAGTTTGAAACTTTCTTCACGTAAAGAGTATTGCCTCCCAAAGTGGTTTTACTGCCTTAATTAACCTCATTTTACAAGTGAAGAAAGCCATGCAATGGAGGCTTAATAGCACATCAACAAGGATTAAAAGTAGCCTATCCTTTTGAGTACGGAAGAACAACCCACTGGGAAGCTCCCTCTTTCACCCATAAAAGGGACTGCCTGTTGCTGGCTATCAAAAAAAGTGGCATGGCAGAGTTACCTCATCTTACCCCAGTTGTTTGCCAGTTGCTTTTGCTTTGGCATTTTTGACACAATTAGAAGGGTGGCTATAGGGCTCAGGTTACCTGCATACTGCCTGGCAACACTGGTCACCTCATTAGAGAATGCCACAAAGTAATTTGTTAACTGAGCCCTTCTTCTTCATCCTTCTTTTCATTCAGGGATATGATTTTCTTTAAAAAAAAAAGTGTTACAGTGTAGTTAGTTTTCAGTGGAGGAGGGAAGGAAAGAGAGAAAGAGAGACAGAGACAGAATGAGGACATGCCAAAGACTCTTTTTAACTCTTCTGTTTAATATCTACTTATGAGTGGAATCCTGTCTACAACCTTGCAAAAATTTGGCATAGACCTCTGTATAAAAAAGGAAATTCCCCATTATCTTACTTCTGTAAAAACACTTTGAAGAGGTCATCAGAGCCTAGCCCAAGACCCCTCCATCCAGAACCTGGATCCTTTATCTGCCTCCTCCCTAGCACATATGGTATCTATTCCTTCTACAGGCCCTTTATTTTCTAGGTCTTTGTTCTAGATCTGAGCCTAAATGCACATGTGAGACTCAAGCCCACGTGTGTTCAGCACAGGAATCAAGAGGAGCCAAATTTTAAAACAAAACAAAGCAAAACACAAAATCACTTGCATTTATTTTTAATCTCTTTCCTTCCCTAATCACTCTTCTTGATTACTGTTTATTTTCCAGTATTTCTCAGCAACACAGGCAATTTTGTTTCCGCTCTGTTTCCTGTCACTTTTCTCCAGACAGTCACAGGCAGAGAAGCAGATGTAAGACTGCCATCTTGTGCTCAAGATGGTTATCTTTGCTGTCATGGTTTCTTCTGGAATCCAATATGATTTGTGGGGTTTGAGGGAAGAAGGCCTTGGAGTCCAGGTGTGATGTTCCCTGACCTAGGTTTTCCCAGAAGCTTTTTAAATTTCCTATTCTTTGGTGCTGCTCTTTCTTGGCCTTCCCTCTCCAGAATGCCATGAGTCATTCCTTAGTTGAAAGCCAATTTTTTTTTCAATGACTCCAACTATGACAGAATAATTATAGTTCAAATGCCACCATTTACACTTTAATGACTGGGCTCAGTGGCTCATTTCTGGAGGGTGGGAACTCAATAATGAAGGCATGAATTAGTGTGTATCTCTGTATCCTACCACCACCTCCGGGAAGCCAAGCACTCACAAATGATGCACTGCATGCAAAACTTCACATTGGGTGGGAGTCCTGTGAAGCCAAATCCCATGATACCTCAAACACCCAGTGAAGGGCATCTCTGGTGATACTTAACTGCAAAGTTAAAATTGAGATACAAACAAACAAACAAACAAAAAACCAGAAAGAGCAAAGGAACAAAAGGTTGGGTCTATGGAAGGAAACAAATAAAGAACTACAAGCCAAAAGAAGAAATGTAAGGTGGTCAAAAAATGAAAAGTCTGAAGGAACAAGCCTTGGTTAACTAAAGCAATAATACAAGAAAAACAAAAATGAGGAGAAGTGACACTGACAAGGGATCTCAGGATTAGGGCATCAACAGGGATTAGTGAAGACTGTTGTGAACATGGTTAAAAAAAAAGGAATCCATAAACTTACATTTGCACATAAAATCAAATATTTCAAGTTGGCTCAAAATATTTTTATTTATTCTTTAATTTTTAATTGACACAAAATATTTATATGTATTTATTTGTATGATATAGCTCAGTATAAGTTCCTAATGTATAATGATCAGGTCAGGATAATTAGCATTACCATCTCCTTAACATTTATTATTTCTATATGTTGAGAATTTTCAGACTTTTCTCATTATTTTGAAATACACATAAAATTATTATAGACTATAGTTACTCCACTGTGCACTAGAGCTAATTAGTATACTAGAACTAATTCCTCTTATCAAACTATATGTAAATTAGTACAGACATTCTGGAAAGCAGTATGGAGGTTCCTCAAAAAACTAAAAATAGAAAAACCATATGATCCTGCTCTCCCACTACTGGGTTTATATACAAAGGAAATGAAGTCATTATACAAAATATTTTTTAAAAACACTGTATGTGACAAATATGTCTGCAGGCTACATTTCCTCTGTGACTGCTTATTTAAGACCCTCCCCTAGATACATAAATAAATACCATGACTATGTCTTCATGCCATCTCCTTTTCTGTCATTCAAGAAATTTGTGATAATATAAGTAAGGCAATGTCATGGGTGGTAGGAATAGCTAGTTATATGTTTTTCATAAAATATCCACACAAGTGGATATCACAGCAAGCAAACAAACAAACAAACAAAAACTCAACCTAAACTTCACATCTTATGCAAAAATTTATTCAAAGTGGATAGTGGACTTAAATGTAAAAAGTATGGAAGAAAATTTTTCAGACTTAAGATTGGTGAAGAGTTCTTAGATCTGACATAAAATGTATAATCCATAAGAAGAAAAAGGATAATTTGCACTTCATTAAATTAAAATGTTTGTTGTATGAAATACCCTGTTAAAAGGATGAAAAGACAACTTACAAAATAAAAGAATATATTTGCAACCACATAACCAACAAAGGAACTTGTATCTACACCACGCAAAGAACAGCCAATTCATTATAGGTGTATAAAAATACTATTGTTTTACTGTATGCTGGTTTTGTATCTGAAGCTTTGACTGTCTTTCCCTCTGGTAAGTTATCACATTTGTCAATTACATTGATGGCATTATGCTGTTTGCCATTTGTACCCAGTGAGGACACAAATAACTACTCTAGGATTATTGATAAAACATTTGAATGTTACAGGGCGAGAAACAATTCAGAGGTCTTCAGAAAATTACAGACCAATATTCATGGTGAATATAGATGTAAAAATTCTCATTAAAATACTAGCAAATTTAATTCAACCGCATATCAAAAGAATCATTCATTAGGATTAAATGAGATTTTTCCCTGGGATGCAAGGATGATTCAACATATTCAAATCAAAAAATATCCTACGCCACATTAACAGGATAAAGTAAAAAAAAAATCATATCATTGTCTCAATAGATGTCAAAAATCATTGAAAAAATTCAACATCATTTCATGATTGAAAACATTAATAAATTAAGTATAGAAGAATTGTAACTTGATGCAACAAAGATCATATGTGACAAGCTCATAGCTAATATCATAACATTAAAAGTTGAAAGCTTTTCCTCTAATATCAAAATCAAAACAAAGATGCCCACTGTTACCACTTCTATTCAATGTAGTACTCAAAAAGTTCTAGTCAGAGTAATTAGGCAAGAGAAAGAAACTAAAATATCGAGTTCCAAACTGGAAAGGAAGTAAGTTTCCCTACTTTCAGAATATATGATCTCATATATAGAAAACTCTAAAGAATCCAAAAATCTGTTAAGACTAATAAACAAATTCAGTGAAGTAGCAGGGTAAAAAATCAATATGCAATCAGTATCACTTCTATACAATGACAATGAACTATCCAAAAAAACAGATTAATAAAAATAATTTTTACAATAACTGTAAAAATAATGAAATACTTAGAAATAAATTTAACCAAGGCAATGAAAGATGGGTATACTAAAAATAAAACATTGGTGAAAGAAATTGAAGAAGATACAAATAAGTAGAAATTTATTCCATGTTTATGGATTAGAAGAATTAATATTGTTAAAATGCCCATACTATCCAAAATGATCTACATACTCAATGCAATCCCCATCAAAATTCCAATGACACCTTTCACAGAATTTTTTTACATATCCTATAAATCGCATGGAACCACAAAAGATCCTGAATACCTTGAACAAAAATAACAAAGTTGGAAACATTATATTGCCTGATTCCAAAATCTACCACAAAACTATAGTAATCAAAATGAGACCTTACTAGCATAAAAGCAGATATATACACTATTGGAACAAGATAGAGAACCCAGAAATAAATTCATATATTTACATTTAGCTGATTTTTGAAGAAAGGCTAACATACACAATAGCTAAAGGAAAGTCTCTTAAATAAAAGATTTTGTGGAAATTGGATATTCACATGCAGAAATATGAAATTGGACTCTTATCTCATTCCATATAGAAATAATCAGCTGAAAATAAATTAAATAATTAAACATAAGTCCTGAAACTAAGTTATAGCTGGGATATAAAATGTCCCCCAAAGTCTCTTGCATTGAAGGCTCCATGGTCCCCAATGGATTTGTGTTCAGAAGTTAGGCTTTTGTAAATGACTGGATCATGAGTGCTCTGACCTCATCAATAGATTAATCCATTGATGGAGTCATAATTTAATGGGTTATTAGGAGGTGGTGGAAACTTAACAGGTGGGAACTAGTGAGAGGAAACATGTCCTTGGGGGTGTGTCTTTGAGGGCTACATCTTATCACTGGCACTTTTCTCTCTCCTTCTCTCTCTCTTTCTCTCTTTCTCCCTTCCTTCCTCTCTCCCTCCCTCTTTTCCTTTCACCCTCTCTCCTCCTGCTCTCCTTTCCTCACCCCCTCTCTCTCTTCCTCTCTGCTTCCACTGCTCCCACTGCCATGATGTTCTGCTCATCATAGGTCCAAGAGTCTGGACTGTCATGTACTGAAACATCTGAAACTATAGCTAAAATAAATCTTTCCTCCTTTTTTAGGTTGATTTTCTCAGGCATTTCATCACACCAATGGAAAACTGACTAATACATTGTGATATTACTTAGAAGAAAACATGGGGGAAAAAAAACCCATGTTGTTGATCTGAACAAGAATATTTTTGAATAAGATCCCCAAAATACAGGAAACAAAAGAGTAATAGACAAATCGGACTGCATCAAATTAAAAAAGCTTTTGTACAGAAATGGAAAAATCTACAGAATGAAGAAGCAATTCACAGAATTGTAGTAAATATTGGCAAATAAGACATTTGATGATATGTCAATATTCAAAATGTATAGGGAATTTTTTAAAAGCTCCACAGAAAGAAAGTAAATAACCTAATTTTAAAAAGGGACTAAGGATCTGAGTTGACATTTCTCAAAAGAAGACTTACAAATGGCCAAAGGGTATATGAAAAAAATTCAACATTACTAATTATCAGAGAATTATAAATAAATAAAAACACAGTGGAATATCACCTCACCTGTCAAAATGGTTAGTATCAAAATAAAAGAGATAACAAGTGTTGGCAAGAATGTGCATAAAAGAGAACCCTTGCAATATAGCTATTATGGGAAATAATATGGAGTTTCCACAAAAAAACTTAAAATAAAATTACCATGTGACCCAACTAACCAACTCCTCGGTATATATCCAAAAAGAAATGAAATCAGTATGTTGAAGAGATATGTTCATTCCTCTGTATATTGCAACATTATTTACAATAGCCAAAATCAACTTAAGGATTCAATAGAACTTATGCTGCTCCATCAAAGGATCAATGAATAAAGAAAATTGAGTATATATACATAGTGGAATACTGTTTGACCTTTAAAAATGAGGAAATCTTGTTATTTGCAACAGCACTGATGAACTTAGAAGACATGTTCGTGAGACAAGCCTGGTATATAAATACAATATAAACTCATTTGTATGTTACGTGAGAAAGAAAAACTCACAGAAGCAGAGAGTAAAATGGTGATTATCAGAGGTTGGAATGTAGGAAGGAGCTGTGAGGAGGTGCAAGGGATTGGGGAGTTAATGGTCAGATGGTCACATGATAGACACAAAATTTCAGTTAAACAGGAGGAATAAGTTCAAAAGATCTATTGTACAATTGTGACGATAGCTAACAACATATTACATACATGAAAATTGCAAGTAGAATACTTTTTGAGTGTCCTCACCACACACACACAAAGATGTGAGTTAATAGATATATTAATTAGCTTGATTTAGTCATTCCACAAGATATAAATAATTGAAACAGCTTATTGTACACCAGAAATACATACAATTTTTGTCATTTAAGACATTTTCAAGCCACGCCTGTAATATCAGCAGCTCCAGAGGCTGAGACAGGAGGATCATAGGTTCAAAGCCAGCCTCAGCCACAGCGAGGTGCTAAGCAACTCAGTGAGGCCCTGTCTCTAAATAAAATACCAAATAGGGATAGGGTTGAGTGTCCCTGAGTTCAATCCTCAGTACCCAAAAGAAACAATAAGATTTTTCAAGAAAATCAAGGGTCTTTTAAAATTTTTATTTGTTCTTTTTAGTTATACATTACAGTGGAATGTATTTTGACATATTATACATACCTGGAATATAACTTCCCATTCTTGTGGTTGTACATATTATGGAGTAACACTGATCGTGATTCATCTTTGAATATAGGAAAGTTATGTCTTATTCATTCTACTGTCTTTATGATTCCCGTCCCCACTCCCTTCCCTTCATTCCCCTTTGTCTAATCTAATGAACTTCTGTTCTCCCCACCCGCCTTATTGTGTTAGCATATGCACATCAGGGAGAACATTTAGTCAAGGGACTCCTTCATCAGTGAAATTCTTAGGAGTCAAGTGATGTGGAGTATGCAGGGCTATCCCTTACAATGTGAAAGAAGAGTTATTTCATTTTGTTCCTTCAACAACCAAGAAAGAGGCATTATGCCTCTTTGTATTTTGGAACCACCATATTTCTAATTTGGGTGTTACTTTGACTCTACTGAGTGACTAGAACAATTCCCAGTTTTGAGAGAGGTCCAGAACAAGAGAAAGTCTGAAACAGGTTCAGACTACTGCACAAGATATTCTGGCCTTTGAACCATATGATCCAACAAATCAAATAGTGCTTGAAGTTCCAGTGGCAGAAAGGAATTTCATTTGGCTGCTTAGTCTCAATCATGTGTCTACAACTTCCCTAAGATGATGGAGTGTTGCTTATCATGCCCAGTTTATGGCTTGGTGGGTCAGACAACACCCAGTTCATGATGTACAAGTCACATGATAACTTGGTGGCCCATGAGCAAGTGTCAAATAACTAATATCCACCACTTTTGATGTGATTAGCCAGGGACCTGGTCAGGTCAATTACACTGAACCACTTCCATCATGGAAAGGGGCAGCATTTTGTCTTTACTGAAACAGAGGCTTGCCCTTACTATGGATTTGCCTTCCTTGCGTGTACTGCTTCTGCCAAAACAATAATCCACGGACTTACAGAACACGTCATTCCACACTGCATTGCCTCTATTCAAGGAACTTACTTCATAGCAATAGAAATGTAATAATGGATCCATACTTACAGAGTTCACTGTCTTACCATGTTCCCCATCATTCTGAAGCAGCTGCCTTGACAGAACTGTGGAATGACCTTTTGAAGACTATAACAGTGTCATCTAGTGGTAATACCTTGCAATACTAGGGCAAGGTTCTCCAAGAGGCTGCATATGTTCTGTATCAGCATCCAATACACAGTGCTGGCTTAGCCATAGCCAGGATTCATGAGTCCAGGAATCAAGGGGTGGAAATGAGAGTGCACCACCCTCCATTGCTCCTAGTGATATACTAACAGAATTTTTGTTTCATGTTCCTTCAACTTTATGCTCTATTGGCCTAGACATCTTAGTCCCTAATGGAGAAATGCTTTCAACAAGAGACATAATCACGATTCCATTGAATGAAATGTTAAGATTGCTATCCAGTCCCTTTGGGTTCCTCATGCCCCTGGGTCAACAGGTACAGAAAGGAGGATATGGGGCTGGCTGGGGTGATTCATCCAGACTAGGAAAGGGAAATAGGGCTACTATACCACAATGGAAGTAAGGAAGAGTTTAGAATGTAAGAGATCCTTTAGGAAGCTTTTAGTATTACCATGTGATTAAATTCATCAGGAATTTACAACAACCCAATTCAGATAGGACTCTCTTTCAGGAATGAGACTATGCATCACCCCACTCAGTAAAGAACCATGACTGGGGCTGGGGCTGGGGCTGTAGCTCAGTGGCAGAGCGCTTGCCTTGCACATGCGAGGCCCTGGGTTCGAACCTTAGCACCACATAAAAATAAATAAAATAAAGGCATTCTGTACAACTACAATTTTTTTTAAAAAAAGAACCATGATTAACTCAGGTGCTTGCTGGAGGCAAAGGGAATTCAGAATGGGTAGTGGAAGACTGTAATTATAAACCTTGAGTATGACCACATGGCAAGTTATAGAAATGAGGACTGTGATTGTTGTAATTCCTCCTTATTTTTTAGTGAAAACATACGTATACTAAGCTTATTTCTTCATTTTGTTTCCTCTCATTTTCTTATCACATAACATAAGATGTATTGAGTTTATATCAGTATTTAAGTATTGTTCATTATGGGATATCAGAAGAGTAAACATTGCTGAAGAATCTCACCACTTCCTCTAAGGAACAGATTAGTGCATTTTTAGTTGTGTATAGTAGTTTTATCCTGTTAGGTAAACTATGACCCTACTATTGTCTTTATTTGGAAAATAAGTATGGTTAAAGGACGTATATTGGCTGCAAATTAACAAGGATTGGACTTGTGATGGTTAGTTCTATTGTCAACTTGACTGGGCTAAGGGATTTTGGCAAAAAATTATTTCTGGGTATGTCTATGATGGCATTTCTGAAAGGGATTATTATTTGAATCAGTAGACTGTGTAAAGAACATTCACATTTTCCAATGTGAAAGGACATCATCCAATCAATTAAGGACCTGAATAGAACAAAAGGGCAGAAGAAGAGCCAATTATCTGTCTGCTTGAGCTGGCACAATCATCTTCTGCTCTTGGACATTGGCACTTCTGTTTTGGGGGCTTTCAGACTCAGTCTGGGACTTAAATCATCCACTACTCTGGTTCTCAGGCCTTCAAATTTGAACTAGAACTATACCACCAGCTTTCCTGGGCTTCTGGCTTATAGACAACAGACTGTAAGGTTTCTCAACATCCATAATAGTGTGAGTCAATTCCTCATAAAAAATGTCTCTCTCATATATCTCTATAAAACCATTCTACCTCTCTGAAGAACTCTGACTAATACAATCTTCAAGGGAATTAAGCAGAATGGAAAAAGTCAATCTCAAAAGGTCAAATACTATATGATTCCAATTATCTAATATTCTCAAAATCACAAAATTATAGAGATGGAGAACAGATTAGTGTTGCCAAGAATTAGAGACTGGTGAGAGGAGAATGTTAGAGTAGAGGTGAGGTTCAAAAGGTTTAGCATGAGAAAATCTTTTGCTGATGACACAGTTCTGCATCTTTAATTGTAAATAATAGTTACAGGAAGAACACATGTGATATAATTGCATACAACTGCACACACACAATTAGTGCACATATAACTAGTGAAATCTAGATCAGCTCTGTAGGTTATACTAATGTCAGTTTCCTGGTTTTGACATTATTCTATAATTACACAAAATAGCAGCACTGGGAAAGGCAGGGTAAAGAGTCCATGAAAATTTCCTATACACTTATTTGCAATTTCCTCTCAGTCTATAATCATTTCAAAATAAAATGTTTTTAAATTCACAAACTTTGACACATTACCCTTTATTAATAATAAATCATTTATGTTACACCTTGCAAGAGAGTGCAAAACACTGTGTGTCAGGGTATCTGAACTGGAAAGCCAAGATGCTTCTCTCCAAAATGGACTGCAGTTGACCTCCCGAAGTGGCTTCACAATGACTGACTAATCTAGTAGTCTTAGCAGTAATTACACCAAACATCCCAGGAACAAAAAGGGGCTTTGTCATTCCTAACAATCCCATAGTTTCAGAACTTTTCCTCACATGAAGCAAACTATGAGTCACCTGCCTTAAAGATGAAGTGATGAATAATGAATGTGCACAAAGGTAGTGGTGTGAGAGGCTCCAGGTATTAACCAGGATAAACTCACTGCACTAAGAAACAACCCCAAATTCCAATTGGCCCAACACAGTAAAAGTTTATTTCTCGCTATGCAAAGTACAAAGCGCTTATTCCTGTTTGGATAAGCCTCCTCCCATGGTGACTCAGGAATCTGAGTTCCCTTGTACTTGTCTGTCTTTATCTTCAACACAAGTTTGCTCTAGCACCATTCAACTGCAAAGTGTGTGTGTGGGGGGGGGGGGTGGTATGCATTGTATTGAATGGAATGCTTTACTGGTCATCCCTGTAGTAGTACATGTCATTTCCTTTACTACTGGTCCTACAGCTCTACCTAGAAGCAGGTGGACTGGGAAAGGTAGTTTTGCTGAGTACCCAGGGAGAAGAAACTTGTTTGGTGAGTATACAGCAAATTTCTGCAATGCTAATCTTTTTAGGGGCATTCTTCGTGCAAGTGGAAGTCAGCCTTTAAACAACTGAAGAGGAGATTGAGTGAGCAACACAGGATTAAAGTAACTGGGTGTGGACACAGAAGATTCTGTGTGGAAGCTCTATTTTCAGAGCTAGAAAATTCTAATGTGTTGACACTCACAAGGATCCTGAAATTTCTAGAAGAATGAAAATTTCTCTCACATCTGCTGTGGTGTCATTCCTTATGTTTTGCCAGTTATTTTTCTTGTTACATGAATATCATCCTGATAATTATTCACTGCAAGCAATAGAATAGTTATTCACTGTAAATTATTCAGACCTCAATTCTCCCCTTCCATGTCTTAAAGGTGAAATAATTCACCAAAGAGGGCCAAAAGAAGACTAAAACTCTCTCATGAAATCTCCCCACCATCTGAAGCTGGAGTTGAATTAGAGGACAAGTTGTCTTTGGCTTCCAGAACATAAAATTTCTAGTCATCTTTTCAAGGAGTGCAGGAACTTTCCAATAAGAAATTCAGTGGAATCATGGGAAGAATAGACCTAATAACATAACTTTCCCTTGGTCACATCTTCTACAGGGGTAAATTTGCCCTCTCAATGTCCCAGGTGGGTTATAAAAAGACTTACTCACTGTAAACATGTCCTGAATGTAAGGAAACCCTCCCTCTATTTGACATATCCTTTTGTAATCCAAGCTGAGGAATGTGGTTTATTTCTTCCCAACACTGCCTCTGATTGCCATGCTAAGTGTCCTCCCTTCCTAAACCTCACCCACAAAATCCTTCCATAATTCTAGAGTACTTTTCAGAAATACTCACTGTTCCCACTTGTCCCTGACACTGGTTTTCTTCTGTTAATGGTGTCACCATGTATCTGGTTCTCTTAAAAAAAAAAAAATCTGCTAATTCTAGAACAGCAAACTACTTGAAAGTGTAAGCTACTTCTTCAAACAAAAGCAGCCAAAACTTCTTCAAAAACCTTTAAGAAAAATCAAACAACTGCTATTCTCTGTGTTCCTTGTTCTAGGTGAAAGAGAAAAATCACAAAAGCTGAACGCTAAGCAGAGATTTACCACAATGTAAAGCTTGCCAACTTAACATTTTTAGGTCCCTATCTCCATTATCTCCCATATCTCTCAGTGAAAGCTGATATTCAGATGCAAGGAATTTTCATGCATGTAAACTCTAGCCAGATGGTGACTTAACACATATTAGGAAGGTTTTTATTAACAATGAATAAAACAACCAGGTTCAGGTTAACTTGAATCGTTTTTCAAATGTTACCACAAAAGGAGTTTTTGCTGTATATTGGAGAAATTGGTCATTCTGAGTGAGACTCAGATGCACATTGGAAGGCATTCACTAAAGTGCCGTGGTACCAGAAAGTCAAGCATGAAGACAGGTTAGTAGGTCAATGATATATGCATAATAGACACTCAGAAACACTTCTGGAAGAAACAAAATAATGAAATTAATTAAGCTAGTGTCAATTGAGTACCTATCTCATATCAAGCATTCAGTCATTGAATAAAGCCCACCATATGGATATTTCAGTGCTCCTTTTGCAAATTGAGGCTTTGAAGAAAATTGATCAAAATCATACGGGCACTCAAACAAAATTCAGTCTTTTGATTCCAAAGCCTTTGCTCTCTTCACAGTGCCACGCTACACAGAAACCCTTGTCACCAAGCCCAGCTCATTCTTTGAGCTATCACACATAAATATTTATTCATTGCCTGGGTCCTCTACTCATCTCAAAAAAACACCTCACCCAGTTTGTCTTTCATCTCTCAGATTTCTGTCAAACCCAACTCTCTCAGTAGAGCTCTTTCCTTTTTAACCCCTCAACTGCACAATTTCACACCATTATGCAAACAGCTCTCAATGTCACCTCCAGAGAAAGACTTCAAGTTTATTTGAGCACAGAGTGCCTTTCCACCTTCCTGAAACATCCCCCCAACTCTCCATCTCAATTATTAAAAGCATATTTTAGATTAGGAGGCTTTCTCCTAAACTATTACTTTTTGTAAATAAAATAAGTTGCAATCATCCTCAGGACAGTAGATACAGAAAATAAGTCTTTTTTAAAACTGCATCTCGGGTCTGGGGTTAGGCTCAGTGGTAGAGTGCTTGCCAATCCCTGGGTTTGATCCTCACCACCACATAAAAATAAATAAATAAAATAAAGTTATTGTTTCCATCTACAATTAAAAAAAAATTAAACTGCATTTAAGTACAGTGTCAAAAGTTGCATACCTGAATGTTGCGTCCTGGAAAAAAACAGCAGACTGATAGACAGACTCAAAACTAACATGGAGTAAATGTAAATAAGCTACTCTGTGCCACGGTATCAAGAAATATGTTGAGCATCTTTAATCCAAAAATTCAAAATTCAAAATGTTCCTATATCTAAAGCTTTTAAAGCATTGATATGATGGTACAGTGGAAAATTTTATGCCTGACCTATTGTTATGGGTCATAGTCAAAACACAGGTGCAAACATGGAGTATATTTTATTCTAATTGGGGTAGCAGTCTTGTAATTGTACATGATGTGGAGATTCATTGTGGTGCATATATATATATATATATATATATATATATATATATATATATATGAATGAAAATATATGAGAGTTGTGTCAGATTCATTCCACTGTCTTTCCTATTCATATTCTCCCTCCCTTCCCTTCATTCCCCTTTATTACACATTTGTATAAATGTCAGAATATACTCCATTGTCACGTATATTTAAAAAATAAAAATAAAAATTTAAAAACAGGTGCACTAGAAATGCTGTTTAAATTTTGCTTCAGGCTTTGTGTTTCAGTGTGTATGGAACATAAATAAATTTTGTGTTTGGGTTTAGGTTCTCCCCTCCACACAAGACATCTCATTCTGTATAAGCAAATATTTCAAAATCCAGACAAGTCCAAAATTTCAAATACTTCTGGTCCCAAGCATTTAGGATAAGGGATACTCTACTGGCAATACGACTTTCAGAAGGTAAAATTTAAAGAGGCACTGTAAAATGGGAATGGAAGCCACAAACCAGGAGGATCTGGGAGGTCCTGCAGCGTGGGGTAAGGAGGGAGTCCCACAGTCACCCATTGGCTGTATCTCTACAGAATGACCACATTGCAAACATACATTTTTGGGAAAGATCGGAGGAGTCCGTCGGAAGTGTGGTCCTTTCAGAACCAAAGTGAAATAGAAAATGAGTTCTGAACTGGGTGTAGTGGTGCATACTATAACCCCAGCAACTCGGGAGGCTGAAGGAGGAGGACGGCAAGTTCAAGCCCAGTTTCAGCAAACTTAGTGAGACCCTCAGCAACTTAGTGAGACCCTGCTTCGAAGTAAAAAATAAAAGGAGAACTGGGGTTGTATCTCCATGGTAAAGCATGCCCATGTTCAATTCCCAGTATGAGAAAGAGAGGAAAAAAAAGAAAAAACAAAAGGAAGAAAGGGAAGAAAGAAGAAAATGAGGTCAACAACAGAAAAGTAATATAAGACTAATAAGATATCACTCACAGCAGAAAATAAGCCCCCATTATTCAGAGACTGGGAAATGGTTTCACATATATGTGGCACAAAGTGTAACTCAGAGAGGTAGCAGCAATCACTTTCACCTACAGGTTGCAAATAGTCCATACTTGTAGCATTGTCTTCAGAGATTTGATAAGTAAATGTACTCTCCAATTCTCCAACACACTCTGAAGAAGAAGAAAAAAACATCATACTTGTGGTTGAGAAGTAAGGATCTTACAAACAGTATATTCTCAGCAATTTTGCTTATTTGGTTATTCTTTTATCTATGTGTTGCATAGTTGTTCCTGCTCCATAGGAATAAGATGCTACCTCGTGAAATCAGAGGAATTTGTGAAAAAATTATGCAGTGGATGTCCCAAGTTGACACATACTAACAGTAATCAGCCACATTCATATCTTACTCCAAAACTGAAGGGAAGGAATGTAGTTTGTAATAATTTAGAAAAAGCAAATAGAGACTGATACAGTGTTTGAATTTTTTTTTTCAAAAGGGACATGAAATTGCTCAAGAAATCTATACAAATTAGACAACTAAGCACATCATCTCAAGTCAACAGGAGACAATCTCATTACCCTTCATTGGTGCTTTGCCCACATTCACTCCATGGGTCCTTTTTGTAACATCTCACTATGAGAAAGGCTATCAGAATGACTACTGCCTGCCACCTGTCTCGAAGAACAAATCAGAGATTTCTGGCTTGAAAAAACCATCCAGAGATCTATTAAAACATGTTTTTACTGTGTGTATAAATCAAATCTAGAGAATTCTTATTTAAAAGCATGAATAGGACTTTTCAAAGTTCTCAATATACTCTCCATAGCTATAAGAGTTTATGTTTTTTGTTTTATCTTGGTTCTTAGTGTGTAGATTCTTGACCCAGCGACCTCACCAATGCACTTGTTCATTAAAATGTAAAAATTTGCCAACATTGTTTATAAAATCACAAATCAAAGTATTAGTTGTGGGCTTTACAAAAATGTACAATGGGGTTAATGGTCAGCATACTTTCCCTATAAAGGGCCAAATATTAAGTACACAGGGTTTTGCAGGTCAAATGGTTCCTGTAGTCCTGAGTTGCAGCATGAAAGTAGCCACAAACAATACAAAATTAATGATTAGGCTCTGTTTCAATACAATTTAATTTACAAGTGGCTCACAGGCTGCAGTTTGCAGATCCTTCTTAAAGATTAATCTCCTATAAAAAGTTATGGTTCTCTTTACCTGATCAGGTTTCCCCTTGGAAAGCACATGTTTTCATTATCAAGAAACTAATGTTAATGACATCCTATGGTAATTTCCTTGTGTAACAGCCCCCCCCACCTCCCACCCCACACACAGTGACCTCTAGCTGCTTCTATAAAGTATCTGTCACACTTTATGTACCACCAGAAGGTTAACATTGTTGTTGGCCCATTCAACCTCAATTTAAGTGCCCTTCAGATATCTTAACTGTAGTGCAGATGACAGGATTCTGCTATGTTTACTAGACTAACTTATAGACAAGGTCCCAGAGATGATTCTGCTGTTTTCTTTATTTCCTTTTTCTTTATTTTGTCATTAATGTCTTTGAATTCATTATTTATTTATTTATTTAAATTAGGTATATATGGCAGTGGAATGCATTTTGATTCATTGTACACAATTGGAACACAATTTTACATTTCTATGGTTGTACTTGATATATCATCACACCATATGTGCAGTCATACATGTACCTAGGGTAACGATGTCCATCTCATTCTACCATCTTTCCTACCCTCATGCCCCCTCCCTACTTCTCTCTCCCCTTTGCCTCATCAAATTTCCTCCATTTTTCCCATGTTGCCCCCCCCCCATTTTGGATCACCATCCACTTATCAGAGAGAAAAATTCAGCCTTTGGTTTTCTCCAACTCCATCTATTTATTTGCAAATGCCATAATTTTATTCTCTTTTAACGCCGAGTAATATTCCACTGTGTTTATATACTGCAGTTTCTATATCCATTCATCTATTGAAGGGCATTTATGTTGCTTCCACAGTTTAGCTATTGTGAATTGAGCTGCTATAAACATTGATGTGGCTATGTTACTATATTATGCTGATTTTAAGTCCTTTGGGTATAGATAGACCAAGGAATGGGGTAGCTGGGTCAAATGGTGTTTACATTCCAAGTTCTCTAAGGAATCTCCATACTGCTTTCCAGATTGGTTGCACCAATTTGCAGTCCCACCAGCAATGAATGAGTGTGCCTTTCCCCTCACATCTTCGCCAACATTTATTGTTGTCTGTATTCTTGATAATTGCCATTCTGACAGGCATAAGATGAAATCTTAAAGTAGTTTTGATTTGAACAGATACTTCTGAGAAGAAGATACACATTCAATCCACAAATATATGAAAAAAATGTTCAACATCTCTAGTAATTGGATTCCTGCTGTTTTCTGACTAGGGCAAACGTGCCAGCTTCCTTGTATCCCTGGGTCTGTGTGTAACCTGGGGAGTTATTTCTGAAGTTCAGGCTATAACCTATTTATTAGCTCTTCCAATGATACTGTGAGCTAAATATATTTATTTATTTATATTTGCCTAAGGTGGATAGACAGAATTCAGTTCTCTTTTACAATTTGACCATCACTAATCTTAAATAAGAAATGCTCTGAAATATGAAACAATTTGAATACTGACATGATACTCAAATAATTTCAGATTTTGAAGAATTTGGACTTTGTATTTCCAGATGAGAGATACTGAGCCAGTGAAATCTATGCAGATATCCAAAGTCCAAAAAACTCTAAAACTCTGCAGCTCTCCTGGCTCTAATCATTTTGTATAAGGCAATAGTCAACCTGTACAGTACTAATAACTTGACTAATTGTAGGGATAATTATATATGTGAAAATGATAGAGGGAGGCAGTGAATAAAACCCTCATCATGTTAATATGTGGTGAAATAATAGTATATAACATATGCAGAATATATTTCTACTTCGTCATATATAATGTGATGGGGCTTTAATGACAATAAATCTTTGAGACCTAAAAAATAAATAATGCATTTTGATAATGTTGCTAAATTAAAATTTAATGAATTTCCGAGACACTTTCAAATTATATAATTTTACAGTTGTTTCCTAAAAAGGAATTTTTTTAATACAAGTTCACCACAGCAAAATATCAGAAAATGATGGATTAGTTACTGCAACCCCAACCCTTTTCTTATACTAAGATCCCACTACAGATAATAAAAAGACTGGAAAAAGGGTTGAATTAAGCATTTAAGAAACTCGAAGACATTAGCTGTTGTGAGGAGTGAGGCTAAATTCTCAGCCTAGGATTCAAGGATTCTGCATATTATTGACAAATTGTGGATAAGGAATGGGAAAGTGTTAAAGACTATGGAATACTGACCAACCTTATCATGCAGAGTAATAGTATTTAATTTCCCACAATAATCAAAATGGGTCCAGAGACATAATAAGGCTATCGTATTTTCTCAGTCTGACACAACATTTACCAAAAGGAGAAAATTACATCCATTCATTGATAAGTAATTTTAATTTATACTCTTAAGGATATGACTACATGATTTGAATCACATACCTCATCCACCCATGATGACCTTGTGCAGAATACACTAGAACATCCCAGAACTCTCTGTTTGCTTTTATCAAATTTCCTTTTTGCTCATGTACTGCTCCAAGCAAGGAAATATAATTCTATTGCATCAGCAGTTGTTTTTATTTTTTTTAATTAACCCAAAGCTTTACTGCCCAAATCTCTATTCTCAATGTGCCAGCTTCATCACCTTCTTTAACTCTTACTAACAGCCAGTTTCCTGTTTTCAGTAATTCCCAACAAAATTTCAGGAAAATTATTCTAGTAGATGTTAAAATGTTTATATTTCAATTTCCTGGATTATAAAATATTAAAAGAATTGGTGTAGTTATTTTCTTAGAAATAATTCAATATTCCTTTTTAAATATATATATATATATATATAAATTTCATAGCTGCCACACTAATTTAAAGTAGTTTGCAAGTCAGAGGGTGAGAAGGGAATAAAACATCCACAGTCTGAAAAGCAGAACAAAACAAACAAAGAATTCAAATATCTAAAAACTGCAATGGCATTTCCAAAGTATTGTGTTGGAGAGCAAACACAGTTTTTGAACTACAAATTTCTCAGTTTTAACAGCAATTTCTGGGATGATCTTTAAAATACTTAATGTGACTAATGTTCAAAAAGAAGGAAAAAGCACACGGCTCCTTGCTGCTTGGATATAAACACTAACGTTTGTTGTTTTTCTTTTCTGATGGCTATGGAATCGCCCTCTGATCACTCACCACTTAAATTCAGAACAAAAGTAGGCCAAGATGTAAATTATTGAATATTTTAAATAATCTTCGGAAGAGAGTGTTTGTTCAACTGGAAAACTCTGAGGGCTGCACACTTTGACAGTAATCTGCAAATCCGCTCAACCCATCTGGTTTTGATTCCCTCATTCACTTGAGTGGTCACAATGGCTTGAGATGATGTTATGTGTGCCCAAAGCGATTTTTTAAACAATTATCTCCAAGACTTGATTTGTTAACATCCAGCAGGCTTTACACATTGGTTAAATAAAATCATTACTGAAAGGTTCAGATAAACTTCTAACTCAATGAATTTTAAACAGAATTTTTCAGGGGGACCTCCAATTCCTAGTTCACATTTATAGACATTTTAACTTTATTTTTTTTCAATTGATTTCGTTGTTGTTGTTGAAGCGACATAAAAAGCTACATATTTTTGGAGTACCATGAGATGTTTTGATACATGTATACATTGTATAATATTCAAATCAGAATAAGCATATCTATCTCTTCCAACATTTATCATTTCTATGTGGTGAAAACATTGCTCTAGATTTTTGAAATATGCAATACATGATCATTATTCACAGTCACCCTGCTGGGCAAAAGAACACCAGAACTTATGCCTTTTATAACTCGGTACCCATTGACCAACTTTTTCCCCTTCCCACCCTCCCCACTACTTTCCCCAGCCTCTGGAAATCACCTGAACTGCTATGAGGTCAATTTTATTTTTAGATTCTACATATGAGTGAGATTTATGGCATTTGTGTTCTATGACTAACTTATTTCACTTAACAGAATGCTATTCAGTTCCACCCATGTTATCACAAACAATAGAATTTCATGCATTTGTATGACCGAAAAATATTCCATTGTATATTTATATCACATTTTCTGGGTTCATTCATCAGGTGATCGACTCTTAGCTAATGTGAATAGTGCTGCAATAAACATGGGAATTCAGATGTCTCTTCAACATATTCATTTCTTTTCTCTTTCTTTTTTTCTTTTCTTATTTGGTACCAGGAATTGAACTCAGGGACACTCGACCACTGAGACACATCCTCAGCTCTATTTTGTATTTTATTTAGAGACAAGGTCTCACTGAGTTGCTTAGCACCTCTCTTTTTGCTGAGGCTGGCTCTGAACTCATGATCCTCCTGCCCCAGCCTCCCAAACTGCTGGGATTACAGGCATAGGATTACGATTCTAGTTCTCTTTTTAATGTTTTAAATAATCACCTACTGTTTTCCACAATGGCTGTACAGTTTGCATTTCCATCAACGGTGCAAAGGTTTCCTTTTATCCACATCCTTACCAGTACAAGTTATTTTTCATCTTTTGATATTTACCATCCTAACTAGAGTAAGGTGATATCTTGTTATGATTTTGGTTAGCATGTCTCTAATGATAATTGACGTTGAACATTTTTTCATATGCCTGCTGTTCATTTGTATGTCTTCTTTTGAAAAATATCTATTTAGGTTTATTGTCCATTTTTTAATCAGAATACCTTTTCTTTTGCTACTGTGTTGAGTTTTTTATACATTCTGGATATTAACCTTCCTATCAGATACATTTGATTTTTTAAGTTGCCATTCAGAAGTTCAATAAAGATCCCATCTGAAACATTTTACATTCTTTAGCTTCTTATTAATTCAACATGATATTCCATAGATTAGATATATAATAGACCCATTTTGATAAGGCTCTAATAATAATCTCTAAGCTCTAGATTTCAATTTCCCAGTGAACTACATGGAACATGCTTCTCCTATCGGTACCTCAAATTCAACACAACCAAAACTGAACTCATCTATTCCATAAAAATGACTTTCTGCCCAATTGTATCTCCATTCACTCAAGATACCCATGCTCAACACTTTTCAGTCATCTTCAACCTGGTTTATCTTTCTTCCACCATGTCTAAATAGTTGCCAATCTCTATTGATTGAGTCTTTGAAATAGCTTTGAGTTTTCTTCTTTACTTCTGGGCCACTCCCATTACTTCAGTTCAAGTGTTTATGATTTCAAGACTAGATCACAAAATAATTATTTATTTGCTTCTCTCTTCTTTCCCATTTATCTGCTGAGTCTTTTCTTATCTACTGCTCACCTGTTAAGAAATAATCCTATGGAAATTATCGATAATACAAACAACAATAAATGTTGATGAGGATGTGGGGGAAAAGGTACACTCATACATTGCTGGTGAGAATGCAAATTGGTGCAACCATTATGAAAAGCAATATGGAGATTCCTCATAAAACTTGGAATGGAACCACCATTTGACCCAGATATCCCACTTCTCAGTTTATACCCAAATGACTTAAAATCAGCATATTACAGTGATGCAGCCACACCAATGTTTATAGCAGCTCAACTCACAATAGCTAAACTATGGAACCAACCTAGGTGCCCTTAAACAGATGAAAGGATTGAAAATGGATTTTAAAAATGTGATACACACACACACACACACACACACACACTCACATACACATATGATGGAATATTACTCATCCTTAAAGAAGAATGAAATTATGGCATTTGCAGATAAATGGATGGAGCTGGAGAATACCATGCTAAGTGAAATAAGCCCCCAAACCAGAGACAGAATATTTTCTCTGATATGTGGATGCTAATTCACAATTGGGAGGGGGGGTAGGGAAAATAGAGTTACTTATTTTAGATTAGATAGAGGGGAGTGGAGCTAGAAGGAGGGGAATGGGGGTAGGAAGGAAGAATAGTAAAGTAAAACCAAGTGCATGACCAATGTGATTTTACAACATGTACAATCAGAAAAATGAGAAGGTAT
This sequence comes from Spermophilus citellus, assembly GCF_964194105.1. Taxonomy (NCBI): domain Eukaryota; kingdom Metazoa; phylum Chordata; class Mammalia; order Rodentia; family Sciuridae; genus Spermophilus; species Spermophilus citellus. Next base: position 89,534,771 of record NC_138183.1, on the reverse strand, counting down.
ACTCCATTTGTGTATGATATATCAGAATGCATAAATGTATTCTATTGTCATGTACAACTAATTAGAACAAATTTTTTAAAAAATTAAATCATTCTTGGCTTCTCATTCCTATACCCAAACTTAACCTGGCTTTGAGACCCACGACAACCAGAGTTTACATTCTCACAGCATTATTTTTACTCCATCCCATCTGAACTCCAGCTAAGGTAGACTTCTATTTCCCCAAGCATAACCTGAAAGGTCTCCCTCCCAGACTTCACTCCTGCCCACCCTGCCAACCTGCCTACCTGATGTACCCTTTCTTTTCCTCCAACTCCCTTCCTCCATCTGCGACCAGGTATCAAATTTGGATCCTTAAAAGATCAGTTTGGTGCTGTTTCTGCCTTGGAAACACCACCATATTCCAATGAGAGTTCTTTATCTTGTCACTTAGCTACTATCTTTTTGTTGTTGTTGCTGCACTGCATAAAGATCTATTTTATATCACTTTATATTCTTCTAAATATCTTTACTCTTCACTAGGCTTTAAGTTTTCATAGGGTACTCATCTATTTATCTTCTTTCCTTCCACTATATCTAAGAACTCCATTTTTTATTTTGTGACTCCTACCTCATTTACCATTTCCTCAGACAAGATTTTCTTACTTCCTCAAAGAGTTGTTTATCCATAGATTTTATGTCTCAATTCAGACTTTAATTCCCAGCATTACTATTTTTTGTTTTGAATATATGTTACTGGAATACAAGGACAACTATGTCTTATTCATTCTTCTTGATCTTTGTCTATCTCAAACATACTACTGGGCTCATGTGATATATAGTACCCAGAAGCTTTAGTAAATTTTGCTACATTAAAACAAATTTCTTTAAGTTGGGCCCCCTAACCCTCCATAGTCCTAATAGTCAAGTGAGGTCCACCTGGAATTATTAATCATAGTAAAAAATTGGCAGTAACTTGAGTGTCCAAATTTAAGGATGATTAAACAGAATATGTCATAGCCACATGATATGTTGTTATGCATCCATTCAAAATTGTATTTATGAAAGTCTAAAATAACATAGAATTCTGATGCTGTATTGTTTGGTCAACAAATCTTTCCTATTAACTAAAGGTTTAAATGTAGAATATAATACATATATGATGACTAATATCATGTAAAACAAATAAACATATATAAAAATTATTCCCAAGATACAAAATAAAATATCCCAAAATATAAATGCTGGTTCATAGATAGTAAAAAAGTGTTTTCCCCCTCCTTCTTCTCTTCCCTTTCCCCATATCTTCTGTAATAAATGTATAATTTTATAATCTAAAGAACAAATATATTTTGCTGCCTACATAAATTATCTTCCTAGATCAGTTTTTAGTTTACATTTTGGCCATTCAGATTTTAATTCAAATTAAATTTTTATACTTCAGATTTTTGGGGCGGGGGTACCAAGGATTGAACTCAGGAACACTCAATCACGGAGCCACATCTCCAGCCCTATTTTGTATTTTATTTAGAGACAGGGTTTTACTGAGTTGCTTACAGCCTTGCTTTTTGCTGAGGCTGGGTTTCAACTTGCAATCCTCCTGGCTCAGCCTCCTGAGCTGCTGGAATTATAGTGTATGCCACCACACCTGGCTATACTTCAGATTTTTAATGAAAGTTTTCCTATATCATTTCTTCTATCTCTTCCCTATTCAAAATGAAGTAACAGTGTCTCTTTCCAAGAAAGGGACTTTCATTTAGGGATGTGAAAAGGGACCAGTGAACTCGCTGTCAGCAACCTCCCATTTGGTCAGGATTAGTCCAATCTTCACAAACAAGGTAGAAATTGTCATCTTCACACAAAGCAGCATTCTTCCTTTTAAACATCTTTTGAACAACAACAACAACAACAAAACCCTTACTTTTTTCCTTTTTTCTCTCTTCCTGCTATTCTACCCCACTTTCTTCTTTGTCTTACTCTATTTTCCAAAAATAAACTGAAAAGCACTAGAAATTCTCAGAGTCAGGCAAAAGGTGTAAATGGCCACTCTGATTTTCTGAATTTATGTGAAACCTTTCACTGTGTTCCAACTTTTTATTTTGGGTATATTTTCCTATTCGAGATGCCCATGAAAAAGCATATCAAACCAGTTTCATAAGACATTTTCTTTACTGGTGATTCACATCATAGCAATTAAGATCTGAGATCACAAAATTATTTTTCTTAGGGCAATGGATATCTTTCCTTCTTTACTCTATAGCTGTTTCTTCTCTCCCCTCCTCCTCTTCCTGCTGCTTCTTCTCATACTCTTTCTGCCATATATATTATTGTTTTGGGTTATATCACAAACTATGATTTAAGTACAAAAATGACAATTCATTACTATGGAAATTATTTTTCTAATGCAGTCAATGTCAGACTTGTGATTATGACATGCCTTCTTTGTGCTTTTCCTTTCATTTTAAAATGAGATCCCCCAAACAAACCTATGATTCCCTAATGATTTGACTAATGAACCAACAGCCTGACCCAAAGTCAATGAAATCTATAAGAATTTTTTTAAAAGATGGGTTAGATCATGACTTGATAGTCTAAATGGTGAGAAGGAAAACTATTTTACTGTATAGGGCATGATCAAACACTGTAAATTTATTTGTCCCTAAACCAGATAAGCATTTCAGCAAAGATATCCTCTTCTCAGTACTTTAGAATAGGGGAATATTTTCTACCCCAGCAAAGCATGGTTTGTTGGCCTTAAGAGAAAGAATGGTTAGGCATTCAAGATTCTGGAAAACTCCAATCACTGCAAAGAATGATTGACACATTTTTCAAAGTCTGTTGAAATTACTGAAGAAGTTTGCTATTCAAAACAGACGTCTATTAGAAAATGGGAACAAGAGATCATTGAGGATGATTGTCATTGAAACAGCTCTTTCTAGCACTTAACCTTTGGAGAATTTCTGGTGTGTTTATGTACATTGAATTTTTAATTGTTTTCTAGATAAGTAATCCTATTGATGAACACTGTTCATAATTGGAATAACTAAAAGTGTTGTGTAGCTTGGATGTCAATAACTGTCATTTCAAGACTCTCAATAATTTTCCTTGAAACAAAATTTTTGTCCCAATATTATTTACAGATAGAGACAAAAGGCATCCTTGAAAAAGATAGTTTATCAGCTCACACCTTCTTTTACCCAGAGAACAACAATGAAGGGAAATAGGAAGAGATGTGAAAACACTACAGGAATTTACAGACTTTGTAGCAAACCCAAGGGACTTCTCGGGACACACCAGCAAATGGAGAGAGAGAGGTTTCTCACCAACTTCCAAAGTGAAATTCACCGTTTTACATTCCAAGGGGAACCTGCTTCATTTAGAGGCCACTAATTAAAGTTTCTCTCCATTCAAAGGGAAGAGTCTCCATAGGAATGATTAATGGAAGTTCAGCCTGTGTGGAGTCCTGTCCCCAGTTTCATCTACAAGTGAGGCCTCCCAGCCCATTCCTGGGGTATTATCCTGTCTGTGTCTGTCTTCATGAATGGCTCTTATCTAAAACTATAGGTGACCTGCTGTCACCGCAACTTGTGGTGAACACACTTTGACCACTGAAGAGGCATTTTATCGTGTTTTGGATAAATATAGAGTCTGAAGCCAGTCTTCCCAGATTCAAATCTTAACTCTTTCACTCACTCAGTGTTTTAGAACAGGTGAATCAACCACTCTGTGCCTTCATTTAGTCATCTATAAAATACTAAATTCCTCAGAGGACTGTTAGGAGGAAATATAAATAAATGTAAAGTTTTTCACGTATTTAAATGTTTGCCATTCATACTTTTTCCAATACCATCTCAGAAATCACTTGGAGAAGTTCACAAAAGTAAACTGACATAGTTCTATATGTCGACTAATATGAATAACTATTCTTTATAACTTTCACACATAAAAATTTACCTTGTAAGCATTATTTTCATCATATAGCTGAAGTGGAGCCACTATGGTAAAAATGCGTTGTGCACAGAAGATTGGCTTAGGGAAAGCTGAGAATTTCACCTGAACCGTGTTTGTCATAAATAAACAGATGCCTAAGCCTGTCTGTGGTAAGTGGAGAAGGCACTGTGCAGAGGTGAAAATGTTCATCTTAGGTCCCCATTCAACAAAGGACGTTCCTGCAGCTTAGAGGAACCTGGGGAGCTGATGACCCCCAAATGTTGACTCAGGGCTCACCTCAGCTTTCTGCATAGCTCCAGCTCTTCTGGGACAGTCCCAGACAAGAACCCTGCAAGGCTGGGGTTCCAGGGCTCAGCACAAGGGCCTAGCATGGAACTTGTCCATTGGGCCTCTGGGCTCCTGTGTTTGCCAGTGGGCTGTCAGGTCTGTGTCAAGGTGTGATGGTTTCCTCTGCTCAAACCTAAAGAGGAGGCTCTTTCCTCCACAGATATCATAGCTCTATAAGCCTTCTGCACCTCCAACTCTGTCCCAGTCCTGCTTGCCTGAGAACCCAAACTAGTACAGCATCTTTTATCCAAATTTCATGTTTTATAACTAGTCTAGCTCATGCAAAAAAAAAAAAAACCACACACACAAAAAGGAGTTTTTCAGCATTTATTTTAAACATTTACAATTTACTCTGATTAAGACAGAACTGTGGGCTGGAGTTGTAGCTCAGTTGATAGAGCACTTGCCTAGTACATGTGAGGCCCTAGGTTTGATCCTTAGCATCACGTAAAAGATAAATAAATAAAATAAAGGTATTGTGTTCATCTACAACTAAAAAAAGGAAGCTGAAAAAAAGAAAGAATTGTGTCCTTTATAAGAAATCTAATCATAAAAGAAATACATAATGTAGAAAGTGAATATATCCTGTGATCCCAAATCTCCTAATCATGAGGTGCATGCCTTTCCAAGTTTTCTTAATATATATGTGTTAGTAGGTCTGGTTGTTATCATTTTAGAAAACAGAATCAAATTATCATTTAAAAAAACTTTAAAAAACACATTCTAGATATTATTATCTATACCCATACATAAAGATATACCTCATTTGATTACCAGCTACATAGAGCCCCATTGTCTGAATAGACCATAATTTCTTTAAACATTCTGTACAAATAGGCATTCACATTCTTGGTTTTTTCATGATTACAACAGACCTTTCATACTGCTTAGTTTGTGTTAACATATTGAAATGTTTATGAAAAGCATACACTTGTGTTTCCCTTTAATTTATTTGCATCATCTATTTGGGTCTTTCAGGAGAAGGGGTATAAAATGGGATTACAATGACAGAACCCACTTTTATAATTTTGCACTTTTAGGTAGTAAAATTTTGTAACTCATTTTCTGCTGAGTGGGGTTTTGTCCATAGTGGTAAGGGGTTCCCACATCCCATCTGTCCTCTTTCGCTTACTTGAGATCGGAATAACAGATCAACAGAGGACTGGGGCAGTGGGGTAGGGTTCAATGCAGAGAGCAGGGAATGGCTACTAACCTGTAGGATATACCCAGTCACTAGCCATATAAATGGCTCCTCCCTTACAGTTTTTGAGAGCTGTTCTTACAAAGGCCTCCTATGAACATAGACAGTGTGTGCCATAATATCCTAGACTCTATAACCTTTCCTCATTTTCTAGAAAACTAAGCTTTTGTTGTCTTGAAGAAATTCTTTCATCAAACTCTTAGAAAAGAAAAAAAATGACAAATGGTAAAGACAGACAGGTCCAATCAATGTTGGCATTACTGCCAGTTGAGTTTGTTTGGCCCATGGATCAAATGATTTTGCCAAGGTGAATTCACCCTGTCAGACATTCCCCTGGTCTTAGAGACAGCTTAAGAGCTGCTGTGCAATTTCTGCCAGAGCTAATTCTAACAAAAATGTCCTTGACTTGCAAATGTCAGGTGCATTTGTTTGATTAAAGAGCCCAGTAACCTCTGGGAGGCAGGAGGAAAGGTCTCTCATGCAGGGATGGAGGATAAAAGGCAAAATAGCATATAAGCACCAATAAATGGAGACCCAGAAGTTGACAGCATTTACTCACTAGTGACTCACAGGCAGATTCATTTTCTTTAAACAGCTCTTTGAAAATGATGAGAAGCATTTTAAAATCTATTTTTTTAAAAAGGTAGACCAGGTTTTTTCCTTTAGTTTTTTTCTTTCCCATTTAACTCAGGAGTACCAGTTATTTGGTTTGAAATTTTTCAATTTATATATTCATGAAGCCAAGCAGTTAAGACATAGGTGTGGTAAAAAATTACACTTGCGTAGGTGATTCTCAGATTTCAACTTGCTAAGGCCCACCCAAGGAGCTTACCAACATACCAAACTATGGTCCCAATGCAGAATTCTGACTTAGTACGTATAGGGTGGGGCCCAGGAATCTGTATTTTAATAACTCCAAGTGACTCTCAAATTAGAGATAGGAAGACTACATCCTGAAATGGCTGAACACTAGTCTAAAGCCTGCAAAACTCCTTATTTTTCTGTTCCTAATCTGTCAGTGAGTTTCTGCACAGCTTTCAGCCAAGTCACATTCACCATGTCCCAATTTCAGTCTATAAAGTAGGACTGATCATATTTGCCACCTACCTCATTACCATCACATGAGATAATGCCTGTGAAGTAGTTTAAATTCTTCAGTCTACAAGAGGTGCTATATTTCAAGTATTATCAAGTATTTATTTCCACTATTACAGTGACACTTTGTTTTGCAGGGACCCACAATAAGTGGCACCATTGCTATGAAAATACATTACGATTACTACTCTACAGGCACCAGCATATTAAATAACTTGCATACTAAAGAAGGATTGGTTTCTTCCTCATCTTTGACCTAAGATCCCACTTTCTACATGATTAATGCCATTTCTTTAACTACAGACCACATTTTCATATTCAATGGTATAATAGAATTCTACTAGAGAAACAGAACCAGTAAGAGATATGCTTATAGTGTGTGTGTGTGTGTGTGTGTGTGTGTGTCTGCATGTCTGTGTGTGTGTGTGTCTGTGTGTTTAGGGAGCAAGGGAGGAATTGGTTTAAATGGTTGTGAGTCTGCCTGGACAAGTACTTCTAGCAGGCTTGAAACTCGTGGCAAAGAGCACTGTGCTGTCCATGGGTACAATTTCTTCTTCCACATTTTACATAAAGTCAACTGATTGTAAATGGGAATCACTACAAAATACCTTCACAGGAACACCTAGATTAGCATTTAAATAACTAGGTGCTAATGTTTAGCAGAGTTGACACATAAAGGTAACCATCACACATGGCTTCCTATTATTTTTTGGTGCATGCCAAATTAAGTTGTTTATTGGGTTGGAAACAAAGAAGAGCTATCTAGATGTAGAAAAAAATAAACAAAAAAATAAACCACTTATTTTCAATTGATTTTTATTACTCTGTAGCTTGATAAATAGGGTAATAACTAGATCTTTTATGAGTCTGAAAAGATTCTTGCACCTGTTTACCAGGAACAAGAATACCTAGAAACAAGGCTTTTTTTTGTTGTTGTTGTTGTTGTTGTTGTAAGATCTTGATATTTTATAAGAAAAGGCATAAAAGTACTGAGTTCGGAAAATCCTGTTGTTTTATTTTCTTCTTAATATTTCTTATGCTAACAGTGACTAAATGTACCCTTGGACCTCTTCGATCCTAGTCCATCTCTCCTTCCAGGAGGGAAGCCTGGCCAATCAGAACAAATGCATCCCATTGCCCACAGTGATTGGCTCAGGAGAGTCTTGGGATTCTTGCTGGAACCAGTGGCAAAGGGTTGCCACCTTTTAACTGTTACAAAGCCAGTAGGAAAAACTCCTAAAATCATTGGTGACTGCTTGTTGCAACAACAGGAGCCCATGCCCAACAAAACAGAGCTGAGAATGAGGGTTACAGATACTGGGATCACTGTCCAAGTGACTGAATACTGTCATTCCTGAAGGCACTTGAATTTTGACTATTAACCAACAATTTCCCCTCTATGCCTAAACCAATTTGAGTTATATGCCTATAACTTGCCACTTAAAATTTCTGACCACATTAGATACCAGTTCTCTCTCTTCCTTTTTAGGATGTATTCCCAATGAGTTTGCTTTGGAAAAAAAAAAAAAAAACTAAAAAGAGAAGCATTTCTTTGGCTCTACCCCCAGGCTCATCTTTCTAGACAGTATTATCATGTTCCCAGGAATTAGCTCCCAAGATGGGGCAGCCAAGGTCATCCCAAGTTCTCCTGCTGAGCAAAGTGGGAGCCTCCTCTCAGAGGTCACAATCAGCCCTGCTGAGTTCTCTGATAGGCACTTAATTCTGCAAGAGAGTCGAGGGAATGAGAAACACATGTAGAAGGAACAAAAATTGCCACAATCTCTATTGACGTCTAGGCCAGCACCAGTCACCTCGATAGTGGAGTTAGAGGAGAGGAAAAGAGGAAATCAGGAAGGAAAGGAGGAAGGAAGAAATAGAGAAGAAAATGGAAATAAACTTAAGTTTCTACTATGTGCCAGGCTCTGTGCCAAACATTTTTCACATACATTATCTCATTGGCTCTTTACCACATTCCACAATGTTATATGAAGTTCTTTTATTGAGTACTTATTGCCATCTTCATTTTAATCTGTGAGAAAGTAGTTCTACAGATCTTAATTAGTTTTTCCAAAGATAATTACTTTCAGTGTTAGAGGCAGAGCTGAAATTTAGACCTGATTGTGTAATTCCAATATCTGTGTATATTTGTGTTCATTCTTTGAAAATATTCTCAATGAGGATTCCCAAGATATAAAAGAGAAAAAAGGAAGAGTGGTTACTAGCTTGCCTTTCCCTTCCCAACTCCAAAAAAGAGCCTGCAGCCTTCTCTCACTAATGTGGGACTTTAGGAGTACAGTTTGAAAAGCACATTTTTGGTAGAAAAATTTCCAGACTGCTTAGGACCCAGCTATCATCTGTTTCAGTGATGAGAGAAGGTAAGGAAGATGGTGTGTTGATCAGTTTATCATTGCTGTGACGAAAATACCTGAGAGAAACAACTTAAAGGAGGAAAGATTAAGTTTGGTTCAGTTTCAGAAGTTTCAGTTCATGGTCAGCTGGCTCAGTTGCTCTGGGCCTGAGGCAAGCAGAACATCCTAGATGAAGGGTGAGGTGGATCAAAGCTCTTCAGTACATGGCAGCCGGGAAACAGAGAGAGGAAGGGGCTGGAGACAAGATACAGTCCCCAAGGACATGCCTGTAAGGATCCATGCCATCAAATGGGTCCCTCCTCCTATAGTTTCTACCACCTCCCAATAAAGCCATAAAATTATTAATCCACTGATGAGATCAGAGCCCTCATGATTCAATCACTTCCCCAAAGCCCCTTCTCTGAACATTGTTGCATTGGGTGACAAGCCTTCAATACATGAGCCTTTGAGGAACACTTCAGATCCAAGACAGAATATATAAATTTAAAAGAAGATGTTCAAAACCCCTGGCAGTTCCAGCATCTACAAAGAAGCAGACACATTGTAGGTGATTAATAAATAATTGTTGAATAAATAAATGAGTAGCACCAAAAAAAACCTTGAATTTTATAGTAAGTAAAAAGAAAAAAAATTAATTTCTGGTTCTATTTTCTCTTTGCAATAACAATTCCCCTCCAAATTCTGCATGGGATTCTGTTTTCCATTGCTGGAGCTTTGGCGATGGTTTGTTGGAAGATTGCCTGATAAGATATGGTAGACACATTATCCATACTTCATCTCTGCTCTTTGTATCAGAAGGATGTGAAAGGCTTTTAAGAGCATTAGGGGAATACAAAGAATTGGGAGTGGAAGGAAGTATTGAATAAAAAGGAAGGGAAGAAGGTACTTTCTTGTGATTCAATGATAACATCTATTACCTTGTGAAAACAAAGTTTCTATATGCCATTCTACTTTGCACAGTTCTGAGGAACATGTCTCTGAATGGCATTTCATGAGTTTGACTATAAAAACAAGACTGAAACTAGCACTTCTTAAGTTCCTCACATGGGTTGGCCACTTAAATGGATCTCCATAAAAGTAAGCATCCTGATTTTGCATCAAAGGACACACCCCTTCCTCACTCTTGACCCTGACCAGCTTTCAAGAAATACTGACTCCACCTCTGGCTCCAGGATATGACCAATACCTTGGCCAATAAGAGCAGGCAATTGTTTGAGGACATAGTGGTTGGCTCAAGGAAGGACACATGATTCAGTCCAAGCCAGTCCAATCTAATCAGATCTAATCTTCAAATCCTTGCTTTCCAGGTGGATTTAGATCTGAGAAGTTATTAGGTTGGAGGAATTTTTCCCTCATATGAAATCTGAGAACAAAGCCAACAGAAGGAGAACAAAATGGAATTGTAAAGTGGGGGAAACAATACAAACAAAACAGATTGCACCTTTTGGCCATGAATCCAGTCTGAGCATTACCCTGAGACTTTTCAGGCACAGGAGCAAATAATTCCCACTCTTTACATTTAAACCAATTTAAGCTGGCTTTTCAGTCACTGACGAGTCCCTACAAATACAGGCATTTTATATACTCTTTCTTACTTGACATTCTTAACAACACTGTAAAGAAAATAATTATTCCAACTTTACACATAAGAAAATCAAAATTTGGAAAGGCTAGTTTACTTGTCCAAAGTCACACAGAGAATGTCAAGTCTAATTTTAGAAACTGAGGATTAGTCTGAAATCCTTGACTATCCAAAATCCATGCCCAAATTGCTGTCAGTAAGTATTATAAACAATTATGTGTCCTGAATCTATGAATGGATAACTTGATGCATTTAGGTTTCTTCAATATCCTGTATGTGTACCCATGCACATATGTTTTCAATGTAGACAGATGGTGTGAAGTGAAAGTTAAGAGCTTGAACTTTGAAACCACGTTCCCTGGTTCAAACCCCAACTCTACCTTATACTGTGTTTAAACTAATATTTTAACCTAGGGCAAATTAATCTCTGTGCCTTATTTTCCTCACCTGAAAATTGGACAAGGATAATGATAGAATTTGCCTTGTGGGACTGCTGAATTAGCTGAGCTGACACATGTGAAGTACTTGGAAAGTATCCAGCATAGTGCTAGTGCTATTAATACATGGATTGTTCCCCAAATATATCCCAAATTGAAAAAAAATCCATCATATTTATTTATTTATATTATTCTTTTTTTATTGGTTGTTCAAAACATTACAGATTGCAGAATCACATCGGTTACACATCCACATTTTTACATAATGCCATAATAGTAACTGTTGTATTCTGCTACCTTTCCTATCCTCTACTATCCCCCCTCCCCTCCCCTCCCATCTTCTCTCTCTACCCATCTACTGTAATTCATTTCTCTCCTTATTTTTTTCCCATTCCCCTCACAACCTCTTATATGTAATTTTGTATAACAATGAGGGTCTCCTTCCATTTCCATGCAATTTCCCTTTTCTCTCCCTTTTCCTCCCACCTCATGACTCTATTTAATGTTACTCTTTTCTTCCTGCTCTTCCTCCCTGCTCTGTTCACAGTTGCTCTCATTATATCAAAGAAGATATTTGGCATTTGTTTTTTAGGGATTGGCTAGCTTCACTAAGCATAATCTGCTCTAATGCCATCCATTTCCCTGCAAATTCCATGATTTTGTCATTTTTTAGTGCTGTGTAGTACTCCATTGTGTATAAATGCCACTTTTTTTTAACCATTCATCTATTGAAGGGCATCTGGGTTGGTTCCACAGTCCAGCTATTGTGAATTGTGCTGCTATGAACATCGATGTGGCAGTATCCCTGTAGTACGCTCTTTTAAAGTCTTCAGGGAATAGTCCGAGAAGGGCAATAGCTGGGTCAAATGGTGGTTCCTTTCCCAGCTTTCCCAGGAATCTCCATACTGCTTTCCATATTGGCTGCACCAATTGGCAGTCCCACCAGCAATGTACAAGAGTACCCTTTTCCCCACATCCTCGCCAGCACTTGTTGTTGTTTGACTTCATAATGGCTGCCAATCTTACTGGAGTGAGATGGTATCTTAGGGTGGTTTTGATTTTTATTTCTCTGACTGCTAGAGATGGTGACCATTTTTTTATGTACTTGTTGATTGGTTGTATGTCCTCCTCTGAGAAGTGTCTGTTCAGGTCTTTGGCCCATTTGTTGTTTGGGTTATTTGCTTTCTTATTATTTAATTTTTTGAGTTCTTTGTATACTCTGGATACTAGGGCTCTATCTGAAGTGTGAGGAGTAAACATTTGTTCCCATGATGTAGGCTCCCTGTTTACCTGTCTTATTGTCTCTCTTGCTGAGAAAAAACTTTTTAGTTTAAGTAAGTCCCATTTGTTGAGTCTAGTTATTAACTCTTGTGCTATGGGTGTCCTATTAAGGAATTTGGAGCCTGATCCCACAATATGTAGATCGGAGCCAACTTTTTCTTCTATCAGACGCAGACTCTCTGATTTGATATCAAGGTCCTTGATCCATTTTGAGTTAACTTTTGTGCATGGCGAGAGAAGGGGATTCAGTTTCATTTTGTTGCATATGGATTTCCAGTTTTCCCAGCACCATTTGTTGAAGATGCTATCCTTCATCCATTGCATGCTTTTAGCCCCTTTATCAAATATAAGATAGTTGTAACTTTGTGGATTAGTCTCTGTGTCCTCTATTCTATACCATAGGTCCACCCACCTGTTTTGGTACCAGTACCACGCTGTTTTTGTTACTATTGCTCTGTAGTACAGTTTGAAATCTGGTATCGCTACACCTCCTGATTCACACTTCCTGCTTAGAATTGCTTTTTCTATTCTGGGTCTTTTATTTTTCCATATGAATTTCATGATTTCTTTATCTATTTCTAATACCAATACTTCACAATCTATTTCAGGAGATAGAAAAAGAGGGAGAACTTCCAAATTCATTTTATGAGGCCAATATCACCCTGATTCCCAAACCAGATAAAGACACCTCAAAGAAAGAAAACTACAGACCAATATCCCTAATGAATTTAGATGCAAAAATCCTCAATAAAATTCTGGCAAATCGTATACAAAAACATATCAAAAAGATCGTGCACCATGATCAAGTAGGATTCATCCCTGGGATGCAAGGCTGGTTCAATATACGGAAATCAATAAACGTTATTCACCACATCAATAGACTTAAAGATAAGAACCACATGATCATCTTGATAGACGCAAAAAAGCATTCGACAAAGTACAGCATCCCTTTATGTTCAAAACATTAGAAAAACTAGGGATAACAGGAACTTACCTCAACATTGTAAAAGCTATATATGCTAAGCCTCAGGCTAGCATCATTCTAAATGGAAAAAACCTGAAGGCATTCCCTCTAAAATCTGGAACCAGACAGGGATGCCCTCTCTCACCACTTCTATTCAATATAGTTCTTGAAACACTGGCCAGAGCAATTAGACAGACAAAAGAAATTAAAGGCATTAATATAGGAAAAGAGGAACTTAAATTATCACTATTTGCGGATGATATGATTTTATACCTAGAAGACCCAAAAGGGTCTACAAAGAAACTACTTGAGCTAATAAATGAATTCAGCAAAGTGGCAGGATCAAAGGCATTCCTGTATATCAACGGCAAATCTTCTGAACTGGAAATGAGGAAAACCACCCCATTCACAATATCCTCAAAAAAAATAAAATACTTGGGAATCAACCTACCAAAAGAGGTGAAAGACTTATACAATGAAAACTACAGAACCCTAAAGAGAGAAATAGAAGAAGATCTTAGAAGATGGAAAAATATACCCTGTTCATGGATAGGCAGAACTAACATCATCAAAATGGTGATATTACCAAAAGTTCTCTATAGGTTTAAAGCAATGCCAATCAAAATCCCAGCGGTATTTCTTGTAGAAAAAAAATCCATCATATTTATGCCTTTTCTTTTTATGCTGCCCAAAATGACACAATGAGGCACATACTTAGCAATTATTTCTCCCAAACAAGATCCTTCAAAAAAGTCTTCATCTACCAACACAAGTCGAGAGCAGTAAGAAGCTACCAACATTAGAAAGCTATTTTAAGACTCTCATCAGTTATTATCATCATCAAAACATGATAAATATATTTACAAGTACTGTATCGGCTTCTACAAAGGAGTTGTTTCTGATTCACATGACAAGGGATGCCATGAAACCCATGAGGAGGAAGCAGCTATATCCTGGCACAGAAGGGTAGGGATCAAGATCGTTTTTTATCAGTGCAAATAGTTGCAAATCCTTCAGCCTAACTGCCATCCCTTTGCCTTGTGCAATTATCGTGTTCCTAATGTATCCATAGACTTTAATTCCACTCACTCATAGAAGCTCCCTTAGTTTCTATCCTAGATGCACTTAGCAGACCTTGCTTATCTGGAGGAGAGCCCTGTTTATTTACAAAAGCTAAAGCAGGCATTGTCCCAGAGCATTCATCTTGTTCCTACTGTCATATTCTCCATCACAGATGTATAGGATCCTCATCACCTTTATAAAGTCTCTCCTCTTGGGGAGAAAATGGAACCTGCCTTGTCAGCCTCCCCTAGACCCTACTAACACTCCACTACAATGCAAGGGATAGACCCCCGAAGTCTCAGCTTACATCACAAGGAATGGACCATCAGAAACCCAGCATGCTCTGATCAGAGAAAGAAAGGCCCTAACAAAGGGCAGATGATTAGCTGAAGCACCATAGAAAAATGACAAAATCTTTTCTTCTTCCTCTGTCACATTGGGAAGGAGTTGGTAAGGCTGACAACTTGGGAGACAGAGTTCAGCCAAACTGAATATCTCCACTATAGGGATTTACTAACCACAATATGACTTAATTGTGAAGGGGATTTTGCTTCTCTCCAACTTACACTGTAGAATGTACATTGGGAGTCACTTGGTATATGTTGGATCAGTTAAAATTTGGATTAGCTGCAAGTGGTATAAAATCAAAATTAATAGTTGATTAAATTAACCAAAAGTACAGATTTTTTTTCTTATCTATACAAAAATATTCCAGGAACTACCTATCCATGAGAAGAAGGATTCAGCCTCTTTCTTTTATTTTGCTCTGTTATGGTCCACCTCATGGTCCAAGATGGCTGCCAGGTCTCCAACCATTATTTGAATTTCAGCTAATAGAAAGGAGACAAGACAGAAGAAGGGACAAAGAAAACATGTTAGGTATTTTATAAAGAAATCTTCTAAAGGCTGCCCCATATCTTCTGCTTAATATTATTTATCAACACAGAATAACCAGATACCATAATGAATAGATATCTGGTCTAATGAACCTTACACACACACACACACACACACACACACACACACACACACAGAATTAAATTGTAGATCCTTTTATCCATAGCAGAGAGGGTAAGCATCTCCTCTGACTGAGAGCGCTGCTTTGCCAAACTTTTCTTATGTGCTAGACATCGCCCACACAGAGACTGCCAGCTTTTTTAAAGCCTGTATTAAGGTTAGCATTCTCTCTCTCTCTCTCTCTCTCTCTCTCTCTCTCTCTCTCTCTCTCTCTCTCCCCCCCCATAAAATAAACTTACTTGCATATGAAAATTGTTTTTAGATTACTAAAGAAACTTGATTTTCGTCTTCTTGGGAGCATCACCTTATTTATCTAATACTATTATTAATATATTTAATATTGCTATCATAATGTTCTTAAAATGTCACTCCTATTATTTATAAACCAGGGAGAAGTACAAAATATTTAGACCACAAATCCTTGGTACTGGCCCAATATTCCAAACTCAGACTCATCATACAAATCTAATTACTTTGGTTCTCCAGCTCCTTCCTGAATCGTCCGGTCAGTCTAAAAGAGGAAAAGGGGAAAGGAGGAAAAGGAGTGTGGGGAGCCACACTGAGTTACCACGCCTTCCAGTCCTCATGCACCACGAGGATCTGAAAGATCACTGTAGTCTGACGTGGTAGTGCCATGACTTGTGACTCTGTCTTCCCCCCAGCCCCCACTCAGATAGCAAGGCCAGACTTCTGATAGTCATATCCCTGGGGTTGACCACCACCAATCACCAGGAGTGACCCTGAGTGTTTTAGTTGTGAGGAACGCGACAAAGGAGCCCAATACTTTCTAACCCTCTATATCACTCTATATTTTAAAATAATAACAATAATATGGATTCCAGCCAGATGCAGTGGCAAATGCCTTAATCCCAGAGACTCAGAAAGCTGAAGTAAGAAGATTGCAAGTTCAAGGCCAGGCTCAGCAACTTAGACTCTGTCTCAAAAAATTAAAACAGCAAGGGATGTAGCTAAGTGGTAGAGCACCCTGGATTCAATCCCCAGTACTACCCAAAAATAAATAAATAAAGAGTTACAACTGTGTCTATGTGAGTGGGCCGGGAGGACACTCCTACATGGAGTGTCTGTTGAGCTGATGGTCTCTGTGAAGTCCAGGACAATGGTTATGAAGACAGACTTTATAACCAGACAGTCTGGGCTCAGTGCTCAGCTCTACCACATACACAGCAAGTGATCTGGACTGAATTACTTTCTGCATATTTTCTACCGCAGATGTATAGGTTTCAATACATATGCAATATCCTCCAATGGCACAGACTGTTTCTGAGCTAAAATGGTTTCATAGACATAAAATATTTTTTCATAAGTACCTGACACATAATGATGTGCTTAGATGATAGTGAAAAATATTAACCACTATCATTAGTTTATACATTGGAGTCTTCCTCTGTGTGAAAAAGTGAGCTGGACGATATTTTTGCTCTTTTAAGGATAATTAAAAGGATCTGCTCTACAAATAATTACTGGTAGATTACTATAGTTTTTCTCAGTTAAGCACCTTTACCTTTTATGGTAAAAGGGAGGGAAAAGAAAGGAAGAAAGGGAAAAGATGAGGCAGGTGGGCAACCGAAACTTGTAGCAGATGGCCTCTGAGCATGTACTTGGGGAACCTGAGACCATCACTGAGAAAAAAGAGACAAGCCCCTCCCCAAATTTCTCTGTATTTCCAATCCCTCAGGGAGATCATGCTCTGCAACTAATGGCTGTGTGTGCTTCCAGGCAGGGAGCAGGTGTTAATCTACACAGACCAGTTAATAGCCATTAATGGCACTTAAAAATCCAATAAACCAGGAAGGACATTCTAGCCATAGGTATCTGAACCAGAATCCGGCGAGGTACTTCCTGGTGTGGTAGCACACATTATCACCATCATCACCTATGGCAGAAACAACCAATAACAAAAACATTTTATGTTCAATCATATGTGCTAGTAGGCACTGTGCCAGCCTTGCAGATAAAAAGATTAATGAGATCCGATTGCCGGCCCCAGAAGCCTATGGTGAGAAAGGCAGAGCAGTCTGTAACTGACTACAATCTAGCGATACAATATAGATGAGAACTGTGCAGGGAAAATGAACCCCGGTCCATGGGAGAGGATGATTAATGGTCTGTTTTCTGCTTGAAATGGGACCTTTTTAACATCAGATACTGCTCAAGAGCAAAGGGAATTCTCCAAACAAAACAGCAGTGGTGGTACAAAACAAAGGAACACAACGAAATGCAAACAAGCATGTCTTCTAAAACTCCTTGGAAAACTTCAGGGAAAATGTCAGACTGAAGAGCTACAGAGCATACTTTTCCTCCTGCCCGGCTCTAAACACATAGTGGATAAAACAAAACCATTTTTTAAAAACATCCTAAATTCAAAAGAAAGTCTTGACTATCCTTAAGGCACCAGGAAATAAAAGGTAAAATTAAAAGCTACAGAGATAGATCTTGGAGATAATGCCATGGCTTTTGGAAGAAGTGGGTTGGAGATACCAGATCAACCCTAGCAATTTTGATGCCTAGAAGGGAATCAATAATTTAGCCTTGAGCCAGAGCCTGGAAGAAGTATTTGTTTCAAGAATAGGTGACTAGAAAAATATAATTTTGTTGGGCCTAATGAGTAGCAAAGAAACATATCACTTCCCAGAACCTAAATAAAAACTACCTGCCTATATAATCATCCCCTTTTACCACAGCAATTTGGTTCCAGGAGCCTCCTCAGATACCCAAATCTGTGCATGCTGAAGTCCTTTGTACACAATGCCTAGTATTTACAAAAACTTACACATATCTTCCTATACTTTAAAGCATCTCTAGGTTACTTATAATACTTAATACAATGTGAATGTTATGTAAATAGGTGTCATAAGGAAATAACAAAAAAAGTCTATACATCTTTAGTATGGGCACAATTTTTATGTTTCCAAATATTTTCATCTACAGTTGGTTGAATCCACAAATGTGAAACCAATGGATATAGAGGGCTGGGTGTCATGTGTAAATTAGGAATTCTTTGCATGGTACCATGATGCTAACACCAGGAAAAATGGTCCTATGCAAGTGAAACCCATTGGACATCTGGTAGAACCAAGCAAAAATTACTGCTAGGGATGCTTCCATATTCCAGGAATCAGAAACTCCCATAGAAAAACAAAATACTGAAGCTGAGCTTACAATCCAAAGTGAAAAGCCATAATAGGAAACAATCCACAATGAGAGAAACCCAACAGATGCAACATTCAAATACTCTAAAATGTCTGAAAGAGGCTTAAAAATAACAAAACGATACATACGCATATGTATATGTATATATCTGTACATAAAAACTTTGTATGCTGAATAATTAAGTAAGCAAATATATTTAGTATGACCCCATATAGAAAGGCCATTGTCCCATAAGTGTTTAAATTTCCACTTTTAGTAAATCATTCCTTTGAGGGAGCATTTCCTTCTTTCAGCTGTCCTTTTGATACATATAAATGTTCCTGGATAATTAATGCATGTTATCCTTTCTCAGCTTTCATTTTTCATTGGAATCTTCTGTGGTGCTCTTCCAAAATGGACCCAACCCAGTGAAATACTCGTTTAAGTAGATTGTGGAATGTAGGAATCTGTATATTTAACTAGTGTCCTGAATGATTTCCTGTGTGGCTCAGGAGGGGAGTGCAATAGGGGTGTGTTTGAAATGCTGACCAAGCAGTCTGAAGTAGAAATGGTTTAGAGGTTGGGAAGGTGTCGTTAAAAACTCTGTATTCTAAGTTAGAATAATTTTATTTATATAGAGCTAATCATAGTCCATAGTTATATACCTTTTAAGTCATATTGGCTATTTACCTTTTATTTAAGATGAGTTTTTAATATGTTCTTATGGAAATTGGTAGTAGAAGTGAAAAGAAAGGGAAAAGGGGGAACGGAACATTTGCTAAATCAAAAGTTAAGAATGAATTAGAAGGAAGGACACTATATTTATTGTGACTCCTTCAAATATAACTTGGGGCATCAGAGATTTGTACTACATAATAAATTTGTTCTTCCTTATTTCCAAACTTCCTTCTAGTGAAGGAGGCCATGTGGCTAGTTCTGGCCAATGGGAAATAATCAGAAGCAGCATGTATTACCTGCAGAACTAACAGTGAAGAGTTGCAGGCAAAGCTCTGTCACTTTCTTCCCCTCCTCCCAGCATGGATATCCACTGTCCAGAGGTTCACCAGTCCCCACGGGCTTGCCTGCAGGAGAGGAAATAAACCTTTGTGGTGTTGTTTGATTAAATTTGACTAGGGGATAAGGAATGAGAGGGTGTTTGTTACTAGAGCATTTCCTAGCCTAACATCAATCTATGAGAAAAAGAAATAAAGAAAATAGCTTCCCATGTCCAACCTGAAGGATATTAATAATAGTTATAGTCTCACACCCTCTTTTCTGTCATGACTACCAACATCTTTAAATTGCTAGAGATAAATAAATACCCCAACAAACTCCAGGATATCACTTATTCGTGGTCTTTTCCTACAACCCTTTACTTTATATGGAGTTCCACGAAGCTATGATCAGGATATGTAAAGGAGTTAAAGGATTATTTTGTTTTGACTTGTTTTGTTTTGTTTGTCGGAAGCAAAAGATCCTGATATTCTGGGTCCATGCCTGAGAAGAACACAGGCCCTTACCTGGCAATGTGCACATCTAACTGACCTCCACAGAGTTTAGTTTTCTTTTGGTGTAAAGAGAATAACAGAGCCAAGCAGATGTCCAGGCCACTCCACAGCTGTTTGATTTACAATGTGACGCTAAATTTATGAAATCATCTGGGGAACTCTATGACATCCTAAGGTTTCAGGAAGGGAAATTCACAGGTTTGAGTCAATCCAGGTTCTATGCTGTCACATTACTGTGAAGTTCCCAAAGGACAGACATGGAAGCTAAGGGAGAGGGCAAAGAAGAAACATAAAGCAACATGCTCTCTTCCTTTACAGAAACAAGCGAAAACTCAAGAGAAAGAGAAAGCAGGGACAGGATTCAAAAGAAGGAAGGAAAACAACCCATTTTTCAAACTGATACCTTCCCCTAAGCTCACTTCCCAACTCCCACCCCAGCATGGATAGAGTTCAGGAACCATTCTTACCACAGTGAGGGAACACCTGCCCTGGGGTTCATTTAAAAGGTGACACCATTTATTCCACACGCTTCCTTTTCTTATTGGGCTCACAATTAAAAACATAGGGTCTCTGTGGGATGAAAATTGGTCTGTTCTGGAGATTAGTGAGCAAAAGAGAACAAAATAAAGTTTGACAACATGAGAGTTGAGAAGCCTATCCCCAGGCAACACAGTGAGTAATTGGTAACCAGTTTCAGTACAGGAACTTGCAGAGACAGAACCTGAACAAGCCCTTGTTTTCTGCTACTAAGTGAAGATCATGATCACCACATTTAAAAAGATCACTTTGAACTTCTCTTTTGCTTTTTAAAAAAATTACAAAATCATTGGCCATGAAGTTTGCCACCCACCCTTGTGATAAAAAATGAAAATGAAAATCAAGTGTCCTACAAGCATTACAATATTTGTCGTGGGATATGTGAGGGAGTTGAAGTTGTGGGACACATGGAAATGAGGCTTTAGATCACTGGGTTTGAGATGCTAATTCAGCTATACTTTGATGGATTTGATGACATATAAATTTTAAATTCTGTATGACAGAGAACATCAGAGATAAAATTTAAAAATAAGCAATGTATTGGAGAAAAGAATATGCAACATATTAAAGGATTATTACCCAAAATATATAGATCTCCTATGAATCTCTAAGAGGTCCATATCTCAATAGTTAAGTGAGCAAAAGCTATAAAGAGGCAATTTTCAGAAGAATTGCAAATGTCAACAGATGGTGAAATGTCAATAAAAAGATGGTGAACATTATTAATATAAAAAAAGAAATGCATATGAATGATCAGATATTAATTTTTGCCCATCAGCTTGGCAAAAAATAAGAATATTAATGACTTCAAATGTTGAAGGTAATATGAAGAAACAAGCATTCTCACTCAATGCAAAAGAAATGTGCATTTTAAAGTCTTTTATGCGAAGGGAGGGAAGCAATTTGGCAAGAGTTATTGAAATTTTAAATGTGCCCAAACTTTCAGCAGTTTCATTGCTATCAACTCACTCTAGAGAAAACACACATATGTCCAAAGAGCATGAATAAGATGTTGTTGGCTTTATTGCAGATTAAAAACTGGAAACAACCCAAGCATCCATCAATTAGGGAAGTGATTAAGTATATTATGGTATATCCACATAACGAAAATAGGATATGTGAACCCATTAAACCAAATGAAAGGAAAAGGCCTGGAAATATAACTCATCAAGCTACTAATTAGTTTCCTTTGGGATGGACAATGGTCATGGGAAAGGTGGAAGGGCTGCTTTAACATTTTACTTCAACCATTTCCATATATTTTTTATTACAAGGAATTGTAGGCAACAGGAAATTATGGACTAGATAATCCATTTGGTTTTGTTGTTTAAGAGAGGCAAAACTGTACAGTAGTTAATATTATGGACTGAAATCAGACTTCCTGCATACTCTAATACAGTAATCTTTATTATCCCCAGAGAACATTTTCCAAGACCCCTAGTAGGGGCCTGAAATATGGATAAGGCTAAACTCTACATAAAACATGCTTTTTTCCCTGTATAAACATACTTATAATAAAGTTTAATTTACAAATTTAGCACAGAGAGGGATTAACCATAATAAATAATACAACAATTATAACAATATACTGTAACAAAAGTTATGTAAGTGTGGTCTCTCTCTCAAAATATCTTATTGCACTGCATTCATCATTCTCATTGCAGTGATAGGAAATGACACAATGCCTACAAGATGAGATGAAGTAAGGTGAATAACATAGACCTTGTGACATATTCTTAGGTTATTACTTCCCTTCCCCATTGATTCCTGGGAAGCTGATATAAGTACCATGATGATATCTCATGCCATTCAGCTCCCTCCTGTCCAGGATATAAATCATCCATTTGCCCAGAGTATCCATGCTATATATGCTACTCTTCATTATTCATCATGGTTGTCAAGTCACCTGTCATGGCATCACATTGATTTCTTGAGGTCTCCCTTAGAACAACATGCAATTTGAAACCAATAAGTTTATTTCTGGAATTTTCCACTTAACATTTTTGGAAAACAGTTGACTGTGGGTAACTGAAATCACTGGTAATAGGGGAATAGTACTATCATTATTATTAACATTGTTTTAATTGGCAGAAATTTAGGTTATATTTCCTTCTGTCACTGTTTAATCATAATAATTATCTTGGCTAACTAATAATATAAAATATAAATTTTATTATTGTTAATATTTAGACATATGGACAAAGCATGGAATAATTCATCATATTTACAGAGTTTAAAACAAATATTATTAACACTGTAAAAGTAATGACTTTTAAAGCTGTAAAAATAACCAAAATAGGAATTAAATTTAAAAAAAAATTGAAAAATGGAGAGACAGGAATCCATCAGCTAATATGAGTTGCTTTAGCTAAGACATTTTATACTGGAAGATCAAGAGATTCTATTTAAATTTACTAAGTCAAGAAATAGAGGCATAATATTTTCTTTAAAATATGGAAGTAGGTATCAAAGCACTAAAAAGTGAATGATCCAAAGAGATTTCTAAAAGAAGTATCAAAGATGCTCTTATTTTCTAAATGATATATTCTCATGCATTTGATTTTAATAACATAATGAATTATTATCATAATACTAAAATCCCAGGAGGTTCTTTTCACAGTTGAGGCTTATTGTGTGTGTTTGGAATATGTTGATTGCCATATATTATGTTAATCAAGAGATCAAGATTATATTGCCAGGTGCAGTGACACAAGCCTATAATCCCAGAGACTCAGGAGGCTGAGACAGGAGGACCTCAAGTTCAAGGTAAGTCTCAGTAACTTAGCAAAACCCTTAGAAAGGGCTGGAGGTAAAACATCCCTGAATTTAATCCCCAATACCAAAAAAAAAAGACTAAGCAAGAAAGATTTATACTGCCCAAACTGGTAATAGTTGTTGTCCCTAGGTGACTGAAGAATGGGAGTAAGATAAATATCTTAAATTTTTGCCTCATTTGTACACTGTGTCTGTATCACCAACCAAAGCAATAGTTTTGTAAGTATTCTGTCCTTCCACTTATGGCCCTGATTACATGGTAGAACCCTTAAACTTCTAGATGAAAAGTCTCATCAGAGTTTACACCACTTATTTCAGTTTCTGTATCTCTTCCTTTAGCTAAATCTGCTTCCTAATCCACAGTTACCTCTGAGAATTCCAGGAAGAATAAATTGTATCATCTTGCACATAGCTACAAATTCTCACTTAACCTGTCTGTTTGGGAAGACATCATTAAACAATGAAAATAATTCACCTCCTTCTGTGTTCTGATCAATGAACAATATGGATAAAGAATAATGCAAAGCAATGTATGTGTTAGTGACCCAGGAATTCACTGGCTATTGGCTGAAACACGACACAGGTTGAATCATGCAGAGTTGCCCGGGTAAGTGTCCAGCTATGTCAGACACATGTCTACAGACTGTGGCCACATGCCATCTAGCAGCATGTCTAATAATCACCACAGTTTCACAATAGAGAACATAACAGTATTTCAAGATACCCATAACTTTAATAATATGTGAAAATATCACTACTTCATTTGCTGGAAAAGACCAAGAGTCATTGATATTGATTATGTTAATAAGGTTTATTACATTCTTTTAAAATGTCTTCATTGGTGCTTTATAGTTAAACATAATAGTGGGGCTCGTTTTGACATAATAATGCATGCATAGAATACGATTTGCTTCATTTCAGTCCCCAGTTCTTTCTCTTTTCCTGCCTTCCTCATTCCCCCTGTTCCTCTTCCCCTACTCTGTTGGTCTATCTTCTATTTATTTATTTATTTTAATTGGCACTTTACAGATTTACATAAAGGTAAAATTTACTGTGGTATATTCATATGTGTGTGTGTGTGTGTGTGTGTGTGTGTGTGTATCATAACTAGGTAAATTTTATTTCAGAATTCTTCCCTTTTTCATGTGTCCCCTCCCTTCTCTTCCAAGTCCTTCTCTGCTCTATGGATCTCCCTTCTATTTTCATGTGATTCCCCCTTATTTTCTGCTAGCTTCCACATATAAGAGAAAACATTTTACTCTTGATTTTCTAAGTCTACCTTATTTCATTTAACATGCTGTTCTTCAGTTCCATCCATTTACCAGAAAATGACATAATTTCATTCTTCTTTATGGCCTGGGTAAACTCCATTGTGTGTGTATAGCTCATTTTCTTTATCCATTCATCTGTTGACAGGCACTCGAGCTGGGTCCATAGCTTGATTTTTGTGAATTGTCCTGCTGTGAGCCTTGATGTGCCTGTATCACTATAACATGCGGATTTTAGTTCTTTTTTTTTTTTTTTTTTTTTTTTGGTTTGCTCAGATTCTTTTTTTTTATTAGTTGCTCATGACAATACAATGATCTTGACATATAATACATTTGAATCAAATAGGGTATAATTTCTCATTTTTCCAAGTGTACAGGTTGCAGAATCACATTGGTTATATAGCCACATATATATATACAGCAATACTAGTGTCTATTTTATTCTGCTGCCCTTCCTAAAAAACAGCAAAGATTAAAATAGCTGGGTCACACAGTGGTTCCATTACTAGCCTTTTGAGGAGCCTCCCTACTGCTTTCCAAAGTAGTCATACTAATTTTCAGTCCCTCCTACAACATATGAGTATACTTTTTTCCTAACACACTCACCAACATTGATTATTATTTTATTCTTGGTGATTGCCATTCTTATTGGCATGAAATAAAATATCAATGTAGGTTTGATTTGTATTTCCTTCATTACTATGGATGTTGAATATTTTTTTCATGTATTTGTTGACCATCTGTACATCTTCTT
This sequence comes from Spermophilus citellus, assembly GCF_964194105.1. Lineage (NCBI taxonomy): Eukaryota > Metazoa > Chordata > Mammalia > Rodentia > Sciuridae > Spermophilus > Spermophilus citellus. The sequence continues at coordinate 89,509,514 of NC_138183.1, read as the reverse complement.
TTGAAAAAATGTCTGTTTAGTTCTTTTGCCGTTTATTGATTGGGTTGTTTGGTGGTGGGGTTAAGTGTTTTGAGTTCTTTATACAGTCTAGATATTAATCTCTTGTAGGAGGAGTAGCTGGCAAAGATTTTCTCCCATTCTGCAGGCTCTCTCTTTATTCTTTTGTTTCCTTTGCTGTGCAAAAACTTTTTAATTTGATATCATTCCTATATTGATTCGTGGTTTTATGTCTTAAACTTTAAGGGTCTGTTAAGGAACTCACTGCCTGCACAAATATATTGTAGTGTTGAGCTTATGCTTTCTTCTAGCAGTTACAATGTTTCCAGTCTAGTTCCTAGATTTTTGATTCACTTTGAGGTGACTCTGGTGCAGAGTGGTAAAATAGAGATAACTTCATTCTTCTACATATGGATATCCAGTTTTCCCAGCATCACTTGTTAAAATGCATTCTACTGTCATATATAACTAATTAGAACAAATAAAAACAATTATATTCTTAAAAAAATAAAAAGAAGGAAAAGAGATTCACATTCTGCGTACATGGATTTGCAAATTGGCACACCATTAAGAATATTTAATTATATTTAAGGTTATGTAGATCCTACAATGTAGGCTTGGATTTTGAGTTCTCTAGAGAAGCATTCTTACACTGCTCAAGGAGACATGCAGAGGTTGATAATTACAGCATTTCTCTCAAGGGCAAATAATTATAAATCTATATATCTATCAGTTAAACAAATGTTTAAAAATTGTGATATTGTACAATAGTTGAGAGTATTAAACAGTTAAAATTAATGAAGTAGATGTATATATGATAGTGTGAATAAATCTTCAAGACATAATTTCAAATGAAAAAAGTAATATGTAAAGGATGCACACAGAAATTTATCACACCCAGAAATTCTTAATGAAAACAATAATAATATAGTGTTTGTGGACATAGAAACTGCACTGACCTGCTAGCTATTTTACCAAAATTAATTATCTCTTCTTCACAGTAAAATGAATTTTAGCTGGTTGTGGCCTCCAACTGGACACTACATTTTTCTATTTTTACTATGCAAGACCTCAAAGAGCTTTTATTTATGCTGAACTATCTATTGATACTTTTCATATTCAAAGTTAAAACTCAAACTTTTTTTTATGTTCTAAATGTTATACTACAATTTATATTTATTTATTTTTTTATTGGTTGTTGACAACATTACAAAGCTCTTGATATATCATATTTCATACATTAGATTGAAGTGGGTTATGAACCCCCAATTTTACCCCAAATGCAGATTGCAGAACCACATCGGTTGCACATCCATAATTTTACATAATGCCCTATTAGTAATTGTTGTATTCTGCTACCTTTCCTATCCCCTACTATCCCCCCTCCCCTCCCCTCCCATCTTCTCTCTCTACCCCATCTACTGTAATTCATTTCTCTCCTTGTTTATTTTCCCATTCCCCTCACAACCTCTTATATGTAATTTTGTATAGCAATGAGGGTCTCCCTTCATTTCCATGCAATATTCCTTTTCTCTCCCTTTCCCTCCTATCTCATGTCTCTGTTTAAAGTTAATCTTTTCTTCCTGCTCTTCCTCCCTGCTCTGTTCATAGTTGCTCTCATTATATCAGAGAAGACATTTGGTATTTGTTTTTTAGGGATTGGCTAGCTTCACTAAGCATAATCTGCTCTAGTGCCATCCATTTCTCTGCAAATTCTATGATTTTGTCATTTTTTATTGCTGCATAGTACTCCATTGTGTATAGATGCCACATTTTTTTTATCCATTCATCTATTGAAGGGCATCTGGGTTGGTTCCACAGTCCAGCTATTGTGAATTGTGCTGCTATGAACATCGATGTGGCAGTATCCCTGTAGCATGCTCTTTTAAGGTCTTCAGGGAATAGTCCGAGAAGGGCAATAGCAGGGTCAAATGGTGGTTCCATTCCCAGCTTTCCCAGGAATCTCCAAACTGCTTTCCAAATTGGCCGCACCAATTTGCAGTCCCACCAGCAATGTACAAGTGTACACTTTTCTCCACATCCTCGCCAGCACTTGTTGTTGTTTGACTTCATAGTGGCTGCCAATCTTACTGGAGTGAGATGGTATCTTAGGGTGGTTTTGATTTGCATTTCTCTGACTGCTAGAGTTGGTGAGCATTTTTTCATGTACTTCTTGATTGATTGTATATCCTCCTCTGAGAAGTGTCTGTTCAGGTCCTTGGCCCATTTGTTGATTGGGTTATTTGTTATCTTATTGTCTAATTTTATGCTACAGAAATACAGAAGACAATTAGAAATTATTTTGAAAACCTATATTCCAATAAAATAGAAGATAGTGAAGACATCGATAAATTTCTTAAGTCATATGATTTGCCCAGACTGAGTCAGAAGGATACACACAATTTGAACAGACCAATATCAACGGATGGAATTGAAGAAGCCATCAAAAGACTACCAACCAAGAAAAGCCCAGGACTGGATGGGTATACAGCGGAGTTTTACAAAACCTTTAAAGAAGAATTAATACCAATACTTTTCAAGTTATTTCAGGAAATAGAAAAAGAGGGAGCTCTTCCAAATTCATTCTATGAGGCCAACATCACCCTGATTCCAAAACCAGACAAAGACACCTCAAAGAAAGAAAACTACAGACCAATATCTCTAATGAACCTAGATGCAAAAATCCTCAATAAAATTCTGGTGAATCGAATACAAAAACACATCAAAAAATTGTGCACCATGATCAAGCAGGATTCATCCCTGGGATGCAAGGCTGGTTCAATATACGGAAATCAATAAATGTTATTCACCACTTCAATAGACTTACAGATAAGAACCATATGATCATCTCGATAGACGCAGAGAAAGCATTTGACAAAATACAGCATCCCTTTATGTTCAAAACATTAGAAAAACTAGGAATAACAGGAACTTACCTTGACATTGTAAAAGCTATCTATGCTAAGCCTCAGGCTAGCATCATTCTGAATGGACAAAAGTTAACGGCATTCCCTCTAAAATCTGGAACAAGACAGGGATGCCCTCTATCACCACTTCTATTCAATATAGTTCTCAAAACACTGGCCAGAGCAATTAGACAGACGAAAGAAATTAAAGGCATAAAAATTGGAAAAGAAGAACTTAAATTATCACTATTTGCAGATGACATGATTCTATACCTAACAGACCCAAAAGGGTCTACAAAGAAACTACTAGAACTAATAAATGAATTCAGCAAAGTGGCAGGATATAAAATCAACACGCATAAATCAAAGGCATTTCTGTATATCAGCGACAAAACTTCTGAAACGGAAATGAGGAAAAACACTCCATTCACAATATCCTCAAAAAAAATAAAATACTTGGGAATCAACCTAATAAAAGAGGTGAAAGACCTATACAATGAAAACTACAGAACCCTAAAGAGAGAAGTAGAAGAAGATCTTAGAAGATGGAAAAATATACCCTGTTCATGGATAGGCAGAACTAACATTATCAAAATGGCGATATTTAAAAGTTCTCTATAGGTTTAATGCAATGCCAATCAAAATCCCAACAGCATTTCTTGTAGAAATAGATAAAGCAATCATGAAATTCATATGGAAAAATAAAAGACCCAGAATAGCAAAAGCAATTCTAAGTAGGAAGTGTGAATCAGGCGGTATAGCGATACCAGATTTCAAACTATATTACAGAGCAATAGTGACAAAAACAGCATGGTACTGGTACCAAAACAGGCGGGTGGACCAATGGTATAGAATAGAGGACACAGAGACTAATCCACAAAGTTACAACTATCTTATATTTGATAAAGGGGCTAAAAGCATGCAATGGAGGATGGATAGCATCTTCAACAAATGGTTTTGGGAAAACTGGAAATCCATATGCAACAAAATGAAACTGAATCCCTTTCTCTCGCCATGCACAAAAGTTAACTCAAAATGGATCAAGGAGCTTGATATCAAATCAGAGACTCTGCGTCTAATAGAAGAAAAAGTTGGCTCCGATCTACATATTGTGGGGTCGGGCTCCAAATTTCTTAATAGGACACCCATAGCACAAGAGTTAATAACAAGAATCAACAAATGGGACTTACTTAAACTAAAAAGTTTTTTTCTCAGCAAGAGAAACAATAAGAGAGGTAAATAGGGAGCCTACATCCTGGGAACAAATTTTTACTCCTCACACTTCAGATAGAGCCCTAATATCCAGAGTATACAAAAAAAACTCAAAATTTTAAGAAATGCATTTATTTTATTTTTGTAAACTATACTGAACCATTGTATTAATGTATTATTTTATAAAAAATTAAAATACAACTTTAGTGAAAGAGCAGCAGACACTGCTTTACATTTTTGCAAGTCTTTTTCATGTCTAACTTTATTCAAGACATGTAGAATCTCATATCTGTTTCTGCATTCAATCCTCAATAATGTTGTTTTGTTGAAATATTGAAACTTGTGTAGTGTAAGAATGCTTTCTAGAGAATTCAAAATCCAATCCTACATTGTAGGATTTACATGACCTTAAATATAATTAAATATTCTTAATTCTTTCTCCAAAATGGATTTGCAAATCCATGTACACAGAATGTGAATCTCTTTGCCTTCTTTTATTTTTTTAAAGAATAGAATGTTGAGAAGAAAATTTGGTCTCTCTTACATTTTCAGATAGAAAATAAAAGAGTTTGGAGACCTTAGAAAGAATACCCAGGGACCCCAGAACCCCTGATATTGCACTCAGAAAACTATTGCCTTAGGAAATGTTAAAACTACAAAATATTGTAAACCAAAGCTGACTCCCTAACCTGTACATTTTACCTCCCTATGAACCACCATCTGAGTAAGAAATAACCTCAATCATCTCTGATTCACCATGCTTTGGTGACTGTAGGTTATAGAAGTTTATTTAATACACCAAGTAATATATAGCAAGGTATAAAATGTGATCTTAATATATAGACACCTGACATAAACTGTGATTTAGAAAGGGGACCACAAAGGACTAAATGTTCCTCACAAAACCTCATGTAATGAAATCCTAATTCTGATATGATGTCATAGATGCTTTTGTTAATATATCTCTGTAATATAATTTGAGATTTTCCTAAAGATACTTTATAATAAAAATGGCTATTTTACAGAACAATGGTGAAATTTTTAAAGTTGCAAGAGAAAAAAGTGGCATGTCATATTTAGAGGTAATTTCTACTGATTTTTCAAACAACCCAAAAATTCAGAAGGGATTTGAACAACATATACCAAGCCCTGAAAGATAATTGTTATTAATGAAGATTCCAATATCCAGCAAAATATACTCCATAATTGAAGATAAAATAAAAACCTCCCATGATAAACAGATGATGAAAAGAATTCATAACGACTCCAGCATTAAAAGGCATACTCAATGAAATATTCCACACAGAAAAAAAAGAAAAATAAATAAATAAATATATATATATATATATATATATATATATATATATATATATATATATATATCAGAGTCAGTGTATGAATGAACCTCATTAGAATAATAGTTAATTAAAAGAAGATCAAGTCAGCTTTAAGAATTATAAATAAATCAAAATATCCAGAAAAGATCATCTCTCTATAAAAACTCTGCATGTAAATGATCTCAACTCTGCAATTAAAACACATGGATTGGCAGAATTGATTTAAAAACAAGACCAAGCCATATATTTTTTTATAAGAGACTTACATTATAGGGAAAGACATCCATAGGCTGAAGAAGAAAGGATAAAAATAAATGTACTATGCAAATGGAGACTGAAAACAAGCATGGATAACTACTCTCATATCTGATAAAGTAGACTTCAAGTCAAAATTAATTAGGAAAGACAAAGTCACTTCATACTGGTTATATAAACAACAATATATAATGATTATAAATATTTATGCCCCAAATGTCAGTGCACCTATGTGATAAAAGAAAATCCTACTCAGTGGGAGGTCAAGCCCAGCAGCCCAGTTCCACCCACACCAGCCCCTGCAGAGGCCCAGGTGCTCAGCAGATCTGGTCCACCCCTTTCCCTGAGGGGCAGACATTTGCCAGAGTCTAGCCTCTGGTACAGAACCACCTATTTTGGTCAGTGGACTACTGCAGGAGCCAAGATCCAGCCCAGACTGCCCATACAAGCCCATGTGGGATCCAGGATCTCAGTAGGCATGATTCACCCCTCCCCCAGTGGAGCAGGCCAGAGCCTTGCCTTGGTGCAGGACTGCCCCTTCTGACCAGCAGACTACCACGGGAGGTCAAGCGCAGTGGTCCAGATCCACCTGTGCTGGACCCACTGGCACAGCAGGCCCAATCCACCCCTCCCCAAGTGGGGCAGACACCCAACAGAGCCTAGCCTCTGGCACAGGACCACCCCTTCCAACCAGCAAACAACCACGGGAGGTCATGCTTAGTGGCCCAGATCTGCTCACTCCAACTTATGCAGAACCCAGATCCAGGATGCAATAGCATCTATTGAGGGACACCAGCAGGGTCTGGAGGCCCAACATCAAGGTCAGGTACAGACAATCTTCACGGGTACTATAAGAATATAGGGAAGAAACTATAATATCTCAGATCCACACTGCAAGAAAGGAAGACACATAGACAACATGAAAAAGCAAGGGAGGAAAATGCCCCAAACAAACCAGGACATATATACAATAAAAGAACCCATGGGCAGTGAAGTTGATGAAATGTCAGAGAAAAAGTTCAGAAGATTCATATTTAAAATGATATATAAATTAAAGAATGACTTAAACAAGCAAATGCAAGCAAAAAATAAGGGAGCAAATATAAGTAGCAAAAGATTACTTAAAGAGAGAGATAGAGATCCTGAAAAAAAAAAAACAGTCAGAAATCCTTGAAATGAAGGGAAATAAATGAAATAAAAACCTCAATAGAAAGCACAACCAACAGACTAGATCACTTGGAAGAAAGAACATCAGAAAATGAAGACAAAGTATACAATCTGGAAAATAAAGTTGATCACACAGTGAAGATAGTTAGAAACCATGAACAGAACATCCAAGAATTATGGGACAGCATCAAAAAAACCAAATCTAAGAGTTATTATGTAGAGGAAGGCACAGAGTTTCAAACCAAAGAAATGCACAATCTCTTCAAAGTGATAATATCAGAAAATTTCCCAAGCATGAAGAGTGAATTGGAAAACGAAATACAGGAGGCTTACAGGACACCAAAATGTATAAAATTACAACAGATCTACACCAAGTCACATTATAATGAAAATGCCTAGCATATACAATAAGGATAGAATCTTAAAAGCCACAACAGAGAGGAATCAGATCACATATAGGGGGAGACCAATTCATATCTCAGCAGATTTTTCAACCTAGACCCTCAAAGCCAGGAAATCATGGAACAACATATACCAAGCTCTGAAAGAAAATGGATGCCAACCAAGAATCTTATATTCAGCAAAGCTAAACTTTAGATTTGATGATGAAATAAAAAACTTCCATGATAAACAAAAGTTAAAAAAAAATTACAACTAGAAAGCCTGCACTACAGAACATCCTCAGCAAAATATTCCAAGAAGAGGAAATGAAAATAAATGATGAAAATCAGCAGAGGGAGTACTACACTAAAGGAAAATCTAATCAGAGGAGAAACCAAGTCACATTAAATACCAAAAATCAACAAAAATGTTTGGGAATACAAATCATATCTCAATAATAACCCTGAAAGTTAATGGCCTAAACTCACCAATCAAAAGACATAGACTAGCAGATTGGATTTAAAAAAGAAAAAAGACCCAACAATATGCTGTCTTCAAGAGACTCATCTCACAGAAAAAGACATCCACAGACTGAAGGTGAAGGGTTAGGAAAAATCAGGTTAGGAAGCAAGCAGGGATTTCCATCCTCATATAAAATAAAGTAGACTTCAAAGTAAAGTCAATCAAAAAGGATAAAGAAAGACACTACATACTGCTCAAGAGAAACATACAGCAACAAGACTTAACAATTATAAATATATACGTACCAAACAATGGATCAGCTATGCTCATCAAGCAAACTCTTCTCAAGTTCAAGAGTCAAAAAGACCACAACAAAATAATTTTGGGTGACTTTAACACACCTCTTTCAACACTAGATAGATCTTCCAAACAAAAGCTGAACAAAGAAACTATGGAACTCAATAATACAGTCAATAACTTAGACTTAACTGACATATATAGAATATTCCATCCTTCAATAAGAGAATATACTTTCTTCTCAGCAGCACATGAATCCTTCTCTAAAATAGACCATATATTATGCCACAAAGCAAATCTTAGCAAATATAAATAAGCAGAGATACTACCCTGCATTCTGTCAGATCATCATGGAATGAAAATAGAAATCAATGATAAAATAAGAAATAAAATCCACTCCAACACCTAGAGACTAAATAATATGCTACTGAATGAACAATTGGTTACAGAAGACATCAAGGAAATTTTAAAAAATTGGAGGTGAATGAGAACACAGATACAGCATATTGAAATCTCTGGGACACTCTGAAAGCAATTCTAAGAGGAAAGTTCATTGCATGGAGTTCATTCCTTAAAAGAAGAAAAAGTCAACAAATAAATGGTTTAACAATACATCTCAAAGCTCTAGAAAAAAGAAGAACAAATCACCACCAAAAGCAGCAGAAGACAGAAAATAATTAAAATCAGAGCTGAAATTAATGAAATTGAAACAAAAGAAATAATTTTAAAAACTGACAGAACAAAAAATTGGTTCTTTGAAAAAATAAATAAAATTGACAGACCCTCAGCTATGCTAAGGAAGAGAAAAACTCAAATCACTAACATACATGATGAAAAAAGAAATATCACAGCAGACACTACAGAAATACAAAAGTAATTAGAAATTATTTTGAAAACTTGTACTCCAATAAAATAGAAAATATGAAAGACATCAACAAATTTCTACAGTCATATAATTTGCCCAAATTGAATCAGTATTATATATACAATTTAAACCGATTAATTTCAAGTGATGAAATAGCAGATGCCATCAAAGGTCTACCAACCAAGAAAAGCCCAGGAACAGACAGATACTCAGCTGAGTTCTACAAGACCTTTAAAGCAGAACTAATACCAAAACTCTCCAATTTATTTCAAGAAATAGAAAAAGAGGCAGGACTTCCAAACTCATTCTATGAGGCCAATATCACTCTGATTCCAAAACCAGGCAAAGACACATTAAAAAAAGAAAACTTCAGACCAATATCTCTAATAAACATAGATGCAAAAATTCTCAATACAATTCTGGCAAATCAAATACAAAAACATATCAAAAAGATCATGCACCACAATTAAGTGGGATTCATCCCAGGGATGCAAGTTTGGTTCAACACACAGAAACCAATAAATGTAATTCATCACATCAATAGACTTAAAGATAAGAATCATATAATCATCTCAATAGACACAGAAAAAGCATTTGACAAAATACAGCACCCCGTTATGTTCAAAACACTAGAAAAACTAGGGATAACAGGAACATATCTCAACATCATAAACACTGTCTATGCTAAGCCCCAGGCCAACATCATTCTAAATGGAGAAAAATTGAAGGCATTCCCTCTAAAAACTGGAACAACAGGGATGCTCTCTTTCACCACTTCTATTTAACGTAGTTCTTGAAACACTGGCCAGAGCAATTTAAAAGATATTAAAGGGACACACATAGGAAAAGAAGAACTCAAATTGACACTATTTGCTGATGGTATGATTCTATACCTGGAAGAAACTAAAAGTTCCACCAGAAAACTTCTAGAACTACTAAATAAATTCAGCAAAGTAGCAGGATATAAAATCAATTCCCATAAATCAAAGGCATTTCTGTATATCAGTGACAAATCCTCTGAGAGGGAAATAAGGAAAACTACCCCCATTCTCAATAGCCTCAAATAAAATAAAATAACATAAAATAAAATAAAACACTTGGGAATCAACTTAACAAAAGAGGTGAAAGATCTATACAATGAAAACTACAGAATCCTAAAGAAAGAAATCAAAGAAGACCTTAGAAGATATAAAGATCTACAATGCTCTTGGATAGGCAGAATTAATATTATCAAAATGACCACACTACCAAAAGCACTATACATAATGCAATTCTGGTAAAAATCCCAATGACATTCCTCATAGAAATAGAAAAACCTATCATGAAATTCATCTGGAAAAATAAGAGACTCAGAATAGCTAAAACAATCCTTAGAAAAAAGAATGAAGCATCACTATTCCTGACCTTAAACTATATTACAAAGCAATAGTAACAAAGCATGGTATTGGCACCAAAATAGACTGGTAGACCAATGGTACAGAATAGAGGACACAGAGACTAACCCACAAAGTTACAATTATCTTATATTAGACAAAGGCGTCAAGGACATACATTGGAGAAAAGATAGCCTCTTCAACAAATGGTGCTGGTAAAACTGGAAATTCATATGCAACAAAATGAAATTTTAAACTCCTATCTCTCACCATGCATAAAACTCAACTCAAAGTGGATCAATGACCTAGGAATTAAACCAGAGACTCTGCCTCTAATAGAAGAAAAAGTAGGCCCTAATCTTCATCATGTGGGATTAGACCCCAATTTCCTTAACAAGACTCCTATAGTGCAAGAATTAAAACCAAGAATCAATAAATTGGATGAACTCAAACTAAAAATTTCTTCTCAGCAAAAGAAACAATCTGTGAGGTGAATAGAGAGCCTACAATCAACAAAAATATGAAAAAATGTTCATCATCTCTAGCAATCAGAGAAATGCAAATCAAAACTACTCTAAAAAATCATGAGAGGAGGGGAGGAGTAGGGAGGATAGGAAGGGCAGCAGAATAGAATAGACAATATGATTGATGTATGTACATTCCATGTATGTATTATATGTCAAAATACATTCTGCTGTCATGTATAACTAAAAAAAATCTCACTCCAGTCAGAATGGTAGCTATTATGAAGACAAACAACAATAAGTGTTCATGAGGATGTGGGAAAAAAGGTACATTCATACAGTGCTGATGGGACTGCAAATTGGTGCAGCCAATATGGAAAGCAGTATGGTGATTCCTTGGAAATCTGGGAATGGAACCACTATTTGACCCAGCTATCCCTCTCCTTGGTCTATACCCAAAGGACTTAAAAACAGCATACTACAGGGACACAGCCACATCAATGTTTATAGCAGCACAATTCACAATAGGTAAACTGTAGAATCAACCTAGATGTCCTTCACTGGATGAATGGATTAAAAAATGTGGCATATATACACAATGGAATATTACTCAGCAATAAAAGAAAATAAAATCATGGCATTTGCAGGTAAATGCATGGAGTTAGAGAAGATAATGCTAAGTGAAGTTAGCCAATCCAAAAATACAAATGCCGAATGTTATCTCTGATATAAGGTGATTGACTCATAGTGGGGTAGGGAGGGGGAGCATGGGAAGAATAGACGAGTTCCAGATAAGACAGAGGGTGGGAGGGGAAGAGAGGGAGCATGGGTTAGCAATGATAGTGGAATGTAATGGACATCATTATCCAAAGTAATGTATGAAGACATGAATTGGTGAACATACTTTGTGTACAGAGGTATGAGCAATTGTGCTCTATATGTGTAATAAGAATTGTGATGCATTCTGCTGTCATGTATTTAAAAAATAAAACCAATTTTAAAAAAAAGAAAAAAAGAAATTCTACTCAATATAAAGAATCAAATTGACCTCAACAGAATAATACTGGGTGATTTCAACAAATCTCTCTCACCAATAAGTAGGTCATCTAGACATAAACTAAGTAAAGACTCTTCAGCCTACATTCTTAATTGAAAAACATTGTATTTCAGTTAGAGGTTAGTGAAAGTAAATACTGTATGTAATTGTTCCCATACCAGATCATAGACACACACAATTCTATTCATGGATCTCAGAAAAGGATTTCCTGACATAAATCCAAGTGTATCCATAATTGTAAATCCTATTTGAGATGGACTGGTTGGTTTTCAGCTAGGCTTGAGGCACAGATACATTCTGGGATCTGTTGCATAAGAAGCCACATATCTGTCTAGAGAGGATTCCAGATTGGAAAGGATTCCATATTACCTCAAGGTCTAATTCATTAAAATTCAAAAAATATAATTCTGAACCTTTAAAGAGATTACCTTGAAAGTGTGGCATTTCTCCAAGTTTTGAGCAGTTAGAATTGCCCTTATGCACTTTAACTCCCTAGGCTGGTAAGAAATTAATAAGGGAATCACAAGTTAGAGATATTTTGAGCTTTTGATGAAAATTTACTCTGTTAGATGAATGCCCTGCTTTATGCTTTGTGCACAAGGAAGGCAATTGATATGCCTGGCCATTTACTGTTTAAAATATGGCCTTAAGTTTTTTGAAAATTATCTCATAGAAGGATGGGGTCTAGGTCCACTCCTCTTGAATCAAGATAAACTGACACCAATAGCATGCAACAGAAATGAACCGTGTGATTTCCAACACTGAAGTAAAAAACGTTATGGAGTTCTACCTTATTTGCTAAGATACCAGTTCTTTCAGTCTTGAGTCACCATGTAAGAAATCAGACTATCTTAAAGATGCCATGCTGTAAGAAGCCCTAACCTAACGTGGAGGACTTGTGGAATATCCAAGTTGACAGTTCCAATTGCCCAGTCTTCTCTTACATACATGAAGAAAACTTCAGATGATTTTATCTTTCAGCCTTTTGAGTGAGCCCCCAGGTGTTTAAAGATCCTTACTGAGTTTCCAGTCACCAAGAAACACAGTCAAGCCATCTCTGCTATGAATGTCCAAATTCCTGATCCACAGAGCATAATAAAATGGTTAAGTGTTTTGTGCCATGAATTTTTAAAGAGTCTATTACACAAAGAAAGCAAAAACTAAAGTCTAGTATCTAACCAGGAGGAAACTGATTGCTGTCAAAATGCAGTCATATTTATAAGAAGCCTGTATATTAGAACATCCCCATGCAAGACCCTTTACATTTATTAAATTGTATTCTATAGCAATGCACAAACCATAGTCCAAGGGATACAAATATAAGTGCCTAAAAAATTTATTGAGGAATTTGAATGAGATCAGTCAAGTGTAAGAAAAATCATAAATAAACACTTAACTATGAGAAAACAGCAAATAAAAATTATTGTGACAGAGGTAAACAACTGCTATAAACCATGCATCCATTTATTTAATATACTAATTTCTAGAAAGTGGCTAGAAAATACCAATCCCTGAAAGATGATTGGTATTAATGAAGATTCCTATATCCCAGCAAACTGTACTTCAAAACTGAAGATGAAATAAAAACTTCCCATGATAAATGGAGGATTGAAAGAATTCATAATCACTCCAGCATTAAAAGACATACTCAATGAAATATTCCACACAGAAGAAAAGAAAAATATATATCAGAGCCAGTGTATGAACGAAGCTTTTTAGTTTCCCTGAAGGTAAATGAGAGTATTAATTATTTTTTTGCCAGTAGAATATGGACAAAAGTAATGTACATTTTTTCAGAGCCAAGGCAGTTAAAAAGATGACCCCTCTCTGCCCTGTTTTCCCTATTTAATAGCTGTATACATAAGGACCCCAAGGATCAAATGGCTAAACCATGAGATAGAAAGCCTTAGCCCTGAATGGCTGCATGGAGGAAGGCTACCCACTTTCCAGAATCCTCATGTTGGACTGTAAGACAGGTAGGTGATATAGTTCTATATATTATATATTGAATCACTGGAACATCAGAGTTTATTTGTTACAGCTGATAACATTTAACCTAACTGATATAGCAATGACAAATGGCAGCTCACACTTGACCTCAGTGCTAACAGAATACTAAGCATTGTCAAAGACTATAAGGAATCTGAAAATATCAGTCTCAACTCAACTCCAGCTGATTTTTGGCATATGAACGAAGCTAGAAATCCAGATGTTATTATATGCAGTCCTCTAATTTTTAATGGTCAATTCCATTCTTAAAAAAAATCTCAGTGAAGCTGGGCAAGTTAGCACATACCTATACTATGGGTGGCTCAGGAGGCTGAGACAGAAGGATCGTGAATTCAAAACCATTCTCAGCAACAGCAAGGCACTTAACAACTCATTGAGAACCTGTCTCTAAATAAAATACAAAGTATGACTGAGGATGTGGCTCAGTGGTTGAGTGCCACTGAGTTCAGTCCCTGGTACCCCCCACCAAAAAAAAAAAAAAAACCTCACAGTGAACTCAAACAAAACATACATTCAAGTTCATTTTTCTACATTGTTCCATACCAATATTGGTGGGATCCCTTTATAATTCTAATGTTAGACAACAAAATAACAAAACCGTATGGAGTGAATCTTTGTATCCCCCCCCACCTCAAATTCATATATCAAAACCTGATCATCAATGCAGTGGTATTAAGGGGTGGAACATTCAGGAAGTGATTAGAGCATGAGGGCTTTGTCTCCTTATAAGAGGGGTTTGAGGGAGTCTGTTTGCCCCTTCCGCCATGTCAGGACACAACAAAAGTCATTCATGAAGCAGAGAGTCCTCATCAGATTTTGTTTCTTTTGGCACCTTTATCCTGGACATCTTAGCCTCCAGAACCAAGAGAAATATATTTCCATAGTTACTATTATTTATTGCCCAATCTCAAGCATTTTGTTACAGCAGTCCAAACAGGTTAAGGCACAGAGCAAAACCCTATTAAATATCAACCATGTCATATAAGAACGTTATCATATTAGTCACAGCTTCATCAGGTTTTACCTCAGAGAAGCTCATATCCTCCCCAAATGCTCCCATTTCAACAGGACAGATTTTTTTTTTTAGCTCAGCATTCAAGGCCTTCCAAAAACTCATGCTAACAATCTGAAGCATTGTATTAGTCAGCATTTTTGCTGCTGTGACCAAAAAGACCTGACAAGACAATTTAGAGGAGGAAAGGTTTATTTTTTGGTTCACGGTTTCAGAGGTCTCAGTCCAGAGAAGACTGGCTCCATCCCTCAGAGCTCGTGGTGAGGCAGAACATCATGCCAGAAGAGTGTGGTGGAGGGCAGTGTCTCACTTCACGATCAGGCAGCAGAGGGACGCTACACTTACCAGATACAAAATATACACCCCAAAGGCATGCCCCCACTGTCCACCTCTTCTAGCCACACCCTACCTGCCTTCAGTTACCACTCAATTAATCCCCATGAGGGATTAATTTTCTTATCACAATGCACCTGTAATTCTAAATAAAATTCCCATCGGGGGATTAATTCACCGATTTGGTTAAGGGTTTCATAACACAATCATTTCACCTCTGAACTCTCATGCATTTTCTCACACATGAGCTTTTTGGGGACACCACATATCTAAACCAAGCATCTTTTCCCAGCTGTGTCAGACCCTTTGCTTTACCATGGAGCCCCCCATCTCTGCTTTGCTCATGCCACCCTATGCACAATGTACAATGGTCTCTGCCACTATAGCTCAAAAACAGTCCTATCAATATATCAGCAGTTGGGTATGGCTATCTTATGCTTCACTTATAGACACTGAAATCTAAATTTCATATGTAACATGAATATTATTTTTCTTTCAATATGTTCAAACATTTAAAAACATAAAAAACCATTCTTAATTTGTAGACTGGGAAAAAATTCACTTACCAGATTTGACTCTAGTTTACCAATTCTGAACTAGTCTGTGACCATGTGACCCAATCCTGGGCCAATGGGACCTATGAGAAAATTTTTGTGGGGTGGCTTCCTATAAAACTGTCTTCCTGATTTAACAGAGACAGTGGGAGGAAGCACACTCTTCTTGGGACAGGCACTGCCTCATCTCTACCTGAGGTCATCTTGGGCCACAAAAGGCAATCCTGGTTAGTCAGCATGTTGAGAAAGGAGTGAAAACCAATGTTTTGGTACCTATTGACATTGTTAAACTACCAAAGCGAACCCTGAAACCACCTGACTCCAAACATTTTTTTGTAAGAGAGTGAATTTTCCTTGTTGTTCATGCTACGTGTGGCTGGATATTTGTCAGGTAAAGGAGATCAGTGGGGTGCTGTCTGGGTATAGGAGGGAAGGGAGTACTTGGAATCTGGAGAATTCAAAAACAGTAATAAAATTAACTAAAAGGCCGTCTGCTTTTTCTTATCACAATGCACCTGTAATTCTAAATCATGCCAGTAATAAAATACTCACCATTGTGGAGGCCAACCCTCCCGTCACCCCTAACACCCAGCACAGTATTGGCTTCATGAATACTTTGCTGAAATGTCAAACATCCCATGATCTGCACTCATGTGCAGGAGGATATGTATGCACCTATGCGGAACTGAGTCATATAATTACTTCTACTGGTTTGAGTAAATGAAAAGTGTTCTTAGGTTCCCATTACTTGACATTCCTTGAACCCACAATGGAGTCATGAGGCATCCACCCTATACCTCACAAAGCTTTACAATTGCTTCTCAAGACCTGGCTACAATTGTCATGCTAGTCCTGGAAGCAGACACATTTGCATTAAGTAAAAAGAAGAATCTAAATAAATCTAAGAGAACTCAATTGGATTTATTAAAGAAATGCACTATGTCTCAAAATTAGAAAATTAGCCCAACCTAGTAAAATGTAGCCAAACCACCTGGGATTCAGAACATATGCAATAGTGGTACACAGGCCACTGGAAGAGGGTGCAGCTTGTACATAGCTTGCTTCCCTCCAGTGGCCTTTGTGCCAGGGACCATACCATGTAGTCAGGACTGTGATCCAGCATGTCCTAAAGCCATTTTACATATTTTTAAAAGTATATACATGATTTAAATATAGTTTTGATTTTTAGCAAGATTCTTTCTGAGCTGCATTTCCCCTGTGCTATAAAATCACATATACACACATACACAAAAACACATAAATTGACAAACATGAATGTATAGAAATGCACATAAATTCATATGTAGCTATTTCATGCTTAATAATATGGGTATGTTTTAAAAAATGTGTTAGATGATTTTATCATTGCACAAACATTGTTGGGTATACTATTCAAACTTAGATGGTTATGATGTCAGTGGGTAATATAATATTAGGGGGCCACCATTACAAAAGTAGAACATCATTGACCAAACATCATTAAGTGGCAAGTGACTTTTATTTATGCAAACATACATGCACAAACATGCACATATAACAAATACATATACGCAAAAACACATGAATACACAAGCCATGCATATGCACACATATACACACACAGAACACAAAGAGACATGCATGCACAAATACACACAAAACAAATATTCACATTCTCCCAATACCTGAACATCAGAGTTTTTGTATAATTTAACATAACAGAGTCTTTAGGAGAGGCTTCTAATTCTGACCAACTTGGTTTGAAGTGTGGAGGTACAGTCTTACCCCTTTCTAACTATATAATATTGGATAAGTTATCTAATTTCTTTGAACCTTGGCTGTCTTATGTGAAGGAAATAGCAAAAGTCCCTCTCTGATAGAATTGTCGTAGGAATCAAATGAGATGGTATTTATAAATGACAGAGCCCTATCACTTAAGTGCTGAAATATGTCATCATCATCATCGTCATCATTTTCATTCACTTCTAGGTAACCACATACAATGACCAGGAGCCAGACTTGAAACTGTTCTTGTGATTTACCTGGCTCATAATGTCAAAAGAACCAGGGAGTTTTGTGTGGTCCCACCTGTCATGAGTAGGAGAGGACATATTAGCTCATTGGCAGCTGCTGCTGCCAACCCCTATCCCAAGCTGCACCACCTCCTACCTTCTCTACCCCCTACCCACCATCAGAGTAGCTTCTCAGGCTAGGCATGATGTCTGGGTGGGTGTGCCCATGCACAGGCATGCCTCCCTCTAGATGGATTCTGTTCATGGACATTCCCATGAATCAGAACAATTCATTCTCACGTTAGAAGGCCAACATGGCTTGACTTAAATGGATGAGTGAATACCAAGCTTGAAGTCTTCAGGCTTTTAGCAGAAGTGCCCAAGCAGGAAGTCCTGATATTTGAGGGGAAGATGTGGAGGCCAGCTGGGTAATGAAAGCACATCCCAGATTTGAGCAGTGTGTCCATATCAGCTAAAGGAATCAAGGATTGAGAGAGGAGAAGTGGTGAAAGGCAAGTTGGAAAGTGATGATAGAAAAAGTGAACAAGAGGGGCCGGGGATATAGCTCAGTTGGTAGAGGGCTTGCCTCACATACACAAGGCCCTGGGATCAATCCCCAGCACTGCCAAAAAAAAAAAAAAAAAAAAAGAAGAAGAAAGAAAGAAAAGAAAAAGAGAACTGGACATCTTTATAGTAATGTCTTAAAACCAGCTTAGTTTAGACATTTTTTTATGAGCAGAACTCATCTTCAAAGAGCAGATTCTGTCTCTCGTTCTCTCTCCTCCTTCCACTCCCTTCCTTCCTCTCACTCCTTCTCTCTCCTTCATCTCTCTCTCTCTCATTCTTTCTCTCCTCCCCCTAAGAACACACTGAAAACCTTGCTGTATTTTCCTATTACTTCATGAACTAAGATTAAAAATAGGTTAAAGAATGTTTTCTTATTAACGGAGCCAAAACATCTGCACTTTAATCCGAGATCTACATAAATAGTCTGATGCTATTTTGTCTTCTGGGAGTGCAGTTACACCTAAAAAATGTTGTTCTATCTAAGAGTTTTGTTCAAAGCAGGCATACACACTAAATAAGTAAATAAATCCATAACAAAGAAATGAAAATAAAATTCAGTGACACAAACTTCAGAACAAATCTGTTCCTTTGGCCTCCTGAATGGCAATAAGGATTATTGTCATTTAGAAATTTCCTTAATGCCTTCTATTTATCTGAGGCTCGATGGCCTTCCTGAAATTTACAACCATTTTGAAATGCTTAATGAATATGTATAAAACATGATTGAAACCCAACAGCAAAGTAGTTTCAAATGGAGATAATGGCTCTTGGTTCCTGAGCCAGGGCTCAAATCCAGCTGGACCCTCCCGGGAGAAGAGACAGGGGAGTTAGGGCACAGACATGAGTGCCTAGGGAACAATGCATGCCTCCAAACAAAGAAAATTTGGGACTCATCCATATTGATTGTTTTACATTCTAAAATAATAGCAAATGTGGAATTTGGGGACTGTCTAGAAAAATACAGATGCAGGCATATATTTTTGCCTCCCATATGACTTTGCCTCATAGGCTCAGCTTCATCTACCCCATCAACATAAATAGTATTTCCCCAGGGCATCTATGGAGGCTTTGAATGATAGCTGTACATTTAGAACACACCCATTTACCTCTCCACAGTCAAGAAAAGATTTTGCTCCGCATTGTAATTGGTTGAAACTTACCTGATTAACACAGCCAAGACTGCTGTATTCAGGCTGAACAAAACTGGGCAAGTGGAACTGTTCCTTTGCAAAATAATTAAAGACTAGTTAGAAACCAGTAAAGCCTACAGGAAAGTTTGTTCTCTCCACACAGAAGACAGATCTCAGATTAAAGTACAATCAGTCCAACCAACAAAGATACACAAGAAAATAAAAGAATTAAACATTTTCTTTAAAAATGTTGTGGTAGTCTTGATATGATACAATGAGAATGATATTTCACCTTAAAGGTCTTCCTCCACAAACCCATATCACACACTTACCCATGAGGAAAACATCAGACAAGCTCAAATTGAGGAATAGTCTACAGAATGCCTAGCCAGCATTTAATGTGGCCAAAGTCATGGAAAACACAGAGACATGACAACTAAATATGATTTGACTCCCTGAATGGAATCCTGGAACAGAGAAGGACACTGGAGAATACTAGTAAAATCTGAATAAAGTGTGAAATCTAATTGATAGCAAAGTACCAATGTTGCATCCTTAGTTGTGACAAATGCACTTTTCATAGTGTCCAGGAGAAAATAAAGAACTCATTCATGCTCTTGCCATCATCAGCCCTCAACAGAGGCCCAAACCAGTGCCCTGGACTACACCCAATCTTGGACTACAAACTCTAAAAAGTGAGCTGGATAAACTTTTTCTCTTTATAAATTGTCTCAGAGATTTCATGGTAATAACACAAAGCTTACTAATACAATCACAGACACAGACAAATCAACACAAATCTATTTCTCTGGTCTGCCCAGTTTCCAAATTATTTTCCTGGAATTTCTGTTTCCTTGATTTCTTTAACTGAGAGCCAGGACCCCACACTGTCTGCCCCCAACGTACTTCCTCAGCTGATTCTTCTCTGTGTCAACACTATAGTTAAACTAGACAGCGGCCCCATTTCTCTCGTTCCTTTGCTTTTTCTGCATGCCTTTCAGACTTCCTGACCTAACTTACAGTTCCATGAACAGTCCATTTGTACATGTGCAAAGTCTCTCTATTCTGGTAGGCCAGGTTTAACTACTGCATTTTACAGAAAGTTTCCCCTGGTTTTTTTTTCAAATGAAATCCATTTCCCTTTGCTTTCTACTCTTATATCTTGCTCTCTTTTCTCTGTTCTTAAGATATTTATTACTTTACCTCTTGTCTTGGAGATCTATTTGACCCTGCCCTAGATTATAAGCTCCCTGTGGTCATCATCTTCAAATCCAGCTCTTTGCCATATGAAGTTCCAGTGCTGCGGCATCATTAGATGAACTACCGCTAAGTGCTGCATATTTTCACCTGGGCTACAAAGATATAATCAATACATATGGATAAATAGATAGTCTTAAATTAAGAAAACAGATACATTCTAATTATAAAGTCAAGCACTCAATTGTAACAATTCTTAACTTGATGAGAGCCTCAACTTTATAAAAAAATACTTTTCTTTTATACCTAAGGGTAGAGAAGCTACTATAATGCCATAGGACGAACACATTGGCCAGTGTGGTAGAGGGTCCCTCAAAGCCTTAGAATTGTTTTTGAGGGGGGTGAAAGAGCAGAGTTTCCAGTCTACAAAAACTTTGTCTAGTTTCACATAATATTTTCCCCTTCATTTAAACATTTATTTCTTTTTCAAAGAAAACCTAATTTAAACAATGTGTTATTGTAATTAAATAAAGAACTCAACAATACAAACACCAACATTCTTGTCTGAAAGTAAATCTTTCCTGGCTTCTAAGACTGCCAGGGAATTTTTAAAAGAACTACAGTGGCTTAGAGCTAAGTTTTCACAGAGCCAGAGTGAGAAAATTAACCAGGAAATTATTATCTAAATATGTTGCATGGAGTCTGTGGTAGATGAAACTCACTTTCCTTATCATCATCCATTCTAACTGCATGTGTATATTAAGCAATAAAATTTCCGAGAAAACTCAGAAGTCTCAGCAATTCTTCATTCATGGTGAGGCCACTGCAAAGTACATCACATTTACTAAAGACAAGCATCATGCTGCTCTGTAAATCCCAACACACAGTGAATGCCACATGAAAAATTTTCTGGGAGCTTCAGCTGCGTTAGTTTATCACAACAATACTTTATCCCAGCCACTGACAACCAAAATGATTAGTTGAGGGTTTTTCTCCTGGAAAAAAAAATGTGAAGATTTAAATGGAAACACAGAATGAGGATGCTTGGAGATAATTGAAAAACAATGAAGAGGGTCCCAACAGTAAAGGCCTGAATAACTTCATGGGAGAAGACTAGACAAATTACCAACAGTGCACCAGGAAATACCTGATTGGTTTTTTTTTTTTTTTTTGGATTATGACAACACTGAATGAATATGGAGTCATTTGCTATACATTCAACTAAAGGCAAAGAATCCACACCCAAGTCTGGTTCTAATTATGTGTAAGAATCTAATGTGACTACCCCAGACAAGGCCAACACCCAAACTCTGTCATCTATGAGCAGAAGGAAACTCAGGAGAAAAGAAGGGAGCTAAGACCACAGAGGTCTATGTTGCTAAAGATCCTCTCTTGATCACCTGGATGTATTGTGTCCTCTGGTCCCCATAAAGTCATGCGATTTCCATGCCAATACATGATACCACCACTGTTTCATTTTTTTTTTCTCAATACTAAAGATTTAACACATTGATGAAAGCCTACTCATAAGTGAGAAGACAACAGTCCTCTATCACCATGCCTCACTAATCTGCAAAGTTCTGGTGTTCTGATGGTCCCAGAGAGCCAGGGAAAGTTTAGTGCCTCTTACCTGTTATAGTATAAGTCATATCCCAGAGACATCATTCAGGATCATGGCAAGAAAGCCAGTCAAACAAAGTCATCAGTAAAGAGCAGCGTGTGGAGTTCAAATGAGGGTAGGTAAACTAACCAGTTCAGGGAAGATAGAAGATTGATAGAGGAGAGTTCCAAAGCATGGGTTTTATTGGGTAGAACAGGCTGAATTAGAAGGGCAGTGTGCCTGCACAGCAATATTTAGCCAACTACAGCAACATCCATAGCAACAACAATGTGTATGAAGCACTTACTATATCATCTCATTTAATCCTTACAATGCAGCTTCCTAAGTATCATACTCTTCCTTTTTTACATGAGGAAAACAAGACATAGAAACATGGAGCAATTTGCCAGGTCACTTTGCTGTCGAGTAGAAGAGCTAAGAGTCAAATCCAGGCAGTATGGCATCACAGTCTGTGGGCTTGGTCAACAAGCTGTCAGGGTAGTCAGGAATCAACCCAGCAAGACCTATCACTTTGTGTCACTCACAAGATATTCTGAGGCCCAAAGAATGCCCCACACAGTCATGGGATTACTTTAGAGGTAGAAAAGCCTCCAGTCTTGAATGTAGACTTGCCTTCTCTCCCTACCATGGAAGATTCTGGATCCCAGATCATTCATACCTAGGAGCACAGTCAAGATGTTTTCTTCCTGGAAGAATAAAAGGTTGCAACCGTTGGTAGAATGAGTCCTATTTTCCCCCCTGGACCCTGTAGACCAGGATATAATTGCCTTCTCATGCTCAGAGTTTTTGGTAAAACTCAATCTTAGAGTAAGTATTAACAACAATTTTATAGGAAAGTCAAATAGAAGAGTTGTTTCAGGCATTAATTAAAAGATAAGTAGAAAACTTGAACATGAAAGCAAAGACATCTAATAAAATGGTTCATTAGAAAAGTATTTTAAACATTGTAAATATTTGTACTTTAAACACCCAAAATACATGCATAGCTTTGTCTCAAGGGGAATCATAAAAGGGGGATTTCAAACTTTCAGAGGCTGTAAAAAGACTGGGGTATTGTTTTCCATGTGCTATTTATTGGCAGGGCTCAGGAATTGTCTGACAAACCCAAAGAGAATCATATTTTGTCTCAGAGAATTACCAGAATCTGCTCTTATTTCTGTTCTAAACTCTTTACTCCTGTCTGTTTAGGATATTAAATAAACTTCATTTCATCCAACAAATATCTACTCAGCCTCAACTGAACACTGTACTGAAGGCCAAGAAAACAGACAGACAAAACACGACTGCCCCTCGAGGAGCTTGCATCCCAGTGGGCAAGGCAGACATTAAATGAGTGGACAGTTGTGGAATGTGGATGACAGAGTGGGAGAAATAAACAGGTGTATACATGTTTTAGTCAGCTTTTCATTGCTGTGACCAAAAGAACAACTTAGAGGAGGAAAAGTTAATTTTGAGCTCATAGTTTCCGAGGTTCAGTCCATGGATGGCCAACTCCATAGCTTTCTCTGCTTCCTGGGCCCAAAATGAGGCATAACATCATGGTGGATGGGCATGGCAGAGGAAAGATGCTCGGTTCATGACAGCCAGGAAGCAGAGAAAGCTTGAGTGCAAGGAGCTAGGGATTACATTATCGCCTCGAGTATACCCCAAGTGAATATTTCCTCCAGCCATGCCCTATCTACCTGCAGTTATCACCCATAGATCCATTTGAATTATTAACCCATCAAATGGATTAATCCACTGATTAGATTACAGCTCCTCACAGTCCGATCACTTTACCTCTGAATATTCTTGCATTATCTCACACATGAATTTTTGGGGGGGACACCTCATATTCAAACCATAGCAATTCAGTTTACAGATTCAGGAGGAAAGGCTGTTTCAGGATGGATGGCTTTGCTGAGAGTGAGGCATTTCAGTGGGAGAGCTAGAGAGGAGAAATTATCCATAAGCAATACAAGCAAATGAGGATAGAAAGTACAAAGGTCCTGAGGTGGAAATGAGGTCCTTCAAGGAATAGAAACTCAGTGAATGATGAAAAGAATAGAATGAGATACAATGTAGTTGCTATAGTCTGGGTCTGAAATGCCCCCCCCCCAAAGGCAAATGAGTTAAAGAATTGTTTCCCTGGAAACTCCAGAACTGTGAGCCAAAATAAATCTTTATCTTCATAGGTTGATTTTCTCAAGTATTCACTATAATAGCAAAAGTTGACTCTTTTGATATATAAGACTGGATTTCAGGGGTAAGATCAAGGATAAAGAAAGCAGCATGAGAACTGTAGACATATAGATGATATTTAATTCAAACTGTGGACCTAAATGAGGTCATCAAGGGGTTATCTTACAGAGAAGAGAAACTTTGAGCAATTCTTGCACAGATTTAAAAGGAGCAAAAAGCACCAAAAAAGGAGTAATAAAAGGGGCAAGACCGGGCTGGGGATGTGGCTCAAGCGGTAGCGTGCTCGCCTGGCATGCGTGCGGTCTGGGTTCGATCCTCAGCACCACATACCAACAAAGATGTTGTGTCCACCGAGAACTAAAAAATAAATATTAAAAATTCTCTCTCTCTCTCTCTCTCTCTCTCTCTCTCTCTCTCTCTCTCTCCTCTCTCACTCTCTTTAAAAAAAAAAGATAAAAAAAAGGGGCAAGACCAAACCAAGAGAGAGGTGCTATAAAAACCAAGAGAGGAAGTTCTTCTATGCAAAGGGAGAAACTGATTCTCTCAAAATCTGCAGAGGTTCAAGTGAGAACTCAGAAGTGCCTATTGAATTTGGTAACATGGAAGCTTCTGATAACTCTGAAAATAAGAGTTTCCATGAAGGGAGGGGATGCAAAATGGAAGACTTAAAAGTCTACAAGGAGGGATGAATGGAGCATTATGCCAAGTTGAAATGGGAACTGCAGACAACTCTCTTAGTCCATATGAGCTGCTATAACAAAATACAATAAACCAAGGAACTTATAAACAACAGAAATTTATCTCATAACTCTGGAGCCGAGGAAGTTCAAGATCAAGGCACTGGCAGATTCAGTGTCTTTCACGTGCTGTGAAAGAAGTGAGGCAGTTTTCTAGTGCTTCTTTTAAAGGTCACTAATCTAAAAAGGCTCTGGCTGCATGACCTAAGCACATCCCAAAGATTCTGCCTCCCAATGCCCAATTCCATCATATCAGTAATTAGGTTTCAACATGTGAATTTTGAGGGAGAATGAACATTGAGAACAAAGCAACAACACCTTGGAAAGGAAGTTTGCTGTTAGAGGGGAATAGAAGGGTAATGAGAGTTCAAAAATATTTTATTCAACTTTTCTTTTTCCTATATTTATTTGTTTGCTTGTTTTATAAAATGAGTTTCTAGAATGTGTTTATATGCAATAGGAAGTTTGATGATCTGAGAGAGAGAAAGAACAATTAAAGAAGCCAACATTCCACAAAGGGCAAAGAGACCCACAGTAGAGGTGAATATGGCCCTTGCTTGGAGCAGAAATGCACCTTTTGCTACAACAGAACAAAGCTGAGACAATTAGCCAGGAACAAGGATATGGCACAGTCAGAGGTGGAGAGATGGACCAGGTGCACTCTTTCAGACACAACATTCTGAGCAAACCATGAAGCTAGGTCATTTGTTCCTAGTAAAGCTGTGGGGAGAGGTGGGAGAAATTTGAAGAGGTAGGAGGTGTTCGACCATTATTTTAGAGAACAGTTATTCTAGCAAAACAGAAACTAAGATATGAATATAATTTTCAAGTAGAATTGAGTATGCATGGCTATATGTTGCCATCAGCTTTAAAGGAAATCTGTTTGGGCCAGTTGGGTGGTATTCTGTGAGCATTTAATTGCTTATATAGAGAGATGTAAAATAAGAATGAATAAGTTCACAGAGCAATAGTAACACAAACAGCATGGTATTGGCACCAAAACAGACTGGTAGACCAATGGTGCAGAATAGAGGACACAGAGATTAACCTACAAAATTACAATTATCTTATATTAGACAAGGTGCCAAGAATATGCATTGAAGAAAGGTTAGCCTCTTCAACAAATGGTGCTGGGAAAACTGAAAATCCATATTTACAAAATGAAATTAAATCTCTATATCTAACAATGCACAAAACTCAAAGTGGATCAAGGACCTAGGAATTAAACCAGAGACCTGCGTCTAATAGAAAAAAATGTAGGCCCTAATCCCATCATGTGGGATTAGGTCCCAACTTCCTTAATAAGACTCCTATAGCATAAAAATTAATATCAAAAATTAATAAATGGGATGGATTTAAACTAAAAAGTTTCTTCTCAGCAAAAGAAACAATCTGTGAGGTAAATAGAGAGCCTACATCTTGGGAGCAAATGTTTACTCCTCACACATCGATAGAGCACTAATAAAGAACTCAAAGAGTTAAGCCCAAAAAAATAAAAATAAAATAACCCAATCAATAAATGGGCCAAGGACCTGAACAGACACTTCTCAGAAGAGGATATACAATCAATCAAAAATATATGAAAAAAATGTTCATCATTTCTAGCAATCAGAGAAATTCAAATCAAAACTACTCTAAGATTTCATCTCACTCCAGTCAGAATGGCAGCTATTATGAAGACAACAACAATAAGTGTTGGTGAGGATGTGGGAAAAAAGGTACACTTATACATTGCTGGTGGGACTGCAAATTGGTGCAGCCTATATGGAAAGCAGTATGGAGATTCCTTGGAAATCTTGGAATGGAACCACCATTTGATCCAGCTGTCCCTCTTCTTGGTCTATACCCAAAGGACTTAAAAACAGCATACTTCAGGGACACAGCTACATCAATGTTTATAGCAGCACAATTCACAATAGCTAAACTGTGGAATCAACCTAGATGCCCTTCAGTAGTTGGATGGATTTAAAAAAATGAGGCATATATACACAATGGAATATTACTCAACAATAAAAGACAATAAAATTATGGCATTTGCAGGTAAATGCATGGAGTTAGAGAAGATAATGCCAAGTGAAGTTAGACAATCCCCCCAAACGAAACAAGTGCCAGATGTTTTCTCTGATATAAGGAGGCTGATTCATAGTGGGGTAGGAAGGGGGACCATGGGAGAAATAGACGAACTCTAGATAGGGCAGAGGGGTGGAAGGAGAAGGGAGGGAGCATCGGGGTTAAAAATGATGGTGGAATGTGATGGACATCATTATCCAAAGTACAGGTATGAAGACATGAATTGGTGTGAATATATTTTATATACAACCAGAGATATATAAAATTTTGCTCTATATGTGTAATATGAATTGTAATGCATTTTGCTGTTGTTTATTTTTTTTAAAAAATCAATAAAAAATAAAAATAATGAATAAATTTGGGAGGGTTGCCAAGTGAGTAGAGGAAAAGGAGAAAGATGAAGAAATTAAGGAGGTCAGCAAGGAAGTGGCTATAATAATAGACCCCAGAACCTAAGCTGGGCGTGGAAGGAAATGAACAGAGGAGAAGTTGACAGTGAGAAGAGCTGGGGTCAATGGACTGGAGGTGTTAGTGAAGCTGAAGGAATATCAGTGTCAAGGTTACAAAAGTAAGTGAACAGGAAACCCAGGATGTTATGGTATTTTAGTTCTATTTCTGCTACTAGAACAGAATACTGCAAAGTGGGTAAATTAGAAATAATAGAAGTTTACTTTTTTGATGGTCTGGAAGTTGAAAACTCCAAGATTGTCTGGTAAGGGAATTTATTTTGTGTCATTCCATGATGGAAGACAGCAAAGGAAGCAAACGTGTGAGACAAAGACAAAATCAGGATATACTCATCCTTCTTATCAAGAACCCACTAGATAACAACTAATTCATCCCCATGATAACAACATTAATAAATAACCTCTTAAAGGTTTCAACTCGTACTATCATTTTGATGGCAATAAAATTTCAAGATGAATTTAGGAGGGGACTTTCAAAACATAGCAGATAGTGGGAGACTTCAAACTGAGACTTTGGTAATAATTATAGGTGTTTTCCCTGCCCATGGTGTAAATATGAGAGGTAAGGTGGAAAAAAGATGTTAAAGGCTTACCTTTGTCCTTACATAGTCTCAGTTTTATCCCTCTGTGGTTAATATTTGTCTCAAAGAAGATGATTTATTTACTGCTAGTACTTTTGAGTTTTATAATTCACAGAAGCTCTTACCTTACATAAATAACCTCATTACCTTGGCTGGAAATGACTGATTTTCATGGTAGTCATTATTGTTGATTTCTTACCCATCAGCTTTCCATAACTTTCATAACAGAGGCCAACCGTCTGGGAACATCTGTTAGAGATTCAATTGTTTTTACTCAGAAGTGCTTTTGTTTTGCAGGAGGCAATGTAGATATAGGCTGAGTTCTCTCTGCTTTGTCCATAGGAAAAGTTACCAGGTCTCTGATGGTAGAAAACAAGTTGAATGTGGCATGAATTCCTGGAGAGATAAAGATAATACACTCTTCTATTTCAGCACTGATATGGAGCTGTCCAACTCCCTAGCATTCCCTGTTCTCACAGGAGCTTCTCTCTGGTGTATACCTTAGGGAGGCACAACCATCAAGCATTTCATTAGACACTCTAGTTGGGGGTTGGAGAGAAGGATCAGAGCTTTTGTCTGTTATAAGATTCCATTGTAGATAACATCAGAGGAGACCTGATTTTCCTATTGCACAAGATTTGTACCCTAATATGAGGTTTTAATTATTAATCAGCCTTTGTGACTTTTCTACAGGAATCCTACTATCCCATTGTTGCTCCCAATCTACCCTTTCAAACTTATCACCACTTTTCCTTCAAACAAATCCCACATTTTGATACAAATAGTCTTCCTGATATTTCATAACCATGCTATATCTATTCTTACTTTTTATTCATCTTCTTTCATGTGTTATCCCTGCTCGGAAATCACTTCTTCCTCTCTTTTCCCAAGGCTGTAACCTACTGCATGAAGCCTTCTTGGCTACTTCCAACCATAGCTACACCATGGAGCACTTTTGAACCATTGTATCACTCATGATATTTAATATTTATTGCCTTGATGATGAGCTAATTTTTCAATGTTTACATCAAGACTTTTCAAGTAAACTAAACACGAGTTGAGGTCATATGTTTCTTTTTTTTATTGTTGGTCGTTCAAAACATTACATAGTTCTTAATATATCATATTTCACAGTTTGATTCAAGTGGGTTATGAACTCCCATTTTTACCCCGTATGCAGATTGCTATATCACATCAGTTACACTTCCATTGATTTACATATTGCCATTCTAGTGTCTGATGTATTCTGCTGTTTATCCTATTCTCTACTATCCCCCTTCCCCTCCCCTCCCCTCCCCTCCCCTCTTCTCTCTCTACCCCCTCTACTGTAAATCATTTCTTCCACTTGTATTATTCTTCTCTTACCCTCATTTCCTCTTATATGTAATTTTGTATAACCCTGAGGATCACCTTCCATTTCCATGCAATTTCCCTTCTCTCTCCCTTTCCCTCCCACCTCTCATCCCTGTTTAATGTTGATCTTCTTCTCAAGCTCTTCGTCCCTACCCATGACTTCCACCTGAATAAGAAGAATAACCTTCCAAATGACCCCTCTGCCTTCATTATTGCTCCTCCAAACAATTCCACACACCTGATTACATAGCTTCCTGTTGAAACTTCCTCCATGGCTTCCTGTTGCACTTAAGATAAAGACCAAAGTTCTCCCACAGTTTCCAGGCCCCACCTGGTCAGGTCCCACTCACTTCTGTATCCATTTTGGGCAACTCTTCATCTGGTACCAGCAAAAGACTTTTCTGTACCCAAATTCCTATTTCTACCCTCTTTCTACACGTCCATCACATTCATTTCTACTCATCCTTTAGTGTGTAGCTCACAGGTCACTTTCTCAGAGACATTTCCTTTGTGGCTATGATTTTATAAATAATTATGTGACGTGTGGCTTAGTGGCAATGTCCTCTAGATTTATGTTCCGAAGAATAGAAAACTTTATTTTCTTGTTCACTGCTTTATCCTCATCTCCTACAACAATGTATGGGCTATATTATGCCTTAAGAAGTCTTTTAAATAGATAAACAAATAAACAAACCCACAGTCCAAGTGTAAGCCCCTTAAAGGCATAAACTATGTCTTTTTCACTATTTTATTCTCCATGCCTAGCATACAACCTAGCACATATTGGGCACAAAATAAACATTTTTGAATGAATGACTTTATTTCATAGTGCTAACTTTGTATTTTACAAAAGTTGAGAACTAATAATAAAGTAATAAGTAGGGAGGTTTGGAATTTAAAAAAAAAAAACTAAGCCTTCAGTGCTGATTTAAGTCAAACCATGACTTGTATTTACCTTTACTGCCTAGAGAGCTGGGCCTCGGATTTGCATGTGCAGATATCATCTTTAGCTTAGCAATTCTCAAATAAAATATGACTCTGACCTAAAGTTTAGACATCATCTATGAATACAGATAGGAGCAATTTTCTATGCTGGACATAGCTTAAAGGTCAGCTGTTGTTTGGTTGTTGAATTATGTGTTCTTACATCGTAGTGCTATAAAAATAAGCGAGACATTTGTTTTGAGTTATCAGAGAATTTGATTCTTGGCAGCTTCCATCTCTGTTTCATGTAGGGTCTATCAGTCATAAGTTACTCTGTTAGACATTTTCTAAAGCTGTATTAACTTGCTCAGGCAAGTTTTGGACAGTGTTCCAAAAACAAATGGAGATGCTTCAGTAAGGAAAATGTATGACAGAAGTATATCTAGGAGACTAAATCCAAGATGGGAAAGCCCTGCATGGGTGCTGCTAATGCAGAATAGGAATCTTACCTTCATGGAGAAATATAAACCAACCATGAGGCCACAGTAAGCCTCAAAGTTTCTAAAAATGCAGACATGGTTCTTATGCCTAGGAATGTCGCATATATCCATAAAGAGACTGGTTTGCTGAGATTAAGTATGAGAAAAGGTCTTGTTGCTTTGAATTAGTGACTCATAAAATGTATTCCAAAGAACACTCATATAGGGTGATAAAAAGGGGAGGGAATGCTGTAGTCCTTCTTGGAGATTCTTTGTGTGTGTGATCACATTAAAAGCCCTCTGGTAAGGAAACCTGTTAAACCTGACATTTCCCAAAATTAATTGACCATGAAACCCTTTTCCTATGTAACATCCTGCTGTCATTTATCATGTTTTGGCTGATAGGCATCAGAAACACTTTGTTGTGTTTGGGAGATTCCCAGCTGCATGAGTTTTACTGAGAGGCAAGACCAAACTCTTGCTGCAAAAGGTCAAAAGGCAGAGTCATCCTGCCTCACTTCATGGGAACTAGGGTATCACGTGCCTAGTCAGGGGCATTTGGATGTTCCATCCTGGGTCTTTGTCTCTGGAGAGAGCAGCCAAGAAGCAGGGGCAATGAAGATGCATTTGGATGGCCATGATGGAGGCACAAGCTTCAGACTTCAGAGACCACTAGTGGCACAAAGAAAGTGTTAGATGTCTACAGTTGATGACAGTGATGTCCTCACCAGGCTGTCCCCATGGCATGATTTTGGCCATGATTCTGGCCACCTACTTCTCCTATGACTCCTGATTTCTCAACTTATTCTCAAGATTTCCCAGCAAGACTTTAAATTGGAATATCCTGTTTTTTTCCTGTTTCACTCATCCAGGGTCAGCTTCTGGTATCTGCAGATGAGAACTTTCTATTACTTACCTTTTAGCATATGGTAAAACTGGTGTTTGGCAAGATGACTTTGGAAAACACTGCTTTATCAAGCAGCAAAACCAACCTAGTAAGTTGAGTAGTACTAAGATCCAAGATGACAGTATAGTAAATTAGTATGTCTTTACTTTTCTGTGACAAGAAAAGTTAATACAACTTCCAAAAGCAATTTACTACTAGATATATACTAGCACACAAAAAAAGACAAAGTGGCTAGGAGAAGATTTCATCACCAATCTCACCTCCAGATCACCCAATTAATAAGTCCCTTATAGGCACTCCCCTCACTTCCTCCTTTTGACAATGACCCACCATCCTTACTCCCTCCCTGCACAAGATCATCTAGTACTGATCATTCCTTCTGCCCTTAAACACAATCTGCTCCTTCTGTCTTAGCACTTAAGCGGTGTAAGCCTTGTTCTGATTGTGTGTACTGCAAAACTAAAAAGAAATGATAGTTGTGCATGGCAAATATTCCATTCAAAGGAAAATTATAAACTTGAATTTAAAAGTACTAAGATTCAAAAGAAACTATGCCTGATGAACTGTTCTAGAAACAAAAAAACAAGTTGAAATGAACCACTCAAGTGGAAAAAGGAGCTGTAATCCACCAATATTAGTGAATAGAGACTGAGGGATATCAGTGTGCAGGTAAATACAAACATTAACACTGGAAATTATTTTTTCTCTTTTTTCTTTTTTTCTGCTTGGTGAGAACAATCTTATACATTTCCATGTAATTATGTCATATGATAGCATGAGAGCAAATACAACATTTCTTCCTGGTGTAGCTAACTTCTGGACTTAAGTTTGAAATAAGCCATCATTAATATGGTAACTCTCCTGTATCCTTGTTTCCTCCCTGATTCTTATATGAAAATGAGAAGTTCTATATTGTATCTTTTTAAAAGCTTTAACTAAATCAAAATATCACTAATAAGTTCTTAGTTTTTTACTTTACAAAATATAAGCAATAGGAGAATTTGGCTTATTTGGAGAAACATACTTTGAGATATTAACTCAAATGCCCCTTTCCTTCTCCTGTATCACTCTCAGCTACAAACATTAAAGTTTGAAAATAAAATAAGGAAATTCAATTCTTAAGTGTTAAACTCAAAAGCTACAGGTTTAGGTATAAAGAAGAGAGTTAGGAAGTAGATACATGAGTCAGAACTGGAATCTTCTCCCTTTCATCCACCCACTAAGGATCTGGTAAGCACAAGGTTACAGCTCAGCAAGCCATTGGGCCAAGGTGGCCAAGTTTAAGGACCAGGCATTGCAAGGCACTTCTCAAGGGATAACAACAGCTAACTCTATTAAATAGAGGCCCAAAAGCAGCCAAATGGCATCTAAGACTTTTCCCAAAGCTTGCTGCCACCCTGAGGAACAATGAGAAAAAGCAAACCCCAAATGTGTCTCCATTTTTTTTAAATTTGTATTATTGGTTGTTCAAAACATTACATAGTTCTTGACATATCATATTTCATACATTTGATTCAAGTGAGTTATGAACTCCCATTTTTTAGACTGACATTGACTGAGTTTACTTGGATGTAAAGAAATCCCACTTTATCAGGAAAAGTAGAAGCTCAACATCAGAAATGGAATTTTTAATATCAAAAACATACTCCATTTTATACATCGGAACTTGTGGGTTGTAGAGTTCATATCCATTTTGCTGAACATTCACTTAAAGAGCCTGGGTCTCAGAGCAGTCCTAGTGGAACTGGGCTTTCTGATCATCCTGGACTTGTCAGGTTTTTTGAAATTGTTGAACTGTGAGAAGAGGAGAGAGATGGAAAGGATGTAGTGGGACAAAAACAGCACCTGGAAAAGTTATGAGAAGTCCAAGTTGGAAATGAGGGAAGAAGGGAAATAGGAAGAACACAGAGAAGGATGCAGCATCATCTGTCTTCTCTGATGACCCTGCAGGGACAGACTCCCTTGCTCATCACTTATGCAGGCTCTGGAGCAGCACAAGAGGGAAAGGTCAGGAGTTACAGGCTAGCGGGAAGATGATTGCAGATGATTTGGGGGAAAGAGACTTGCAAACTTCACAGGAAGTACCTAGCTTGGACATAGTTTGAAGAATTCTAGAATAAAATATTTTCGTGGATAATAGGGTAAGAAATATAAGCAATGAGATTAGGCAATGAAACTAATCTTAAATCTCCCTTGTATTTCAGCTGAAAGAGGGATATTATCATCACCTTAGACCCAAAGTCTGATAATTTATTCATTTCTGGTATTCTGGCCCAGTTCCAATACAGGTAATTACATTCTACTTGCCCAATTCCCCTTAGATGTTCTATTAAGTATGTTTCATATCCCTTCTGGCCCATGGCTATTCCCTATTTTAAATCTCTGTACTCAAGGGATTGGCCAGCATTTATCATGAACTTTGAGATCTCTGAATGAGAAGCACCATATCAGTGCAAATTGATCTTAGAAAGAACAAGCCAGCATTCCTTTTCCCTTGCAAATCCTTTTCCCTTGCAAATATTTCCCTCCTTATTTGTAAGTATGTCACATTTATCATAATCCTTTCTCATGCCCCTCACTGTAAGCATCTCAAGAAGAAAGAGAATATTTAACCTTTTTTGGTAGCTTTCAGCAAATAATAACTATGTCATAAAGCTTATTTACAGGTTACTTAATAACTTGTTCACAAATCCATAACAGGGTCTTACTTCCCAAGACCCACCATAAGCTGGTATCCCAGGCTCCTCCTCACTGACTCCTTCCAATCCATCAAACTGAAATATGTGTTTCTCCTTATTCATTTGGGATGGAAAAAACCTAAATGGTAAAAATAAAAATAAAAAAAGTTGGATGTATATTGTGACCAAGATGGGAAAGGAAAAGCCCACTAAGGAATGATACTTCGTGGATACTTGATAACCATTTATGAATGTATGCATGCACCTATGAATGAATAAAGAGACAAGTCAATGAAGGGGCTCATTGTGGTTGCAGAAACAGTTACCAAATTAGATCTAGAAAATAAAATGTATTGTCTGGTATAATTCAGGAAAGCCACATTCCCAGGCTACACTAAAGTCAAGGTATAGGCAGCTGGGTTTCAGGCACAAAGAGATCAAGCACAAACATTTTGTTTTCTTTTGCTGAATTTCCAGACAAGGTCCACGCTAATTCACAAGTGTTATGCCTACAGTTCATTCATCACCTAGAAAGACTGATCCTAAAATGAGCCCCAAGTCCAAATCACTCAGGAAAATCCTCCTTGGCCCTGCTTGGGTCAGGTACCCACCCCGGAACCAATCAATTTGAGCCCTGGGGTGAATAATGTAATATGGCAGCAGCTCTCTCAGTAATCATATAAAGCAGTTTCCAGAAAAGTTTGAAGGAGGGAAATAGGGTGGAGGAAGTTGCTGTGTATGTAATCACAAAAGTGAAGGATTCACTGAAAGAGTAAGCAAAGAGTTAAAAATGGACTAATCAAAGGCTACATGCACATAAAGGATTGTGTGCAATCCAGCCTAACATTCTGGTAATTTCATATGGAAGAAAGAAAGGTCAGTGGCTTAACCTGGTCTCTGTTGCCTCTATAAAACAATCACAAATGCTCCATGAAAAACACCAAAACCTCAGTTCACCCCACAGCACTTGCCACCAGGCAGCCCTGATAGAACACTGCAGGCCCTCCAGCACTTGCCTTTCCCAGATGCCTGGTTATGCAGAGCTTGTGTTTGTGCTGGTAAAAGTTCACTTGCTGTGTCTCATGCTCCTCAATGTGAAAAGATGCCATGGGGAGGAGAGAAGAAACTATAGATGCTGGTGCATGCTCTAGGAGAAGCTGTGGATACAATGGGTTGTTGTCATGGGACACCAAGGGGACAAATTTACTTCTGAACCACAATCTCTTCAATTTTTCTTTAGCTCTGGGACACCCAAACCTATTCAGAACCTCTAAACCTAGGCCCCAAGATATGCTAAGCTGCCATGAAGTATGTAGTGAGGTGACAAGTCAAATCCTAGGTTTCAAAAGTCCTTCTTAACAAAATTGCATACTCCTCTATGCATTGGCTTTGGATTCTTCTCTCTCTACAGTTAGAGTTTTTATGCTTGTAATACCAGCTAACCTGGGAAGGTGGGAATATTAATAAATTAATAGGTAACATCGAAACAAAAGACAACCAAGTTAGGAGGTAATTTATGAAAAATCTTTTAAGATCTTTTTAAAGTTTACTGTTGACTACCTATAGTAGCAAATTCTGATATCGTTTCATGGACACACCATCATAACTGTGAGTATAAAAATCAAGAAATTTGAAGTCTCTACACAAACACTGCATGATTTTGGTTTCGTTCAATGAAGTATAAATACTGGTCCCACGGTGATTAACTGGGGTTTTATAGGCAGTGTTTCAAACAAGCGCTGGGCTGTGTGTATTCAGTTACTGTAGTTATGATTTCATTAGCTTCTCTGATAAATAATGCAACTACTTTAATGATGCATTTCCTCTTTAAAGAAAAAACCCACAATGGAAACTCCATTTCATAAAGCAAGGAAGACCAATGACTTCTGTTTAATCTTTATTACTTTAAAATTAATCTGTAAGATTTTAAGATGTAAATGCCAACCTTGAAGGAAAGTAAAAGGTTAACCTGTTTAAAAGGTGCGATCATTTTTAGGTGAGTGCAGAATGGATATAGGTCACGAATCAGCATGGAAACCCCACCTTCTTCCACTGAGCCCTTTCTAGACCACAAAAGAAAGCGGTCCTGCCAAATTAAAACTCTCCATAACAATAAAACCTGATTTAATGCAGTCATTATTTTTCCATTAAATCTGAATATCATCTAATGCATGGATGTTATTTTAAACCTACTACACGACACTAATGCAAACCCAGGATTCCTTATAAATCAGCTCTAAGCGCTCTATCACTTGTCATTACAGCTATTGACAATCACAATCCCTCCTCCCCAAGGATACTGTCCCCTCAACCCCTGAACCCAGAGAACAGAGGAAAGCATAAAGGAGATATACTTTAATTTCCAAGGTAGAGTTGCTTACTGAAGGCTAGAGACTGAGTTAGTAATCACCTGGAGGTCTCAGCTTAATTTGGTTCAGTGTGTAACCCTTACTTCTCCATGCCACACTGGGCTAGGAAAAAAAATATTAAGGGTTGGATTAGGAACAACCTATAAAAGAGAAACTCCTCTGAGTATTTAAACTAGAGACAGTGCTGGGAATTGGTGACATGGAAGATGAATGGGTATGGAAGAGCCAAGAAGGCAAGTGGGAGATGGGATACAATTCAGAGACTAGCTATTACACAGGGAGCTGTTACCGCTTCTTGGCTGGAGGGACAGAGAGAAGATGAAGTGGTACTATGACCCATGGGGCAGGAATTCTGGGATGATTCTGGAACTATATCAGGCCTGCGCAGATTCATGGGTTCATTCAGACAGTACCATGGATAGAGAGGTTGCTTAAGGCACAGGGGCAGGACCAGTACTGTGGCTTCTCCCGTTTCCCTATTATCCAATTTGTGCCAATGTCTCCCATTGACCAAACGACTAGGAGAGCACCTTGAAAATGCAGGCCATAGATTTCTGTCCCCTAGACAAGAGTGCAGCAGAAGGATAATGAAAAGGTATGAGGACAAACAATTACATTTCTATAGACTTTTCTATCTCCCTGGGCTGACTTGTCCAGAACCTGCTTCAAATCTCACCACAGACTTCTGCTAAGTGCAAGAGAATTTTGTGAAGGGTTTGATCCCCAATGTGGCAATTCTTTTAATCAACATTAAGTTGCCAAAACTCCATGTGCCAAAACTCCCATGTTCTATCAATCTGCCCCCTCAAGCCTGTGGGATCATGGATATCCTTGGTTGACTCCCCCACATTTTGTCTACCCTCTTTGGAGAAGCTATGTTTTAGCAGGGATTGTCCCCACCCCCATCTGCAACTTTGGGACTCATTTGGTTCTGGATAAGCTCCCTTTGCCACAGTGATTGATTCAGGCTTGGGCACATAGTGCAGGCCTAGGTGCGTCAGAGCACAGCATCATCCTCATCCTAGAGATTAATCATGGTCAGAACCTACATCCTCAGTGGGTTCAACCCATGTCTTAATGGGATTTTTTTCCACAAATATAGAAAAGAGAAGCCACAGATGGGGATACATGTGGACCTAGGAACTGGTGGCAGAAGTGTGCCTGTCAGCCTGAGGATGATACAGACAACAGAAAAGGGCAAAATTAAGATAACCATAAGAAACCAAGCTATAGCAGTAATGACAGCTCGTTCTTGGGAATAAATCAACCCACCCTACTCTGGACTTTATAATTAGAGGAGACAATAAATCCCCGATGGTTTAAACCTTTTGTGTTTTCTGTGGCTCGCAATGAGAGTCTTAACTGATATATGAAATAGGTTGTTTCTTCAAAGGTCTGGCACATGGTAAATGGTCATAAAAAAGCCATTACTATTGTTTTCTTGTGTAACTATTAAGAAATTTAAATCAAGTCACCAAGGAGTTAGGATGGCAGTGGTCTGAGCTCTCATTAGATGACAACATATTATTTCTGATTCTCAATATCCACAGCCCACAATTCAAGACAGTCATCCCTGCCATTTCTTTTCACCCCAGGATGAATTTCCTGTGATGGCTACACAAACCCACACCAAACTCCACTTTGATACGTAAAGAATTTCAATATTTATATCCTTTATTTAACCTTCTTTGATCTAATGAGTTCCAAGAGTCTAATTATTAACTATGTCAACATAACATTTTTCAATTAGGTTGAGTACTTTTATTTTTGGATACATACTTTTGAATAGAACAAGATATAGATGGCCCAATCGAGTCGTTGTCAACAATTTCTCCAAAGTGCTTATAATTTTTACCCTTTATCTTCTAGTTTGATAAACAATGGGTGATCTTACATTATTCTAGACGTAATACTGTGGCTTATTTTCCACAATTGATTTGTAGCTAGGACATTTTCAAATAATTAGTATGAACTATGGTGTTGGTGCCTACCCATCAGAACAAACAGAGGCTGTAAAAGACCATCCCAGAGTCAGCCCAGAATTGTTGATGTCTGACGGCCTTTATCTCTTCTATTGTCTTTCAATCATCAGTTTCCACCTTCTGAAAGCTGAGTGTATTGTCAAGAATGTAGACACAATCCTGAGTTAGCAGCCTCTGATATTAGGAATAATGGTGCTTCTTCTTTCTGCTCTCATGTAAACCCCAAGCAAAGTACCAAGAAGGAGTAGTTGACAATTCTATGGCACGAGTGAACATCATCAGTATGAAAGGAAGCCATCCTCAGCACAGAAAGGAACCATTACCTGTCCACTATCTAGTAGGTCATTCACAGAGGTGTGAAACAGAAGTCTTCTAAAAATTATTTGCTCATTGGGCAAATTTGAAAAGTATTACCTTTAATACCCTGAACAACTGTCAAGAAGTTGTTGTCCCTACCCCATTTACCCATCTTATCCTCTCTGTCTCCACATAAACAAGCCTCCAGCTGTCTCCCTTCTCCAAAATCATATTGCAGGTGATGTTAGTAGCACCAAGTTTAGCTTGTCAATTTCTCCCTCTTCCATATGTGTTATTTTGTCTCCCCTCTGGGCTTTGAGGTCCTTAAGGATAAGACACATGTTGTCTATCAGATTGTATTTTTTTATTATAAGTAATCAAAACCACATTTTTGCTTGGAGATGTTTATTACAAATTTGTTGAATGATTGATTAAAGCTACCAGAACTCGAATGTCTCAAAATGATTTCTTTTCTTGCACTATAATAGTAGGGCTTTGTAAATATCTGGCACAGATTTGCCTTTGATCTGAACAATTCAATGTACTTCATAAAATTAATCATAAAATCTAACAATAGAGAGTATTCAGTCTTTTATTTTAAGAGAAAAAATATGCTAGGGGAAACGTTGCTTCAGTGTGTTGGAATTAACTGGTTACTTGCCCCTTGCATATCAATATTTTAATACATACTGTACCAGGAGATTATGGGAAACAGCTAATGCTCTGGACAGAGAGCAGAGAGTTGGAGGACAGTTTTCAAACCTCATGTTCCAGCCTGTCTAAAGGAAACCAATCAAGTCAGTCAGCCCCATGAGCCTTCATTTCTCTACCTGTACATGGGGCTGTTGGCAAAGCAGTTATTTTCTTCTTTTATTTTCGAACACTTTGTACTAATTGTTAAACACATCCAAATGAACACTTATATGTGAACATACAGAGAATTAAAAGACAAATACTTAGGAATTCTCCATCCAGAAGGTTACTATCTCTTTTGGTCCCATTCCC
Organism: Spermophilus citellus; assembly: GCF_964194105.1. Lineage (NCBI taxonomy): Eukaryota > Metazoa > Chordata > Mammalia > Rodentia > Sciuridae > Spermophilus > Spermophilus citellus. Next base: position 89,469,296 of record NC_138183.1, on the reverse strand, counting down.
TTTCACACTTCTTATTGGTAACCATAAACAAAATTTTCCTCACTTTTTAAAATTTTTTATGTAACTTGATGCATTTTTGCCAAAACATAGTGTTTGATTTTGCATGTCTTGAATTATTCTTATATAGAATTATGCTATGTGCATTCTCCTTAATACTTGCATTTTGTGCTAATTATTACACTCATATTGCTTGCAAAGGTCACACTATATATGTATTGTACATACTTCTTGGTACACATTTGTAAGACTTTTACCAGGTGATATGCCTTAGGAGTAAAATTGCTGAATCTTTGTGTACTTTTAACAATTTACTATGTCCTGCCTAATTGTTTTTCCAAGTGATGGAACCAGTTTACACTAAAAACATCGGATGAGACTGCCCACTGTTCCCCAGTCTCTTGTGTTAATCATAAATATAACCCTTGGATCTAGTTTAATTGTGGTATTCAAACATTCTACATGTTTTTAATGTTTGATCTGTTGATTGCTAAAATGGGTGAGTGAAAACCTTCCACTATGATAACAGACTTATCTTTTTATTCCTCATATTTTCTTAACTACTCATACTCTGATCATGCTTCACTTTAGATGTGTTCTGGTTAACTTCTTATCTTTCTGGTGAATTAGATCTTGTATATTCATGTGGTGACTCATTTCATCTCTGCTAAATGTTATTTCAAATCCATTTTATTAATATACTTGTGCCAGCTTTTCTTGTTACTTTCCTTTTTGCTACTTTTTTTGCATTCTTTTATTTTTTATATTTGTTTTATGATTTTATTAATAAATAGAATATATAATTTATATATTAATAAACAGCATATATATGCATATATATACACATACATACATATATGTGTGTAATACATCAAGGGCCTTTTTCCTGCTAGGCAAGTGCTCTACCACTGACCTATACCCCCAGCCCAATAAATAGCATGATATTTTTATTCAACCTGATAGTCTTTGTCTTTTAGCAGGATTGATTTATTATTTACATTTATTGGGGTTGCTGGTATTCTGATGTGTTTCTATCATTTTGTTTTGTACTGTTCTCATTTTATTTTTTCTCTCTCCTTCCTTTATTGACCTATTATATACTGTCCAGCCCACATCCTGTACAGGCCTCGGGAATGGGGTTCCCCAAGGTGGAATGAGCTGGCTCTGAAATAAAAGCTAAGAAAAATAGAAGGATGAAAAATCCATAGGACCCAGAAAATATTTTCAGAAAGTGGAGGCAGGACAGGTTGCTGATCATAAGGATGAATCTTCTATACTAAAATGCAGAATGGAGCCTGGGCTTGCTTTATTTATATCCGGGAACATCAAAAGCCTTTCATTGAATGTTTTTCACCAAAAAAGGTTATAAGTGGGCTGTCTATTTCCCAACAGATTATGCCCATCTCCAGAGGTACAGTGAGGGATCTACCTAGTAGAGCAAAGATAAAGATCCTTTGCCTTGGACAGTTTATTGAGTGGGAGAGCCATGGATATTTCCCAAGGTTAAATCTAAAATCTCACTGGTTGCCATATCCAGAGAAGTCCATCAAGTAGTTCATGGGTGGCTTCCTGCAATACTGATTCCATTTTTTTTCACTCTATCTAAATTTACCCTCTAGTAACTTGCAAATTACATATGATTTTTTTGTTTTTCTTTTTGGGGACATAGGAAGTGTTGATTTCCCTAGAAATTCATACATGTAAATTTAGCCTAAGAAGTATAAAACTGATCACTCTATTTACCTTCTCAGAAGGAATTTATGAACTCCAGAACACTAACTTTAGTCATCTTAAAAATGACTTATGACCCATTTTTAATAGTTTTTTTCTATTTTTTAATCCGCAAATTAGATAACATCAGTGTTTTATCCTATCAATATGTCACTATTTTGACCTTCATATTTACCAAATTTATGGTTTCCTTCCTTCCTGCATTTCAGATCTTCTGTCTGGCATCATTTTCATTTTCTCTGTAATATACATTTCCAATTTTCTTTCATAAATGTCATGGGTAATAAATATGATTTTATTTGTCTAAAAATATATTTTTCTTTAATTTTGAAAGGTGGTTTTATTGTACATGTAATATAGTAAATAGATATTCACTAAATATATATTCAGCATTTTAAAATATTATTTTATGGTCTTTTGCTTCCATTAATCCTATTAAGAAGTAAGCTCTAAGTTTAACCAACCTTTTTTGTAGGTAAGCTGTCTTTTCTTTCTAAACTTCTTTTGATTTTTTAGCATATGACACTCTTCAGTTTCTCTGCGTTGTTTCTTATTATAGAATTTCCTTTATTAATCTATTTTGCATTTCTTAGGATCTCTGATTCGAGAATTGATGTTTTTCAAATCTTTAAATACTAAGCCATTTTTTACACTGGACACTGCTTCTTCCTAATGACTTCTTTTATATTTTGCTATAATTTCTATTAAACTCATTATAGCCCTCTATTTTATATTTTCCACCACTTTGTCTTTTTTTTCTTCTATAATCTACAGAATTTTTTCAACCCTATTCCTCATTTGACTTATTTTCTTTCCAACTCTGTCTTGTCTGGTATTTAAACCATCCAATACCTCTTGGGTATCAAATGTGGTATTTTTTCAGTCATCAAAGTTTGACTTATTTTCATAAGTGGTCAATGGTTTTAATCATCCTTTTTCATAGTATTTCAGTTCCCTTTTTAATTTTCACTGCCACTCAGACCTTATATTCTACCTCTCCCCTTTACTGACTTGACTTCAGCCATCCGACCTTCTGGACCAACCACACTCCTACCTACTACATATTTTATTCTGGCTGATCCCCCTATAGAATGCTTTGTCTTGATCACCTAAACTACTCTCATGGCTTGCTTCCTTTCTCCTTCAAGATTTTGTTTTAATATTATTATTAAAACACATCCCATGATATTTTATACACATTTCCATGATATATTTTTCTCTGTTGCACTTTTTCCTTCCAAGATTATGTGTTGACTTATTTAACTTGAATGTAAATGTTTAAAGGCAGGAATATTACCTGTTTTTTGTTTGTTTGTTTGTTTGTTTGTTTGTTTTTTAAAGAGAGAGTGAGAGAGGAGAGAGAGAGAAAATTTTTTTAATATTTATTTTTTAGTTCTTGGCGGAAACAACATCTTTGTTGGTATGTGGTGCTGAAGATCAAACCCGGGCCGCACGCATGCCAGGCGAGCGCGCTACCACTTGAGCCACATCCCCAGCCCCACCTGTTTTTTTCATTGTTGTATCTCCAGAACCTAGAACAGAACCTGACACTCAGCGAACACAATGTATTTGTGAACTGATATTAATGACACACACTTTATTGTATCTTTTATTCATGATTCTTAATTTTCTTGTGTCTTATGACATCAAATTATGACATTTATGCTTCTTGAATTCATATATGTGCATTCTTTGAGGTCTGGGATAAAGGTATGTTAGCTCAAAGAAGATGTACATTTTCTTCTGCCAAACATTTCAGATTACAGTAAACTCAAGACTTCTCTCATATAATTTATTTGTTTGAAATTTTTCAGAGCACGTCTAAATTACTCGGCTTTTTGTTATTAGAATGAAATAACCTGAGGCAGCTAACTTCATTAAAAAGTAGGTTTATTTAGCTCAGAGTTTTGGAGGCTTCATTTCCAAATGGCAAGCACAGCTCTGGCAAAGGTCCCACAGTAGATGGTGGAAGCACATAGGAAGGAAACAGAAGGAGAGAGGGAGGGGCCTTGCCTGCTCCTTATGTAACAATCCTCTAATGAGAACTCAAGGATCTCATGAGAAACACCTTACTCCCCTTCAAGGACACACCAACTTAACCCAACAACCTCCCAATGGGCTCCACCTCTTCAAGGTTCCACATCACCTTCACTATTGCCACGCGAGGACCAAGCTGCAAACACATGGCATCTTGGGGAATGCAAAAACCTGTCCAAACCACATCAACATACAGTGTACTTGCTAGATATGTAAATAAAAGCTATGAGAAATACAAATAGCAGGATATCTCTTTGAGGACGCATATTGAAGAAAAAAAAATAAGTGAGTCTATAGTGTAATTAACACATGTATTAAAAACTCACATATCGGAATAGAAATGTGTTAAAATTGAAACATAGTTGGAGTGAGGGGTTGGAAGAGTAAATTAACAATCGTATTTATCAAAACAAATATTTTGTATATTCAAAATAAATCAAATACTTGGTTACAAAGAAAGTTTTCATTAAAAGTAGGAATAATAGTGGTCACCTGTTCCATAATGATTTTCACAATAATAATAAGTTCAGGTATTTATAAACTAATAAATATTTCTATCTAACCCCTGGAACAAACATAAATTAACATTGAAACTTCAAACTATCTATAAAATCATTAAAATAAGAATATTAAAGCAAAATATACAGGACACAGTAAAAAAGAATACCTAGAAAAAAATCGCAGGTATATTACTCCTCAGTATTTAGCCTAAAGAATTAAAGCCACATACTATAGTGATACATGCACATCCATGATTATAGCAACACAGTTCACATCACCAAACTATGGAGCCAGCCTATGTCTGTCAATGGATGAATGAAAGAAGAAAATGTGTTACATATACATAATGGAGTTTTATTCAGCCATAAGAGGAATGAAATTATGTCATTTGCAGGAAATGGATGGAATTTGAGAACATTATATTAAGCAAAGGAAGTCAAACTCAAAAAGTTAAGGGTCATATTTTTCTCTCATATGTGGAATCTATAGAAGAAAATGGAAAAGAAAATGGAGTAAAGGGATCCCATGAAAACTGAAGAGAGACCAGTAGAATAGAGGAAAGGAACCAGAGGGAAGAAAAACAGGAAGGAAAGGGGAAATACTGGGCATTGATATTGGTGAAATTACATTGCTTTATCATGTGCATGAACATATAACAATGAATCTCACTATATAATATAATTATAATGCATCAACAAAACATGGAAAAAATCATAGTGTTAGATAGTTTCACAGGCTAATAATATTAAAGATACTTAGGTTTTAGCTTAATAAATTTTAAAAAATCGAAAAAAAATAACTGGAGCTAGAAAGAAAAAGAAATAGAAAATACAAAAGAAGAGAGAAAAGGTAATTATATCCAAAAATCTATTCTTTTAAAAGACCAGTAATAAGAGATAAGTCCTTGTAGAAAAAGAAAAATATAAAAAAATCAGAAATAAAAATAGGACATAGCCACAGATACAAAAGCAATTGAAATAATTATAAGAGCATATTCTGTTCAAATTGATGGCAATGAGCTTTTAATATTTTTAGCAAACGTTCAACAGCAAACTTGCTTAGAGCAGCTACAATAGAAGAACTGGGGAATGTGATCCAAGTTCCTCTCTCAGAATAGGACTCCAACTCAATAAAGTACTGCAAATGTTAGGACTAAAGAATGCACAGAGGCTTCAGGGCAATTCCAAAGTAAATGTCTGTGGAAGGATAATGACCCAACACTCTTCTCCTAAACACTGTATAAATCCAAAATTAGAATCCTTGGACCCAACAATACAACATCACATTACATCTTATTGCAAACCCTGGATTCCAGAGCTAGCTCTGGAGAAATTAATTGAAAAATGAAAAGAAGATAACAATCTATGAGGATGTTAAGTCTCATTGGAATCAATTTACAGAACAGGTTATAAGCAAACTTCAGGTAAACCCAGAAGTCCATGCCCTCTTCATTGCAATGTCTTACTTGAAATTCTAACAGTTCATCAAGAAGTACAATCATCATATCCAACCTTGTCAAAAATCTACATTCCTGAGCTATTGTTTGTACTGGTTATTTTCTGGGAAAGTGTTAACATCATGTTTGTCTTGTTACTGTTCAGATGGAAATGTTTAAAAACTCATGAAAGAAAAAATTAATGATAATGCCATTTCCAAGTTCAGCATCATGCATTTCCATAAAAGTTTATTCCTTTTCAAAAGGAGAAGTAACATTGAAACACAGTTGGAGTGAGGGGTTGGAGGAGTAAATTAGCAATCATATTTATAAAAATGAGATATGGAGATTATGCATAAAAGGGAAATCTTTTTTCTTGATCACAATCTTAACCACTGAACTATGGGTAGTACTTCCATGTTGGCCCACGTTGAGCAGAAAACCCAGTTAATGTGTGCCCAGAATCCTGGCCCACAGAAGCTATGAGCTAATAAATATGTGTGGTGTTTTGAGCTGCTGAATTTGTGTTAATTTGTCATGCATCAATATAACTCCCTCCATAACTGACTCTACAGCCTCCCCATCTTCTTTTTCTTCCCTCAAGATGAACAATTTCTACTCATCTTTTAAGGTATAGTTTGAATGTCATCCCTTCCAAGAACACTACCTTGACTCTCTCCACTCCACCCTTCTTCTTAGACTCCAAAAATCCTGTTAATACTTATTATAATACCTATGTATTACATAGATATTTAAATCATCATCATGCTACGTGGTGTATCTGCCTCTTGAGTAGATGTGAGCCCCTTTGAAACAAGAGGCCATGTCTTAGCCATATTTATATTCTCAATGTCAAGTATAATGTCTGCCACATGGCAAATGTTCAGTAAAATTTTATGGCGTGCATATGCTTTCAAGTCCAAAAACTCCTTATTTGGAATAAATCAATACAATTACCAACTTAAAACTCCTGCTTCACCAGGCTGAAAGGAAACTTACTTACCCTCAGTTCTTTTTTCAGTTCTTTTCCCCTTTCTATGGTCATATCAAAAGCCCAAGATCTCATAATGTGAAAAATAGCATGGAGAGAGTAATCAGTCACATGTCCAGGTACCTGGTTACTGCTAAGGTATGTTACTGTTTCTGTCTATGCAGCCACTTCTGGTACTTCTGCACCTGGTTTGGACAGAGGGATTGACTGTATCACCCAATAATTCCACTCTGAAGATGTCTCTTCCTGGGGACCCCTTACAGCAAAAAGGGTCTGGATCCCCCATACTCCTGGACTATGACTCTCTATTAACTCTTTCTTCTCCCATTCAAGGACAGTCTGCTCCCAAGATACACTATCTAATCCTCAATTTCACTTTGCCTTCTTACCTCTATGGCAAACCTTCTAAACTCACAAAGCCTTACACTTTTAGAAAACAAAAGCCAGAACCCCTCGCTGGCCTCCTCTACTTTCAGCCCTTAGAGGATCTTCTCTGAGCCAAGGAACTACAGAATGGCTATTTGCTTGGGTGGCAGGGAAAGCAAAAGAGAGAGATTACAGAAGTATGTGTCTGAAAATATTAATCAGTCTAACTTTGGGGTTGAATATGTCAATTCATTGATTGGTTAACCTTGAGGTGAAATGATAACAGAGCAAGGGTAGCTAATCAGAGAAGAGGTAATAATCTGTAGAGTATTAATCATCCATTCCAAAACACTCATTGGTGGTAAATGCATCAACTCCTCCCCTGAATGCAGAAGGGGGAAGAGGAATAGCATAGGTTAAAAAATATATGGATAATTTTGAAACCATTAGCTTAGGTTATCGATTTTAATGTCTTTCTAGTTATTCTCTAAACTTAATATTGATTGACTTAAATGTTGCCCTCCATGAGACACTTTTTAAGTCCACTTGATTCTGGCCCACCTGAAGGGTACTACTATATGCATATGTCTGGGGCTTTCCACCTCAGGACTCTTCTGTTTTCCTACCTTTTTCCTAAGACTTGCAGGACCACTTAGCTTATGCTGAGGCCCAGCTTCAAAGTAGAGGAGGCCCATACTCCATAAGCAAATCTCTTCAAATGGGTTACAGAAATTAATGGATAAATGTCTTAAGATCCTGGTGTTCAGGACAGTTTTAAGGTCCATGTTACACAGTTCCTCAGGGATCCCCAGGCAGTCCAACCTCAGGTGCCGACAGTGGTAATCAACTCTATTGCATATTCTTTATTAGTTTTGTTTTTTTCTTCCTTCTCCATCTCATTTCCAATACACTGGATCCTTGGAATCATATTCAAATAAACTTTCCTGTCTCAGGCTCTGCTTTTGGAAGAAAACAGACTAATGCAATCCTCTGTATAAGACATCTCTCTGGAGAAGTGTTAATGGGGAGTGACACTCCCAAGAGGTAAGAATGGATTAAGCAAAGGGGATGGAGAGGTGATGTATAGGGATGAATAACCAAAATAAGAAAATTGGGCAACCTCCTTCAGAGCTATTCCAGTGACGAAGCTGTAATTAGCCCATAAATGTTCATCTGTGCAATGTCTGGGCCAAGTTCAAAAGAAGGAGCTTGCTGCTTACAGAATCAGGGTATTGACAGATTGCTGACCTCGGATGGATGGAAAGAGTGCAAGCTCAGTCTCTGCAGCACTGTTCAAGCAATGTACACGCTGATGCACCAGCCACACTGTGACCTCACCCTCAGCTCTCAAAGTGGGGCAGCGAGAAGAGTGCTTAGGCAGCTCTCTGGGAAAAGGAATTATGCCAGAATATGCTGAAGGGTGAAAGCAAGAAGGCTGTTTGGAAAGCTTAGAGCATCTGGAAAGAGTCATTGAGGTCACAAAAAGGAAAGAGATGGAAAGGGATGAGGCCAGGTGCTTCCAGATTCCCCCCAGGGCACTGAGCATTGGGCTAATAGCTTAACTAGAGCATCCCCCAAAGGCCATGTGTTAAAGCATTGGTCCTCAAGGTGGAGCTACTGGAAGGTGGTGAATCTTTAAGAGGTGGGGCATACTGGAAGAAAGTCAGTGCATTGAGTACATGCCTTAGCAGGCGATATTGGGACACTGCCCCTTCCTCTGTCTCTTTTTGCTTCCCAGTCACCATGAGGTAAATAGGCCTTCTCTGCCATGTTTCCCACCATGATGTTTTGCCTCTCCACAGGTCCAAAGGCAACAGGGCCAAACAACCATGGATCAAAACTTCTGAAACAATGAACAAAATAAGTCTTTCCTCCTTTTAAATGGTTTATCAGATATTAAAAACCAACTAATACAACAACCCTTTCATTCTTGGTCTGAGGATCACTGGGCACTACTACCTCTAACTTAGAAGACTGTTCCTTGAACCTCCTGGAGAAGTAATAAGACACTACCTTCAATTCTGTAGGAAAGGGGCTGATGGATTGCAGAGAGGTTTTGCAGGTCATCTTAACTCATCCTTCCTCCATCATATACTCACATATTCACAGGCTGGGCCAGGAGACAAGTAGCTGCCCTTAGACTGGGGACTTCATTCTGGGCCAAACTTGTCTGCCTGATTCTTCCTGAATTTGGCCTGTGTTCTCTCTAAAAAAGTTCCTTATCTCCTCTTGCAAACAGATTATCAGAAGCCTTGAGCTAGGGAGGGGGAACATGGGAGGAATAGATGAATTCTAGATAGGGAAGAGGGGAGGGAGGGAAAGGGAGGAGGCAGGGGATTAGCAAGGATGGTGGAATGTGATGGGCATCATTATCCAAAGTACAATTCGGGTATGAAGACACGAATTGGGTGTCAACTTACTTTATGTACAGAGACATGAAAAATTGTGGTATATATGTGTAATAAGAATTGTAATGCACAAAAACCAAAGTACATATATAAAGACATGAATTGGCATGAACATACTTTATATACAAAGGTATGAAAAACTGTGCTCTATATGAGTAATAAGAACTGTAATGCATTTGGCTGTCATGTATTTTCAAAATAAAATAAATAAAAGTTTAAAAAAAGAAGCCTTGAGCATGAGTAAGTCTTTAAAGTTTTTTGCAGAGGTTTTAACCCTGCACTTCTTGGCAAGTAGGGTTATGATTATTTTGATGATTGTTGTTGTATTGGTGGTAGCTATTGTTTTTAACCACTCAGGTGGTTCTCTGGGGCTCTGTTCCCAGGGATACTGATATTGCTTCACAATACTGCTCTAGGGGTACATGTGTGTAGTCTTTCTTCAACATCCCAAGAACTCTTTGAGTCAGTTTTAAATTGGTCATATGTCTAGACCTTCCACAAGGAGGGCCCATCAGGGCCTCCAACAGCCATGGTTACATCTCAGGCAATGGAGTCATTGTCCTAGCCAAAGTCCCTCAAGTTCTATGGAAGCTCCTCTGGAGTGCTTGGGGTGAGGTGGAGGGGAACAGTATCTCTCTTGAGCTCAAAGATCTGAGCTTGAGGCTACGTGGGTTGACCACATGGACTTTCCTCCCACAACATCATTTTCCTCAGGTGCTTCTGATTGGCCACTTCCCTGAAAATCACTCAGCTATCTATCACCTACCAGCTCTGACCCTTACTCCAAAGCCAGGGACAGAGCAGACTGGGTAAGGGTCAGATCCTGACCAAAGACTTAGAATACAGAAATTATGCCCCCACCACTACTCTTAGCCCTGAGTGCCAGGTTGACATGAGTGACATGACTGTGAATTAAGTATGCTGAATAGACAAAGGGGTGGGATCAGAGACCAGGAAGGTCAAATGAAGACAGCAGGGGGTAGGGCACAGGGGAAGGTGGTCTGGATCCATGCTCAGCCCTAGAGCCAATTCCAGAAACAACTTCTTACACTCTATTCCAGAATTGGAAGAGTGATGGGTTTATTATAATAGTTACTGCACTCAGGTCAAAAATCATCTCAGATACTCCTAACTTATCTCAGATCCTTCCTCATTGTTTTTGGCATTATTTTTCTGGGTTTGCCTTCCTTTCTCAGGCATGATTCTTACATACCATAACCATGATGAGAGACTTTTTTAGTTTCCTGTGGCTGCTATAACAATCACCACAAAATTGGCAGCTTTGAATAGCACGCACATTTATCATCTTACAGTTTTAGATGCCAGAAGTCCAAATCAGTTCACTGATTAAAGACAAATGTCATTAGAGCTACACTTCCTGCAGATGATATAGGGGAAATGTTTCTCTGCCTTGACTAACTTCTGATACCTTCTAGTATTCTTTGCAGTACTTGGTTCATGGTCCATCTTCCATGTTCAAAGGGAGTGGTGTAGAACCTTCAAATCTCTTTCCGCTTCCATTGTCATTATCACATTGTGTTTTTCCTCTTCTATGTCAAATTGCCCTCTGCCTCCTTCTTATAAGGATTATTGTGATTGCATTTGGGGTCCACCCATATAATCCAGAATCATTTCTCCATCTCAAGATCATATCTGCACACATTCATTTTTCCAAACAAGGTAGCATGCCAGGTTCCAGAGATTAGAATCAGGTTGTTAGCAGCTGCCACAGAGACAACTCCACCTCCCTCTCAGGCCTAGAGAGATCAGATTCATGAAAGATTGAAATCATAAGTGGCAGGATTCAAATCCAACTCTTTTAATCTGTTAACCCCAAGCTTTTCCATTCCACTATATTTCTTCTTGTGTAATTGTCATGAACTTCTGGGTCTAGGAAATTACAAATTTTCCCAGAGTCCCCAAGATGGAAACCAATTTCTGAGCTCCAGAGTCTCTTAGAAGCAAGTTCCAGCTTCCTGCCTCCAGAGTGAGGAGACTCCTGCAATCCCCTCACTTGGCCGCAGCCTCTGCCAGCTCCTATGATGCAGGCTAAATTATTTTAAACCTCTAATGGTCACAAGAGAGGGTACTGAATGGTCAGCAGAGCTACATGATGGCCTCAAAAATGCAATTGGTGTCAGTTTTCCTGCAAGGATTGGTTCAGAAGTATTGCTTTCACAGAGACAAGAGAGCACATTAATTACATTATAAAAATACCTGTGTTGGCTAAATGCTAAATCAAATAAGAGCCGTGACTCTGCCCTTTTGTGTGTCATCACATGTAAATCCTACTTTCATTACTTTCATGTGCATTCAGTTTACCCCTTTAAATTGTTCCCAGAGCAGCAATTTCTTACCATCTGTGTGAGCAAAGCAAATGCAAGCAGTGTCTACCTCACAATCACTTGGTATTTCCAATAAATATAAATTCACGTGTATTTTAGGAGCTTTTTTCCTGCTGCTATTGTTGTTGTACAAAGACAACACAGCTTGACTCATAAATAATATTACCTAAGATGGATCTCCAAGCCAGGCAGAGAAATGTTGGCAATAACATTCCATTTTGAGCGTTGTGTATTTTTTATTTTTTTTTCTCCCATCAGACAGGTGTACTTAGCTTTACAGGAGAATCGTTGCTAAAGAGTTGGCTGTACTGGGTATTTTGTGAAGCAAACCTCATTTTAACATTGATTTCCATTATGTCAGAGATGGTCTCCCAAGTCTTTTGCTGTTATTGCTTAGTTATGATGACTGTGCAAATAAGAGAGAGCAGAGTTCCTAAGGACCAGATGCCTACCTGGAAAGTGCACTCTAATAAGCAGAGAACTTTGAGCCGCAAAATGCTTCTGAATAATTCCTATGAAATGACTCAAGGCTTAAGTCAGACAACCTCTGACTCTTTTGTTCTACCAAAAATTTGAAGATAAGGCAAAAGGGAGCAGAGTCATATCATGGAGAGATATCAAACTGAATGGCATGCTTGCTTCACTTCAGTAGAGGTACAGGAGCTGAAGATAGCTCAGAGGGGCAAGGGACATGTGTGGGCACCTGCCACAATGTCCATGTTCATTAAATTAGGAAGGTAGAAGGGTGCAATGCAAGCACTCAGAGTTTGGTCACAGACTGGATAGAGGTCAAATGCAAGTTTCCTTCTGGCCTGACTGCTCATCCTCAGGCAAAGCAGGTTCATTTTTTAATATGTTCCCCCCTTTTTAAAAGAAAGGTAGAAATACTGGCTGGACACCAGCAAGAGCTTCCCATCTGGAAACCGTGGAGCTGTTTCCTGCACCTGAGAACAGAAGACAGAGTGCGGGAAGCGCACAGAGTTGGGAGAGGTGCGGGAAAAGCACTCGCTCTGTTTTGTGAGTTGACAAAAAAAAAAAAAAAAAAGGCAGCAAGTACTGTTCCCATCACTCAACATGTTTTGGAAAAAGAAGCCGAACATTTTTAATTATCAGCATTCCTATTTTAAATCCCAGTGCACTAACATCTGTTTTAATGTTTTCATTTCCCTGTACATTTTATACAACATATAGGGCATCTCATTGCTTCTGCTCTTACAGGTGGCTGAACAGTCTCAGCCTCACCATCAATTAGGTACTGCTGGCAAGGTCCTTTAAGGCTCCAGAATGTTCTAGAAGGCCAGGACTGACAGTGAGTGGCATTATCAGATTTTTATTTTGGTTTTTGACTTTTGTTTTAATTTTGTTTGTTCTAATAAACATGCAGTGGTGGCATCTCAAAAAAATAAAGAAAAGAAAAGAAATAAAAGAAATACTGGCTGGTGGTTGTTTGAATTGGACATAATCTGAAACGGGGGTTGATAAAATTTTCCTGTAAAGGGACAGATAATAAATGTTTGACTTTGGGAACTGTACCATCAGTCTCTGACACAATTACTCAACTATAACATTATAGCACAAAAGGAAATGTAGACTACATGTAAGTGAATGAGCATATCTGTGTTTCAATAAAACTTTATTTATAAAAATGGGAAGTAGGCTCAATGTGACCAATGCACCAGAGTTTGCCAAGCCCTCACCTAGAATATGCCTAGTTAAGGTGTTAATCCTGGGCCTGTTTGCCCTTAGATTTACTCCCTGGCCTTCTGTACACCACTCTTTATCACAAGAGGCTGAACCTCAATCACAAGAGGCTGAAAACTACATTTTTCATCCCTCTTTGTCAACTGACTTCAGGATAGATTCAGACAATGAGAGGAGGCTGTGGGAGCAAGAAAGTAGGGGAGCTCTCTGTTCAGCCTGAAAGTCTAGCAGGGCTAGTCCCTCCCTCCACAGTCCAAGCCCTCAACCCTATACTGGATGAGCTCTAGTAGCATATTGCCTTGTTTTTCTTCCATCTGCCTTGGGAATGAAATGATTAATCTCTGAACTGCCTCACCACCCTCAGATGAATTTCTCCCCCTCTCCCGTTGTGTTTGTGATGATTTCCCAAGTTCATTTGCAAGTGGTGAACTAATTAGCTTGAGTTTATTCATTTTTCTAGACTGGACTCTAACTAAAAGAGTTGGGACCCTGTTGATGTTCTTAATTTATTTCTCTTAATACTTCATATTTTTAATTTCATGAAGTAATATTTCTACATAATAAATGCTGCAACCAGATGCCTGTAATCCCAGCAGCTTAGGAGGCTGAGGCAAGAGAATCACAAGTTCAAAGCCAGCCTCTGCAACTTATTGAGGCTCAAGGCAACTTAGTGAGATCCTATCTCAAAATAAAATATGAAAAGAACTGGGGATGTGACTCAGTGGTTAAGCACCCCAGGGTTCAATCCCCAGTACCAGAAGATGGAAAGGTCTACAAATAAATTCTTATATAATTCATATAAGGAGAAATGCAAAATCTTAGTCATTTAGTCAACAAGAATATCTACTATATTCCAGGCACTGTTCTGGGCCCTGGGAACACAATAAGTGTACCTAAGAGTATACAGTCTATTGAACTAGTTGAGGAGTTTATCCTTTGCCCAATCCACCCCATTTATTATTACACATGAGGATGAAAAGGCCCCCAAACAATCCTACCTAGTGTTTATTGGAAATGTCATTTGTGCCAGGCTGTCATCTAAGCATTTAAAATAATTTAACTTATTTAATTCTGATAAGAGCCCAGTGAAGTTAACAATATTATTATATCATTGTACAGATGAAAAACTGAAACACAGAAGTAAAATAACTTGTTCAAGCACATATGCATAGTAAGTGGAAGAGATGGAATTGAATGCAGGGTTTGGGTACATATCTCAAGCTCCTAATCACACTTCCTAATCATACTGTCTCCCTCCCAAGAGTAAACAGTGGACCCAAGGCCATGGTTAGTGACAGTCATCACAAGGACTAGGTTCTCCAGTGCTAATTATGTATTCCAACCGTTAGTGAATTGGCAGCCACTGGTAGAATCACTGAGACAGCAGTCATCCCCCTGGAAGAAATTTTAAAAAGTAATTTTATGTCTCTTTATAGTCTCCAATAGACTCCACAGAAGAATGTAATAGTCAATAAGGAATTTGCCATACCAGCCATCAGCAAAACACTTTGTAAAGTGTCCAGCAGCTAACAAACACTGGGAAAAATCATAAAAACAGAATTTGATGGATGCAGGATGACCTAGTTTGGTCTTTTTGAAAATGTTAAGTCTTGTAAGCCCTTTCTCAAATAAGAGCTTTTTGGGGATCCCATTATATATAACAGTTGACAGATAAAAGTGGATGCCCAAAGCAACTTAGTGAGACACTGTCTCAAAATAAAATATAAAAAGAGCTGAGGATGTGGCTCAGTGGTTAAGCACCCCTGGGTTCAATTTCCAGTACCAAAAAGGAGGCTTTCTGGGGATGGATGGAAGAGCCTCCGGAAGATCCTCCTCCCTGCCCCATCTCCAGTTCCCAGCAACTCCCTGAGAAGACTTCCCAGAGCCCAGTTTTAAAGCCATTATGCTTGTTCACCCTAGTGTCTCTGAATCTCTGAGAAGTGATGAGACTCACCCAAGGTTATTCAGGGGCATTGTGGTAAAGTCAAGTTTAGAAGCAAGGCACTGGGTCCCTCACCAATGCTTTTTTCAATACCACCACGGCATGCTCTTTTGACTTGGTTTTCTAGGAATTGTGAATATTTTTTCAGGAGGCAATTGAGTGTGTCTTTTTGAGCCCATCCACATAGCAGCAATAAAAGGAGCTGGGATGCCCAGCAGGGAGAGGATAAATGGAGCAGAGCCTCAGCAGACTTGATGGAGCAGGCCTAATTTTTGAGGGTCTACCAGTTCCCAGCTATGTGGTCAAGGCTGAATTGAGATAAGTGGAGAAGAAAGCAGTTGTGTGATCTAACTGCTCAGCAAGAAGCATTTCTCAAATATCGAAAGCTCTCATCCCTAAGACTGCTGTGAGTTGTACAAGTTGTGGATGCAAATCTATGTCCCCAGGATCGCTGCTTACAGTTATTTTTATGGCCTGACAGCAGGGCTCCAACAGCATTCTAGCCCACAATCAGAGGGGACCCACTGGCTTCCATACTCAATGACTTTTACACATTTCACGTTTCTCTGAGGCTTTTCCTTAATGTAACTGACAGCCTCCAGCTGCCATTTAGATTTTGTGGAGGCCCCCAGATATCTCTATGCTGAGAGAAAAGCTCTGGAAACCCCCAGCTCTGAGACAGCTTTCTTAGCCTAGGCGGCCAATAACTCAAAGCCAAATCCCTGATTACCAAGCAGAGGAAGACTGGATTTAGGCAGCAGGGTAGATAGGGTCACCTTTAACCTTTCTGGGGAATTTTTGTTTCCTGAGGATACATACTCAAGTTCGATGGACAGAACCAGGTTGTTGAAGATCATCACAATAAACCAAGAGATTCACCTTCAAAATCACCAGCCAGGTTTAGAGCCTGCAGATGTATATCATTTCTTTGTTCAGGTCTCTATTCCTAAATAAATTACATTATCCAGATTTTCTCACTGCAGATTCTAGAGTGAGGTCCGTTGTTCTTCTCATCTCTCCTTTTCTCCAAATGGTTTATTTTCTTTGCAATTAAGTGCTGGTTGAAAACTCAAAAGTTTTGCTTAAATTACCATCAAGCCAAGTCGTATTAAGACACAAGGGACTGACAGTTTTCCATTGATGGATTAGACACTCGTTTTTTTTCTGGCTTTTAACAGCGTTTCAATCTCACTTGTCATTCCAATATTCTTCCCATTCCAAAGTTACAGTGCAAATTGGATGCAGACTGTGCACTTATAGCTGCCCTCCGAGAAACCCTGTGTACCTAATGGTTTGTGAGGTTACTGGCTTGTTTTGTTTTCCTTTCTAGTAAATTCTTTTTTTAAGATTCCAGGAAAATTAGTTAAGTTCATGTCTTCAAGAGAAAAAAGTCGATGTCCTTAAATGTTCTCTGTTTTTTTAGGGTGTCCTCTCAGGGGAATGAGCATCATGAGATTTGGCCTAGGGTCCAACATTGCCTCCCTTCTGATGTTTCAAATGCTCCCCCTTCCTCTTGTTGGAAGTCGGTGTGTAGTTGCCAGCTTGACTTTGAAGAACTTAATTCTCAAAGCCCATGATGCAGCAGGATCTGTGCTGCCCCGCCATTGATGCATCGAGCTCATAATTCAGTTCCAGATTCTTTCCTGCTTAAAAAGAGAAGGGGGAAAAGAAGCTCATCTCTCATTGATGTGATATTTGTGGGAAGATTTTAATTTCCTTTACTTATTTTTTTAATTCTATCAGGTATTTCCCAAAGAATAAAGGAAATGTTGTCCTTACTTTTATTGACAATCATTTCCTTGCATCTCATCAAATCTTACCACCTATTTTCACATCCCTAAGCACTAAATTATGTAATGTTATCTGATTTAAAATCTCATATAAAAATAATCATACATTTTCTAAAGTTTATTAAAGGGGAAAATATGATGATATAGAAGAAAGTTCTCTAGAACTATGCTGTTCAATATCAGAGTCAACCACATGTGGTTGGTGAGTATTTGAAATGGGACAGATCCAAACTGTGATGAACCAGAAGTAGAAAATGCACACCAGATTTTGAAAACATTCTTTAGTATGAGAAAAGGAATGTAAAATATCTTAAGTTCTGTATCCATGACATGTTGAAATGATATTTTAAATATATTACTTTCAACTAAGTACATCATGGAAATTAATTTCACTTGTTCCTTTTTAGTTTTTAACTGTGGCTACCAGAAAAATTTTAAATTATGTACTTGGCTTATATTATGTCTTCTTGGATGGCACTGATCTGCAAGTTTTCCAAATTCTTTACATTCAAAATTCCCACAAAATCACAACTCTAAACAATATTTGAGGACTACTGGACATCTATTTCTGACCATTTTGTTGTTGTTTCCATTTTGACAACCCCTTAGTCCAACTCCTCATAGGACAAAGTCTAGCACACCCCTGCACACTCTCCTACAGCTCCTCTCTCGACCACCAAAATGAGCATTGTACAATTTATCAATGCCCTTGGCAAATGATCAATTGGTGCTACCCTCCAATTCCTTTGACCTCCTCTTCTTTCCTTGTACCTCTCCTCTGTCCATGCCACCCCTTCATTTCTGCACCATGGGTCCTGCTCCCCCACAGTCACCCCATTTTCTCATCAAAACCATTCTGAGGCTTTGCCTTGGCTGTGACCCATCATCATGGTATCAATCACAGCCACACCACCATTCAAAAAGACCTTTACTCTCCCTATAATAAAAGGCTTTACATCTTAAAACAAAACTAAAAACCCATTGGCGCTTCTGTTTTCTGGAAAGTTCCCCCCCCCCAAAGAAATGTATTGATTTTTATAAGTTCTTTCCATTCTTTGTATTCATATGTGCATTGAAGATTCTTACTGTGTTAAATCAGGAAGTGATTTGAAGCTCATTTCATCTCATCCTGCCATTTTATGGAAGAAGAAAACTGAAACTCAAAAAAGATTAAGCCATTTGCTTAACCCTCATGAGAGTGACAGTCCTCAGAAATTATTGTCTTCAGAGCTATCATATAAAAATCTTATTCAGCAAAAAGCAGAAACAAATGAGATCTGTCGGCTCCCTCATATGCCAGTCTCATAAACTGCTTGTTCAGATGAAGAAAGTATTTTCATTTACTTAAAAGTGTTCGGATTCTATCTACTTGTGATCCATCCTACAGCCTTTGGAATGGGCTTAATGATCCCACATATTGGAGTTTTCCTTCTTAGGAGTGCTTGGGAATACAGGATTAAGAATCTAATTAAGGGCTGGGGATGTGGCTCAAGCGGTAGCGCGCTCGCCTGGCATGCGTGCGGCCTGGGTTCGATCCTCAGCACCACATACCAACAAAGATGTTGTGTCCGCTGAGAACTAAAAAATAAATATTAAAAATTCTCTCTCTCTCTCTCTCTCTCTCTCTCTCCTCTCTCACTCTCTCTTTAAAAAAAAAAAAGAATCTAATTAAAACTCTCATTACCCCCAGAGCATGATGAGGTTTGTGCTGAGGCCTTTATTCTTCCAGCCTTTGCCTCAACCTCTGTTGTTTCCATTATGTACTCAGAACAACTCTGACAACTATCTGTGGGAAGATCTGTAGTCTGATTTGGAGACCAACATAATGCTAAAACCTTTACAGCAGCCTTAGACCATTAGATGTCTTCAAGTTGGGGGAGATAAAAAGCTCAGGAATCTGCCAACAACTGCAATCAATTCTGTGGACCTCTTTATAGCAATCCTCTAATCTCTATGCTCCAGGTCTAGTAAGAAGCACACTGCCTCATAAAACAGCCTGCTCTATTTCCAGCAAGTTCATTGAAGACAGAGGATCCGTCTTGGTGGTCCTGAAAACACAATGTGTCATACAGGAAGAAATACTAGATTTAGAACCAGAAGCGTGTTCTCTCTCTCCTCTCTCTGGTTTGCATGAGTCATTGAACAATTTGCTTCTTTTCCCAGAAGCCCAAATTCCTCATGTGAAAGGAAGAGGTTTGTACCCAGGGACTTCAAGGGTTTCCTCTGTGATAATATTCTATTAACAAGAAGTTGATTGTTTCTGTTTTCTGAGTCTCACTCTCCTCATCAGCAAAACTAGAGTAATAAAAGTATTTGTGTTGTGTATAATGCTAAGCACAACACAGGACACTTATTAAAGAAAAACATATGAGTTTGTGCAAAGACAAGTAACTTCTCCTTTGGGGGCATATTGTGCTCATTTTAACGTCAATTTAAGTTTAGTAGTTGTTAATTCAGAGAAATGTCCTGAATTTACTTTTACTTCTTTGGATCAGGCCTCCTTCTCTCAATTTCTTCCCTTGCTGGATGGCTTAAGGTCAGTTTCCAATGGCAACATGAACTGTGGGATCATTCCTTATGCAGACTTTTGAGTTCAACCTTCCATTATACTCTGCCTAATACCCATTCATCTGCTCTCTCCTCAGACCCAATACAAGTGAAAAAAGGATCTTAAATTATCTTCTTGATCATTTAAGAAACACTGCTTCAACATCCTTTAAACATAGAGTACTATCACTATTTCAGATTATTTTTCATCCTATCAGAACATCCAAATTGCATTCACTAGCCACCTGGAACTATCGAGCTTGTTAGGTGTGACTAACCCAAACTGAGATATGCTCAAAGTGTAAAATGTACCCTAGATTTCAAAAAGTAAAAGCAAAAATAAACAGAGTGTCTATCACCTCTAAAAAATTATATATTAATACATTGTGAAATGATATTTTAAAAAGATATATCAGGTTAAGTAAAATGTTACTAAAATTAATTTCATTTGTTCATTTTATCTTTGGTGATAATAAAAACTCAAATCACATATATGGTTTGCATTTTATTTCAATGGAATAGTGTTACATTTACGATGATGAGCTATTGCTGCTTTCTATCCTAGAGTCCCATCACAGAGTCTTCCTTTCAAACTACCGCAACCAATAAATTGAACAAATGGGACATCTTAGATGTAAGAAAAAAATAGTTTTATTTTGTTTTCCCATTGTCCTTTAACTTATTCATTGTGGTTATTTTTTTTCCCCTGTCCCTGCATGAAGACTTGACATTTTGGTCACTCTTTGGTAATGGAAAATCTTAGAGTTATCTAACTCACAAAACACTTTCAGCTTGTACTTAGAACTCTGAACACACAAACAGAACTAGCAAAAGATTCCAGCTTCATTCAGTTTTCGGTTTTAACAATTTGCCCTCACCTCCCCTAAGTAGAATCTGATGCTTAGAAAAAAAAAAGAAAAAAAAAGGGTACAGAGAGTGAGGTGGGTATGGCCATCACATTCCTTCTCCCCTCCCCAATTTGTTCATCAAGGTTTCTCATTTCTCCAGTCTTTGAGTGCAGGTAGAGATGAAGACATGATCTCCTAGAGAACAGGCTATGGGCTCCCTGAGCCCTCATAGTGTTTAAAGCTGACTCTTCCTCTCCTAGAAAGGTTCCATGGGCTTTGTTTGAAACATGCCTCCATGTTGGGGTTCACTCAACTGAAGTCTCCCTTTGATGTGCCTGCATCTTCTCCTCCACCTTTCTGTTTACTCCTTCTGCAGCCCTGACACATCCACTAGTAATACTTTTAACTTCTTTCTGTGGAGGCTTCTCCATTCTTTTCTAAAAACAATTTTCATTGAAATATAACAAACATACAAGTGTAGAAACCATACATTGTACAATTTAAAATGTCTCAAAGTAGGTAACTGTGGATTATCACCATCTAAGTTCCTCTTGGGCAAGGTTTAAAATGCTTTTCTCCTGGTGTGGCTTCATTGGGTCCTCAGGACACTCACATACACTTGGACTCTAAAAATTCTGAGCAGACATGTCCAGGACAGGATTAAATCCTCCTGACCTCCCACCACCACAGCCAGAAACAAGTTTTTGAATAATTTACAATGACCAGAAATGTATTTTACTCACAGTTTTGGAGACTCGGCAGTTCAAAATCAAGTAGCTGCATCTGATAATCTTATTGAGTCTTATTCATTCATGATGTGGCATCATATGAGTGAGAGAAGGAGAGAGGGAAGAGAGCCAAACTCATCCTTTTATCAGGAGTCCACTCCCGTGATAACTAACCCACTTCTACACTAGTACATCTAGGAGGGCAAAACCCTCATGTCTCAATCACCTCTCAGCACTGTTGCACTGGGGATTACATTTACAGACAGCATAAGCTATCTGACAGCCCCAAGACCCTAGGACCACAAAGACACTCTTAACAAGCAGGATAGTCCAAGGAGCCTTTCTTTGGAATGTGCCTGTCTTGAGCCTGCTGAGTTAATCCTTTACTGCACACACAAAGTAGTAAAATATTGATTCTAAGAGTATTTTGTTACACTCCCTAGAATATTGAGGGACACAATGAAGCCATTGCACTCATCTACCCTACGTCAAGCTCACTTAGTGGTCATTTGATGCTTCTCCACTTGTGTCAACTGAGGGAAAAGAATTTCTCATCCCTTCCTGTGGAAGTGGGGACATAGCACTGGGATTGGTAGCCTGCTCTGCCAACTTTACATTGTTGTGACCAAAATGCCTAACAAGAGAAACTTAGAGGAGGAAAAGTTTATTCAGGCTCACAGTTTCAGAGGTTTAGTCCATGGTCAGCCAAATCCAGTGCTCTGAGCCCAAGGTGAGCTGGAATGGTGTGGTAGAGAAAAACTGCTCATCTCAAGGCAGCTGGGAAACACAGAAGGAGCAAGCTGCCAAAATATAAACCCCAAAGTCATGTACCCCAGTGACCAACTCCCTCCTGCCATGCCCCACCTGCCTACACTTACCACCCAGTTAGTCCAATCAAATCCATCAAATGGATTGATTACAATCTAATCATTTCACCTCTGAATAGTTCTGCATTGTCTCATAGATTTCAGGGCTCAGTGGAGTAGGGGACACCTCATATCCAAACTCTAACACATACCAATAATTCTTACCAAAAAAATACCCTTTAGAATTCCATCTTTTCTTACCACTCAATTTGGGACTGGGGGCTGTGTTCTAACGGATTCTTAGCTATCTATTTTTGAACACTTGCATCCTGATCTGGGGTCTCAATTGGTGCTTAATATCATCGTAAAGTCTCCACCAAAATGTCCACTGTAACATCCTAGACACAGGATGCCACCATAGACACCAAGTCATTTCTCTTTGCCATTCTCTCTTCTACATTTTTCTAAGGGAGGTTGGAGGGAAGAAATTCTGACCAAGTACTATATTAAATTCTAGGTCATGGAAAGTTAGCCTCTTTCCTCCTACCTTTCTATCAAGCTCTGCTTGGATTTGAATACCTCATCCATGAGGCAAGGCTCCCACCTGAAGCTACACATACAGCAAAATAGTAGCTTGTTCAAGGTTGATGAAGGGTGGATCCATGTTTCAAATCCAAGCTTTGTCATTTCCTAGCCTCTCATATTGTTTTTCCCAATTGCTATGATATCCCTCGCTTTGCAGATGGAGAAAGGTGAGGTTAAATTATGGTAGGTTCTTCCATGTGGGCACCTTGTGTGGTAGAAGTTTAAGGAATGGGCAACTTTCCATGATTTTCTGGCTCACCAAGTAGTGTCAGTTTCTGTGTCTTCTGAGAAATATTCTCTTCTTCTAAGTCCTTTCTTGTGTTTACTTTTCACAATACTTTCCATAACTATCTCCCATTGAAAATTTTCTCCTAAAGAAGAATGAAAGAATCTAAAATAAGAGATAAGAGGAAAATCATCTAAAATTTATTTTCACTTTTGCATAGATCAGAAAGCTGTAAAGATCTTTAGATATCATCTTTCATCAGTATTACTATGATCGTGATACACATCAAGTTCAATCTTCTTCACTCCATGTTCTTTTAATTTAAAAGATGTGATGATGCTCCTAAGATTCCTATTATCATTTAATTCACCAAATACACATTTTCCAAAGCAGACAAAACTGTACTGTCACCAAACAGATTAAAACAGGATTGGGGATAGTTTATACAGTACTTTGACATTGCAAGAAGTTATTTTTTAACCTAAGAGAAAGTTTTCATGTTACTATTAATAATTATTATTTGCTAATTTGTTGTTGTTGTTAAGCTAAGAGAATGCCTCACAGTCATCTGCCACTACTATTGACTTACACATTTCTCTAAGGCTTGCTACTATCCAAAATTTCTTGAGGCTGTTTTTCAGACATGGCTATCTGCGAATGCAGCAGAATAGCTGGGAAAACAATGAAGGGGCTGTTAAAGAAGCAGACGGGATGCAGTGTTTGGCATCTGGTACAGAACAGGGAATGTGTTGTAAGGCTGCTCAGCCTACTCTAGAATCCCACACACGTTTTCTGAAGCTTATGTCTGGATAATCCCATTGTAATAGGAAAAATGGTGGCTGTACTTGGCCTATTCCAAGTGTTCAGTGCAAATGTCTGTAGCAGAAAAATCTACACAGGTAAACTCTGTTCCTGGTCATAGACCCTGGCCAGAGATCATACTATTGTGTGATTAGTTAAAAAGAGACCAGGACAAAAAAGTACTAACTGTCATATGATCCATCCTCTCTGTTGGGAAAACAACTCATGTACCAGTCCCACTGACAGTGGCCATCTCAGGAGGGGATGATCCCATGCTGTGGGGAGGTGGTGCTGGTCTTGCATAAGTCTTTTCAACCACATTCACACACCTGGATACTGGGTTTCATCAGATACACCATTGGGAATATGAAAGGGGAGACATATAATAGAAACCAAATAGTCCCTGCAGTTGAGAAGAATGAAGTTTGAAAAGCAGAGCAGAGTTGCTTCTTGTGACTTCCTGTGATATAGAAAAAAAGGGAAATGTCTGTTATTATTTGTAGGACATAAAACAGGAGTCATAAAACCTAGAATCAGCACTAAAGAAACCATTGTTATAAAGTACTACAAAATACCCATGTTCAGTCTTGCAGTTTATAGAAGATCCTCAGAGTAAGCCACCCATCTTTCCCTTTGATTCTGTCATCCTGGACTTTTGCACATTGGTCAAGAAGAACAAAGTCACCTGCATTTTGCAAATTTCCTCTTCCCACTCTGAGCCCACTTAATCTATGTCAGTATGTGTTATATGAGGAGACATAGGCAAAAGGAGACCCTTCTAACACACACACACACACACACACACACACACACACACACACCCTGGCCTAATACCCCCAGTGCAATGGAGAACATTTTAAGTCAAGCCACTGATTAAAAGTAAGTTCTAAATTAAAAGAACCCCCATTTCACACTTCACATGATGATTTAATGGCAGATACTTGTAGAAAATGCCTGACACACAAAAACACATGTGAAATGCAGATAAAAGAGAAGTTAAACAAAATACATATTTGAGCTGGTTATTAGGAACAATAACATTTCCAGGAATGGGTCACTTGAGAAAATAGTTGATTTGACTGGGGATAATAGTGCCTCTAAGTATGCCCTGAGTAGATGTGTCCAGAACTTAATTTAAAATCTGAGGGTTGTAATAAGAACTTGGTTTTTTAAAGTTACTGCCAAAGAAAAGGGAGCAAACATAAGTCAGCCCCTCAGAGAACGAGTTGTAAAACATGTGACATTATCCTAGGGGTTAGGATGAGGGGCAGAGACTAGTTAAAAGCTAGTTTCCACTTGTCTTTTCAAATGTTTTAGCAATGTTCTTTGATTATATGGTCATCTGCCATAAAAGATGCAACAATGAGTTCCTGAGATTATCTTTACCAAGTGGGGTAGAAAGGACTCATTTCCCATCTCCAGAGAGCTCTCTGTCTGCTAAGATGTTTCTATGAGATGTTTGTAATCCAATGCTTTTGGTCCTAATATTCCCATTTATAGACTGATTTTACATTGCTGAGGACTCGCTATGTTTTCCCTAAAGGATACTATTTTTTTTTTAGAAGAAAGACTTTACAATAAATAACATGACAATTCTCTATTCACCCAAGTTGGACTCTCAAATTTAAAACAGCTGCTGTTTGTTTTTCTCCTAAAAGAACTAAAACATAGATTTGATACTTAAATTTGGTGCTAAAAGTGTGCTCAGATCAGAACATTTGAACTTTGCAAAGGATAGGAATGGGATGATTATGCTAGGATTCATTCCTTAATGGACCAGACCTCAGGGCAGCACAGCATCCAGTAGGCAGTGCTTGGAAATGAAGAGTTTGGAGTGAATGGCCTCTTTTTATAGACTTCACCCTCTATAGCATTCAAATTAGTCTTAATTTTATATATTCTCATAGATTCTTCAAATAAATTATGTCAGACACAAACTTCCCAGAGAATAAAATTGGTCATAGTAATCTCCCTTTAAAACATCCTTGTATAGCAATGAGGGTCTCCCTTCATTTCCATGCAATTTCCCTTTTCTCACCCTTTCCCTCCCATCTCATGTCTCTGTTTAATGTTAATCTTTTCTTCCTACTCTTCCTCCCTGCTCTGTTCATAGTTGCTCTCATTATATCAAAGAAGACATTTGGTATTTGTTTTTTAGGGATTGGCTAGCTTCACTAAGCATAATCTGCTCTAGTGCCATCCATTTCCCTGCAAATTCTATGATTTTGTAAAATTGTGGAAGTGTAACCGATGTGACTCTGCAATCTGCATTTGGGGTAAAATTGGGGGTTCATAACCCACTTCAGTCCAATGTATGAAGTATGTTATGTCAAGAGCTTTGTAATGTTGTGAACAACCAATAAAAAAAAAAAAACATCCTTGTATTTCTCTGAAACCCAAAAGCAAATTCCCTGATTCCCAAAAGCATGAAATTGCAAGGTCAACTGATACTGTGTTACTGAAGCTTCTCAGATACTGGATAAAAATTCCATTATTTTGTATGTGTTTTAATATCTTGCTCCCCCTGCCTGACTACAATTCAATGACCTTCAAATGCAATATCTATTGTTGCAGTTACTTTCATCTTTACCTGAGTAAAGCAAAATCAATGTTCATGTCCAGCAATTCCAATTAAGCTACTATAGACAACTCTGCTGAATCTGCAAGCTTTGGATTTATATTGAATTAATGAAAGCTGAAAGGGGTTCCCATCTTATAGCCACACTTAATACATCCTTGTCAAAAGGAAATGTAATTACAATATTGCATGTACATAGGAGGTTGATCAACTTAAGCAAGGTGACAACCATGAATTGATCATGTGAGAGTATCAATAAACATCCTAGCAGCTAGTATAAAGTGTGCCACTTTTAGATTATTTAGTTCCATAGAACCTGAGTGTTTCAGATGACAGGTAAAGAGATATATATTTAGAGTCACTTATTTTCAGGTCAGTGGTTTAAATATATCTGGGGGTAGCATCAAAGACCCAATATCAATTCAGCCCTTATTATTTAGGTAAAACATAGTCTCATCATTTATTTCCACATAGGTAAATATAAGAAAAAAATATTTATATTTAATCTTTAGGAGATATATACATATGTATATATATTATATCATAATGTGTGTGTGTGTGTGTGTGTGTGTGTGTGTGAATACACATCTGCACATCTGCTGTCTGGGGAATTTTCTGATTTAGCCATTAGAAACTCTTTAAGCGTTACCTTCTAATACGAGTTTCTGACTTGCTGGAATTATTAAGAAGAAAAAAAATCCAAGCTTTAAAGAAGAAGTTGGGGGTATATCTGGCTGCTTAATTAGTGACATAAGTTAACCTATATATAATATAATATAATATTGACTGATAGTTAGTAGACTCACTATCTTTTTTCATCAACAACAATAATGTTAACTTCTTATTTAGTACAGAAAAGATGATACAGAAAATATGCCTTTATTTCCTCTTCTCCCCTAAACTAATAGGGAAAACTAGGAATAACCACCATCCCTAAACCACAGTCTATGAAGAAGCAATGCTGAATGCATTGGAAATTGCCCAGGCAAGGCAGGATTTAGAAAGGACACATGAACTTTTCAAACCTGGAGTTAACAAGGAGTTCTCCAGACTGATGACCCAGCGAGGGGTAAGCCCAGATGCCTTGATTAGAGCAACAAGATCAGGGTGTGATAATCAGCTTCCCACAGAGAAATACAAGAGTTATTTCTGCAAGAAATAGGTTGTGAGTAAGACTGAATTTAGACTCAACTAGGTGGCGGGAAGAGCTGCAGCCTTGGTTACCTGAAGGAAAGTACACTGATAAATCTAAATTGTTAACCTGATTGGATTAAGAAATGCCTAAAATTTCGGCTTCTAGGTGTCTCGTTGAGGATGTTTAGGAATGATTGGCATGTAGGACAGGGAACTGAATCAGAGACCCACCTTAAGTGTGGGTGTGGGAAGCCATTCTGACACGTGATTGGGTGACTCCCGTTAAGGGCCTGAGGCGCTTTGGCTCTGTCAAAGCTTTCCCGACCCTTTCGTGATGAGAGAGCCCATCCGTGTGGGGGTGTGCCTGACCACTGACTCCGGGGACCCAATCACTGACCCTGACCTTGGAGTGCAGCCCCCCCTCAACCTTCATTGGATGGAATTCTCCCCTGAATCTCTTGTTCCCCAATAAAAGGCTACTCCCCGGCGTGTTCGCTCTCTCTCTCTCCTGCTAGCCCTGAGTAATCCTCGCTGCCCTGCTGGGCGGCTAGAGGTGGGAACCAGAGAGGTGAGCCATCTCGGACCTAGCAATAGAAATAAGGTAACTGAGTTTGTGTGTTTTATTTCAATCTCTTCTAACTAACTTTATGCCTAGAACCTCATTAATGAAACCATTGCACAGGCCGCGTGGTAGAATTGGCGCCCATGAGGGGGGCATTCTAGATTAGTTAGATTGAGTGGGAGCGCGCTATAAAGATAAGGAAAAAAATAAAGATAAAGGAAGATAAGGAATAAAAATAAAGATAAAGGAAGAGGTGACAATTTGAGTCACAAAAGTACCTGGAGATATTGAAGGAAAGAGACATTAAATTACTTAAAATGGGAAATTCAACTTCTACGGATAAGGAAATGTATCTGACTATTTTAGACAGTATAATTAATCAGAAAGGAAAACAGATAAAGAAAACTCAGTTATTACAATTCTTAAAGATTGTAGGTGAATATTGTCCTTGGTTTTGTGAACAGGAATCTCCAAATTTACTTACTTGGGAAAAATTAGGAAGGAAGTTACAGAGAGTCTGTCTTTCTAATGAACTACCTGGAGGCATAGAAAATATTCAGAAAACTTGGACGGCCCTAGAAGTTTGTCTTTTTGAATATATGGGCCAGAGTTCGTGGCCCCCTGAGAACCTTTTAAAAGGCATTCAACGAGCTGTTAAGTCTATTCAAATGGAAAATCAGCCTGAGGCTAAGTTAATTCCCTTTCCCTTAAGCCGTTTAAAAACAAAAGCACTAGGGGCCAAACCAAAGGTTAGAAATGTGAACTTAAACTCACAGCCCCATGCGGAGGATTCAGATGGCGTGGATCAGCCCGCCTTCTCGCCGCCATCATTTCCTCCTAGCGGGAGCCGAGCAACAATACGGGGAATTTCAAGGGAGGTCGCAGAGTGTGATGTCACTGGCGCCAACCAGGACAGCCCGGGATTTTTACAGAGATCGAAGACAGTTGTCTTAGGACCTTCAAAGACAGTTGAATTAGATCCTGAAACGGGGCCGGAACAAATCCCTACTGGGATTTTCGGGCCGCTTCCTGATAATACTGTAGGTTTGATTTTGGGACGTAATGAATTAAAGGGAGCCATCGAGGTAATACCTGGTGTGATAGATTCAAAATTTAAAGGACAGTTATATGTTACTGTAAAATCCAATTATGCCCTAAGGCTCACCGCAAAGGATACAATTGCTCAATTAATATTACTGCCTTGTGTCTCAGAAAGGCACCTGCAGGTAGATTCAGTTTCTAAACCGCTGGACAGAGTATACTGGTCACAGTTAGTATGACAAGAACGCCCTTTATTAAAACTTAGAATTAATAATAAAAATTTCCTAGGAATAATAGACACAGGGGCTGATATCTCGGTATTGTCCAGTAGATTTTGGCCTAGGAACTGGCCTTTGCATGTAGCACCATTTCTACAAGAAATGCCATTGGGATTTTGATTGGCATTGCATTAAACCTATAGAGAACTTTTGGTAATATCACCATTTTGATGATGTTAGTTCTGCCTATCCATGAACAGGGTATATTTTTCCATCTTCTAAGATCTTCAATTTCTCTCTTTAGGGTTCTGTAGTTTTCATTGTGTTAGGTTGATAACCAAGTATTTTGTTATTTTTGAGGATATTGTGAATGGAGTGTTTTTCCTCATTTCCATTTCAGAGGATTTGTCCCTGATATACAGGAATGCCTTTGATTTATGTGTGTTGATTTTATATCCTGCCACTTTGCTGAATTCATTTATTAGCTCTAATAGTTTCTTTGTAGACCCTTTTGGGTCTGCTAGGTATAGAATCATGTCATCTGCAAATAGTGATAATTTAAGTTCTTCTTTTCCTATTTTTATGCCTTTAATTTCTTTCATCTGTCTAATTGCTCTGGCCAGTGTTTCGAGAACTATGTTGAACAGAAGTGGTGAGAGAGGGCATCCCTGTCTTGTTCCAGATTTTAGAGTGAATGCCTTCAATTTTTCTCCATTCAGAATGATGCTAGCCTGGGGCTTAGTGTAGATTGCTTTTACAATGTTGAGGTATGTTCCTATTATCCCTATTTTTTTGAGAGTTTTGAACAAAAAGGGATGCTGTACTTTGTCGAATGTTTTTTCCGCATCTATCGAGATGATCATATGGTTCTTATTTTTAAGTCTATTGATGTGGTGAATAACATTTATTGATTTCCGAATATTGAACCAGCCTTGCATCCCAGGGATGAATCCTACTTGATCACGGTGTACAATTTTTTGATATGATTTTGTATCTGATTTGCCAGAATTTTATTGAGGATTTTTGCGTCTAGGTTCATTAGAGATATAGGTCTGTAGTTTTCTTTCTTTGAAGTGTCTTTGTCTGGTTTAGGAATCAGGGTGATGTTGGCCTCGTAGAATGAATTTGGAAGTTCTCCCTCTTTTTATATTTCCTGAAATAACTTGAAAAGTATTGGTATTAGTTCCTCTTTAAAGGTTTTGTAAAACTCTGCTGTATACCCATCCGGTCCTGGGCTTTTCTTAGTTGTTAATCTTTTGATGGTTTCTTCTATTTCCTCAATTGATATTGGTCTGTTTAGGTTGTCTATATCCTCCTGTCTCAATATGGGCAGATCATATGACTTAAGAAATTCATCGATGCCTTCACTATCTTCTATTTTATTGGAGTATAAAGATTCAAAATAATTTCTGATTATCTTCTGTATTTCTGAAGTGTCTATTGTGATATTGCCTTTTTCATCCTGTATGCTAGTAATTTGAGTTCTCTCTCTTCTTCTCTTCGTTAGCATGGCTACAGGTCTGTCGATCTTATTTATTTTTTCAAAGAACCAACTTTTAGTTTTATCAATTTTTTCAATTGTTTCTTTTGTTTCGATTTCATTAATTTCAGCTCTGATTTTAATTATTTCTTGCCTTCTACTTCTTTTGCTGTTGTTTTGCTCTTCTTTTTCTAGGATTTTGAGATGAAGTATGAGATCATTTATTTGTTGGTTTTTTCTTTTTTTAAGGAATGAACTCCATGCAATGAATTTTCCTCTTAGAACTGCTTTCAATATGTCCCATAGATTCCAATATGTTGTGTCTGTGTTTTCATTTATCTCTAAGAATTTTTTAATTTCCTCCTTAATGTCTTCTATAACCCATTGATCATTCAGTAACCTATTGTTTCATTCTCCAAGTGATGCATGATTTTTCCTTCCTTCTTTTATCATTGATTTTCAGTTTCATTCCATTATGGTCAGATAAGATGCATGGTATTATCTCTACTCCTTTATATTGTCTAAGAGTTGCCCTGTGACATAATATATGATCTATTTTTGAGAAGGATCCATGTGCTGCTGAGAAAAAAGTGTAACTGCTTGATGTTGGGTGGTATATTCTATATATGTCAATTAAGTCTAGGTTGTTAATTGTGTTATTGAGTTCTATAGTTTCCTTATTCAACTTTTGTTTGGAAGATCTGTCCAGTGGTGAGAGAGGTGTGTTGAAGTCTCCCATGATTATTGTATGGTGGTCTATTAGACTCTTGAACTTGAGAAGAGTTTGTTTGATGAATATAGCTGCACCATTGTTTGGGGCATATATATTTATGATTGTTATGTCTTGTTGGTGTATGGTTCCCTTGAGCAGTATGTAGTGTCCCTCTTTATCCCTTTTGATTAATTTTGGCTTGAAATCTATTTTATTTGATATGAGTATGGACACTCCTGCTTGTTTCCGAAGTCCATATGAGTGATATGATTTTTACCAACCTTTCACCTTCAGTCTATGTATGTCTTTTCCTATCAAATGCGTCTCCTGTAGGCAGCATATTGTTGGGTCATGTTTTGTGATCCATTCTACTAGCCTGTGTCTCTTAATTGGTGAGTTTAAGCCATTACCATTTAGGGTTATTATTGAGATATGGGTTATCCTTCCAGCCATATTTGTTTATTTATGTTACTGAATATGGTTTGTTTTCCTTTTTGATTATTTTCCCCCCTTTACTGTCCTACCTCCCACTGTTGGTTTTCATTGTTATTTTCCATTTCCTCTTCCTATAATGTTTTGCCGAGGAGTTTTTGGAAAGATGGTTTTCTAGCTGCAAATTCTTTTAACTTTTGTTTATCGTGGAAGGTTTTAATTTCATCTTCCATCTTGAAGCTTAATTTTGCTGGATACACAATTCTTGGTTGGAACCCATTTTCTTTCAGTGTTTGAAATATGTTATTCCAGGATCTTCTAGCTTTCAAAGTCTGTGTTGAGAGATCAGCTGTTATCCTGATTGGTTTACCCCTAAATGTAATCTGCTTCCTTTCTCTTGTAGCTTTTTAAATTCTCTCCTTATTCTGTATGTTGGGCATCTTCATTATAATGTGTCTAGGTGTGTATCTCTTATGATTTTGCACATTTGGCGTCCTGTAGGCTTCTAGGATTTGGGATTCTGTCCCATTCTTCAAGTCTGGGAAGTTTTCTCGAATTATTTCATTGAATAGATTGCTCATTCCTTTGGTTTGGAGCTCTGTGCCTTCCTGTATCCCAATGACTCTTAAGTTTGGTCTTTTAATGTTATCCCATATTTCTTGGATGTTCTGCTCATGGTTTCTTAACAGTCTTGCTGAGCTGTCTATGTTCTTTTCAAGTTGAAAGACTTTGTCTTCATTGTCTGATGTTCTATCTTCTAATTGTTCTACTCTGCTGGTAGTATTCTCAATTGAGTTTTTAAGTTGGTTTATTGCTTCCTGCATTTCTAGGATTTCTGTTTGTTTGTTTTTTATAACCTCTATCTCCCTGTATAGTTTATCTTTTGCTTCCTGGATTTTTTTTATGTAATTCATTGTTGAAGAGATCTTTCATTGTCTGATTTTGCTGTCTAATGTCTTCCTTGAGACTCCAGATCATCTGAAGCATGTATCTCCTGAATTCTTTATCTAACATTAAATCTGCTGCAGATATTACCTCTTCTAACGTTGAGTTGACCTGCATTGCTTGTGGTCCTTTCTTTCCTTGTCTCTTCATACTGTTCGCATTTCTTTCTGCTTACTGAGACTGTTGTGTTATTGAATTTTCCCCCTATATATTTGTATTACTCTTGTATAGTTGCAAAGTCTCCCGCGCAGGCGCGGGCAGGGGCTCTGCTCCTCCTCCAATTGGGGCAATGTGCCTACCACATCGTCAGGCCGCTGGGCCTGTTCTGCTGGTTGGTAACAGGTGCGCCTACCTTGCAGGCGCGGGCGGCGGCTCCGTCCCTCTGCGGGCTGCTAGGCCTGTCCTGTCGGTGGTCGCAGTTCCGCCTCCTTTGCAGTTGCGGGCAGCGGCTCTGCCCCTCTGAAGGCCACTGGGCCTGTTCTGCCGGTGGGTCACAGGTCCACCTACGTTGCAGGCGTGGGCGGCGGCTCTGCCCCTCTGCGGGTCGCTGGGCCTGTTCTGTCAGTGGTCACAGTTCCGCCTACCTTGCAGGCGCGGGGGGGGCAGCTCTGCCCCTCCGCATGCCGCTGGGCCTGTTCAGCTGGTGGGTCACAGGTCCGCCTACCTTGCAGGCGCGGGAGGTGGCTCTGCCCTTCTGCAGGCCACTGGGACTGTTCTGTTAGTGGGTCGCAGGTCCGCCTACCTTGCAGGCTAGTGGGGTGGCTCTGCCCCTCTGCAGATTCCTGGGCCTATTCTGCCGGTGGGTCGCAGGTCCGCCTACCTTGCAGGCGTGGTTGGCAGCTCTGCCCCTCCGTGGGTCACTGGGCCTGTTCTGTTGATGGTCGCAGATCCGCCTACCTTGCAGGCATGGGGAGAGGGCGCGGCTCTGCCCCTCAGCAGGCCGCTGGGACTGATCTGCTGGTGGGTCGCATATCCACCTACCTTGCAGGCGCGTGGGGCGGCTCTGTCCCTCTGCGGGTTGCTGGGCCTACTCTGCTGGTGGGTCGCAGGTCTGCCTACTTTGCAGGCATTGTTGGCAGCTCTGCCCCTCCACAGGCCACTGAGCCTGTTCTGTTGGTGGTCACAGTTCCGCCTACCTTGCTGGCACGGGGGAAGGGGGTAGCTCTGCCCCTCAGCAGGCCGCTGGGCCTAGTCTGCTGGTGGGTCGCAGGTCTGCCTACTTTGCAGGCGCGTGGGGTGGCTCTGCCACTCCGCAGGTTGCTGGGACTGACCTGCCGGTGGGTCGCAGGTCTGCCTACCTTGCAGGCGCGGGTGGAGGGCGTGGCTCTGCCCCTCAACAGGCCGCTGGGCCTGATCTGCTGGTGGGTCGCAGGTCTGCCTACCTTGCAGGCGCGTGGGGCGGCTCTGCCACTCCCAGGTTGCTGGGCCTGACCTGCTGGTGGGTTGCAGGTCTGCCTACCTTGCAGGCGCGGGGGGAGGGCGCACACCTATTTGCATTTAGACAGTTACGCGAAATGGAGGACGTAATGCTTGGGATGAAAGTTGGGGGGAAGGGGAAGGTAGGTGCTCTTGAAAAGAAAGAAGGAGAGGGAGATAGATAGCATAGAGGAGAATGGAAAGAGCAGTAAAACTTGGAAGGGGAGAGAGAGAGGGAAAAGGGAGAGAAAAAAATAAAATGAAATAGGAAATAAAATTAGGTCTTAGAGATCCATTTTCTTCTCTTCCCGTAGGCAAAGCTGTGCCCTCCGGGCTGAGTTTTGCCCTCAATGTGTCAACAGCAGTCCCTGTAAGGCGGTTCCTGGGAGTCTCTCAATCCTGTTGGTCCAGAGCCGTTTCACTTCTATGGCCCCTCCTCCCCTTCCTCCTGCCAGCCAGCCAGGTCCTGCTCACCGGAGGCAGTTCCCCAAGGATTTGGTTATACTTTCAGCCCCACTGAGTGCTCTATTTTCCTAACTACTGAGCACTCTCTCTGTCATTCATCTAAGCCCCAGTGCTGTGGAGTGTGGTCTGGGAGTCAATTGTTTAATTTTTCCGGACCCCTTTGGTAGGCACAGCTTCAGAATCTGGCAGCTAAGACCATTGGTGTCGCTGCTGGTGGTAATAGGAGTTGGGGGTCGAGGATCCCCTCTACTTCCCTCAGCCCCTACAGTCACAACCACTCTGCTGGCGGTAGGAGGAGTTGGGAGTCTGGAGTGTCCTCTGTTTCCCTCCGCCCCTACTGTCACACCCTCTCAGTTCGCGGTTGGGGGAGTTGGGGTTGGAGAGACTTCTCTGCTTTCCTCTGCCCCTACAGTCACACCCATGTCACTGGCAGTAGGGGAAGTTGGGGGTTGAGAGTCCTTTGGTCCTTACGGTCATGCCCATGGAGAGATTTTGAAGTTTCCCGGTTGTTTGTATCTGATGTGGGTGGGAGTCACACACCTGCTAAAGTAGATTCCGCTGGGAAGGAATCTCTTTGGCCGAACTTTGGTGACTTCCCCTCTCTGCTATGGCGGGCCCCTGGCTCCTTGCCGGAGTGTCCGAAGGGAGGGGTGGAACTGGCTTGTCTCTGGTCTGACACAATCTCTGGTTTTAGTTCCCAGTTCACTATTTCGTAAAGGGTTGGTTAGATTCCCTTCATGCTGTCTCAGGGGAGGGGGAGCCGTTCGCTGGGTGGGTGAGGCTGCTAGTAGAGCCGGGAGGGCATGGGCTGTCTTCTGGGCCAGGCGGGGACACTTCTCGCTGCGTCGGGCCGCCGGGGGCTGCCTGTAGAGCTGGGCAGCTGTGGCCGCGTGGCTAAGATCTGGGCAGGCGGGGTGGCCGTTCGCTGAGTGAGAGCAGGGCCTCCCGGGAGGGCCGGGCTGGCGGGTGCCGTCTGCCGGTTCGGGCGGGCCGCGCCACTCCGGGCCGCCGGCCACTTGCAGAAGCGGCTGGCGGCCGCAGGATTGGACCTCTGCACCCGCCGGGGGGCCGCCTGTAGGGCCGGGCAGCTGCGGCCGCGTGGCTAAGAGCCTGGCAGGCGGGGTGGCTGTTCGCAGAGCGAGAGCAGGGCCTCCCCAGGATGGCGGGATGGCGGGTGCCCTCTGCGGGTTCGGGCGGGCCACGCCCGAAGCGGACTGCCGGCCGCTTGCAGAAGCGGCTGGTGGCTGCAGGGCTGGACCTCTGTGCCCGCGTGGCCGGCCAAGATCCACTTGTCTGGGACAAACTGACACTTCTAATAAACCTACCAATTCCCGGCAGGTCCCCTCTTAATGGAATTTTGCTAGAAGTTCCTCAGTAGGTAGACTGCAGCTGTTCCAATGGGTCTTTCTGATCCCGTTAATGTGAAGACATTGGAATCGCTGCTTCCTCGCCGGCGGCCATGTTCTCACTCCAAACCAAAATTTTTACTAGGGGCCCTGAGTACTTCCCCGATCCCTAAGACAGCTGAAAAAATCACGTGGCTTACAGGGGAGCCCATATGGATTTCTCAGTGGCCCATCTCAGGGGAAAAAGCTTAAAATAATTCATAGATTAGTTGAGGAACAACTTCAGGCTGGTCATATTGAACCAACGCTTAGTCCTTGGAACACACCTATTTTTGTTATTAAGAAAAAGTCAGGAAATTGGAGATTACTACAGGATTTAAGGGTGATAAATCATGCAATTGAGCCTATGGGATCATTACAGCCAGGACTTCCCTCCCCCACAGCCATTCCTTTAGATTATACCTTGATGGTAATAGATTTAAAAGACTGTTTTTTCTCTATAAGGTTACATCCTGAAGATTGTGAAAGGTTTGCTTTCACTGTCCCAGCAATTAATTTTAAGGAACCTGTTTAAAGATATTGCTGGAAGGTACTTCCCCAGGGAATGCATAATAGTCCTACACTGTGTCAAAAATATGTTGACCAGGCGATAGATCCCATAAGAAATAGCTTTCCTGATGCATATATTATTTGTTTTATGGATGATATAATATTGGCTCATGCTAATCCAGAGGTACTTTCAGAAATTTTTACTCAGTTAGAGACTTTGCTTACAGCAATGGGTTTATGTATAGCTCCTCAAAAAATTCAAAAGGTGTTTCCTTTTCAATATCTAGGTCAGATAATTCAAGGACGTACAGTCCGTCCTCAAAATCTTCAAATGAGAGTTAAGGAGTTACGTACCCTTAATGGTTTTCAAAAACTATTAGGAGATATTAATTGGCTGAGGCCATCCTTAAAACTAACTACTTCTAAATTAAGTCCTTTATTTCAGATATTACAAGGAAATCCTTCTCCAACCTCTCCACGTCAGCTAACCCTGGAGGCCAAAACAGCTCTAAGGAAAGTAGAAATTGCAATTAAAAATGCACAGCTTACTAGAATAGATCCTAAAGAAATAGTGTATTTATTAATATTTCCAACTGAGCATACTCCAACAGGAGCCATATGGCAAAGTTTAGGAGTTATTGAGTGGATTTATTTATCCCACTCCCCTCAAAAAACATTAATTCCTTTTCATGATTCTATAGCTCAATTAGTAATTAAAGGTAGAACTAGGATTTTACAATTAATTGGATCTGAGCCTGATATCAAAATTATTCCATTTTCTGTTCAACAGACTAATTGGCTTTTTCAAACGTCTAGCTCATGGCAGATAGCCTTTGCAGATTTTCCTGGGCAGATAGATAGCCATTATCCTCGTGATAAGATTGTACAATTTGCATCATTAACGTCACTTATCTTTCCAAAGATTGTATGAGCTTATCCAATAGAGGAAGCTTTATCAGTGTTCACGGATGGTTCCAACTCCGGTAAGGCAGGTTTCTTCAGCCGTGTTCACACAGAGGTAATACAAACTTCTTATACTTCTGCCCAAAGAGCAGAGCTTCAAGCTCTGATTTGTGCCTTAGATTATTTTTCAAATGAGCCTATTAATATCTATTCTGACAGCTTATATGCAGTCGGAGTTACCAAACATATTGAAACCTCAGTTATTGTGTTTACTTCATCACAGGAGTTATTTTAATTATTTCATAATTTACAAAAGACAGTGCTAATGCGAAAGTACCCATGTTTCATAGGACACATCCGTGCCCATACTAATCTTCCTGGACCTCTAGTTTCAGGTAATGACAAAATTGATAAATTAGTAGCTTTTTGTCAACAGATGTCTTCATATGACTGTGCCCTAGCTTCCCATTCCTTGCATCATCAAAATGCTTCTAGCTTACGTAAAAAGTTTAATATTACAAGAGAACAAGCTCGTCAGATTGTAAGCCAATGCCCTAAGTGTGTTATTCACACTCCATCTCTGCCATCAGGGGTAAATCCCCGTGGATTAAAACCAAATCAGATATGGCAAATGGATGTAACTCATATTCCTCAATTTGGTAAGCAATGTTATGTGCATGTCATAGTGGACACTTATTCTAGATTTATTTTTGCCACAGCACATACTAAGGAAAATACTCAACATGTAATTTCTCATTGCTTAGCAGCTTTTTTCGGTTTTAGGGTGCCCTATGCAGATCAAAACAGATAATGCTCCAGCTTACGTAAGCTCTTCTTTTCAATAATTTTGCCAAGAGTTTAAAATTAATCATAAAACAGGAATTCCTTATAACCCCCAAGGTCAAGCCATTGTGGAACGAGCTCATTTATCTATTAAGCTTCAATTACAAAAATTAAAAGGGGGAATAGGATTGTGACTCCCCAAAATAGCCTTAATCATGCCTTGTTTGTTTTAAATTTTTTAAACTGTGATGCAGAAGGTCACACTGCTGCTGAGAGGCAAATGTCTCCCTCAGTAACAGGCCCCTTAGGCAGAGTTCTGTGGAAAGATTTACAAACTGGTCAGTGGAAGGGTCCGGACCTGGTAATAACATGGGGCCGAGGTCATGCTTGTATCTTCCCAGAAGGTGCTTTCCATTCTATTTGGGTGCCTGAACGTGCTATCAGACATGGAGGAGATAGAACCCAGATTCAAGTGACTGAGGATCGACCCGGAGGAGCCACTACCCAGAAGGAGGAGATATTGGAAAAAGATGAAGAAAGACCAGATTGAACCAGCCGAAAAGCTGATTTCATGGAAAGATGTGAAGAAGCTAACAACCCAGGCTTCCCAAATACTTCGATGCCTAGGAAAGAACAGGACCCCAGTGATGATGGTAGCAACAGTAATTGCCCTACTGGGCTATCAGGTAAAGGGGAATCATGTAGACACTTACTGGACATATTTCCCAGATCCACCCCTCGTACACCCAGCTGTGTGGACTGGAGAATCTATTCCAGTATTTACTAATGACTCATTCATGATGGGAGGATTTACAGATACTCATATTACTCCCAATCATGTGACTAGATTTAATTATTCTGGCTACAGTGCCCAATTACCTTTGTGTTGGTCACATGATAAACATGCTGGCTATCTGAAAGTATCATTCGAAGAAAAGACAGCGATTGGTAGGCCTAGACTGACAAATAATTCTATTTATGGGATTAAAACCTAATACTAGATCAGTAATTAAGATGGGACTTTCCCATAACAAGCCAGTCATTTCTACAAAACCTCCACAGATACCCCACTGTCCAAATAGTTCTACAATTGAAATTGGCACCTTTCCTAAATGGATGGATTGTGTAAATACCTTTCCTGTACAACATAAGGTGTCTAAAGATAGTGGGTATATTTTAGACTGGTCTCCAAAAATTGATAAGAGACAATTATGAAGAGATTCTGCTATGACACCTGCAGGATTTGTTAGTAATATTTTGACTTATAGTGAAGGAGGTGTTCAAAGAGATATTTGGCGTTTAATTGCTGCCTCGGAGTATTTACATTTTACAGATAAACCTTTACCAAAATTTGTCGGCAAGAACTGTAAAGAGGGATCTTGCTATGGATTAAGAGCCTGTGTCCAATCTCCTTATGTTTTAATTATTGGAAATGTAAAAGTTAGATGGATAGATGACAGATATGCTGTTACTTGTAATAAGTGCAACCTAACCAATTGTATTACTAGGTATAATAGAGAAAAAGGAGTGCTGATACTTCATCAGCCCTCTTTTGTTTTATTACCTGCTAATATTTCAGAGCCATGGTATGCTGATGCTGGTTTACAAGTCTTGCAGCAAATTCATGCCCAGCTAACAAGACCTAAACGTGCTATTGGAGTCATAATTGTTGGTGTGTTAGCGCTGGTCTCTTTTATTGCCTCAACTGTCTCTGCATCTCTGACATTGTCTCAGAATATTCAGCATGCAAAATTTCTTAATAATTTAGCTCAAAATACTTCCAAGGCTCTGCGTAATCAAGTAAATATTGATGAGAGGATTGAGACTAAATTAAATGCCTTAGAGGCGACTGTTATAAACATAGGTAATGAACTTTCAGCCTTAAAATTTAAGGAAAGGCTTAAATGCCATGCTAATTATAAGTATGTATGTTGTACAGCTGCCAAGTACAATGCTTCTCTCTGGGATTGGGAGAAGGTTAAAAACCATTTATTAGGTATTTGGCAAAATAGTAATAATAGCTTGGATATTCTGGAACTTCATCACCATATCCAAGACATTCAAAATAATAGAGCTGATTTTTCAGATCCTTCTTCTTTGGCTAACCAAATATTGAAGGAGTTAAATGGATTTAACCCTGGAAATATTCTTAAACACTCCGCTTGGTACATTATTGTATTATTCTCTTTGCTGTTAATTCTCTTTTGTATTGTAACCATAGGATGGCGATTCTTCCAATCAAGAATCCAGGAACTCCAGAGAGTGAACCGCCGCCTCATTGTTAAGAAAAGAAAGGGGGAATATGTGGGAAGCCATTCTAACATGTGATTGGGTGACTCCCGTTAAGGGCCTGAGGCGCTTTGGCTGTGTCGAAGCTTTCCCGACCCTTTCCTGATGAGAGAGCCCATCCGTGTGGGGGTGTGCCTGACCACTGACCCCGGGGACCCAATCACTGACCCTGACCTTGGAGTGCAGCCCCCCCTCAACCTTCATTGGATGGAATTCTCCCCTGAATCTCTTGTTCCCCAATAAAAGGCTACTCCCCGGCGTGTTCACTCTCTCTCTCTCCTGCTAGCCCAGAGTAATCCTCGCTGCCCTGCTGGGTGGCTAGAGGTGGGAACCAGAGAGGTGAGCCATCTCGGACCTAGCAATAGAAATAAGGTACTGTCTGTGTGTTTTATTTCGATCTCTTCTAACTAACTTTATGCCTAGAACCTCATTAATGAAACCACTGCGCAGGCCGCGTGGTAGAGTCATGCTAAGGAGGTGCATTCGGGCTTCCAGATCTGAGGCAAGAAATGAAAACCTCAACCAGCTAGGAGATATTCATCCTGCCCTTTCTTAGGATGTCAGTCACTGCTGGGCGGCTAGAGGTGGGAACCAGAGAGGTGAGCCGTCTCGGACCTAGCAATAGAAATAAGGTAACTGAGTTTGTGTGTTTTATTTCGATCTCTTCTAACTAACTTTATGCCTAGAACCTCATTAATGAAACCATTGCGCAGGCCGCGTGGTAGATGTGGGAAGACCTGGTTGGAGGCTTGGATGGAAAAAAAAGTTGGAAGAACAAGGTAGCAGCAGTAAACAGGGAAGCTCCATTCTTCTAGAACAGGCCCTTGATTGTTGCTGAGATCACCTGAGGATATCAGACTCTAGCTCCTTCACTCTTCCAAAGCCAACTCTGCCTAGTGACTCACAGGGAGTTTTCAGGCCTTCAGTCCCAGAGTGGAGCTGCGTCATTGATCCCTCTTGTTCAGGAGCTTCAGCTTAAGGACTGAGCAGTTACTGGTTCCTCTAGCTCTCCAGGCTGAAGACGGCCATTGTGGGACTATTCTGCTTCTGGTCATATAAGCCAATCTAATAAATCCCCTGTTGGTTCTGCCTCTCTAGAGAACCCTGATTAATACAGAAAGTAGAATATAAATTACCAATCAATAACTGTCACCACAGGCCAGGACTGAGTACTAGCAACAAAATATTCAGGGCAAGTTAGCGAATTTTCCTAATATCCCAGTTTATGCCAGCTGTTTATGTTTCTGTCCTACAAACAGCTGATCCAGGAAAACTTTTAACATTCAATAATGGGCAAAAGCATAAATTTATATAAACATACTTTCAGAACCAAGAAAGACAGTACAATAATGAAACAAACTAAATGAAGGATTCATATCAGAAAATTATAATTCAGATTAGTCTAAGATTATGATCAAACATCTACATGAAAATCAAAGAAAGTAATCGAAATATGGCCCAATAGTGGGGAAGAGGGTGAGTGCTCAGAGGAAAATTATTTTGTAAGAAAGGATTAATAAAATAAAGATCACATTAGAAATAGAAATTACTAAAGAAGAGTCAAGAACACACAGGAAAAAGCTTTAAAAAATGAGTAGATTGAAAAGGAAAAGAAGTAGGCTTTTTAAAGAAATATTAAAGGGTATTAATTATAGAAGACAATTAAAGGAAAACAACCACTGTGTTTTGAAGAAGATAACCAAAAATCAAACTGGAAAAAAATCCAAAGATAAAACAGAATGCTCTCATAACAGTTTAAGTAATCAATTTATTTAATTAATGAAGAACAATACCAAGTCCCTGAAAAACAACTTGACAAAAAACAGTCTTCATAAATGTTTTCATTAAAAAGTACCATGGTTCAAATTCAGCCATCTGAGAAAAGAACAAGGAACATCATTGAGGATAATGGCAGTGGATATAATTGTGAAAGAAGGCGTGAATATATGTGAATATTATTGTCACACTTCAGGATGCAGACATTAAGAATTTTTAACAATGCAGAAATAACAACCTCATTAGAAAAATGGAGAAAAGTTTAGAGAAAATGGTCAGAAGAAATGTTTGAATAAAAGTAGAAGTTGTTTTTCAGACTTAAGAAACGCATTACTGCAAACACTGAAAGTTCCTCTGAACTACAAGAAAGATAAACAAACAGAAATCTGTGCTTGCTTCGGCAGCACGTATACTAAAATTGGAACGATACAGAGAAGATTAGCATGGCCCCTGCGCAAGAATGACACGCAAATTAAAAAAAAAAAAACAGAAATCAACACTTTCCTACAAAGTCCAAGCATAGGCCACCATTATGAAATAAGAATTAAGTAGGAGGGTTGGCCTTACCAGATTTTATCTTTTTTTTTTTTTTTTTTTTTGGTGTGTGTGGATGGCACTGGGTACAGGACATAGGACCTTCGGCAGCTAGGCAAGCACTCTATCACTGAGCTAACTTCTAACTCCTGGATTTAAAAGTGTGTTATTGTTTCAAAGATAGATAAATACCTAATAAAGTAAAATTAAGAGAGCAGAAACAAATCAAGAATATATGGAAACTTAATAAATAAAGGACTAGTAAATCATAACAATGGGAAAAGGAGAAACTATTCAATAAATGAAGTTAGGGTGAATTTTTAGCCACATAAAAACAAACAAACAAATTAATTAAATAATGAGACCTATTTTCATGCCATTTTCAACTATTAATTCCAGATGGGTCAAGGAATTATTTGTGAAAAAAATGCCTTTAAACTTTTAAGTTTGTAGAGAACTTCTAGTTTCAACTCTGACACATAAAGAACTTGGAAGTCATCATTCCCATTTTACAACAAGAAAAAAAATCTAAACAAACTGAATATCAACAACTTTCCTTGGACCCATTATAGACTTGAGGTGATAGGGAAAACCACCACCTGAAATCTGAGGAGATTGGTGAATAGAGAGGATTACAACCAAGAGCATTTCACTTGAAACCAGAGTAGTTAAAGCCATAAACTTGTAAGAACACTATAGATTAGTGCAGAATGAGGGCTACAGTAACAGGTAGCCCACACTTTCCTGAGTTTTATGTCCAGGAACCTTACAGGGTGTCATAGTGAAGAGCCAAGAAAAACTTTTGTTTCTAAAGAAGAGAGAAAAAGCAAAGTATTTTCAAATAGAGTCAAAGCATTCTCTACAACAAAGGCTTACTAAGCAAGTGAAGGGAATTTTCCAAAGCCTTATTGGATACTGAGAGAGAGAGAACTTACCCTCACTTCACCCTCTTTTAAGCTCTTTATCTCCCCTAAGGAGAAAAAAAGCAGACAAACACTTGTGAAGATCACACAGTCTAGGGACATAGGCCCACTAAAGACTGGGCATCATAGAATTAAAGAATACTATCTCTTACCAATACTATCACCCTACCACCACAACATCAAGGCTGCAGTATTGTTACA
Source organism: Spermophilus citellus (assembly GCF_964194105.1). NCBI lineage: Eukaryota > Metazoa > Chordata > Mammalia > Rodentia > Sciuridae > Spermophilus > Spermophilus citellus. Next base: position 89,425,224 of record NC_138183.1, on the reverse strand, counting down.
GGAAGCAGAGCAGTCAGGAAGCACCAAGCAACACTGGGAGAGTAGGATAAGTGGGGTTTATTACTGTGACAGGCTCAGAGGAGTCTCTACTCCACAGTCTGAGCCCCAATCCACAGTTTCTTACATTTATAGTCTATTTGGCATCATCTCAGACCTTTCCTGTCATTGGAGGATTTACAAATTTTTAGCCTATGTGACTGAAGGCTTTGCACAGGGGTCTCTAGCAGCAAGCATGTTTACAGAAACAGAAGCAATAAGGGGAAATGGCCTTTTACACAGGATGTAATTTTTCAAGTTAATGTTCTTATAACCTCGTTTCTCATCTAGGTCTGGTTTTGTTAACTCAGTATACCAATAGTGGTTTATGTTAGGGAGAACCTGGCATAGGCAGCAGCATTTTGAAATGTATCCTTCATCTTAGAACAAGATAACCCCAGATAATAAATACTCCATCATCATACAAAGAAAGGAAATTACTATCCAGGACTGGAATCCTGAAAACACTTGTTTCTACATTGAATAGTGACCACCTCAAAGAATGGAGGTGAGGAACAAAATGACCCTTCCTGACAACCCCCCAGCAATGGCCTAATCACAAAACTTTCCCCACCCCCCACCATGTGCCTCTACCTACCCCAGGCTGTTAGAAGAAGATTGGTCTCAATCTCCACTGTGCCTCCCTCTGCAGCTTTATTCCAAAAAAACCTGGGTTGCTGTTGAGCTGCCTCTCTTCTCTATTTCCTTCCTTGTCTTCTGTCCTTACAGTTTACAGCTTAAAAAGCTGCAAGACATAGACTTTATACAAGAAAAAAAATTTAAGGGAACTCAAACACCAGAGGGGTATGAAAACAAGCATACTGCAGAAAATTGAAGATTCTGAAAACTCCAGCTACAGCAACACTATCACAGCAAAACTTTTAGCCTGATTGACATGAAAACCTCACACTCCAGGTCTATTTACCTCCATTCTTATGCTCAGTACTCCTTTCAACCAAAAATTATAAGACATTCTTTCTCTTTTTTTTTTTTGAGAGAGAGAGAGAGAGAGAGAGAGAGAGAGAGAGAGAGAGAATTTTTTAATATTTATTTTTTAGTTTTCGGTGGACACAATATCTTTCTTTTATTTTTATGTGGTGCTGAAGATCGAACCCAGTACCCTGCACATGCCAAGGGTGAGCACGCTATTGCTTGAGCCACATCCCCAGCCCCAAGAGATTTTAGAATTTCAAACCAGGAATTTTTTAAACTATGATTAATACATTATATATTCTAAAGAAAATAAAAAATAAACAAAATGCAAGTACAGATGGTCAATGTAAGAAGCGAGACAAAACTTAAGAATTAAAGGAAATGCTGGAAATAAAAACTATCATTAAGAGAAAAGAAGAAAGTTATGGGTTTATTAGTAGAGAGGACACAGCCCAATAACATTTCAGTGACCTTAAAGATATGTCAATAGAAAATTTCTAAAGTGAAAGAAAAGGCTAGAAAAAGGAACAAAACAAACAAACAGAAAGCAGTATATCCAAGAACTACAGCTTTATTTGAAAAGCTGTAACACATATGACACTGAGTTAACAGAAAGAGAAATAAAGATAATGGAGCAAAAGAAAGGTTTGAAGTAATAATGGATGAGAGTTTTACAAAACTAATGACAGACCAAACCACAGATCCAAGAAGTTCACAGGACACCAAATGGGATAAATTTAAAAAGAAAAATCTAGACAACCATATTATATCAGGCTAAAGAAAAACAAAGACCAAGAGAAAATCTTAACAGCAACAAGACCTTTCACCTTTCACAAAAATTAACTGAAAATGAACATAAAAATAAAACACAATTATATAAACTTTTTAGAAAGGAAATATTGGTTGGGTGATGATTTTTTATATACAATGTTTAAAGCACAATCCACTACAATTTTTTAAAAATGGTTAAAGTAAAATCTATTAAAATTGTAAACATGTGGTCTTCAAAAGATATGTTTACAAGAATAAAAAAAAACAAGCTACAGATGAGGAGCAAGTATTTGCAAAACACTTATCTATTAAAGAGGCTAAGCCCAAAATACATAAAGAACTCTTAAAACAATACCTCACCAAAAATAGAGATGGCAAATTAATACGTGAAAAAATGTTATCACTTGTTATCAGGAAATTGCAGATGAAAGCAATGATTTAGTACTTACCCACCTGCTTGGTTGACTAAAATCCAAAAACAGATAAAACCAAATGCTGATAAAGTTGCTGAACAATAGAAATTCCATTCATTGTTTGGGAAAAGGCAAAATGTTGTGGCCACTCAGGAAGATTTGTCAGTTTCTTAGAGAACAAAGTATATTCTTTTCATGTGTTTTAGCAATCATAGCCCTAGGTATTTATCCACTTGAGTTGAAAATGTATGTCCACACACACAAAAAAAACCTGTTCACAGATAGTTACAGCACCTTTATTCAAAATTTCTAGAAGTTGGAAGTGAGCAAGATGTCCTTCAATAGTCAAGTCAAGTCATAAATAAACTGTGGTTCATCCATACAATGACATATTATTCAGTGAAAAAAAGAAATGGGCTTTCAAACCATGAAAAGACATAGAGAACCCTTAAATTAAATGAATACTGATAAATGAAAGAAGTTGGTCTGAAAAGGATATATACTGCACAATTCCAATTATAGCAGTTAATATTCTGTAAAAGGCAAAATGTCATAAACAGTAAAATATCAGTGTCTGCCAATGGTTTAGGGAAGGGAAATGTGAATAGGTAAAGCACAGATTTTTAGGGCATTGAAACTATTCCATATATTCTTATAGTAGATACATGACACTATTCATTTATCAAATTTATAGAATTGGGCCAGGAGTGGTGGCATGCTCCTGTAATCCCAGCAGCTCAGGAGGCTAACAAAGGAGGATCACGAGTTCAAAGCCAGCCTTAGCAATGGTGAGGCACTTAGCAACTCAGTGAGACTCTGTCTCTAAATAAAATACAATATAGAGCTGAGGATGTGGCTCAGTGTTTGAGTGCCCCTGAGTTTAATCCCCAGTAACAAAGAAAAAAAATCAGAATTGTACAACACAAAGAATGAGCTCTAATATAAACTATGGACTTCAGTTAACAACAATTATCAACATTCATTCACCAACTGCAACAACTATACCACAATACTGCAAGCAGGCACAAATTCTACACTTAAACACATAAGAGTGAGGTCACAGAATCCAAACTTTAAAAAAAAATCTTAAAAGCTTCCAAAAAGAAAAAAAAACTTAAAAGAAATCATCAATCAGACTGATTTCAAACTTCTCATCAGCAACAATAGACAACATTGAGCAATATCCTAAATAAGCTGGGAAAATTAACTATCCAACTATAATTCCATCAACCAAGCAAGAGGAGACAAAAAAATCATTTTCAGAAGTATGAAGACTAATATAACTCACTATGCGTGAACCCATGATGAAAAATTACTTAAGAATGACACATTAAGAGGAATTTGAACTGAAAAAAAAAGGAGGGCAAGGTGTACAGTTGGAAAAAATGTTGATAGAATATTTTTGTAATTCTGACTAACAAAAGATCATTTAGGGTGGTGTGTTAAAAATAAATTATAACTAGAAAAATGCCACATAAAAATAACATGAAAGATGAAAGAAGAAATTTAGATCAAAGTGTCACAAGACTTTCATATTTTTGAAGATTGATATATTAGTTAACCTTAAGCTTCTTAGGTAAAAACAAAATATGTAGGTTAAATATTTTAAGATAATCACTAAATAATGAACAAAATTTAAAATTTACAAGTTTATATAATGGGGACAATTTGGTTTAAAACAAAGGACAAGTGATATAAAAAATGGATGCCACCTGAAACCTAAGAAATTGAACTTTATAATGTCTCGTCTTTCTAGAGCATTCCAGAGCATTTGGTTTGCATTGGGAAACACAAGGCAAAGGAAAAACCAGTGCTATAACCCGTTGCCATCTACCTGGGGAGCACAGAAATGTTCATACAAGTGTCATGAGTGTCAATTTATTAGTAGAAAATGAGAAAATGAAAGTTAACCCATTTCTCTTTTGAAAACCTTTAAGTGTTAACCACACATTCTGCTAGATTTTATTTAAGGAAATATAATTTAGTGATAAGGACATGAGCTCTACAATCAGACACTTCAGTTGACTTCTGTTTCTATCACTGAGTATCCGAGTGACCTCAGGCAAGGTAGGTAGTGAATCTCTTTTAGAGTTAGTTTGGCCATTTATATAACGGAAAATATATGTATGTGTATATATGTGTGTATATATATATACACATGTATATACACATATAGGTATACATGTATATATGTGTGTGTGTCTCCTATGAGATTTGAATGAAATAGTGTATGTAAGAGAAACTCAGTGAAAGCTTATTCCATTTATCCTTGTAGCAGAGACCACTAGCTGTGCCTCAGTGTTTATTCTGCCCTTTCTCCCGAGTGATAGAACACCTAAATCAAATTTTACAGGGATATCTAGAATGGAGACAATTGTTTCTGGCTTATGTTGCAGCTGTATGTCAACATGTGTTTAAATTATCATCAATAAAATGCAACTGGAAGAAATGTGAACAAATCTGGGACGTGTACCCACAGGAATACACAGCTTTCCCCCTTCCTACTAGCTGGAAAATGGACATGATAGCTGAAGAAAAAGCAATCATTTCAGATCATAAGGGGATGCTGGAAACAGAAACCACACAGGCAGAAACCACAAATCTTTCTATCTAAAAGAATTGTTGGATCTAAACCACCTGCCATAGCTTTCATCTTGTCTAAGCCATCGTTACCTGGTTTAGACAAATATTAGTCATCTTCAGCCAAACCTAATGCAATTAGTGTACTGGACTAATCTTCATTCTTTTAAAATATAGGTTTGATTTTTTATTGTAAACTTTCTTCTAAGAAACTTCAAAATAACTGTAAGATTAAATAGGGCTTATGGTTAATTATTTTAATCTTTATCCATATAAGAACAGGGAAGTGTCTTACAAATGTGCCTAATTATTAGAAGAGAGTTTGCTATTTAATGTGTCTTTGAACCTGGCTATAATACCTATACTTATGCATTCCCTGCTCTCTGTTTAGATACAATTTTATAATAACAGTGTGGAAGGCAATATTTTCAGTGGGATGAAGAATAAAATAAGTTTCTTTGCCACATGTATTTATACAGGTAAATGAAAACCATCATCCAATATAAGGGCAACCACAGACACATGTTATGAGAACCCATATTGTTACAGGGATAGTAGTTATTCATGGAGACAGGGTAGGCATTATGAAAAAAAGTGAGATATGAATTAGTTCTTAGAGAAAAGGAATAATTCACTAGACACAGAAAAGAAAGGTGTTCTAGGTTAAAAGAACCTAAAGACAGAAGTAAAGCCAGAGAAAGCACATGGGAAATGAGAAGTTGCATTAGAGTTGATCCAGAATTAAATTGCAGGGTACAGTTCATCACTCATAGTAGGGTATCAGAATAGAACACTGAGCTGGCTTAAGCTGAGTTGAATGTTATGGCAGCACAAGAAAGATTTACAAAAACCATTTTAATATGGAAAATTCAAGTGCTATAATTTTTAAATAAAAATGGTAGGAGTTTGAATTCCACTTTCAGTATAATTATATTAGTAAATTAAAATTCCCTGAAAAGAATGAACTTCCTTTTGACTAGACATCCATAAGAATTGAATCCTGTGCTGAAAATTGTTCCTGTCTTCTGGTTGGAACACTTTCCCACACACAAACTTTTGGCTCGAAAAGTGTCATCTTGTTTTCCCCCGGCTCATATTTTTCTGTCAAGCACCATAGGACAAGTGCATATTGCAATACAACTTCTGGCCCTGTCACACTGAGTCACAATACAAGATAGGTAGCAGCAAGCAGAATTCCTGGATAGCATATCCAAAGAAGTGATGGTGAACCTTTTAAACATAACCTTCCATATACATATGTAGAAATAGATTCTACTATTGTGTGTGATTATAATGCTTCAATAAAATAAATAAGTTCTAGAAACGTACTTAATAAATAAATAAACCATCAAATCCCAAATTATATGAATCCACAACTCAACTTCCCTTAGTCAGAATCTCAAAATTCCTGCTGCCACTCCATCAACACTGAATAAGAAACAGGTAGGAATTGAGGGAGAAAAGTCAGCAGTCCTAGGAATTTCAATGAATTGATTGTACTTTTGCAACATTTTCATAAATATCTGACCATGTTTACATATTGCTAGTGACTCTCCCAGGCCTTGGAAGGATTTTCTGCAAGTGAGGGACACTGAAGTTAGAGATCTACCACCTTCCCAGTAAATGTGCCTTTCTATTGATTAAAAGCAAAAGAACAAATGCACAGAAAAGGAAACCACACATATAATATTAACAACACTTACATTTAGGTAATATAACTATGGGCAAACTTTACTTTTTCTGCCTACTTCTCAGAATTATCAAATTTTCTATAAATTACCATCTTTTGCCTTATCCCTAAAATAATTAAATTAGTTTCAGTAATATTTCTTCTTATTTTTGCTGTCCCTTGGATGGTAATCTTTTGATTTACTTTTATCTAGATAAATACCATGAAAGATATTTTAGTTCCCAAGAAATCTCAACCCTTTGATAAAGTATTGTTTCCAGCCTTATAGATTAGTTATTCATAAATAATGACTAATCAACCAAGTCTTCCATAAACCACTACATAGTTACACATATAAAGTTGTAATACTTACAACTTCATTGATAAACAATAATACACAACAATGAAGACAGAAGGCCACAGATTGCCATAATTTTCACTGATTATGAAATACATACATAGGCAAAACTTTCTCTTCTGACATATATGTAAAATGTTTATAAGAAGCAAAAGTGCCCTCAAGGTTTCTTTCATGAAACATGATCATATTCATGTTCAACTACAAGGGCATTCTTAGATGAATACAGGAATAATTTATTTGCACTTAGAATGAATTAAGGACCTTTTGCTTAAATAGTGTAAAAACGCTGCATGTCCCATCATGAATATATTAATGAAACCTACAAGTGTGCACATATGGTCATCATTAGTCAATGAGTTTAGAGAAAATTTATCAAACAAATATTACACAAAACATTATTTCAAAGGATTTTGTAGATATGGTGTGAAAATATTTCTTTTCAAAATTAATTCAGTGGTAAACATTGAATTAAATAAGGTGTGTGTGTGTGTGTGTGTGTGTGTGTGTGTGTGCGTGTGCTCGCGCACGTGCACATGCATGCTACAGAAAGACTTTGTAGCCTTTTTATTAACTACTGGCCTACTGACTTTAAGGGGTAAATAGTATTATAAATTTCTCTAGATGAACATTTTGTGGACCATCATTAGGAAACATGTTAACTTAGATTCTGATGTTTATTCCAATATGTGTATTCTATGAAGTATGTTATACAGAATCACTGAAAATACTTGTAATCTATCAACATTAAAAACTAAACAAAACATTGCTCCTGGGAAACAGTTTACCTTTGCTTGAAGGCAAATTCCATATTTATATTTTTAGCATAATTCAATCTGGAACATTGATTGCAACATAGGAAAATTAAATCAACCACCCCAGGGTAAACAGTGTGGAAACCTGTTTAAAAAAAAAAAGAGTGGTGGAAGTTGTGGAATAGAATTACTAAAATATTCACAATACAATTTCACATATATATTTAGTTAAATGCATGTCTACCAATTATCTACCTCTTCCAAGTAAAGAGCAAAAACTTTCAAAAGGAAAACAGGAAAGAAAGAATATTACATTTATTTTTCTCCAAGTTTTTGCTAGGAATGCATAACTCAGTGGAGTAAACACTGTTTCTAGTCTGCCACTTTGCTAAATAACACAGAATACTGTCAACAACATCAACTTAATGTTCAGGAAAACATTATGACATTCTCAACGGAAAAAAGAAGAAAATATTTATCATTTCATCACAACTACGAAAATACAGTGACAAAGAAGACATGAGGTCTAAAGTATACTAGATTGCGAGACTTAATGGGATACCAAATCACGGCATGTAAAAATGGGAGCTACTTGGTTGGCAGAGCACTCTTGAGAGGCAAACAAATACCAGATGGAGGTAGCAAAGACATCAGAATTCCAATGGAAAAAGGATGCTGTACATCGAAAGATGGAACACAGGCAAGTGCCCACAGTAATGTCTTTGAAATTCACTTAAAATCTTCTAAATAAAAAGTAGATATTCTTTTCAAAGTAACGTTCCTGGAGTAGGAGCCATTCATCTCCATAGGCAGCAGAAAAAAAAAAAGTGCTTTATGGACAGACTTTATCATCTGCCCTGGGATCTGCTCTCTCCAGAAGCTATTGACTGGGAACTGTTCAACTCTCAAACACAAGACCTCGAGTTCATGGCCACTGTTGACTTGCTAGATACTTTTTTGGACTGATCATTCTTTGAACTTTGAAAATACAGTTTTAAAATTATTACCTATGATTGAAATAAAAGTATCAATGTCCCATTTTAAATACAATGCAATCCAGTGACATGTGGAGACAACTGTGTCTTTCCCAACTGTTCTTAGTGTTTGGTGCTGTCAATGCAAGGATAGCTTGAAACTGGTTATGGTGGAAGTATTCTCATTACAACATCCACAAACACTACAAACCAAGGCTTCACCTTTCAGAGAGCAGATTGTTAGATATTTACCAGCACAACTCTGGTAATACCACTTAGTGTTCTGCAATTATTTTGATTGATGTTAGGTTCCATTAAAATATTAAGTTGTTCTGATGCCTCTACCTACATTCTCACTTAGAATATAACATGAAGGAATAAAGTTATGCTAAAAGGTCTTGGTTCTCTTCAGAATCCTGCTAGATGGACACTCCTGAAAAGGTCCTGTCTAAAAACAATGTACAATCTGGTGCGTAGAATATCAAACTGCTATCACCAGGGTCCAGTGTCAGCAATGTTGGCTAGCAGAGCAAGCACAGGGCCAGGAAAAACTCTGCACTGGTGCATAAAAACTGGATTTGTTTGTTTGTTTGTTTGGCAAGAATTCTAAAAGTGCCAACAGTAAATTCCCACAACATGCCAACCATAGTTTGGAAATATCAACTATTAGTAATGCTTAATAACTCACTTTGAAAAGTTACTGGTAAACAGAGTCTCTGTGTGGGGGGATTCTGCTTGTGTGTTCAAAGGTATCCATTGAAGGGGTGAGCAGGAACTGTAATGCAATCTGACCTCCACTTGCAGCTGTAGGACAGAAGCTACCTGGCATCTTATTGTAATGTTTACAAAAGTGTGCTATATGCTAAGGGCAACCTGGATGGAAAAGAGCCCTTAACTGTAAATAAAAAAATAAAGGGCTACAGAATTGGGAGTATACACAGCCTTCTGCCACATAACATAGACAATGTGATCTATGTGTCCCATAGATCACATCACAGAGTGACACTGTAGCCATTGTAATTTGTATAAGTATACCTTATGATATTTCCATAATGCCAAAATCATCTAACAAGACACTTCCCAGAAGGCATCCCCATTATCTGGCAATGCATGACACAATTTTTCAGGTGTACAGGAACAACACATGACAGCAAAGATTTGCATTTTTCAACCAGGGGAATTCTGTTGAAACCCCTAGTCACTACTTGGGATACTTTGAAAACTATTCTAGAGAACTCCACGCAGGACAGCTCTGCTACTTTAAGCTCTGACACATTTCTGCTTCACCAAATATACAGTAATGATAGATTTAAAAACAAAAGTAAAAAGAAGTCACAGATTCTAACACAAGATAAAAATGTCCATGGGATAAAAACAAAAAAGAAATAAATAGAAATGGTGATCAGAGCTGTAGCCCTGGCAAGGGAGTGGGCAATAATGAGAAGCAGAGACAGATCTGTAGATATGGATGTGTGAACAGAGAGATGGCACAAAAGGTACCATCAAAACTTTACACAAAATATCTAGATGGGGTGTCCATCTAGATCCAGCACACAGGGATTTGTGCCACCTCTATCAGGAGAATAGAAATGCTGTGTAACTTTTCATATTATTAGAAACCCATATTGTTACATACATGGGTTAAAATACTAATGGTAACCACTAAAGGAGAAACATAATCTTCTAGTTCGCAAACCTTCAGAGGAATAGAAAAGGAATCTGGAAAAGTTTATCCATTCCATCTATCAGAAAGCAAGGAAAGACAGAAAAAAAAGAACAAAGCAATGAAACAGCACAGAATGAGGTGGCAAAAAATAAATAAATAGATAAATCCAGCTTCAGGAGTGCACACAATTAAATTCTGTTAAAAGACAGCATTTGCCTGAATGCATTAATATTTTAAAAACCTGTGCTGGTTACAGAATGCATGCCTAAAACAAAATCACACAGAGAGACATAAAATGAGATTATCAGGAAATAAATATGTATCAGGAAACTATCTAGCCAAAACAATGCTGGTATAACAAAATTTGGATTAAATAAATAGAAGTTAAGGGGGAAAACATTAAGCAATCTACTTAGAAACTAAAAGGATAGCCTAAAATACATATAACTAACAACATAGTATAAAATTCATATAAATCACAACTAATAAAGTGACAAGAATTTAACAAAAAACACAATCAAGGTGGGTGATCTTAACATCCCCTGACCGATCAAGCAGACAAACCTAGTGAGACCTCTGTCAAAATAAAAAATAAAAAGGGCTGAGGATGTATGTAGTTCAGTGGTAGAGCCCCTCTGGGTTCAATCTCTCCTATCACCAAAATTTTAAAAAGAATACTCACTGCAACGATGGGAAGTAAAGAGATGAACCAAACACGCTAAGATACTATGCATATGAATTCCAGGTCCAACACCTGCCGGATGAGTGTTCTAGGACAAGTCACTCAACCTCTCTGAACTTTCGTTCCTTGACATATCTGTGTCAGAACATTGTCATGCGGATTAAATGAGGAAGTATCTGTAAAAACACCTAGTGCAATACTTGGCAGAAACTCAAATACAGTTTCAGTTCTTTTACATAACACATGTTCAATAAATATCAATTGAGGTAATAAATGAATACTAAGGAGGACATATGCATCCTTTTGCAAATGAAAATATAAAATAGAATTTTATTAATCAACAAAGCCCTATTTTAAATAAAGATGAAGAAAAATATGACACATTCTATGTTTTTAATTATCCTCTGATTCAAAAAGAAAAAAAAAAGATTTTGTCTGGGCATATGGAAAATCTGATGCCACATCCTGGTTGTCCCTTCAAGCTAATTTTATAATGGGTTTCCATCATGACATCATTTTGTCCAAATACAAGCGATTTCACTTGTGAAAGAAAAAAAAAATTAGAGGACAATGTCTGGTGTCTTACCACTTGCAGGAGAGAGAGGAGCAAGCTGCAGGATGGGTCTTCAGAGGAGACTCAACCCAATTCAGTGAGTATAAATCAACTAGATACACAGGAGAATTTCCCGCAACAAGAGTTGCCATGCCATTACATCAGGCAGAGGTTTGTGTGATCTCCTTCCAAGTGTGATATTTCCAGACACCCTGAACTTGACACAGGCTGCAAGGCAAGCTGAGACCCACCCAACTTGCCTCCATGATAGTTAACGAGGTGTGTGCAGCCATGTGGCATGTAGACAGCCTCCATTGCTCTCAGTGCTCTTGTTGGCTACACTCCCTAGAAGGCTTTCAAGATGTGTGCAAGCCAATAATCTCTTTGGTTGCTTCATTTCTGTGGGAATCAGAAGAAAGGTTTTCTGCTCTCTTAATTTTTTCCGTGAGCACCAAGGACTTTCTCAATTTAATTGTTATATGGAACAGGATGTTCCCAGGGCCAACATCAAGACTTTGGTCAAAGAAAAAAAAAAAAAAACACTTTTCCAGATCTTGAGAAAGACAGCATTGGCCACAGACTGACAAGAAAAAGATGGACAGTTCAGGAATTCAGCATTGCTGCTGGTAAACAGCATATAGTTCATAAACTATCAACTTCAATCTCGTCTGAAATAAATAACATCTTGTTTTTTTTTAGTGCCACTGAAAACACAAAACATTTATTTAAAAAAAAAAAAGACTTAATTTGGAGGGAAAAAATACAACTGGCCAGATGAGTCCTTTATGAAATTCAATTTCAGGTACATAATAAGTAATTGCTTTTATATTCTCAATGGGAAAGTGATCTTCATAAGTGTAAGATCAAATGAGAACCTAAAGGGAAAATTTGACATATTTAAATATATAAAACTCCAAACCATACATAAAGTTAAAGACAAATAAGAAATAGAATAAACAAGATTTTCATATTTTTTTAGTTGTAGATGGACACAATGCCTTTATTTTATTTATTTATTTTTATGTGGTTCTGAGGATAGAACCCAGTGCCTCACATATGCTAGGCAAACTCTCTACCCCTGAGCTACAACCGCAGCCCCAAATAGACAGTTTTGATATCTATGACAGTTAATATTTTTGATACCTGAAAAGCACTTAAAACCAAAAATAAATGAAAAATATGTGCTAATGAAAATGTGACTAATATCTAGTCACTTCCCAAGCACAACTTTAGTAGTAAACAAAGAAACGCAAATCAAGAAATAAAATATTTTATAATTTTTATTTTTATTTTGCTTATCACATTGGTAAAAATTCTAGTGAATACACAATGTTATTACATCCATTGTTGGTAAGAATGTGGGGAAATGAGGACTTTCTTATCAGGCTGATGAGATCACAGTTTTGATAAGGAAGAGAATGGAAATTAACATAGTACATTAAAATTCTTAAGAACTGGCATACTCTTTGATCAAAGAATTTCATCTCCAAGAGTTTATTGTAAGGAAAGAATAAAACAGGAGTACATCAGTATACCTTTAATCATTCTAGGCTTGTTTACAGGAGCAATAAATCAGACAACCTAAGTGTCATTCACTATTGGAACTTTAAAGTAAATGGAAAAACATATACAACGAGGCACTTTGTAATGATTAAAAATGAAAATGTAGAAAACTATCTATCTATTGACATGGGAGAATGTCCACATTATATTAAGTTAAAACACAGGTAAACAAGATTTGTTTACTCTGGTTCATTTTTTTCCAAAATTTTAATCTTTAACCTATACAGATATACCCGTAAACCCATGGAGGATATCCATTTTCTCTTAGTAGTACAATTATAGGGAACTTTCATTCTCTTCTTTATACTTTTTATTTTATTTTTTTACAATGAACATGTTTTACTCTAGTCAGAAAATCATATAGTAATTTATACTGAGGCAAATAAAACAAGAAAGCTGGAGTTTAATTAGGCAAAGAAATTCTAAATTTTGAAACATCTGGGTTTTGCTACTAAATTTATTCAGCACATGAACTTTCATAAGAAATGTTTTTTAAATTTTTAATTGGCATATAGTAATTGTATATATTTATGGAGTACAGTGTGGTACTTTGATACATAGATACAACCAGTAATAATGGGATCAGGAACTTCAAACTTTAAACACCTCTTAGAGTACCTCATGTAGCTCAGGAACTTATTTTCCCTTTTTCTTTTTCACTGAGCAGCAGCTCTTGTGCAGACATTCACTTGCTCATTCAGCCTCGTTACTCATGGGGCAGATGTCAAGTTGTGTGTTCAAATCCCAGCTCAGTCACTATAGCTGCATGGCTGAAGCCAAATTACTTTACCGGGCAGTGATTCCATTTTTTGGATCTGTTAAATAAAGGTGATAAAAAAATAGGATAGCTGATTAGTTCAAGGACCACAACCCTCACCCCACACACAGATAACCAAATTCCCAAATCCTCATATGCTGAAGTCCCCTATATAAAATGGCAGAGAATTTGCATATAACCCACAAATATATACTTTAAGTCACACCCTCCCATATACTAAATTCTATTATTTATAATATTAATACAATGTAGATACTATGGAAAAAGTTGTTATATTGTTTAGGGAATAATAACAAATAAAAAAAGTCTGTACGAGTTTAAGACAGATGCAATTTTAAAAAAAAATTTCCATCTGTGGCTGGTTGAATCCAAGGATGCAGAACTGAAGAATATGGAGGCCAGTTATACCTTCCTTAATAGCTTGTTGCCAGAGAGTATATATGAAGCACTTAGAACAGTGCCTGGCACCTTAAAAGAGCTCTCAGCTTGTTATGTTACCATTCCCCACCTGGTTTACAGTCTCCCTGCTTCCCTAGAAAAGGCTGCATTAAGGCTTCATAGTGGCCACATCCACCTATTAGCTATGAATGACTGCAGAAGCCCTACTTTAGGGGGAAGTGCTCAAGTGTAGTTGTTCCCCTGGTTCCTACCCCTCCTCCCCTCAGCTACTTGTTCTTAGCACTAAATGTAAATGTCCACATTCTACCTTATCATTAAATAGCACACAGATTACAGACTGTTAAACTGGCACAATTAGAGCTGAAACCCATGTCCACCTGCCTTCCTTAAAGTCCCCATTTACCTTTGACCACTGTTAAGAAGTAAAGATATACTAGCAGACTCACCAGGTCAGTAGAAATGAATGGTCATGTGTGCAATGGCTTCTAACATGTACCTAGCTTGTGCTGAGGAGTGTTCTATGTGGCACTTTAATGTTTTCTTTTGCAGGAGGCAAGCTTGTGGAATTGTCAAAGAATCTTGCCTTTTGAAAAAATGATATACAAGTGGATCAGCAAAAGAGGTAAAAAAAAGAAGTTTGTTTTTTGTTTGTTTTTTTGTTTTAATGAAGGCACACCACACATGCTGCCTACATTTCCCTGAGAACAGTTACTTACAACTCCTTATCTTTTCTGACCAATGCCCATTTATCCTCTTCAGAGTCCTATATTTTTGGAAACACTGATCCTAGATATTTTATATGTTGTGAATTAGACTCCAAAAATTTTTTTGATTTGTTTCATTGTTTCTAAAAAGTTGATACAACTTACTGATTGCTGGGAGTCGGGGAGAATTTTAGTTTACCTCAATTATACTGACACCAAGTAGTTTTTATGGACAATTGTTCTATATCCTATAGTGACTACAACTTCTGAAACAAAATTCAGGAATATGAAGTTTGATAATCAGGAGTCTATTTATTAGGATAGGGTAGTTGACAAACCAGAAAATCCAGGTCATATGCAAGCCATTAACTATATATAATGGATGATAGATATGAATAATACAGGGATATACAGTCTGGCTAGTGTCTTTCAGCTAGTCAATGTGCATGAACAGTCTTTCAGAGGCCACCTAATTGAGAGGCCCTGTGCTGCTTTGGCTTTTCTTTCCAACTGTTTATTTATTTGATGTAAACTGATCAATTAATTTGATAAAATAATATAGATTATCTTTATATCATATCTTCTCTAATATAAATATAAAATTATTTTTAAATGCTCTAAATTTGCTAAAAGACTAATAAGAATTATAATGTGTGTGTGTATGCCATTAGCTTGACAGTTGTGATTTGAAGAATATTTTACCAATTTGCTGATTGCTAATGGATAAAATAAAATCATGATGACCTTCAGACATATTTTGAAATTTCATATATATATATATATATATATATATATATATATATATATATACCAATAGAAAATAAATACACCCGTGTGTGTTCTCACCCATTTCTCTAACAGGAGTCCATATTTTCAAAAGAGCAAGTGAACCCTGCCTAGATGTGAACCAGGGAACAATAACTGAAAGGACCTACATCCCAGTGCAATTCTATAGGTTCATTCAGTTGATATTTGTATAATGTGCTTTAAACACATAAATGCTATATAAATACTGGTAACAGTGTTGACTTTCAGATGGAATATTAACTTTTGTTTTCAAAAGTCTTTTGAAAATCTTGTCAAAAATTTTAACTAAATTTTATTTGTTATATGAAGTATTTTCTACTTTTTAAATGTAAAATCTGTGGATTAATCATACTGGATTAAAACTTTGCAACCTATTTATCCTTCTTTTTGTGAGATTTTTTTTCCCTGCAACTCTATGGCTGATGGCCTGGAACCAACTCTCTGCCTAAACATGATCTGCTTACTCTGGCCAATAAGAGCTGTCAAGACATGACAAACATGCATACACCACTATACCATGTGCCTAAGTATGGACTCTGAGCAAATGTGACAAGTATTAAGAAACCCTGAATACATTAAACATTTTAAATAAGTTCGGTTAATTACAATACAAACAAGCCTCTCCACTGTACTAATGAGTCATTGATTCCCCCAGATGATCTGAATAAAGTTCAAGCAACATTAAGAAAAAACAAAGTTCCTCCTCAGATATGCATGGAGCAGAGATGAATGGGGTAAAAGGGGAAGTATAGTCAGAATGTTCTATACTAGGGAGAACTGTTTGAGCCTGTCTGATAAACCATTTGGGTGTGGTCTTCCAGAAAAGTCTATTCTGTGAGGGCCTAAAAAGTTTTATGGGAAATAACTTTTAAGATACAAGCAGTGAACACAGCCAAATCAATGTTTATAGCAGCAGAATTCATAATAGCTAAACTGTGGAACCAACCTAGATGTCCTTCAGTGGATGAATGGATAAAAAAAATGTGGCATTTATACACAATGGAATATTACTCAGCACTAAAAAAGAACAAAATCATGGCATTTGCAGGTAAATAGATGGCGTTAGAGAAGATTTTGCTATGTGAAGTCAGCCAATCCCCCCCAAAAAACAAATGCCAAATGTTTTCTCTGATATAAAGGGGGTGACTAAAAGTGGGGTATGGAGGGAAAGCATGGGAAGAAGATTATTTCTAGATAGGGAAGAGAGGTGGGAGGGAAAAGGAGGGAGAAGGGGAATAGCAAGGATGGTCATCATTTACAAAATACATGTATGAAGATTTGAATTTGGTGTCAACATACCTTATATATAAACAGAGATATGAAAAATTGTGGTATATGTGTGTATTCAGAATGCAAAAAAAAGAGTACATGCATAATGGCATAATTTGGCATGAACATACTTTATATACAGAGTATGAAAAATTGTGCTGTATGTGGGTAATAATGAGTGTAATGCATTCCACTATTTTCATGTATTTAAAAAATAAATAAATACGGGTGCGGCCAATTTGGAAAGCAGTATGGAGATTCCTGGGAAAGCTGGGAATGGAACCACCATTTGACCCAGCTATTGCCCTTCTCGGACTATTCCCTGAAGACCTTAAAAGAGCGCACTACAGGGATACTGCCACATTGATGTTCATAGCAGCACAATTCACAATTGCTAGACTGTGGAATCAACCCAGATGCCCTTCAATAGATGAATGGATAAAAAAAATGTGGCATTTATACACCATGGAGTATTACGCAACACTAAAAAATGACAAAATCATGGAATTTGCAGGGAAATGGATGGCACTAGAGCAGATTATGCTTAGTGAAGCTAGCCAATCCCTAAAAAACAAATACCAAATGTCTTCTTTGATATAATGAGAGCAACTAAGAACAGAGCAGGGAGGAAGAGCAGGAAGAAAAGATTAACATTAAACAGAGACATGAGGTGGGAGGGAAAGGGAGAAAAAAGGGAAATTGCATGGAAATGGAGGGAGACCTTCATTGTTATACAAAATTACATATAAGAGGTTGTGAGGGGAACGGGATAATAAATATGAAGGGAAATGAATTACAGTAGATGGGGTAGAGAGAGAAGATGGGAGGGGAGGGGAGGGGGGATAGTAGAGGATAGGAAAGGTAGCAGAATACAACAGTCACTAATATGGCAGTATGTAAAAATGTGGATGTGTAACCGATGTGATTCTGCAATCTGTATTTGGGGTAAAAATGGGAGTTCATAACCCACTTGATTCTAATGTATGAAATATGATATGTCAAGAGCTTTGTAATGTTGTGAACTACCAATAAAAATAAATAAATAAGAGATAGAAGCAGTGAAAACTGGCAGAAAAGTCAAGCATTGTGCAACAAAGATGAGTCTCCAAACCTCAATTTATGTTCGGATTTTATATGGGTTTATGAATGTATGGGTGAGGAGAGAAGTAAAAAATACACAAATACAGTAGCCAATCCCTTTATCCACAGTTTCAACTTTTCATAGTTTCAGTTACTATGATGCTATGGTCTGAACATGTTAAATGGAAAATTCCATAGTTTGAGAGAGAGAGAGGGAAAGGGAGACAGGGCAAAAGCACAGTCAGTGCAGATAATGAATGATTGGATCAGGGAGATGGTGGCTGGTTCAAAAGGAAACAGAATGCTAATACCTCCAGAACACTTTCCCTCCTCCTCACCTATTACCAAGGTCCTGCCTCCAAGGAAATTTTCCTCTCAACAAGGAGTTAAATGAGCCCCTGGGTGGCTCCCTTTCTGTCTTTCTGGATAGATATGGAAAATAGGGAGAAGAACCCCCTGGATGGCTCTCTTCCTGCCCTAGTGGTCATTTAGGCAAGATAAGAGAAGGCAGGGACATGAGAAGAAAGGACACCTGAAATGTAGAAAAGGGGCAAGTCACCCCCACACCCTTGGACACCAGTTCTAGACCTCCTCCTCTCCAGAAGATCTCTCTTTCTGTTCTATCTTTTAAATAAAACTTTTTGCTCTTGCCTTAGCATTTCTCAGGTGGAAAATTTCTCAGGGAAATACAATCCGATCCACTTGCACAGAACTTTTATTATAGTATGTTATAATTTTTCTTTTGTGATCATTATTAATCCCTTAATAAGCCTGAATTATAAATTAAAATTTTTCCTAGGCATATATGTATAAGAAAATCATAGTACATATAGGGCTAAGTACTATCCACGGTTTCAGGCATCCCCTGGGTATCTTGGAACAAATCCACCATGGATAATGGGGACCACTCTCCTTCAAATGCTATTCCATCAAACCCTGTGAGATACTGAGACAAGAAATTCAGAGTTTGTGTTAGTCGACTTGTCAGCATTATAACCAAAATACCTGACAAGTTAGAGAAGGAAAAGTTTTTATTGGGCTCCCTGTTTCAGAGGTTCAGTCCTTGGTCAGCCATCCCCATTCCTGTGCGTTTGAGATGAGGCAGAACATCATCATGGAAGGAAAAGCTGCACAGCTCAAGGCAGCCAGAGAGCACAGAGAAAGAGTGAGGACCCAGGAAAAGATATAGCCCCCAGTGGCACACCCCCAATGACCCACTTCCTCCAACCACTCCCCGCCTGCCTACAGTTACCACCTAGTAGTCCATTCAAATTATTAATCCATCAAATGGAATAATCCACTGATTAGGTCACATTCACTCTTTCTCAAAAGCTCTACGTTTGAACTTTACTGTACAGGGAACGATGCTTCCAAAATATGAGCTTTTTAGGGAACATTCCAAATCCAGACCATAACACAGTCTTGATACTTCCCTAACAAATTTGGAATAAGGAAGTCAGAGTCCCTTTCCTACTTCTCCACAGAACTTGGGCCAGGTAAGCCCAAGTTGCCTACTTGGGCAACTTGAGGTGTTTGAATGAGAGAGAGAGAGAGAGAGAGAGAGAGAGAGAGAGAGAGAGAGAGAGGAGAGAGAGGAGAGAGAGGAGCTTCTGGTAGGAACAAGGGAGGACGCTGGTTCAACATGAAAGTTCACCTCCATTAGCAGGAATAGGCAGTCAGACTCAGAAAAGTAGTCTTGTCCAGCAGATAGGACTGAAAGACATGACCATGAGAATACAAGAGACATGGTCATAAGTTCTGTCTGTGGATAAAGATCCTGCTTCATCCTGCAGAGCAATGGCCAGAAGAAGAAAGTCAGAAAGAGTCAGTGACCTTCAAGATAGAACAATGGAAATTATCAAGTTTGAGGAGCAAAAAGAAAAAAGAAAGAAGAAAAGTGAATATAAACATGTAATTCACTGAATGTGAAATACAAAATACACTTCCATTTAAATACAAACATGTAAATAGTTTATGCACTGGGTGTGGTTTTGAAAGTCAATAAAATTTTCAAAAATGATATCATCAAAGCACTACTATTTTACAGAACTTTTAAAATAAATAATAATAATATTCCACAAATATATTTGGCCAATTATTCAGTAAAGGTGAGCAGGACAGAGAGATCAAATTCCAAAGAGTGGGGCCAGGGCAGCTTACAGGTGTGTGACCTGCAGTCTCATTCTGTACTAGGATTAAGCTTTACTGTCACTCTCTTGAAATTCTTAATTTTTTAAACATGCATCCTGCATTTTCATTTTGCACCTGGGCCCTTCAAATTGTATAGACTGTCCATGGGGTACACAAATGCATGATAAAAATGGAGAATGCAAAGACACAGATAAACACTAGGAGCCCGAAGCCAAGATGTCTGACTCAGCTTGAGGGATAGAGCTGGGTGGGGTGCAATGGGACTTGAGCAATTCTTCAGCATTATTGAAGAGCAATAGGAATTTGCCAGAACTCTCTTTCATTCTCTGTATTTTGAAAATTCATCCCCTGAATGTTTGAATATATAATAATGAGTCCCACTCTGATGAATAACAATAATGCACCAATAAAATTTTTAAGAGAAAAGAAAATTCATGAACTGGGAGTTTAGCTCTTTTGAAGGTAAAACACACATCCATGTAAATTTGCATAGTTTTGCAGATAAAAATTATCCCAAACTTGAAAACAAAGCAAAAGGATCTTTAGCCCTTATAGAACTTCTAGAGCATTTCCTTACAAGACAACCCAAGTATCATATGACTCTGAGTCTCTAGATCAGGGATCAGCAAACTTTTTCTGTAGAGGTCAGATAGTAAATAGTTTGGCTTTGCAAGCCAGTCTCTGTTGCAACTACTCAATTCTTCCATTGAGTACAGAAGTAGCACAGAAGTAGCCATCAGTGGCATATAAATGAATAGGTGTGGCTGTGTTCTTTGGCCATGCAGAGCAGGCTGCTGACCAAAACTCTAGTTAACCTTGCTCAAAGGTAAGTACTTGGGCAAAAGCCAGATTGGGATTTTTCTAAAGCCATAGGAAAACAAAAGCAAAAAAGCAGATCACCTGCAGAGGGTCTCCTATGACTCTGATTCAATTGCAAGTGGGTGAACATGCCTCAGAGAGGCATACAGAGGGCAGATGCAATAGAAAACAGCAGAGGTGTGAATGACTACTGTAGGCCAGTTCACTGGCTGGTGTTTATGACTCTGTTTTAGTCAGTTTTTTCACTGCTGTGACCGAAAGACTTGACAAGAATAATTAGAGAAGGAAAAATTTATTTGGGGGCTCGGAGGTCTCAGTCCATAGAAGGCCAGCTCCATTCCTCAGGGACTGAGGGGAGGCAGAACATCATGGTGGAAGTGCATGGTGGAGGAATGCAGCTCAAGACATCACTCCAGGAAGGCAGGGGAGAGCGCTGCTTAACAAGGACAAAATGTATACCTCAAAGGCACGCCTACAGGGACCCACCTCCTCTAGCTACATCCTACTTGCCTATAGTTATAATTCAGTAGATCCCTAGCAGGGTATTAATGAACTGATTAAGTTAAGACTCAACCATTTAGCCTCTAAACCTTCTTGCATTGTCTCACACATGAGCTTTTTGGGGACACTTATCTAAACTATAACGGACTCCTCACTGGAAGGAGAGTGAAGTACAAGGCTTTTATTTTTTTTTTTTTAATTTATTTATTTATTTATTTATTTTTTTCAAATATAAACAATTTTTTTTTTTTACATTTTTTTTATTGGTTGTTCACAACATTACAAAGCTCTTGACATATTATATTTCATACATTAGATTGACATGGGTTATGAACTCCCAATTTTACCCCAAATGCAGATTGCAGAATCACGTCAGTTACACATCCACAATTTTACATAATGCCATATTAGTGACTGTTGTATTCTGCTACCTTTCCTATCCCCTACTATCCCCCCTCCCCTCCCCTCCCATCTTCTCTCTCTACCCCATCTACTGTAATTCATTTCTCTCTTTGTTTATTTTCCCATTCCCCTCACAACCTCTTATATGTAATTTTGTTTAGCAATGAGTGTCTCCCTTCATTTCCATGCAATTTCCCTTTTCTCTCCATTTCCCTCCCATCTCAAGTCTCTGTTTAATGTTACTCTTTTCTTCCTACTCTTCCTCCCTGCTCTGTTCATACTTGCTCTCATTATATCAAAGAAGACATTTGGTATCTGTTTTTTAGGGTTTGGCTAGCTTCACTAAGCATAATCTGCTCTAATGCCATCCATTTCCCTGAAAATTCTATGATTTTGTCATTTTTTATTGCTGCATAGTACTCCATTGTGTATAGATGCCACATTTTTTTTATCCATTCGTCTATTGAAGGGCATCTGGGTTGGTTCCACAGTCTAGCTATTGTGAATTGTGCTGCTATGAACATCGATGTGGCAGTGTCCCTGTAGCATGCTCTTTTAAGGTCTTCAGGGAATAGTCCGAGAAGGGCAATAGCAGGGTCAAATGGTGGTTCCATTCCCAGCTTTCCCATGAATCTCCAAACTGCTTTCCAAATTGGCCGCACCAATTTGCAGTCCCACCAGCAATGTACAAGTGTACCCTTTTCTCCACATCCTCGCCAGCACTTGTTGTTGTTTGAATTCATAGTGGCTGCCAATCTTACTGGAGTGAGATGGTATCTTAGGGTGGTTTTGATTTGCATTTCTCTGACTGCTAGAGATGGAGAGCATTTTTTCATGTACTTGTTGATTGATTGTATATCCTCCTCTGAGAAGTGTCTGTTCAGGTCCTTGGCCCATTTGTTGATTGGGTTATTTGTTATCTTATTGTCTAGTTTTTTGAGTTCTTTGTATACTCTGGATATTAGGGCTCTATCTGAAGTGTGAGGCGTAAAAATTAGTTCCCAGGATGTAGGCTCCCTATTTACCTCTCTTATTGTTTCTTTTGCTGAAAAAAAACTTTTAAGTTTAATTAAGTCCCATTTGTTGATTCTAGTTGTTAACTCTTGTGCTATGGGTGTCCTATTAAGGAATTTGGAGCCCGACCCCACAATCTGTAGATCGGAGCCAACTTTATCTTCTATCAGACGCAGAGTTTCTGATTTGATATCAAGCTCCTTGATCCATTTTGAGTTAACTTTTGTGCATGGCGAGAGAAAGGGATTCAGTTTCATTTTGTTGCATATGGATTTCCAGTTTTCCCAACACCATTTGTTGAAGATGCTATCCTTCCTCCATTGCATGCTTATAGCCCCTTTATCAAATATAAGATAGTTGTAACTTTGTGGATTAGTCTCTGTGTCCTCTATTTTATACCATTGGTCCACCCGCCTGTTTTGGTACCAGTACCATGCTGTTTTTGTCACTATTGCTCTGTAATATAGTTTGAAATCTGGTATCGCTATACCGCCTGATTCACTCTTTCTGCTTAGAATTGCTTTTGCTATTCTGGGTCTTTTATTTTTCCATATGAATTTCATGATTGCTTTATCTATTTCTACAAGAAATGCCGTTGGGATTTTGATTGGCATTGCATTAAATCTATAGAGAACTTTTGGTAATATCGCCATTTTGATGATGTTTGTTCTGCCTATCCATGAACAGGGTATATTTTTCCATCTTCTAAGATCTTCTTCTACTTCTCTCTTTAGGGTTCTGTAGTTTTCATTGTATAAATCTTTCACCTCTTTTGTTAGGTTGATTCCCAAGTATCTTATTTTTTTTGAGGATATTGTGAATGGAGTGTTTTTCCTCATTTCCATTTCAGAAGTTTTGTTGTTGATATACAGAAATGCCTTTGATTTATGCGTGTTGATTTTATATCCTGCCACTTTGCTGAATTCATTTATTAGTTCTAGTAGTTTCTTTGTAGACCCTTTTGGGTCTTCTAGGTATAGAATCATGTCATCTGCAAATAGTGATAATTTAAGTTCTTCTTTTCCAATTTTTATGCCTTTAATTTCTTTCGTCTGTCTAATTGCTCTGGCCAGTGTTTCGAGAACTATATTGAATAGAAGTGGAGATAGAGGGCATCCCTGTCTTGTTCCGGATTTTAGAGGGAATGCCTTCAACTTTTGTCCATTCAGAATGATGCTAGCCTGAGGCTTAGCATAGATAGCTTTTACAATGTCAAGGTAAGTTCCTGTTATCCCTAGTTTTTCTAATGTTTTGAACATAAAGGCATGCTGTACTTTGTCGAATGCTTTCTCTGCATCTATCGAGATGATCATATGGTTCTTATCTTTAAGTCTATTGATGTGGTGAATAACATTTATTGATTTCCGTATGTTGAACCATCCTTGCATCCCAGGGATGAATCCTACTTGATCATGGTGCACTATTTTTTTGATGTGTTTTTGTATTCGATTCGCCAGAATTTTATTGAGGATTTTTGCATCTAGGTTCATTAGAGATATTGGTCTGTAGTTTTCTTTCTTTGAGGTGTCTTTGTCTGGTTTCGGGATCAGGGTGATGTTGGCCTCATAGAATGAATTTGGAAGAGCTCCCTCTTTTTCTATTTCCTGAAATAACTTGAAAAGTATTGGTATTAATTCTTCTTTAAAGGTTTTGTAAAACTCCGCTGTATACCCATCCGGTCCTGGGCTTTTCTTGGTTGGTAGTCTTTTGATGGCTTCTTCAATTTCATCTATTGATATTGGTCTGTTCAGATTGTCTATATCCTCCTGACTCAGTCTGGGCAAATCATATGACTTAAGAAATTTATCGATGTCTTCACTATCCTCTATTTTATTGGAATATAGATTTTCAAAATAATTTCTAATTGTCTTCTGTATTTCTGTAGCATCTGTTGTGATATTGCCTTTTTCATCCCGTATGTTAGTAATTTGAGTTCTCTCTCTTCTTCTCTTCGTTAGCATGGCTAAAGGTCTGTCGATCTTATTTATTTTTTCGAAGAACCAACTTTTAGTTTTGTTAATTTTTTCAATAGTTTCTTTTGTTTCAATTTCATTAATTTCCGCTCTGATTTTAATTATTTCTTGCCTTCTGCTACATTTGCTGTTGTTTTGCTCTTCCTTTTCTAGGGCTTTGAGTTGGAGTGTGAGCTCATTTATTTGTTGGTTTCTTCTTTTTTTGAGGAATGACCACCAGGCGATGAACTTTCCTCTTAAAACTGCTTTCATTGTGTCCCATAGATTCCGATATGTTGTGTCTGTATTTTCGTTTATCTCTAAGAATTTTTTGATTTCCTCCTTTATGTCTTCTGTAACCCATTGATCATTCAGTAACATATTGTTCATTTTCCATGTGATGTAGGATTTTTCCTTCCTTCTTTTATCATTGATTTCCAGTTTCATTCCATTATGATCAGATAAAATGCATGGTATTATCCCCACCCCTTTATATTTACTGAGGTTTGCCCTATGGCATAATATATGGTCTATTTTTGAGAAGGATCCATGTGCTGCTGAGAAGAAAGTATATCCATTTGATGATGGTTGATATATTCTATATAAGTCAGTTAAGTCTAGGTTATTGATTGTGGTATTGAGTTCTATAGTTTCTTTATTTAACTTTTGTTTGGAGGATCTGTCCAATGGTGAGAGAGGTGTGTTGAAGTCACCCATAATTATTGTGTTGTGGTCTATTTGATTCTTGAATTTGAGGAGAATTTGTTTTGTGAATGTCGCAGCACCATTGTTTGGTGCGTAAATATTGATAATTGTTATGTCTTGTTGGTGAATGGTTCCTTTTAACAGTATATAATGACCTTCTTTATCCCTTTTGATTAACTTAGTCTTGAAGTCGATTTTATTCGATATGAGGATGGCCACCCCTGCTTGCTTACGAGGACCATGTGCGTGGTATATTTTTTCCCATCCTTTCACCTTCAGCCTGTGTATGTCTTTTCCCATCAGATGTGTCTCCTGGAGGCAGCATATTGTTGGATTTGTTTTTTTAATCCATGATACCAGCCTATGTCGCTTTATTGGAGAGTTTAAGCCATTAACATTCAGAGTTACTATTGATATGTGGTTTGAACTTCCATCCATGTTTGATTGTTTATCCTTTTAAAAAAAAAAAAAATTTAGTTTGTCTCTCCATGATTGTCTTTCCCCTTGCCCTCTGTCTTTACTGCGGCACTTCCCACTGATGGTTTTGGTTATTGTTTTTCATTTCTTCCTCGTGTAGTGTTTTGCTCAAAATGCTTTGCAATGCTGGTTTTCTGGCTGCAAATTCTTTTAACTTTTGTTTATCATGAAAGATTTTTATTTCGTTGTCATACCTGAAGCTTAATTTTGCTGGATACAGAATTCTTGGTTGGCATCCATTGTCTTTCAGTGTTTGAAATACATTGTTCCATGACCTTCTTGCTTTCAGTGTCTGTGATGAAAAATCCGTTGTTAACCGTATTGGTTTACCCCTAAATGTAATCTGTCTCCTTTCTCTTGTAGCTTTTAATATTTTCTCTTTGTTCTGTATATTGGATATCTTCATAACAATGTGTCTTGGCGTTGGTCTACTGTGATTTTGTGTGCTCGGTGTCCTGTATGCATCTTCAATTTGTATATCTGTTTCCTTTTTTATTTCTGGAAAGTTTTCTGTAATTATTTCCTTCAGCAAGTTTCTCATTCCCTTGGTTTGAATCTCTGTACCTTCTTCTATCCCGATGACTCGTAAGTTCGGTTTCTTAATGTTATCCCATAATTCTTGGATGTTTTTCTCGTGATTTTTTACCAGCCTTTCTGAGTTGGCTAGACTCTTTTCAAGATGGTGTATTTTGTCTTCATTATCTGATGTTCTGGTTTCTACTTGCTCCACTCTGTTAGTGATACTCTCAATTGAGTTTTTAATTTGGTTTATCGTTTCCTTCATTTCTAGAATTATTGTTTGATTATTTTTTATAGTCTCTATCTCCTGATAAAGATACTTAACTTCTTCTTTTATCTGTTTGTGAAATGCATTCTCAATGTGTTCTTTCGCTGCTTGAATTTGCTGTCTTGTATCCTCTTTAAGGTTCCATTCCATCTGTCTTAGGTGTTCCTTGAGTTCTTTATATGACCATTTTTCTGATGACTCTAGGTCCTCCTGAATATTTAGGCTGTCCTGCGTTGTTTGTACTCTTTTTCTTCCTTGTTTTTTGAAGCTGCTCATGTTGTTTCTTGTTCTGTTTGACTGCTGAGTTACTGTTTACTCCTATAAATTAGTTTGATGCTTGGGAGGAAAGGTATTTGAAGGGAAGGGAAGAAGTCTCTAAAAAGAATGAGAGTAGGCAGGTAGAATTCAAGAAAAAAAGGGGGGATAAGAAAAATGAGAAGACTAAAGAAGAAAAAGAATATGAACTAAAAAAGAAAAAGATTTAAAAAAATAATAATAATAATTAAAAAAATTTAAGTTAAAATTAGTAGAAAAAAAAATTTAAAAAAATATTTTGTAAAAAAAAATTAATAAAACAACAAGAAAGAAAAAAATGAAAATGAAAGAAAAACCTAAATCAAAAAAAAAAAAAGGAGAAAAGAAAAAGAAAAAAAAAAAAAACCTAATAAATGCAGTCTTAGAGTTTGATTAACTTCTCTTCCAGTAGATGGCGCTGTGCCCACCAGGTCAAGTTTCTCCTGTCAATACGCGGGAACCAATCACTGTGCAGCAGCTCTTCCCAGACTGGGCGAGTCTCCAATCCTGAGTGTCTAGGGCCTCCTCTTGTGCCTAGTCACTTCCCACTTTTTCTCTAACCAGGCCCCTCTCACCACAATACTGGCTACACGCCAAGTCTGCTGCTCCCGGGAGCCCTGTTTTCATGAACGACTGGGCACACTCTTCCAGTTTGCCATTCCCTCAGACCCTAAGCTTGTAGAGTTTGGGGCTGAGAATCCTCAGCGGCTTTTACTTGCCCTCTGGTATCCACTTCCCGTAGGTGGTGCAAGAGGCCTCAGCAGTCAGCCCTGGTGGGAGCGGTATTTCCGCTTGTGGGACCCGCACCACCTCTGATTCCCTTGGGCTGGCTGAAGCACTCACAGGAGAGCTGGGAGGTGCCCTTACGGGAGAGCTGGGAGGGGCTCTTAGAGTTTTCCCGATGTGTGGAGAGGCAAGGCTATGGGATCACACACCTGTTTCAACGCAGTTATCTCCTCCGCAGCAGTCTGATGACACGGTTTCCCTTTGCCGGGAGACTAATTCAACGGGTGGGTCCTTCTCTCCCAAGCCCCGTTTCAAACCTGTGGCCACTACTTATGAAGGCTCGGTAGGCATTTACCTTCGTAGGATGAGAAGGGCTGACCAGTTGTTTCAGCGGGATGAATTAATGCGAGTCATAGCTGTTTGTCTGCGGGAAGCAGGTGACCGGGAGTTTGAATTCAGCGGGTCAGAGCTCAGTGCGTGTTCTCGGATCACTTGGATTTTAAATTGTCGCTCATCTTATCAGCTGTTTCATATACTTCGGCAGTTCATTCGCGCGATGAAGAGTCTGCTCTATGGTGCTCTGTGGGAGGCGGCGGCAGCGGCGGCGGCAGTGGCGGCGGCCTTCGGGACCCCCGGGGAGTACAAGGCTTTTATAACTCGTGGTTATATAAGCTAGAGGTATAAACTACTTTGTACAATAGAGGCAGAGCCAGGAATAGAAAGGAGTCAGGAAAGGGACAATCTGCTAAGGATTTTCCCATTTCTTCTCCTTACACTTCAACCATCAGCCCAAAAAGTACACTCACACACATTTGATTTCTATTAAAGAGAGAGAGAGAGAGAGAGCGAGAGAGAGAGAGAGAGAGAGAGAGAGAGGAGTCTAATAATAAACGAATTGAAATGAAAAGATTAAACAATTTCTCTAGTATACTCACTAATTGTTTTCATTTTGTATTGTCTCCATAGCTTTCTGATGTGATTGTTTTTAACCAGTAAGTGAACAAAAATAAATAAAAGAAAATTAAGTTTTAAGAAGAAAAATGGATGCATCTTCACATTTGATACTTCCTGTGTGGATTATTTTAAATCAGAAAGTTCCAACCATTGCTCCTTACTTTATATTTCCTTCCCCCAAAGTCATCTCACAAATATAAAACAAGGCTGTCACTTCTTAATTATTTTGTTCCAGATTTGTTACAACCCAGCTCGCTTGCCCTACTTAAAATGTTCCTTTTCTGGGTGTTTCCACAAGCTTATTTGCAAGTGTTCCTCTCAACTGATAGCACAGTAGTCAAGAAACTCAAAATGGTGACAAAAAGACAGTTGAAAATGGAAAATTGCAGTAGCCTAACAGGAAAAAGTCAACTATATCCACTCTAATGATTTGCTAAAAAGTTATTTGTCTTTGAAAAAATTCTTTTTTAAAAAACATTATACAATATACCATATATAACAAATTAGAAAGAGACTTTAAAATATTATTCTTAGATACACATGTTCACATATATTATGTATTTTATATAAGTTATGTGTATGAATACCATTGACCATTGACTTCTACACCTTCTTAAGAATATTAATTTTTAATATTAAAAATATTTTTAAAAAATGTATCTGTACTCAACTGGTAGAGACCTCTTTTTCTTGTCATTATTCCCTGTATAATACAGTATAATAATTATTTATATTGCACTTGCATCATATTGGTATTATAAATAATAAAGAGAGGATTAAAAGTATATAAGAGTACACACATAGGTTTTAGCAGATGCTACATCTTTTTATATAAGGGACTTGAGTATTCATGAATTTGGGTAACTATGAGGAGGGAAGTCCTGGAACTAGTTCTCCACAGATACCAGGGAACAACTGTAATATAAAACTCTGTCCTCTACAACATTCAAGTTTTTTTTTTCCTCACAGTTTGCATAATACACTTTGCTCTTAACCAGTGAGGTAAAGTGACAGATCCCGCCAACACTCTTGGCCAGAGGTGGTTAATGTCCCATGTTGTGAGTTCTCCCAATCAGAGACCACTCTCTCCTGTTATCCTGAATTATATATATTATATCAGGCATGTCATTTACTTTGATACATTTCTTTTTCTTTCATTTTTATTATCCTGATGAGGGATATTTATCTACTCTGGCTAGTAAAAGTTGTGCAGGTCACTGAAGATGTGAAAATGCAAATTTTATGAGCCTTAATGAGCCTTCAAGAAAATGGCCAAGAAAACATTTAGAATTCCAAGACTCATTAGGGTCTTACCAACATTTCTCCTGTTTAGCCAAAACCCAAGTTTAATTTTTATTATAAAAGCAAAGCCACAAAAGTCTGAAAGCAGATGTACATTTCCAAATCACAAACTCAGAACTGGATCAAAATAGGAAACATTTCTTCCCATGGCAGAAATTTCTTCCCATTTGCAGAGACTGCAAAGAAAGGTAGCTGCAACTGACAATGACAATGCTAACTTAAGAGAGTCTGTGTATTTGAAGTCACACAGTTTTCCTTTGATCAATTCAATCTGATTATCAACTGCCCATAACTCATGCACATTGCACTCTGTGATTGCAACCACATCATTTACCACACTTTTGCTGGATAATATGCTTTTAGCATGATGTGTGCACTGGGCTTGCTCACTGAGAAAATCTGCAATTGTGTTTTCCTAATTTTTTTAGCATAATTGAACTTAGATTTCAGATCACAATTTAGCTTTAGCTATGTCACCAAATTTAAAAAGTAAATATTACTTTTTTTTCTTTCAAATTGCTTGTTTAGCACTTTCTTTTTTCTATACCAAATATTGTTTGCACAGAAAAAATACACATATGTATTAAAATGCACACAAAAAAAATTCTTAATGAAGAGCCAAGATTATAATTTTTCCAAGTTTTCTTTGTCCCCTTTTGATGAGGAACACAAGACAAACACCTGTTCACTTCTAAACTAGCACAGATCATCCAGCACAGCCAATTTTTAAGATTAAATGTCCTGTTCTTTTAGATAGCTTCTTAAGGTCATCAACAACAACTACTTTGACAAAACCTTTTTTATGACCTCACCTCTGGGTCCCCTCTGAAGCACTGGACACTTTTTGAGTCTCCCTTCTCCACATGCTTCCCTGACTCTACAACATTCTGGCTCCCTTCCAACATCTCTGTCTGCTCCTGATCAGGTCTTCACGTGATTATCATTCTTCTATTCATGTGTTAAATCCAGATCCTCCCTGAGAGAGAGAGAGAGAGAGAGAGAGAGAGAGAGAGAGAGAGAGAGAACATTAATGGCCCTATTATTCACACGAGGGTTTTTCCATACTCTCTTCCACATGACTTTGAAGTTCTCAAGCATTATTAAATAACAATGCTAAAGGGAGTGAGACAAGTAAAGAATGAAAGCCTATATAATAACGTATTATGGAAGTTTAACTGGGAACCACAGGGAAGGGTTCTGCAAAACTTCCTGATCCACCTATCCACCTGAACAGAGGGCAGCAGGAGTGTGTATCTACCTCCCTTCATGGCTCCTCCTAGGAGCAGTGACCTCCCTTCACTTCCAAGATTTGTTTTCAGGCAGGTTGGGTGGCTTACATGACATCAAAGAAAGTCCAGACATATGTTTGAGGTAGAACATTACCAAGATTACCTACCAGGACCTATCCACTGAGACTGTAAATGAAATAAGAGTTAGGGCAAAGAGATGTGATGCAAGACACAAGACACTTCTGCTACAAGGAGAGAGCTAAACAGTGCTTGCCAAAAATTCACACATTATGCAGCACAGATATCCTTGGAACTGCTTAAAATTTGAAATTTGATTTTAAGTAACAATTCTATCCTACTTTTAAGCCATTTCCTAATCCAAACTATGTGTCTTCTGTTCAACATTTAGGTCTATAGAGTTTTACCTAGAAGGGCTATCTTACTGAAGGCACAGGGCAAGGTTTCCTCTGTGGCTAGAAGACAAAGTTGCTCCTAAGAGAATACCAAAAGTTAATCATCAGAAAACAAGTAAATTAGAAAATGGAGTTCTAAAAGAGTCCAGGAAAGAGTCACAGAGGCAGGAAATGTGGCTCTAGGCCACTGGCAGATGGATGGGAAAGAATTTGCCAAATTGACCAGAAGGTCATTCTAGGTGAAGTTATAATGGTACGTGGGAGGTATGTTTCACTTCATAAGCAGTCCTGGTTTAATGAAATGCTATCAAGGAATTTCAAGAAATTTTTGGGGGCTTAAGAAAATCCAAGATCCAAATTCTCAAAAGAAAAATACTAATGACCAAAAAATATATGAAAAAAATGCTCAAACTCTTCAAAAATTTGGGAAATGCAAAGTTTGCCACTTCTTTGTCTAAAAATGATATTGGCAGACCCTAAATTCAACCTAAAAAAAAAGAAAAAATCTGATTGAGCTGAGCCAAGGGCATACTATTCTAAATTAAGGTTTTTTCAGTGGGGGAAAAGGATGTCTCTCCTCTTGTTGTTTGATTTTTGTTCAATTTTTTCTTTTACATTATTCTTTATTCTGAGTTTGAAAATTGCCCCTACCAGATTGACACACCATCACAATCTCCACACTATATTAAAGAATCCTAGCATCCAATATTATGCAGAGGAAAGAACAGGTTTCAGTAAGACACTCCTAAGTTGGAATATTGCTCCATCATTATTAGTTACATGATCTGGAGCAATTTACTCAATTTCTGTGCACCTGTTTCCTCCACCATAAAGGGCAGAGGGGTGTGCATTAACACATAAATTAGGGAGAATTGCCGTGACAATTCTCTGAGATACTCTATATGAAACTCACAAGGCCTCACTCAAAGCAGGCACTCCCTACACATCAGATACCTTCTTGACCCTCCT
Source organism: Spermophilus citellus (assembly GCF_964194105.1). NCBI lineage: Eukaryota > Metazoa > Chordata > Mammalia > Rodentia > Sciuridae > Spermophilus > Spermophilus citellus. The sequence goes on along the minus strand of NC_138183.1, from coordinate 89,392,539 downwards.
TATTCTGCAGCTTCCCATATCTTTACACCACAGAGAGTTTGATTTATACTGTTTGAAACTATTCCTTTCTTCATTGTCCATATTTGATGAGTAGGAGCAATAGCTGATCTCTAGAAAAGTAAAAGCTCTGATCCTCTATGAGGTAATGTTCAGGAAGCCATTGCTAGATCATATACTACAGTTATGGACAAGGCATTCTGTAATCATCATTATCCTCATTATGGCTCACATATCTTGAAAGTTTGTGGATAGAATTCTTCTAAAGTACGATGCTCCGAGGCTTATGATAGGGTTGTGCTCCAATAAATCCATTATGAGTTGAAAATATCAAAAAATCTCAAATGTATTTAATACACCTAGCTACTGAAATCCCATCTTAGCAACACACTACACCATAGAATATCAGCCATTTCCTCTCAGGATCATGTGGCAATTGGGAGCAGTGGTTCACTGCCATTACCAGTATTGAGAAATAATGTATGGACAGCCCAGGAAAAGATCAAAACTCAAATTACAGATTCTACTGAATACAGATCACTTTTGCAGCATTGTAAAATTGAAAAATTATAAGTCAAAGTATCATAAGTTGGAGACAGTCTATACCCTGGAGTGCTAACAACTGAGCACTCACAACAAATTCATGAAGTACATATTCTCATTATTTCTATTTTAAAGATGAGAAACCAAGTCTCAAAAGTCATACAGCCAGAGTCAGGTAGAAAGTTAATCTGACTCCAGAGCCCCCATTCCCAGTGAGCAATTTAGACCCAGCAGACCTACAGGGGACCTGGGAAGATGCTTCATTAGTGAATCATAGAAAAATCAAAAGCTAGACAGAGTTAGTACTTTTGCCTGCTGTGCCTAGCTACTTTACAGCCCTGCCAGCTGACCATGAACAAAGGAATGAGTGACAGGATCATGAATAACAAGGCACAACAAGGGAAAACATATTTTAGCATAAATGAATGTCTTTTACACTGGTCCAGGGAACCAAATAAAGTGACACATAAGCCACATCTTTGGAAATCAGCAAGACAAGATAGAGGAGAAATAAAACACTATACTGAGGTTTTAACACAGCCTTTTAGGGCTTAGTTTCAGAAAACTGTACCTTTAAATTGAGTTCTACCACATAGTATTTTCCAAGATGATTTCTTATTGCCTTGCGTTCTTTGACAAAGTTTGTCAGACTATATCAGCTGACCAAAAGAGTATAGGCAGGAAAAACTGGATTTAAAAAGGGGATGTAAACAGTTGGAGCTGAGTTTGATGGTAGCAGTAGACTGGGAACAAGACAGAAGAAACTAGGGAGCAAATGTTAGCTCCTTGTACACCTTCACATTTTGGAATGTACCTTTCTAAAGTACTTTCTAACAGAAACCATGGCCCATCTGGGAATGGTAAGAGCTGGCCTCTTTGAACAATAGGTTGTCCTTTTACTATATGTCACAGATAATGGACTCTTGCCTCTAGGTGGGTCTGCTTGATGATATTCTCCAGAAGACCATGTGATTTCTGGTAATGCTGGTGCCAGCAGCCTCTAAAGTTTGTCACCAATGTAGTCATGGAAATAGCCACTGGCCACCTGTGACCAAACAACCACATTAACTAGCAAAATGACAACCAGTTTCCTTTAGTGAACTTCCAAAGTACTTCCCTGGGTAAACAGTCAATGAGATTGGAAAATTTTTAAGGCAACTAAAAATTTCAGTGCTATCCATTTTGGTGTGGCTTCACCATGAATTACAAGCACTGCAAAGACTAAGAACATTAGAAAACATAAAAATTCATACGTGCACACTAACACACAGGCCAAAGAACAAGGACCTTTTTGAAGCACCTTTGACAATGTCCTACTTGGATCACTCCTTGACTTCACTTTCTCTCAGCAAAGTTTCCTTTAGGCTGCACTGTGGGTTCTTCGTATGTTTGCCAGGAGTCATGCAGTTTCTCTCTTGCTACTTGTTTCCATTATTTTTATGTGAGCACTATGATAAATTTAAGATGATCGCACTTTTTTTTTTCCATCTCTGCTATTGAAAGGCGGAGGCCAATTCTCCTCCCTTTGAAATTGGACTGACCTCATTGACTTGCTTGACTAACAGGATGTGGTGAAAGTGATGTTCTGGAACTTCTGAGAGTAAATTCGAATGACTTGGAATGTGCTCTAAGGAGCTGTTATAGTTTGGATATGAGCTGACCTCCAAAAGCTCCTATGTTAGCCAGTGCAGGAGGTGAAATGTTGGATTGTGAGAGCTTAACCTACTCAGTCCATCCTAGTTTCAGTGGACTAACTGGGCATTAATTGTAGGCAAGTGGGATGTGGCTGGAGGAGATGGGTCATGGGGGTCTATCCTGGAAGGGTTCATCTCCCCTGCCGCCCCTTCTCTCCTCTTTCCCTTCCCTTCCCCACCCACCTCTCTCTTTCTCTCTGTTTTCTGGCTACTATGAATGGAGCAATACTCTCCACCATAATGTTCTGCCTCATCTTGGGCCCAGAGCAATGGAGTTGGCTCACCATGGACTAAACCTCTGAAACCATTAGCCAAAATAAACTTTTCCTTCTCTAAGTTGTTTTCATTGGGTATTTTGGTCACACCCAATGAAAAGCTAACTAACACCGGGGCCCTGTGCCATAGTACAAAATGTTCCCTTACACTGAGGCTACCTTACCAGTGAGACCTTTTGAAGATATTCTGGCAAACTGACCCAACTGAACCCCTCCTTCTAGCTATGACTGCCAGGTGCCTGACTTGTGAGTGAACCTTTCTCAGAGCCAGTAAACCATCCCAATACTACCATTCAATGGCACAGAGGGGAATAATGGGTTTAATATTCCCATTATCATCTTCATGATTACTTTCTACAAAAAGAACATGTAACCTTTATATATGCTTTACTTCACCAACATTACCTGTGGGCATTTGAAAATCAAATCTAAAGACTAACCACAGTACAATAAAGATAGAAATCAGCAACTAGAAGATAGTCTATGTGGCCAAAGTAATGTCTACTTTACAGAATTTAATAAGATTTCCCATGGGTCTAATATTTAAATCACTACTCAGCACATTATAAACATTCAATAAATGCTAGCTATTGGTATTAAAAATATATATAATTTTCAAACTCAGTTTTAACTCAGCAGGAGACGAGTAATGCTACTTTGCTGAGTTTGAAATCTTACAATCAAAATGCTAAGAAATGTAATGTTTTCATAAATCTATGCACCCTCATCAGAAAATAGGTAATATTTATGCTAGACTTTTTGAAATATTATACATAGTATTAGTGTCTCCTTTTAAAATCCTTCTGGGAATCATTAATACAGATTCAGTCCTTCATCTACACATGAAGAAACCAAGTTTCAAAACCAGTTTGTCCTAGACCACAAGGCTAGATCCAGGGCCCATGACTTCTAACTCCCATCCAAAACTGTCCATTCATGCTGCCTTCCTTGGACCAAATCAGCTTGTTAGTTTTTAAGAAACAAAGAAGGAAAGACTATAAGACTATCTATCTATGTATATCTATATCTATATAACTTGGATTGTGAGAGCTTAACCTACTCAGTCCATCCTAGTTTCAGTGAACTAACTGGGTGTTAATTGTAGGCAAGCGGGATGTGGCTGGAGGAGATGGGTCATGGGGGTCTATCCTGGAAGGGTTCATCTCCCCTGCCGCCCCTTCTCTCCTCTTTCCTTCTTTGTTTCCTGTGAAAGATGCTCCTGAACTCTGATGTTCTGTCTTAGAGAGATAATGACAGAGCACAGAAATAGACTTTGTACTAGACTTTTACAATGTACCAGATCAGGAATTCAGAGTATATCTTTTAGGGGCTTTAGGAACATCCCATAAGAATTCTTCAAGCTGTGCCTTAGGACATTCAGAAAATCCTTGAGGCCTGAATCTCCAAATGAACATCTTTTGTTACAGGATATGTAAGTCATTAAAAGAAAGAAAATATTAACTGATCTTATGCAGGTCATATCTTAGGCTCTAGATCTAGGCACTGTACCAACATATTTTCATCCTCTAACTATAGCATTTCATCCTGAAACACCAGGATTTATACATTTATTTAAAAAAACACCCATATGATATGTGCCCAAATAGAAGGTGAGGTCTTTACCCCCAAATCAGCCCTCAAACAAAAGAGATGACTGTTATGCAGTACCTTTCCCTAGCATTCTAGTCCTTACAAATTCGCTCATATTATGGGGGTACTTTTTCCATTGCCTAATACCTAAGAAAAGTATTTGAATACTTTTGAAAGGACAATCTTAAATATAGGGACTAGATGACATGGGTGATGGGAGACCAGGACAAGTAGGGACTGATAAGTACAAAGGGAAATGAAAGTAAAATAGGGAGCTGAATTATTTGCTTTTTCCTACCAGAGCCCACAAAGTGGACCTAGTCCCTGCTGGTTGAGGTACAGAGCAACAATTACCAAAGTGGTCATGTTCACACACAGTATACCCCACCCCAGTCTACTACAGAAAGAGGCAGAATCCAAAGATAAAAGCTTGGGTGCCACAGGTGGTCCAGTCAGAGTAGACAAGCAGGTGTCAATGCCAGCAGGCCCAGATAGGATTCAGGTGACATGTCCCAGGTGGAAGCTGTTCTTCATCTGCAGCCTTCCTGTGGAACAACCTTGCCCCCAGACTCTCCTGATTTCCCAAGTGAATGGAATTGAACTCCAGAAACCAATTGTGAAATGCATGCTTGTGGTGCATTGCCAAATTAAGGACCTGGGGATGTTTGATTTAAGGGTCAAAAACCATTTAAAATAAGGAGATTTCACATAGAAATCCAAATTTCTTACTTCCTCAGCAAGTTCAGAAGATAGGAAAAGACATTGCCATCTTCTGTTGGAACTGAGCTTCTAAACAGAATACTTTCTCCACTTGCTTCTGTTCTTAGCACTCCCTAATGGTTTTGTTTAAAATGTTTTTATTAGTGCAATATAGTTATACATAATAGCAGGTTTAATTTTGACACATTCAAAATTAATGCATATAATTTGCTCCATTTCAATTCCCAGTACTTTCACTCTCCCTCCCCTATTCCCTCACCCTGATCTCCTTTCTCTATTTCCTGGACTTCCTTCTATTTATTTATTTGTTGTTTTTGTAATTGGTGCTTTGTAGATATATATAAAAGTGGAATTCATTGTGGCATACTCATACATGCACATGGCACAATTTGGTCAATTTCATCCTGTAGTTCCTACCCTTTCCCATTTTTTCCCTCCCCCTTAATTTCCTTCTTCTACTCCACTGTTCTCCCTTCTATTTTCATGTAATTTTTAAATTCCCTATTTCTCTATAGTTTCCATACATGAGAGGAAATATTGACTTTCTGAGTTTGGCTTATTTCACTTAGCATGATATTCTCCACTTCCACTGATTTACCAACAAATGACATTCATTCTTCCTATGGCTGAGTAAAACTCTGAATGTATTTGTACCAGATTTTCTTCATTTATTTGTTGGATTATGGGTAACCTTGGCTGGTTCCATAACCTGGCTGTTCTGAATTGTGTTGCTAGAAACACTGATATGCATGTATTGCCATAGTATGCTGATTTTAGTTCTTTTGGGTAGATATCAAGTAGTGGGATATCTGGGTCATATGATGGTTCCATTCCTAGTCTTTGAGGAATCTCCATACTGCTTTCCAAAGTGGCCATATTAATTCACAGTCCCACCAACAGTGTTCAAGTATACCTTTTGATCCACATCCTTACAGCATTTATTTTTGTTTGTATTTTTAATGATTGCCATTCACCATTCTAACTGGAGCACTCACTATTGTTACATCCTGCCTATCACCTTCACTCCTCCTCCCAGCCCTGTCTTATCTTTAATGGGTAACTTATGGCTTTCTGAAATGTTAATCAAAACAGATTAAGTCTGCATAAATTGCTCTGCAACTGGCTGAATGTTTTTTCTAGCAAACATCTAAACCATCAACACAAGATTATCAGTCCTTCCACCCATCCCTGCCCATGAATTAATACCACTCACTCATTTCTCAGTGAGTCAGTCTTTGGTACACAGTTCCAAAGTCAGGGAAATATGAATGAGTCCATGAACAACATAGCCCCTTGCTTGGCAGCAGGCATACAGTTAGCACTTTGTTAGGAGTAGCTCATCTCTCTTTTCCCTGCTGCAGAAATAACTGTGCCTTCAGGTGATCCCTACCTTGGTCTTCTTAAGTTAGCCCAAAGCAGGCTACTTACTAAAAAGCTCTCAGACCATGCTCTTTAATATAACAATTTCTCATAAGACCAAATTCAAATGATTAGAAAAGTTAAAGAGCTTTGGATGACATCCACTAAATTCTAACTACCCAAGTGGAAAAGATAAGTTGAAAATTATCAGTATGATGCAAAGAACATGATTCTCTAATTAGAGTAAATAGTTTTATTATCTCTTAGAGTTCCTCTGCAAGGATTTGTAGTAAATACATTTGATTAGCTTTACACTGCAACTTTGGGGCCTAATCTAGTGGTGAAAATCTTTGAAGGAAATGAAAGTTGGGCAGCAGTCATGCATAAAAATTAGGAAACAGCCTTGGGCAAAGTCTGGGCCTCAGGCTCACTTCTAGGAGATTCTGCTTCTTGTCTCCTGAAGTTGCCTTGGTACAGAGATTCCTGGGACTAGCCTAGCCCACAAACCTAGAATCTGGGATCTCTGAGTATTTTGGTCAGCTTTTTCATTGTTGTGATCAAAAGATCTGACAAAGACAATTTTAGAGGAGGGAAAGTTTTCTTTTTTTATTTTTTTTTTTATTTTTTAACGGGCTCATGATTTCAGAGGTCTCAATTCATAGACGGCAGACTCCATTGCTCTGGACCACAGGTGAAGCAGGACAGCATGGTAGAAGGGGATTGCAGAGAAATACAGCTCAGAACATGGTACCAGGAAACAGAGACAGAGCTCCCCTCACCACAAACAAAAGTAACCCCAAAAGGCATGCCCTTCCCACTAGTTAATCCCTATTAGGAGAGTAATTCACCAATTAGGTTAAAGCTCTCATAACCCAATCATTTCACCTCTAAGTTTTCTTGCATTGTCTCACACATGAGACATAACATTGGATTTGCAGGGAGCACAGTTGGATACACATACATTTGTGGCTCCACCTCAGAGTTGACAAACTCAGCTGAGTTACCTGCTATCTTCATTCTGTGAGTTCTTAGCAACCTGCAAAGGGGTTTCTATCTTTATTGCCTATGTATAACTTAATGATTTCCAAATCTTGGGAGTTCTTCTCAACTAAACTGCACCAATAACTTTATTAAACATTTTATATGAATAATAAGTAATCTAAGTTTTTAAAATATTAATTGTTTCATGAATTTGCAAAAACATCTTAAAAGAAACCTGTCATGCCCATGACAAGCAGCAGGATAGGTTGTCTATATGGGGACAAACTTACCATTAGTAGACAAAGCTTTCTTCCTAATTATCTTCCTCATCTGTCTATCTATCTAGCCATGCCTTATAATATATTCTGTAAAATTTCTTCACTTCCTCTAGATAAGTTGTCAGTGTTATCAAACAGAAAGACAAAAGAATGGACCCCAAATTCCTCATTATAAGAATAGTCCTCATACAATGAATGTTTCTCCTTGAAGTATGACAGCACAGACTTACCACTAAACCCACAGATCTAGAACTAAATGAACATTTTTTTATTACAAATTAAATACTTGTCACAAAAACAAAAGCAACCATAAAATATTTTTTTATTTTGCTATTTATGCTAACATAGTTCATTGTTCTATTTGTTAGGCATTGTTATGAAATTTGATAAAATGCAAAGAGACTGGACTTATCAGAAGATTGAAGTCTCAGCTTGATTCTGCCCCTAACAAATTGTTTGGACCCAGGAAAGTCACTTAAGCAATCAAAGGTCAATTTTCTTATTTGCAAAATGAGTTAGGTAAACTATTTAAGCATTAAGGGTCATTTCAGCCATTAAAAGAGAAATTACAACAAATCTAGTTTTGTAGATCTTAATTGCCTTTATTGACAATTCTAGAATCAGGCAGAAGTCTGGGAAATAAATGATTCAGAATGCTCCCCTTTCAATATGGCTAAGAAAGTACAGATAGCAAAGTTTGAAAATTATCTTATCTGAACCTGTTTGAACAATTGACTGTCTGTGGTTGACTGACAACCAGCTGCTGCAATTGGCTGAGACTCCTTTACTTGTTAACAAAGTAGGTTACAGCTTGTTTAAACCTGAAGTCAGGTTCCAGTTCATGCTGTTCAGAGAAAACTTTAGGCCACACTTAACTCAATCTAACATCACTCTAAATGTCCAAAGTTTTATTTATTTATTTTATCAGTTGTCCTTTGTTTCTTTCAACAGTGTGTATCAATCCCTCCTCTGTGGATACCATGCTAAGGACTCAAAGTGTAAGGGAACAAGACAATTTGCATGTGCTCTAGAGGTCTTTAGAGCAATAAGAAGTAGAAGTACACTGTACATGAGCCCATGAATGTCTGATTGACATGAGAGGAGGACACAGAGAGTCCTCAGTGGAGTATAACAATTAGAAATGATTAACAAGACTGTTGAGTATTTCTGGAAGCTTCAGGAATACATATTGTCCCTTGTCGAAATCTTCAGAGTACTACAGCTTTTAAATTTAATTTTAGTTGAAAACCTCAATGTTATATATTTAATTACATTTAGCTTCTATTATAATTACTAACTGATTTGAGTCTGCTAGTGTGAAATCAGCCTCAGCAGGGGCAAGTTAAGTTTTACTGACCTAGAAATTCTAAGTGTGTTAACTAATTAGGTGCAATGATTGTCAGTCTTCGCTGTACTTTAGTATCATCTGGGGAATTCTTTTAACATGCTCAGGACTGAGTTTCACCCCTGAGAAATTCTGATTTAATAGGTCTTGGAAGGGGCCCAGGCATCCATACATTTTTAAACTCTCCGGTGATTATAATATGTAGTCAAGATTGACAACCATTGAATTAGGAAAAGAGTAGTGTTTTGATCAAAATTTCAGGTGAGCCATAATCCAGGGTGAAGCACACCATATTTGACCCATATTAAAATCTGAGTCCTTTGATTTTAAAGTTCCAAATCTCATAAGACCCAACCTTTAAACCAACTTAATGCAGTAGATGGGAATCCAGCTGATTTTATGCAAAAGGTTGTTTTTCTGCCCAAAATATTCCCTGAGGGATTTCAAGTAGCCAGCTCAAAGCTGTGCATTGAAATCACAGTTCCATTTAGCATAAACATGTATAATACATGCAACTTCTCAACATTATATTCTATGAAGCTGTTGGTGCTTTAAAAATAACCACCAGATGCCTTTCATTTGTGCAGCACATTAAAAGAAAAGTGGCTTGCTTTCACAAATCACCCCCATATCTGAATTGAAGACAATTTCTCTACCCCAGAGATGGATAAAATAGATTCAGTCTAACCAGCTGGCAAGCCTAGAAGGCCAATTGAGTAACTCAGCATCCCTAACACTAGCTGCTAAAGCAGCTAACAGGGAATGTGGATAACACTTGCTAATAACCAGATCCAATACATTTATCCTGTGGACCATCAGGGTACTGAGACTGCTCTGAGCAATTTTTTAAAGGCTTGCCAAATTAGAGAGTGTTAGAGAAATTCTAATTATTAGAAATGCAGAATCTCAGGCCCCACCTGCAACCTACTAAATTATGTGACATGAACCAATGTTGTCAGGGGCATAGAAAAGATAAATGGATACGAGAAAATTAAGGCAGTAGAATTCACAAGTTTCAGTTTTTGAGGGGATATGGGGAAAAGTGTAGTCAAAGATGACCTTCAGGCTTCTGAGTACCATTCACCAAGACTGGGGACACCAGAGGAGGAACAGTGCTCATAAAGTCCTCTTCTCCCTCTGCCTACTTTCCCTATTCCTTCAATTTGTTGTTCTTTGGAGTTCTTTATTTGACTCTTGTTACTTCTCCTTTGACACACCTGATTCTGAAGACTTCATCTTCTCTCTCCCATACAAATCAGCAGGATGCTCAATGTCCCATAAGTATATCAAGCTCAGTTTACCATCTTTCTCTCAAAATTTACTCCACCTCACTTAATCTTCCAATTAACAGAATTCATTCTTTTGTTGACCTGGTAACTAAACAGAGAGACCTGGAAGTCAGAGACTATAGCCTCTAAGCCCCATGTGAAATGAGTCACCATGTCTTACTTTTCCACTTCATTATGTCTCCAATATTTGCCCCCTCTCTGCTCCTGTGTGAGTTCATTAGTGCCCACAGGAGTTGCAATTTTTTCCTTATTTTGTGTGTGTGTTTGTTTACCTATTTCCACTCTTGGTGATCTATCTTAGTGCATCCCACACCTTCTTCAAAGCTACAATTGTGCACCATCTAATGATGGGGGTATTTTTTGAGAAATGCATGATTAGAAAATGTCGTCATTATGTGAACATCATAAATTATATGAACACAAGCCTACAGGGTCCAGGTGAATCACTCAACCTGCCCTCTTGATGCAATCAGGAGATGGAGTACACATAAGATGTTTGAGGCTTTCACTGACATAACATAGCATACTGTTTTATAGTGCACTTATAAGTGCAAGGAGTACACTCTTAATAATAAAAACTTTAGTGTAGTACATACATAAGCCAGTGACATACTCATTTATTATATTATCAAGTACTTATGTGCTGTATATAATTATATGTGCTATAACTTTATATAGCAGCTCAGGTTTGTTTACACCATCATCATCACAAACACAGAAGAAATGCATTGCACAAGGAAGTTACAAAATCACTAAGTGCTAGAAATTATTCATCTCCATTAAAATCTTACAGGACCAGTGTGGTATATGTAGTCATTGTTGACTGAAATGATGTTATGTGGTGTGTAACTGTACAGCTAACAGTGTAACAGGGGACAGATGAGGCAGCACACCGATGAAAGCAGGAAACAGTTTTATTTGGCTGCAGCCAGGTTCCCTGGGTACAGCTTTTGCTGTAATCAATTAATCTCCCTGAATTCAGAGTATAAGGGGAGGGGCTCAGAAGTTCACAGTCCGCACAAGTTCACACAAAACAGCTTTTTCTTTCACTGTTCTGGGCAAGTTAACCCTTCAAAGACTGTGCCTGAGAAGGAAAGAGCTTCTTCTCCCCTTTCTTCCCTCCCCAGGCCAGCTGTTACCATGGAACCCAATTGGTAATCTCTTCTCTTCTCTTTGAAATGTGAACATCTCTGTGAAGCTCCAGCTCAAGGCCAGAGGCCTTGTTAAAGGATCTTTCTTATCACACTTGGCATTTGCAAACACACTTCTACAAACTATCATATATAAGAGACAGATAGATAAACTAGTTACTTATAATCCATATTCCATAAATGTTTGTGAAAAATTGGTAAAGGGACCTTCAGCACCTGGAGCACTAATCTCCTCCAGGATGGTGGTCAAGTAAGATAGAGCAAAGGGAAATAGGAAGTTTAACTACATTGAACTCTTTTGTAGAGATTCTTTTGCTGTTAGTTCTAAGATCAATTATGGTGAAGATTTCTGGAGAAGCTTAATTAAGATCTTCTGTGGAGGAGGGGGTGCCACTACAACAGCATATTTCTGAAACACAAATCCAATGATGTCATCTACCTGTTAATTTCTCTTTTTTTAGAATTTTTAAATTCCTGATTTATTTTCATGACTTTTATGGTAAGTAAGATAACAGTCAATTTAATATGAAAGTCAAAGTGTCAGGTCGACTCAAATGCTTTCATGATCATCATAAGACATCTTCTACTTTTAGAGAGTTCCAATAAAAACATGATTTTTTTATGAGTGCTACTGTGGTATATATTTATGACTATCTTTAGCAAAATAGATACTAATCTACTCTTTGACTAATATATAAATTTATACTTTCTGAATGCTTATTATTTATGACCAGTTATAAAGCTTTCATCATTTTACTTTGATGATAAATGTAGATTAAATCATTCATAAGTTAGTTCATTTTAAATTTATCTTAATTACATAACTTATCTGATAAAGCTTTTCTACTTTTATCACAGGTGAGATCTAACTACATTAAAAAGTACAGGTATGAAGACATGAATTGGTGTATGTACACTATGTATACAACTATGTATAGATAGACTATGTATACAACCAGAGATATGAAAAATTGTGCTCTATGTGTATAATAAGAATGGTAATGCATTCCACTGTCATATATAAATAAATAAAAATATGATATACCCATATTTTTACACATTAAATAATGATGTGTGAAATACTTCAAGGCAAGAAATGTTATATGAATAAATATGGCTTTCTCTGAACTACCTACTTCAGTCGGGTTAATGCAGCAACACTGCCATAAGTTAGAGGCTTAAAGAAATGCTTTATTCTGACATAGCCCAGTATAACTGCTGAGCTGTAGGCTTTGCTTCTGGATGTAGGTTTGTAAAGCAGCAGAGACGCTCTGTTCCAAATGTCTCATTCTGGGTCATGGTGGAAGGAAATGTCTACTTGGGACTATTCTTTTTTAATAGCAGAGATGGGAAAGTCCCAAGGTGAGTGAAAAATTTTTAAACCCCGAGTTTAAAATTGGTACTGTCACTCCTGCCTCCATCCCAATGGTTAAAGCAAGTCGCCATGCCCAGTACCAGTGATGTGGGACATGGACTCCATGGAATAGCATGGATGGTGAAAGGAGACCCTCATCATTATACAAAATACATGTATGAAGATGTGAATTTGGTGTCAACATACCTTATATACAATCAGAGATATGACAAATTGTGGTACAAAGGTGTATTAAGAATTGTAATACAAAAATAAATTAATTAATTTAAAAAATTAAAAATCAAACTATTCTTTGTTAATTACTCTTCAGTGGCTCTTTGGCATCTTGTTCAAGGCCTTCGATGGCCCTGCTCCTGCCCACCTTTCCAACCTTGTCTCCTGATGCTTACTCAGTGTAATTTGCACTCTTTTTTTTTTTTTGAAAGAAAGTTGAGTACTATATTTATTTATTTTATACAACTCTTACTCTTTACAAAATGGTTATAGTCCTGCCCATAAAAGTTAATGAATGGCATTTGAAAGCAAACACTTTGTAATTATTTAAAAGGGCCTATTTAAAAATTATAATACAAAGGTCTGTGCTCTATAAGTAGTCCTCCACTGTGAATTATAACAAGAAGGCTTACTTTAATACAAAGACTAAATGTTTGGGTGTTATGAACCACTGGATTTAACAAACATCATTCTCTAATTGCTTTTTGCATCTTTTTTGTTTTGGGGATCTTTCACTTCATCAGGTGCTCAATAGCTTGGAGTTCTTCAGCAGATTCTTCTTTTTCTGACTCTGAATCACCTTCAGAGTCATCTGGACTTTCAGGATCAGGTGAATCATCATCATCATCATCATCATCATCATCATCATTCCCCAACCACATCATGATCTTCTACCTCACTGAAGCCAAGTCCACAATTTCATCAATATTTTCCTGATAATTTACTGTCCATACTTTGTTGATATTGAGACTCCAGATCTTCATTAATTATTCTTGTCTTCTTCCCCTGTTTGGAAGTGAAATATTGATTTATGATCTCCTATGACAAGATGTCCAGTATGCTCCTTCTTGCCTGCACCCATAAGTCTCAAGAATTTTTTTTCTCTCTTCATTGCCCAAGTCTGCTGCCTCCTAATTGCTAGATCCAAGATCATCATCTGGAGAAGCTGAACTCTTCACCCCATGCTGGTGAGACTCCCTGGCAGCGCTCATCACTGCGTGGATCCCAAAGCAAAATGCCCAACACACTCGTGGTTATCCTCAGTCCAACACCAGCAACCAGCAATCTGCCACCGGCTCAAGCAGCATCACTCCAGAATGCCTACTTTGTACTCTTGTCCTCTTTCTACTTTGCCACTCTGAATAAAAATATGGACAGGAATCCTATTACTTTTAGCTCATTTATTCCCCAAGAAGTGAATTTGTCTACAAATTTGGAGCTTCTTTTTGGATCCCCATTCACCATTAAGAGGATAAAATTTTCACCAGGTTTGTTGAGTACATATTGTGGATAGTTCTCTCTAGATGCTCTGGGAAGTTTACAGAACATTAGAAATAGTTCCCCTATTTTTGAAGGCCTAGGAAACATTTTCAACTGCATATTCCATAAACTACCAACACTCCTTCTTGTAGCCCAGAAGTAAAAAGATATCAAATCCTACATTCGGAGAAGGGCTTATCCACATGGTGTTGAGTGATTCCTACCAAAGATTTACAAGTATCTATCATATTTAACACAAGCAAGCTCATTTATTCCTCACCTCCATCCCAGAAGTTTGGTATTGTTATCCCATTTCACAGATAAGGAAAAAGGGTTGGGTCCCTTTGATTTATACCCATTAGAGACAATTGTAGACTCAACAGGTTAATAAATGTTATAAATCTAGTTCACCATTTCTGGAATATGGTACTCAAGTAAATATGTATTGAATAAAAGAATGAATAAAAGAAGCAAGTAGTTAGTGAACCTAAAACCAATGTTAAAATTCAGGGTGAACTGACTATAAGGTGACTGTTCTATGCTCAGTGGAAAACTCAGCATAGGAGAACATTCAGTTCATGAAAAGTTAGGCAAGCTCTTCTTTGTCCAATCTCTCTGTGCCTTCTGTAAGTAGTCTAAAAAGAAGAGGAAAAAAGTTTTGACCAATTTCATAATGGTGGTAGGAAGAAAATTTAAGAAATGTTTTATTAAGCCTTATAAATATATAGCACTCTAAAATAATTTTTAAAGATTCCCAACATCAGCATTTAAGGTCCATTATTTGTTTCCTTATGAATGTTGGATGTGCATGATTTTTTAAGATTAAGGAAACAAATGAGTGAAATAGTCTTGGTCATTACACATACTCTTAACATTTCAGGTCACCCTTTCCATCTGTGTGGAAATTGGAATAGGAGGGATTCTTACATAGACTTTGGAAGGGTTATGATCAGGTCACATAGATCCACATATGTCTGATAGATTTACTTCTAACACCCCTTGTGGGAAAAATTACATTAACTAGATGAGGTGAATTACTAATGTCCAGGTTGAGACATTACCTATTAAACAAAATCTATTACACTGTCAAGAGCACTAAATTGTTTAATTCAACATTTTAAATGTGAGAAGTTAATGTTGGTGGAAGAGTTAAGCACCTTATACATTTATCATCCTATAGACAGAGATATGAAAATGTCTAAACCATTAGCCACATAATAGCCTCAAATGCTTTATTCTGGTAACCATAAATTGGTTAAATTATGAAATCATAATTAAGAAAAATTACCCATGAAGTAATCAAGTAGATGTAGAAACCCCAAGAAGTAACCACTGTGGGAGGCCAACTAGCATGTGACCGTGTCATTCTCCCCTGCTGAACGGTGTGGCATATGAAGGTGACGCTGTGATCTGGATAGCCCCGGTCTTCTAGGGTGCGAGTGACTGTGTCTTTGTGCATGGGCGTGCCTTCCTACATCCCCATAGGTGGAGATATGCTCATCTGTTCCTTTGTAATATTACCCCTTGCCCTGTTTAGGATAGAATGTTCCATGGAAGTGCCTTTTGTGTGTCCCTTCTCTTACTATGCCCTTGGGTGTGGCCTACTAGATATCAACCGACCTGCTGACAGCAGACATCATGAAGCTAGACTCAGCCCCTTAAAACCTGATGCCTTGCCTCATTTGAATAGCTTCTCCTCAATAAAAGGGGTCAGCACATGCTCTCTCTCTCTCTCTATCTCTCTCTCTCTCTCTCTCTCTCTCTCTCTCTGTGGACCCTTAAGGTCAGAGGAGCTGTCACAACACCCTCAAAGAAAAAGGTATTTCTGTCTCTTGTATGGTTATTTCACATAGCCCAGTTAGCACAGTTCCCCTGGAGTGACCCCTGAGTGTTTTAGTCCGAGCAACCTAGCAAATGGCGTCACTGGGAACGCCACAAGCCACCATGGCTCAGAAATACACCAACTGACAACCAGTCAATCTGAATAGTGTTGAACTTGCCAGTTTCATATATCTCTAACAATATTTCATAAACATTATTATGAAAAACATTATTTTATAAACATAATAATATTTCAGAAATATTATTCGTAAACCATCAGAGAACAATTGATGACAACAGAAATAACAGTTGCAAGATCCAATCCAAATCTATGTCCATTTAAAATTAGAAGTACAAAATTCTCTTATATCACTCAACTGTTTTATTGCTCTGACAAAAAATACATGACATAAACAACTTAAATTTTAGCTCATGGTTTCAGAAATGTCAGTCCATAGTCAACTGACTCAATTGCTTTGGGTCTGTGGTGAGGTAGAATATCATGGCAGAAGGGTGTGATGGAAGAAAACTTCTTAGCTCATGGAAGCTATGATGGAGAGAGAGTGGGGGAAAGGAAGAAGCCAGGGACAAAATATAATCCACAAAGGCACACCTCCAAGGCCCCATGCCTCAACTAGGCTCCACCTCCCACATCCTCCACCCCCTTCCAGCAGTCCATTCAGCCATCATCAGTAGATTAATCTATTGATGAATTTAGAGCCCTATGGTCCGGTCAATTCCCAAAGCCCCTCTTCTGAATGTTGCTGTAGTGGTGACCAAGCATTTGACACATGAGTCTTTGGGGGACACTTCATGTCCAAACTATGACACCCCCAGAAATTATTTTTTTGTTTAAATTAACATGGAAGGCATACAACTCTTTATTTTCTAACTCATCCATTTATAAAACCATCCTGTAAATCTTAGATTTCAAAAATATTTTATAAATTTAGATATAAAATTAATAAACTAGTATTTTTAAGTTGATCAAACCCATCTGATTCTTGGATCATATGTTAGTTCTGTTTTGAATTTTTGAAGGAATCTTCATGAACATACAATGCAATCCAACTACGCCCCCATCTAGGTT
Organism: Spermophilus citellus; assembly: GCF_964194105.1. Classification (NCBI taxonomy): domain Eukaryota; kingdom Metazoa; phylum Chordata; class Mammalia; order Rodentia; family Sciuridae; genus Spermophilus; species Spermophilus citellus. The sequence continues at coordinate 89,375,558 of NC_138183.1, read as the reverse complement.
CATAGCCAAAGAAAATTAAATTAATACCTGTAAGAAATAAACAGATGAATAAATAATATATATATATATATATATATATATATATATATATATATATATAATCTCACACTTATAGTATATATGTAATATATGGTATATGCATATATACTGAAATATAATTCATTACTCATCATATATAAAATACTATTCAATCATAAAAAGAAGGGAATTCTGACATTTGCAACAATATGGATGGACCTGGAGGACATTACGTTAAGTGAAATGAGTCAGACATAGAATGACATCCATGACTTCATTTATATATGGAACTGAAAAAGTCAAATTCGTACAAACAGAATAGAATGGTGGTTGCTAAGGGTAAGTGGGAAGATAAATGGGGAGATATTGTTCAAAGGGTTCAACTTTCAGTTATAAGATGAAAAAGTTTGGGGGATCTAATGTATAGCCTGGGTTACAATGAACATGTGAACTTGTGATAATCATTACACAAGGTGTACATATATTAAGCCATGAAAATTTATATTTTGAATGTATAATTTTGTCCATTAAGTATTTTTAAATTAAAAATTAAAATTAAAACTTGCCAATTCCTAACATACTTCTTTGAAGTGTTAGTTCCAAAGTTTTCCCTTCAAGGTCTGGTCATGCTTATTCTGCTTTTTGCCATAACATTTGCTCCAGGTCAGATCTGATTATCGTTCAATAAATATTTGTTGGATCAACGAATGCGTGAATGAGCAAAGGAATAAGCAGTAGACCTCACCAAAATTCGAGAACAAGATTCTAGCAGTTTCCAAGCTTTCCAGTCTTTCTCTGTTCTTAGTCATCCTATGGATATTCCAAGTTAATCCCACCCCAACCATCGCTTTCCATGTGTCAGCCAACAGGCTTAGCACCGAGATCCTTCCACACTTAGTTCCCCCTGGCTGAACTTGTCCACCTTTGCTCATATTGGTATGAGTCATTGCTCAATTTCTGAGATCATGCACCTTCCCAACATGTCAGACCACAAAGGTAGCCTTGGACCAACCCCACTCAATATACCAGGCTATTCACTACAAAAACCAATAAAGAGACCCAAAACAAATAGCTGGAAACATACTGACATTAGATTTATACAGTTTCCTTGAAGGGCTCTGAGGTTTTATCAAATATAAACAGTTTATCCCAGTGCTTCTCAAACTTTAAAAAAACACGAGAATTAACTAGGGATCTGAAATTCTGCATTTCTAACAAGCTCCCTGGTGATGATGATTCTGCAAATCCATGGACCACACTCAGAACCAGGTTCCAGAACAGTGGTTGTTGGTCTTGTCTGCACAAGGGAATTATCTTTGGAACATTTTTAATAAATATGAATGGCTGTGACCAGTTCCAAAGATTCTGGTTTAATTGATCTGGAGTGGAGCTCAAGCACCAAAAGTTTAAAACTCCCCCAATAACTCCAGTGTGTAACCAGTGCTGAGAAACACTGCCTTAGACCACTGTTTTTCAACCTTTTTTCTCTCCACAGTTTCCTCATTAAGGAGCCTTTTAATACATAGTTTCTTTTAATAACTACCCCATGAAATTTTAATATCACATGTATAATAAATAAATATGTATTATAAACATTCCTGTGATTTATACATGATAATGAGAACTCTCTGCTCCTAATCAATGTTCATCCTCTTAGGGCAATGTCACCCAAATAGAGAATTATCCTTCAGATTGTGCCTAAAGACCTGGTTTTGCACAAACACCCTCATGTCAGTCTAAAACACAAATCCTTTCAAGTGGAGGCAAAGAGCCAGGCTGGAGAGAGGATACAAGGAGACAATCAGATCAATGCACCCACAACCCTGTGTCCTAAGCCACAATTGGCTACTTAGCCTGAACTCCTTTGTGTTTTCTATTACCTCCATGGCTGCAGCCATAAAAGATGGTGTATGTCCCGCCCAATCCAAGCAATTACTCTATAGTGTTTTGCCATATTTCCCTACTTGTGTCAACAAGTGAAACCTTACTTTATATTGCCCCAAAGCAATATCTGCCTGGAGACAAATAAGTTCTCCATCACCACATAAAGCAAAATGTCTACAGGAAACATTTTAGTGCCTATATAAATTCCTAGCACTCCAGTTACACTAAAAAGTGTGTACATTGGGCAGCAGGTGTGGGTCATAGCAGTGCATCTAAAGACAAATGAAGGTAGATTCTAATCCAAGTGTAAAATACAGGGTATAGGGAACACAGATGAAAATGTGGTAACAAAAGGAGGGGGAAAATAAGGGTAAAGAGAATGAAACTAACATCATTAAGTGTCTGCTTTGTACCAGGTAGTAAGTAAATATTTTACTTAACTCCACATGAGCCTAGAAAATGGGTAGTGCTCTTCCCATTACATATACAAAGAGCCCTGAGATCCTGAAACTGCCCAAAGTCCACTCTTAGTAAGTGTGGGAGCCAGCATTTAGATCCTTATGTGCCTGGCTCCAAATCCTGTGCTCTCTATATCCTATCATACTGCCCTAGAAGCCTCATGACAAAATTGCAAAATTAACAACCATGACCATAAGGACAGCCTTCCAGATTTTAAACCAGGAAGATCCAGATGAACTTGACATGACAGCAGAAATGCTCAGTCCTACATCAGCTCCAGAATATAAATCAGAGGCTGAAATGGATATCCAAAATCATCAAAGGGAAAAAAAAAAACATCAAAGACCCTAGGCAATCAGGTGAGGATCTTCACAGAGTTCAAGTGGCTGAACCCCAGCAAAGCACCAGAAATAGTGAGGACTAAGGTATAAAAGGAAAAGACAAACAGAGGACAAGGCTGGCCCATTATCTAACCCTAAGCAGAAAAAAAAAAACAGGAACCCCAAGATACCTAGGAATATTTAGATACCAGAAACTCTGAGGGAAAGAGCAGAGGGATAGTGATGCTGGTAAGAATTCCAGGAAATGGGAAAACGGACAGAAAATGTATAGCCCCAGAAGAAAAGTAGCTTACTTGCTTCGAGAAGGTAGAGCCCTGAGCCCAGAGAGCTCCTTTCTACCAGGGCCTTTCTGACCTCAAAGCAGAAGTAGAAGAAAGAGAACAAAGAGTTGAGCAAACCCCAGGGATTCTAAAAAGTAAGATTCTCTCCTCTGAGATGGAGGAAGATGGATCTTCTTCCCCATCCCCAGACCTAAGGTGTGACCTCACCAGAAAAGCTCCTCTCTCCTCTCTGGGGCAAAACTAAATCTGCTCTAAATACTTCAGAATGGCGGGAAGGAGACCTAAAAATCTGAGAGTTCTCACATGCACCCAGGGACACAGACCCCACCATAAATGAAGTTGATTATTAACATCTGCCTTTATCCATGCGAGGATCTGTTTCTCTGTCTTAACCGTGCAGCCTGAAACCCCTCCAACACCATGACAGATCACCTCTGGTGAACCACAGGGCTGCCCGTACCTCCCTCTGAGGCACAGAGGAAATTCTAAGAGTTAACCATTTGTCTTAACATCACCAACTGTGCTACTAGCTGCGGCCTCGCATCTCCCCTGCTCTTTCCTGTAAGCCCAAAGAGAGGGGGTCTACTTCCTGCAGAAGCCCCTCACACCAAATTATTTTCAAAAGAGCATATTTGTGAGAAAGGGAAAAACTCCTGAATAATGTACTGAAAGTCAAAGGCCTCCAAACCTTTTCTGCTCGTACATCTGGAGCTGGAAATCACCAAGGATGGAAGAGCGGCTTCAGGCATGGAAAAGACATTGACACCCAGCACCTCATTTTAAGGCCTGATGGTCCTTTATGATTTTGAGGCCTACAGGTGAACCTAGTCATAGGAGGAAGGATAAAAGGCACACTATGTAAAAATTTTCTTCTCTAAGGAATTTGTTCAGATCATAGCCAAAGTATTTTTTAAATTGCTGAGTGAACTAAAAATAGATGTATCTCCAAAGCTCTCCACATGGTCAGGGACCAGGCACATTGGGGATCAGATTGCACAAGTTCATAGATCAGAAAAAAAGGAAATTATCCCTGATTGCAAGGAATGAGGGAAGGGATTCCTGTCCCCTTTGTCACTTTGCTATATTGATCATATTTCTAAATCCATTTAGTTCCTCAAGGTAGCCTGTTGATTTCCCCTTAACATGTTTATTAAAATATTGAGTAAGAATTGGCAGTGCTGGACAATACTGGCCCTGGCAGAAGAATCCCCACATGGTGTTTTGACAAGAGCAGTTCAAAGCGCTTCTCTGAACTGGCATCACCAAGATTTGCATTCCCAGGAGTAGTGAAGCAGAAATAGCTTAATTATTTGCTGAGCATTTACCCAAGCACACTTATACTTTGTAGGCAAACTAACAGCAAGAGGCAAATTTTACTTTGATTCTCTCCCTAAATCTGATGGGAATATATCTGAACATTTGGATTGAAGATGATTTTCCAGCAGAAACCCATCTCTGTTTGACATAAGAATTGTGGTGAAGTAGACCAAGTTTGGGGAGTTGCCCAGAGGAAGCCTTATATCTCAGCTACAAAGAGTAAGGTCAACAATGATTGGGCAGATCAAGGTAATTGGAAATACCAAGAGGGAGAGAGGGAGGGAGAAAGAGAGGGAGGGAGGGAGAGAAGATGGAAGGAAGGAGGGAAGGAGGGAGGGAAGGAGGGAGGGAAGGAGGGAGGGAAGGAAGGAAGGAAGGAGAAGGAATGGGAGAGGAGAAGAGGGGAGAGGGGAGGAAATAAGGGGAGAGGAGGGGAGGGAATAAAGAAGAAAGAAAGAAAGCAAGAGAGGGAGAGAGATGAAAAAGGAAGGAAGAAAGAAGGAAAGAGAAAGAAAAAAGAGAAGGGAGGAAACAAAGAATGATATAGGAAAGGAAGGTAAAGAAAAGAAAGGAAATAAAGAAGAGGAAGGGAAAGGCAAGGGGAAAAAGAGGAAAGAGAGGAGGGAGGGAAGAAGTAAAAAATATATATATAAAGAAGTCTTACTAGTCTGGGCTAGCAGATATTCCCCAAATTCACCATTCTGTAAATTCAATAAGAAATTCTGCAAATTTCCTGGATAACTGTCCTCTCTCCTCTCCCTCATCAAAAAAAAAAAAAAACCCTCAATAAATTGCAGGGTGGTCTGTATAGAATACTACCATATTTGGTAAGAGTCAGACTTTCATGGATGGCCATACAAACAAACTGGAAGCACACATAAGTAACTGTAACCTTTACTGTAATTGTTACCTTGGAGATGGATGGGCATGTAGGCAACTGGGTAGGGGCATGGGTGGAAGGCAGATTTTTCCTGGGTACTTTTTATACATTTCCATATTTGAACCATGTGAACATGTTGCCTCCCTAAAATATTAAATGAATGAATAAAAGTATTTAAAACAAACTACCTCATTGGCAGCCAGCAAAAACTTGGCATGCTCACAACAGACTGGGAAAGGAAGACACAACTTGCATTCCATCTTTCCCTCCACTCCATCTCTTTCCTTTCTGCTTCCTCTCCCAGTCAAGCCTGAGTTTAATTATGCAAATCCTCAGACATCCCAGAGCACAGCAGAAGTTAAGACTGTGACAGTTGTGTGGTTGTTGGAGTAAATAACAATATGAAATTCTCAAACCTGAAGAAGGAGGAGAAAGGAAAGAAGAAAGGAAAGAGGAAGAAATGGTTCTTAAAAAATACTCATGCCTAAAATTTAAAAGCAAAGAAAGTTTACTCTTTTTCATGGAAGATAGAAACACTGGAAGGGAGATGTGCTTGAGGATCTATGAAATGCGGCAGTTTAGAATATCTGCTCTGTGTGCAGTCTGCCTGAGTTCAAAGCTTAGAGGTTATGTTAGTCAACTTTTTGTTGCTATGACAAAATACCTGAGAAAATCAACTTAAAAGAGGAAACATTTATATTGGCTCATGCTTTCAGAGATTGTAGTCCATGGTCACTTGGCCCCCATCACTTTAGGCCTGTGGCGAGGCAGAACATCATAATGTGGAGGACATGGTAGAGCAGAGCTGTTCACCTCATGGTGGCCAGGAAGGAGAGAGTCAGGGCAGGATTTGAAGACAAGATAGACTTTCTTCTACTAAGCCTCATCTGCTACACTTACTGCTGCCTCCCAATAGTCTGTGAAATCATGAACCCATCAATGGATTATTCTGCTGATGAGATTAGCCCTCATGATCAAAAGTCACCCACCTCTGGACTTGGCTGCACTGGGGACCAAGCCCTCAACACATGAGCCTTCAGTGAGCATTCCAGATCCAAATTGTAACAGGCTATGCTTCTCCAGAACCTCAGTTTTTCTTATCTATGAAGCAGGCGTAGTGAAGACTCCAAGATTGAGTACAGGCACAGTCCCAGCACAGAGACTGGGTGAGGGAAGCACTCACAGTGGTATCAGCTGTGATTCTTCCACTGACCCACAGCCTGTAACCACTGCTTAAAGTACCCTGTCCTTCATAGCAGCAACAAAATATGGGGAAAAGAAAAATAGCCACAAAACAGACTTCAGCAAGCTCTGCAAATTACCATTAGAAAATCTGCAAATACAAATGTCTGTTCTTCAGTGAAGGTACAATGGAGAGAGATAAACCAGTTTTGAAACCAGAAAGATAGGCTTCAACTTCAGTTCCTTTAGCTGATGTATACTTCAGACAAATGGTGTTATATCTTCACTCCTCAGTTTTCTAATCTGCTAAATGGGAAAAAGTTGTCCCATAGTACAGCTTTGAGGATCAAAATGGAATAAAAGCATGTGTGTGATATGACATCAGGCCCAGAGCTGGCACCCTTTGGGTTAATTAAAATGGTGACCTAGGGGCTAGAGTGACAGATCAGGATCCAAATGTATGAGTTACTTCTTCCTTCCAATATTTTTCTAGTGTTACTATTATTAATTTTGCCTTTACTCTTTGTCATAACATGGAAGCTATGATTTCTTGTTAGTTTTGTTTTTTTCAAGCATGATATTTATTAAAAAGTTGGAAAGAATGTCAAAAGGCCAATACTGAATGCACATAAAATTTTCTACCATCATGAAAACAGAGTTAACCAAAACCAGCATTATTAATCCAAACCCTCAGGAACCTTGAAAAACCCCTTAAAATGGACCTAATACACCTGGGGCAGATCATTTTTAATACCTCTTTCCCAATAGGACAAAATTATTTTCACTTATAATCCTGCTCTTTAAATAATGATTATTTTAAGTGTTTTTTCCTTTACTTTTAGATCAACTGTGCCAAAACCAAATTTCTATTTCAAAGATAGTATTCAAAATGTAATAAATGATTTATCTCATTTATAAATTAATATTTGCAATCTCCAAGCAAACATGTTACAATCTGAAGTTACTCTTTAAATAAAAATTAAATGGTCACATAGGATGACAGGATTAAAATAACTCAGGTTTTGATGTTTTGTCTTTATATTCTCTATAATATCATTATTACTCCAAATCAATGATTTAAATACAAAATTGCACAATATCCAAGGAGTTGGAGGCACACATTGTGCCCAAGCAGAACTTGAGCAATTCCAGACCATTGATGACTTACTATCAAATCATGTGCAGTGAAGTCCCTGTGCATTGGAGGTATAAGATATAAAAGGGAGTTCTCCAAATCAACTTTCACATAGAATAAAAATCTGTATTAAAGAATAAGAAACAAAAGGATGTTAACTTGAGGATGGCATAAATATATTAAGTCTCAACAATAATGCTAATAATTCTTTAGAATATAAACCAACAAAACAATTTTTGAGTACAAGTATTTTATCACTGACATTATTTAGAATTGCCCCACTCATGGTGCTAATAAAAGCAAACCAATTTTTAGTTGGTTTTATTGTTTTTAAATTCTCTACACACATTGTCTATACCTGAGACAGTCTGTTCCCATTCATCTATATCCTAGCCTCTGGACCCACCCACCCACACATCAATCCAGCTGCTATAGTTCTCAGCTTCCAACCTTAGCACATTTAAAGTAGATCCATGTTAGTCAAAAAACAAAAAACAAACAAACAAAAAAAACTGTTGACAAGGCTATTCCTAGAGTCTGCTTTTGTATTTCAGGATATTTTCGCAGGGATTGATTTATATGTTGTCTAAGACGCTTTTGTTGCAATATGGCATGAACAAGAGGAAGTCACCACAGGAAAGCTGGCTGGTTGGCTGACAGTGAAGAGCCTCACTTGGGGTGGTATGAGGTAAATAAGTTCATCATGGTTCAAGTTTGTCTTGAAGCCTTATAGATCTAGAAACTGGGCTTTTCACAAGTTCCAGAGGAAGTCAATTGCTCTAGGTTTAAAAACAATGTGTTCTTCTGCAGTGGGAAAGAGCATTCATGTGACTAGGTAGCTAATTCCCTTGTCTGACTTTTCCCTGTGGTGGATATTCCCTGCCTCTGTGTGAGAAGCCACTTGAATGGCTTCTCCCAAGATAGTGTCAGAGTGTATACTTTCCCAATCCTCTTAAAGCTAAGGTGAAGCCATGTAATCTAGATTTTTCCAATAAGACACATTCACATGAAGTTTTGACTCAGCACATGCAGAATCTGATGATTTTTAAGATAATGGCCTTTAAAGGTTTTTTTTTTTAAGGCAGCAGATTGATAGTGATACAGGCATCTGACCAGGGGTGATATCTACCATGTATTATCCCACAAACATTCCATTATGAGATGTGCTCCAAACTGCAAAACACCCATACATAACCCACTGGACCACAATCCTATAATAAACATCATTTCTGTTTACTTTAGCTAGATGGGTTTTGTTATTTTCAGTATTACAGGAATCCAGACTAGTAAAGAAGGTTTGTGTAGAACGTACAATGTGGACAGATGGACTATTTGTGTAAGCCAAGATAAGAACTGTTTATGAGTGTATCTTCCTATGGTTCCACCAATCTCTAGAGAAGTATTCTAGCCCAGGCAGTGATGTTCAAGCAGTGCAGAATTTGCTTCTCTTAACCTCAATTTTTATGCTATAATAAATATGTTCTTTATTGCATTATATTAATATACCACCTAAATGACAAGTCAAGGAGTTATACCCATGGGCTGACAGCTCCCATTTAATTTTATTTAAGTAATCTAATTTATTTATACTTAATTCAGCAAACTTATTTCTAGACACATGGGCACCGACTCTTCCAATTTCATTTTATTTTATTAGTCCAATTTGTTTATGAATTAACCCACCTATTTCTAGTTATTTGTGGGCTTCTCATATATCAACTATAGTTGAGTTTTTGGAGTCTTTTCTATTTTTCAAGATTTCTAAAGATAAGGTGGTGTAGATTGAACTAAGAAGCTTTCTTACTCTACCAATTTTAAAAAGTTGTTCAATATTATAGAATTAATCTATTTGAACACTTTACGGGCTGCCATTTGTTATAAATTAGTTAATCAAATCACAAATCAAATGTAAGACTACAACACTGGGTAAAAATGGCTTCCAAAAATGTTGTGATGTACACCTAAATATAAACTGACAACTTGTGCTGGGAAAACTCATACCTGGTTGTCAGCTCCTACAACTCTTGGGTAATTTTTAGGCAACCCTAACAAAGGCAGAGGAATGAACAAGTGACCCCTTGAATGCCTTGCTTCCAATGTTCTAGAATTCTACATAAACAAAGTCTTATAGGACCTCTAGCTTCCTGGATATATTTGAATTACTTTTCCATTTTATGAAAAATTATTGCCCAGCAAGGTAACAGTTGGTAACTCCAAATAATTTCTTTTTTAAGTAGTGCATTATAATTACACAAAACAGTGGAATTCATTATGCTGTATTCATATATAAATGTAACATAATTTGTTCAATATTCTTCCCCAGGATCTTCCCTTCCTCTCCCCTCTTCCCCCATACCCTCACTCTACTACTAGAGTTTCTCCTTTCTATTATTAGAATCATTATTTTAATTAGTGCATTATAACTATATACAAAAGCAGGATTCATTGTGATATGTGTGTACATAGTCATAGCATAATTTGGTAGATTTTGCTCCTCAGTTCTTCCCTATTCCCTCCCCTCCTCCCTCCCTCTAATCCCTTTCCTCTACTCTTTTTATCTCCCTCCTATTTTCATTAGATCCCCTTTCTGTTCCTCTTTTTTAACTTTAGTACCCACATATGAGAGAAAATATTAAACCCTTGACTTTCTGAATCTGGCTTATTTCATTTACCCTGATGTTCTCCAGTTCCTTCCATTTCCCAGCAAATGTTATAATTTCATTCTTCTTTATGGCTGATAAAGCAATTTAACCATTGTGTATATGTACCACATTTTCTTCATCCATTTGTCTGTTGACAGGCACCTACACTGTTTCCATAACTTGGCTATTGTAAATCGTACTGCTATAAACATTGGTGCACTTATATCACATATTATGCTGGTTCTTTTGGATAAATACCAAGGAATGTGATACCTGGGTCATATGTAGTTTCCATTCCTAGTCTTTTCCAGAAATCTTCATACTGATTTCCAAAGTAATTGTACTAAACTGCAGTCCCATCAACAATGTATGAGTGTCCCTTTTTCCCCACATCCTTGCCAGCAATTGCTCTTTTTTGTATTCTTGATAATTGCCATTTTAACTTTCTCATATAGCTCTCTGCCATATAGTTTTGTTTGTTGTATTGTCTAAACTGTTTTAGCTTCATGGGGTGAAAGAAAGCTTACCTAGAAAGATGATTTTAGGTAAGATGTTTACGGCACTCAGAAGATTTGTCAGCTGTCTAAAGTTTTTCCTGGACTTTCAAACTTCCTGCTATATTTTTGACAAGAATATGTTCACTGAAGCACTTAAATTATACTCTAGGGGTAAGCCAAAAGTTTTGAAGGGAATATTCTATACTAAGACAAGATGAATCTTTCTTTAAAAAGAGAAATATGATACATTTGGGGCTGGAAATGACTTTTTCTGTACTCACTCCCAAGAAAGAAGTTTGGAATGAAAATTAAGTGTTTACTCAGTTTTGGTCAACGTAATAGAATGTTTTTTAAAATGGAGTTTTCTGGCCACTAATTACTTTCTATCCTAAAAAAGGAGACATATTGTCTTAAAAATGCACTCTTCCAATTGTAAACTAGCAGACCCACCAAGATTATAGAAAGACTGGCATCTGAGCTGGTAACAATATCACAGAAGCACCTGGTGCTAAAATGTTCCCATAGCCACTATCTGGCCCAGTGATTCCCAAACTTCATATATGAACCCATTACTTTCAGAATTTGTGTCACTTTATTACACTACCTGCACTAATACTTACTTTTTCTTATATAATCTCTTTCTTTATGCTTACATCAATTAGACTTTTCTTTAAGCATTGGTATCCATGAAGTCAGGTATTTGCAGTATGATAAAAATAATTAGATGCTTACCAATTTTATTACATCTTAGTGACACAAGACCACTCTTTTCTTGCATTAGGTAGGCACTGCAGAGCTGTTTTATAGTCAGTGAACCTGAACAGAAGTGGTACTTACACTCAACAGGCCTAACCCCAAAATCATCCTGCATGTTCTTCCTTGCTCTCGCTCTGCCATTTCTATTACTAGAAACAACAGACTCTGAGATGCAGAACCCTGTTCCCTACCTGCTCAGAGGAGGGTTGTCCAAAAAAGCATCCAGTCCTGCATTAGACTATACATGAACACCAATTTAACATTTATTGTGTTAAGCTAGTGAGCTTTTGTTGTTGTGTTTGGTTCCCGAGACCACCCTCTGGATCAAAGATTCACAAGAGGAACTCTTTGAAAAAGCTGCTATGATCATAGTTACTTTGTTTCAGTGAAAGGATAGAGATTTAAATCAAAAATGAAAAGCCTTAAAAGGCAGGGTTCAGGAAAGACCAGGCACAAGTTTCTATTTGTCACCTTCCAGATGAGTCACGTGGGCAGCACAGTCATGTGCCACTAAAAGACAGATACATTCTGAGAAATGCATCATCAGACAATTTTGTTGTTGTGCAAACATACAGTGCACTTACACAAATTAAAATGGCGATGACATCTACTAGGTGATATAATCTTATGAGACCACCATTTCTTATGCAGTTAGTCACTGATCAAAACACCATTATGCAGCTCATGACCATATTTAATTCTCAAAGCATCTATGTGTCACAGCATGCATTAAATACTGTCAACCAGGGAAACTTGCCTAAGTCTTGGTGTCCTGGGTTTTTATTGCAGGTAACCACATAGGCTTGGCTGATCACCCATGTGGCTGATATTAATTTTATTCCTTCCAGGTGTCAGGCTGATCCTGTGTGACTCAAAACCATCAGCACAGATTATATTGATAGCATAAACTCTCTGATGTGGCCCAAGACACCATGCAAACAAACACATTCTTAACAGGTAAGATGTTCCAAGGGCTTAGAGGTTATCTTCAGGACCCAGAACAGGGCAAGGCATTCTTTGGAATGCACAGGTTTTGGATCACACAGATCTGCTTAGTTAATCTTTACTGCATCATAGCATACTTGTTATACAGCATGACCTAATCTACCCTGACTAAAACAGAATGTATAATACGCATTTTGATATAAAATAGAATAGAATGCATAAATTACAAAATTGCCTAATACACATGAAAATAAATACCTAAATAATGAAAGAAATGTTTCTTTATGAAATTCCTAAAATTCTCTCATGAACTACAGTAGTATATATTCCATACCTTGTGGAGCCTTGATCTGCTAATGTGGGAGAGTTTATGAGCCCAACTCCACTGCTGAGCTTTTCCAGAAGAAAGGACATTGAATCCAGTGAGCATTAGTTGGAGACAACATTAGTTGGCAGCTGGGGCCTGAGGCAGCAGCTACACAGACAAATTCTTGAAGCATTTCTAGGCAAGCTGTCCAAGGTGGAATGGAATGCTTCCAGGACCATCCAGTCTTTCCCACCAATCCCTGGTCTATGAATTTCCCAGATAATCTTGCAGCACTCTCCCTAAAAGAAGATTTGCCAGATTATCATATCTCTCTCTTTGTCTCTTCCATGAGGATCACCTTCTTGTCTTTTTGCTTTCTGTTTCTTTACAGCATAGCAGGGTATGGGAGATGCCAGGGTATAGACCTAAGAGTCCTCAACCCTGAGTTCTCAACCACCAAATTTACTGAGTTTCTCTTATAATTAAAATCCAAAAAAGAAAAATGAGATTACTCCACCTTGACCTGACCAGTTGTGACTACAGGATGGCAGGAAAGGTAGTCAAAAGGCACCAAAAACAGAGATAGAACACCTGGGGAAATGAGGATGGGTAGAAACGATCTGTTTATCTTGTACAATAGAGAACCATGGAATAATAGAACAAGGCCTGAAAACTCATACTCCAAGTAAACTGCAGATACCCCAGTATGGGAGTCTGGCCCTTCACTTAAAAATCTCATTTTGTCTGAACTAACCTTTTCTTCCAAGGGTCAATCCAATTACTCACAACAAATACCAATGGCTCTGTGATATCTCCATCAATCCTCAGGGGAGAGATCTGAAACAGGAGGGCAGAAAAGAGAAGCCGAGTTTCAGTTTCATGAGAGGTCCAAATGACTACTCTACAGATTGCAGTTTAGAATTACAGCTCAGTGGCCCTGGATAAGATTTGTCCATGAAGACCTCAGGGAGAGCCCTTGTCTTGTTTCTCTTGGTTGTTTGTAAAGGACTATTGTGATTCTGCTCCCAAATGGTCCTCATTTTTTAAATGCCAGCTGTTTATAAATCTGGCCAATGACACATAGCATCAGGTTTTTGTTTTGTTTTACTCTAACTTGCTCCATTATAGAGTTCCCTGAGAAGGAAGACAAATGTATGCCAACTTAGTACTTGGAGTTAGTATGATACAGGCCCACAATTCCTTATCTAAAATTATGAAATCCAAAGCTCTGAAAATAAAAACACCATTATAAAATAGGTAAAAAAATCATTTGGCAAACAAAAAATGAGATATTCTCTCTTTTTTATTTATCTCATTTAGTTTGAATGTTGCTATGGTTCACTGCTAAAATATTAATGGTTTTGATTATAGGGCACTGCTCTGGGCCCACTGGGAGTATTAAGTTGTATTTGGAAAATGCATCAGATCCCCATACTGTGCTGAATTTTAAAACACATCTGGCTCAAAATCCTTTGGATAAAGAATTATAGATTTGCTCAAGCAAGATCTTTGGGTCAGACCAGTAGAACTAAATTTGAATTCCCTCTTACAGGTGGGAAATTATCACCTTCTCCCCATGTTTCCTCTGTGTAGAATAGAGCTAACAATAGTTGGCTTCTTCAGGGGAGGTAGAGAGAGTATTTGGGATTGAACAGTACAATTTGCATGAGGTATTTAAGATAACCCCTGGTACCTACTCCAGGCACAACAGGATATTTCCCTTTACCTCATAACTTTCCCTCCCTTTCCACTGAATCCAGGGACACTACCATAACAATCAAAGCACAGAAAGTATAGGGGGAAAATCGTCAATTCCAATAAAAGGAAAGCACAAAACTGAAGACTGACAAGTTAATCTATCAGAAATGCCATCCTGGTTTCAATGAGTAAGGTGCTCAAATGGAGCTGTGAATGAAGACCAGCAATAATAAAGCCCTCCTCTCTATGTACCTCTTCATGCTTCTCTTGGATTGATTATTTTTTTATGGACTAATTACCAATTTTAGCAATTGGTGCAATTATGTGGGCGGGCAGGTAATTTCCTTTCTCTATTGGTCCTGTTTTCCTGGTAAGTGATTGGTTGTAAAAATGCCAGCATTATTGACCATATCGACTCCAGAATCCCACACTTTGCTTTATTGTCTGTTTCTCTTTTGAGACGGACTCTTTACTTACTGATTTCACCTCACTTCAGCCCACTGCAAGAGCCATAAAACATCAAGATATTTATTTGAACTATACGTATATGAAAAGCACAGGAATGTGTGTGTGTGTGTGTGTGTGTGTGTTTAATGAACTTTGCCTAAACTTATAAAGAAAAGAAAATTCATATAGCACTTGTAGACAGAATTTAAAATCCTATTTTAACAATATTTTTAATAAATTGAACTAACAAAAAATGTACTTATATTCTTAGTCCTGTAAAATAAATATATGTGTGTATGTATAAATACACATACATATATAATCGATTGCAGGTTTGCATTTGTAGTTCTATGTTTAGACAAAAAAAAAGTGTGAGGCAGCCTCTTAAGGCTTCATAAAGAGTGCTGGGATCCATTAGCCATGCCTTCCATGGGTACGGAATTGGAGAATAGTGGGGTATACGCCACCATTTTTGAAATTCAACTTCATATTTCCCAAGTATTTCTCTCCATTCATTTATTAACCCAGCGTCCATCCATCCATCAAGAACCTTCTCTGACAAGCACTTAACCAACCTAGGGATGCAAATATGAGTATAACACAATCTCCAGTGGGTAAGACAGGTGGCTTTTTTATTTAACAATTCACAATTAACTCAAAGAAGGTTTTCTTATTATATTAAAAAGGTCATACCCATCACTAGAGCACAAACCCTGCTCTTCAGGAAGGTGAGATATAGATCCGAGAGGTCCTTTTACACTGAGAAAGCTAGAATAACTGTGGGTCTGCAGGCTTGGAAGTAGGAAGTGAGACACAATCAACTCTGCATGGTAAAGAGATGAGACATGAGGCTTCCCAGAGAAACCCAAGAAAATAGTCACTGGCACCAAAAAAAAAAAAAAAAAAAAAAAAAAACCCGAGCTCTGGATGGAGGGAAGTGCTAAGAATTGAAATAGCTAAAGACTGTATGAGAATGAGGAATCACAAAGAAATTATGAAAAGATTTATGTGGAGAGTGGCACTTGGTCAAAGGTCTGAAGGGTTCTGATTATTATTGTTGAATAATAAGGAACACAGAAATTTAGCATCTTTTCAAAAACATCTATTTTATGGTTGCTCACAGTCTGTACATGTCAGAAATTCAGCAAGAGCTTGGTTAGATGGTTTTGGTTCAGGATCAGTTGGTAGTTGGAGCTGGTACAGTGCAAGTTGAAGGATAGGGGTCCAGAGCAGCCTGTAATGGCTTGGCATCTCTCTCTTCATGTAGTCTTGGGGGCTTCTCCATTTGGTTGTTCCATATGCTAGTTTGAGCTTCTTTACAACATGACAGTTTTCAGGAATCTGGACTTCCCTCCAGTGGTTCTGGTCTCCAGAATAAGACTGTACCCCCAGTAAACAGGACGTAAGCAGCATTGCTTTTCATTATTTAACTTTGAATTTGTGCAGCACCACTTTTGCCACATAATATAAGTTCCAAGGATGTCATAAGCTGCCCAGATTCAAGGGGAGGGAAATTTTAGATGTTACCACACGATGGGGGAGTAACAAGATTCTAAAGAGGTAAGGGAGATGAGAGCTCTTGTCTTGGCCACCTTTGGAAAATACAATGTCACAAAGAGTAGTAGAGATTGGGAGTTGGGAAATATTTCCCAAGTATTTCTCTCCATCCATTTATTAACCCACTGTCCATCTATCCATAAAGAACTTTCTCTGACAAGCACTTAACCAACCTAGGGATGCAAATAGGAGTATAACACAATCTCCAGTGGGTAAGACAGGTGGATTTTTTATTTAACAATTTACAATTAACTCAAAGAATGTTTTCTTACTACATTAAAAAGGTCATCCCTATCATTCTCTTCCTTCTTATAAATACCTGAATACCTGAATTGCTCTTCTAGCAACCAGTCAAATGGTCCTCCCCTGGTCCCTCTGAATGAGAAATATTCTCAGTGGCAATGCTGCTGGCACCTCTGTTGGCAAGCTCCTTGACCCTCCTTCTCACCTCCTTGCTCCTCTGCAGCTTCACTCACACATGTCATCCTGAGTCCTGCTTGCCTTCCCTCTGGGCCCTGAAGCTGAAGGCATTCAGCACATTGCTTTAGTTCCCTGGGGCTGCCATGCCCAAACCAACAAATAGAGTGGCTTAGAACAAAAGAAATTTATTCTCACACTCTGGAGGCCAAAAGTCTGAAATGAAGGTGTAGGCAGAGCCATGCTTCCTCAGAAGCTTCCATGGGAGAATCTTCCCGGCTTCTTTCTACCTGCTAGTGGTTGCTGGCAATCCTTGATATTCTTGGCTTATAACTGCATCATTCCAATCTCTGCCCCCATCATCACATGGTCCTCTTCCTTCTTATAAAAACAATAGTCATTGATTTAACGCCCACCTGTCTTAGTCTGTTTGAGTTGTAACAAAACACTACAAACTGGGTGCTTGTAAACAACAAAATTGTACTACAGTTATGGAAGGTAGGAAGTCTAACATCAAGGCATTGACAGATCTGATGTATGGTGAGGACCACTTCTTAGATAGTCTTTTTTACCATTCACATGGTGACGGGGTAAATGAGTTCCCTTGTGCCTCTTTATAAAAGAATAGTAATCTAAACATAGAACTACAAATGCAAACCTGCAATCAACTATATGTTTATATATGTATAATATGTATATACATATATATATACATATATACATACATACACACACACATATATATTTACTTTGGAGGACTAAAAATATAAATACATTATTTGTTAGTTCAATTTATTAAAAATGTTTTTAAAATAGGATTCCAGGGCTGGGGTTGTGACTTGGTGGTAGAGCCTAGCATGTGCAAGGCCCTGGGTTCAATCCTCAGCACCACATAAAAATAAATAAAATAAAGGTATTGTGTCCAACTACAACTAAAAACTAAATATTAAAAAATAAATAAAATAGGATTCCAAATTCTGTCTATAATTGCTACATGGATTTACTTTTTTCTATAGGTTTAGGCAAAGTTCATAGAAGGCATTAATTATCCTCCTGAGAGCTCCACTCTGATAATGTAAGTAAAGGTCTTACCTCCTTATAGCATCACCTTGAGGGTCAAGATTTCAATGTGTGAATTTTGGAGGGAAACAAACATTCAGACCATACCCTAATCCAATATGATCTCATCATAGACAGTTATATCTTCAAAGACCCTATTTCAAATAAGTTCACATTCACAGGTACCAGGGTTTAGGACAGGACAAGATCATGTGTTTGGGCAGGAACACATTCAACTCATAACACTTGCCAGCGGATCATCAGAGTCCTGCAGTTACCTTAAGACTTCAGAACTCTTACTCCTTCCCATATTCAGTCCCTTTCCCTTTCAGAGCAAAGCCACCACTTACCACTCAACTGAGTTCATCTCAACAGGACTCAGTCACACGTAGTTTGGCAAGAACTGCATCCATCTCTGTGACATCTCTGTTCTATTTCACCCCTTCCTGCAGCACTAGTGATTATTCTCCACACCCCCCTCCACCCCCACCAACACACACACTAAAGTCACCTGATTCCTGACCACAGAGAATGGTGTTCTGAGCCACACACAGGGGATTATTGATTTTTCTCTTCTCCCAGCTTTTCATTAATGCCCACAATTGCTTTTCCTAATGGCTTCCTTTACCTAGCTTTCTTTAAACTAAGATGTGTTAGCAGAAGGACCCCATTATTTTCCTTTGATGCTCATGGAATGTGGGCAGAGCTCTTCAGGTCACTGGCTTATCTTCTTATTTTTATGACTATACATTTACAGAGCCTCTCTTGAATCCAGATACAGACCTTAATTACAATGAAGAAGAAGAGGTCTGTAAAGGAAAGACTAACCTATGTTTTTACAGATTTTAATCTGAGAGAGAAATAAAGCTACAAACTCAGTTTGTGAGAGTTCCTGTGTTAATGAATGTGAGCCTCATTACACTGACAGACAAGGTTTTCAAGGGCTCTGTTCTGACTATTGGCTGGGAGACTCTGTCCTTGTACTATTCTGTTCTGACATGGGTAAAACTTTTTATTTATTTTTTTAGAATCCCACATTTAAATTTGTTCAGACACTTAATCAAAGCATATGGCCTCATAAAAAAGTATTCAGAAATTCCTAATTAGACTTCATCATATAAAATGTGTGTGTGTTTCTAATCATATATACATATGGCTGATATCCTGAAATAAAATCACAATAACACGTTTTTTTCCTGAAAATGTAATGACAGAACTACCCTAAAGCTGTAAAATGTGATTTTCTTCATGTTAAAAAGATCTCTGCTTGCCCAGACAGACTACATGTGGAGGGAAAGGAAAGGAACTCCCTCTCCCCCAACTTGGAAATTGAATTCAAATCATAATTGATCTAAATAGAAATATAGGAAACCAAACCTAGCCATGACAACAGGCCCAAATTCCCTCCTGATTAAACAAGAGGATGTGCATCATGGAAACATAGAACTAGGAGTACATCCCCCTTTTGTAGACTCTGAAGCCCGAAGTCAAATGCTTGAGGCCCTACTGCCCTTTGCCCTGACCCAAGCCCTTCCATGACCCTCAGATAATCTGACTTCTAAACTGGCACATATGTTGGGCCTCCTAAAATATGCTTCTATATCAGGTTTGTTTGTTTTTTTAAATGTGTCTTTTTTTTTCAGGTAAAGTCACCAGGGCTTTCAAAACTCTCACAGGTGGAATAATTAAACTCCTACTCCAGCGGGAAGTTTTTCATCCCCCTTTCAAAGTCATCATACCTAAATTACCTTCAAGTGTTAATTTAGCAAATTGGTGAGAGATGTGTGTTAAAGTCATATTGTTATATTTCATTTCCTCCTCATGGAATATTTTGCCAAGAATATTCTGTAGTATAAGACTTCTCATAAATTTTTTTTGATTTTTGTTTATCATGGAAGGTTTTTATTTTGTCATCAAATCTGAAGCTTAATTTTTCTGGGTATAATATTTTGGGTTGGCATCCATTTTCTTTCAGAGCTTGATATATGTTGTTCCAGGTTCTCCTGGCTTAGATAATCTGGGTTGAGAACAATGCCTAGATCCAAATTGGTCTCCCTATATGTAACCTGAAACTTTTCTCTTGTAGCTTTTAAAATTCTATTCTTATTCTGTATGCTAGGCATTTTCATTATAATATGCCTTGTTGTGGATTAGTTCTAATTTTGTACATTTGGTGTTCTGTAAGCCTCTTCTATTTGATTTTATAATTCATTCTTCATGTTTGGGAAATTTTCTGATATTATTTCATTGAAGAAATTGTGCATTCCTTTGGTTTCTATTTTTGAGCATTATTCTATCCCAATAATTCTTAGATTTGGTCTATTCACGTTGTCCCATAATTCTTGGAGTTTCTGTTCATTATTTCTCACTATCTTCACTGTGTGATCAACTTTATTTTCAAAATTATATATTTTGTCTTCATTGCCTGAGGTTCTGTCTTCCAAGTGATCTAGTCTGTTGTTGATGTTTTCTACTAAATTTTTTATTTGGTTTATTGTTTCCTTCATTTCAAGGATTTCTATTTTTTTCAAAGCCTCTCTTTCTTGAAGTAATCTTTTGCTATCTATATTTCCTCTCTTTCTTTGTTGGAGCAGTCAATTGTTGCCTGTATTTGCTGTCTTAATCCATTCTTTGCTTCACAGATAATTTTAATTATGTACATTCTGAGCTCCTTCTCTGACATTTCATCTACTGTGCTTTCAATGGAATCTATTTTTGTATCAGCTTGGTTTGTTTCAGGCACTTTGTTCCTTTATTCTTCATATTGTCCCATATGTCTTCCTTTCTAACAGTGTGGATTTGAGGGTTGCTCTGCTCCTACCATGCAGCAGGCTGGGGATGCTCTCCTTCTCCTTCTGGGAGGCAAGTTGGCCCTCAAGCAAGTTTTAATATTTTATTTATTATATATGCTAACAGTCAGAAAAAAAACTATATCCACAATTCTGATGCTCATGTCATCTGATTTCAAAAGCTAAATGATTCTTCAGTCTGAAATAAGCCCACTTTAACTTATATGAGCATGTTTTTTGCTTATGAAGGCCTTAACATACCCAAAAGTTTGGCAGGGTTATGTCTAAAAGCTCAGGCCATTGAATCAGCCAAAATTCATTTTTAATTTTCTGTTCTGCCACTTAGCTGTGTGACTTTTGGCAAACTTCAATTCCTCTGTGAGATCCCTTTCCACAGTGATAAATGACACTCATAATGAGTACCACCCATGACAAAGGTTAAATAAGATAAAGTGTGTAATCTCTTATATTAGGAGAGGCCCAGGTTATGTACCAAACAACCCTAAAAAATCTCATTGGCATAAAATAACAAAAGTATATATCATGGTCCTCCAAAAGCTCCTGTGTTGCTACAGGAATATTCAGTGGTGAAATGATAATATTATGAGAGCCATACCTAATCACTTCATCCCAGTTTGAAAAGACTGACTGGTCCATAACTGTGAACAAGTGGTATGTGGCTGGAGGAGGTGAGTTACTGGTGGTATCCCCTAGAAGGGTTCATCTTCTCTGCCACCCCTTCTCCTTTCTCTATGCTTTCCCAGAGCCATGAGGTAAATGGTGCTTCCCTGCCATGCCCTTCTGCCATGATGCTCTGCCTCACCTTGGGCCTAGAGCAATGGACTCAGTCAACCATGGACTAAATCTCTAGAGCCTTGGGCCAAAATAATCTTTCCCTTCTATAAGTTGTTCTCGTCAGGTATTTGGGGTCACAGTGACACAAAGCTGACTAATATGACACAGTTCTGCTTCATGCTTTATGTCCAGCTCAGGCTTGTGAGTGAACTCCAACCCATGCCATTTGCCTTAAGGACCAAGACTGACAAAGTCACTCATGGTCTAGGGAACTGCATTTGCCATGGCAGGAAGAAGAGAGCTTGTGAGATCACACACTGGCTCTAAAGTTATATGTATTCCTTCTGCTCACATTTCATTGGCCAAGTCAAATCTACAGCCATACCTCCCCTCAAGAGGGAAAGGAAATGCAATCTCCCCAGATGCCCAGGAGGAAACACATCAGACCTATCTGTGAGTAGCACTAATGTCAGCCACACCTGCTAAGCAGGGGGTTCTGGTGATGCCAGATACTTGAATCCTGTCCATTTTCTCCTACAATTTTGACTCACTAGATATTCTAACCCTGGTGTTTTATCCAGCTAAAATATTGGCTCTTTTTCAATGACTAAATTCTGCTATAGTCTGGATCTTGAATGTTTCCCAGAGGCCATGTGTTAAAGGCTTTGTCATCAGACTGTAGCACCACTGAGAAATGGTGGAACCTATAAGAGGTGTAGCCAGGTTAGAGGAAGTGAGGTCACTGGGAATGTGCCTTCAACAGGGATATTGGGACTCTTGTCCCTACCTGTCTCTTTCACTTCCCAGCCACCATGAGGTGAACAATCTTTCTCTACCACATGCCCCCACTGCCATGATGTGCTGTGCCACCGCAGCCCCAAAGCAAAGGGACCAAGCAACCATGACTGAAATAAACCTTACCTCCTTTGAGTTGTTAATTTTTGATATTTTGTCACAGGGAAAGAAATCTGACTAATCAGAACCTGTTTGACCAATATTTATTGTGCCTCTGCATGCCAAGCTCTCTTTGAGGCTCTGCCGAGTGCATGATGAACCAATCCTTCTTTTGGAGGTCACATTCTAGTGAAGGGGGTAGGCAAAAAAAATAGACACAATAATATCAGGAAATAATAAATACCATGAGACAAAGAAAAGCAAGGGGATGGAGACTGAGTAGGGGATCCAAGGAGTTCTCTCTGAAGAGTGGCATTTGAGTACAGGCAATTATGAAGTGACAGAGTAAGCAAAGTGATATGTAACCAAAGAGGAAATACAGCAAGATCAAGGCCAAAAAGTGGTGCTTGGTGTGTGGGTTTGGCTTGTGTGAGGAATGGAAAAGAGGCCAGTATGGCTGGAGCAGAGGGAACCAGGGCCAGGGGAAGGAGGTGAGGCCCAAGGGGAAACCAGGAGCCAGGGTCTAAAAGGTCAAAGCCTAACAAAGACCTGGGATTTAACCTGGTGGTAGAACATCCCTGGAGTATGTTGAACAGAAGAGAGGCCTGAACTGCACCAACATGAATCCATTTCTACAAAAAGGTATCTTCAGGAGTGATAAGTAAAGGAAGTAAATTTAAATAAGTAAGTAATAAGTAAATTAATAATTAATTAATTAATTAATAAGTAATTAAGTAAATTTAATCCTTTGCTTAATTAGTGATATCCAATTTTTCCATTTTTTACTTCTATTTTAATGAATTTATTTTAATCATGTTTTCAATCTTTTCCTTATAAAATTATCACCATAAATTAAATTGACTAGTTTTATATTTATGCCACATTTTATAAAATTTAGCACCAACCATTGAGAGGCATATTTGCCATTTCTTTTGTCTTATCTTTCTGTGGCCAATATTTCTGCCGAATGCATTGTTTCTAGCTCAAACTTCTCAGTTGTAAATTTTTTCACAAGGATTTTGTTTTTCCATATCATAAATGTTCAGTCAAGAAGAGATACTATATGCAGTTTTAGCCATTGCCTTTTTTATTTTTTGTTGACTATTTTTAACCAAAGTTTTCCATTTTCAGTTTTTCACAGTTTGCTTTATAACTGCTAAGATATGATTCTTTAGGCAATATTTTGTTAGATGATTGTTTTGTCTTGTTTTACATTCTTTACATATACCAGCAATATCCATTGTGAATTGGATTTAAAAATACAGAGAATTTTACTGGTTTCTTGGAGCAAAGGGCAAAGTATAAGATCTGTATAAACTAAGGGTCGAAATAATGAACTCCAAATTTTCTGCTCTTGACATACACTAAGTATTCAAAAACCAAAGACATTGTTATAGTTTGGATCTGGAATGTCCCCTAAAATCTCATGTTGAAAGCATGGTCTCCAATAGAGCAAGGTTCAGAAGTAGGATTTGGGAAAAATGATTGGATTCTGTGAGCTCTAAGATCATCTGGGGATTAATCCTTTGATGGAAGGTGGAACCTACTTGAAGGAAGTAGGTACTGAGGTATCCGTGGAAAAGTTTACTTCTTCTTTGCCTGTTTGTGTCTTTCTCTTTTTCCAGGCTTTAATGAGCTAAAAAACTTTCCTCCACCACACCTTCCACCATGATATTCTGCCCAGAGCAATGGAGCCAGCCAACTGTGGACCGAGTTCTCTGAGACCATTAGCCAGAATAAATCTTTCCTCCTCTAAGTCGATCTTGTCAGGTAGTTTGGTCACAACTGACTAACACATGAATGATTGTTCTGTGTTACAGGTGGGATGAATACTACACACTTGGATAACAAGACTACACACCTGAATTGTCATCTATGCACTCCCAAGTAAAGATCTGTGTTTATATTTTTATTGGGGAAAAAAAACAGGTATTATGAGCTTGAGTAGGATTCCATGCCCTAATTTCAGACATCAGTATAAGAAGAAAATCACTGTCCTGAAAAGCAACATATGAAAAAGAAAATTTACCTGGAGAATTTGTCATTGTCTATTTGTTTTTGTTTTGCTTTGTTTTATTTGTTACTTATAGGTACAAATTATTTCTTTCAAGGTTGATATTGAAAAGACAGCCTTGTAAACAGTAGCCCTAATTAAATGTCCCAACATTCTTTCTAGATACATACATGTTATGGTTTGGATATAAGTTATCCCCCCAAATCTTAATGCAAAAGGTGAAGTGACTATATTATGAGAGCTGTACCCTAATTAGTGGATTAATCCATGTGATGAATTAACAATTTGAATAGACTAATAGGTGATAACTATAAGCAGGTGGGGTATGGCTCAAGGAGATGGGACACTTTATCTTGCCCCTGGCTCTTCCTGCTCTCTCTGCTTTCCTGGCTGCCATGAGCTGACAGCTTTCCTCTCTATATGTTCTGCCTCACCTCTGGCCCGAAGCAACAAAGTTGTCCAATCACAGACTGAAACCTCTGGAAACCCTGAGTCCAAAATAAACTCTTCCTCCTCTAAGTTATTCTTGTCGGGGATTTTGGCTACAGAGCTGTGAAGCTCACACAACAGGGTTCTCTGTTTACCTGTGACCATTGCACTGCCCTTTGAGGATGCCAAGAGGCATCTGAATTTGTGTAGTTAGAAGTTTCGTGATGACTGATCCTTCAAAGGTGCAAGGGAGGAAAGTCTAAAGTTATTATCCATTTTTATCCAGGTAGTTATCAAATTATTTTCTCTTCAAAACATCCTTATGAGGTAAAATTTCCTCCTCATTTTAGCACATAGAAACTGAGTGTTTTAGAGGTTAAGTTCCTTACCCAAGGTCATATGACTTGTACATCAATAGCAAAGCCATCAACTGCCTCTAGAGCTCATGCATTTTAATTCCATCTAACTAAGTTCCTAGGGTTTTATGTTTCTTATCACTGGAGTTTACAAACATCAGAGGGCGATTTTTCCTCCAAGATGCTGCTAAGCATCCCCTCCAGCCTTTCCCCTCACCCCTGTCGACTCCCTGCAAACTTTTGACCTCTGCATCGCTCTCCCAGCATCAAGAAGATTTATTACAAAGAGGCAATGCTCAATTTTGAGCTAACATGGAATACTCATGATAGTGATGGAAGCTTGGGATATGTCTCTCACAAAAACAGCAGCACAAATTTGAAAGGGCATTGCTTCCAGACAGCCCATTGTCCTTTGCTTGTAACTGTGCTGATTCCTAAGACACGCTGTTTCACATTTGTATTCCAACAGAATAAATCCTAATTTCACCTACTCTGTGACATACGTAACATTGCAAGTCAACAGAGGGCTTCTATATCATGCAGCCTATTATACACATAACAATCCAAGTTCACTCACTTTGTCCAAATAAGTCATTCCTTTAAACTGCCATAACTTAAAAAAAAAATAAAATAAAATGCAGGGAACAATTTTTTTCATGTCTCCTTATCCAACCAGGGATACCTGTTTTAAAGAGCCACTCAAATTGTATTAATAATAAAGGCTTTCTCTGGCTTTATGATCTGAAAAGCTCCCAGTTAATAGCAGCCACCGATTTTCAGCCTTCCTCCCTGATAGATTGACCATAATGGACTGGGTCCAGCCTTTCTGATTTATTGTTTCCATCGCATATTGTCAATTACTCATAAGCACTGCAAATGCTAAAACATTACCTACATGGGAATGCTGCACCAAATTATAGATGGCCAGGTTGAGAAGTATAATGTATGAGGTCTCATCAGCACATTGTAGACAGCAGCCTTTCAAATAAAAGTCTTCATTTTAACGAGCACCAGAGACCTGTCTACATAAAGCTTATGAATTCAAGAAAAATAAATGAGATGATGGGAATTTATGAACGAAAAGGCGTGCATAAAGTTTGAGAAGAACGTAACTACTGAGTTTTAAGGGTAAAAGCAATTCAGTGTGTCAGCAGCACAAAATATGATACAGAACCAGCTTAAGGATCCCTAACTCCAAAGAAAAGGCCCAATAGCCTCAAAAACACCAGAGGGCGCCTTTTCCTCTAAAAAATGCTGCTAAGCATCCTCTCCATTAATCCCCTACAAACTTTTGACTCCACATGGTTTCAGCCCTCAAAAAGCCCAGTATCAGTAGAGTATGAATATATATATATATATAATAAGAAGTGAGTATCCTGAAGAACAGGATCTTGAAGATATTCCCTCAGGCACAAGACAGAATTATTTCTTTAACCTGAAGTGGTAGGGGGAGAAACAACCAGGAATGGAATTCTGGGACCTCTCTATGCTGTGTATATAAATCATTAAATAGCAAACACATGATTTAACACTACTACAAACAAGGGTTCTCAGAGAATTAAATTTGTCTTCCCACAAATGACTCAGAATTTAAGTGAATTGGGCCACAACATCACCTCACCCAGTGCCAGGAAATAGAATGCCAGTATAAAATACACCTCTTAGAAATTGCCAAGCCTCAAGCCCAACCATCCTGGACCCCATGAAATGGCTCAGTTCCTATAGGATCTTTCACAAATAGATGAATGAAAGTCCAGGAGCTTTAGCTCAGTGGCAGAGCACGTGCCTAGCATGTACAAGGTCCTGGGTTTAATCACCAGCACCACCAAAAAGAAGAAGGAATGAAGTTGTTCTTAATACACAGGGTCACCACAGGCTAGCTCATAACCTGAACTCACCATTCATGAGGGCGTCTCAACATTGTATAGCAACATCCCAAGTTGAAGTTCACCAACCGTGCTTTCTTAGGGAAGACTATTCTTTATTCTGATAATTCTAATTATTTTAACAACGATGACAGTCTGTAGTTATAAAGGTCTTTTATTCCCATGTCCTTAATTTGGCAAAAATAAATAAATAAACAAATGACCTATATGGACTCCAATTTTTTGAAATACTATTAGCCCATAAAATTCAAAAGTCTATAAATCATCATCTTATATTCTAAGATACCCCAGGTTTACCACTCAGAATATATCCAGGTAAGAATCAAGGAATGTCAGTTCTGCTTAATTTGGACTTGAGTGTGATTGAAAGAGAAAGTTAGGTGGTATAACCTAACCCAGGGCTTCCAGTAAAATGAATCGAGTGAATGAGGGTCTCTCAAGCATCCTCACTAATCTGAGAGTGGTCACCTGAAACACTATGGTGCATTATGCTTGCTTTTCCATCTTGACTTGATTTCTCAAACAAGGTGAGGAGTCCTCTCATATTCTGGACTGAGAGTTCTTGTTCTCCTTAATTTAATTTTCACTCCACACCAGCTACCCATAGACCTTGCTTTTAAGGTAGGACTTATCCTTTGATCTTATAAAAAGGTAGGGGGAAACTGGTGATTGAAAAGTGGTAGTTGGACATGGCACCTCCCATGGCTTGGTCAACAGAAGAGGTCTTGGAAGAGAGACTCACATTCTGACAGGAGACTTTCTGATGGGCTTCTTCCATAGTGGAGAACCCAGGCTATGCGAGCAGGGGCCCATGAGTCCCTTGTGTTCAGATCTACTGCCTGGCAAGAGAAAGGATTATGTTTAGAAACTTGAGGATAATCAAAGAATAAAGTTAAAAACAAACAAAAATATGATAAAGGAAGCTCTGTAGGGAGTATAACCTTCAAAATCACAAGAGGAGGTTGAGGCATTGAGAATGGAGAGGAAAAGCCCATTCCTTCCCATGCCTGCCTTTACTCAGGTGCATTCCTCCAAGCCATCTCTATAAGTTCAAATTCCCCCCCATCCTGTCCCTTGGTGGTCAATTTTCTCTCTCTCCTCAGTGCAACCACAGCAGTATAAATTTATCTCTTTTAGAGTGGTAGTGCTTAGCATGTTGTACTTTGTATTATAAGGTTTTAAGATACAGCACTATTTCTCTTAACATGTAGAAAAGAATCACAAGCATAAATCTATCTCTGATTCATCTTTGCATACAGTTGATGTCTAACAATTGTTTATTGCAGAGAAAAGTGAATGAACAAATAAAGGAATGAATATAGAATAATATATATTCACTTTAGACGTCCTGCAGTCCTACAAAGCCCTCTTGCTATGGTTGCTATGGGGTTTTGGGTTTTTTTTTTTTAAACTTAATTCCCAAATTCACATGTTAATGGTGTTTGAAGGTAAGACCTTTAGGAGGTGATTGGATCATGAAGTTTCTGCCCCTGTAAACAAACTAATGGGTTATAAAATGAGTGGCTTTGATATAAAATTGAACTACCTGGCATGCATACTCTGTCTCACCATATGATGCTCTCTGCCATAATATGATGCCCCAAGAAAGTCCTCACCAGATACTAAGCAGATGTTGACACCATGCTCTTGGACTTCTCAGCCTCCAAATGCATGAGCTAAATAAACCTCTATTCTTTATAAACTACTCAATCTATGGTATTAAGTTATAGCAACAGAAAATGGACTAAGACACCTCTGCCACCCAGTAGCAAATATAAGTCAGTAAAAATCAGGAAGCAGGGAAATTGTCTCTAAACAGTGTGGAATTTCACCATTACCTGCAACATTTTAATTATCTGCTTCTTTTTGCTTCCTGGTGTGGCACCTGTGATAAGCATCTATGAGTAGCTGGGGAAGGAAAATGCAACCTACAAATTGATTGATGCTGGTGGGTGATAATTATAATAATTCCACCTTTGTGTCCTATAGCGATTTCTGGGTTTTCAAAGTCTTTTCACAAAACAATCAGATCATTTGATGTTCAGTATACCTTGCCACAGGAGTGAAGGAAATATCACAGGAATATTTTCCCCACGCAGCTGATAAAAAATCTGAATTTCTGAGATATGCAGTAACTCATCCAAAGTGATAGTGATTCCCAGTAGCAAGACAAATTTCAATCTGACTCAGTCTTTTGGCAGAGAAAACACACTGGAAACGCTCATCTGGCAGAGTCCGGGAGCAGAATGAGGTCCACAGGATGAAGAAAACAAGGTTGGGAAATGACCTCTAAGCAAGGAAGATAATCCATATGAATTTAGCAAATGCTGAATGATTCTCCCAAAATGTTGCTTCCTGTAGGAAACATCAACCTGATTGACACACCCATCTCTGTAAGGAACTCAGGAAGTAAGTTTTGAAAACCCTTGGCAGGTCCATGTGGATGTTCAAGACACTTGAAATAGAGGAAGGAAGTCAAACTTCAGCTTTGTGATTACTTCCTTCACTCAACAGGCATGATTTATGGGTCTTCTTTCAGAAGAAGTTGAAAACAAAAAGTCCTATTTATGATTTTCAGCTAGTTGGAAACTTAAACTTTGGCCACTGCAAACTCTATGAAGAGACAGTAATGACTTGTAAGAGAAATAAACAGAGATTGTGAAAGTTAAACTTCTCTCAACTCTACAAGGTAGAGCCAGGACTGGATTACATGTTTCCTGACACACAAGTCCTTGGTTGGTGTTTTGCTTGTACAGAAAAAGTAACTAAAGTGGGATGAGGTTAACTTGACTGAAGACTCAAGTTGGGTCATTGGCAGAGAGGACCAAGGATCTATGATAGATAGATTAGTTTAGCCACTGGACAAGGCTCTTAAGAAGAGGACACAATAGGGGCATTGCCTTCCTTCCCTTTATACCTAAAGGGCCAAAGTTTAAGTTTCCAACCAGCTGGAGTCCTCTGAAACTGAGCAGTCCTCCTCAGCTGTCAGAAGTGCTGCCCAAGAACTGGCCTACACATTTGTACAGCAGAGAACTCCAAATAAGAATCATACAAGTTCTCTCCAGAATCCCCAGTATCCAGAGGCTCATTAAATTACAAATTGTTTCTGGTTTTTTTTTTTTTTTTTTTACAGTGCAGAGGATTTCATACTCAGGATTTCAAATATGCTAGGAAAGAATTCTACCACTGAGCTACATCCACACCCCTTTTTATTTTATTTCTCACTAAATTGCCTACACTGGCCATGAACTTGCAATCCTCTTGCCTCAGCCTCTGAAGTACTTGGAGTTACAGGTATGTGCCGCCATGCCCAGCATATTAATTATCTTTTGACTATATATTATGTGCTAGGAAAATGAATTTGGAAAAAGTTGTGTTCTTTTAGCAAATGGGAAAATAAAAGGCATCCAATTCACAAATAAAAATACTCCTGAATCAAGAGGTCACCTGTCTCTAGGTTTTAATCTATAGAAACACAAATTTTCCTGTTGTGTTTTCCTTTAAAAGGAGAAAATAGTGTGTAGGTTTTTCTCACCATTGCATCACTTGAACTTAGCATAGTGGCCCACATCTTGCAGAAGCCTTATAAACATTTGTTGAATGTTGATGTGCACAGGTGTACACAAGTTAAAAGACCTGTCCTTGTAATACACATCCTTTTGGGAAGACCTATGAGATTCCCAAGAAGACTCCCTGGCTTTAGGAGGGCAGAAACAGAGGATGGGGGCTTCTAGCATCCCCATTTTCTGAGTAATTTGAATAACAATGCACTTGGATGTTGAACACCCTTAAGGATCTAACTATGGCTACCCACTCTAATCAGTACATTTATGCACATCTCCCTCCTATAGAGATATTAAACCAAACAAGTCAACTGGAGTAGTCACACACAGTTTGGCCTTAAAAGCCCTGGACACTGGGTAGCTTACAGAAATCTGCTACATCACATCACCATCCAAGAAAAAAAAGCAATTGGTGCAGCAAAGCTACCAGGACTGTTCTGCCCTGGTGCTGTGACAGGAAAAAGTGACAAGGAGAAACAAAGTCACCATTCATTGGCCATCTGCTTTGTGCCAAACACTTTGAAAGTGGTGTTGTTACCCAATTGGGAATTTAGAAAACTGAGGCTTTGATAGTTCAGGTGGTTTATCCAAGGTTACTCAGCTTAAAAAGATCCAAGGTTACTCAGCTAAAAAGACAGACCTGAGTGACAGGCCCTGGTGGGATTGAAGCCAGGCACCATGATCTCTCCACCACTCCATTCTGGATGCTGCAATGGGCATTGGGTTCCATATACAATTCTATTCTTGCTTTTTTAGGATAGCACTTTGCCAAGGGTTGAGCATGTGATGCTCCTGTTTTAATAACGGCCTGTTGGTCATTGGCTATCTAGTAAAATAGTTTCCATGGAAGACACCAGAATCCCAAATCATGGCATTCCCTTTCAATCCACATATTTGCTCCATCCCTTACCCTTCCTTAATCTCTGATTTTCTTTATCTTTCTTCTGACTTCCTGTCCCTATCTGCCTATATCTTGGACTTACAATGACAACTCTATGACCCTCAAAGCTAAACTTGTGCCAAGTCCTGGCTCTAAAGAGTTTAATTTAATTAGGTACTGAGGTGGCCAAGTTCATAGCTGATGTCATTTCTCAGAATCCTGTTGGCTGCAATGCCTCAGAACATGGGGTGAGAATTCAAAGCCTGGAACAGACCTTGCCCGCTAGGGTGATAGACTCTTGGGCAGACCCAATCACAGATGATAAAAGTCCTCTTTGGGAGACTGGGGTACTATCTGGGGATACATGACAATAGAAATTCATTAAAGCTGGCAGAACTGAGGATTCTCCTTCTGGGAACAGGTTAGGTGTCCTAATGATGTGGAGAGAAGACAATTGTAAGAAACTGGATGGTGCTTAGACATCAACCAGGAGTTAGGCTCATGGGGTCTGTCAGCAGGAAACATGAATACAGCCCTGGGCCAATAGCCAAAGCCAAGAACCCAGGTCCTAGAGGGCTTGACAGGAACAAGACAAGAGCCCAGGTATGCAGGGACTGGCAAATGGGCATGTTAACAAAACCTGGACTTGGGTGAAAGTTGGGAGCTAGGGGCTAGAGCTCAAGGTGGAGACCACATCTAAGGATAAAAGCTGCTAGGATTTTTGCTTATACCAACCAATTCCAATTCTCTGACACCAAGGAAGTATCTGACAATTTGATTCAGTTCTACCTGTAGTTGGTGCACACCCCACAGGTTTAAGGGCTCTGTCCCACAAGACTCAAGTCTCAAGTCAGGTCCCCAGGTTACCTACAGTTCTACCTGACTGTACTATAAAACTGAGTATTTACTCAACTTTCTCCCTCTATTCTGATAACTTGCTAGAATGATTCATGGAACTTCAGGAAATGAAGTACTTAATATTATGGTTGATTATAAGATATAAATGAGCAGCCATATGAAGAGGTCCAGCAGAGTCCTTCAGATGGAAGCCTCTATCTCCATGGAATGGGGGTAAATATCCTCCCAGACTGTGAATGAGTTCATCAACTCAGATGTTTCCCAAACCCCATCATGCAGAGGTATATATGGAGGTCTCATGATGCAGGTATGTGTTGTGGCCATTGATAGCTAACTCCAACTCCAATCTCTCTCCCCTCCTAGGAGACAGAGGGGGGAGCCCGACAGTTCCAGGTATTTAATCATGATTAGGCCCCTCTAGCTACCAGTCCTCATCCTGTGTCTAGCTCTGCCAAGAGTCCTGAGAGTCCTGAAGCCCCTCTTCCCAGACTCATCTATTTGCATACCAAAGACATACCAGTCAGGAGATTCAAAGGGTCTTAGAAGTTCTGTGCAGGAAACCAGGGACAAATATTTTTTATTATATTCCAGAAGCAAATATCCAGCTATCAGAATAAAAGTCAGAGCCACACTGGTAGCCAAGTTGACTTACAGCTGTATCTGCCACATTGTGGTAAAACTTCAGCAATCTCTCCTGTGAAAGTCAGGACTGACTCTAAAAAAATTGCCCAGAGGAGAATCTCTAAGCATGAGGCCCTGGACTACAAATGAAAGCAAGATGCAGGTCTTGACCATCAAACAACAAGAGGAAGCAGGAAAAGCTCTTGACTACTCATATTGCTTAAGTCATCATGGCTTCCATGGCTTATCTACTGTTAAAAAAAAAAAAAAGAAAGAAAGAAAAAGAAAAAAATCAGCTTAATTATCAAGCTCCTGAAAGTATACGCTGGAGTTCTGGAGGGTTATCTCTTAGAAGTCATTCTCTTCTAGGTTTTTTATTCCTTTTATTTTCTTAAGAGGAGAAAAAGGTTATTTTGGCTCATGATTTTAGAGGCTCAGACCACGGTCACCTGACTCCATTGCTCTGGGCCTGAGATGAGGCAGACCATCAAGGAAAAAGGGAATGGTGGCGGAAAGCTGTCCACTCATGGTGACCAGGAAGCAGAGAGATTATTCTATTTAAAGACATTAACTGAACATACATAATATAAAGAATGATACCATTTCCATTCTAGAAGAGAACTCAGATCTTCTACTAGTTTCCCATGGCTCCTATAAGAAATCACCACATGTTTAGTGGCTTAATTCCATACAAATGTATCATCTCATAGTTCTGGAGGTCAGAAGTCTGAAATGGTTCTTCAGACTACACTCCAGGCATCAGTAGGGCTGCCTTTCTTCTGCAGGTGATGGGGGAAAATCCCAGCTTTCTCCAGCTGAGAGAAGCCACCTGGGTTCTTTGGCTCATGGACCCTTTCTCCCTCTTCAAAGGGTAACATTTCAACTTCTGCTTCCATCATCATGTTTCCTACTTCTGACTCTCCTGCATCCCTCTTGTAAGGACTCCTGTGATTACTGTGGCTCATCCAGATAATCCAAGATAATCTCCCCATCTCAAAATTCCAAACCAAATCACATCGGCAAAGTTCTTTTCCACATAACATAACATGTTCACAAGTTGCAGACACTAGGCTGTGAACATACTTGTAGAAGAAGGGGGCAGAATTCTGCCTCCCCATGGAGTTCCAACAAACCACCCTCATGTTTTAGATGAGGACATTTATGCACAGAAAGGCCAAATGACTTGCTCAGGACTGTGAGTTAAGACTGGGACTCAGGACATCTGATTCTCATCATAGTTCACAGGCAAGTGTACTTTCTGCTACATTAAGCTGCCACAAAAATGAGTAAACACAAATCATAATAATGGTAAGTGCAAATTGCATGACTGGGGTATGTTTATAAAGACACAGAAATCCGTTTGTCCAACAAGACTTGTCCTGGCTACATTTACATATTAAACATCTCCAGTTTGGGGGCACCCTGCACTTGCCAAAGTAATGCACAGCCCACTTCTGAGAGTGCTAATTGTTAGCAAAACATTCCTTGAGTAATTGTCCACTTCACAGTGAGCATAATCCACATTCTACTTTAGGAGTGACCCACACAACACTGGAAATCCTACAAGCCAGATCCCTTCTCTGGATCTCTCCAGAGCTCTCCCCCAACACAGCAAGAGTTCTACTAAGTACTTTTTCTAGCTTCAAGGCCCAGTCTCTTAGTTCCCATAGTGCCTGCAGCAAACACTGCTAGACTTGCATCCAAACACCTCCTCTGGTTGGTGGTCAGTGAGCAAGCCAGTCTGCCTAGAACTGAAGCCATCTACATTTGGGGAAATATTAAGTTGGGGTTTTGAAAGCCAGCAGGAAAAGTTCATTCAATATTGTAGAATATTATGATTCAATGAAATTCTGAACAAGTGAATATTCTGGCATAAAGGTTAAAGAAACAAATTCAAATTTGGCGTTGATATATTTGGGAAGGACAAGAAGGAAACTATGAAAAGATAATGAAATGAAAAAAAAAATTAGCTAGGATGGTGACAAGAAAACCTCAAAAGAAGGGATTGGTAATAAACAATCCCAGGGTGCTGGTGACTGACTGAATTCAAAAATTCATCCATATCCAATTCAGCAATTGGAGAACTAGGACAGGGATTTGGCATCAGTGGAAACTTGAAGTGGCCAGAATGGTGTGGAGAAAAAGGAGTTCCCTTCCGTATGTTGCAAGCAATAAAAATATCTTAATCCAGGCGGGTGCAGCAGTAGGGCGTGCCTATAATCCCAGCAGTTCAGGAGGCTGAGGCAGAAGGATCAAGAGTTCAAAACCAGCCTCGGCAATGGCGAGGTGCTAAGCAACTCAGTGAGATACTGTCTCTAAATAAAACACAAAATAGGACTGGGGATGTGACTCTGTGGTTGATTCACATCCCCAGATCCTGAGTTATCAATCCCTGTACCAAAAAAAAAAAAAAAAAAACTTAACCCAAATGCCTGACAAGCTGCAGAAGATACAGAAACAACGCTTGAGTGAAAGAGCAAGTATAGAGTCAGAAGTTACCATCACAGTGGTGATAAAGGAGAAAGAGATAAATTTTCCATCCACTGGGCCAAATGGCTGATTGAATGATTAGATAAAAGCAAGAGAAAACAGATATTACTTTACTCAAAAAAAAAAAAAAAAGTTATCAGTGCCCACCGTGGGCCAGGACTATGCTAGGTGCTGGTAATACAGAGCAGAGCTTCACTGAGTTTCCAACAGAACAATAGCCTGATCCTTAGTGCTGGTCCCAAGGCCCATCTATAGACAAGTTATTGGGTCACCAACATTAACCTAGGCTTTTCTTCATCTAGGGTCCTGGCTGAATTAGACGCATGACTTTTCACTCCTAGAATTCACTTTCATTTTCTTGAGCTTTGTAGAATCTTATGAGAGAGATATTTTTGCTTACATATACTCTAAAATGACATAATTCTCTGCCAGGCACTATGGCACATGCTTATTATTCCAGTGACTCAGGAGGCTGCAGGAGGATCATAAGTTCAAGGTCAGTCTGAGCAACTTAGCAAGTCAGATCTCAAAACAAAAAATTAAATTATATTGTTATGTTGTATCACACACAATATGTAATAAAGAATTCCAGCATATGTACAACTATAATATACCAATAAAAATTACATAAAAATAAAATATAAATAAATAAATGAAACCAAAAACAAATTTTAAATAATAAAAAATTTTAAAAAGGACCAGGGATATAGCACAGTGGTGGAGTGCCCCTGGGTTCAATCCTCAATACTAAAAAAAGAAAAAAAAACATAATCTTCCCACATCTTGCCTATTTTTCTCAAACATTGGAATTTATCCAATGTTATTAATGTAATTTTTAAGAAGGGATAATTACCTTTAAAGAAATGTCTTTCAGAGGAGTGTATATTTGAAAACTTAAAATAACTGTAGGTACATATATGCCAGCCCTCACATTCCTCCCTCTTTGGGGGACTCCCACTAAACCAGTTTGTATGGGGACTGAATAGATCCAAAGTCATTCTCTGCTGGGGGTGGACGCAGACAAGTCAGAAAATTGTGAGAATTTGAACTTTGTCCTCTAGGTATCAAAACAGAGAAAAGTACTTGGGCTCTGTATGTTAAAAACTACAGTTTTAGTGACTTATTGACATTTCTCTTCCTCTCAGGACATGAAAAGGGCTAATATAAATTATGTGGATGTTAAAGGAAAGAATGTTTATCATCTTTGTGGTGGTCCTGCTACACAGAAGGTTGCATTTTTGCTCCTCAAGTTTGGACTAGAGTTTACCAAGTGGTCAGTGTTCTGCCATCAACCCTTAAGTCTTTCACTCTTTACCCATATTAAGAAAAATAAGAGCTTATTGGATCATTGCTGTAGTGATAACACCCCTAAGAACTTCTTGGCCAGGGCATTGGCATCCCTACATAAAGAGATCCATTGCTCATGAATATGTTAATTCTTTTTTTATTTTTTCCCCTACAGAACATTGCTCTTTTAAAATGGTTTTAAAACAAAAAGATGAGTCTTTAAGTTTTCTCTTCTCACAAAAGTCCCTGGGACTTTTCAACAGACCATTATTAATATCTTATATCAGCAGGGTTCCTGGTCATCTGCAATTTACTTTTTGTTAAAGAGATGTGTTTTTCTGGATGGCACTGCAGAAGATAATGCTAAGTGAAGTTAGCCAACCCCCCAAAAAACAAATGCCAAATGTTTCCTCTGATATAAGGAGGCTGATTCATAGTGGGGTAGGGAGGGGGAACATGGGAGGAATAGACAAACTCTAGATAGGGCAGAGGGATGGGAGGGGAAGGGAGAGGCATGGGTGAAATGTGATGGACATCATTATCCAAAGTACATATATGAAGACATGAATTGGTGTCAACATACTTTATATACAACCAGAGATATGAAAAATTGTGCTGTATATGTGTAATATGAATTGTAATGCATTACACTGTCATTTATTTTTTGAAAATCTATTTAAAGATTTTTTTAAAAAAAGAGATGTTTTTTTTTTCATAACCAATCACCATTCTAAGTTTGTTTAAAGAGAGAAAAAGAGGCCTTGACACTCATCATCATGGGTATATATTTGGCGACAGTAATTTTTTTCTATTGAATATATTTTTTAGAGAATGCAGTGCTCAATAAAGATTGTATGTGAGATACTGAAAACAAAATCTGCTCTTTATTTACAGTGTGGGTTTTTGCCCATGCAAAGAAAGATGTCTTTTTACCCTAATAGCACTCTCCTATTATCAACTGAGATAGATCATGATTAGGAAGGCAAAAACAAAAAATAATTCAATCCAATATTTATTAAGAGGGAAACTGAAAAGATGAAAATTTTAAAACCAAAAGGGTGAAAAGAGATTCTGTGTTGCCCCAGGATTTTCTTTTTGGAAATATAGGGGAAGTTTAGATGCAGTTCTGTGTTACACTATAGGTAAAATAGGTTATGTGCAGGTCAAAACAACAGCAGCCCCATTATAACAGCAAAAAATTAAAAATAACCTAAACGCCACCAGTACAGGATAAACCAAATGTGATAATTTCATGCAACAAAATATTTTGGAGTTGTTAGATTAAGACACACACTACATGTTCAGCTATGGAAAGATCACCAAGATAAGTTAAAAATAGGATGTAGAACAATATATAAGGTGATACTATATATATAAAAATTTTATATATATAATTCAAATGTACATAATTATTATATATTATATGTAATATTATAATTCATTATATTAAAATATATTATTATATCCTATATAATTTATAAGTATATTATCATACATAATTATATTATGTATCATAATATAATTCAAATATACATATATAATTCAAATGCATTTTTAAAATGCATGGATTACATTGGAAAGATTGAGTAGTTGATACCAGTTCCTGAGTCACCAAATGGTAAATACGGACAGAAAATTTGTTTTACCTTTGCCCTTTTGTACCTTCTGAATTTTAGAACAAGTGCAAGTAATATCTATTCCCAATAAGAAATTTAAAATAGTAACTTAAAATATGAAAAATGAAAATGAGAAATAAATTATTCATGCTCAACTATCCCCATAAGCTAAAATGAAATCTGTCGTTATAGCTTCATGCAGAATCTGGCACAGTGCCCAATATTTGATGTTTGTTAAATTATTGAACAAAAAGTAATAGCTCAAACAGAGTTTAACAACATACCTCCCATAAAAGGTCAATTCAATATTTATCATTAAAATGGTATATCATTTCAAAGAAATGAAATCACATTAGCCAAAATTAACAAACTACATTAAGGAAACAGATGAAACCTCTAAAGCTGCTGAAAATGTCTAGAATCAACTTTAGAATCAAATGCTTCCTGCAATCATAATATCAATAACTTACCCTGGGAGATTTAATCAGTGAATTTAGAAAATTATGCATTTATAATCACATTTTATTTTGACCAAGGAATCCAAGAATTAGATGCCATTCTTCAGCTGCTCTTTCATCTTTCATTAATTTGACATAAACCCAAAGGTTTGGCATAGCAAAGTTATGTCATATTTTTTCATAATAAATTGGAGAATATAACATTGTTTTGGATTAAAGTGCAGATATTAAGTACTGCCTAAAATAGAAAGGTAACATTGAAACAATTGTGAGTAACAGAATAATGGCTGGGTCTATTTCTCTATTCCTTTTTCTTCAGGTATAGATAGCCTGGCATGTCTTAGTTACATAATAACCAATTACAATCTCCTCTATATTTGTGTTTGTTCTTTGGTGTTAATTGTATTCAACCTTCTCACATTCCTCATTAGATCTCCCAGGATTCACCTAGGAACTTCAGTTTTCCTCCAAGCTAAATTATTTATTTATCCAGTATTCCATTTAGGAAACTGAGAGCGTCTATCAAGTCTTCACCCAGCCTCACCCCACTCTCAAATCCAAATGTTTTCCTGTAGGCCATTCAGTGCCCTTCATGAGGCAATAACATTAGGTTACTCCAAAAAGAATAAAGGAAAGGGTCATTTTATTTTAAAATTACCCCTCTTCCTCCAAAGGCAAGATTTTAAAACAGAAGAAATAACCCTAAGCAGCTGATGTCGATCCCGGCACAAATAATTCAAGGGAAAAAATACATTTTTAAGGGAGAAATTTCACTCTTATTCTGGGAAATATGCTGTACTCTCACATTCTCTTCCTGGAAACCCTTCCCACATAGCTGAGGTTTGCTCCAGGAGCTTACAATTGTATTATCTGACAGAGGAACCATTCTAATCTGTTCAGGTCCCCAACTCCCAAGGGCACAGGGAAGTAACAGATAATAGAGGAAGAACTTAACTCCAAACATATTTTTAAATCTGTAACTTAGGTATATTCCATTCATGACATCAATATCTCAAAATGGTTTCATTCTCCAAGGAAAGGCTTTTTAAAACTTTTTAATTTTAGTTTGTTATATATGACAACAGAATGCATTACAATTCATATTACATACAAAGCACACTTTTTCGTATCTCTGGTTGTACACAAAGTAGAGTCAGATCCTTCGTGTCTTCATACGTGTACTCAGGGTAATGATGACCATCGCATTCCACTGTCTTTCCTATCCCTCTGCCCCCTCCCTTCCCCTCTCTCCCCTTTTCCCCTTTGCCCTATCTAGAGTTTATTTAATTCTCTCATGCCACACCCCGCACCATATTATGAATCAGCATCCTTAAATCAGAGAAATCATGCAGCATTTTTTTTTTTGAGATTGGCTAATTTCACTTAACATTATATTCTCCAACTCCATCCATTTACCTGCAAATGCCATGATTTTATTCTCTTTTAATGCAGAATAATATTCCATTGTGTATATAGCCCACATTTTCTTTATCCATTCATCTACTGAAGGGCATCTAGGTTGGTTCCACAGTTTAGCTATTATGAATTGTGCTGCTATAAACATTGATGTGACTGTGTCCCTTTAGGTATAGACCCAGGAGAGGGATAGCTGGGTCAAATGGTGGTTCCATTCCCAGATTTCCAAGGAATCTCCATACTGCTTTCCAAATTGGCTGCACCAATTTGCAGTCCCACCAGCAGTGTATGAGTGTACATTTTCCCCCATATCCTCACCAATGCTTATTGTGGTTTGTATTATTTTTTAATTTTTATTTGTTTTAATTAGTTATACATAACAGTAGAATGCACTTATATACTTTGATATATAATACATAGATGAAATTTCTCATTTTTCTGAGTATACATATTGTAGAATCATATTGGTCATACAGTCACATATATACATATAGTAATAATGTCTGTTTCATTCTACTGTCTTTCTTATCCCCACATCCCCAGCCTTCCCCTCCTTTCACTTCCCTCTACCTAATCTGAGGTAACGATATTCTTGGTGGTTTTGTTTGTTTGTTTGTTTGTTTTGTTTTATTTTGTTTTGTTTTGTTTTGTTTTGCCTTTACACATGAACTTAGTTGGGGTTTTTTTGTTGTGTGGTTGTTTTTTTTTTTTTTTTTTTTTGCATTACAATTCTTAATACACATATATACCACAATTAATTTTTGGACCTCTGTGTGTATATAAAGTATGTTTACACCCAATTCAAGTCTTCATACATGTACTTTGTATAATAATGTCCATCACATTCCACCATCCATGTTAATCCCCTGCCCCCTTCCTATGCCTCCCACCCCTCTGCCCTATATAGAATTCATCTATTCCTCTCATGTTTTCCTTTCCTACCCCACTATGAGTCAACCTCCTTATATCAGAGTTTTTTGGGGTTTTTTTTTTAATGCTGAGTAAAATTCCATTGTGTTTATATGCCACATTTGTTTTTATCCATTCATCCACTGAAGGATATCTAGGTTTACTCCTCAGTTTAGCTATTGTGAATTGTGCTGCTATAAACATTGATGTGGCTGTGTCCCTGTAGTATGCTGTTTTTAAGTCCTTTGGGTATAGTCCAAGGAGAGGAATAGCTGGGTCAAATGGTGGTTCCATACCCAGTTTTCTAAGGAATCCCCATACTGCTTTCCATATTGGCTGCACCAATTTGCAGTCTCACCAGCAGTGTATAAGTGTACCTTTTTCCCTACATCCTCACCAACACTTACAGTTGTTTGTCTTCATAATAGCTGCCATTCTGACTGGAGTGAGATGATATCTTAGAGTGGTTTTCATTTGCATTTCTCTGATTGCTAGAGATGATGAGCATTTTTTCACATATTTGTTGATTGATTGTATTTCCTCTTCTGAGAAGTATCTGTTCAGGTCCTTAGTCCATTTGTTGACAAGGTTATTTGTTTTTTCAGGGTTTAGTGTTTTGAGTTCTTTATATACCCTAGAGATTAGTGCTCTGATGTGTGAGGGATAAAAATTTGTTCCCATGATGTAGGCTCTCTGTTCACCTGTTCACCTTTTTTGTTGTTGTTTGTGGGTTTTGTTTGTTTGTTTGTTTGTTTTTTGCTAAAAAGAAACTTTTTAGTTTGATTCCATCCCATTTATTGATTCTTGGTTTTAATTCCTGTGCTATAGGAGTTGGGGCCTAATCCCACATGATGAAGATTAGGGCCTACTTTTTCTCCTATTAGACACAGAGTCTCTTGTTTAATTCCTAGGTCCTTTATCCATTTTGAGTTAAGATTTGTGCAAGATGAGAGATAGGGATTTAATTTCATTTTATTGCATATAGATTTCCAGTTTTCCCAGCACCATTTTTTGAAGATGATATATTTTCTCCAGTGCATGTTTTTGGCACCCTTGTCTTATAGAAAATAATTGTAATTTTGTGGTTAGTCTCTATATCCTCTATTCTGTACCATTGGTCTACCAGCCTGTTTTGGTGCCAGTACCATGCTGTTTTTGTTAGTATTGCTCTGTAGTATAGTTTAAGGTCTGGTATAGTGATACCACCTGCTTCACTCTTCCTGCTTAGGATTGCTTTAGCTATTCTGGGTCTCTTATTTTCCAGATGAATTTCATGATTGCTTTTTCTGTTTATATGAGAAATGCCTTTGGAATTTTGATTGGAATTAGATTAAATCTGTATAGTGTTTTTGGTAGTATGGTCATTTTAATAATATTAATTTGAGATTATTGTGAATGGGGTAGTTTTCCTCATTTCCCTATCATAGGATTTGTCACTGATATACATAAATACCTTTGATTTTTGGGTGTTGATTTCATATCCTGCTACTTTGCTGAATTCATTTACTAGTTCTAGAAGTTTTCTGGTGGAGTTTTTTGGGTCTTCTAGGTATAGAATCATATCATCAGCAAATAGAGCTAACTTAAGTTCTTCTTTTCCTATACATATCCCTTTAATTTATTTTGTCTAATTGCTCTGGCTAGTGTTTCAAGAACTATGTTGAATAGAAGTGGTAAAAGAGGGCATCCCTGTCTTGTTCCATATTTTAGAGGGAATGCCTTCAGTTTTTCTCCACTTAGAATGATGTTGGCCTGAGGCTTAGCATAGATAGCCTTTACTATGTTGAGATATGTTCCTGTTATCCCTAGTTTTTCAAGTTTTTTGAACATAAAGAGGTATTGTATTTTGTCAAATGCTTTTTCTGTGTCTATTAAGATGATCATATGATTATTATCTTTAAGTCTATTGGTGTGATGAATTACATTTATTGATTTCCATATGTTGAACCAACCTTGCATCCCTGGGATGAATCCCACTTGATCACGGTGCACAATCTTTTTGATATGTTTTTGTATTTGATTTGCCAGAATTTTATTGAGAATTTTTGCATCTATATTCATTAGAGATATTGGTCTGAAGTTTTCTTTCTTTGAAGTGTCTTTATCTGGTTTTGGAATCAGGGTGATATTGGCATCATAGAACGGATTTGGAAGTCCTCTCTCTTTTTCTATTTCCTGAAATAAATTGAAGAATATTGGTATTAGTTCTTCCTTGAA
The DNA here is from genome assembly GCF_964194105.1 of Spermophilus citellus. Classification (NCBI taxonomy): domain Eukaryota; kingdom Metazoa; phylum Chordata; class Mammalia; order Rodentia; family Sciuridae; genus Spermophilus; species Spermophilus citellus. The sequence goes on along the minus strand of NC_138183.1, from coordinate 89,332,258 downwards.
GGACTTTTGGAACTTGGCTGTGTATCCATCCAGTCCTGGGCTTCTCTTGGTTGGTAATCTTTTGATGGCTTCTTCTATTTCCTCACTTTATATTGGTCTATTTAAGTTGAGTGTATCTTCCTGACTCAACCTGGGCAGATCATATGACTTAAGGAATTTGTCAATGCCTTCAATGTCTTCTATATTATTGGAGTATAAGTTTTCAAAATAATTTCTAATTATCCTCTGTATTTCTGTATTGTGTGTTGTGATATTGCCTTTTTCATCACGTATGCTAGTAAATTGAGTACTTTCTCTCCTTCTCTTCATTAGCATGGCTAAGGGTCTGTCAATTTTATTTATTTTTTCAAAGAACCAACTTTTAGTTTTGTCAGTTTTTTCAATTGTTTGTTTCAATTTCATTGATTTCCACTCTAATTTTAATTACTTTTTGTTTTCTACTCCTTTTGCTGCTGATTTGTTCTTCTTTTCTTAGGGCTTTGAGATGTACTGTGAGGTCATTTATTTGTTGACTTTTCTTCTTTTAAGGTATGAACTCCATGTAATGAATTTTCCTCTTAGTACTGCTTTCATGGTGTCCCAGAGCTTTTGATATGTTGTGTCTATGTTCTCATTTACCTCTAAGAATTTTTTAATCTCCTCCTTGATGTCTTCTGTAACCCATTGTTCATTCAGTAGCATATTGTTCAGTCTCCATGTGATGCAGAAATTTTTATTTTTTATTTTGTCATTGATTTCCAATTTCATTCCATTATTATCTGAAAAATACATGGTAGTATCTCCACTTTATGTATTTTCTAAGAGTTGCTTTGTGGCATAGTATATGCTCTATTTTAGAGAAGGATCCATGTGCTGTTGAGAAGAAAGTGTATCCACTTGATGCCAGTTGAAATATTCTATATATGTTAGTTAAGTCTAGGTTATTAATTGTGTTATTGAGCTCTATAGTTTCTTTATTCAACTTTTGTTTGGAAGATCTATCCAGTGGTGAGAGAGGTGTGTTAAAGTCACCCAAGATTATTGTATTGTGGTCAATTTGACTCTTGAACTTAAGAAGAATTTGCTTGATGAACATAGCTGTACCATTGTTTGGGGCACATATATTTATGATAGTTTTAATTTGTTGATGTATAGTTCCCTTGAGCAGTATGTAATGTCCATATTTATCCCTTTTGATTAACTTTGGCTTGAAGTCTACTTTATTTAATATGAGTATGGAAACTCCTGCTTGCTTCCGAAGTCCATGTGAGTGGTACGATTTTTCCCAACCTTTCACCTTCAGTCTGTGAATGTCTTTTCCTAACAGATGAGTCTCCTGTAGGCAGCATATTGTTGGATCTACTTTTTAATTCAATCTTGTAGCCTATCTTTTGATTGGTGAGGTTAAGCCATTAACATTTAGGGTTACTATTGAGACATGGTTTGTATTTCTAGTCATATTTATTTATTTTTGTTATTTAACTTGACTTGGCTTTCCTCTGTAATTAGTTTTTCCTTTAGTTACTACCTCCCTCTGCTAGTTTTCATTGTTGTTTTTCATTTTCTCTTCATGAAATATTTTGCCAAGGATGTTTTGTAGTGCCAATTTTCTAGCTATAAATTATTTTAACTTTTGTTTTTCATGGGAGGTTTTTATTTCATCTTCAAATCTGAAGCTTAATTTTGCTGGATTAAAAATTCCTGGTTGGCACCCATTATCTTTCAGAGCTTGAAGTATATTATTCCAGGATCTTCTAGCTTTCAAGGTCTGTGTTGAAAAATCTTCCATTATCCTAATTGGTTTAACCCCTATATGTAATCTGATTCCTTTCTCTTATGGCTTTTAAAATTCTCTCCTTATTCTGTATGTTGAGCATTTTCAATATAATGTGTCTTGGTGTGGATCTGTTATGATTTTGCACATTTGGCATCCTGTAGGCTTCTTGGATTTGGATTTCTGCTTCATTCTTCATGTCTGGAAAATTTTCTAATATTATGTCATTGAACAGATTGCTCATTCCTTTGATTTGGACCTCTTTGCCTTCCTCTATCCCAATAACTATTAAATTTGGTCTTTTTATGCTATCCCACATTTCTTGTAGGTTTTTCTCATGGTTTCTTATCATTTTCACTGTGCTGTCTACTTTCTTTTCAAGATGATATACTTTATCTTCATTTTCTGATGTCCTATCTTCTAAGTGGTCTACTCTGTTGGTGATGCTCTCATTTGAATTTTTAATTTGGCTTATTATTTCTTTCATTTCAAAGATTTCTGGGGTTTTTTGTTGTTGTTGTTGTTGTTTGTTTCTTTGTTTTGTATAACTTCTATCTCCCTGATGAGGTGATCTTTTGCTTCTTGGATTTGTTTATGTAGCTCATTGTCAAAGTGATCTTTCACTGCCTGTATTTGTTCTCTAATGTCTTCTTTGAGATCCCAGAACATTTTAATCATGTATATCTTGAAATCTTTCTCTGTAATTTTTTCTTCTTTAGCTCTCAATTCTTCTAATGATATGTTGTCTTGAATTGTTTGTGGTACTTTCTTCCCTTGTCTTTTCATGTTGCTCACATTTCTTTCTTTCCAGCACTGTGGGACTGGTGTGTTATTGTTTTTACCTAGAGATCTGTAGTGCTCTTGTAAGGTTCCATGATCCCTCCTTTGTGGGAAGGACATTGTTAACAGATCCTAATATCAACAATACATAACCTATGAACAAATTATTGTTATTAGTCCTTTTATACTTAGTCTCAATGTCCAGAAATGTTGGATTCAATTATTATTTAAAATATAATCAGTAGTTTCCTAAAAGGTGTACAGTTTTTGGTGGTGGACAGTGAACTGGTTGTTGGGCGTAGGATGATAGACAAGGGGGAAAGATGTGAGGGTGTGGGGTTAATATTAGTTAGAAAATTTGAAGGAGAACTCTAATGAAGAGGGTTAGTATCAGGGGAATAGACAGCAGGTAATTTAGGGAGGACAGTAGAGTCCATAAAAACAAACACATATTTGTATTTAGAAAATTACAGGATATTAAAATAGTAAAATTTGGAGGGTGAAAGCAGAAGAAAGAGAAGAAAAAGGGAAAGAGAAAAAAGAGATAGAAGAAAGAAGAGAAAAAAAGAGGGCCTTATGCAATTTATATTATATTATTCAGGTGACTTAGTTCTCAAAGTTCTATTTCATGTAAAGTTCTTGTCTTCATATATGTTGGGGTTGTGAGGGCCAGAGGATAGAAGGGTAGAGGAGAAAGAAGAAGGATACAAAAAAGAGAAGATAAAAAAACTCTTAAAATTCCATTTCCTTCCTGCTTCTCTTCTCTTCCAGTAGGTGGAGTAGTCTATTTTAAGCTGGTGTCTCTGTCCTCAGGTGGTATAGGTAACCAGGGTGAGAAGACTGGAGCCCCCAGTATCATCTCCCTCTCCTGCCTGGAGCTTCCCAATCCTAGTCTCTCTGATTTGCTTCAGGCTTTTTAGACCCCTCCCCTCTTCTGTTTATCAGGTCCCAACTGCCGGACCTCTCACCCTCAGGCTCACGCCAGATGGATGGTGCCCTGGTTGCACTGCGCTCTCATTCAGCTGAGAGTGGTTTTTGTGCTGGGTAGTCACTGTGCCAAGTAATCTCAGCAGGGGAGTGGGGGACGGGTAGGAAGTTGGAAACCAAGTACCTGTTCAAACGAAGTCCACACTGATAGCCTTGCCCACCCAAAAATGGCGAGAGAGGTTTTCCAAGATGGAGTCATTCTGCTTCCAGCTCTGGGGTGTCTGGTGAGGTGGGGGGAGCTTGGATGACTTTGTGCTATGGCTAGATTGCAGCCTTGTTGCTTGCACTGGAGCAGGCACAGCTGATTAGGTGATTCTGGTATGCCGGCTTGAGAGCCGTGTGTGCTCTAGCACTGCCGTTTGTATTCTCAATAGCTGCCATTCTGACTGGAGTGAGATGAAATCTTTTTAGAGTAGTTTTGATTTGCATTTCTCTAATTGCTGGAGATGTTGGACATTTTTTCATATATTTGTTGATTGATTGTATATCTTCTTCTGAGAAGTGTCTGTTTAGTTCCTTGGCCCATTTTTTGACTGTGTTATTTGGTTTTTTTTGTTGTTAAGATTTTTGAGTTATTTATATATACTAGAGATTAGTACTCTATCTAACATGTGTGTGGTAAGAATTTGTTCCCAAATAGTAGGCTTTCTGTATACCTCACCAACTGTTTCTTTTGCTGAGAAGCTTTTTAATTTGAATCCATCCCACTTATTGATTCTTGATATTAATTCTTGTGCTATAGGAGTCATATCAAGGAAGTTGGGGCCTAATCCAACATGATGGAGATTTGGGCCTATTTTTTCTTCTAAGAGATACAGTGTCTCTAGTTTAATTTCTAAGTCCTTGGTCCACTTTGAGTTAAGTTTTTTGTATGGTAAGAGATAGGAGTTTGATATACACAATTTAAACAGATCAATTTCAAGCAATGAAACCTAAGATACCATCAGAAGCCTACCAACCAAGAAAAGTCCAGAATTAGATGGATACATAGCCAAGTTCTACAAGACCTTCAAAGAAGAATTAATACCAATACTCCTCATTTTATTTCAGGAAATAGAAGAAGAGGGAGCACTTCCAAACTCATTCTATGAGGCCAATATCACCCTGATTCCAAAACCAGACAGACACTTCAAAGAAAGAAAACTTCATACCAACCTCTAATGAACATAGATGCAAAAATTCTCTGTAAAATTCTGGCAAATCAAATTCAAAAACATATCAAAAAGAGTGTATACCATGATCAAGTGGGGTTCATTCCAGGGATGCAAGGTTGGTTCAACATACGGAAATCAATAAATGTAATCCATCACATCAATAGATAAGAACCATATGATCATCTAAATAGATGCAGAAAAAACATTCAACAAAATACAGCACCCTTCATGTTAAAAACACTAGGAAAAAACCTAGGGATAATAGGAACATATCTCAACATCATAAAAGATATCTATGCTAAGCCTCAGGCCAACATCATTCTAAATGGAGAAAAATTGAAAGCATTTCTTCTAAAAACTGAAACAAGACAGGATGCCCTCTTTTACCACTTCTATTTAACATAGTTCTTGAAACACTGGCCAGAACAGTTAGACAGACAAAAGAAATTAAAAGGATATGGATAGGTAAAGAAGAATTCAAATTAGCACTATTTGCTGACAATATGATTCTATTCCTAGAAGACCCAAAAAAATCCACTAGAAAACTTCTAGAACTAGTAAATGAATTCAGCAAAGTAGCAGGATACAAAAATCAACACCCATAAATCAAAGGCATTTCTGTATATCAGTGACAAATCTCTGAAACTAGGAAAACTACCCCATTTATAATAACATCAAAAAGAATAAAGTACTTGGGAATCAACAAAAGAGGTGAAAGGCCTCTACAGTAAAAACTACAGAATGATGAAGAAAGAAATAAGACCTTAGAAGATGGAAAGATCTCCCTTGTTCTTGGATAAGCAGAATTAATATTATCAAAATGACCATACTACCAAAAGCACTATACAGATTTAATGCAATTCCAATCAAAATCCCAACAGCATTACTCATAAAAATAGAAAAACAGTCATGAAATTCATCTGGAAAAATAAGAGACCCAGAATAGCTAAAGCTATCCTAAGCAGGAAGAGTGAAGCAGATGGCATCACTATACCAGAACTTAAACTATTCTACAGAGCAATAGTAACAAAAACAGCATGGTATTGGCACCAAAATAGACTTGTAGACCAATGGTATAGAATAGAGGACACAGAGACTAACCCACATAATTACCGTTATCTTATATTAGACAAAGGCACCAAAAACGTACATTGGAGAAAAGATAACCTCTTCAACAAATGGTGCTGGGAAAACTGGAAATCCATATGCAACAAAATGAAATTAAACCTTTATCTATCACCATGCAAAGACTTTTTTGAACCCTGAACTTGCCACTCATCCTTTCTGTAGCTCAGTCTTTTGGGTGTTCTTAATGAATGATCATTTTAACTTAATGTCACTTAACTAAAAATACCCATACATCAGTTAACTATTGCTGTATAATATACTGCTCCAAAACTTGTCTGAAACCATTCCCCTCAAATTCAGTGACTTAAAATAACATCACTCATTATTTCTCAGAGTCTATCAGTCAGCTAGTTGGCTGATCTTGGCTGACCAGCTAGTTGGCTGATCCTATAATTTTCTGTGGGTCAGAGGTAGGTTTAGGTATGGAATAATTGGCTGGGATTATAAAACAGGTGGTTTCCTGTCATGCCAAGGCTGATAGCTACAATCTGGGAGTAATACCTTTCTTCCCAGAAGCTGTGGAGAGATGACAATTAATCTAAAATGTAGTAATGTAAATTGTCAGGAAAAATACACCCTGAGGGAGGAAAGTCATGATGGTCAAGCTGGGAAGAGAGTAAGAAAGATAGTTTTACATTTTATATAACATGCTGAAATTCAAATTCCTTCTGGTTCAAGGTTTATTCAATGTGTCAGGTTTTCCATGCAGGGGATGACTATAATGAATTGACTGAAATCTTAACCCCTGAAAGCTACATCATGGAAGGTAAGGAAAAGTTATTCATAGAGAACAAGTCAGAGTCCCAAGACTGATAAGTGCTTTTCTGTCAGGCAGGGCAGTGTTAGAGTCTGTAAACAAGTCTGGATGGTGCCTGGCAAAATGCCAGAGGGAGTGGTTTGTGAAGTAAGGCCAGCAAGCCATTAAGTGTGGAGATTCCTTATTGGTTGACTGATGTATCTAGTTTATGCTAATTAAGATAAGCTGTGTGGAATGTATAAATACCGCTCCTGTCCTACAATAAACGGCTTCCACTCCTGCTGTATCAAGGTACACAAGTTGTTCATCACCCCCCCCCCCCAGTTTTTTTGCTGCAGCCAGACTGTGGCAGGGCAGGACAGAAGAGATGCTGCAGTGAACAGAAGCAGAGGAGACCAGGGCACAATGGCAGGCACACTTGGTCAGAAAAAGTAGCAACAGCTCATTGGAGGGATCAGCATTGTGGCCAAGAGGAGGGCTTGTGAGTGCACATGAGATGTCCTCTTCAGTTCCCTAAATGATACAGGAAGCATTTGGGGGTCTGGGGTTTCAATAATTTAGCTCATAGGGAATTAATAAGCTAGACTAGTGCTTCTCAAACCATCTGTGGGGAAAGATGAGTTTCTTACATTTCCAAACTATAACTGAAACTGACTCAGACTTCCGTAATACTGTCTAAACAAATAACCCCCAAAGAATGTTTCAAAAATCATTTAAAAATATAAACAAAATATAAGACTAACAAAAAAAATATTGTCAAACAATCAAAGTTTCAAGCACTCCCTCTCCATTTCAATGTTGTATCATTGGGGACTGGTAAAAAGTAATTTGTCAACTGGTATAGTCCATGGACCACACTCAGTATACTGAGTAAGACAGAGGTACGGAGTTTTGTTTGATGATATGAAAAAAATCACTTCTAGGTTTGAGTGTCTACTGTGTTCCAAGTTCTGTGCTCAGCAATTGTCATATATTATCTTTAATTTTTCAAAGTTATCATCTCCATTTAAAGATAAGGGAGCCAAAGCCAGTGAGGCTAGGAACTTTCTCTGGACTACACAGTCTACATCAGTGACCAAGTTGGGATTTTCTTATACTGATGGCCTAGTTCCTGGGGATTGAGAGATCATAGGTCTAAACATAAGCACTTACATTACCCTCCACTCTACAAGATTCAAATAAAAGTATGAGATGACCCAGGAATATTTCCAAAATACCTCAGTTTCCCTTGACATCTTTGCTGATGGCATTTGTTCCTCCCTAAATACAGAGACTTGGAGTTTTGCCAGATTCATTACAGCATTCGCTCAGAACTCAGAAGTCCTTTCTACTGTCACTCTTCTCTGTAGCTCTGCTCCACTAATGTAGGTGATGCCCCTGGTGCCCTGGAACTTCGGTGCTTGGCTAGAGTTGGCTTTGTGATCTTTGAACCAAGTGTGATCAGAGACAAAACCATCCAATTAGGGCTTCATCATGATTTTAAGAGGCTCCCGAAAGACTTGTTGCAGGTTTAGAGGAGATGTTGTGTTGGTGTTTTGTTGTGTTGTGTCGTGTGGTGGTTTTTGTTTTCACTTGTCTACTCAGTTGAGTTACGGTGAGCTGAGCCTACACAATTCACCTTGTCCTATCCTAAATTCAAGGATGCTGGGGAAACCCACCAGGGAAAGCTGGGTCTTAGATGTCCCTCACCAGCACCATGGACAGCAGAGTGTTCCCTTTCAGTTGTCCACGAGGATTGGCAACAAAAGTGGCTCTTAGAAGAAAACCACAAAGGACAGTTTCCAGGGCTATCGCCCAACACAATCAGGAGATGAGGATGAAGATGTTAGGAACATCTGCTGGTGGTTTTATGGGTTGAGATGCAAAAGAAAAGAGATGGCATCACTGTTGGTGGGATTGTAAATCACTACAACCACTGTGGAAATCAGTATGGATGTTCCTCAAAAGACTAGGAATGAAATCACTATTTGACCCAAGTATACACTCCTTGGTATTTATTCTAAATAATTAAAGGCAATATATATATATATATATATATATATATATATATATATATATATATATATATCCATGTTTATTGCAGCACAATTCACAATAGCCAAATTGTGAACCAGTCTCAGTGTCCATCAAAGCATGAGTGGTTAAAGAGAATGTAGTATATAAACACAACAAAGTTTTATTCGGCCATAAAAAAGAACAAATTATGTCATTTTCAGAAAAAGGGATGAAACTTGAGAATATTATGTTAAGCAAAATTAAACAAACTCAAAGTCAAAGAGCATATGTTTTCTCTCTTATGTGGAAGCTAGAGAAAAACATAGGGAAAAAAAGGTGTGGGAGTTCTTCATGAAAATAGAAGGGAGACCAGTAGAGGAAGGGAACCAGGGGAAGGAGGAGTAGAGGAAAAGAGAAGATACTGGGGAATGAAATTGACCAAATTATGTTATGTGCATGCACAAATATGTAAAAACAAATCCCATTATTATGTATAATCAAATGCACCAAAAAAATATACGGGGTAAATGACTCTAGGGGGAAAAAACTCCAGAAAGAAACCCTCCCCATTTCTACCAGTGATAACACAGCAAGGAGGCCCTATCTGTTTGCCAGAAACCAGGCCTCACCAGACACTCAAACAGCCATTGCATTGATTGTGGGATTTCCAGCCTCCAGAACTGTGAGAAATAAGTTTCTGTCAATTTTTAAAACTACTCAGTTTATGGTATTTTTATGGTCAACTGAACAAACTAAGTCATATATTCAATTCCCACAAGGTCTTTTATGATCAAGGATTTCTTACTCAGTTTTGGTTCTAGGACTATGCCTACCTCAACAACCACAGGAATAAGTGGGCTGACATGTGTCAGTGCCCATAGTCTTAGGAACATGAAGTGGGGGTCCTCCCCTGAGCAAAACAAATGGAAGTGCTGTGAAAATCTCAACTCCATGTTAAGACCTGAAAGTAGAAATCAAGGATTTAGAAAGCCTCTAAACTGTACATGTCAAAGCAATCTTGCCCCAGGAACTCAACAGAATAAACCACAATTATGAATATTTTTGAAAGTCTCTGTCAATGTCATTGTCAGGATCAAGCTTACTAATAAATGAAAAATGATGCATGCTTTCAGTCACCAAGATCACTGAGCCAGCCAGGCTGAACACAGCCAGTTTGTTCCCAAGAACCCTGGTCTCCCCATTCAATTTATGTCACTTTTTAAAATTCCAGGCCCACAAAGAAGAGTAAACTCAGACATAAGTGCAAAAATCACACTATTCCTTTCAAATTTTAAAATTTAAGGAAAGAAGAAATTTATTTTCAGAGAAATATGGGCACATGGGCAATATAAAACAAATGTTTTCCAAATTCAAAAAGGGTTCCATCCTGGGCCTGGCCATCTCCTCCACTGTGATTTCCTATGTAAAACATCACCCTGGGTGAACTTGAGCCTGAAGCTTTCTGCAATGGAGAAACAAAGAAGAAATCTGAAAGTCCCAGTATCATCAAGAACTTCCTCCAATATCTCTTCTAAAAGCAACAAGCCAAGAGAGACACTCCTTAGCTTGATACTTGCTATGAGATGGGAAGGTGAATTACTAACACGATGAACTCCTGAGCATTACAGTGAACACCTCTGGAAGTATCTTCTCCACACCTGCCTATCTCTGCTCTGTGTACAATTAACCCTCCCGTAAGTGGATCCCGTAACTACAGTAGTACTGTGTGGCTCTGCTACCCAGTCAAAGCTAATAGGGTCAGGGCTGGCCACCTGGCTTAACCTGGGTCAGTCTGGTCTCCCCCAGAAATCTGAAACTGGAATCTAGATTTCATGGCTGGGATCTTCTCCATAGATTACTTTGTCTGCTTCTGCCACTTTGAAGTGGATCCCTATTACTTTTAACTGAAGGAAACTTGACCAAGTCAGGAGTTCATCAACAATTCGAGGGGTATGCTCAAGGAGAAAAAAACTAATAGGATCCTAATAGGAATGGCTAGCAAAAGTGGGCTCAGATTGTTCTCCTAAAGAACAAAGTGATCCTAATATCTGGAATTTGTGGCAGAGATGAATTTCTCCATTTCTCTAAGAGGGCTGAGTTAAAAATGCTACAAAGCTAGCCACATCAATGTTTATAGCAGCACAATTCACAATAGCTAAACTGTGGAACCAACCTAGATGCCCTTCAGTAGATGAATGGATAAAAAATGTGGCATATATACACAATAGAATATTACTCAGCATTAAAAGACAATAAAATCATGGCATTTGCAGGTTAATGGATGGAGTTGGAGAAGATAATGCTAAGTGAAGTTGGCCAATCCCAAAAAGACAATGCCAAATGTTTTCTCTGATATAAGATGACTGACTCACAGTGGGGTAAGGAGGGAGAGCATGGGAGGAATAGACGAACTCTAGATAGGGCAGAGGGGTAGGAGGGGAAGAGAGGGGGCAGGGGGTTAGCAATGATGGTGGAATGTGATAGACATCACTATCCAAAGTACATGTGTGAAGACACAAATTGGTATGAACATACTTTCTATACAGAGATATGAAAAATTGTGCTTTATATGTGTAATAAGAATTGTAATGCATTCTGCCATCATGTATTTAAAAAATAAAATCAATTAAATTAAAAACAAGAATTTAGAGGTTACCTTCCAGGAGCCAGAGACAAAGGACAGTCAAATCCTTTACTATACAACACTGGATAAAGACATACCTGACAAGATCCACTCTGGGTATTTTTGTTTCAATCTAATAAACCTTTTATTTGATCAAGCCAAAAAAAAATGCTACAAAACAACTTCCTCTAACAAGAGTCTTAAGAGCAAAACAAGTGATTAATGTAGAAAATTACATGCATGTTTAAATGCAAATTTTACTCAAATATATCTGAAAGACTCAAAATAGGTACCAGGTTCTTTTCTCTTAAACTAAAGCCATAATGATATGATCAATCAATCATTAAGTGGACTTACTAAAACATGTTGTTTATGATGGTTTTTCCCCTTATTATTTCTGGATGCAGTGTTAAATTGTGATTGAGAAAATGTCACACCTGCCTATAATTCTCGTGCATCTCATACCATATGAGAAAAGGCCAGTACAAATGGAGCATCAGTCCATTGTGTATGAATATTTCATTACGCTTAAGCTCTAATTTTACAGAGCTGGGAAAGAGATAAGTCTTGATAATCTATTTTTCTGGTGGATAATGCAACCTAAAATTTTTATCTACAAAAATGTCTTTTTAGATTTCAATCTGCTTTTATGCCTTGCTATTGCTTTCCTTCCTGGACCTTGGCATTTCAGCTAGGATAGATACAATTAGATGCTTCTTCCCACTTTCCACTCATGTGCTCTCCTAAGAGTGACAGCTGCCCTGACCTCTTTAAAAGTCAGATGAACTCAATCTTTTCCTAGGAGCCCCAGCTAAAAGTATAGGTCTCTTAGGTCAGCAAAACTCGTTCTTTCCCAAACTCCAAATGGCTCTTCCCCATTAAGCCATTAGTAGGCCAAACAAGGGTTGTGCAATGCACACGTGAAAAGTAAGGAGAGGGAATTGGTATTGATTCTTCCTGTTGTATTCTATAAAACATTCCTTAGACTGCAAAGACCCAGGAAGAGACTGGCTTCTGTTCCAAAGATCACCAAATACATTCTTAGCCTTGAAACTTAATGTTCCACTGTAAATATCAACTTTTCACCAGGATATTATTGATATGTGCAAATTAGAACAAGTGTATTTGTGCAAATTAGTAAAAGTGTCAGTATAGGCAGGCTCTGTCTCCAGGGGCTGAGCTTGGTAAGTGGCCTAGGGGCTGGATTCCAGTTTTCACTCACCCTCTTAGCCACTTTATGGAATGAACAAATAGTACTACCAGAGACACTGACTCTTCCTTTGTGGTTGAAAATCTATCTTTGTATATATTTTCAACTATGGATTTAAGAGAAGTGGTGTAATTAAAGTGTACCACTGCTACAACCTGTGAACTTTAGAAATGTAAAAAGTGGTGCACTTTTGATATCATCAGTTTTAAAGCTCTTTTCCAATAGAAACCTGACTCTCTCTCTCTCTCTCTCTCTCTCTCTCTATATATATATATATATATATATATATATATATATATGTATATATATATATACATATATATGTATATATATATACATATATATATATATATATATATACACACACACACACATGTAAATGAGCAAGAAGCTATATGGTCATTTTATTTTCCCAGGGGAAGGAGGACATACACATACTATGGTTAGGTAGTGTCTCCCAGAAGCCCTGTATAAAAGGCTTGGTTACCAGCCTGTGTTGCTGTTAGAAGGCAGTGAAATATTTAAGAGCTGGGACCAAGAGGAGGGTCTTAGGTCTCAGGTCATTGAAGGGGATTGCTGAACCTTGGTCTCTTCCACTCTCTCTCTCTCTCTTTGCTTCCCAGCCACTGTGAGGTAGAGGTTTCCTCTGCAAGTGTTCCTGCCATGATATGCTGTGCTTTCACAGGCCCAAAAGCAATGGAGTCAACCAGCCAGGGAATGAACCCTCCAACACTATGAGCCAAAATAATCCTTTCCTATCTTTAAGTTGTTCGTCTCAGGTATATTATGACAATAACAGAAAACTGACTAACACATACCTGTAGTAAAGCGCATAAAGTAATCTGTGCCTTTCCTGTATACATACACACTCCATAAAAGTTCAATACAAGATTTAGGACATTTCCAACATCCCACCAAGTTTCCTCTTGAAACTGCACAGGAAATCACTCCTTCCTAAGGCCATCACTTTCTAACTTCTATTATCTCCAATTCATTTTGCCTATCCTTGGACTTGATAAAAATAGAATTAGTCTGTTGTGTCTGCCTTCCTCAACTCATCACAATATTGGTGTAGTTCTTCCATGTTGGAATACGTACCAATACTTTGATCTTTTTGTTGCAGTGTAATATTCCATCACTTGATTATACCAAAATTTGTTAACTCTACTATTGATGGATGTTTAGGCTATTGCTAACTTAGAAATTGTATAATTACAAATTGAATGGTTTCTTTGAATTCAATGAACAGAACTTCATATTTTAACTCAACATTATTCCACAAAGGAGTTTACAACAATAAAATAATTTTTAAATGGAGAAACTCAGAGAATTAAAGTGAAGGTAAAATATCATTCCTAGGCACATAAGCACAATTTGCAATCTGTCCACTCTTTATAGTTGCAATAATTGTGTTTCAAGTTAGTTAGATTTTTGAGCTTCCTGGAAGCCAAAACAAAAAGGGAAATTTGGTGAATTATTCAATTTTTGGAATAGGAAAAAAAACATCAGTCAGGGGAAGCAAAACAACTATTAGCACTAAGTTCCAAGGGAAGTCCTTCCCATGAAATTTTATGACACCGATATTGAAAAATGGAATAAACAATACCCTCAGGGAAGCTCTACTAAATCTACATTAACAGCTTTTTTTAAGGTTAATTTATACAGTGCCTGTGAGACTCAGTACCCACCCAGTACATTATAAAATAGTATCATAGTAGGGCACCATGTTACATGACTATAATCCCCAATGTTCAGGAGGCTGAGATAAAAGGATCACAAGTTTGGGGCCAGCCTGTGCAACTTAGTAAGACCCAGCTTTAAAATACAATAAAAAGGGCCAGGGATTTAGTCCAGTGATTGGTTAGCATGTGCAAAGCCCTAGATTTAATTCCCAGTACTGCAAAAACTAGTCAGTGGTCAGTGGCACTGTTATGGAGTGTTTATGTATATATATAAAACACTACCATATACTCTTAAGTCAGGGTTTGGCAAACTGGCCCACTGACCAAATGGTCAACTATTTTTATAAATATGGATGGTCCCCAACTTGTAATGATTTGATTTAAGTGCTTTTCCTACTTTATGATTAGGCAGAAGCATGCCTATACAAACATTCTGTTCTTTTAGTACAGTATTCAATAAATTACATGAGATATTCAGTACTGTGTATAAAATAGTTTTTGTGTTAGTCAATTTCGCCCAACTGTAGGTTAATGTAACTATTCTGAGCATATTCAAGGCAGTGTAGGCTGAGCTAAGGTTTGCTAGGTTAGGTGAATTAAGTGCATTTTCAACTTACAAGGGGTTTATCTGGATATAACCCAATGGTATGTACAGGAGCAAATGAAGCTTTATTGACACACAGCCTGCCCATTCATTTACCTGTTATCTGTGGCCGCTTCCCAGCTTCTGCTGCAGAGTCCAAGAGCTGCAGTAACACCATCTGGCCCACATGCCTAAAACATTCACTATCCAACCCTTTACAGGAAAAAGCATGCCAATTCCTTTCCTAAAGTAATAACAGAATAGAATTCCAAGTATTATTTGCTTCTTGATTATTGTTCACAGATAGTCTTTAGATACTCTCCACTCCTTTAGTACAGGTGAAACCTTGACTTCTAGCCAATGAAATAAGGTAAAAGTGAAAGGATTTTTCATATGTAACTATATTCCCAAACCAGTATTTTTATTTAATTAAGAGTGATTGTGGGCTGGGGATGTGGCTCAAGCGGTAGCGCGCTCGCCTGGCATGCGTGCGGCCCGGGTTCGATCCTCAGCACCACATACCAACAAAGATGTTGTGTCCGCCGAGAACTAAAAAATAAATATTAAAAAAAAAAAATTCTCTCTCTCTCTCTCTCTCTCTCTCTCTCTCTCTCTCTCTCTCTCTCTCTCTCTCTCCCTCTCCCTCCTCTCTCACTCTCTCTTTAAAAAAAAAAAAAAAAAAAAGAGTGATTGTCCTGTATGGGCCTGAGTTAATCGGGTGGAAGTCAACATTGAAAGAGACACTGGGCCTCCCTAATGTCTGAGAAAATGACTTCTTTCTTCTCCTTACTCTTCTTTCTCCTTCTTCTTCTTCATAAAAGTATTTTTTTCTATTTTTGTGCTAAAATTACAAATTATATAAAAATAAGATCTATATGATGAACAAAATAAGATCTATATAGACATCTATATGATATCTATAAAAACAACTTTAAAACATACAAATTTTATTAGGTATTAAGTATAAGTAATTGTAGATAACCATTTTTGCACAATGAAGGTTCATTTAAATTGACATTCCAAAATAGTAAAAATATGATATTTTTATACTATTTCTTCTATTTCATGCAATTGAGACTGCTGAAACTATTTTTTAACTTTTTTCTGTTTTGTTTTTAGTGCATTATAGTTAAATATTATAGTAAGGGCCATTGTGACACATTCATATGTGCACATAGCATAATTTGCTCCATTTCTCTTCCCCAATACTTCCCCTTTCCCTTCCCTCCTCCCTTCTCCTAACCCTCTTCATCTCCTCTACTAGATATCTGAGACTTCTTTCTCTCCCTTGCTGACTTGAATTAGCAAGCTGCACGTTGGGAGCAAGGCTAAGAAAAGAATTCTCTGGCAGGACACTGAGTGGCCTTAGTCCTACAACCCACAGGGAACTGAATTCTGACAGTGCTCCGGTGAGCATGAAAGAGAACCCCAGGCCCCAGTCAACACCTTGATAGCAGCCTTAGAGACCCTCCAGCAGAGGGTCCACTGGGCCATCCAGGACTTGTAACCCACAAGAACTGTGAGATACAAAGTTTTGCTGTTTTTAACACCCTAAGTTAGCTATAATTATTTCGCATGTAACGTTTTGGCCAATGATATACCGCATAAGTGACAGCACCGTACAAAATTATACAACATAGTGATGTCATAGCATCTTAGTTTGTATAAGTATACTCTGTGATGTTCCCACAACAAAATGACCTAACAACACTTCTCAGAAAGTGTCCCTGTCATTAAGCAACACATGACTATAACTAATTATACAGCAAGAAAGCTAATACAGATAGTCTTCTCAATTTTTTCTACCATTCACATATGTTTTTTTAAACTGTAGATTGACCCAATACCTTTACTTTATTTTTTTATGTGGTGCTGAGGATCCAATCCAGTGCCTTACACATGCTAGGCAAGTGCTCTACCACTGAGCCACAACCCCAACCCAATATATGGTTTTCATATGAAAAACTACCACCATTTTTACAATGAGTTCTTACCTTTTAGCAGTAAGAGCCCTGTTTAGTGGCACACACCTATAATTCTAGCTACTAGGGAAGCTGAAGTAGAAGATTCAAAAGTTCAAGGCCAGCCTAGCCAATTTAACAAGACCCAGTCTCAAAATAAGAATTTTTTTTTTAAATAAAAGGGTTTGAGGTATAGTTTAGTGGTAGAGAACCCCTAGATTCAATCCCCAATACCACACAAAAAAAGTGCACACACACTGAATTTATCTAAATTTAAAGTGATACAACTGGAATTTGCTTCAAAATACTTGGGAGGGGACAACAGAACAACACAGATGAGATTGGCCACATGTTGACAATTGTTAAACTAATTCATAGATTCATGGGGATTTTTTATTCTATTTCTTCTATTTCTGTGTATGTCTGAGGCTTTCCAAAATAAAAACATTTTTTAAAAATTAGACTCAGCCAGGCGCAGTGGTGCATGCCTGTAATCCCAGGGGCTTGGGAGGCTGAGACAGGAGGATAATGAGTTAAAAGCTAGCCTCAGCAATGGCAAGGCACTAAGCAACTCAGTGAAACCCTGTCTCTAAATAAAATACAAAATAGGGCTGGGAATGTGACTCAGTGGTTGAGTGCCCCTGAGTTCAATCCCTAGTACACCACCACCAAAATTAGACTCATATACACAGAATTGGCTAACAGGATGTTGTTACCAATTTCTATTAGAGAAAAACTAAATGAGCTAAATGTCTAACACAGAAAACTGGTTAAACAAATTGCTATATATATATATATATATATATATATATATATATATATATATATAAAATATGTTTAGATTGGTTGCATAAAATAATGATGATGCTAATATTTTTCTAAGTCTTTATTAATTTGATATAAAAATAAAATATTTGTAATTAACAAAAAAACTGAAGACTTATGCAGTTGTTGAAAATGCAGTGAAGTAAATTCAGTTCTGTCAGTGACTGAATCCAGTCTGAGTGCCCTGGTGACTCCTCTGGATAGAGGGAACATAGTTGGGTACCAGAAAGAGAAAGAGGCTATAGTTATGGTTTAGATGTGAGGTGTTAAAAGCTCATGGGTTAGAGAATTTCCAGAGGTGAAATGATTGGGTTATGAGAGCCTTGACCTAATCAGTGGATTAGTCCACCAATGTGGATTACCTGGGTGATAAATATAGGCAGGAGGGTGTGGATGAAGGAGGTAGGTCACTAAGGGAATGCCTGTGGGCTTTATATATTTTTTCTCTGCTTCCTGGTTGCCTTGTCCTGAGTTGTTTACTCTACAACCTTCCACCATGGTGTTCTACCTCACCTCAGACCCAGAACAATGGAGTCAGCCACTTATGGACCGAGACCTCTGAAACTGTGAGCCCTAGATAAATTTTTCCTCCTCTACATTGTTCTTCTTAGGTCTTTTTTGTCACAACAAAAAAGCTAAAACAGTGGTGCAGCCCTTGTGACCCTCCCTGCCCATCTGCAACCCCTCAATCTTCTGCTAGAGGGTCGGCAACTGTAGAGCACTTGTTCTCTGAAGGCACATCTGCTCTGAACATACAGAGGTCAGGCAAGGAAGATGGTAGCATTGAACAGGCAGCTCAAGTTCCACCTTCAGGGACCTCCAGTTGTTATCTTAGGTCATACATCCTCAGATTTACATCATCGCTAAAGTACATCTTCATTTTCATAAAAATCATAAATTTCTCCATTCTACCAATGTCTATTCCCCACAAATCACTTTGACAACATCAGTCAGTTTTGCATCACTGGAAACCAAAATACCCAACCAGAGTGACTTAAAGGAGGAGAGGTTTATTTTGGCTCACAGTTTTGAGATTTAGTTCATGGTTAGCCAATGCCATTGCTTTGGGTCCAAAATTTGATAGAACATTGTGGCCAAAGGACAGCAGCAGAGCAAAGCTGTTCACCTTATGGCAACCAGGAGGCAGAAGGAGAGACGGGGTGGGGATGGAAAGAGAGAGAGAGAAGGGAGAAGGGGGTGGAAGAGGAATAACCACAGGGAAAATGTACTCTTCCAGGGCACACCCCAATGATCCAACTCCTCCAGCCACACTCCACCTACCTAGTTACCACCCAGTCAGTCCATTCAAACTAGGACGGACTGATTAGGTTACAGCTCTCAGAATCCAGTCACTTCACCTCTGAACATTCCTGCATAAACACAGGAGTTTTGTGGGGGGGACACTTCATAACAAACAGTAAGGTTAGAGGACAGACTATCCACATACCAAAGTGTCTCTGAGCCCCATTCTTTGTAATCACTATTCCAGATCACTTGGAGCAGAATGTTCAATAGGTAGTGAGGACATGGTGAATGTCCTACCAAAAATATATAATCACAAAAGAGCCTCACAAGGACAGGCAGACCTGAGAGCAGAACACAGATGCCAACTCTCAAGCCAGCTCTTTCCACAAGGAGTGAGTTGTCCTCTCTGAGTCAGTTCTTTTCCAATCTTAACAAACAGCCCAATTCAACTAGTATATAGGCCTACAGAGCAGTCACACAAAACCTAAAATACATGAGCATCCAATGACTGTGGAAGGGAAGGAGTGAGGGAAGAAGGAAATACATTATTGTATTATGCTCTCTTGCCATTTACAACCCAGAAAAATGTTCCACAGCATTCACTCCTAATAAGAGAAGAGAAATGAGGGTCCAGGTTCCCTGATTCCCAAAGAACATTTAATTGCCCATGACAGCCAAAATATAACAAACCCACCCCCTGAGAAGGACTTCTATAAAGGGGGAGCTATCAAGGCCATGTTACTTTTAAAACTTTTTCATCATAGTCGTTTTATTATTCATATACTTTTAATAGCATCTGAATGATTGTTTTATAGACCTACTACATCTCAAGTTAATGTTGAAGTCATTACAAGTAGCTCCCTTTTAAATTTTTAAGCAGAATAAAATTTTACAAAAAGTACACATGCTTCAGAAATAATAAGCAGAAATTGAGACAGTTTTACAAGGCAGCTTGTACATTTTATTTTGCCACACCTGTATTTGATGTCCATCACAACTATAAAAACTAAAGACTTGGCAACTACCTACAGCCAAATATATGATGTTTTCTGCCTTAAAGGCCATTATCAGGAAGTATCACAGAATAAAATGAAGGAAGACAACATTCTATTTTTCTTCTTTTATTAGAGAAGAAAAACAGATGGAAGCAGTTGGGGAGATGGGATGCTAAACAGGAGAATACTATAAGTCTCAGCATTAAGCGACAACTAAATAAGTCTACTTAAACTACCAAGGTTGACGTGCTCAGTTTAGAAAGGGCTAATGGTTGTCTTTTATTGAAGGGAAATGAGTTTTGTTAAATGTATCGATAATGCTAACACATTAATAATTGAACCATAAATCTTTTCCAATGTCCCATTAGACACACTTTATCATATGCACAATGATGGATTTAATGCTTCTTCTTATACATAGAGGAACTAACAGCAGAATCCCTCCCAGATACAGATGGTTGGGTTCTCGAAATATCTGTTAGAACTTTCAGCTATAAGACAGGAAGACATTTTGAGAACAACAGAATTGAGGGAATAAGGTTCTAAATAAACTTTTGATAAATACTTTTACAGTTACTAATATACAACAATAAGCTAACCAGTATACCTTAGTCAATAACAACATTTTTACACATCTTATATGAGTAATAATGACCTCTGGGCAATGAATATCCATTCCCCTTCTCTTGGCTTCATTAATTTTTATTAAAGTCTCCTTCTTTCAAGTTTCAAAAAGAAGTCAGTGAATTCACTGTGTTCCTTCAATAAACTATAGTTAGAGGAAGCTTTTCTTCTTGTTAGTTGTTCAGCCAAAAGCATTTCTAACATTCAGATTTTACAACCCAGAGCAGTAGTCACCCTCTTTCCCCAAAAGGCTCTCTTGATCTTAGAAATACCAAAATTTGTTTTTTAATAGAAACTCATTAGATAATGCGAATTGATTCATGCATTGAAGCCAACTAGCTTGTTCTTCATTCCTCCCCAGTCCCAGAATGATGGCTCTGATGTCCACATCTTCAATTCCCTGCTGATTCTCCACCATACCAGAAGAGTCTGCCTAAAACGTGCAGCTTTAGGCTGCCCCTGCAAAAACTCTAACTTTACCTACATGTCTACTTGGCTAGACAGTAGTATCCATTATTCAATTAAACACTAATTTAAGTGTTGCTGTAATTAGGTTATTATGTAGAAGTGGTTAACATCTGCAATCAGTTGACTAAGTAAAGATTATCCTCCATAATGTGGGTAGACCTTATCCAATAGGTTGAAGAACTTAAGAGAAAAGGCTAAGATTTCCCAGAAGAAGAAATTCAGTCTTAAGATTACAGAAGTCTCCCCTTAACTGTAGAATATACATCCCAAGACCCCCAGTTGATACCTAAAACCATGGATAGTACTAAATCTTATGTATACTACACTTTTTCCTATGCATATGCACATATGATAAAGTTTAATTTATAAATTAGGCAGATTAAAAATAATAAATTATAATAAAATAGAAAAAGTATAATGATATACTGTAATAGAAGGCTGTGAGTATGGTTTCTCCCTTTCAAAATATCTTACTGTGTTTGCCATAGTTCAGATCTGGAATTTCCCCAAAGGCCCATGTGTTAAAGGTGTGGTTCTCAGCTTGGGGCTCTTGGGAGGTGGTAGAAATCTATAAGAGATGAGGCCTAGCAGGAGGTCTTCTGGTCATCGGGGGTATGCTCTTAAAGGGACAGTGGGACCCCAGCCCTTTCTCTTCTCTTTTTCACTTACCATCCATGACGTGAGCAGCCTTGCTCCACAAGTGCTCCTTGTCATGATGAGCTGCCTTGCCACAAACCCAAAATAAAAACTATGAGCCAAAAACCCTTGTCTCTGTTCCAGTTGATTAACTCAGGTTATTTTAGTAACAGAAGGCTAACAAAGTTTTTTAAAATTTCATTTAAAGGAGTCACTTTACAGCTTCTTTTTGGCATATCTGAATTGATACCAACAGAACTCTCGGGCTTGGGGGCCATTATTAAGTAAACTAAGAGTTACACAAGCACCACAGTACCACAAGAGTCAACCTGCATAACTCTGGACAAAGGGATGATCCACATCCTGGGCAGGATGGAGCAGCACAGAGAGATTTCACATTTCAGAATGATATGAGATTTAAAACTTATGAGTTGTTTATTTCTGAAACTTTCCAGTCAATATTTTCTGACCATGTTTGACTGTGGGTAACTGAAACTGTAAGAAGCAAAACAAAGAATGAGAGAGAACTATTATACATACAGTAACAACTCCTGCCTGAGCTTCCAGTCTACCAGCCTGCCTGAGGATTTCAGATTTTGAAGTTGCCAGCCCCCACAATTATACTCCAGGCCTGACTGACACACCACCTTCCTACCATCTCTATTCCTATTGCTGCTAATTTTTCCCAAATAAGGGACTCAGGCCACCCATCTTAGAAGAGAAATCTCACAGCCCATAGTAAACATCGCATACTAATATATTATGGAAGGGGAGTTTTAAGTCATGTAGATATTTCTATAATTTAACATTCTTCTATGTCAAACTGACGTACTATTAGAACAAATTGCCTCATTACTTGATTGTAAAGCAACTTTGAGAAGACTTGTGTCACTCAGTTTAGAAAGGATACTAGCTCATCTGGAAGCTGTTTTCTCCCACTGGAATTGAGCACATTTGGGAAATCCAAACCACCTTCTCAGTCAAAAGAACAGTGAGAGAAGCTGGCACAGCCCAGGGCTGCCCTACCAACAGCCTAAACTCACTAGAGTCTGAAGCTCTGCCCCACACACAATGGAAGTTACAAGTATTTCTAAAAATCTCCTGCCAGATGTTAACCTTAGCATCAGGCCACACATGGGGAGATTTCCCATGAGAATGACTATTGACTAAGCATGTCTCCAACTAGCTCTCAGAAATCTACATCACATGTGGCTGTGCAAGCAGAAGTTGGGCAGAGGCAAATTATAGATTTTAGAAAAGGAAACCCCTTCTCAGAAGTTAAAGTATATCCTTCCTACTGATTGAGATCCAAGCATTTTATCAAAGAACTCTGGTCATATTTTTAAAAAAGACATTTTAGTCAAAATACTTAAGTCTGATAATCAGAAAAAAAAATAAAACTGTTTTTTCCAAAACAAGAATGCCTAAAAATAATAATGATTACCATGTCATTTGGATTATTATTGGTTATTGATCGAAAACCCAACAATATTGTTATTGTGTTATTAATGAAACTTCTCGATCCACCATGTAACATGTCAGGACTGACAACCAGGAATTGTCATTAAAGTCCTTCATAGGAAGAACCACCAGTCAACCCCGGTCAACCCCAGTCGACTAAAAGATTCCTCGTAAAACTGACCAAACTAAATCTTGATGCTGTCAACCAATGAATATAAGCGGGAAGTCTAAGAAATCCCTCTAGTCATTGGTAAGGGTAAACTATCACAGAGAAACAGGGGAGATGTGAAGCTCCTATAATATTTTAGTCCCCTGGGGAAAAGCACATCCATGCCAATGAGTACCCCTTTACCACTGCCTCACATACACCCAAAACTACAACCCATCCACCTCAGATCTTTGGCCTTTGCAAGAGTCCTTGACAAGTTCTTTGTCCATTACAGATACACCCTGATAGAGTAGACAGAAGAGATCCTTAACCCCCATACTGACACTTCAGGAAATGGAAGCACAGATAAATTTGTGAGTGTCATACAGCATTTACTTCCATTATTTGTCACTGACTAGAAGAATTTGTATCAGGAGCAACTAAAGAATCAAACTGACTTGCATTAAAAAACAATCATATCTTTGCAAAGCCCTGAGCTCTCAGCAATATGTGTAGAGTGATTTATTTGAATAATTACTACGAGTGAAACATTATGCTTTGTTACATAAATATAAATAAGTCAACCGCTCAACCTGAGGGAGTTTATATTCTGTAGAGAAGATGGCAAGTCCACAGCTGAAAGATGGTAGGCAAGAAATGCTTGATTGCGGAAGACAATCCTGTAGGAACCCACACGGAAGCAATCAATTTCAGTGAGGAAAATTGAAACTGAATTTGGGTGATTTCCCCTAGAAACTCAAAAGGAAGGAAGTTTAGGAAACTCAAGTAAGAAAAGAAAAAGGGAAATTTATACAGATGGGAGAATGAGCCCAAGCTATATGACTGCAGACAGAAACCTGAAGGAAAAAGAAAGGACTTTGCCTTGGCTCATAGACTGAGCCGTCTTCCCTGTTTCTTCCTGAGTTTCTTCCCTCAAGCTTGCAATAAAAGTCCGTCACACACAGCAATCCTCTGCAGAATGCCTGGGCACAGGAAAAGAAAAGGACTGGGTCAATGTGGGGGCAAGTAAGACAGACAGGGCCCTTTTTCCTCAGGGATCTGTAAATCTTAGAAATTATAGTTGAAGGACTGTGTTTGGATATTAAAAACTGAGACTGGAGGCTTGACCACATTTGGATTTCCCACATAAAAAAATGTTTGTAAAGCAATAAATTTTAAAATGACAGTGGGGGTGCAAAGGAAGGAAATGACTTTGGAATTCTGTGACACTGAGCTAGTTCAATGAACCTGGGTCCATGCTTTCTCTCACGCCCTGTTGTTAACTCCTGCTGGTCCCTCTGCCTCAAACACCTTCTTAGGGTTACCCAAAGGCTGCCTCCCTCAGGAAGGCTTTCCCACTCTTCCAGGCACTTGTCTTAGGCCGTTCAATCTGCTGTCCTTAACTGCCATAGATAGGATGGCTTAAACTATAGAAAGTTCTACTCACGGATTTGGGGGCTGGGAAGTCCAAGATCAGGTTTCCAGAGTGGTCACAGTCTGAAGAGGGCCCTCTTCCAGTTCACAGAAGGGACCTTCTCATTTTGTCCTCACCTTGTAGGAGACATGAGATCTTTTCTTTATGTTTTTATTAATGTCTTATGTTTTTATTAATGCCTTATAATTATACATAATAACAGGGCTCATTATGGCACATTCATATATGCACACAACATAATTTACTCCATTTCATTTCCCAGTACTTCTGCTTTTTCTTCCTTGCTCCCTCCTCCTGACCCCCTTCCTCAACTCTATTACTCTCCTTCTATTTTTTAATTGGTACATTATAATTACATATAAAAATGGAATCATTATGATAAACATGCACATAAGCTAACTAGCTTAATTTTTATAAGTCCCATTCATGAGGGTTTCACACTTATGACCAAATCACCTCCCCCAAACTCCCCTACTCCTAATATCATCACATTGAAAGTTAGGGTTTCAACATGTGCATATTGAGGGGACACAGACATTCAGTTCAAAGCAGCACTTGTGTGCTCCCAGGTATTTATCTAAAGTAATTTCACTACCTGAATGTCTAACCAATGCTACTCACGGGACAGTCTCTCCACTAGACAGTACACTGGAATCAAGAACAAAATCTTTTCATCTGTGTAACCTCAGTGCCAAGCACATTAGCAAGCACATAATTGGTGCTAAATCAAGGCTTCTACAAATATGGGTAAGATAGAGGGTACAGGACAGGAAGATTTCAACTGGACTATGAGGGATGATTATGAACCAATTAAACAGAGAAGAGATCAAAGGTGACCTATGAAAAAGAAGCAAAGGGAGGTGAGACATAAAAGCTAAACATGGTGGCCTGAATAAATGCATTTATCTCTGCTCTCTTCTGAAATCCCCCTGGGTTTAAGAAATTTAAGAACTTCCTAAGGTAATTTGTAAAAACTAACGCAGAACAAATAAGATTAGAGATATCAACACATTTTTAGAATATGAGAAGTAAATGGAGTATTAGAACCAGTTGTGAAAGATGAAAACCAAGACCAAGAACAAGCTCAGAGTGGACAAGCCAAATGCAACAAAAGATTTTGCCTGCCTGATGACAGACAGCCTGCCTGAGGATCCAAAGCCCAGAGTATTATGAAAATAGCAAAGTTGGCCAAGTCCACAATTTGAGGTACTAGAACCTTCCTCCATTCATTTACACCCAGGTACTACCATCTCCTACCTGTGGTGGGAATGTAGAGAGTTTTCTGCATTTTTTGAACTAGAATGTCCAAAACCTAGGACACTAGACCCTCAATGAATACACTATATGTTTTATAGCACATTATAATTTAAGAATGTGTACACTGTACACTTTCAGCCCCTTCATACCAGATCTTTCAATAATTCCAGCTCCAGATCCTGAGGTTCCCCCAATGGAAAAAGTCCAGGGAGGGGCTGATCACCAGTAGAACTCACCAGCCAGCAAATCCACTCATATACCCACATCCACCCAGAACCCTGAATCACCTTTCTAGTGACTCAGTAAGTAAAAATTGTGAAAGTAAATATATCACTTTATCCCCTTTATAATACCATCTACTTTATTTAAACCCTGAAGATGTCTGGTACTCGTTTTTGAACATTTAAATACCATACTCAAACAGAGAAGATATCCAGAGGAAATAGGAGAAGTCAAACCCAAAATGATGTATTGTGGGCCTGGCATCCCCAGGGAGCAGCACTGAGCCACAATTCCAATCAGAGAAACAGATGGTTTGGTTTGTAATTAGGAAATTCCTGTACTTAAAACCCAGAGTTGAAAGGGACTTCTGCATATAGATGTGTGATGTGTAATGATGATTTCCTAAATTGTTTTTTTTTTTTTTTTGGTACTAGAGATTGAAGCCAGGGGTTCTCTACAACATGGCTATATCCCTAACCCTTTTTATTTTTTATTTTGAGGAAAAATCCTGCTAAACTGACAGGCTGGCCTTGAACTTGCAATCCTTCTGCCTCAACCTCCCAAGGCACTGGGATTATAGGCATGCACCACTGCACTGGCCTATCCCCTAATCATAATAAAATAAAATAAGGACATGTTTATAAATCAAAAGAAAATTTTATCCAAATTTAAACCAAGGAAAAGTGGCACAAGTTCCTGCCCTAAATTTCAAAAGTGGCAGCAAATGAAAGACATGGAAGAATTTAAAAAATGTATGAAGTTTCTGAGGTCCATTAGAAAAAGTATCCCAATTCTTTATAGCCTCCCACTTATGAAAGTTTACATCTTTGGGCTAGGTATGTAGTTCAGTGCTTAGAGTACTTGCCTAGCATGCACAAGGCTCTGAGTTCAATCCCTAGCACAAGAAAAAAAAACAAACACTATTTTACATCTTTGTTCTTTGCCACATGTTGTTACTGCTACCTCCCAGGAATTAGACTTGACCATGTGACTTGCTTGAGCCAACAGAATGTGGTCACAGCCATGAAACAAACATGGGGGGGGGGGAGGTTTGGTTTGTTTTTTGTAAGATGGACAGAATGCCGTTATTTTATTTGTTTATTTTTATGTGGTGCTAAGGATTGAACCCAGTGCCTCATACATGCTAGGCAAGGCCTCTGCCACTGAGCTACAGCTACAGCCCTAAACATGGGTTCTTAAATGGGCTTGTGTGTCTCGACTTGGGCTTTTATGTTGTTGTGATCCCACCATGTAGCAGCTCCCTTCCATCATGGACCACAGGGTGAAAATATGGAGCATCCCTAAACCAGACTGAAAAGCCTGGAGTCCAGCCTGGCTCAGCCAAGCCCAGTCTAAACCAGATAAACCATAACTTACCTGCAAACTCCTAAGCATGAAAATTAATATTTGTTGTTGTAAACCACTGAGATTTTGAAGTTGTTTTTTGTACAGCAAAAACAATTACAGACTTATAACTTAATCCTCACTTTTTAAAAGGATATGACAGAAAGAAAGTGAGTACATACAGTTCTTAACTCCTCACACCTCTAATTTGGAGAGAAGTATGTTGTAAGGTGTCTAGGCAGCCCAGGAAAAGTTAGGGAAGAAATCCTCAAGAGAAGAAGCATGAATTTGCCACTACAAGACATCAAGATCTCAGGAGAGACGAGAAAACCACCAGGGATTAATAGAGAATTCCTAAAACCCCCTGCTTCCCCCGTACTTAGAAATAGAACACCCATAGGCAGAGGTTATCCTGCTATTGGACAGTGAGGGCTGCAAGAAAGGCTTTGCCTATCCACAGCAGAACTCTCCTCCACCACTCCAGTCATGCAGCCCAAACCCTGATCATATAAAAGTTAAAATGCACAGAAAATAATATTCTATCTTTCAGAGAGAAAGACAAATGTGGCTTAGTTGAGGTAGAAAGCAAGAGATAATTCATCTGTAGCACATAATATTGATTATACTCTATTATATTGGTGTGAATCATGCATGCCAACCTTCATTAAGATAAAAAGAAATAGAACCACAAATCCCATATTATGTACAACTATAGTGAACCAATAAAAAATGTGGGGAAAAAAGAGAAAAAAGAAATCACATGGCAGCCAGGCCAACACTAAAGCACAGGAAAAAATATAAAGGAAGAGAGAGATCAAGGGAAGAAAGGAGGAAGAAATGGAGAAGGAGAGACAAAGAACACAATTTTTAAAAATATGCAATCTAAGTAACAGAAGACTAATTTCCTATGAGTGCCTCTTGAACTCACAGAATTTAAGAACATGAATTTAATAAAATAATAATCCAATGTCAAAATGAATAAGTAATGGATGATTCTATAGAAACAAAAACAGGAATCAAAACAACATCATTACAGAAATAATAAGTAGGAATGACAAAAAGACGAAAACAACCAAAACCAAAATATCAACAAAAAAATAGAGCCTTAAGTTCATCATAGCAATTAAAAACTATACAAGCAATTGAGCAGATGATACAGGAACAAAGACAATAATGTGTGCTCCTAAAAAGAAAGAAAGGAAGGAATGAACAAATGAACGAACAAGCTCTGTAAGAATAGGAAAAGACAGTAAAGAAGAAAATTCCTACAATGTAAAAGAGAACTAAATCTGAAGCACAATGGGCACTATGTTGGTGAGCTTTCCATCGCTGTAACAAATCACCTGAGATAAACAACTGAAAGGGAGGAAAGATTCATTTTGGCTCCAGGATTCAGTCCAAGGTTACTCGGACCTGCTGCCTTTGAACTTGTCATGAAGCAGTATGTCACCACAAGAGAATGCAGCAGTATATCATAGCAGGAGAATGTGGCTGAAGAAGCTGTTTATTACAAGGCAGCCAGGAAGCAAAAGGAGAGGCCAGGGTCCCAACATTGCCTTCAAAGACATCCCCTCAAAGACCTAAATTCCACTAGGCTCCACCTCCTAAATCTTCCGTTGCCTCCCAGTGTGCCAACAGCCAAAAACCTGAGTCTTTAGTATAGGAGCTTTGGGAGGACATTTAAGATTCAAAGTATAGCAGGCACAAACTGGTATATGATGATTAACATTATGACACATTCTCAAGAATGTACAGTGGGCTCTCCACATCCATGGATTCCGTACCGGAGATTCAACTGTGGATCATGTTCTATCTAGTTAGACCTATAATGGTAGTGTCTGTACTGAGCAAGTACATTTTTCTTGTCATTATTCCCTAAACAATACATCATAACAACTTTTTTTCAGAGCATTTACACTGTTTTAGGCATTGTAAACAATCTGGAAATTATTTAAAATATGTAGGATAATGTGCATCTGATATATGCAAATAGTAGGCCATTTCATATAAGAAACTTTAGAATCCATGGATTTTTATATACTCAGAGATCCTGAAACAAATATCCCGTGAGTACTGAGGAGCAACTGCATTACACGCCAATAATCAGAGGGGAACATCTCAGGGTCAAAATGATACCCCAAAGGAATAAAAATGAACTGTGCTCAGACTTCCCGAAAGCAGTACACAGAGGTAGGAGGCAAAGGGACAATGCCTATAAGATCCCAAGGGAAAGGGAGATGCTGGAGCCTGATATCCACAGTCAAGTCGTCTTCCCTCCATATGGATACAAAGGTGGACCTGTTCCAACAGAAAAGGACAAAAGAAATGGCATGGGGGATTGAAAGAGTAATCCTTGACCACAATATGCAGTCGATCTAAAGATGAGTGGGGAAGCAACAGGTTTTAAAATGACACAACACTTGATAGAAAGTGTGACCCAGGAATTCTATGACTAGATAAGCAGAACTTGTCTTTTATGAAGCTAAGAGCAAATCAGGAAACAAAACACCCCTATGTAAAAAGTTACTGCGGACTGGGGTGTTGCTTGGCCTAGATAAGACCCTGAGTTCAGTCCCCAGTACCATAGGGGCAGAGGTGCAGAGAGAGTACTAGGCAATGAAGTACAGCTCGACTTTTTTAAAAAACAGAATAGAGAAGCCTTGATAAAAGAATTAGAGGTGGGCATTAGTCCATCTATTTAAAATCAAAAGACCCAAGTCACTGTGGTTACAGAAGAGAATGTACAGTAGTGCACTGTACAGTACAGTAGTGCACACCCATAAACCCAGGTACTCCAGAGGCTGGGGCAGGAGGATGGCAAGTTTGAGGCCAGCCTGGGCAACTTATCAAGACCCTTAGCAACTTAGTGAGATCCTGTTCTCAAATTAAATAATAAAAAAGGGGTGCCGAGGATGTAGCTTAGTGGTAAAGTGCCCCAGAAGAAGAAGAAAGAGACGGGAGGGGAGGGGAGACAGAGAAGGAGAAGAAGAAAAAGTAAAGAGAGCGTAAATATTCAGCCTTTGCAATTTTAAAACAATCAAATGAGTCATCAGGATTCAGAGTAATGAGAAGTGGACAAATGCATATTTCCTCATTTGTCACAGTAGGAAATCAATTGCCCCATCCAAAATTGAAAACTGAAATTTAAAATTTAAAAAAAAAAAAGGAAGGAGCTACCCAAACTTCTCATCATGCTTTTTCCCTTTATTTCTGAGGAATATTTTAGGAACTATAATCACTAGTGGTGAAGAAATGGGCCTGAATCCCGGAAGCTCCTGCAGTCCCCACTCAGTTCATTTTCTCCTGTCAAATTCAAGTAAAGTTGAATTTCAAATATTTCTAAATATAGCTTTCATTTTTATAAAAGTGCTTTCATTTCTATAAAATTATTTCGCTTTTTTGCCTCTATGACTATATCTGCAAACAAGTGGGGAGGAAGAAGAGAAGATTTGGAAATGATGGGCACCAGTTGTAAACAAGGGTTACTTCACACTGGGGTTGGCAAACTACAGCCCACAGGCCATATCTAGAGCTTATAACACAGCCACACCTATTTCTTTACATATTATCCAAGGCTGCTTTCATGCTATACCTACAGAGTTGCTGTGACAAAGGCTGTCTGGCCTACAGGGGCTAAAATATTTACCATCTATACATTTATAGCAAAGTTCGTTGATCCCTGCACATAGATGGTAAAATTTGAGGGAAGGGGGTGTTTATTTTTTGTGTTTGACTTTTTCTTTTTTATTTGCTGTATAACCTTTTTTAAAGCAAGCATTATAATTTTAATAATTTTAATAAAGCAATTTAGCTATTTTTACATGTTAAAAAGATCACCCTCGGGCTGGGGATGTGGCCGGGTTCACATACAAACAAAGATGTTATGTCTGCCGAGAACTAAAAAATAAATATTAAAAAAAATTCTCTCTCTCTCTCTCTCTCTCTCTAAAAAAAAAAAAAAAAAAATCACCCTGCACACCCTTATATGTCCTGGTCTGCTAGAGTCAGGAAGTAGGACAAATAACGTCCTAGCTCATCTCAAGCTTTGTTTCCCATGGAGAAAATCCCCTGCTGAGAACAGTACTCTGCCTTCTGAAAAGCTTGTGTTTCTTTGGAGAAAGCTCAAAACAAAGAAAGCTGGGGGTCCTGGAAATCTCTGCCAGTTTGTCAGGTGCCCATCTCAAGAAGCCAGTTGTGTTGCTGGTTTTGGCCAACCATTTGAGAATGCTGTCCAAATAAGAAGATGATGGGGAGGGAAAGGCAGGAGAGAAGAAAAAAAAAACGTGTTTCTTTTTAGCATCTGCCAAAATTACAACCTTCAGCAAATATCACATAACTCATTAAAAAATTCCTCATTTACTGAAACTAAAAATGGAAGTAGCCCAAAAATCAGAAGAAAAGAAAAGCTAATGAGTCCGGCTCCTGTGTTTAAAATATATTTCTCAACTGCATGCTAATTTTCCTGGGCCCAAGAACAAGCTATTTTCTCAAGGATTCAAATTATTAAATGTTGTGGAGTCTGTGCAATCTAAAGGAAAGTCAGAGTCCGGGAAATTCCATCTCATCCTTGCATGAGACATCTTGTCAAACTGCAAACTAGGAAACTAAAAGGATGCTGGCCATGTGTGACTTCCACTTGGAGCCTCTGCTCTCTAGCCTCTGGGCTACCTCAGTGCTCAGCTTTTCTACCAAGAAAACCTCCCTGACCATGTTCGCAGCCAAAGCATGGGATGAACGCCTGCTCCTATTCTGCATATCACTTCACCTAGCTATAAATTATTAATTAACTACAGAGCATTCATAGGGCACAGAAGCATAATTCTACAGGAGGAGCCATCAGCCATTAGAAACAGGAGAAATATTAAGACCCAGGAATTAAGAGTTTTCATGATTCAAGATGTTTCCTGTCTTAAAATAATTAATAATGTTGATTTTATTTCCTCATTAAATAAATGTGCTTATTCCAAGAACAGTAAATCTCCCCAAGTCCAATAGTCATCAGAATAAAAGATTACTTCTGCTTCCTTTCTGATTAGAAAGTAATTTTATTTTTTAGGGAAAGGGAAAAAAACCTATCCTTTGGACTGTTTCTACTAAAAATGCTAACTGATCACTAACTACAGCTAAAAGCAGAGGGCTGACAATGATTTTTCTTCATACCTTATCTAGTTTCTTACATAATCAAAAAGTTTAAAGATCAGTTGTAATAGGCAAAAAAAAAAATTAACTGAACATGCAACACAGGTGGAAGTTGTCTATGCAAAATGTGTAGGTTCTTGTCATAAATTGAAGAGCTAAAAAATATTTCTTCTGAAGAGTTTACAAATTTTGCTCAAATACTACAGTTTGTTCCTATTTTATTATCAGTCATCAAGCCGTTTCATGGCATCTAGGATATTCCCTGCAATACACATAATATTGACGGCCTGCATTGCCACTGCCCATCCCAATACCACAAAATCCCTTGCAGTGGGCAGATCACATGACAGTCCGTAAGACAGGGAACCCTTAGACATATTTCAAACTGGCATCTCTCAGCTGACCCACAGAATACTGAGGTCTAGTTAGGGAGGCCAGTCTTTCTAAGTGGAGGCACATTTTTCCACCAAGGGTCAGGAAAGTCCAGCCAAGACATCAAGAAAATTCAAAAACAACCAATTTATGAATCTACATTAGAAATTCAATCCCACCCCTAAAGCCCAGACATTCTGTGTTCCATTAGTCACTGAAATCAAGCTAAAATGCCCCAAAGAAAAAAAGAATCAATGTGGAGAGTCTTCAGGGTTTCAAATTATAAGGAAGGTCTGCATATTTAATTTGATTCTTCACATGTCTGAACATGTGCTACTTTGATATAAATATACATGCCTCTTTAAAACTCATATATTGGAACCTAATGCCCAGGGATAGTATTAAAAGAGGAGGCTTTGGGGAAGTGGTATGTTACAGAGATTTTGGCGTTGTCTTCCTCTAAAAAAATGCAGCATTTTTTTCTGATAAGCAATTACTAATGCATCATCTTGATCCTGTTGAGTCTTGGGTTTTGACTTTAAGGCAGATCTATTCAGCTTTGCTCTCTTTACTACAGCATGTCCCTAATCCCTAGGATACAGTCCCTCCTCCTGAGGCTAGTCTTCCTGGGGTCTCAAATAATGTCTGGCTCTCCTTTGGCTAGATTAGGACTTCAAGATATCTCTAACAGATGTAATTTTTAAGTTGGGCAAAGTGGCACACACCTGTAATCCCAGCAATTTGGGAGTTGGAGGCAGGAAGATCACAAGGTCAAGGCCAGCTTCAGCAACTTAATAAATAAAAAAATAAAAAGGGTTCAGTGGTAGTACCCCAAAAGAAGTAAAAGATGCAACTTCTAAACCACTGTTCATCTCTTAGGCCCCTACAAAATGCTCTCAGCTAGAATTTGCAGAGTCTCACTCAGTGTATCTTCAACTAAAGATTTGCCAAGGACCCAGAGTAAATTCCTAAACAGGTTTCTGGTATTATTCATCTTCAACTGCCTTCTCTCTGATACTCAAACCTGCAAGTCCCAGCAGCTTCAGCATCCGTTAACTTCTGTTTTCATTTCCTCTACTCAGCAAGACTGCCACTTTTGCTTGAGTTCCATTTCCCTACAGTATGGAAAATGCCTTGAGCAAATAGACAGTATGAAAGGAAACTCACCCCGTGTGAGTTGGCTATGTTGGTAAACAAAATGTGTTTAAAATATGACACATTTAAAATTAATAAAAAATAAATCCAAAAATTCAAAAAGGGGAAATCTGGTGATGTAGCTCAGTGGTAGAGCACTTGCCTAGCATGCAACAAGCCCTGGGCTCAGTCCCCAGTAATGAAAAAAAAAAAAAAAAAGAAACAAACAAACAAACAAAAGAAGACTCACAGCCAGTAATGTCCACTGTCCGATGCCTAAAAAGAGTTGCTCAAATATTTTTCCCGGTTTTATCTCTGTTGATAGCATGAAAATAAACCTGTTACTCTATCTTGGCAAGAACCAGGAGTCCTGTATATTTTAACACTTCAATAATTTTCATTATTATCAGAGTGGCACAGAGCTCTAAGAAAAAGTCATCAACAAATTTGAAATGAGATCTGAACAGGGAATGAGAAGAGCAGGTTCTTTGACTGCTCATCTTTCACCATCAGTTCTTTCACTGCCCATCTGTCTGAGTTCCCTGAACCTCAGTCTGCAACTCTGTAAACCGTGATGTCTCTTGTAGCTCTAACACATTACCAGGCTTCTACTCCCCTTATGGAAAGGGATTAATGAGATGTGCTACTTCAAGGATAAAATCAGCAGTTCAATGGGAAGCGCAAGTCATTTCAAAAGCTCTCAGCTCATGAGAAACCTGATGATCCCCCAAGCTCTCCAGCAATCCTCTTTGAACAACAGTGTGGGAGATCCTGGTCAAGACTGATGAGAGCCTGGGAACAAGACAGAGAAGTGCTGAGTGGTAGCCTCAGTCTGACTTCACAGCCCAGATTTCCTAGCTTCAAATTCACTAGCAGTGAGGTCCTGTCACTTCTAAGCCTGTTTCCTCAACTGTGAAATGGCTAAAATGATGCTGCCCTGTAAGGCTATACTGGGAATCAAATGAAATAATGTGTTTCAAGGTAATGCGTGGAATACATCTTTTTTTTCCCCACTAATAATTTAAGATGCACAGAAGTTCCTTAGTGAACCCTAAGAAATGGCAACTCATACATTATGGTTTGGAATGTCTTCCTCACCATTGTCTCTGCCATCCTCATTGGACTAACCACCCACCCATACTACTTGAATGGGAAGCAGTCAGTGGTCAGCAGCACCCCAAAATGTGACACCTCATCACCCAACACCCTTCTTAGGAAGTAATAAGATGATTACTTTAGACACACACAAAAAAAGAATTGGGAAGACTTTAATCATTTAACATTACCTCAAGAATGGAGTGCAATAAATCTTTAGATTTTAAAGAATGCGAAGGAAGAATATCTCAACCCTGGTCTCCTCAATCTCTCTACATACCTACCCAAAGTATTCCAGAACTAAAGAGAAGGGAAGGTTCCCCAAGCCACACTTGGTGATCAGCCCCAGAGGACAATGCCAGAACTAGGAGCTTCTACAGAGAACCCACCCAGAAGCACCCTGAACTGAGGCACAAAGGGAGAAGAATCCCCTTCCTTTAAAGGGCCCCTCTACTGACCTACATGGCATAGAACATGGGATTTAATTGGTAGAGCCTGCTCAACGACGCTCCCAAGTGGCAAAGTACAACACTGCAGAGTCACAGGCCAACACTAAGATTGGGGGTGGGGGGGGGTCCCTGCTTAAAAAAGGAAGTTTCAAGAAATTTCCTTTTAGACTGCAAATGTTTCAAGATGTTCATGGATAATCTTTAAAGGAGAAGAAACTGACTCCAAAAGTATGATAATGAATTTTTTGCCAATCTTATGGGTGAAGACCTGAGCCAGAGTTCTGGGTCAATTCACCCCTAGTACAGGCTCAATTCATGGTCAGTGCTCAATTAGCTGTCCTTGGGGAAAAAATGTGAGGTGAATCAAATCAGCACAAAGGCAAATGGGATGTGAGCCATGATCTTTTAGAAAAAATGATGTCCAATAAGAAATAAGCTTCATAAGGGTAGAATTTTTGGTTTGCCTACTACAGTATTGCCAACATTTAAAATAATGCCTCCCACATACAAATAAATACATAATTGTTTAATTAAATGTTAAATGAATTGGGGCAGGTAGTAAAACTTCATAATGTGTCACTCAGTTATGACCCACTGTTATGATCCACTTGCTGCCTAATGTGCAGTCATGCCCCATAACAACAGACCACATATATGACAGTGATCCAAAATTATATCATCTAGTGATATTGTAGCCATCTGGACTTGTGTAAATATACTCTATGATGTTCGGACAATGAAATTGCTTATTGACACATTTCTCAGAATGTGCCCCATCATTAAGTGATGCCTAGTCAGATACACCGACAGCTTGAGGAAAGACTACAAAAGTCTGCTTACCAAATCAGTCAACAACATCTAACTGGGAGAAATTGTGAATATGCTGGATGACTCAATTCAGATAGCAAACAGAAGGAACACAAAGCTAGAAAACTGGACTCAAACCAAGATGAAATGCAATGCACATGAATTCCCTCCCACATACAGGCTGAAATAAAGTCAAATGTAGAAATTCAGGATGGAGGATGCCTGGCTCAACAGCAGCCCTGAGGAAAGGCCTGGAAAGCTGAGGTTGGAAGCAGCCTGAGTTAGCAACATTTGACTCAGCTCAGCCAAATGGAGTGTCCAGAATAGAGGCAAAGTAAGGATGGTTCTCCAGTGCCATTAATAGAATGTCACATCTGGGGTCTCACAGAGGTCAAATGGTGCAAGCCCAGAGAAAAGTGGATAAAGAAGTAAGGAATCCTGAAAATATACCCCCCCCAAAAAAAAAAACAGTTGTTATCAAAAGAGAGGAACTCACAAAGGATATGACGACTGTCTTCCTGTGTGCAGAGCTGCCCTTAGTTCTGTGTACAACCAAAGACAAATACAGGCCCAACAGAAATTAAAAACTGCCTTTAAAAGGGCTAACCATCTAGAGCTGTTGAGAAATACAAACAGCTATCTTAGGAAGTTGCGGTTTCTCAGAAACTGAAAGAAGAGAGATGAGAATTTATAGTTATCCAATTCCTGACCAGAAAACCCATCTACCTCAGTTCTTTCTCATGATAATCCAAGTTAATAACGCTTATAACTCACACTATCTGTACCTGTATGCAGGAGGTTAATTAGCAGAGGAAAGTTGAAATACAGAATCCTAAAAGATGGTACATACATACCTTACATATTAATTTTAATTACATACATCTGAATGTTTTTCCCCCTGCCCTTGATGTTGAACCAAGTCTTTCATTTAAAGATAGATCCGCTAATTGGCATCCGCATGGTGTGTCTTTCAGAAACTCTACCTCTTTGCATTGGCCATGATTTCTGGTTTCCATTCTTCAAGATGGAGAGAGAGCTTAACTCCCATATGCATGAATCTGAATGGAAACTTTCACCAGGTTTTTCTCATTTTTCCCGGGCCTTTATAGTCATCTCTTAATTCGTAAGACAGGCTTTTTAAATCATTTCACATGCTTCAAGTCTTTATATTGCATTCAACAATTTAGAGAAGGTAGAAAGAATTCCATTTCCTTTGGCATTCACATTTCACCAATTTACAGTTTGATTAAATTATGTGGTATATGAAAAGTAGAACTGGCATGAGCAGGTTTAG
This sequence comes from Spermophilus citellus, assembly GCF_964194105.1. Taxonomy (NCBI): domain Eukaryota; kingdom Metazoa; phylum Chordata; class Mammalia; order Rodentia; family Sciuridae; genus Spermophilus; species Spermophilus citellus. The sequence goes on along the minus strand of NC_138183.1, from coordinate 89,294,695 downwards.
GGAAAAATAGGACTGTGGGTCTGCCTGCCCCTCAGCTGCCGGAGCACTCACAGGAAGTTTAATGGCTGTCTCCAGCCAAGGCTGTTTGCATGTGTGGATACCCAGCAGCTCATAGCATAGATGGAAAGAGTCAGGCTGCAGAAATGGTTCACTGGAAATCTTTTTAGAGGCAAGAAAGTTCTACCTTTTGATGCTAAAATGTTCTGACCTTGGAGAAATTAAATAATTTGCCACATATCAATGAGCCTACAAGCCTTTATTTTAAGTCTACAGTCTCCACTGAGTGACGACAGCAGAGTTTGAGAAAACACTGAATGTACAGCTGTCCTTAAAATTGGGAACAGGGTTGCTAACTGGTCCCTCCAACTTGGAATTCATGTGGCTCTTTTTCACTTTTCTGTTAAGACTTTGTGTTTGGGGCTAAAAAAATATAATAACAAAAAAGTGCTATTTTAAACATCCAGTCCTATCAGGGCATATCTGCAACTATATGTGTTGGAGATATTAGGAGAAAATATCAAAAGTCTAGACCTCAAACTAAATGTAAAAAGATGTTTCTGAAAACATTCTGGAGAAATCTGAGTATGAGCCAGAATTAGATGATTTATGGAGCATCATTTTTATTCATATAAGAGATTAATTTCAATGCTTGGGACCAAAAATGTTCCAGATTTAGGATTTTTAAATATTTGCATATACATATTGAGATATCTTAGGGATGAGACCCAAGTCTAAGTGCAAAATTCACTTATGTTTCATGTATACCTTATATACAGCATAAAGGCAATTTTATGCTTTTGGGGGGGTGGGGAGGCAGTACTGGGGATTGATCCCAAGAACTCAAACATGCTAGGCAAGTGCTCTACCACTGAGCTATATAACCAACTAATGCAATACTTTTGATAATTTTGTGCATGAAACAAATTCATGATATGGAATTTTCAACTTGTGACATTACAGTTTCCGATTTGGAGCATTTTAGATTTTGGATTCCCATATTAGGGATACTCAATATGTACCAAGAGATTATTATTATGTTCTAAAAATGTCACGGATATTATGAAGAAAATGTCCCATGTGTGGGAAGATTTACTAGAATCCTGAATTTCACTTGAAAATATTTCAGCAAAGGCAAATACTAAAGGAAAATATGATTCTGTGAAAAAAACTATAACAAAATCTTGAACCTAGGTAGTGGATAAACAAAGGCTTTTTATACTATACCACTTATTTTGTACATGTTTACAGGTTTTTCATAAGAAAAGGAATTTTAAAAGTTTAAACTTGAGGCACCCCATGGTCATGAGGTGAAAGTCATCCACCATTACCTCACATATCACACTGTGTCAGTGGTAAAGACTGGACCCGGTTAGGACAAGCCTTCCCAGGCATAGAATCTGTTTCCCAAAAGGTCCAGCAATATCTTGAGGAAATGAATGCAAATACACAACTCAGCATCTTAAAGAAGTGGATTCCAGGACTGCATGCTTCACAAAAAGTTATCACATAATACAATAATCACAAAATTTTCACACTGAAAGAAAAGAACCCAAAATAGCATCTTCAGTCTTTGGATCCCAAACTTCAAGCGTTCTCCAGGGAGTTTAGGAAAAATGCAGATTTCTAGACTATAATCCAGACCATGAACAGACTCAGCATTAGCAGAACCCTGAAATCTGTGTTTTATTCTATTCTCTAATGATTCAGAAGCCCCAGAATGGGGGCCCTGGAACTTTTTGAAGTGGATTCACACGTCCAATTTCATAAAAGAGGAACGTCACCTAAAAGTGTCCTATAACCTGCCCAAGGTCACCATCCCTGCCGCTCAGCTCAATTCCCAGAGCCTTGCCCTCTGCCTTGGGTGGGGAAAGCTGCTCTTCCTGGAGACCCCTCAGATAGAGTGGGCCCTGGGGCTCCAGCTGCCCCCAGAAAGAAACGCCCAGATCTCCATCTTGCGAGACACTTGCTTAGGCTCTGGGAGTCCCATACCATTCCGGGGAACCCCAGTCTGATCGACTTTTCCTGGCTCTTCCCATCTTATGGTGTTGAGTCCCAATCACCCAGCTTCTCCCTGAGATTCTGCCTTGGTGATATTCAGCCCCTACGCAGCCCTTAACTGGGAGAGGTTCTAAAAGGAAAGAAGACAAGGAAGAGTCAGAAAGTATCTGTTACAGCCATTATTTTCCACTCAGGACCCTATTTTACATTTTCCCTTGAAGCCCATAAATTGAACCTTGAGGGAGGGGCCCAGAAACCACAGCAGGGAGTTCATTAAAACAGGACGGGTTGCCAGGAGCCAAGTAAGGTGAACCACTGCCCTCCAGTGGCTGTTCTGAGTCATCGCAGGCTGCCTTCCTGTTCCCGAGCACCTGGCTCACCTAGGTGAAAGACTTGTTGTGATAGAGCAGGTGGAAGAATCAACCCTTCCCTTCCTTTTCCTAAAACTATCTCATTTATTTTACTAGATATACCTTCACATGGTACAAAAGTCATTAAGTCCAAACAGATTCTGGATTCTGATGAATGCTTAGTTAGAGGTCTCCACTGAATGCTTCATAAAAATTAAAAAGGGCTGGGGAGATAGCTCTCACCATCATCCCACCCACTTTTTTCTTATCCTACAGGACTCTTTCCAAGTGCTCAGTGATGGCTCCCACATCCCAACCCTTAGCATTTACTACAAGTCTGGGCTGATTCAAAAGCACCTAAGACCTGAGGCCAAATTCTGCAACTCCTAGTTCTAAACAGTCCTGAGTACCATTGGATGATGTGAGTCATGTCTGATTTAGCCTCAGCTGCCCACAGTGCCCAAATGTTCCTACTAAATGAGCAATATAGGTTGGACAGACTCAAATAAAACCTCATGGCAAAATGGTTACAACCTTCAAGCGGGTGTCCAAAGGAAGCAATGGAATTTCCTCTGGAGATCTTTGCAACTTGATTAAGTTATAAAAAGTATGTCATGTATAATAATGAATCCGTAATACAATAGAAGACAAGGCAAAGGCCAGGCACGGTGATGCATACATGTAATCCCAGCAACTCTGCAGGCTGAGGCAGGAGGATCATGATTCTAGGCAAATTTGGACAACTTAATGATACCCTCCTTGAAAATTAAAAAAATAAAATCAAAAGGGCTGGGGAGGTAACTCAGTGGTAAAGTGCCCCTAGATTCAACCCCTAGTACCAAAAACAAAACAAAACAAAAAGGGTGGGGGGATTATATGCTTAAGTTTTAAACTAAAAAAGAAGACAAAATGGGATGGGGTTGTGGCTCAGTGGTAGAGCGCTCGCCTCACAAGTGCGAGACCCTGGGTTCAATCCTCAGCTACCACATAAAAATAAATAAGTGAAATAAAGGTATTGTGTCCAACTTTAACTAAAAAAATAATTTTATAAAAAGACAAAGTAAAAACTAGTTAATGTGGACTAATTAACCTGGGGACTGCCTTGCATTTGAAATTTCTTTCCAAAATGTATTGACTATGTGTTTTGCTATAAGTATTATTAGTTCATATAAAGTGGGTCTATCTCACACTTATTTAGGTGAACTACATGTGCCACACTTTATAATTCTTTTATCAGAATAATAATTTGAAGATTATCAGGCAAAATACTTACATTTTTTCTTCATAAAGAAAAGAACCAAAATATTAGCTGGTTCTTCCTTAAGTGATAGTTTTGATAACTAATTGGATGCATTACAGTTTTAACTTTTTTCTTTGTTATGATAATGATCAGTTTAAAATCAACCAAGGAATTTTCTTTTTGATTTTCAATGATGTGCAAAAGGAAGTAACTAGTTGGCAGTATTTGGTTTTAAGGAATCAAATAATTTTTTTATAGAAAATGGAAAGGGATCTGGAATTGTGAAATGTTAGAATTAGTATCTGAGAGATGAAACTCTAGCACAATCCCTTTATGTGTGTGTGTGTGTGTTTGTGAGAGAGAGAGAGAGAGAGAGAGAGAGAGAGAGAGGGAAACTGAGGCCCTGATAACAGAAGTGGCCTGCCAATGGATGGCCCCTTACTTGATTCTATATTCCACCTGCTGGGGGTACAGGCTGAGAGCCCCAAGTCTCTGAGATTTCATTTTCATTCAGTAGCTTCCTAGCTGTGAAACTTCAGGACATCAGACTAATCTTTCTAAGACTCGGGATAAATAAGGAGGTTGGACAAAAGGACATCTATGATGCACCAATTTACCAAAAACCCCTCCCACATGCATAACACTCAACATTAACTATCAGCACCCACAGATTTGCAACATCATCTGTAATATGGAAACCGACCACACCCTCCTGACATTGGTTTTCAGCAGAAACCCTTTCATCTACCCTGGTCTCTGGTTCTCATCCATCTCTCATCCATTGTTTTGCAGCTGTAAGGTAATTTCCTCCACAGCTGGGCCTGACCCCAGGCTGCCTTCCTACCCACTAATCCATGCTGATGTTAAGCAACTAGACTCTGCACAGCTGGCTCAGACATCTTTCCTAAGCAATTTTCTTCTGGAGATATGTGCAAATATATTCACAACCCTCTAGAGTGGAGTAAAGATCCATCCATCCTGTGAATTACAGCTACTTGCATAGAGAGCAGAAAAACCTGTTTACCCCAGGCCCACAAATGAACCAAAAGATACAGGGGAGCCACTCCACATTCCTAGGGCACAGAAGTTCTCTCCACCCCTAGAAAGATTTAAGGGAAGCTGAGCCTCTAGCAAGTCTAGCTGAGATTTAGGTGTCTGGTTTGCTCCCACAGGGCATCTAGAGAGTGTTTTCACAGCTGCCTGGCTTGCCTCAAGAAAGGAACTCCCCCTCCAGCAATCCAGAGAGCAGCCCATCCAGCCTCACTCTTTCCACTTTAAAGGGCTTCCTCCAGCTTCCACCCATACCTCCAGCCCCACCAACTTCATCCCCTCTCCCACCACCTTTCTCCGGAGCTCCACTGCCTCCTTCCACCTTGCTCCCAGTTTCTACTGTTAAAGAAAAAAAAATTGTCCAAGACACTTGAAAGGAGGCTAAGGTAGTAGCAGAGAGACTGAGCTTGTCTCCAAGCCCTGTGCCTGCCCTGCCAGGAAAGCGAAGCTTTCTTGATGATGGCAACTTCTCCAAACAACAGATTTCTTCTCCAAATTTTCATATCTCAGGGCTGAAGTCACCCTTTTTAGATTTTTCCATCCACAGGAACACTCTCTCCAAAATGGAGGCCAGCAGACCTATGATATTCTGGAACCTTCTTTTCCCCAAAACCTGGGCTGTGTCCTGTCCTTCCCTCCCTGCAGCCTCCCAAGACCAAGGTCTGTATGGAGCAGCCTGCTACCCCCTTCAGGCTGTGTATAGGTAAAAGCTACTCCCTGACCTTTTCACAGACAGGAAACAAGAGACAGAGGCGCCATGTTGTGAAAGTCAGCCCAGACCCTGGAGCAGAGCCCTATAGTACCTGGAGTATCCTGCTGAATGACATGTGTCCTTGCCCTCACACACACCCCTTAACACACACACCCCTTAACACACACACCCCTTCTGTGATGTAAGCCCACCAGGGCTTTGTCAGGTGGGTGGCAGTGACGTAGGACAAAGCAGCCTGTGCGTGAAAGAAACATCAATCAGGCGCCCACAGAAATGCCTGTGGATCAGCGGGATCTTCTGGCCAATCCTGGAGTTCAGCCTGACCAACTCTAGTGGGACAAGGGACTCTAAAAACACCTTTTCCTGTCCCAAGCCCTTCCCTTCCTGCAGTAAGACCCATAAAATTCCACTCCAGTCAAGTTCCCAGGCGGTTTCTCCTCAGACCCTTTTCCTGTCCACTCTGTCCGTCTGATCGAGTTCCGCCCTGGACGAATCTCAATAAAGCCTCATTTGGCAGTCCTTCTAAGTCTGCCTCCTTTGGTGGCCACCCGCCTTGCCTGATCTCACAGACTTAATGACCTCCCCTTGCTAGAGGTTAAATACCTGGAACTGACCCATCCCCAGGCCACAAGAGCAGGTGGTAGAACCTGAACTCAAAGCAGTCTACTTCCACACCTTCCTTCCATGCTTCTCAGACAGAATGTCCTGGTGTGATGAGATGCTCCAATTATTTGAAATCTGTTTTTCAAATAATAATTAATCTTTGTCATGTGGGATGGGTTGGAAATGAAGGGTGAGGTGGAGATTCGTGTCCTTCCTTCACATCCTCAGATTCTGACGCTAATTCTTCTCCCCAAGTCCACCTCTTTCACCACTTCCAACTCCACCCTCCAAGCCACTAAATTCTCTTGCAACAACCTCTTTGAAAGTCAAAATACATATACATAAGTACACATATTCTGTTGACTGTCAGAGTCATCATGGAGTTCAAAAGAAACAGCATTTGTGAAAACATTCATCCCCATGTCTGGCATGGTCTAGATGCTCAAAAAAAAATATCCTTTTGGGCTGGGACTGTGGCTCAGTGGTAGAACATTTGCCTCGAAGCAGCGAGACCCTGGATTTAATCCTCAGCACCACATAAAAATAAATAAGTGAAATAAAGTATTGTGTTCAACTACAACTAAAAAATAATTTTTAAAAAATCCTTTTGGTATAAAAAGGAAGTAATAACAAGGATTTGCTAAATTGTGATATTAATAAATGTCACCTCTAGGTAGTCTATCCTCTTGTCCTCTGATTTCTCTGTAATCCATTCATGTGCAGCAGCCAGACCAGATTTTTATAAGCATGTATCTGATTATGTCTAACCTTGATATTCAAGAGAAATGGATCAGCACCAACAAAGACTATCCCAACTCTTATGAACAGAGTAAGGATTCAGGGGCCCCCTTCCCCTTAGGAGACCTAAGGCTTGTTCCATAATGGCTTCTCTTTTTTTAATATTATTTAGTTGTAAATGGGCACAGTACCTTTATTTATTTGTTTTTATTTTTATGTGGTGCCAAGGATGGAACCCAGTGCCTCACACATGCTAGGCAAGTGTTCCACCACTGAGCAACAACACCAGCCCCTCCATGATGGCTTCTCTATCAGCCATTGGCTTGAGGACTCCAGCTGTATGATACCTGTAAAGTGAGTCAACCCTACTTATGGGCCATGGCTGTACCTGTACCCCTCAGCCTCTCACACAGTGTGTAGTGGGAGCAGCTATAGAGACTGAGAAGTGGAGTTTCATTGAGCTCACAGATGAAAGTTGCATAAACGGATTGTAAAAGTATTTTAAACATACATCTACATGGGCAAAATTTGGTCTGAAGCCATGTAACACTTACCCACCATTATCTACCTGCTATGTTTTGAATGACCTCACAAAAACTCATATTGAAATGTAATCCCTACTGTCAGGCATTAAAAGGGTGGAAATTTAATCCAATTATGGTTAATTAATTAAGGAGGGGGGCCTTTGGAAGGTAATTGAGGTTCAATGAGGCCATAAGGGTGGGGCCCAATCCTATGGGATTGTGGCTTTATAATAGGAGGATTTGAGCTAGGACTTCTGTCTTTCTAACCATACCCTGTGACCCCCTTGAAATTCTCATAGTCACCATCAGCAAGAAAGACCTCACCAGATTTACCTGATATTGAACTTCCCAGCTGTCAGAATTGTGAGCTGAATAAACATTTATTCTTTATAAATTATTCAGTCTGTGGTATATTCAGTTATAGCAATAGAATGCAAACTAAGACACCAACACTATTTACTTCCTCCATAAAAAGAATTCGATAAAAGGTCATGTTTTCAACAGAGGAGGAGAAGATGTACATCAGGGCCAAGAGGATGTAGAGGGTCCCCAGGTTAACCCTGAAATTCACAAACCCGTGGCTCCTGGAGCAAAGTTTTACCTGCAAAGAAGCATCCAAGATTTAAGTTTTTTAAGATTGTAAAGTTCATGACTCCAGGACAACTCAGTAGCATCTTACTATACTTTTGAACTCTTAAAAACTATCTTTGGAGTGTAGCATGTGAAAATGGTGCTGCATTGCCTGTCTCTTTCATTCATTCATCCAACATGTACAGAGTCCTACAGTGTGCTGAGAACCAGGGACACAGCCCTGAACAAAAACAGACCAAATTTCAGCCTCTGTGGAGCTTACACTCTACATAGTAAGTTCTGCAGGGTTGCCTAACCTAAATTCACTGTCCCAAGGCAAGACAGACGACCTAGTTCAGATCTCTCCTCTTTTTATAAAGCCACCATCCCATTGCTCACCCACGTGGCCTCGTTTAAGTTTAATCATAACTGCTTCCATAGTCAAGTATATTTCCACCCTCTTACTACCTCACAATGGGGTTAAATTTCAACACAGGTTTTGGTGAAGACAAACCATACCATGGTGCTGCACCACCTTTCCATCCTTTCTAGGCTCCCCCACATTTTTACTGGGTAACCATTAATCAGTAACTGATAGATGGGAGCCCAGCTCCCTGGTTGGAGGTTTGCATCACTCGAGATATAATTGACGCTCCAGAGCTCCCTGCAGGATTATGCTGAGGCCAATAGGTCTTGAGATGGCTCCTCACATGGCTTCCTCCCCTCTTTTGTCCTTCACCCTGGGAGCACTTCCTTAATAAATCACTGGCACACAAATTCTCATCTCAGATCTGTTTCTAAGAGTCAACATGAGACAATATCAATTATAAATCCACCCTTGTCTACAGCAAATCCACTGAGTGTGAAGTATCTAAACATCATGCTGAGTCTGGACAATACCAATAAGAATATGACCTAGCTTGGACCAGAAGGCTCCCACTGCAGTTTAGCAGAACTCATGCTGTGTTCAAAGAAATGCATTCAAAAAGTGGTGCCTGGCAGGGAGCTGAGGCACAGGGAGCCTACAGGATGAGGAGTCAACACTGCCAGGACCTGAGGGGAAAGCTTTCTATAATGAGCCAGCATTGGGTATGGACATAGAATCCCTCCTTCCTTCACCCCTAAGCCCCACATGAATCTTAACCTCTCCCAGTGAAATACTATAACTTGCTCAACTAATCCCATCTTCCCTCTTCCCTCTTTCTTCTGTCTTTGAAAACAACTCCTGCGAACCAAATGCCTGCTTCTAAACTAGACTCTACATCCTGACAAGTTAGGAAAGATACGTTCCTACCCAAGTGGGGAAACCAAGAAATCTGTATGTGGGAACTTGAAGGATATGTGGGGTGTTCATAAAGGCTCACAGGGAAAAATAAGTCCCAGTGAGGAAAAGTCCAGGAAGCAGGAGAGGAAAGATGAGCAGGTCAATGGCTTTGGCTCAGTTGCCCATGGGAGAGAGTAGGGGGAATAGAACTGAGAGAGCTTGAAGGTAACCCAGAATATATAGGGACTCAAGTGCCAAGGTCAGAAATATGACTTCAGGCAATGGGAAAAACTAGATAGTAGGTGGGAGTGGAAAGAATGAGGGGTGAGAGACATTCTGAAAGTCTTGGAGGCTGATTTATGCTGACAGGAGGAAAGGACCAAGACCTCAAAGAAAATAGGGAGGATTTGAGCCCTCAGGAGAATAATAGTGTCCCCTTAGAAGGCAGACATGAGAGGGGTTAAGGGCACCATTATGTGGCCCTGAGCTTGTCACTTCCCTACTTATAGCCTCAGTTTTTATAGTATATACCACAGTGATTAAATTTACATGTTAACTTACCTGGGCCACAGGATGTCCAGATTTTTAATCTATGCACATTTTTTCCATATACTTTAAATCTATATTTTTTAGGATATCCAATATAATGTAAGTGCTATGTGAACAGCTGTTGTGATGTATTGATTAGGGAATAGTGACAAGGAAAGTCTATACATGTTCTATACAGAATATTTTTAATCCGCAGTTGATTGAATCTATGGATACAGAACCCGAAGATACACACATCCTATTGGTTCTATGTCTCTGGAGAACCCTGACAAATGCATACACCTCATATGGTATAAATTAAGTGTAATTATGTTGTAAACCATTTATTTAGAACAATGCCTTGTGTGTATAAATTATTGCCAATATGAAAGAGCGGTTATCATCTGAACTCCCCTGATCAGGAATCCACACAGCAGAGGTGATTCATCAGCAATAATCAGAAGAACAGTAATCATAAATCCACACTCATCTTAAGAAAAACTCTGCACTACGCCTGTGGAAGGCCGAGCGGTAGCTGCTTCATGTTCTGTTGCATGTGAAGCATTTCCCAATAAGCTGGCCTAACCCCCAACTCCTGTGATGGGAATTATCACAAATAATACACAAGAAAATTGCAAGTAATTTTTAGCCCTGTACGGTTAGTAGTTAGCCTGCAGAAATTAATTCATTGCTTTGGCTTTTGGCCCAGTAGAAAAGCAAACCCCAATGCCAACATGGTTCTCCTGCATGGTAGCAAGTTAAAGTCCCATATCTAACCAGACAATCCAAAGGGACACCAAGCCCCCAAAGGACAACACGGATCCCTCACCTTCAAATGCTCTCTGAACCGGCGCTTTTGTCTCCCTGCTGCTTCTCTCATTAAAGAACTAAATCAAAGCCTGACACCTGGTTACTATCTATTTGTAGGAGAGTTATATTGCTAACACTCCTGAGGGAGCCATGCTGAGAACTTCAGATGCCAGCTTCTTAATCTGCAGTGGGAGATTCATGATGCACATTCTAAATGTTTGAAATCATGAGTCCTGTATGAGAGACGGCTGCCTCACAAATGTGATTGACACACATTTACCCACCATTTTGGGTATCATTGGCCCCTTAAGGAGATCTTTTTCCTTTAACCATCCTTCTCATGAAATTCCAATACTACAGCTAGACTGTAATATCTGCTTATAAACTGTGCCTCTGGAGGGCCACACACTACTGTTACAGCTAATATTTTTCCATACCCCCTTCAAGGCCCCATGTATTAAGCCTTTTTTTTTAAGTGATAAAAACCTAATAGACACAAAGGATGTCAAATATATCATAATAACCTGAAATAATATTTGTGTCCCCATGTTTTCTTGACAGAATAATATCACCCCCAAGGGGACCCTTTAAGCTCTATCCTACCTCCATTTGACCTTGGGAAAGTTACTTCCTCTCATAAGGCTGTTGTGGGGTGCAGAAGAGGTAGAAACCCTTCAGATCAGGATGTCTTGAGGCTCTTTTTCTTAATAATTTATTTTGCCTTTGTAAATAAAAAGTATTGCTAACTATAAATTGTTTTTTTAATTGAATATTGTGAACCTTACAAATATGGGGCATGGAGCCAGGACTTCAGGAGGCATCCCAAGCGCCCCGCCTCTGTGCATGAACTTCCCTGGATGTCCTCTGTTGGGAGACCTCTGTCCCACAGTGAAACATGCTGCAGAAGACTAGAGACCTCCTAACAAAAGGACACTTCTACCAAACCAACCTGCTGAAATAGCAGCAGTTGTGGCAGAGATGAAGGGACAGCTGCAGAGAAAAACTTCATAGAACTTACTCGATGTCACTTAAAAATTAGGTGATTTTGTCTTCAAAATATAAAATGTTTTCTCACTCCTAATACATGAAGCCTCTGACCTCCCAAAGAACACAAAGTCCTGCCAGATTCAACTTCACACTGAGGAAACCCTATTAGGACAAAATTAAAGGTGTTTCCTTGGAGGATAAATTTGCTGGCTTGGGAGCAGGAGGAAAAGATTGGAAAACAAACTCATAGTGTGATGGCTGCAGGAGGAAAGAAGAATGCAGGCCGAGGTCTCTCTCCTTCCCCTCTCCCCGGGGTACTAGAGATTGAATCCAGGAGCACTTTACCACTGAGTCCCACATCCCCGGCCCTTTTATTTCTTATTTTGGGACAGGGTCTTGCCAAGTTGCTGAGGCTGGCATTAAACTTGAGATCCTCCTGGCCAAGCCTCAGAGTTGCTGGGATGACCGGCCTGTGTCATTGTGCCTGTCCCCCAGGATCTCCTTCTTATCCTCTTATCTCCCTGTTTAGTGAAGATGCTCTTTTCCTTACTAGAGATTCAAACCTAGAAGTCTGTAAATAAAAGAACATTCAATAAATAGATAAATACTTAAATATTTTTAAAAGCAGAACAAAAAGAGAAAGAGAACAGGGAGAGATGGTTTTAAGCAGGCTGTGAATGATTATTATTCATGCCAGGAAATCATGAGAGTGACATCAGCAAAGTCATCTGGGTGGTTGTACGATACTCAAAGCACTAGGGAAAAAGTGTTTTTTTCTTGAAGTTTCAAATGAAAGCAAAAAATAGGAAAAAATAAGTCAGTCTGCCTAGTGCCTCAAACTATGCTCATGTGGTTTCTTCCCACTTCCTCAGTCCTTCCCACTCAAGTACCATCCCAAAGCTTTTATAATCCAGTTGAACCCTCTACAGGATTCAAACCAATCTCATCACTTTAATGTAGGGAATCTTTAAGGTGGGGAATCTTCTTGACTGCCTGATAAACTCACCAGTAATCTACATGCATTTCCAGGACAACCTGGCAATTGAAATTGAATCTCCTACAGTCAATGAGACAATGTCCCTCCAAAGTATGCACAAAAGAAAACATAGTGAGAGGAAAAACTACAACTACCACTTGGGTCAAATAAAATAAAGTTTTCCTGAAGTCCTAGGAAGAACACTAAGTCACCTCACGTCCCTAGTGCCAAGGTTGAGAAAGTCTGCTTTCTAAAGGCATAGTCCATATGGATGATCTGATTCTCCTCACCTGTGAAACCAGGTGGCCTGCCTCACACAGGTAGCCTTCAGTTCAGGTGATGGAATTCTGCCAATTCTGAGAATATGTGACTCATAGCATTGTTGGCAGCTGGAATATCTCACAAAGCTTAATCCTGCCCTAAACCAATGTACCAATGTCTTGACTTTTCCTAAAGTATATCTCATTAAGCTGTCTTTTAAAACTTAACTAACTTATATCTGAAACCTTGAAATGACTTGTGAACTCTTGGAAACCACATAGGAAATAATCTCCTAGGATCACTTAATCATGAATAAGAATTAGTAACTGGTGGGGTATGAGGATGTTGACAACAGGAGAAGCTTTAAACTATGAATAAGAGTCACACAGGTGTACCCCTGCGATCCCAGCAACTCGGGAGTTTGAGGCAGGAGGATTGCAAGTTCAAGACCAGCCTCAGCTACTTAGTAAGACTGTGTCTCAAAAAGTTTTTTAAAAACAAAGGATGGGGATGTAACTCAGTAGTAATGTTCCTTGGGGTTCAATCCCCAGCAACCGCCCCCCCCCAAAAAAAAATAAACTTCATGAATAAAATGACCACTCCTTAAAGGACCAGTGCCACATTTGGTCATCCCTTAGCATCCATGGGGTATTGGTTCTAGGCCCCTCCATGGACACCCAAATCCAAGGATGCTCAAGGCCTTTATATAAAATGGCAAAGTATTTTTATGTAACAAATTCACATCTTTCTGTATACTTAAAATCATTTCCAGTCTACTTATAATACGTCCTGCAAAGAAAATGCTCTGTAAATAGCAGTTATATTATATTCTGTAGGGAATAATGACAAGAAAAGAAGTCTGTGCATGTTCAATACAGACTTGGTCATTGTAAACCTAACTGCAAGGTACATGTCAGCAGAACATAGCAATTCTGACCCATGGTGGTTGGGTTCATGGATATGGAGGGCTCACTATACAGTTAATAATGTTTTGAAAGTCCAGAATTCCTCTCAGCTGATTGCCTTTCTTGTGCTCTCTTCTGCTATTGTTCTCCAGAACTTTATCAGAATCAGGACGTGCACAGAAACTATCTCCCAAACTGTTTTTGACCAATTTAGAACATACAATTTCCTTGATACCCCAGGCCAAGTAATAAGAAAACAATAAAAGGTCAGACATCACTGACCTCCTTCAGGAATGAGCCTAAACCCCTAAGGAAGTCCCCTCAGAGAAAGAGACTTGACAGGAGGGGTGTGTGTCTTGTCCTCTTCAAGTTCAGGCTAGGTAAACCATGTGTAAGTGGGCGGGGGGGGGCAGAAGATCAATCAGTGTGTCCCTCCATGCTGTACAGTTCCACTCCCCTCCCTGGAGGGACTCAGGGAGAGCCTCTGCTGGAGGACACCCCTGCTGGATTCTCCAGTTCCCTCCCCTAAGCCTAGACATAACAGTCCTGTTTTGGTAACCTTGAATCACTATTTACATTTTCTCATTTTGGACTAGTCAGTTCATCCACAGCAGCTGCAGGAATTACTCACTCCCATCCTACATATAAGAAACACTAAGCTAAAAAGTTGAGTGCCTTGCCCCAAGTTGTCATATGATGGGTGAATGTGAACACTAGAAGACAGTCCCCTTCCTCCTGGATGGCTGGGGAGATCACTCCAGGAATGTAAAGTGTGATGGTGTCACTGGTTCCAAGGAAGTATTGAATCTTCTGAGAAACATTTTGATAATATCTTTCCAAAATGTGCCAGTTAAGACATATTCCTTTATCCTATCTTCAGAAATAACCTAGCCAAAAAAGAATTGCCTTTACAGGTTATTCAATTCTTAATCTTAAGTTTATCTTATGTATGGAGAGAAATTATTATACCCATCTAATAAATGAGTAAATGGAGACCTGAAGAAGTGGTGTGGTCAATCTCATTGCTGTGGTGTGGACTCAGAACCAGATCTACCTGAGTTCTAAAAGGAAAGTGACCACAACACTCAGAGCAACCAAGAGATCTTTATTGTGGTGGTGTCTGATTAACAAGGAAGGAAAACAAAAAAGAGAGAGAGAGAGAAAAAAAAGAGAGAGCAAGAGAGGGAGGCCCGGCAGGAGAGAGTTTTCTAGCCAAAATCTAATGGGGTCTCTGGGTCTTCAAGCTGCCTAGTTGGTGTACAGTGATTGGATCATACAGTAGTTGCTAAGGGTGTCATCTTCAGCCTTCAGGCAGACAGGCCAGGGGTCAGATGTGTGCTTCCTTTGCACCAGACTGGTGGGGGTTGAATGTTCAGCCTAGAGTGGGCTTGAGTGTTCATTCTTGAGGCAAACAAGTCATAAGAAACCAGACGGGTGAGTGTCCAGTGTTCAGCCCACCCTGCAGCTTACATTTGTTGAGCCTGCTCTGCAACTAACATTTCTCCCTTTTTGTTTTTCTAAGTGGCTTGGGGATGGTGTAATTCAAACTGGCTACTTCCTGCTGGGAGGGGGTGGTGTGGGGCACACCTGGGAGAGCAGGGGAATGTTCTGGGAAAGGCTTGGGAATACCAAAGCAGCTAGAAATAACACACATTGGCTATAAACAGTTATCTAGGAAAGGGAAAAGTCCATAAAGGTTCCTTGAAGCCACAGGTTGAGCAGTGGAGATCCTTGGTATCAGCCATTGGTCCTCTGGTAAGGACTCTAGGAAATATCAGAGGTGGCATGGTTGAATCCAGTAATGTTAAGGATGACGGCTTGATTGCAGTCAGTGGAAGGGCAATCGCTTTGACCCATAAATTGAGAGTGGGTGGTGCCATCCTGGTGCTATATTGCTTGGATGTAGAATTGCCATCTATTGGTTGGGAAAGAAGCCTGAGTGAGATTAATGATTAGTAAAAGAAGAAGAGGATTGGCAAAAAATTTTGTGATTGGTGGGCGGGGTGGAAGTCCAGAACTGGACATTTGGAACAGGTGCCTTTTTAAGGTGGGAGACATGGTACCAGGGATAGTGACCCAAAAGCTTGGCTGCTGTTGGGGTAGTAAGCATGGCTGTATGGGGTCCTTCCCAGTGAGGTTCCAACAATTGAGGATGCAGTTCTTGAAGTATGACTGAGTCACCCAGTTGAAGAGGGTCCAATTCAGTTTGTGGTTGCACTGGGATTTAGGCAATGAGTGGCGCAGGAAGGCACAAGACTGCATGTTCCCTTAGAAGTTTGCGTAGAAGTGTGTAGGGCAAATAGGACACAAGGGGAGGAGGAGTGATTGGAAAGCTTTGGTTGGTTAAGAAAGTGCACCCATAGAGTTGCTCAAAGGGGCCTGAGGGAGCTCTAGGGGCTTCCCAAATTCCAGTGAGGGTCAATGGCAGGAGATTGGGCCAGGAGAGCCTGAGTTCAATAGCAAGTTTAGTGAGATGATCCTTGAGAATGCCGTTAGCTCTCTCAACCTTATCTGAGGATTGGAGTCCATAGGGGATGTGGAGCCTCCAAGTCATGTTGAGGCCTTTGGAGACTAATTGAACAACCTGAGAAGTGAAGGCTTGACCATCATCTGACTGGATGGAAGTGGAAAGTCCAAACCTGGGAATGATCCTCTCAACAAGGATGGAGGCGACAGTGTCAGCACTTTCCCTGGAGGTAGGGAAGGCTTCTATCCAACCTGAAAAAGTATCAATGAAAGTGAGTAGGTAGAGAAGTTTTTTGTGCCTAGGCATGTGTGTGAAGTCGATCTGCCAGTCTTCATCTGGCTGGTAGCTCCTCATCTGATGCGTGAGGAGTTTAGGTTTGATGCTTCCTTGTGGGGATACTGTACAGCAGACAGAACACATGGAGTGGACCTGCTAGAGAGTAGTTCTCATTCCTGGGAAGTGAAAGAGGGGTTGTAAAAATTGGAAAAGGGGTCAGGGAGAGTTTTAGATGGGGGCAGAGTCTCTGGAGCTGGAGGAGTTGGTCATGAGTCATAGGTCTTCATCTTGGATATCAGGGATTGGTAGTCTTGAAGGAGTAATTGATTGACCGACTGGTTGGTGAATTTGTGTATCTGATCTTGCAGGAACGTCTGTAGACAATTTAACAAACATGGTCCTATTAGGAGAAACATAAAGAGAACTAATAAGAGTGCTACAAGGGTGGGGGAGCCAAGGTCATACTTGAGTGAACATTCCCCATGGAGACTGTTGGCCTAGTTGCTGTCTCCTCTTTTCTAGCTTTTCTTGTCCTTCATTACCCCCACAAATGACTGTGTTTTGGTCTAACTATTTGGGGGTAGGTGTTTAAGATCAAGCTGGTCAAAATTGACTTTGTTTCTATCTATTGTTAAGAGTCAGCTGAGTTCTCATAAGGGTCACTCATGGGGGACTTGAGAGCAGCTTCTTAGTTCTGCTAGTGCCATTTGCACTAGGATGGGTCCAGGACTTGCTTGACCATATTACAAATTTTCAAAATAACAGTTGTTGTTTAGCCACAGTTGTATAATCCTTAACTCCTTCAAGATTACTTGCTCAAAAACTTCCATATATAACCAACTTACACAGACCTTTTTATCACCTACTTAAACCCTCTTATTTACTTAATCACATAGACTCTCTTATCCAGAAACACTTTTTTCCCTTCTATTAAATCCATACCTAGAACCCTCTAATTTCTCTTTTCATCTGTTAACCCCTTTTATTCATATTTTGACACAATCTTAGCAAATTTCTGAATTTAGGCAAATTATTCCATTTTAAAAAGACATATTTTGTTATTTACAGTACACAGTTAATCACATCTGTTTACCATTTCATGGAAACATAAACAGGTTTAAGTATATAGAATTATACTGTTTTAGGGACGGACAAGGCAAGGCACCACAGATAGCACTGAAGATGAGGAAACAGTTATATCTGGCCGCAGCCAGGCTCAGAGGTCACAACTTCTGCTGCAATCAATCAATCTCCTGAACCCAAGTTCAGGTAGTTTTGGAAATTTATACCCAGCATGTAAGAGGAGGGACTCAGAAGTTCACAGTCTGCAGAAGATCACATAAAAGCAGTTTTTTTTTTTTTTCACTGTTCTGGGCAATGTAACCCTTCAAGGACACCTGAGAAGGGGAGAGCTTTTACTTCTCTTTCTTTCCTCCCCCTGCCAGCAGTTACCATGGAGCCCAACAGGTAACTTCTCTTATCTTAGAAATGGAGACACCTCTATGAATCCTCAGCTCAAGGCCAGAGGGCTTGTTTACATATTTTTGTGAAAAACTAGGGAGGAGGTGTCTAGCATCTGGAGTTCTGACTTTTCCAGGCAAGTGGCCAAGTAAAACCAAACAACACAAAAAGAGGAAGCTTATCTACATTAAATTTTGTTGTAGAGACTCTTTTGCTGATAGTCCTAAAATCAGCCTTGGTGAAGATTTCTGGAGAAGGTCAGTTAAGACTTTTCTGTGGGCCTGGGGGTCGGGGGGAGACAGGAAGGTGGGGCTGAGAGCAGCTCAGGTAGACTTTAGAATTAGGGAGGAGATGTAAAAAAAATAATGGGAAAGGGGTTTGGGACTTTCCCTAGCAAGGAAAACTTGAGCAGTAGAATAGATAGAGCAGAGGGGAGTACAGGAGCGAAGATCCCCAAAAGCCTGTAAGGGACTTTAAATTCTTAGTAACCTTGTTTTCAGTGATAACAAAGCAACTTTAAAGGCTATTTTCACCAGATATAAGATAGGGGTCTGAGGGCACCCCTCAGCTCATTTGAGCTTTGGGTTAGCCAGTAAGGGGGCCTGGTGGGACCAGGTGTGGTCACAGACAGGAGAAGAGATGAGTGAGTGGATGGAGGGATTCCTTTAGCACCTGCTACCTCACACAAGGGGGCAACAGTTTGGGGAAGGGCGGTGGTGTTTTTGATCTAGTATTTGGAAGGGAGAAAGCATGTTGTTGAGGCAGGAATGATGGTGGAGGGGCTGGGGCAGAAGGTTAAGGGTGAGGACCTATTTGAGCCAGGCAATAGAGTGGAGGTTCATCAGCAGGGTCCAAAGTAGTGGATGAATCCAGAGGAAGAGAAGGTTGGGGGTCAGTGGTTGGGGGGGTTGGTTTGCAAGCTAGAAGAATTTGTAGAGGTTTTCAAGAGGTGCAGAGAGCAGGCTTCTATCAGAGCAAGAAGAAAGCTTGGATATAGGGGATGTTTATCCATTTTTTCGAATGCTCAGAGTAGTTGTAGAGACCCCTTAGAATGGAGAGATCCAGAGATCCAAAAGGAGGTCATTTGCTTTGGTTGTCTAGGGGATAATTAGGCCAATCCTGGGTGCTATATTTAATCAATTTGTGGGGTTTGATGTCCGGTGTCAAGTAGAGGGTCTTGAGGTTGTCTAAGAGACATTGTAAGGGAGAGTCAGCAGGCATAGAGGATGTATTGCCCATCTTGCAAACATTATATGGGGAGAGGAGGGAGCTGATTTATTGTCAAAAGGAGCATCCCCGCTAGAGCCAAAAATCAGGCACTGCCTAGTGGCAGGTTCGAGCTGCAGAGATTGGTCATCACCAAATCCTGATAGTTGAGGCTTCCATACTGGACAGGGCCAGGGCCATGGGAGACCTTGACCAAGGCTTTTTGGGACTCCTCCTGGAGAGGCTGGAGATTCCCAGGGCCGGAGAAGGAGAATGGAAGGGGAGGGTAAGCATATCTCTAGCAGCTGAGTCTTAAAGGTGAGAAGACTTTATGAGGGCCACCTAGATTGTGAAGGTCTAGGTGGGATGTGATTTTCCTCTCTGTTATGTGTTCTTAAAAGTTAACAGTCCTTCGAAGATGATGTATGAGGTCTATGCCAGGGAAGAGGAAGGGAAGGAATTTTGAACCCAAGAGTCAAATCTGCCCAAGGAGGGAGTCCATGGGGACCATCATGGCCTTGAAGGCTTTGATGGGGTCTTTTCCTCCCCACAGGTGGGCAAAGAGGTCAAATGCTCCCGACACCACCATTGGGTTTAGGACTCCAGAAAGGGGAAACTCACCAATCAAAGGTCGGTGGTGGATGTAGTTCTGGAGGTCAAGAAAATGGGTTCCGGTCATCTGGTGACTGGTACGTCCGAAGGAAGAAGGACCCAAAAGTGGGTTTTCACCCTCTTCCTGGGTTTCAGTACTGGATGAAAGGAAAGTGACCATGACACTTAGAGAGACCAAGAGATCTTTATTGTGGTGGTGTCTGATTAACAAGGAAGGAAGAGAAAAGAAAAACAAAGAGAGAGAGAAGAGAGAGAAAGAGAGGAGGGCCCATCATGAGAGAGTTTTTATAGCCAAAATTAATGGGGTCTTTTGGTCTTATTGGCGTACACTGATTGGATCATACAGTAGTTGCTAAGGGTGTCATCTTCTGCCTTCTGGCAGACGGGTCAGGGGTCAGATGTGGGTTTCCTTTGCACCAAAGAGTTGGGCATCCAGTTTTCAGCCTTAAGTGGGGTTGAGTGTTCAGCCTTGATGCAAACAAGCCATAAGGAACCAGATGGATGAGGGTCAAGTGTTCAGCCCACCCTTTAGCTAACATTTGTTCAGCCTGCTCCGCAACTAACAAGTCCAGAGCTCAGATGACCTGCGCACTATACTGCTGCCTATTATTTTTGCAATTGAGACATAACATTTATACACTCCACAAGTTTTCACATGTCACCACCACCTAGATCAAGGACAGGACATGCCATTGCTCCAGAAGTCCCCTGGGGCTTCCTTGCAGGTACACCCTCTCCTGTCTCCTGTACTTTTTTTCGCCCTTCAGCAGACTGCAAAGTATTTAACCAGGCATAAGTAAAATCGCCTGTAATGATCACTTGCTCAAGGAACCCACACAGGGATGCCTCCATCGGATCTCGTGGTCACAATGAGGGACATATCTGACTGATCAAGTAACAAATGTTAGCTGGGTGCTGTGGCCCATGTCTGTAATCCCAGCAACTCCAGAGGCTGAGGCAGAGGACTGCAAGTTGTAGACCAGCCTGGGCAACTTAGTGAGACTCTGTCTCAAAAAATGAAAAGAGCTGGGAATGTAGTTCAGTGGTACAGTGCCCCTTGGGTTCAATCCTCACTACCAAATAAAAGTAACAAACATTTATTTCCCAGTGCTAGGTACTGTGCCAAGTGCCAGGTAAGCAGCAATGGCAAAGCCAGCTTTCAAGTCACTGAGAGTTCAAAGATGAGTTGATATTAGACAACTACACGGATGTATAAGGGGTACATCATTAGTAAGCAGCATGTGACAGAGTAGAAGATGTTTTGAAACAGACTGGGGGAAAGGTCAAGGATGCCATTCCTGGGGAAGTGACAAATGCTGAGGCTGGAAAAGCCAGTGGTCAGCATTTTCCAAGGGCAAGAGGAAAAGTCCTTGGGCAGAAAGCATGAAAATGCAAAGGCCCTTAACCAAGCGCAGCGACATGTGCCTATAGTCCAGTGACTCTGGAGGCTGAGGTAGGAGGATCACAGTTTGAGGCCAAGCTCAGAAAGTTAGCATGGCTCTGAGCAACGTTGCAAGAATGTATGTAAAAATAAAAAGGGCTGGGGATGTGGCTCAGTGGTAAAGCAACCATGGGTCCAATTCCTGGTACGAAAGAGAGGGGGGGGAGGGGGAGAGGGAGGGAGGGAGGGAAAGGAAGGGGGAGAGAGAGAAAGGAAGGAAGGAAGGAAGGAAGGAAGGAAGGAAGGAAGGAAGGAAGGAAGGAAGGAAGGAAGGGTGCAAAGGGCCCAAGGAGAAGAGACTAAGAAAGGAGCTCACTCAGTATGAGGCTGAACTTCCTTAAAAGCAAGGAAAGCTTTGAAGGGCCTTACCGGGAATTGGGATTGGTGACACGTCCTAGGAATCCCCAGAAATATCAAGGGGGAAATTAGGGAATGTGGGGGGCAACATGTGGGGCAAGGTCAGCAAAATGTCACTGAGACCTGCTTTGTAAGCAAATTCAGGTTACATATGTGGCTCACAATCATAGGTTTTATTTACAGATACCACTCTGTGGACAGAGAACAAAGAAAAAATTTGTTCTTAGGGTTGTTTTTTGTTGTTGTTTTTTTTCTCTCATACAGGCAATTTATAGGCGATTGAACCCTGGGGTGATTTAACCCTAAGCCACATCCCCAGGCATTTTTATTTGTTGTTGTTTTTCTTTAATTTTGAGACAGGGTCTTACTAAAATGCTGAGGCTGGCCTCAAACTTGTGATCCTCCTGCCTCAGCTTCCTGAGTCCTTGGGATTACAGATGTGCATCAGTACACCAGCCCTATTGGAGATTATTTATTGTGAATGATTTCTCAAAGCACATCTAAGAAAGTGTCCACACATCTTTATAATGATATTTACCACCATATTATTTAGCTTACAATGCTATTGCTGGTTAATATTTAACTACTGGGTCTCTCCAAACAAGTCCATATGTGCTATACACATACACACACATATACCTAAGATTATTGTAAACTTTCCAATATAAAGACATATAGCACTCAATTTATATAAAACAATAAAATGAAGTATACAAAGTCTTCACTGTACTTTCCATGTGGTCAACTGACTCATTTACTGACTTTTTCCAAGACCTTCTCCACAGCCAATCTGTGGTTTCAATTCTACCCTGTGGTTTCAATTCTACCCTGTGGTAAACAGTATTTATAGTCTAGTCCATGAGATTCCTAAAAAAATAGCAACCCATCTAGGAGAATCTGGAATCTGTAAAAAGCAGTTCTCAATTGTATTCTGCTATAAAACCAATGTGATCCTGCAATCTGTACATGTGGAAAAATAAGAATTCATACTCCATTTGAATCAAATGTATGATATGTCAAGATCATTGAATGTTTTGAGCAACTAATAAAAATTTTTTTTAAAAAAAAAAAGCAGTTCTCAAAAGCCCTCAGACCTGGCTCCAGGTAACTCTGTTGGTGGCAGAGAGGGAAGCAGGGTTGGGAGAAGTAGCAAGAATTAGAGTGGGCTCTGGAATGCAGGGATAGACAAAGTGGAGCTCTGAGACCAGAGTTCTCAGGTGCCCAAATGAACGGATCCTCAGAGCGAGAGCAAAGGAGAGAGGGGAGAAATAGGAGAATGGGAAGAGGAGGAGGAGAAGGAGGAGGGAAGGGAGGGAGGGAGGGAGGAAAGAATTCAGCCACTCTCCCCATAAAATAGGGATAATCACTTTGCATGGGATTGTAGAAGGGATTAAATGAGGGTTCCATGTATATCATATATAAATTTATATTTAATATTATAAATCCTTTCCCTATCCCAAAGAAAAAGGGCTTTGCTCTAAGGGCATTTAGGGACTCAGATAAGAATTTTAAGGAGGAGTAATGATATTAGTTTTGTTTACGAAAAATCATTGATTGGAGGGGAGGATTTATCTTGTGTGTGTGTGTGTGTGTGTGTGTGTGTGTGTGTGTGTGTGTCTGTACTTGCTGGGGATTGAACCCAAAGCCTTACACCACTGAACTACACACCCAGGCCCCTAGTAAAATAATCTTTTCAGCCATGTGGAGGTTGAGGAAGGGAGGGGAAGAGGGCAGGCTTGAGGCCCAGGGAAGAGGTAGTCATGGTCAAGGTGAGAGATAATGAGATCAGGGTAGTGAAATGGAAAATGGCATGCACACTTGATAAGAAATTAGGAAGGAGTTTGAACAGGCTTCAGGACTCTGAGTTAGCCTTGATGCTTGCCTTTCCTTCTCAGCCCCCCTCTGCTGCTACAGTGGGTACCTCTCCCTACCACATGTACCTGCTCTCTAGCCCCCAACCCAGGCTGCTCCCAGCACTCAGCACTGCTGGGTTCCCGGGTTCTTGAACTGACAGGATAGGCTCTAAGTTCCTCCACTTCCAGCACTAACCCAGTATCTACAGAACAGCCAGAATGTTACTTACAAATCACAAATCAAATCACATCCACTCCACCTTAGAATCCTCTAGTAGCTTCCTATCACATTGAATGAAATAAAGTGCTTTAACCTGGCTTTCCCAGTTTTCTCTTGCTGCATTACTAATTTCCCCTCCTGCGCTGCTCCAGTCTTTCAGTTTTTCAGCGCTCAGCTCAGGCCCAGTCTAGAGAGTCTGCCTATATCTAAAATGTCTTGAACCTGCTCTGCCCCCACTTACCCCCGCCCGCCTTACTCCATCCTTCTTCCTTCCCCTGCCCCCTCCATATTTGCAAATGTGGGAAACAATCATGCACTATCTTGAAAAGTTGAACACCATATTAATTTATTTTCTAAATATATACCCTAAGAATTCTTGTACCTGTTCTCCAAAAATTTATTCCTTTGGGGTTTTGAGGTGTTTTTGTTTTGTTTTGTTTGTGGTACTGGGGACTGAAGTCAGGGATGCTTTACCACTTAACTACATCCCCAGCCCTTTTGATTTTTTATTTTGAGACAGATTCTCACTAAGTAGGACTGGCCTCAAATTTGTGATCTTCCTGCCTCACAAAGGAAGGGACTACAGGCACATGCTATTCACCCAGTCAAAAACACTCAAAGAAGTTCTTAGCAGCATTGTTCCTGGTATAAAGAACCAAACCCACCCAAAAGTGCATCAACAGAAGGCTGCAAACTAACGTGGTAAGTGGACACAATTGAATAACACGGAGCATAAAAATAACTGGATGATAGCTACAAGCCTCAACGTGGAAAAATTGGATCTAGGAAGTGATGTTGAGGAGAAAAAAAAAAGTAACGAGTTTCAGATGAATACAGGCAGTTATGATACCATTCCTACAAACTTCAAAAACAAGCAAAACAAAGAATGTATACATACATATATATCAAATCTATAAAGGAAAGCAGAGATAATTTCCTAGCTAATTTAAGACAAGGATTCTATTAAGGTTGGCACCATAATACCTGCAGGCAGCTACTTACAACTGCTGGTGCACACATGGAGTAAATGCCATGGAGAGTTCTCCCAGCCTTTCACTGATCTTGAAGATCAAAGAGCCAGGAATGGTGGTGCATCCCTGAAATCCCAGTGACTCGGGAGGCTGAGGCGGGAGGATCACAAGTTCAAGATCGGCCTTAGCAACTTAGTAAGACCTTCTCTCAAAATTAAAAATAATAAAAGGCTGGGTATATAGCTCAGTGGTAAAGCACCCCTAGGTTCAATCCCCAGTGCAAGAAGAAGGAAGGGAAGGAAGGAAGGAGAAAGGAAGGAAGGAGAAAGGAAGGAAGGATCCAGTTCCAGTAAACAATACTGGGCATTACTGGATTAACAAAGTCTGTCATCTCCAGGCAACCGAATTGCAGCACCTTGCCAGTATTTGTAGCATTTTAATCTATAAATTGGGACTGTATTTCAACACAACTTCATAGGGAAGGACTCTTGAATCCGATGTTAGATAACCCCTTCCCAAGGGAACCCACCCCCCGCCATGCACCATAGATGTGTCTCCTTCTTCATTGCTTTGTGACTTAGCTTTAGAACCAGGATGAACGGAGTTTGGGGGCAATCTTTTGCTTTCCTTTATTTCTTTCACAATTTTTATTAAAATATCCTTTGTTGGAGGGTGTGAATAACTTGGAAATTCAAAGTAGAAGCATGTAGCACCCTGAGTATCATTCACTCTACCCCATAGTTACTGTGCCCCTCCTATGCATAGAAGGCTATTCCAGGAACTGTAGAGAGCTTAAAGACAAAATAACATTGCCCTGATTTCTCAAGAAGTTCATCACCCCGTGGAAATATCAGAAGTTTATACAAATAACAATGGTACAAGACACAATATGACCAAAACCATTCATGATGGGGTTAGGAGCTTGGCTTATTGCCATTAGTAATCTGGGCCTCACTTTTCTCATCTGGAAAAATGGACTAAGAGCCATATTTGTACCATACCATTAATAAGAATAAATGAAACACTTATAAACAGTAGTCTGTGGGGCCTGGTAGATCATAGGCTCTTACTAAGTGAACCATTTGTGTGAATACAAAGTATTATGGAATATACTAAAGGGATCAATTCAGTATATCCTGTACCTTAAGGACAAATAAGTTTTACAAAACTGCAGACAGGTAAAGGCAATAATTTGAAGACAGCACAGAGGTGAGTTAAGGGAAGTCCAATTGCCAGGTACAATGGCGCACACCTGTAGTCCAAGCTACTTGGGAGGCAAGACAATCACTTCAGCTCAAGACTAGCCTAGTCAACAGACTGAGAAACTGTCTCAGAGGGTGGAAGGGTGGGGAGTGGATTCCAAAGCTCTTGAAAATTATCTGCCTTTTTGCTGCAACAGCAGTAAATAATCAGGGAGGATGTGCTTAGGAATTCAAGTCTGACTCCATAGATAAGACATTAATTCCTGGATCAGCCAGAGAGCTCAGCCACTGGTCTCTTCTGATTAAGGTTGAGAATTCTCTTTTCCCAATGTCATCTTTTCCCTTTGACACTTTATCCCTTGTTTTTTAAATCAGAGCAGTCTCTAGGGCTCCACCTTCCTAGGCACATGATACTAAACAGGCTCCAATTAGAGACCATTTTGCACGTTTACATTTTAGTCCAATAAATACTAACACCTTCTTGCAGTATGACATAATAAATAAATCTCTGCCACCTTGTTTTTCCAGCCACACAAATTCTATTTTGCTTCCTCCTTGAGTGACAGAGGTTAAGAAAATATAATAAAATTATACCTTAGTTATACTGTCAGAATGAAGTTTTCCTGCTGCATTTATCAGGCCTACAGGAGTGGATGAGAACTAGTATGGGAAAGCCACATTTATAAACATGCATAAAATTTATTATTCATAAGAAACAGATGTACTGTAATAAATTAAAATAAATTCTTTTCTGAAAAGGATAAGCCCTAAATGGAACCCACCAGGAATACCAAGTTGAAAGCTGAGGGTGACATGGATCAAAATAAAGATAAATGAGGGCTACTAGGGGATAATAAAGATCTGGCATCACCTTTAACAAGGCCCGACAGGGCCAGTATTTAGAATTGATTAGGTTTTCTTAAGCTAATCAAAAGCAGAAGGTGGCCCTAGAAGTACATCTACTGAGAAGAAATGGGTTCAGTTGGTTTTTCACAACAGCAAAGCAACATTTTAAAAATGTACATCAAGGTGCAGCTCAGTGGTTGAGCGCTTGCCTAGTATGTGCAAGGCCCTGTGTTCTGCTCCATCCCAGCACAGCAAAAACAAAACAAAATGAAAGTGTAATCATGCCACACTCTGCAGGGCCCTCCACAGACTTGACCTCCTCCTCTGCCTGCTCCCTGCAGCTCCTCCTCCCTGACCAACCCGGAGTTCTTCCTACACCTTCCTGCTCCTGCCTTAGGGCGTTTTTAATAGCTTTTCCCAGTGACTTCTCAACCATAGATGTAGTCAGGCCTTCTATTTCCCTGGGTTCCACATGCAAAGATTTGATCACACAGATCAAAAATATTAGAAAAACTAAATTAATTAATTTTAAAAAGAATGTATTAGATACCAGTGCAGTGGCGCACGCCTGAAAACCCAGTGATTCTGGAGGCTGAGGCAGGAGGATCACGAGTTCAAAGCCAGACTCAGCAATCAATGACCAGGCACTAAGCAACTCAGTGAGACCCTGTCTCTATATAAAATACAAAAAAGGGCTGGGGATGTGGCCCAGTGGTTGAGTGGCCCTGAGTTCAATCACTAGTACCCCCCCCCCAAAAAAAGAAGAAAATATTAGAAAAAAATTGCATCTGACCAAACATGTATAAACTTTCTTGTCATTATCCCTAGACAGGACAATATCACAACTACTTCTGTGACATTTTTACATTGTATGAGATATTATACATAATTTGGACAGGATTTAAAGCATAAGAGAGGATGTGCATAGGTTTTATACAAAAACTATGAGATTTTATGTGAGGGACTTGAGCATCTCAGGTTCTGGTATCTACAGTGGGTCCTGAAACCAATCCCCACCCATCTAGGATACCAAGAGATGATTTTACCCAGGGGGGCCACCCTAGAAACACAGATCCGAGCCACCCTGTCCCTGGCTTCCCAATACCCCACATCTTCTACCGAATTTTTCTTTTTTTTTTTTTCCATAAGCACTAACCACATTCTAACATAATACCATGAACCTATTTGTTATATCTGTTGCTTGATTTCCATCTTTAAAATTATCTTTAAAATCTATAAAATTACTTTTGTAATTTTTAAATTTTAATATTGAAATGGTAATTTTAAAAATCTATGAAAAAAGTAACTTGTAAAGTCAAAGACAAACTTTGATCTGTACCAAAAAAAAAAAAAAAAAGTTGATTTCTACAATTTATTTTAAAATAATGGGACATGGATACCCAGACCACCCATTCTGATTCAAAATGACTAAGGGGGGCCCAGACTAGTTTTTTCTCTGTCAACAATGATTTGAATGATTCTGGTGAGAACTATTATTCATATAGGCCATCAAAGCTGGGAAAGAGCAGTGAAGAAGGAAGAAAACCAGGAGAGTGATGAGTCAAAGACAGGTTTCCAGAAAGTGGACTAGAGCTGAGAGATAAGCACTGAGAAGCAGCCACTGGGCTTTGCAAAACAGAGGCCTGAGGGTCTTTAACAAGAGCAGCTTGAGAGAAGTAGGAAAGTCAGACCTGGTTTGCATGGGGGGAGGCAGAGAGTAAGAAGACACAAGAGTAGCACCAACCTTTTTTTTTTTTAAAGTCAAACTGTTAAAGGAGCGGGGAACAACAGTGAAATAGAGACATGACATGGGACATGTCGTAGTGTGCAGGCAAGGGAGAATCTGAGATTTTGTTTATAATTTTATTTACAGAACTGACTTCTGTTTAGAGGACTCATGGGTCACTGACTTAGTAACAGATAAACCACAGGAGGACAGAGCCTTTGTTTTCTTTACAGGAAGATGGTTCAGATATAGGACTCAGCTAGATCCAAACCCAGGCTCCATCCATTTCCTCTCATGCCTCAATTCTATGTCTCGGGAGTAACAATAATATATATATAATGGGGCTATTGCAAGGATTAAATCCAGGAATACTGAATGCCTGGCAGAGATAAGAATCCCCAATCCTAGAACACCTTGCTTGGTATATTATTTGAGTTCAAAAAGAATATTAACTAAATGACTGAAAGAACACTGAGAATGATCCAGTAGAGAAGAATCTAAATAGACCACATAGGTAGTTAACCCCAAGAGGAATTGTAGATAATGCAGTGCTCTGCTCCCTCCCAAGGACATTTTCTTATCTTAAATACTTAACTCTTCTCTCCTGGTCCTCTTTTGCCTGATGGCTGGAGTGTTCTCTGTGTCCTTTGAGCTTCTCCACCTCTGCTCCAACTACCTAATGCCACAATGTCCAGAGATTCCTCCTGGAGCCCTTGTGCTTCCTATCTATACACTAGTTGATTTCATAATGTTCTGTAGCTTTAAGTACCACTGAGGGGCTCCATGGACTTGAATGTATCCTATTTTCATTAATCTCCAGCTGGAATTTAGTATTTCATTCATGAATAAAGTAGTATTGTAATCCCCGTGGCTTTTCACCAAGAGAAATCACAGACATTTTCATATTACATTACAGTTGTCTCAGATTTCTAAAATAATTTTTAATTTCGTTATTATTTTGTTGTTAATTTTTTGTTATGGTCAATGGACCTTTTTTTAAAATTTTTTAGTATATTTTTTTTAGTTTTCGGCGGACACAACATCTTTGTTTGTATGTGGTGCTGAGGATCGAACTCGGGTGGCACGTATGCCAGGCGAGTGCGCTACCGCTTGAGCCACATCCCCAGCCCAAATTTTGTTATTATTTTGAAATTAAGGTAGTTCTTAGGATCACTAGTCTGTTATTTAATATAATCAATACAGAAGCATATTATATTGTTGTATCACAATTTTTAAATGCCTAATTATATTTTAATATAGTTTTCCTTCATAATCTTTGTGTGTGTGTGTGTGTGTATGTGTGTGTGTGTGTGTGTGTGTGTTGCTGGTGAAACCAAGATTTCTCTGCTTCTGCTGGAGCTGGTGGTGTCTGCATAAGCAGCAGACCGCTACAGCCTCAAAATGTATTGCAGCCCTTAAAAGTGAGCTATGCTGGGCTGGGCCTGGGGCTCGGGCTCAGTGGTAGAGCGCTTGCCTGGCACATGTGAGGCACTGGGTTTGGTTCTCAGCACCACATATAAATAAATGAAATAAAGGTCCAATTACAACTAAAAAAAAATATTAAAATAACCCAGTAGACTATGTCCTCCATAGTCCAGTGTTGCAACAGACCACAACAGCTCATAGCCAACATCTTTCCAGATTCTTATCTCACAGATCCCAAGAGAGAAATTCACAGAATGGAAGGCAAGAGTGAAAAAAAAGTAGGGTTTATTTAAGAATAGAAACAGACGTCTCTCCCAAGGCAAGAGAGGACCTGATAGCAGGTTGTCCATCTGAGGATACTATTCCAGGGGTTTATATTGCACTGGGGTCAATGCTATGGGTCCAAATTCATGCTAATCAGGGTTGGAAAAGTACTAGTGCTACTGGTTAGCCTTGCAGTCCCATTCAGGCCTGCTCCACTTCCATTTCTCCCAGCTTGTTGGGAATCAGGAGGCTGAGATCACCTCATCATGAATGCTTGGTGTTGCAGGCGGCAGTGCTGTGTGGAGCAGGTGCCCACACAGGCTCAGGCAGGAATGCCTCAGCACAACAGGTCAATGCACCCTGGCTTGCCACAGCCCTGGCTATCTGGGCCTCAGGCTCATGTTGGCATGGCGGGCTCTGCATGGCCCCTGCACATGTAGGCTTCACTACCTGTGCTTCAGCCCTCCCAAGCCACTGTTCTGCAGCTCCATGGCTGCTTCACTGCAGCTTCTCAGCAGGTATCAGTGGGCTGGCTATGTGGTTCAGTAGCTGGGAAATCATGTCACCAGAGATCAAGCCCAATACCTTGCATGTGCTAGGCAAGTACTCTACCACTGAGCTACATCTCCAGCACTCTCCTTATTGTCTGCCTTTGTTGCTATTGTTTGGCTTATTGTTAATTATTTTGTTTTTAACCTGTTAATATTAAAGCTTTATAGCCTTAAAAAAAAGAAGAAGAAGTAGAAATAAGGACTGGGATGTAGCTCCAGGGTAAAGCATACTTGGGTTCAAGCCTCAGTACCAAAAAAAAAAGAAAGAAAGAAAGAAAAAAAAAATCTCCCAATGGCTTCCCCATTAAGAAGATAACTCCTCCTTTTGCTTTATAGTCTGGCATTCTGAATTTGGGGGTTCTGCATCTAAACTTTCAACTCAGGACAAATCAAAAACGATTTGTGGGAGGCTGAGGATTGTAACTTTGAACCCAGCCTCTGCAATTTAGCCAGACCTTGTCTAAAACTAAGGAATAAAAGGCAAGGGATATGGGGTTGAAGCTCAGTGGTAAAGTGCTTGCTTAGCATCATGAGGCCCTGGGTTCAATCCTATGTAACACACACACACACACACACACACACACACACACACACAATGTTTAAATTGCACCTGTACCAAACATGTTGACTTTTTCTTGTCACTATTCCACTAAACAACATAGGATAGCAACTATTTACATAACTTTTACATTGTGTTATGTATTTAAATAACCAAAAGGTGATTTAAAGTATGGGAGTATGTGCATAGAATATAAGCAAATACTGTACCATTTTATATAAGGGACTTGAACACCCAGGGATCTTAGTATATATGGTGGGAGGGCTCCCTAATATCCACACATACTGAGGGAAAAGTGCATTTTCTGCTGGTCTAGCCACAAACACCCGCAGTTTCCTTCCCACATCAAGATATTGACATGAAATTAATCTTTAAATTTTTTACAATTCCATACTTTAAAATGAGGTCCTGTTAGCTCTTCTTAGGTTCTGTCCCCAGATTTATTCCTTGGCTTTCAGTTCTGTCCCCAAAACATTTTAATTTGGTAGTCCTGTTGTAAACCTTGATTGATATTCATATGCACACCATCTCCAAATACACTCACAAATAGGATAATGGTACAAACACTGTTCTGAATCTTTTTTTCTGTACATACTTTGCAAAATTCTTTTCTATCAGTTCTTATAGATGTGCCTTACCCTTCTGTTATTATTTCATGATATGACTGTACCATAATTCACCATTTTCCCAAAAGCTATTCTATTTTTTTTATTACTATTAATGGTATAATGGACATTTCTGTATGTGTGAATTTAGGATTTGTGTATTTATATAAGATGAATTGTAATCCCAGCTCCTCAGGAGGCTGATGCAGGAAGATCACAAGTTGGAGGTCAGCCTGAGAAATTTAGCGAGACCCAGTCTCAAATTTAAAAAGGGAGTGTGGTTCCTAGGGATGGTAGAACGTTCCTGGGTTCAGTCCAGGAACTTTTTAGTGCAGAAATAACTATTATTTATGAACTATTACTCATAAAATGCTCTAACCTCCCCCCCCCATGAGAGGCAGAGGGGTTAAGGGCCCACTTAATAGCTTAATAGCTGCCAAGGGCTAAAGCCACAGGTCCTCTCCTCCCTCAACACAGGGCAAGCTGTGTGTCCTCGACCCCTAAACTAGGCCAAAAGATCTGAATGGTGTGGAGCTGACCAGTCCTTCTCACCCTCTGTGAAGCACTTGTGGGGTACTTGGTGCCTCCTGACCTTCACCTTTTCACACATAAGGCCGAATACCCCCAGGCCCACTGCTG
The DNA here is from genome assembly GCF_964194105.1 of Spermophilus citellus. Taxonomy (NCBI): domain Eukaryota; kingdom Metazoa; phylum Chordata; class Mammalia; order Rodentia; family Sciuridae; genus Spermophilus; species Spermophilus citellus. Next base: position 89,262,498 of record NC_138183.1, on the reverse strand, counting down.
CAGGACTGAGGGGCCCCTCTCAGTAGCCTGGAGCCAGGCTCCCTTACCTGCTCCCTCACTGGTGACTGATTCCAAGTATTAGTTTCTGGTTGTACAGAAAGTCCACACCTTACCATGGTTCAACTTGGGAGTTTTTACTTTACAATGGTGGAAAAGCAATACCAAATCAGCAGAAAATGTACTTTTGATTTTGAAATTATCAGATTATTTCTCAAGCTAGCAACATGCAGTACCATCCTCTCAGGAGGCTGGTAAGGAGCAGAGAAGCCATGGCTCCAAGTGGGGAAACAACTGTCTCCTGTGTGCTCTGTTGCTAAGCAGGAAGTTTAGTAGGCAAGGTGTGATTTTAAAAAGCATTTCTACTTAGGGTGTTTTCAATTTATTTTGGCCTTATTTTAACCCCATCGCAAGTCAAAGAGCATCTGTTTACACTACTTTTAACTGAGTGTATCCAGAGAAAATCATCATGCCCGTGGGTTAAACTTTGGATTTCAGAGTCTGTCTTCTTGGGCTCAATTTCTGCCTTTGCCACTTATTAGCCAAACAACTTGAGCCAGCGTACTTGACACCCCTGAGTTTCATTTTCCTTTTCCGAAAGAGAGACAATTATAGTACCTGCCTCAGGGTGGTTGTGAGAATTAAATGAGGTATTATGTGAGTTTAAGAGAGAAAATGCTCTTCACAGTTAAAAGCTCACAGGGGTGGGGGACTCCATCTTGCCTAGTGGATTTGAATGAGGCTCTAACAAGAACTGGCAGGATAACTAATCCACCTGCACTCAGCTGCCTTGAATTTGAACTGGGAATAAGGGATTCAGGCTTTTCTGAGGATTAAAGAGATAAGGGCATTTAGAAAAATACCTGGTAGATAATAGCACAGAAGTGATTGTTATTATGCACTATTTTCTCCAGGTATCAGAAGAATATCAATACAAGGTAGATGCTCTGTTTACTCAAAGGCATAGTCAATAATTTTTAAAGAACTGTTTGAAGCTAGACATGGTGGCACACACCTGTAATCCCAGAGACTTGAAATTCTCAGACAGGAGGATCACAAGTTTTAGGCCAGTAAGCTCAGTAAGTCTGAGCAACTTAGTGAGACCTATCTCAAATTAAAAAATAAAAAGGGCTGGGGTGTAGCTCAGTGGTAGAGTACCCCTGGATTCAATCCCCAGTGCTTAAAAAAAGAAAAAGAAAAACAATTATTAGAAAACATTTTCTTACCAGTTAATTATTTTGTAGAACTAGTCAAAAAAAATGTATTCTTAACAAGAAAAAGCAGTACTGCCACACACTGGCAGAGAATTTACATAGTACCCTGCATAGTGCTAGGCTCTTTGCTTTCAAGGATTTCATAGATCATCAGAGGAAATAAAGTAGACAATTGCAATAAAGTGCATTTAGCTCAAGGTATACTACTACTTTGCTCTCTTAATCCTCACAGCCACAAATTAATCTCCGCATGTAAGAGGGGAATAAGAGACACAGATGAAATTAAATGGGATGAATCCCCTATGTGAGATTTTTTGCTTTGTTTTGTTCTTTCGCAGTAGTAGGTATTGCACCCAGGGGTGCTCTACCACTGAACTACATCCCCAGACCTTTTTACTTTTTATTTTGAGACAGGGTCTTACTAGATTGCTGAGGCTGGCCTTGAACTTGAGATCCTGAGTCATTGGGATTACAGGCATGCACCACCATATGAGTTTTAGAGTTCTCCTATAACTGCTTTATTAACATCACCTTAGAAATATTTGGATGATCCAATTTTGGCATATGGACTCTCCTTTTGTTCCCTTCATTATTCTAGCTTGGGTTTTCTATACAGAGTAAGTCCACTGCCTGTTGTAAACCACATAAGGGCCTTAGAGCCTCACTACAATATAAATGGAAGCAGCATAATGGGGCATGAAGCTCAGGATATGGACCTAGGTGGGTGCTCCTGGTAATTGGGCAGATCTTCAGAGCCTGGCCTGTGTCACCCAGGGAAGTCAGGACAGCAGGAGACTGTGCACCTGGTAGATTGCATGTGGACAATAAAGGGGAGACGAGCTGTGGGAGCACTGTTGCACACAGAGAAACAGCCTGTGCAAAGTACTGTGGGAAGTCTAACATGATATAGAGACCACGAGGTATTCCTTGTGACTGAACAAATCATGTTGGGGATTAAAAAGTAATGGGATGGGTTCGGTCTTTGTTTTTCTGTTTTGTTTTTTGTTTTTGTTTTTTGTTTTTCCCCTGTGAGCAATAGTGAGCCACTGAAGATCATTGAGCAGGGGAAGGGCATGATCAAATGTCCATGTGTGAAATACCCCTTACGTAGTCATGGGAAGATAAACTGGAAGAGTAAGGGCTAGAGGCAAGAAGTTGAGAAAGGAACTATGGCAATGGTTCAGGTGACAAGAGGTAATAGAACTGGGAAGGCAGTGGAGAGATCTTCAGGAAGCCAGGAAACAGGAGGTACAAACTGGAGACTAGTTGGGTGTAAGAAGTGAGAGTAAAGTAACAAGTGAGAGTCTCCCCAAGGTTCTGGCTTAGGAAGCAGGGTGAATGGCCCTGCAATGTGCAGCAGAAATAAAACAGGAATGGACCCTGCTTGTGGGGTCTGATTCCAGGTTCAGACTATCCAAGTGGAAGCATCCAATAAGGAGTGTGCAAACATGGGTGTAAGCATCTGCATCTGAAGACTTGTCTCCTAGCATCTCTCCACTGGTACTTCTGGGGTTACAGGTTCTTAAAAATGATCTTGAAAACTTAACATCTTGTCTCCAGAAAATCCTGGACAGAGAATTCCCTTCCTCTGAAAAGCCCTACATGACAAAACGCTGGTAAAGGAAGAGGACAGCCTGGGGGCATTCACAGTCCCAGGGTGAGTAGAGGAAGGGGAGCCACACAGGCCATTTAAAAGGTGTGGGCAAAAAACAAATGTGGCATATATACACAATGGAATTTTACTCAGCATTTAAAAGAAACAAAACCATGGCATTTGCAGGTAAATGGATGGCTTTGGAGAAGATAATGCTAAGTGAAGTCTGCCAATCCCCCAAAAAACAAATGTGGAATGTTTTCTCTAATATAAGGAGGCTGACTCATAGTGGGGTTGGGATCATGGAGCATGGGAGGAAGAGATGAATTCTAGATAGGGTAGAGGGGTGGGAGGGAAAGGGAAGGGGGCAGGGGATTAGCAAGGATGGTGGAATGTGATGGACATCATTATACAAACTACATGTATGAAGACTTGAACTGGGTGTCAACATACTTTATATACAAACAGAAATATGAAAAATTATGGTATATATGTGCATTAAAGTTGTAATACAGAAAAAGTACATGTATAAAGACATGAATTGGTGTGAACATACTTTATATACAGAGATATGAAAAATTGCACTCTATATGTGTAATAAGAATTGTAATGCATTCCACTGCTGTCGTGTATTTAGAAAAAATAAAATCAATAAAATATTAAAAAAATAAAAGGTGTGGGCAGAACAAAATGCAGTGGCACACACCTGTAATCCCAGCCACTGAGAGGCTGAGGCAGGAGGATTGCAAGTTTGAGTCCTGCCTCAATAACTTAATGAGACCCTGTCTCAAAAGAAAAAACTAAAAGGGCTAGAAATGTAATTCAGTAGTGGAGCACTCCTGTGTCTAATCACCAGTACCTAAAACTAAACAAACAAACAAAAAAAGGAGTGGGCAGAGAGGAGGACAGGAAAGGCTGGATCAGTGTGGGGTCAAGGGACAGCTGAGGCTCAGGATCACAATAAGGACTGTCAGGCATTTGTGGATTTCCATCAAAAAATCCCTGTCATCTGGGGACTCATCTGGAAGTCATATAAGGTCATCAGGGTACAAGAAGTGACTTTCAGTGAGCCAGTGGACTGAGAAAGTGCAGTCCCTTTTGTTAGCAATTCTTTGATTAACCCGTGGTCATTATTTACAGCTCTCTGCATATTGTAACTGCGCCACTGGTTCTAAATAATCACTATTCAGTATTTATTTACACAAAGTGCCTTTAGAATCAAGTCAGGCTTGGAATTATAACAATTTAGAGAAGGGGTTGAGAAAGTTCAAGAGATGAGTGGAAAAGAAAAACCAAACAGAAAATTACAGAGAGAATCATGACTTCACCAATGTGGATTTGAGACATTTTTTCTTTGACTTGAATCTGAGTTTTTTGTTTTGCTCTGCAAATGAAATCAGAAATTCATAAACTTGGTGGGAGAAAATATCATTTCACTGAAAGATCAAGTACAAATAAGATATCCTCCTTGGCAAAGATGACAAAAATGCCTTTGTTTTATAACTAAAAGAGAAAGGAACTTACTTTAAGATAAACAGTGTGAACTCTATCTTAAATGCATGCATTTATGACTCGTGTTTGCTAGGATTACAGGTGTGCACCACTGCACCCAGCTCAATTTAACAATTTTTCAATACAATTAGCCAAAGCTAATCCCAGCACAAATAGATAACAAACGTTATAATTTAAGAGGTGAATAAGAGAGGCAGAAAGGAAACAATGAAATTTAAAATGCCCCCATCAGGGCTGGGGATGTGGCTCAAGCGGTAGTGCGCTTGCCTGGCATGTGGGGCTCTGGGTTCAATCCTTAGCACCACATAAAATAAAAATAAACATGTGTGTCTGCGGAGAACTAAAAAACAAATATTGAAAAAATTCTCTCTCTCTCTCTCTCTCTCTCTTTCTCATCTCTTAAAAAAAATGCCCCCTTCATATGAAAGAGTGGGAAAATGGCCCAGTGTCTGGCTTCTTGGAATTCATACTTCCAGTATGTGAATTACTAATTCTTCCTGGAACCACCCCCTTTTCCTCTGGAGTATCCTTGAGTGAACTCAAGCAATTGCCCTTGAGGGACATGTTAGCTCTCCTGCCATCCTCATGCAGCCCTCCACACACCAGGACAGTTTCATTTTACTTTATTTTCTGCAGTGGTGGGGATCAAACCCAGAACCCTGTGCATCATAGGCAAGTGCTCTACCATAGGCCACTTTGAAGAAGTGCAGGACATTATCAGAACTTTTTTGCTTAAGGCTGAAAGATTTCTATACAGTTTATAAAATCCTATGACCTGTTTTGTGATGAATTTATAATTATTTATAACTATATCCCTAGTTACAAAAAAAAGGCAGTAAGAGCTAACCTCAATAGTTCTTACTGTGTGCCCTGTGTTAGTCTAAATTCTTTGCATATGAACTCAACTTAGTTCTTACAACATCTGTTAAAAAAAGGTGGGTGGTTAGTCATGGGCCACAATCACCCAGCTAGTGTCAGGGCCAGGCATTTAATGTAGGCAATGTGCCCTCAACAGCCACCTCATTCTAATCCATATAAAGATAGTCCAGACTCAGAACAGTTCAATTTACACTTTCTCTTTTTTCTTTTTTTCAGTCCTAGAGATTGAATCCAGCAGCACTCTACTACTGAACAACATCCCAGCCGCCACCCCTTTTATTTTTTGGTGCTGGGGATTGAACCCAGGGTCTTGTGCATGCTAGGCAAGCACTCTACCAACTGAGCTATATCCCCAGCCCCCCTTTTTGATTTTTGAGACAGGATCTGGCTAAATTGCCAAAGCTGGCCTTGAACTTGCCACCCCGCTGCCTCATCCTCCTGAGTTGCTAGGGTTACAGATTACACCACTGCATTCAGCTCAATTTAATAATTTTTCAATTTTACCATCATATGAAAATATGCATTCTTTGGATTTCTATCTCTTCCCAAACTAGCAACTTGAAGTCAGGTCCTTTCTGGAGATGTTGAACAGCAGCAGCATATCCCAGTTCCCTGTAACTCAATCACCAGAGCCGACAGCCACAGCTCTAGTGGCTCTAGAGCACTGTGTTGTCAGGCTGAGGATTTCATTAGGCTAGAAGTACTACATGCATCTTCACTGACAATGCTTTCAATTCCAGATTGGTTTATCAGGATGTATATTGGAAATCTAGCGGGGCTGGGGATGTGGCTCAAGCAGTAGCGTGCTCGCCTCGCATGCGTGCGGCCCAGGTTCGATCCTCAGCACCACATACCAACAAATATGTTGTGTCCGCCGAGAACTAAAAAATAAATATTAAAAATTCTCTCTCTCTCTCTTCTCTCTCTCTCTCTCTCTCTCTCTCTCTCTCTCTCTCTCTCTCTCTCTCTCTCCCTCTCTCCCCTCTCTCTTTAAAAAAAAAAAAAGAAATCTAGCTTCTTGAGATAGGAATTGGGTTGCAGCACACAGTTCAGTGCCAAGAATGATAGGGATCTGCTGAAGAGCAGGTTTTAATGCTCAGATAGGACTGTACAGAGTATTCAAGAAGGGCTTGAGATGGAAAAGATGCTTCCACAGGTGTTTAGACAGGGAACTTTCCTGAGCTCCCAAAGTTTACAGGTCTACACAGTCCCCCATCTCAGGCCATGACAACCCCACCCAGGAGTCCAGAGCAAAATTCTTGGCATGATCATTGTTTCTTTCTTTCTCATTCAATCTTCTGCCCATCAGATCAGAGATCTTTGCTTTGTGCACTTATGGCTTCCAGGAGCCTGGAATAGTGCTTGGCTCAGTAAATATTTGAGATGCAAAGGCCGGTAAAGAAACAGCAAGAAAAGCCCCTGTCTGCAAAGCAGATAGGACCCAAGGGCATTCTACCACTCAACTGCATCCCCAGCTCTTAAAAAGAAAACATGCACCACAACAGCCTGCTTGACTACAAAGGTTCTAGCAATGTGACCCAGGATGCATGTTTAACTTTTTCCTAGAGCTGGAGATTGAACCCAGAACCTCAAGCATGCTAGGCAAGAGCTCTACCACTGAGCTACACCCCCCCACTCACACACAACCCCACCCTACCCCTGGCTAGGGTGTTTAACTTATGAGCCTCCCAGACTTTTTGGGGATTGCCCAGGATGAGTATTCTATCACAGTTCACTGGCTGGACTCCCAGTGAGTGTGATGTGGTACTGGGGAAGTCCCTGGCTAAATGTATTCTCCATTTCCCCGCCCATTCCCCCACCCTGCTCTGGAATACTTGAGATCCTTGGTCTTGGTTGGCAGCCATGCCTGGGAGGAGTCTACAAAGAGGCAGGGTTGGGAATTGGGATTCCTCCACACTTCCTGTAAATAAAGCAAAGGGAGAATTTAGGGAAATTCCAGTTTGCTATGTAGGTGGCATGTGCTGCACGTACTAACAACAGGCCTCTCACCCATGCTTTCAATAGCTGTGACATTTCCCTGACTCAAAACACTCCTGGATGGAGACAGTGGATATACCGATTTCACAGACTGCAGACCTAAACCCCATGCGCTACTTCTTATTATCAGGTTATGGAATCAAGTTAAGAGTCAGTTCATACTCAGTCAACAACTAGAAATCAATATCCAAGAGCTGAGGCTGTAGCTCAGTGGTAAAGCGCTTGCCTTGGTCGCATGCATGAGGCACTGAGTTTGATCCTCAGCACCACATAAAAATAAATAAAGACATTATGTGTTCATCTAGAACTAAAAAAAAATATACATAAAAAATTTTTTTAAAAAAATATCCAAGCTGGTAACTTTATAAGGATTTTTGAAAAATCGAATTGATATTTGGGCTATAGTGTGGCTCAGTGGCAGAGCCCTTGCCTAGCATGTCTAAGGCCCTGGGTTCAACCCCCAGCACTGCAAACAAAATAAACAAAAATGAGATTTATCAAACATCTACTATGCACCAGGGCTATTATAGATGCTTAGAATACATCAAGGAACAAAACAATGACCCTACCTTCATGGAGGTTATGGCCTAGCAGGGGAGACAGGTAATCAATGTAGTGAATAGGTACAAATGGGTACAAATCTGTTATCTTATAAGGGGATTCGTGTTATGGAATCTTTATTAAGGAAGAATTACAATAATTGAAAAAATAAAAAATGTAAAGGATTCAGTAGACAAATACTCATTAAATCTGGGAAGAAGCAAAATCAAAGAAGGTCTCAGTTTCATTGTGGCAAATTTTAGAAAAACAGAGTCTGTGTGTTGCCCCTAGAAAGGGAGAAGCATCACCTTTTCTCTTGCATGCATGGTGTCCCAGAGGATAGGACAAAGTCATACTGAATAACATCTTCCTGCCATGTGTGTGTCAACTTTCTTCCCTGAATGCCACACATGAGGCCCTCTCTACACACCCACCTGTCTTACAGGCTCATGATGAGGAAGCTGAAGGTCAGAGTCCTTAAGTGTCTTACTCAGGTCCTGCTGAGGGCTAATGATGAGAGAACCTGGAACCTGGGTCCTGATGCTATGATGCTTCTCAAATTATCCCCTGCTAGAAACCTAGAATCCCATGACCTGGGCTGGAGTGGGGGGCAAGAGATGTTTGCTTATCATGACTCTAATATGCATTCTTCAGGAAATAATCAAGCATTTATAATAATAATAGCTAATTTTAGGTTTGATGTACATACCAGGTCTCATTCCAATAATGTCACTAGTGAGATTCTCAGTAGATCCCATAGTGAGATTCTCAGTAGATCACATAAATTCTAAGAGGCTCTGAGAGGTTACTTAAATGGCTCAAGATCCAAACTTTAAAGTAAGGAATCTAGATTAGACCCAAAGCCAGGTATGGTAGCACACACACCTATAATCCCAGCAATTTAGGAGGATGATGCAGGAGATTGCAAATTTAAGGCTAGCCTGGGCATCTTGGTGAGACCCTGGTCTCAAAATGAAAAATGAACAAGGATGTAACTCAGTGATAAAGCACCCCTGGGTTCCATCCCCAATACCACCAAATACTAAATAAATAAACAGAGGATCACAACTAGGAAGTCTGACTTCTGAGGTCTTTATTTAAAAAAAAATAATAATACATACATATATATATATATATACAAAAACAAAATGATAAAATAAGTATATTTCATATTATTCCACACCAAAATCTCAGAGTATCTGATGGACCCACTTGAAGCAAATTGTCCCTTTGGACTGGGATTGACCTGACATCTTCATCAGGGTATTCCACAGTACCTCCTATGCCAAAATGTCAACTTAACCCTGTGACTTTACTTCCACATAATGTCCAGGATCCAACTACTACCTAACTAATTTTTTTTTCAGTACTAGGGATTTAACCCAGGAGTGATCTACTACAACTACAAACCCAACCCTTTTTAATTTTCTTTTTTATTTTTAGACAGGGTCTCAATAATTTGCCTTGGCTAACCTCAAACTTGCAGTCCTCCTGCCTCAGTCTCCTGAGTAGCTCAGGTTACAGGAATGCACTATAATGTCTGGCTACTAACCAATGATTTAATATCAATTGAAAATGGTTGCTCAAAGGGGTCTCAAAATCATGCTTTTCAAATTCTATCAAGTCCCTTGTCTTTGCTCCTGACATTATTATACAAGATATAGCTTCTTATCAAGTGGGGTATTTGCTTACCCTGAAATAGACAATATATATGCTTACCTTTCCTCTTTTCAACTTTTCTCTATATTTCATTATTATTAATATTATTTTATTATTATTCATTTAAAGAATCATTAGCCAGGCACAGTGGTACATGTCTGTAATCCCAGCAATTTAGGAGGCTGAGGGAAGATGATCATAAGTTCAAGATAAACCATCAGCAACTTACTAAGATTCTGTCTCAAAATAAAAGAGAAAGGACTAGGGGTGTAGTTCTGTGCTAGAGTGCCCCTGGGTTCAATCCCAGTACCAAATTTTATATATAAATATATAAAAATTATATTTATACATACACATACCTTTAGGGACTCATGAATTAAATTCGATGTGTTTTGATTGATTATTAAGACTAATCTTTCTCATATAACTTCTATATCCTTTAGATACACTCTCCAAAAATATCCAACTTTCTTGTGTTTCTAGAAAAAATAAATCCTAGGTGCAACCTGTCAGATGCTTTGGGGGTGGGGGGCATATTTAGGTGAGATACAGTTGTTCAGAGCTTTTACATATCTACTCTCTGTGCTTCCTTGACACCTAGACCTGTGTCCACCGCAGAGTCCATGATGCACAGGTGTGCTGATAAGACAGGTGCATTGTAGGTCTAGGATATCCCTGCTAAGAGACCCAAGAAAAGATAAAGCCAATCCAAGGGCCATTCCTTGTTCCAATGAAAGTGCTCTGAGGCGGAACAGAGTCCAGAGGGCCTGGAAGATTTGCCTGCAAGGAAGAGAAAGTACAATGAAGAGGTGAGAGCCAAACATGGCACCATGCTCCTCAGTAGTGCCAGTGCCTGAGTATGTGGAGTCCTAAGAGGAAGCTGGGAAATTTCTTTTTTCTTAGTAGTCACAATTTGTATTGAGTAGTCACAATTTGTATTGAGTAAATGAATGGACGTCAACTAGAATGACTTCTTTTGAACTATGCTAATGAATGCCAGCAATGCAAATAAGTAACAGAACTAACATTAACAGAAAAACTCAAAAGCTGAGGCTTTTTGCTTTGGTTTTATAGTTTCTTTTATTTGATTGTTATTGTTGCATTGTGTATAAAGGACATAGTCCTTTTCTGCTCATGAATTGTTTCTAGAGTAGTAAATGGATTAGAATTAAACATGTCCTTGTTTTCTGATGTTCCCAAATCATTCTTCATCTTCCTGTTATTCTTTTTTTCCCCTCCATTTTTCCCATTCGCCCCCCCCCCCGCCCCCACACACACACATTGTGGATCAGCATCCACTTATCAGAGAAGACATTTGGCCTTTGTGGTATCTAGTGTTCAGAGGGAGTGCTGAAAAGTAAAAACTAACTGCGAAAAGACAATTCTTTTAAAAAAACAAATCCTTGGGGCAGGGGATGTGGCTCAAGCGGTAGTGCGCTCGCCTGGCATGCGTGTGGCCCGGGTTTGATCCTCAGCACCACATACCAACAAAGATGTTGTGTCCGCAGAAAACTGAAAAATAAATATTAAAAAATTCTCTCTCACTCTCTCTTTAAAAACAAAACAAAACAAAAAAAACAAATCCAAGTACTTGCAATTTGAAATATACTTTTAATGTAAACCCAGAGGCCCACACATACTAGGCACATACTTTACCACTAAGCTGCATCCCAGGCCCAAATATACATCTTCATTGTTTTTTCTTTTCTTTTGGATCATCTGAATAACTGGTGATGGTTAACTGGACTTAACCAGCTTGTAAACCCCCTAGAATTACATTTTTATGCATTTATATATAAATATGTATATTTAGTATAAATTATTTTATACATTGACTTTTTTAATATTAATAATATTTATTAAATCAATATTATTTGGTTTACTTATTTATTAAACTACTTCAAGATGAATAGACAAATGTTGATGCATAATACATAAAATGTTCTTCAAAGAAGAGGACAGCCAGGGGAAATGAAAATTATACTGTAATTTATAATACATATATTACATATACATACACTGTAACATATAATACATCGTGCTCAGCATCAGCCAAGCATTATAAATAATTTTTTTCATTCATTTTATTCCTTTTGGAAATGTTGTCACTAAAAGAGTGACCTCACTATAAAACCATATATGCATGCATAAGGCAAAGAAAACAATCCCTCACCCCGAATTTTTTAAACTTTCATACTTTTTTTAACATTTAATTTTTAGGTGTAGTTGGACACAATACCTTTATTTTTTTACTAATTTTTGTGTGGTGCTGAGGATCCAACCCAGGGCCTTGCACGTGCTAGGCGAGAGCTCTACTGCTGAGCTACAACCCCAGCCCCTTAACTTTATACTTTTAATAAACATGGAGTGGTTTGAATTTGGGTTCTCTTTAATGAGCTGGTGCACATATGGTCCACGGGTTCTTAGTCTTCTTAAGCCAACTCTTGGAGGTTAGAATAGGATATAAAAATGACTAGACTAAAAAGTCCAGTGATTGGTTTGTCCCACAATGGTTTCAATATTTAAATAAAATTTGAGGGGTACTGTGATTCAAACAGATCAGAGGGGTCAAGGGACAACTTTAGAGTCCTTGGCGCAAGGTATTTCTTATTGAGCAAGGACTGTACATGACCGGGGAAGGATTTTAAACGTCTCGTAAAGCTGAGAGGGCCTTTACACCTCATTTCTGATCCCATTTTCTATTTCCAAACTAGGCATCAAGAGTCATTAATTCTGGTATTGCAAGAAAACTTTTCATTAGCTCTGAGAGCTCTTTAAGTACAAGCCTCGGAGCCATGCCGTATTAACTGAAATTTCTCTGGATGTGACCATTGTTTTGGCATTTCAGGATCATGGTTATATGTACAATTTATTCTACTTAGGTTTCAGCTTTTGCTTGTTGCTGGTGTCGTCAGAGAACACAGGCGGATGTTTCAGTATCTTGTACTCAGTGCCCTCACTTGCACAATGATATGCTCTCAAATGTTTTTGCACTCTTTTCAGACATTTTGTCCATAGCCAATGAGCAAAAATCACATTAGGTTATTGCATTTTAAAAGATTTCTGCAAAAATGGATGGCATTAAAGGTTTATTAACCCACACAAAGAATGGAAGGCATTTAAGTCAAGTTTCTGCGATTATAATCATAAATGGTAAAATGAAGATTTTTCTTTCCTCCTAGAAAGTAAGGATCAGTCATGACCTTAAGCTAGATTGGGTCTCAATTTCATGGAGGTTATAACAGGTTGCAGCAAATGGTTTCTTCCAACAATTTTGCAATGGAAGCTTTCCACATATATGCATTGTTTATCCATACCTCTCTCAATCACTTCCAAACGGGCTTCTTGCCTTTGATAACAGAGTGACTACTAATTATGCATTTTGTAATTATGGGGAAGAAATAATGAAAATTCCCAAGTCTTATTCATCAGTAAGAAGCATTAAAGGGCTAAAGCATAAAGTTTGAAGGGTATTGAATTATGTGTCAGGCACTATTCCAAGTGTTTTTTTAAAATTTAGGTTCTAAAAATCCTTTAAAAAGAGCATTGTCCGCTTCATTTTATAGATGAAGAATCTGGAACACATTTGCTTGCCCAAATTCACATGTCTAGTGACTCAGATCAGAACACATTTTCTGTAAAGGGCCAAGTAGTGAATATTTTAGTCTTTGAGCCACAGAATCTCTGCCACTCTGGCCTTGTGGAATAATAGCAGCAATAAGAAGTACAGAAATGGATGAGCATACCTGTGTTTCAACCAAACTTTATTTCTGGACAATGAAATTTAAATTTCATATAATTTTCACATGCCAAAAAATATTCTCCCTTTTGATTATTTTTCAACCATTCACAAATATAAAATCTATTCCTAGTTCTCAAGCGATATAAACAGCCAAAAGTTTAAGTTTTCCCTTAAGCTGTAGTTTGACATAATTAAGAGGAAGAACCAGGATTTGAACCCAGAAGCAAGCCCTTAACTTTATATATAGTATTTATCATGATACTAAAATAAGTTAGGCCCTTCATAAAACATACAGCTGAATAGGAAGGAGAAAATAACCACCACCAATGAAAACCACAACTCAAAAGTAACCACCAGCAATAGTTGGTATTTTCTCTCATTCTTTTATCCAATGTTTTGCAGTATTAAATTTTATCATTCTGCTTTTTTAAAAGTTTTTTAGCTGTAGTTGGACACAATACCTTTATTTTACTTATTTTGTGTGATGCTGATGATGGAACCCAGTGCCTTGCATGTGCTAGGCAAGCCTTTGCCACTAAGCCACAACCCCAACCTCTACTTTTTTTATTTATTATAAGCATTTTCATGCTTCCACAGAAGCCACACAATTATAATAGTTTGATACATAGTAGTTCAATTTAAAAAGGCTAAAGGGAAATCCTTATTTTGAAAGAATTTTACAACTCATGTTTTCATAAAGCACTTTTTATTAAGTGACCACTTGGTTACCTTTCACTTATCTGCCATTTCTGTTGAGTTGGAGGATTTTTTAAAACAACTCAGCCTGAAGCAGGGATGTAGTGAAATGGCTTTCTAATGACCATTGTTCCTTTATTACCTAGATGACTCTAAACAAAAGGCTAATTTTCCCACCTCCATTTGTCCAAGTGGGACACAGAGGTAGTTGTATACACTGCACCTAACTTGTGCCTGGCTCAGAGTAGATGATCACTTGATAGGAACCAATCCTTACTTTCCCTGCTCTACCAACAACACTCCTTCCCTCAACACTATTCACAAGAAGAGAGCTATTTCACTAAGGTCTACAGAGAAAGTATCACGCCTGTGCACCACAAAAGTCTTCTTTCCAGAAGTGAACATGGAAAGCCTAGGATGGAAATCATTAGAAGGATAAAAGAGGTGGGCGGGCCTGAACCAGAAGCCTCCACTCCGCCCTTCTGGCCCCTCTGGCCCCACCCAATCTGGTTTCAGCCCAAGTCATTCCGGAGATTATTATAGAAGTTTCCAAACTGAAGCAATGCCCAGATTTCCGCCACAGCAGCTGGCATTTTGACATCAGCAGAGACTGTTTTCTTCTACCCAGGTACCGAGGACCTTCAGATAGGACATCAGAGAATTCAGAGCCCAGACAGCTGGTGAACAGAACATGGAGCTGACAAGTACAGCAGCCCCCAAAACCGAGGGCTTCAGCAACACTGGCTTCCGGGTGAGCACAACTTTCTTCTTCTGTTTGAAACCAAATAAATGGAAAAAAAAAATGCTCTTTCCTTACCCGCTTGGCAAGTTTCTTAAACTTAAGCAGTGGGATTACTGGGCCACTGTCAAGAATTTTAATGTCACATTTAGCCCACTATTTTCTTCTTGGGTTCTTTTGTGTTGACAAACCTGAAAAGTCTCTTTTAATGACTTAGGGTTGATCCAGACTTGCTCTGTCGCTAGGAAACAAAACTGCCTTCTCCTCCCTTTCTTCCCCCTCCGGCTCACAACATGGTTGCAGTATTTACCTGCAGGCATCCTTCCAAAGAATGGGGGGAATTCCATCTTGAATAGAGCAAGCATCTCAGAACTCCTTCCTTCTAAACTAGGTCCCACAGCCCCTGTCTGATAGTGGCCCTGGTGCCTGCCCCAGAACAGACGAGCAAGTCAGTCTCCTGTCATCAACCCAAATGCTGCTCATCCCAGGGTTGGGTGCCACAGTCTCAGAAGGAGCGTATTAAAAACACCAGGCAGGGTTGGGGTGTAGCTCAGTGGTGGGGTGTAGCTTGCTTAGCATGCTCAAAGACCTGGATTCTATTCTCAGTGCTGCCTTAATAAATTAATTTAAAAATTAATTATCCCTTAAAAAAAAAAAAAACAGGCTATTCCAATTTGGTGTAGGATGGGATTTTCAGAGTTGTTCCTGGGTGTGCTTCTTTTCTTGACCTGACACTTAGCATGAGAACTTTGGAAAAGACACAAAATCTGCAATGAGCATGTGTGAGCAGCCCCTTGGGCCTCATCATCACTAGAAGGACAAAACAGAACTTTTGGGTATTAATAAGAAAAGAAGAAGGGGAAAAAGGACTTTGACGTGAACCCTGATTCTATCTATAAGTTACTATCTCTCCGAGTCCCAGTTTGTCTATTCAATAGTCACAGGGATGTCCATCTGATAGTAAATGGGAGGAAAAACTTCTACCCTTTCAGGTACAATTCCTAAGGCCTGTGAATTAAACAAATGAAAACTGAGTTAACAGGAGAAAAGTATTACAAATTTTAGTAACTTTTTAAATTTCACACAGGAACCTCACAAAAAAATGAAAAGCCCAAAGAAGCAGTTAAACTTGAGAGTTTATGTATCATTTTAACAAAGGGTGTCACATTAAAAGAAGTGACTAGACAAAGGAAAGAGGTTTAGGGCTGTTCAGGCCAATAAATTTTGGGAAAGCAACTTGGAAATAAATGGCAGGGGGGACGACTAATGGAAGATAAAGCTGATTCTGGGAAGGTTTGCTTTTCCACACTTACCGCCTGGTGAAAAGGGTTGTTTTCCTCTTCCTTTTATGGGACAAAGGGACAAGGGAAATAATATGCCTTGCTTTTAGGAAGATGAGGGAGGGCAATGTGTTCACTCATATCTGCTCCTTCTCAGTCACCTTAGTTCAAAATATACTTCTGTGAGAATGGCATGTTTTGAAAGTGGCATACCCTAGTCCCCTGTATGAATATTAAATGATGGAAGGGGGCACCAGGTATGAAACCTGTTATAAGTTAAGAGAGTGAAATGAGGGGCTGCATGGGGGCAAAGCAGGTCTAATAGTGAGAAAAAAGCTGGTGCACATCTCTGCAACTGGCTGCTCACAGTAAGCAGGACACACCAAGGGCCCTGTTTCCTATCTCTCATGTTCCTCCATCAAAGCAGAGCCTCTCCAGGCTTCAGGGTTCTGAGCAGCACAGTACCACACCAACACCTCCATCACCAACAAGCAGTGACTGGCTCATTGCTTCCAAAGCTTGCTTTTCAACAAGAATTTCTGGATCTTGTATTTACCAATGCTAAGAAGGGACACCGATTCAAGGAGGCATGATACACTGTTTTTCCCTTGAGAAGGAGAGCAGGAAGCCTGATGTGGTGGTGCACACTTGGAATCCCAGCTGCTCAGGAGGCGGTGGCAGAAGGATTGAGAGTTCAAAGCCAGTCTCAACAATTTAGCAAGACACTAAGCAACTTAGTGAGACCTTGTCTCTAAATAGATAATAGCAAGGGCTGGGGATGGGACTTAGTGGTTAAGCACCCCTGGGTTCAATCCTGGTACCAATAATAATGATAACTAAAAGAAGTAATAATAATAATTAAAAGAAGAGGAGGAAAAGGAAGAGAAGAGGAGAAACAGGAAGAAGAGCAGGCTAGAGGCTTGTACCAAATCCACTTTGCCTCTATCCCATCCCATCCTTTCCATTCTCTTGAGTCATAATAAGGCTTAATTTGTAAATAAATATATAGTTGGCGCTGGGCGGTCTGTGGAGTCCATGACAGCATACAGAGGGAGAGAGAACTGCAGTTAGGACTTAACAAATGGGCAGGCATTTTCCAGGCAAGCAGGAGGGGGGTGGGTACACAGAACACTGCAGGCAAAGAGAACTGTCCCAGAGCCTAAAAGAGAAGAGCATGTGTCTGGGGTGGGGAACAGGAGGCAGGGGACAGCACAGGCTGGTGCCAGATCATGTGGCCTCCATGTGTGCTGAGGC
This sequence comes from Spermophilus citellus, assembly GCF_964194105.1. Classification (NCBI taxonomy): domain Eukaryota; kingdom Metazoa; phylum Chordata; class Mammalia; order Rodentia; family Sciuridae; genus Spermophilus; species Spermophilus citellus. The sequence continues at coordinate 89,245,394 of NC_138183.1, read as the reverse complement.
ATCTCAAAACTAAGATGACCAAATTATTTTTTAAGTGAGCCTAGTGGCCCTCTTGAAGGTGAATGAAAATGGAGAGAGATTCGTGTGCAGTTGGGAGATCAGTTAGGAAGTCAGTATAATCATCCAGATGAGGCCGGAGGCAGTGGACACATGCAGGGACGAGGTGCCAACACGGGTAAGAGGCTGTTCCTCAGGGGCCATCTGAGCTGTTCCTCAGGGGCCATCTGGAGTCAGGATCAGGGTCTGAGCGCTGCTCTGGCTCTCAGCCCTCCATCTTCTCCTGTAGGGTAAGGTAGTAATGGTACCTCAGGATTGTTGAGGGAATTAACTGAGGTAATACACATAAAAAGTGTTTGTAACACAGATATACACATTTATGAAAACAGTGCCGAGCACATAGTACAGGCAAAATAATAGTAGCTCTTGGTGTTGGGATTGATTAATGAGATGTCAACCTGGAAGTGCTTGCCTTTTTTAGACAGAAGATCGTTTCTTCTTTTTTTTTTTTTTTTTTTTTTGTTTCTTTGTTTGGTTGGTTGGTTGGTTTGGTTTTAGGGTTTGTTTTGTTGTTGTTGTTTTGTTTTTGTTTTCCTCTTTTCCCTCTCTAGCGCCCTCTCTCTCTCTCTCTCTCTCTCTCTCTCTCTCTCTCTCTCTCTCTCTCTCATTAGAATAGGGAACAGAATGAGTTTCATCTGAGGCTGTTGGTTGAAATTTGAGAGATTCCAGGCATTTTGACAAGAGTGTAGATCAAGTAGGGAGTTTGTGGTGCACATCCACCTGGAACCTAAATCACACAGATTTGGAGGCTGTTAGCATGGAGATGGACAAGGGTGTGGGTAAGACCACCACAGAGGGAAACCTGGGACACACCAGAGTTTAAAGAGTTGGAGTGCAGAGAAGGAAGCAGAGAGAGCCACAGGTAGGGACAGAGAAGCAGAACCAGGAGAGAGAGAGATGTCTGGAGAAGTCAAGGAAGACAGAACTAGAGGGTTCATAGGAAAGACCCCTGGGGTGGTGGGGGGGGGGGACATGGAAGAGGCCACAAACTCATTGCATTTGCCAAATAAGAGATTACTGGTGACCTGGGGCTGGGGGTGAAGAGGGGAAATTTGTGTTATGTGTGGGTATTAGACTAGGGAAAAAATGAAGGCAGCATGTATGCTCCTCTGGCAGGGGTAAGAGGAAAAGTGGAGAGGGTAATTTAAATTGTTATTACTGTAAAAAGTAACATACATAAAACAAATAAAACCAAGTATACAACTTTTTTTTGGTACTACAGATTAAACCCAGGGGTGCTTAAATACTGAGCTAAGTCTCCAGCCATTTGTTGTTGTTGTTGTTATTTGGGGGGTTTTGTTGTTGTTGTTGTTGTTTGTTTTTTTGAGACAGGGTCTTATTAAGTTGCTTAGGGCCTTACTAAATTGCTGATGCTTTGGGATCCTCCTGCCTCAGCCTCCCAAGCCCATGGGATTACAGGCATGCACTAATGCACCAGGTTGTCAGATATACGACTTCTTAAAAAGTGGACTGTGACTCAGATCAGAGAACAGGGAATTGATATCCCTCTGTAGCCCAATCCCTACACATGCTCACTAGTACCTCCCTCCCCAACTCCACCCAGGACTAACCACTGTCCCAACTTGTTGTCCTATTTCTCAACTTCTAACTATGAGTCCCAAAGCAGCACTTGCTTTTTTGACTTTATATAACCAGAAACTTACAAAATATATTCTTTGCTTATCTTTGAACATACATGGAATTAAGCAGGATGAATTCTTTTGTATCTGGCTTCTTTTGCTTATTTTTCAGCCATGGTATTACAAGTGACCGTAATTATCCAGTTTTAAGAATACATAGTCCTCTGTCTGGTAAATATTCCACAATTGATAATTTTACCCTGTGGACATGGTTGTTATTACAGTTGAAGTTTTTTGGAACTTCTACAGAAAACACAGCTGTGAACGCTCTTGGACATGCTTTCTGGAGCACTGTGACAATTTAATCAGGATTGTGCTCAGGAGTAGAATGGTTAGGTCATCAGAGTACATATACACTTTCAACTCTTACTAATAATGCCAAACTGTTTCCTAAATGACTGCACCAATTACACGTCCATCACCAGAGCGTGAGTTCCTGTTTATCCTCCACATCGTCACCAAAATTCAAATGGCTTTTTTAATTTCAGCCATTTTGGTGGGTGTGTGGCCATACAGTCATGCATCAATCAACAGCGTCCTTCATACATCATTAGGCAATTATGTTGGTGTGCAAACATCCCAGAGTGGACTTAAGTGAAACTCCATGGTGTAGGCCAATTAATTGTCCTGGCCTCTTGATTCAATTGAGATGTAATAAACTCAAGGTGTACAACGTTGCTGCCAGTGTAACAGCACACTGTACAGTACACATTTCTATCTTTCTTTTTTTCTTTGAAATCACAAAGACCATGCTCTAAAATAACAACAACAACAACAAAAGCATAGTATAGTAGATATATAAACCAGTAGCAGTCTTTGTCATCATCGTCATTATTATCATGCACTGTACCTCGTTGTGTGCACTGCGCTTCTCCACACTGGCAGTGCAATCCATTTGTTTACACCAGCATTATTACAAACACAAGAATGATTCCTCACACTGTGAAATCACGATAGCTACAATATCACAGGTTAATAGGCATTTTTCAGCTCTACTTCCGTCCTTTGGGACCACCATCACATATGTGGTCTGCCATTGACCAAAACATCATTATGCAGCACAGGACTCACTCACGTCATTGAGGTTTAAGTTAACTTTTCCCATGTTATTGATCATCTCATGCCAAATTTATAAAATACCTGTTCAAGTCTCCTGCCCATTTTCTCTACTTGATTTTTTCCTTTTTCTTTGTGATTTGAAAAAGTTACTTAAGTGTTCTGGCTACAAGCCCTTTGGCAGTTATGATTTGCAAATGTCTTCTATCACCCTAAAGATGTCTTCCAGTCTTTAATGATTTATTTTGATGAACAAAAGTTAGTCATATCATGGTCTCATTTGTCAGTTTCTTCTCTTTTCCTTTTCTTGCTTAAGGAAGTGGCTGAGTAGGGTGTGGCACATGTCTGTAAAGCCAGTGACTAAGAGGTTGAGGCAGGAGGACTGCAAATTGGAGGCCAACTTGGGCAACATAACAAAACCCTGTCTCAAAATTAAAAAATAAATAAATAAAAAGAACTGGGGAGATAGCTCAGTGGTAGAGCTTCCCTAGATTCAATATTTAGTATCACAAAATAATAACAATAATAATAATAATGATTTTTAAAAATTGTAAAGCTTCTTATTTTCACATTGAGTTCTCTAGTCCCCTTGAAATTGAGGTTAATATGTATTGTACGGTGGGAATCAAGTTTTTTTGGTTTTCTGCATGGACATTGAATTTATTTATTTGTTTGTTTACTTATTTATTTATACCAGGGACTGAACCCAGGGACAATTAATCGGCCCTTTTTAGTTTTTACTTTGGGACAGGGTCTCATCAAGTTGCTTGGGCCTCACTAAATGGCTGAGGCTAGTCTCAAACTTGTGATCCTCCTTCCTCAGCCTCCCAGGCACTGGGATTATAGGCATAAGCCACCATGCCCAGGTGGATGTCCAATTATTTCAGCATAACTTTCTCAAAATTTTTCTTCTCCCAACTCCATAGATAGTTCTCAAGTGTTCATATTTGAGGAAGGCTTCTATTTGGAATAAGGTGACTAAAAATTGTTTCCAAGCTAAAAGAAGGAAAGGAAGATCTGGAGAAGAGGAGAGGAGGTTAACAGGAAAGGAGGTCACCTACATCTCAGAATCTTTAAAGATGAAAATTCAGGCAAGCTTTTGAAAGAGCACTTTTATTAAAGGGTTCCCTTAGGGTCCCATCTCTAATGTCCTCCCCAAGAAAAAGCATCACCTTGCTACAGATGGCCCTCAGAGGCACAGAGACTGCTCGCTCTGGAAGTCAGTAGGGTGGAACCCACTTAAGAAAGTCTTGGGGCAGGACTAGACTGGGCCTCCACTGCACAGAGGAATGGCTGAGTTACTCAGTGATTTTCCTGGTGAGTCAATCCTGCTGACAGCTCAGAGGAAGGGTTTGTTAAATGAAGATTGAAATTCTCAGCTCCTCTGGAACATTGGCATAAACTTCTCAAGCAGATACGATGAGTATAGAAATTCTGAGGTTCTGGACTTACATGCCTGTAATCTCAGCTATTTAGGAGGCTGATGTAGGAGGATTGTAAATTTCAAGCTAGCCTTGACAATTTAGCAGAGCCATATCTCAAAATAAAAATTAAAAATATTTTAAAGTGATGGTGGTATGGCTCAGTGGTGGAGCACTACTGGATTCAATTCCCTGAATCGGGGGAAAAAAATATTTATTTATTTATTTGTTTATTTATTTATTTATTTCTGATGTTGAAAATAATTATTCAAAGTAAAGGGAAAGGGCATTGTTTCTCCTTAAGACACTATTTTGGGAGGTCACCATGGGTCACACTCAGGTTGAGTAGTTTTACACATCTCTCAGGATGAGCTGGGCTAGAGCTACCTAGATGCCTTTCACAACTGAAAAAAAGTACAGAAAACATAAAACAATAATTTACTTTTGTGATGGAAGTTTTAAAAATACATCTTCTTTCCTCAAATGTGCTGCATCCACACTTATTTCTAGGGGAAAAGCGCCTACGTGAAGATAACCAAAGTCACTTTCATGACAGCCCAGAGGAAAAGTATTTAGAGATCTAGTATTTTCCTCATTCAAACATTCCTGAAGTGATTTCCTTTAAAAGAGGAGACGCTTACTCATCATCCATTGAGACATAGAAAATAGGAAATCATTAATAATGTGAACAGACTAAGGTACTTGCTGTGGGCTGAAGGCACAAACATCTAAGAGATACATAGCATAAGCTACATAAACAATTTTATTTTTTGGTACCAATCCATTAGAAGTGTAAGATGAAACAAATAAGGCTGATTTTAACTATATTTTATTTACATTTTTCATTTGTTTCATACTGGATACTTTGAAATCCAGTGTGATTTTTTTATATCCACATGTCAACATTAACGCTAAATTTTTATCAGGAATACTTGATCTGTATTTAGATTTCATAAAATGTGTAATTACAAAAGTAGATTCATAACCAAGTTGTTCCAAACGTACTTAAATGTTTTCTAATCAATTAACCTAGTGTTCATTTTTCAATTTAAACTTAAGTTAGTCAGAATTAAATTCAGGGCATCTGTCACACTAGTCACATTTCAAGTATTTAGCAACCACTTGTGGCTGGTGACTATTGCACTTACGACTCAAGGAAGGTACATGTTTCTTGGTTTTTCAATTTAAAAAAATAAAAATCTGATTATCTTTGACCTTTAAGGATCTGACCATCAAGTTCATGCCATAAAACTAAAAGAAATTAACAACATTAGGGATTTTTCTCTGTAAGATTAGTAGTAAGGACTAGGAATGTGGCTCAGATGTAATATTTGCCTACAACTGATGAGGCCCTGCACTCAATCCCCAGCACTCCCCTCCACCAAAAAAATAGTCAGTAGCAATATTTCCTTTTTTCATTCCTAATTTTAGTTATTTTCATCTCTTCTCCCTCTCTTGGGGCAGAGGTTTTTCTTTGTTGGGAAATTTATGATTACTGATTCAATATCCAGATTTGTTAAAGGTCTGTTGAGATTTTTATTTCTTCTTGAGTCAGTTCAGGTAATGTGTCTGTTTTTGTGAAGTTGTCTATTTCATCCAGGTTATCTAATTTGTTGTCATATAATTATTCATGACATTCTCTCCATCCCCCCACTCTTTTTTTTTTTTTTTTGTCAGTATTGGGGACTAAATCCAGGGCTGCTATACCACTGAGTTACATCCTCTCAGCCTTTTTATTTTTTTATTTCAAGACAGTGTCTCACTAAATAGCTGAGTCTGCCACAGACTTTCGATCCTCCCTCCTCAGCCTCCTGAGTTGCTGGAATTATAGACAAGTGCCACTGTACCCTGCTTTCATAATATTTTCTTAATATCCTTTTTATTTCTGTAAAGTTGGTAATAATGGCCCCACTTATATTTCTGATTTTAGTTTCTTTGATCTTCCTTTTTTCTTAGTCTAATAAATATTTGTCAATTTTGTTGTTTTGAAAGAATCAACTTTTATTTATCTCCACTCTAACCCTTATTACTTCCTTCCTTTGGTAGTTTTAGGTTTAGTTGGGCTGGAGCTACCTAGATGCCTTTTCACAAATGAAATAAAGTACAGAAAATTTAAATACCTTTTCTGTATTCTAATAGTGGAAGTTTAGGTTGTTGATTTGAGATGTTTCTTCTTTGCTAACATAAGCAATTACAACTTGAATTTCCCTCTAAGCACTACTTTAGCTTATACAAATTGGTATGGAATGTTTTCACTATTATCAAATTGTTTCCTAATTTCCCTTAGATTTCTCCCTTAATCCACCGATTACTGAGGGGTGTGTTTAATGTCCACATACCTTATAAATTTCTCCCAACTGTCCATTATTCATTTCTAAATTTGATCCAATGTGATTAGAGAAGATACTTTATATGATTTCAATATTTTTAAATTCATTGAGATTTGTTTTGATCTAATGCATGATCTAGCCTGGAGGATATTACCAACTGCACTTGAGAAGAATTTGTATGTACAGTTGTTGGTGGAATATTCTGTATATGTCTCTCAAATTGATAGCATTGTTCAATTCCTCTATTTCCTTATTGATTATCTCTTTACTTTTCTATCTTTTGTTGAGTATAGGGTCTTGCAATACCCAACTATCATTGAATTTCCTATTTCTCCCTTGAATTCTGTCAATTTTTTCATATGTCTAAGAGCTCTTTTATCAACTATGTATAAGTTTATAATTTTATTTGATGAACTGACCCTTTATCATTATAAAATATCCTTTGTTTTTAATTTTTTAAAAAGTTGTCTTGAAATCTACTTTAAGCCATTTGAGTTAGCTTTTATTACTATTTGCAGGACATATATTTTTCTATCCTTTTAGCCTATGTAAGTCATTGAACCTAAAGTGTCTTATAAACAGCATATATTTGGGTCATGCTTTTTCTCCATCCACCCAATATCTGCCATTTGATTGAAAGCCTTAATCCATTTATATTTAATGTCATTATTGATAAAGTAGGACTTACATCTGCTATTTTGTGTGTAATATACATCCACTTATATACAGTTATTCCTTTATATCTATGGCAAATTGGTTCCAGGACCCCCATGGATATCAAAATCTCTAGATGATTCAAGTCCCTTATCTTAAAAACGGTATAGTATATACCTATACCTTACACACATTGCCTCTTATCCGTTAACTCATCTCAAGATTACTTATAATTCTCATACAATGTAAAATATGTATAAATAATAATATTCACTCTACTGTGTTGTTTAGTAAATAATGACAATAAAAAAGTCAGAACAGACACAATTTTTTCCAAATATTTTTACTCCATTAGAGGTTGAATCTATTGATTCAAAATTATAGAGGAATGTATATAAAATACCTTTCCTCTCAATTCATTACTTCCTTCTTGTGGTATATATTTTCTAGTATACCAATTTAATTCACTTGTTTTTTTAAATATTTCTTCACATTATTTTCTTGAGTTTTTTGGGGGAAATTGCTATTAACATCACAATTTATAAATATCTCACTAGGATTAATACCATCTTAATTTCAGTAGAATATAAAAACTTAATATGGGTCCATTCTCTTCCCCTTCTTTATGATATTGACATAATTTTTATAACTATAAGCCCATTAATATATTATTTTGATTATCACTTTATGCAATGGTGATTTTAGTCATATAGGAGAGAGAATGGGTTACAAAAATATTTACTTGCACACTTGCCTTTGCTGATGTTCTTTAGGTCTTCATGTGGATTTGAGTTACCCCATTGGGTCCTTTCATTTCATTCTGAAGGTTTCCTTGCAGAGCAGGTCTGCTAGCAGTGAATTTCCTGTTTTTGTTTATCTGGTAATGTCTTCCAATTTTTAAAGAACTGTTTTGCTAATATGGAGTTTTATATGTACCATTTTTCTATAGTACTTTGAATATGAAATTTCCCACCCTTCTGGCCTTTGTGGTTTCATGAGACATCAGATGTTATATTTATTGAGGAGCTATCATATATGATGAGTTGTTTCTATCTGGCAACTCCTCACGTTTTTCATCAAATTTGTGGACTTCTCAACAATTATTTCTTCAAATTTTCTTTCACCTTCTTCCCTCTCTCCTCTCCATCTGGAACTGCCACTGTGCTTATATGCTTGATGGTGCCCCACAGTCTCAGAGCTTCTAATTCTCTTTATTGTTATTCCTTAGTAAAGATATTATTCGCTTGCTTTTCTTTAGCTCTTTGAAAATGGTTTCCCTTTAGGTTTTTTTTTTTTTTTGACATATTTAAAATAGACGATTTCCTGTCTTTGTTTACACAAGTCCAACATCTAGGCCTCCTCCTGGACAGTATTCATCGACTGCTGTTTTCGTTTATATGGGCCATCCCTTTGGATGAAAACTATTATTCTCAAAATATACTGTGGGAGGGCTAGGATTGCAGCTCAGTGGTAAAGCACTTACCTAGCATGTGTGAGGCACTGGGTTCAATCCTCAGCACAATATAAAAATAAATATTAAAAAAAGGTATTGCATCCATCTACAACTAAAAAAAAATTAATATATTGTGGGAACTTTGGAAAACGAATTGTCCTCTATTTATAAGGGTTTATTTCTTTTGCCATTTGTTGCTTCTGTGATGGTTGTTACTCTTAAGTTTGTTTAGTGACTTAACCTCGTAATTTTGTGTGGACTGTATTCATTATCATGTGTTAAGTGGAACATTCCCAGGAATTTCTGAAGCTATGGACATTTGATCCCCCAGCTTTTCCATTAAAATTTTGCTCAGCTTGTTGTTTGCTCCACCTTGTTATCACCATCTCAAATACCTGCCTGTTAAACAATTGCCCTCAAGGAAATAGTACTGTATGACCTCAGAGTCAGATCAAACAAAGACAAGCCTTGTGAGGAAGTCTTCCAAGGAACTTCTAGAGAGGTCAAGACAGACAATTTTCAGGGAACTGGGCTTTAGGGCAACTCCAACCCCATTTTATCTCTCCATAGGCTGCTCCTTTTCATTCTGGTTGCAAACTTTTTTTTTTTTTAAGTCCTGTCTGGAGAAAGGAGAATGGAATTAGGGAAATTAAACATACTACAGAGCTTGCTGTTCTGAGATCTGAATCATTTTATCTGAAAAAGAACTCTGAATTGGTGTAAGCCTTTGCTTTTTGTTTTTGGTTTGTTTGTCTGTTTTTCCCTAGAGTTCTGAAAAAGTAACTTTGACAGTTTTATCAGTGTGGTGAATGGTATTGGCCACATCTCTGGGTTGGAATGCACTGCCTGATGAGTCAGGGGTAGAGCAGGGCTGAGGTTCTGAGGCTTACAGCAATCACTGCTGCCCTTTACCAGAAGCAGAGAAAGAATTTCATCATCTAATGATCACAGGAAAAATTTTAAAAAAAAAGGAAGAGGAGATTGAATACTGTTCTTTCTACCATGAATATCCTAAAAGAGATGTCCTGATTCAAGAGACTTCTTTGCGGGCTCTGCATTTGGATTGCATGAGCTATGACTGGGTTTGTTATCCATATCTAGGTCCAAATGTATTTCCATGAAGATGTCATGACAGAAGTGATTGGGAACCCTTGATCAGCCATAGGCCACCAGCTACAAATGGCTCACAAGGCAGTTTGTGCTACAAGCACATCTCTAGTCTGCAGAGGGTCATCTGCAGAGATGTTCAGAAAAATGCTTTGATCTCAGTTCGTACAGAACCAAGACCAGTTCCCAGGCTCTTGATTTATTGTTCACTTACTGATGACAGAATCTCCATTTGACAGCCCCTTAATTTAAAATGAGATAACTCGTCCCTGCTAATCCATCTCATTCACACACTGTTGATATCGAGTGGAGAAGCTGGGCCCTGAATGCTAGTTAAGGTGACTGTATCTGTAATTTTATATAGAAAAGATCATTGTGAACATGAACTCCAAGTCTCTATTGTTCACAGAATTTGGAACTCTTACCTTAGGACTGCAGATATAAGCAGACCCATGTGACCATGTGACTGCAGCACAATTTTTGCTGACAGCCAGGATTCTGGGTCTTTGGTAAGATCTAACTCCACTCCATACATGGAGTAGGTGACTTATTTAAGCCCCTATAATAAGCTACTTTGATACACTTACCACCTTTTCCTTTTTCTTGGAAAAGAAAAAGAAAGGGGAAGAAAGGAATAAAGAAAGAATGAAGAGGACAATATGCATGTCTGGTTCTTTGGAAATACATGAAGATAGTTTTATTAGGAAAGTCATGTGGGTCTCCTGTGAATGTTCAGGAACAAAGTACATAATTACCAGGAATGGCTGAGTTAGAAAGCAAGGAAATGTACCTGAAGACTTCTCAATCTTCCCTCCGGCCTCCTCATCCTAAAAATTCAAAGTTTTGTTTTTTGTTTTTCATTTCCTTAAGTGCCAAATCTGTTTGACATAAAGTGTCATAGTTTTGATATATTGATTTAACAGAAATTTCTTGAGATCTGACATTGTGTCAGGCATTATGTTAGGAACTAGAAACAGGAAGCCACTGTTTGTTTAAAAATGAAACAATGGCAAACTATCATAACACAGCATCAGAAAGTGACCTCACCTAGTTTGGGGGGCCAGGGAATCATCATATTTTCCAAATATTCCAAATGAATATTTTATTTCTTCATATATTCAATAAATTATATTAAGCAACTACTACTCTGTGCCAGGTAGAAGGAAAATACTCATTTGGGAACAAAAGACATAATTGTTTAAGCTACCATGACAAGAACTATTTTCCACACTCCATTTTATGTGTATAAATCAAGGTCTTGAATGGGAAGGTTGGAGAGGGATGAGCAGGAACACAGAGTGGGGAAGAGAGGGAGCCAGGAATGGAGGCCAGTTCTCCTGCTTTACCCCAAAGTACTTTGCCAATTGTAAAAACTTCCAAGAATCCAAAACTGATGATAAAGTTAGGTTTAAAACTAAATTTCTTCATGTATATCTAAAAAGAATAAATCTTTTTTAAAAAACTAAATTTCTGTACTCTATGGACTTGGAAAACTTCCAGAATAAACTAACCAGCCAGAGTAAGGAGGTATAACTAAAGTAATGGTATAAATTCCTCCATGAAACATGGCTGTTAATATGGAGTGTCATATTAACAACAATAGAAACAACCTGTTAATATGGAGTGTCAACCATAGTCTGAAAGGGATCAGGACTGACAAAGCTGCACCCCTGTGCTCCCCCCAGGGGCTTTACCCTCTTGACCTGCTCAGCTTTAGGGAATACCAATGACCTGAGCTATGAAGTTCTACAGTTGTCCATGATGGGCCCTATTTCCCTATCAATGCCCCCCCTTTCAATTTTATCACTTTATATCTTTGCCAGGTTTTATTTTTCTAATTAAAGTTACTGAGTCCTGAGTTTCTCATCCACCATAATCCAGGTTCAGTTTTGGGAACATTTGCAGGGAGGAAGTGGGTGGGAGAAGACAGGTCAAATTTGTACAGCCAGACAAGTTTAAAAGGAAAAATTACTTAAATGAGGTCCAGGCCCATCCAGATAAAGGAGATGGAGAGCAAAGGTCCAGTTAGTTACACGTTGAGCTGGAAGGGGATGGAGAGACAGGCTGCCAACAAAGACTTTTCTAGAAGCCAACAAATATATCACCACTTCCTTGTTCCCTTGCAAAGCACAAGGTCTTCGTGTCAGAGAAGAGGAAGAAAGACCTAAGGGAGGAAGGGTTGAGAAAGCACTGGTGGGAGCAGGAGAGGCCCTCTGCTGTGCTACAATTACTGATTGTCTTGCAAGTGGCTTAGACCTTGCCTGCAGGTAACAAGTGACCTTGTGGAGGGAAGAAAGTGAGCAGCTTCTGAAATAGCCAGATGAGGGGGAGGCATACAACAGATGGGAAAGATCAGAGCAGCATACCAGGTATGAGGACGGCAGGACATGGGTACTTCGGCATCCAGCTCAGTCAAACTGTCTGGATCTGCAGGGTCCACCATGCAGGCCTGTTAGAAGTTTCCAACTCCTCTCTGTTTCCTCACCTAAACCACTAGTCTGTGATGTAGGTCTACTAACACCACATCACAGACTTCTGGGAAATCCATGTAAAGCACTAGCACCCAGAAAATGCTTCAATATCAACTATGACTAATTAAACCTTTTAGTTGGGGGTGCTCTTTTGGTATAGGCCAAGCCCAACTGGAAATGCAAGTGTGAAATTGGTCTCTTGCACAGCAATCAGAGTGATCCGCTGCTGTGGAGCCCATGGAAGATGCTGCATGCAGCTTTGAGTTTTTATCATGTCAGCAGAACACAAACCTCAGGCCTGTTAAGTCCATGAAAGGCTTGGTGAACTTGGCTCCTGATGTCTGCATCTCATCAGAGAATTTTACACTTATTTTTCAAAGGTTTTCAGATATTTTTATTTGTTTCCTATTTAGACAAATGCTTAAAAAAACAATTAATTACTGTAAATTTATTCCATGTGTTTCTGATTAATTTATATTTATTTAATCAGCACCCTTTTGAAAGAAGTGCCTAATGGCCAAGTTGGTTTTAGAAATTCCTACAAAGCAACTTTTTCCCAAATATAGACTTGAGATCAATTTTACTGAATGTGCAGGAAGATTCCAAATTGTGATATCTGTATAAACCAGTGATTACAGAAGAAAAAAACAATTTTCAATAGCTTAAGGACAATTCAAGCTGTTCTAAGATGAAGATATCATTAATAATGATCAATGTTTCTTGACACTATTTTTATTTCTCTCCCTCTCTTTTTCACCTTCTTATTTTGTATAATTAAATAACCAGTTGTATTATTTAGGGCTGACAATTTCTCCTAAAATGCCCTAAGAACAGGCACCATATATGTGATTCTTAGCACCCTTCCCAGTGCCTATCCCATAGTAAGGACACAATACATATTTATTGGAAGAATAAATGGGAAAGCCTACCACAGAGCCATAAGGAGCTGTTTGTAATATTTAAGGAGTAGAAAAAGCAGCTACTGTTATGGCAAGATGCAATAAATCACTGAGTCAATCTTAAAACAGAAGATGGAACCATCTTTATTCACCAGCTGGTGGACCAACAAGCAGGCTACAAGTCTACACACTTCAACCCCTCTAGGGGTTAGAGTACACATTTTAAAGCATGGCAGTACATTAATCATAACTGGCTGTTGCTATGATTCTAAACCATACACAGATCATAATATCTAAAATTAAAGCGGAAGGGGAAGTGGGTCAAAATGACCCTAGTTGAATACAAGTTAAAGAATAGTAGTTACTAATGTCTAAACAATCATTAACATTCTTGTTAGTACAGTATATAAGAATAGAAGGAACAATTTTGCCATTTTGTTGCGCCATTATGTTATGCTAAGCAATTGTTGGTAGGTACACTGGCAGGGTTGTCCCAAGGGAGAAGTGTTTCTTACATGATATGGAGTTTCAGGTCAAAATAGTCTGTCTGGTCATTGCCCATATAGCATGACCCATAACACTACAGCCCAGGAAAGAGGGATAAGCAGTCTAGGTGGTGAGAGGAAACTAGCAAACTGTGACATCAGTGAAGTGGGAATACAGAGGTGGTCTACTGCGCATGATAAAAACTGGATAAGGAACATGCAAACCACTGATCTTGGCAAGAGTGATATCCACAGAATGGTAGGAGTGGGAACCAAATGGGAAAAAGTTGAAGAGTTAATTTAAGGCAAGAAAATGGAAGCAATAAATACGGACAGAAAATTTATTTAAAAAAATACATTTTTGAAGTTGTTGATAGACCTTTATTTTATTTATTCATACATAGTGCTGAGAATTGAACCCAGTGCCTCACACATGCCAGGCAAGTGTGCTACGCTGAGCCCAGCCCCAGCCCCAGCCCCAAGAAGACTGATTTGTAATGGGAGGAGAAAGGATGCTTACCTATGAATTCTAGGCTTCATTCAGGGCAAACAAAAATTGATGATGATGGAAATATTAGAGAATCAAGGGAGAGAGTGTCTTAGTCCATTTTGTGCTAATATGACAATATCAGAGATGGGGTAACTTATAAAGAATAGAAATGTATTTCTTACAGTTCTGGAGGCTGAGAAGCCCAGTATCAAGTTGCTGACATCTTGCTAAATCCTCCCATGGTTCATCCCATGGCAGAAGGAGACAGGGTGTGAGAACAAGAGGAGACTGAGCTCACTTTTATAACAAACCTACTCTCTCAATAAACAGCCCCCTCCAGCCAAGACAGCATTAATCCACTCACAAAGGCAGAGCCCTTGAAGGCCTCACCTCCCAAAATCGTTGCCTTGGGGATTAAGTTGTAACACATGAACTTCAGGGGACACATTCAAATCATAGCCAAAAGGTTAGCCAATAATAATCTGTGAGAAAGTATGGAGAGCTATGGCTGACTCAGAGTGAGGAGCAAGGGCATGATCACATTGTTACTCTTAGGACCAGGTTCTCCAAGAGTGAATTTAGGTTTCTCTAGTTTTCTCCCTTCCAAATGCCTTATAAAAGTTCTCATGGGAGCATCTTCCTCTAGTCCAAATATATAGCCTATGCCACATACTATCAAACACAAATGGGCAGCACAAATGTCAACCTACAGTAAGAATGAAAGATGACACTATAGGAGCAATGGACAGCTTGTCCTCTGGTAAAAAATTCTACATTTATATGACTTTTAGCTATCTCCTGTCTAGGGACACCCTATATACACAGAAGATTTTTTTTTGTCTAGACAATCATTAACATTCTAATTGGTTAGGGTACATTGCACCCTAACCACTTAGAAGGGGTGGGGTGAGGACTGGGGATTGAACCCATGGGGGATTTACTATTGAACTATATCCCCAGCCCTTTTTATTTTTTATTTTGAAACAGGGTCTCACTAAATTGCTGAGGCTGGCCTTGAAATTTCCATCCTCCTACCTCAGGCTCCTGAGCCCCACAGCTCTGACTTGCTATGGAAGAAATGTTCAAAAACAGTCGTTTGGAAACATTTAACTCAGATCTTTTATTTTTCTCCTCAGATGTCAAAAAAAAAGAACAAAGCTAGACATTAACATCAGTTTAAGCAATGAGGACAGATTTCCACTCAGAAACAAACTATTGCAATAGGAAAGAGTGCCCAGTGCAAACCAAGCTCAACTTGTGCAGAGGTGAATGGACCTTTTAAAGGGAGAATGAGGGAACAGAAAAGGGGTGAGCATCTAGTCCTAGTGAAGTGGAAGTTGCAAAAAGCATGAAGGAGCAGGGGATTGGTCAGTGTGAAACCCACTGAGTTTCCTAACTGCAATTTACAGGAAGTTAGGTTCCTATCTGCCCACACAGACTAGGGGCAAGAGAGTTACCTTCATGAATATTTTCATTGCAAAGAGTCTTGAAGACAGTTCTGGGTGGGAGAAGATTTACATCTCAAAGGAGCAGAGAAAGGCTCTATAAAGGTAAGCTATCCAAAGTAACTGATCTGAGGAGGCGTTCTGGAGCTTATCTGCCTCTGTCAAGGTTCAGAGCAGGAGCAAGTTAAGTAAATTCTCCAGGCAGCATTGGGCATTCTAGACAGGTGTTTCCAGGGGATCTAGGGCCTAGCCTTGAGCTTTTAGAAACTGTGCCAGTATTTCTGGAAGCCTCTTACTGTGGGAGGGTGGACCTCTGTCTCATTGTCCTGAGAGTCTACAATTTTTAAAGGTCGAGATTGAGGCCTAAGATGAGAAAAGGACCTAGAAGAGCCTAGAAGAGCCTAACTAGTGTTTGGTCATGGAAGGAGTCATTGCCATTAACCATTTCCAAATACAAGATCACACTAGGGTACACACACCTATGTGCACCAACCCTCACCTCTGACTACCTAGTTAATCCACCAGTCTGGAGCTCCTTCAAAAGAGTGGCTGACTGTTCCTTCAACAACCAAAAACAAAATTAACATTGATTCAATAATAATATGCTGTTCATGATACAATTCCTATGTGTCCAAAATATCTTATACGACTTTTTAAAAGTCCTTGGTTATGCTTCTTGTGTCTCTTGCAGTTATACCATTCTCCAACATCAGTTTGTTTTTGTTGTTCATAATGCTGGCTTTTTTTTTTTCTTTTTCTGGTACTGGGGACTGAACCTATGGGTGTTCTACCACAGAGCTACTTCCCCAGCCCTTTTTATTTTAGTTTGAGACTCTCTCACTAAGTTGCCCAGGCTGGACTTGAACTTGCAATCCTTCTGCCTTAGCCTCCTGATTTGCTGAGATTACAGGCATGCACCACTGAGCCCGGCAGACACTGGCATTTTGAATGGTTCAGGTTAAATGCCTTACTGTAAAATCTCATTTTCAGCATTTGGTTGTTTCCATGGAATTCAATTCAAATACAACATTTGTTTTGGGGTTGCTGTTTTAGTTTTTTTTTTTTTTTTTTGGTTTGTTTGTTTTCTTTCATATGGTATTGTTGATTGAATACAGCCATGCTCTGTTGCTGAGCTATATCCCAATCTTTTTTATTTTTTATTTTGAAACAGGTCTCCCTAAACTGCTCAGGCTGGCCTCAAATTTGGGGTCCTCCTGCCTCAGCCTCTTGAGTTGCTGTGATTACAATCATGCCCCACTGGGCCCAGACAGATCCAACATTTGTGACATCTCATACATGAGGGTGTATATTTTTAATTGCATTCACATCAGAAGGCACAGAATGTCAATTTGTCCCCATTGGTGTTGACTTGGTTAGGGTGGGGCAGATCACTCCATTATAATGGGACATTTTTCTCTTTTGATTAGCAAGTAATCTGAGAAGTAAACAGTTCAAGACTATGAACATGCAGTTCCCCAGCACAAGCCATCCAATTGTTTTAGCATCTATTGAGGACCTTTTCCTGATTCAATTAGTACTAGGAGTTACAAAATGGTGATTTTATTCCTTCAATATTCATTAACTTAAATTCATCTGATAAGAATAGATTTCCCTGCTTTCTTTTCGCCTAAATACATACATACATACATACATGCATGCATACATACATATACATACACCAAAGACTTGGTGACCTACACAACAGGAATTTCTCACAGTTCTGAGGCTGGGAAGTCTGAGTTCAAGGTGGCAGCAAGGTAGATTTCATTCCCAGGCCACTCCACCTGGCCTGTAGGCTACCTATTTCTCACAAGGGGAGAGAGGGAGAAAGAGAGAGAGAGTATACTCACATTTATTCTTATAAGGTCACTAATCCTCTCAGATTAGGATTGATCTTTACAAGTTCATTTAATCTTTTTAAAAAATCTTTATTTTTTTAATTTGACCTCATTTCATCTCTGTAAAGTTCCTCTTTTCAAGTTCAGCTACATTGGGGGTTCAGGGCCTCAACACATGAATTTTAAAGTGACTTTCAGTTCCTAATATGGACTATCATTGTCTTTTGTTTAGTATTTTATAATTCAACTGCCAACATTATTTACTTCTTCCAACATTTTATTATAAAAGTTTCCAAATATTGAAAAAAATTCATAGTGAGCACTGATATACACACCCTCTCTGCTCTACAATTAACATTTCACTATACTTGCTTTATTGTGATTTTTAATTTGGGATCCAGTTGTCTTAAATTTGGCTAGTGATGTAAGACTACTTTGTGACAAGGACTGACTTTATTGGACATAACCACCCTAGATAATAGATGAAGCAAACTTTTTTTAATTGAGGTTATGATTTAGCATATTAATACTTTTAATCAGGTACCTGCTTATAGAGCAATAGCCTACTAGAATGGGAAGTGGGGTGCAGGGGAGGGCCTTCACCTCCTCTGTCTGACAACCCTGAGGAAATGGAGCCACCAAGTGGCCACTGTGCACAGAACCACGCGGGGGGCCTCCAGGAGCCTCCAGAATGAGGATCAAGCTGTGCATTTCAACTTCTATACATAACCAGGACTCACGCCTTCCAGTGGGAAAGAAACAACCACTTTTAGAAAAGTCAGGACATCATCTTTCAGACAATTAAGCAGAATGCTTAAAACATTTATTTGCCACTATTTCAAGAATCTAAATGACCGCAATGCAAATGAAAACAATGTCAAAGCCTTTACTCCTGGGTAAGTTTTTGTTGGTTTGTTTGTTTGGGGTCTTTTTGTTTGTTTGAATTTGGGTTTTTGGGTTTTTTGTTGTTTTTTTTTCTTTTGCTTGCTTGGTTGGTTTCTAATGGGATTAAATGAGCAGGTGTTTTACTACTGAGTGACATCCTCAGTTCTTTTCATTTTTTAATTTTGAGTCAGGGTCTTACTAAGTTCCTGAGGGCCCCACTCACTAAGTTGCCCAGGCTGGCCTTGAACTTTCAATCCTCCTGCCTCAGCCTCTCAAGTCTCTGGGATTACAAGCCTGTGCCACTATGCTCTTGGTACCAGGGATTGAATCCAGGAGCACTCAACCATTGAGCCACATTCCCAGCCCTTTTTCATTTTTTATTAGAGACAGGGTCTCACTAAGTTGCTTAAGGCCTCGATAAATTGCTGAGGCTAGCTTTGAACTTGCAATCCTCCAGCCTCAGCTGCCTAAACTGCTGTGATTTAGGTGTGTGCCACCACACCCAGCCATCCCTGGATAGTTTTTAACTTCTTCCACCAGTAAGTTTATTGGACAATAATATGGACATACCCAGAAATGAAACAACATCTCCAACTGTATGTAAGTAATGGGAGAAAGGGTTATTAAGATAGGAAAAGGCTATGTAATGGGGGATAGGGCTCATATCCTCCCAAATGTGTCTACTTATGCTTGTTTCATAACTGAGAGATGTGTCAGGAAGGGGATGGGCATTCCATAAAGCCAAAAGGAGATAGACCTCCTTGCTTAAAATTAATGTGAAAGAACAAGAAGGGCCCTCACACACATACAAGTCGTAAAATGAATTCATATCTGTTGCAAATATAATAATTTACATCTATGACACTGAAATTGAGGTAGCTGTTATAACTTACCACTGTAACATGCTGGGATTGTTTTTAATTTGTTAACAAAGATACATATATTACTCTATCACAAATTCATTCTAATAGCTCTCTGTATAACTGGTTTCCTTTAAATTTTGCACATTTGATTTTATGTATTTTAAAACAATGCTGAAAGAGATCACCACGTCCACCAACTGTGGTTTGGGGATATTGCCCTGCAGTTGCCAGGGATCTTGGGAACAGCATGTCTGTGTGCTGGGCTGTGTTAGGGCCTGCTAAAATTCAGAGCTCTCTTTCTAAAAGAGAGAGAGATATTTATTGGGAAGAACCCTCCATAATGTATTGGCCACAATATATTCTCAGTTAAGATTATAAACTTCAATTGGTGCCAATTTGATGATATTGTTGTTCTTTGGGTGTTTTTTAAATCATTTGTTTATTTGGTCTATCATAGCCTGAAGCATTTGTAGAATCTATATACCTTCCCACCTGTATTTCCTTTGTTATTTTATGCCAGGCCTCTTTACTGTGAGATCATACCTTGATAACTACTTCTTTATTGGACATGCATTCATTTGGGTGTTCACAATTCAGCCTTGCTAGGTTAAGATAATGATTGTGCATTTTTTTCCTGAGTCAATGAGTCATTTTCATCCTATGGTTGTATATTTGTTGTTCCAATTGATTCAGTCAAATCCATTGTTTGATTGATTTGCCAGAAATGTTTGTTTGTTCTTATTTTATTGTGCTTTCTAAAAACCTTCTCAATGTGAGGTTTTCATGGGGGTTTTCCTGGATTGTTGGTTGGTTTCTTCTGAAGACATATTTATTATATTTTGTTTTGTTTTAATGTTTCCTTTTTGTTTGTTTTAATGCTTCCCTTTTTAAATAACTAGTTTAAGATTATAATTCAAAATCATTACCTTTTCCACCTTCCATTATTTTCTTTCCTTGTCCTCTGCCACTTGATTTTAGTTGAATATGTTTTTAATGTTTACCTTTCTGTTTTGCACTATAATCTCTTTCAGCTCCCAGAAGCAAAAAGGTAGGACTGGGGACATAACTCGGTCAGTAGAGTGCTTTCCTCATATGCCCTGGGTTCAATCGCCAGCATGACCCCCCCAAAAAAAAAACTAAAAAGAAAGAAACTAAAAAGTAAAGATTTTGACCTACTCGCCCTGTTTTCTACCTCTGCTTTCCTTCCCTTTTAGATAGCATTCTGAGGATCTTTTCTCCATTGCCAGAGGGTATAATACTTATAATTTATTCTAGAGTTCCAATTGCTGGAGTTGTTTTAGATTCTAATTTATTAAATAGCCTTAAAATATGTTATTATGCTGAGTGCAGGTGCAACTGGTCCACGCTTATAATCCCACCAAGATAGCAACTTTGAGGCCAAACTTGACAACTTAGCAAGACCCTGTCTCAAAAGTTTAAAAGGTTTTTAGAGGGCTGGAGATGTTCCTCAGTGGTAGAGTGCCCCTGGGTTCAGTCCCCAGTACTAGAAAGAAAAAAGAAATAGTACCATCATTACTCTTTTTAACAGATTTTCTCCCATTCTTCTGTGTGTGTGTGGGTGGGGGTTACTGAGGATTGAACCCAGGGCCGGGCACATGCTTGATGAGCACTCTACCAGTGAGCCACATCCCCAGCTCCATCCATTTCTGTATGGCTTCTTCCTCTAGCAGTGTTATCACAAAAGCCCATGGAAACTATATGAGTGCTTGCATGTTAAAACGGGGAGGGGGGGCAGGGGGGATAGTTAAATCTGATCATAAACCTTCCTTTAATTCTTCTTTGGGTTCAGTACTCTGCCTCTTCTCCCTTCTCCCAACATCCCTTACTTGGGGTTTTCTCTGCCTCTGCCTCTCAAAGATCACAAGGAGACAGAATGTGAGCTGAGTTATGAAGCCATAGGCATTGCTAGCATTAATGACACTCACAGGAAAACAACAGCCTGACTCCCTGTATCCTGGTCAAACTGTCCAGAGAAGAGGTGTCTCCAGAGACAGGTCCAAGGTCTTCCCAGAAAGAAGGGGGAACACCATACAGGACCAGCAGGGTCCTTGATTTATGTGATGGAAAAGAACTTCAGCACACAACAGTTAGAGACAGAAAAGGAAACTTGGTGAGAGGCGGGTGTTGGAAGGTCCAAGAAAGCTTACAGTGGTCTGGTCATTCTCAGGATCTTTAAGTTTTCATGGTCTTTATCTAATCAATAGATAATGCTGGAAAGTCCCCTAAATCACAAGCTTCTTAAAATGTTGTATCTCTCTTTGCTTAATCTGTTCATTGGGGGAATAATTAATAGTGTGCAGGTTAACTTACAGCTTTCCCAGGAATCTGAGAGTAACAGGCCTTGGAGACTGGTTTAGGGACTGACAGATCTGGAGAAATAGCTGGACCTTCTGAATTGTATTTCCTGTTCTTCCTGTATGTCTCCTCTCTGCTTATTTCTTATTTATTTTGCCCTACCTCAAAACCACCCAGGGCAGTCAGAGGTGACAGAATTGTGCAAGGAATGTGTGTCAGTAAGCCCGAGGCTGGCTGTGTGAGCCTCCCACTAGAAGTGCTGCTTCCTCCCCAGCCTCTAACCTACACCAACAGGCCAGAGGAACAGAAATGTTTCAAGGAGGAACAGTCTAGTGCCTATTAACTCCCATTAAAGGATTTATAAAAACCCAAGACTTGAGTCAGAAGGTTACATGAGCCAAGAGAGCAACAGCAATAGGATCAGAGGCTTCCAGAGTACTATCCTTGAAAAGGCAGTCATTCTTAGGCAAAGCTCGGTACTTAGAGAAACAGCCTTAAAACTTTTGACATTTGTGAATTGTAAAACGGGGAGGGGATGATCCCAAATAATTTGAAGAGATCAGATTCACCAAACAGATCTTGACTTTTATAAACTTTTTTTTTTTTTTTTGGTACCAGGAATTGAACCCAGGGACACTCAACCACTGAGCCACATTCCCAGCCCTGTTTTGTATTTTATTTAGAGACAGGGTCTCACTGAGTTGCTTAGCGCCTCACTTTTCCTGAGGCTGACTTTGAACTCTTGATCTTCCTGCTTCAGCTTCCCAAGCTGCTGGGATTACAGGCGTGCACCTCCACACCCAGCTTTAAATTTTAATGGTAGAAGACAACATGACTATAAATGCTCCAAAGCAAAAAAGTAAGAAGCCAACTAAATCATAAATTTAATTCAAAAGTTCATGAGCACTGACTACGCAGCATTGAACAAGCTGCACAGCCCAGTAGGTAGGCAGCGTTGCCGCTCCCACACAATGGGGCATGCAGCCTCAAGAAAGTAAGCTGAGTTGAACCCAGGTACGACCACAGAACCCAAGGTCTGAATCACAACATGACACTGATTAATACAGATCATTTAATAAACATTCAAAGAAACAGCAGTCCCAAGGCTTACACGTAAGGTCCACTTGCTACAACTTATTTGTATTTGCATTTTGGAATTTTAAGTTTACCATTTGAAGCAGTTGCTCTATTCTGGTCCTATTCCGTGTTTAGAAAAATAATTACAGAAAGGTTAGATCATTTGCAGAAGCTCAGTAAAACAACAAAAATTGGGTGTGCATTTCTGACACTTTCATTTGGACGCTTAGAGTTTGGACATCAGGGAACATTCTTGGAGAAGCAGGGAAAGGAAATTTGTCTTAGTCTGTTTTCTGTTGCTAATATCACAATACCATATCCTAGGTAAGTTATAAAGAAAAGAGGTTTATTGAGGCTCTCAGTTCTTGTCCAAGGTCAAGAGGCTGCACATGGCCTTCTTATTGGCAGTTCTGAGGCAGTGCAGGGCACCACATGATGAGAGACAGGGAGCTGAGGAGAGGTCTAATCAAACTGGCTTTTATGTCGACTCATTCCCAAAATAACTCATTAATTCATTAATCCCATTAACTCATTATTAAACTCTGAATTCAGAGACCTAGTCACCTCTCAATGATGTACCTAGTCCCACCTCTCATAAGGGAAATCTCATAATGTTTGTTAAATTTCAATGAGAGTTTTGGAGGAGACAACTCATAACATATTCTATTTGGTCTGTACTCAACTGTAGGCATTGTTTTAACCACTACTCAAAAGCTCAACAAACTCTAGGAATATCTTTCTGATCATTCAAAAACAGTTATCAGCACCTCTGTGCCTAGCACTGGGTTGCATAGACATATAGTATTCAGCAGAGAACAGGGGACAGAGTATCCAGCTTTTCAACTGACAGTCCAGATTTCTTTACACCAAGAATGCAAACTAAAAAGTTAGAAAACTACCCCCTAGGGTGGGGAGAACATGCTCTCTGGATAACATAGTCTAGCTTAATTTATATATGTATATCTCCTGACTTTCATTTCTGTAAACTGTAACTGCTTCTGTAAAACCAGTGGATAAACCATCTAAATGATTCTCTGCCATGTGATCAAACTGCATGGATTTCATTATCCGTTTTTCATTGTTTGCTTATTTCTTATGCAGTTGAGCAATCAGCCACCTGTGATCCAGACAGATTCTCTGACATAGCTGGCAGTAACAAAAGTCCCATTTTTGTTTCAGGCATTGGGACCTTAATATTCATAGTATTTAAGGAGTGATTACTTCTCAGAATATACTATATTGACTGCTTCTAGAATTGTTTTAAAGGCATAAGAGAAGTCTGAAATTGGTAAATAGTAGATATTAATCAAAAGAAAATAAAATAATCAGCTTTGACCAAGAATCTTAATCTGATCTGACAGTATAAAGCCTTCCAGTCAAGTTAGATTATTGAACACATCATAGAACTCACTCAGGTTCCAGAATCATTTAAAAATCTTCAAAACAACTCCTTGGGGGTCCTCACCAGCATCACATTTGACTCTTGGACCATTTACATGTTCATAAACCTAAGTGACTGACATCCTAAGAAAGGGCAGGATGAATATCTCCTAGCTGGTTGAGGTTTTCATTTCTTGCCTCAGATCTGGAAGCCCGAATGCACCTCCTTAGCATGACCACTCATACAGTCAGAGCTACCTGACTAGAGCAAATCCTGGAAAGAAGAAAAGGTCCCCTGGCATAGTGACATGGAGTCCTGGCCACAAGAACTGAAAAATGGAAGCCATGTCCTGCAATCAGAGCACAGTGGGAGGGAAAGAACAGAGAATGACAAGCCATTGATATTTGAAGTGTGTAGTGTGGGGAAGGCTGCTATTCTGGTTTGAGAAATGATCACCAGAGCCGGAACACAGCTTAGAGAGGCTGTAATTTCTGGTACTTTGAACACTTCTATTATTTCTACTCTTGTATTATTGATTGATGGGTTTTAGCGGTACTGGGGATTAAACCCTGGGGTGCTCTACCAAACCCACCTCTACTCTTGCATTTTAGCATCTCGAATTCAAATTAAGTTTTCTGAATTTAAAGAGAACCAAAAGGAATTGAATCCACATGTATACTTCTATGTCTTTCCATATTTGTAAAGCCCAAATGGTCAGTCTTTAACAGGCACCATATGGATTGGGAATAGACAGTCTGGGCTCACATCCTACCTCAGCTATTTCTGACTGTACAACCCAAGTCAAATGATTTACCTGTCTTTGACTTCAGTTTCTTCATTTGTAAAAGTGAAGATCACAGAATCTGCCTCACAAACCCTTTGTGAGGATCAAATGCTGAGGGCTGAATGCAGTGTCATCATCTAGTACATAAATACTATATCATTCAGGCAAAGTAAAAGCAAAAGCCAGAAGTAACTGGGGAGAACTTAGTTTCATCTCAGGAGGTAGGTAAGGCAGAGCATGTTCCTTAAGGTTTTCAGAGACCGTGTTCCTCCAACTCATCACTCTGACATCTCTGGGATGGGACCTGTAGCCATGGCCTGCATGGAACCATTCACACATCAGGCAGCAAGATGGAGAAAAATACAAAAGGGATCAGGAGCACCTGCCAGCCATTCCTTAGGGAAAATTCCCTGAGTTTCCCCACTAGGGGTACCCTTTTTATCAACCTAGTTTCAAGGAGAGCTTGGTATCCATGTATCAGCTAAAATTCTTTGGAAGGGGATACCACTGCTGGAGTGGTGGTGGGGATTAATTTTAGTAGTTTCTAGTTTTCTGTGAGTTATGATATTATTTTGAAACTCAATGAAAAGAAGAAGTTAGTATAAAAGGTAACTGTCACCAGACACAGGGTTACATGCCTGTAATCCCAGCAGTTCAGGAGACTGAGGCAGAAGGATAAAAAGTTCAAGACAAGCCTCACCAACTTAGCAAGACCCTATCTTCAAATAAAAAACAAAAATGGCTTGGGTTATAGCTCAGTGGTAAATCTCCAGTACCAAAAATAAAGTTTTAGACTCCTATCCACCTGCCTATAATAACCACCATGAACAGGTAGTCATTCTAGAAGCATAAAAAGAACAAGATCAAAGAGAAACAAAACCCAGACACAATGTGTTCCTGGCTTCAAGGATCTGCCCTTAAAAGGGAACCTAATCCAGGACCATCCCCTTTAGCACACCTAGAAACTAAAACTAGAGAAATTAAACAGGGCATGTTGTACACTGCCTAGAGTCGTACAACTCCTACAACTTTCTCACCCATTCAGTAGAGTGATAGGTTTTTCCCTGAGAAGTCATGGCTGTAGGTGTTGGGGACACAAAGGTACCTAGGTAATCTGAATTGCTAAATAAATGGAAAGAAACAAAGGACTAAGAAGTCATTATAAGCCCTCTATTATGGCCCCAAGGCTCTGATTTGAAGAAAAAGAATTCTGTATCTAATTGGTCACTTTCCAGTCACCAATGAACACCCACAATAACCCCACTATTTCTGTTGTAAATGCTCAAGTGGGAGACATTGTTCCTCTTGAAAATTCAAAAAGGCCAAGACCTGTACTCTGCTGGGAGTAGAAGTAATCCCACTACAAAATGAAAAATTCATCCAGAGATACTCCTTTCACTATAAATAGGAACATTCACTCTGTCCCCTTAGAACACAACCCCATACCCCTTCCACCTTCTTTAACCTAAGGGGAAAGATCCACATTCCACAAATGGAGTTCCAGATAGTGCCACCAGGTGGCAGGAATGATCAGCATCAAGAAACTGAAGCTCCTAAGGGAGCCAGAAAATGTCGGGATTCTGGAAGGGACTAAGAACACCAAATAGAAAGCAGTGTCCCGTGTCGTAGGAGTAAAGACCTGAGGCTTGGGAAGATGTAACCTACAGAGTGTCACACATGTAATTAGGGACCCTAAGTACTATCCCTTAGTGACTTGCGTCATTTTTCCAGCAACTCAGGCCACTTGATATTCCAGAAAATTTAAGCATTCATAAGGTGTGATGGTTTCGACCTCGAATGTCCCTGAAAAGTTCATATGTTGAAGGCTTGGCCCACAGTACATCAATGTCCAAAGGTGAAGCTTTTAGGAAATAGTTGGATCATCACAGCTATAACCTCATCAGTGGATTACTTTGATGGATTAATAATTTGAATGGACTACTGGCTGGGACCTGTAGGCAGGTGGGGCATGGCTAGAGGAAGCAGGTCACCAGGAGTGCACCCTTGGGGATATACTTTGTCCCTGGCCCCTTTCTCCCTGACTTTCTCTGCTTTTTGGCTGCCATGGGTGGACAGCTTTCTTCTGCCACTCCTTTCCACCATGTTATGCCTCACCTCAGGCTCAAAACAACCGTCGATGGACTGAAGTCTCTGAAACCATAGCCAAAATAAATCTTTCCTCTTTCACATTGTTTAGGTCAGATGTTTTGGTGACAATGACAAAAAGCTGACTAAAGTAGGAGAGTAGGAAAATGAGGCCCTCAGTACCTATAAGTCAACTCTGGCACTTAGCAACATTTTGTTGCCTTCCCATACTAAATATGTTTAGTTTTCTTTCTAAAAGTATTGCACTGCTCTAGAAGCAGGACATTAAAACCATCATAGTCCATTAATTCAACTAACTTTGTTAGTGTCTGCTATGTATCAGTGTTAGGGTACAGATAGATGAGATGGAGAGAACACATGACTAAGAGAATAATTCCATAAAATGGGCCCCTGTGCTGACCCCAACATCCTTTCATTTCCAAGAAGCAATTTAC
Source organism: Spermophilus citellus (assembly GCF_964194105.1). Taxonomy (NCBI): domain Eukaryota; kingdom Metazoa; phylum Chordata; class Mammalia; order Rodentia; family Sciuridae; genus Spermophilus; species Spermophilus citellus. The sequence continues at coordinate 89,218,202 of NC_138183.1, read as the reverse complement.
CTGCAGCCCTGACTGGCCTAAGTGGACAGGATATGTCACATTCCTTAGCAAACTACCTGTTATCTGCAGGAGAAATGTTATCTGAAAGATAAATGTCAATGGGAGAAACCCAGGAGACTTTTGTAATCAGATCCCAAAACTCTGGAGATAAGGATAGTTACTCCTAACTACAAAATCTGTAAGAACTGGTTAGCATGGGCCAAGGTGACCTAGAGTTGCCATGGCAGTGGGTACTTGAAAGTCTGATGTCACCTGCTGTTGGTCAAATGTCAAGAGGTGGACCCAGGCTGAACTCTTTGGAAACTTCTCAAGGATCTCTAATAAAACTGGAGTGCAGGAGAGGTACATTGTCCCTCTCCTCTCTGAAGACCCACTCCCTCCCTTGTCCCCTTTCCCTTTTTCTGTCCCTACAATAAGCTCATTCTGTCACTCTGAGCAACATGTCTGAAATCGTTCTGACTTGAGTGTAAGAATCGGGGTTTGAAGAGGGGCTCTTTGGTGCCTTAGTTTCTCAGAAGGTCCCAGCTCCATAACACTTGGATCTCACCAGTTTCCATCAGTTATCATTGGTTATTGGTTATCTTCCATCAGTTATCTCAATTCTTTTCTGGTTGCTTTCTCCATTCAGCCTTTTCTGAAACTCTGTTCTCAACCTCTGATTCTTGGTACTATGTTCGCTCTTCCCTTTTGCCATTGTCCATGGATTTTATTCTGCAAATTTGCAAGACAAGAACCCAGAAGGAAACTGGTGAGGCCTGTAGCCTGCAGGGTATAGGGATCTATGAAAGGGGGAGTAATATGGATGCGAGAGCTCTCATTTGTCTTCTCTGTGCTTTTTTCGTTAGTGGACAAATTCTCTCTAAACACCAGCCACTTAAAAAAAGTGACTAGCATGGCTGTCAGACTTCAGATTCAGGTGACATGCTTGCTGGGTGGGCGGGCCTGGTCCTCCTTCACTCAGTGTTGGGAATGTTGGTTCTGACTTGCTTCAGTTCCTTTTCTGTGGGAGAAAGTTGGTGTGGGGGACAGAGGTAGGCTTGAGACAAATGAAGGCAGCTGATCCTTCGTGCTGTGTGAAGGCCTCATGTCCTGAGTCTGACCCCAACAGCCTTCAGAGGTATCAACCACTATCTGTCTCTGTTCTGGCTGACTTACCCTGATGGTTTACAAAAGGAAAAAATGATCAAATGTGTTCTGGGTATGAGATTTTGCCTCCTATGCTCAAAATGGCAGTTTTCCCTACTCTTTAACTCCCTGATGCCCATCTAAAATGTAAGCCCCATGAGCAGGGGCCCAAGTCAGTTTGAGACCAGGATAGGGGAAAAAGTGTCACATTTAAATCCAAGCTGCTGTGGGACATAAATGGTTATTTTATGTGTTCTTAAACTCTGAGGGTCTGCTAGATTTCTCCTTAATGCCAGTTTTAAGAGGAAAATTCATCGCCTGGTGGTCATTCCTCAAAAAAAAGAAAAAACCAACAAAGAAATGAGCTCACACTTCATCACAAAGCCCTAGAAAAGGAAGAGCAAAACAACAGCAAATGTAGCAAAAGGCAAAAAATAATTAAAATCAGAGCGGAAATCAATGAAATTGAAAGAAAAGAAACTATTGAAAAAATTAACAAAACTAAAAGTTGGTTCTTTGAAAAAATAAATAAGATCGACAGACCTTTAGCCATGCTAACGAAGAGAAGAAGAGAGAGAACTCAAATTACTAACATACGGGATGAAAAAGGCAATATCACAACAGATGCTACAGAAATACAGAAGACAATTAGAAATTATTTTGAAAACCTATATTCAAACAAAATAGAAGATAGTGAAGACATCGATAAATTTCTTAAGTCATATGATTTACCCAGACTGAGTCAGGTGGATACACACAATTTAAACAGACCAATATCAATGGATGAAATTGAAGAAGCCATCAAAAGACTACCAACCAAGAAAAGCCCAGGACCAGATGGGTATACAGCGGAGTTTTACAAAACCTTTAAAGAAGAATTAATACCAATACTTTTCAAGTTATTTCAGGAAATAGAAAAAGAGGGAGCTCTTCCAAATTCATTCTATGAGGCCAACATCACCCTGATTCCGAAACCAGACAAAGACACCTCAAAGAAAGAAAACTACAGACCAATATCTCTAATGAACCTAGATGCAAAAATCCTCAATAAAATTCTGGCGAATCGAATACAAAAACACATCAAAAAAATTGTGCACCATGATCAAGTAGGATTCATCCCTGGGATGCAAGGATGGTTCAACATACGGAAATCAATAAATGTTATTCACCATATCAATAGACTTAAAGATAAGAACCATATGATCATCTCGATAGATGCAGAGAAAGCATTTGACAAAGTACAGCATCCCTTTATGTTCAAAACATTAGAAAAATTAGGGATAACAGGAACTTACCTTGACATTGTAAAAGCTATCTATGCTAAGCCTCAGGCTAGCATCATTCTGAATGGACAAAAGTTGAAGGCATTCCCTCTAAAATCCGGAACAAGACAGGGATGCCCTCTATCTCCACTTCTATTCAATATAGTTCTCAGAACACTGGCCAGAGCAATTAGACAGATGAAAGAAATTAAAGGCATAAAAATTGGAAAAGAAGAACTTAAATTATCACTATTTGCAGATGACATGATTCTATACCTAGAAGACCCAAAAGGGTCTGCAAAGAAACTACTAGAACTAATAAATGAATTCAGCAAAGTGGCAGGATATAAAATCAACACGCATAAATCAAAGGCATTTCTGTATATCAGCGACAAAACTTCTGAAACGGAAATGAGGAAAAACACTCCATTCACAATATCCTCAAAAAAAATAAAATACTTGGGAATTAACCTAACAAAAGAGGTGAAAGATTTATACAATGAAAACTACAGAACCCTAAAGAGAGAAGTTGATGAAGATGTTAGAAGATGGAAAAATATACCCTGTTCATGGATAGGCAGAACTAACATCATCAAAATGGCGATATTACCAAAAGTTCTCTATAGGTTTAATGCAATGCCAATCAAAACCCAATGGCATTTCTTGTAGAAATTGATAAAGCAATCATGAAATTCATATGGAAAAATAAAAGAGCCAGAATAGCAAAAGCAATTCTAAACAGGAAGTGTGAATCAGGTGGTATAGCGATACCAGATTTCAAACTATATTACAGAGCAATAGTGACAAAAACAGCGTGGTACTGGTACCAAAACAGGCGGGTGGACCAATGGTATAGAATAGAGGACACAGAGACTAATCCACAAAGTTACATCTATCTTATATTTGATAAAGGGGCTAAAAGCATGCAATGGAGGAAGGATAGCATCTTCAACAAATGGTGTTGGGAAAACTGGAAATCCATATGCAACAAAATGAAACTGAATCCCTTCCTCTCGCCATGCACAAAAGTTAACTCGAAATGGATCAAGGAGCTTGATATCAAACCAGAGACTCTACATCTGATAGAAGAAAAAGTAGGCTCCGATCTACAGATTGTGGGGTCGGGCTCAAAATTCCTTAATAGGACACCCATAGCCCAAGAGTTAATAACAAGAATCAACAAATGGGACTTAATTAAACTTAAAAGTTTTTTCTCAGCAAGAGAAACAATAAGAGAGGTAAATAGGGAGCCTACATCCTGGGAACAAATTTTTACTCCTCACACTTCAGATAGAGCCCTAATATCCAGAGTATACAAAGAACTCAAAAAATTAGACAATAAGATAACAAATAACCCAATCAACAAATGGGCCAAGGACCTGAACAGACACTTCTCAGAGGAGGATATACAATCAATCAACAAGTACATGAAAAAATGCTCACCATCTCTAGCAGTCAGAGAAATGCAAATCAAAACCACCCTAAGATACCGTCTCACTCCAGTAAGATTGGCAGCCACTATGAAGTCAAACAACAACAAGTGCTGGCGAGGATGTGGAGAAAAGGGTACACTTGTACATTGCTGGTGGGACTGCAAATTGGTGGGGCCAATTTGGAAAGCAGTTTGGAGATTCCTGGGAAAGATGGGAATGGAACCACCATTTGACCCAGCTATTGCCCTTCTCGGACTATTCCCTGAAGACCTTAAAAGAGCATGCTACAGGGATACTGCCACATCGATGTTCATAGCAGCACAATTCACAATTGCTAGGCTGTGGAACCAACCCAGATGCCCCTCAATAGATGAATGGATAAAAAAATGTGGCATCTATACACAATGGAGTACTATGCAGCAATAAAAAATGACAAAATCATAGAATTTGCAGGGAAATGGATGGCACTAGAGCAGATTATGCTTAGTGAAGCTAGCCAATCTCTAAAAAACAAATACCAAATGTCTTCTTTGAGATAATGAGAGCAACTATGAACAGAGCAGGGAGGAAGAGCAGGAAGAAAAGAGTAACATTAATCAGTGACACGAGATGGGAGGGAAAGGGAGAGATGAGGAAAATTGCATGGAAATGAAGGGAGACCCTCATTGCTATACAAAATTACATATAAGAGGTTGTGAGGGGAATGGGAAAATAAACAAGGAGAGAAATGAATTACAGTAGATGGGGTAGAGAGAGAAGATGGGAGGGGAGGGGAGGGGGGATAGTAGGGGATAGGAAAGGTAGCAGAATACAACAATTACTAATAGGGCATTATGTAAAATTGTGGATGTGTAACCGACGTGATTCTGCAATCTGCATTTGGGGTAAAATTGGGGGTTCATAACCCACTTCAATCTAATGTATGAAGTATGATATGTCAAGAGCTTTGTAATGTTGTGAACAACCAATAAAAAAAAATAAAAAAAAATTAAAAACAAAATAAAAACAAAACATTAAAAAAAATATTTTCAGATAATACAAAATTCCGGATATTTAGGGTATGGCTTTACTTTCAGGTAAATGAATACAGATTTTAGAAAATTATTACTTATAAAAGAAGGCACCATGCAAAGAAACATGAGAAATAAATAAAAAATATACATACATAGTGCACACCTGTAATCTCAGCAGCTCAGGAGGCCAAGGCAGGAAGATCACAAATCAAAGCTAGCCTCAGTAATGTAATGAGACCCTACGCAACTTAATGAGACTCTGTCTCAAAGTAAATAAAAAACTAAAAAGGTCTGGGGATGTGGCTCAGGGGTCAAGTACTCCTGGGCTCAGTCCCCTGTTTAAAAAAAAAGTGCACATACATGTATACACACACACACATACACACACGCACACATGCACACACATATACACACACACAAATATAAGAAGTAGAGACTCAGAATTGCCATAAAGCTAATGAAGCAAAAAGTACATGATCTCTTTCTGGAACCTTAAGGGGAGCCTAACAAGCTCACTCTGTCATATAAAAACTTGCAAAGTCATGTTGTTGTTGTTGTTGTTGTTGTTGTTTTAGTAGCAATTGTTTAAGAATACTCTCTTTTTCTCTAACAACTGTATTTTTCATATGTTTATCCTATCCTTTGAGTGGCTTTGAAGTGGTTCTAGTCATTTGAGGAATCTGATTAATGAGAGGTTAAATTGGAGATAGTAAACTCTGACGGGTTCACATGCACTTCCATTTATATCTAAATCACCACCAGTCATTCTGGTACAGGAATGGCTCAGGAATCTTTCTGAAAGACATCATGAGTGTGATTCATCCAATATTATGGATGAAGATTTCACAGAAAGTGCACACATGGTTTGTTTCCTTAATCTTGTTGGAGAAAACAGCACCTCAATAATACTTAAAGAAGTCAACCATTTTGATATCTGTGTGGCAGTTATGTTTTCTTTTGGGCTCTTCCCACAGTGTGCCCCTGATAAAGCTGTTCAAACTTTGCAACAATAGGTAAAATGATATTTTAGTAACTCTAAAATATAGTTTGAAGGTTTTTTAGAAGTTTTTTAAATACAAAATAACTTACACAATTTATTTTTAGGGCTTGTAAAGCTTGAATACAATGGTTTAGCTACAATGTAAAAAGGCATTTGCAACATTTCAGTTTCTCACTTATTGTGAAAAATTATAGACTGATGAGGATGTATTCAAATGTATCTTATTTCTCTTGAACTACCACTTTTAGTGGTAAATTCAGATGAAATGGCATTTGAACTAAAAGTGGTAGAGCTAGGCATTGAAATGTAAAGAAATTATTATGAAACCCAATCAACAAACGGGCCAAGGACCTGAACAGACACTTCTCAGAGGAGGACATACAATCAATCAACAAGTACATGAAAAAATGCTCACCATCTCTAGCAGTCAGAGAAATGCAAATCAAAACCACCCTAAGATACCGTCTCACTCCAGTAAGATTGGCAGCCACTATGAAGTCAAACAACAACAAGTGCTGGCGAGGATGTGGAGAAAAGGGTACACTTGTACATTGCTGGTGGGACTGCAAATTGGTGGGGCCAATTTGGAAAGCAGTTTGGAGATTCCTGGGAAAGATGGGAATGGAACCACCATTTGACCCAGCTATTGCCCTTCTCGGACTATTCCCTGAAGACCTTAAAAGAGCATGCTACAGGGATACTGCCACATCGATGTTCATAGCAGCACAATTCACAATTGCTAGGCTGTGGAACCAACCCAGATGCCCCTCAATAGATGAATGGATAAAAAAATGTGGCATCTATACACAATGGAGTACTATGCAGCAATAAAAAATGACAAAATCATAGAATTTGCAGGGAAATGGATGGCACTAGAGCAGATTATGCTTAGTGAAGCTAGCCAATCCCTAAAAAACAAATACCAAATGTCTTCTTTGATATAATGAGAGCAACTATGAACAGAGCAGGGAGAAAGAGAAGGAAGAAAAGATTAACATTAAACAGAGACATGAGATGGGAGGGAAAGGGAGAGATGAGGAAAATTGCATGGAAATGAAGGGAGACCCTCATTGCTATACAAAATTACATATAAGAGGTTGTGAGGGGAATGGGAAAATAAACAAGGAGAGAAATGAATTACAGTAGATGGGGTAGAGAGAGAAGATGGGAGGGTAGGGGAGGGGGGATAGTAGGGGATAGGAAAGGTAGCAGAATACAACAATTACTAATAGGGCATTATGTAAAATTGTGGATGTGTAACCGACGTGATTCTGCAATCTGCATTTGGGGTAAAATTGGGGGTTCATAACCCACTTCAATCTAATGTATGAAATATGATATGTCAAGAGCTTTGTAATGTTGTGAACAACCAATAAAAAAAGAAATTATTATGATATATAAAAAAAAAGACCTTAGAAGATGGACAAATCTCCCATGTTCTTGGATAGGCAGAATTAATACTGTCAAAATGGCCTTACTACCAAAAGCACCATACAGATTTATTAAAATCCCAATGACATTCTTCATAGACATAGAAAAGACAGTCATGAAATTCACTTGGAAAAATATAAGGCCCCAAATAGCCGAAGCAATCCTTAGCAAGAAAAGTGATACAGGAAGGATCTTAAACTATACTACAGAGCTATATTAACAAAAACAGCATGGTATTGGCACCAAAACAGACATAAAGACCAATGGTACAGAATAGAATCACAGAGACAAACCTACATAAATACAGTTATCTCATATTAGACATACAAACGTACATTGGAGAAAAGTAAACTCTCCAACAAATGGTGCTGGGGAAACTGGAAAAATGAAATTAGATCCCCATCTCTCAACCTGCAGAAAACTTAACTCAAAGTGGATCAAGAACCTAGGCATTTAGCCAGAGACCCTGTACCTACTAGAAGAAAAAGTAGGCCCAAATATCCATCCATGTTGGCTTAGGAAATGATTTCTCAAAAAGAGTCCTAAAGCATAATAAGTAAAATCAGGAATCAATTAATGGGATGGTATCAAACTAAAAAGCTTTTTCACAACAAAGGAAACAATCAAGAATGTGAAGAGAGAGCCTATAGATGGGAGAAAATCTTTGCCCCCTGAACCTCAGATAGAGCATTAGTCTCCAGGATATATAAAGAACTCAAAAAACTTAACACCAAAAAACCAATAAGTCAAATAATAAATGGGCAAAGGAACTGAACAGGTATTTCACTGAAGAAAGACAAATGGTCAATAAATATATGAAAAAAAATATTCAAATCTCTAGCAAATAGAGAAATGCAACTAAACTACACTGAGATATCATCTCACTCCAGTTAGAATAGCAATTATCAAGAATACATGTAATAATAAATGTTGGTGAGGATGTGGGAGGAAAAGGCACACTCATACATTGCTGGTGGGACTGCTAACTAGTGCAACCCCTCTGGAAAGCAGTATGGAGATTCCTAAGAAAATTTAGAATGGAACCACAATTTGACTCTGTTATCCCACTCCTCAGCATATGCCCAAAGGATTTAAAATTAGTAAATGATAGTGATATAGCCACATCAATGTTTATAGCAGCTCAATTCACAATAGCTAAGCTATGGAACAAACCTAGGTGCCCTTCAACAGACGAATAAATTAAGCAAATATGGTACATATACATAATGGAATGTTAGTCAGCCATAAAGAAGAATGAAATTATGGCATTTGATGGTAAGTGGATGGAAATGGATACTATCCTGCTAAGTGAAATAATTCAGTCCCCAAAACCCAAAGGCTGAAGTTCTCTCTGACATGGGAATGCTAACTCACAATAAGCAGCAGGGGGAGGGAAGAATAGAAGTTCACTGGATTAGACAAAGTGGAATAAGGGGGCGGAGGAATGAGAATAAGAAAGACAGTGGAATGAATTGGATATAACTTTCCTATGTTCTTATATGAATACATGACCAGTGTAACTCCACATCATGTACAACCACAAACATGGAAAGTTATACTCTATGTATATAGGATATGTCAAAATACATTCTACTGTCATGTATAATTTTAAAAATAGTTTTAAAAAATGTTCAATTGGGGCTGGGGATGTGGCTCAAGCGGTAGCGCGCTCGCCTGGCATGCGTGCGGCCCGGGTTTGATCCTCTGCACCACGTACAAACAAAGGTGTTGTGTCTGCCGAAAACTAAAAAATAAATATTAAAAAAAAATGTTCAATTCAACCCATAAATTTCTCTAGATGGTCAGGCAATCAATACAGTGTTGGTTTCTATAAAATGTTCAGGATGTAATATCCATTGTTTCTAGGATTTTTCCTCATCAGAAAAGATGGCTTCTACTATTAACTCCACTTGTCTGATATCTTGGTTTCCATGGGTAGCCCAAAGTTAACAGTTAAAAGTGAGTAAATTAGGTTTAACGTAAACAGGTTAATCTTCATAAATGTGTTAGAGGAGACTTCTGATTTATTTGCAAATTTAAAGTGCTAAAATATCAGCTGCTAAAAATAAATTCAAGTATTCTTCTTGAATTCCAAAAGTAATATATATTGGTTTATTAAAGGTGTTTTTATAAATGGATACATGAAAAAAGAGTAAGATTGCCTTTTTTCTGGGTCTCCACTAAAAGCAAAGTTACCAAGAATTAAAATTCTAACAATTCCTAGCCATTACTTTAAACCACACAAAACATTAGCATCCCATAAATCCAACATCTAAGAATAAAATTATTTGGCCTGTGGTTTGCCACATCTTATTTCCCTTTGTAAGTCCAAAACCTGTGTAATGTGGGTGGTAGAGAGTGGAAACCTGTCCCCCCCCACCCCATGCCGGTCCAGCTCTGCTCATTAGGACATTATCTGTCCTAAATGAGAGCACTTGTCCTTCTTCCTTTTCTTCAACCTGGAACACACAGATCTTTCCTATCAGAACAAAACAAAACAAAAATCACCTGTGTTTTTGAGCCTGATTCAGGTGCAATTTCTTAAATCAGATGCTTCATCCGAACACCAAATCTTTCCACATCTCATCCTTCAGAATTCTTCTAGGTGTCATTTATGGAACAATATTTGTATTGGAGCTCTGACATTTTATGTTTGTACTCTGTACCTTTTTCTTAGAATGAAGAACTTCTTGAAAACCAGGACATATCCGGAAACAGCTCAACTAGGAGTCGAGTTGTACAAAGCCGGGAACAAGGAAACACCAAACAGGTAGAGCTGGACAGTGGTTGAGGGACTCATCACCATGGTAACAGAGCTGGGGATGCAGCTTAGTCATAGAATGCTTGCCTAGCATACTTGAGATCCTGGGTTCTATCCCCAGCAATAAAATTTAGAGAACAAATCCAAGAAAAAAAAAATCAGTGACTGACATCTTGGAACTTACTGTCTTTATGGCAAAAAAAAAAAAAAAGTCACATTCAGGTGTTGAAAGAAAAGTGACCACAACACTCGGAGCAACCAAAAGATCTTTATTGCAGCAGTGCAACAAAGAGAAAATAAAGAAGGAAAGAAGGGGAGAGAGAGAGAGAGAGAGAGAGAGAGAGAGAGAGAGAGAGAGAAGGAAGAGAGAAGAGGAGAGATGAAGAGGGAGAGAGCAAAAGCAAGAGAGACAGAGAGTGCAAGCAAGAAAGACAAAGAGAGCAAGAGAGAGAGGGGCCTGGCAGGAGAGAGTTTTTATAGCCCAAATCTAATGGGGCCTCTGGGTCTGCAAGCTGCCAAGGGGGGGTTAAGTGTTCAGCCTTGAGCAGGGTTGAATGTTCAGAGTTGAGGCAAACAGGTGATAAAGGACCAGATAGAGGGGGATTTGAGTGCGTGGGCTATCTTGCAGCCAACATCTGTTCAGCCTGCCCTGCAGAGAACACAGTTCAGCCTGCTCTGCACCCAACATTCCTCCCTTTTTGCTTTTCTAAGTGACACGAGGGATGGCATAAAGTCCTCTGGCTACTTCCTGCTTAATGGTGGGTGGCGTTAGACCTAGAAGGGGAAGTGGAGGAATGTTCGGGGGACAGGTCTGAGAACACCAGGGCAGCCAGAAATAACACTCAGTGGCTACAGACAACTACTGTGGTAGGGGTAAAGTCCATAAAAGTTCCTTGAAGCCACAAGTCCTCGATGGCATCAAACCAGTCCTGAATGGAGGAGATTCTTGGTAACAGCCACTAGTTCTGTAGCAGGGACTCTAGGAAGTATTGGAGGTGGCTTGGTTGAATCCAGTAATGTTAAGGGTGACAGACCAATTGCTGCCAGTGGAAGGGCAATCGCCTTGACCCATAAACTGAGAGTGGGTGGTGTCATCCTGGTGTCATGTCGCTTGGATGTAGAAGCAGTATCTGTGGTTTGAGATAAAAACTTGAGAGAGAATAATGATTAGTAAAAGAAGAGGGTTGGGGAGAAATTTTGAGTTTGGTGGGTGTGGTGGAAGTCCAGGACTGGACATTTGGAACAAGTGCCTTTTTAAGGTGGGAGACATGGTACCAGGAGGAGTGGCCCAAAAGCTTGGCCACCATTGGGGTAGTAACTATGACTGTATGGGGTCCCATCCATTGAGGTTCCATCGATTGAGAATGCAGTTCCTGAAGTAAGACTGAGTCACCCAGTTGAAGAGGGTCCAATTCAGTTGGTGGTTGTGCGGGGATTGAGGCAATGAATGGCACAGGAAGGCACTGGTCTGCATGTTCTCTTAGGAGTTTGCATAGAAGTGTGAGATTAGGAAGGTAAGACACAAGGGGAGAAGGAGTGATTGGAAAGCTTTGGTTGATTAAGAAAGGGTGCCCAGAGAGTAGCTCAAAGGGGCTAAGGCCTGAGGGAGCTCTTGGGGCTACCTGAATTCAGGTGAGGGCCAATGGCAGGAGATTGGGCCAGAAGAGCCTGAGTTCCATAGCATGTTTAGTGAGATGATCCTTGAGAATGCCGTTAAGCCTCTCAACCTTACCCAAGGATTGGGGTTGATAGGAGATGTGGAGCCTCCAAGTTATGTTGAGACCTTTGGAGACTAGTTGAACAACCTGAGAAGTGAAGGCCAGACTGTTGTCTGACCGGATGGAAGTGGGAAGTTCGAACCTGGGAATGATCTGCTGGATGAGGATGGAGGTGACGGTGTCAGCAATTTCCCTGGATGTAGGGAAGGCTTCTATCCAACCTAAAAAAGTATAAACTAATGTAAGTAGGTAGCAAAGCTTTTTGTGCCTAGGCACATGAGTGAAGTTGATCTACCAGTCTTCACCTGGCTAGTGGCTCCTCATCTGAGGTGTGGGGAGTTTAGGTTTGATGCTTCCTTGTGGGGATACTGTAGAGCAGACAGAATAAGCAGAGAGGACATGCTGGAGAGTAGTTCTCATTCCTAGGAAGTGAAAGAGGGGTTGTGAAAACTGGAAAAATGGGTTAGAGAGGGTTTTAGATGGGCGGAGTCTCTGGAGCCAGAGGAGTTGGTCATGATTCATAGGTCTCCATCTTGGGCATCAGGGGCTGGTAGTCTTAAAGAAGTAGTTGATTGACTGACTTGTTGGTGAATTTGTGTATCTAATCTTGCAGGAACTTCTGTAGGCAATTTAATAGACATGGTCCTATTAGGAGAAACATAGAGAGGACTAATAGGGGTCCTGTGAGGGGGAGGAGCCAAGGTCATACTTGACTGAACATTCCCCATGGAGCCTGTTGGCTTAGTTGCTGTCTCCTCTTTTCTAGTTGTTCTTGTCCTTTGTTACTCCCAGGAATGACTGTGTTTTGGCTTAACTGGTTTTGGTAGGTGTTTAAGATCAAGTTGGTCAAAATTGACTTTGTTTCTATCTATTGTTAAGAGTCAGCCGAGTTCCCATAGGGGTCGCTCGTGGGGGAACTTGAGAGCAGCTTCTCAGTTCTGCTAGTGCCATTTGCACTAGGATGGGTTCAGGTCTTGCTTGACCATGTGGCTTCCCTTGGAAGCATCAGGGATGTCTCCCTTCTCCAATGACCCTCCTATTCACAGCAAGTGTACTGATTGGCTTTTCATTCTCCAGTGGTCTCAATAATCTCCCTGATCAGGAGGTTATGTGGCCCAGAGTTGCAAAGCTCTTTAGAGAAGTTCCCTGTTCCCTGGATTCAGACTGACTCAGAAGGCCAGAGCCAAATATTGGTTTTCTTGGCCATTTTAATTTAACTTTAAGTCTTGATCATAAACATCCAGCAAAGTCAGTTTCACCCTAAATTAAGAATACTAGGCTTTAACTAAAGTCTGGCCTACTTTGGAGTCATTCTGACATGTAGTAAGATGGGAGGCAAAGCCTTATCTCAGGTAAGACTAAGATTTATAAATCTTAGGTAAAGTGTTCTACTGTTGAACTGATCTTTGTTTTTAAATATCATTTTATAAAGTTTATATATGTTGTTGCTTGATGTCACATGAATACTAGGTAATACAGTATATTACATTTAAATTGTACCCAGTGTATAGAACTTCATATTAATCTTATTGATAACAGGTCCAGTTATAGAACATTAAATGATATAAATAAATCTCCAATATGTTATTTTTATAAGCCTAAAATAACCATGCAACCTTTTGGAGAACACCAGCTTGATATAATTTTTTTAAAGCTTCTATCTTAATGACATATACCTGGAAAATATGAATGCATTTAATATACAAAGAAGAGTAATAGTACCACAATTATTATTGATGTTTTTATATTAATCAAGTTTAGCTTTTAAAGAAATAACATATTACAATATTGCAAAATAACAGTTGTTGTTTAACCATAGTTGTATACACAAACCTTCTTTAGCACTTACTTAAATCTATATAGCCCGCGTACACAGACCTTCTTCATCACTTGCTTAAACCCTCTTATTTACTTAATAGACTCTCTTATCCAGAAACACATTTTCCTTGTATTAAATCCATACTTAGACCCTTCTAATTTCTCTTTCCTATCTGTTAACTCCTTCTTTATTCACACTTTGAAACAATCCTTGTAAATTACTGAATTTAGGCAAATTATTCCATTTTAATAAGAGATATTTTGTTATTTGCAGCACACAATTAATCACATCTGTTGACCATTTCATGAAAACGTGAACAATGTTTAAGTATATAGAATTATACTGTTGTAGGGACGGACAAGGAAAGGCACCTAAGAGAGCACTGAAGATAGGGAAATAGTTTTATTTGGTTGCAGCCAGATTCAGAAGGCACAGCTTCTGTTGTAATCAATTAATCCCCTGAACCCCAAGTTTAGGTTGTTTCAGAATTTTGTACCCAACATGTAAGGGAAGAGGCTCAGAAGTTCACAGTCTGCAGATGTTCACAAAAAGAAGTTTTTGTGTGTTTGTGTGTGTGTGTGTGTGTGTGTGTGTGTGTGTTTTCTGGGCAAGTTAACCCTTCCAAGGACACACCTGGGAAGGGGAGAGCTTTTTCTTCCCTTTCTCTCCTCTTCCTCCCTCCCCCCCCCCAGCTGTTATCATGGAGCCCAGTTGGTAACTTCCTTATCTTAGAAATGTAGCCTTCTCTGTGAAGCCCCAGCTCAAGGCCAGAGGCCTTGTTTACATATTTTGTGAAAAACTAGTAAGGGGGTGTCTAGCTTAGGAGTGCTGATTTTTCCAGCCAGTGGCCAAGTAGAACAGGGCAACAGGAAAATAGGAAGTTTATCTACATTAAACTTTTTTGAAGAGATTCTTTTGCTGAAAGTCTAACATCAGCCGTGGTGAAGATTTCTGAAGGTCAGTTAAGACTTTTCTGTGGGCTGGGGTAAGGAGGGGAAGACAGGAAGGCAGCTCGGTGGATCTGAGAATGAGGAAGGAGTGATGTAAAAGAATAGGATTTTCCCTAGCAAGGAAAACTTGAGCAGCAGAACAGGTAGAGCAGAGGGGAGGATGGGAGTGAATATTCCAAAAAGCCTGTAAGGGACAATTCTTAGTAACCTGTTTTCAGTGATGACAAAGCAACTTTAAAGGCCATTTTCACCAGATCTCTGATAGGGGTCCAAGGGCTCTCCTCAGCTTTTTTGAGCTGTGGGTTAGTTGGTAAGAGGACCTGGTGGGACCTGATGTGGGCGCTGACAGAAGAAGAGAGGAGTGAGTGGGTGGAGGGATTCCTTCAGTACCTGCTACCTCAGGAAAGAGGCAATGGTTTGAGGAAAGGCGGTTGTTTAGGTTTTTGATCTAGTGAGTGGAAAGGAGAAGTCAGGTTGTTCAGGTGGGGGAGACAGTGGAGGGGCTGGGGCAGAAGGTTGAGGGTGAGGACCTATTTGAGCTGGGCGATAGGGTGGAAATTCATCAGTAGGGTCAAAAGTAGTGGATGAGTCCAGAGGAGGAGGAGATTGGGGATCAGTGGTTGTGGGTGTTGGTTTGCAATTTGCAGAGGTCTGCAAAAGGTGCAGAGAGCACAAGCAAGAAGAAAGCTTTGATATAGCAGCTTTTTACCCATTTTTTCGAATGCTCACAGTAATTGTCGAGATCCCTTAGAATGGAGGGATCCAGGGACCCAAAAGGGGCACCATCTGTTTGGTTGTCTAAGGGATAAGTGAGCCAGGCCTGGGTGCTATATTTGATCAGTTTTTGGGATTTGATGTCAGGTGTCAAGGAGAGGGTTTTGAGGTTATCCAAGAGACATTGTAGGGGAGAGTGGACCAGCAGAGAGGACACATTACCCATGTCGCAAAGTAGTATAAGGAGGAGGGAAGGGGACGCAAACGTAGTATAAGGGAGAAGGAAGGGAACACAAACACAGTATAAGGGAGAGGGAAGGAGACGCAAGGATAGTGGAAGAGAGAAGGAGGAAACTGGTTTATTGGCAAAAAGGGTGTCCCCGCTAGAGCCAAAAATCAGCAGTGCCCTTAGTGGCAGGTTCGAGCTGCAGGGTTTGGTCGTCACCGAATCCTGACAGTCGAAGCTCTCATCCTGGACGGAGCCGGAGCCCTGGGAGACCTTGGCCAACACTTTTCGGGACCCCTCCTGGAGAGGCCGGATACTCCCAGGGCCAGAAAGAGGGGAAAGAGAGAGACAGGGGAAGAGAGAGGAAGGGGAGGGTAAGGTTTTCTCTGGCGGCCGAGTCTTGAAGGTGTGAGGACTAGGATTTTAGGAGAGCCACCAAGACGGTGAAGGTCTGGGTGGGGTGATGTTCAGTTCTCTGTTATGTGTCCCTGGAAGTTACAGAGTCCTTCTAGGAAGATCTACAAAGCCTATGCTGGGAAACTACCATCTGGGAAGGGAAGGGAATAAGTTTGAACCCAGGAATCTAATCTGCCCTAGGAAGGAGTTCCTGAGGGCCACCGTAGCCTTAAAGGCTGTGGTGGGGTGTTTTCCTCCCCGCAGGTGGGCAAAGAGGTTTGCCAAACAATCAACGGCCAAATCCTCCTGACACCACCATTGGGTTTAGGACTCCAGGAAAGGGAAACTCACCAACCGAAGGTCAGTGGTGGATGTAGTTCTGGCGATCCAGAAAATGGGTTCAGGCCATCTGGTGAGTGGCACTTCCGAAGGAAGAGGGACCCAAAAGTGGGTTTTAACCCTCTAACCCGGTTTCGGCACCAAATGAAAGAAAAGTGACCACAACACTCAGAGCAACCAAAAGATCTTTATTGCAGCATTGCAACAAAGAGAAAAGAAATAAGGAAAGAAGGGAGAGAGAGAGAGAGAGAGAGAGAGAGAGAGAGAGAGAGAGAGGAGAAAAGGAGAGATGAAGAGGGAGAGAGCAAGAGCAAGAGAGAGACAGAGAGCGCGCGCAAGAAAGACAAAGAGAGCAAGAGAGAGAGAGCAAGAGAGAGGGGGTCCTGGCAGGAGGGAGTTTGTATAGCCCAAATCTAATGGGGCCTCTGGGTCTGCAAGCTTCCTTTTTGGCCCAAGGGGGGGGGGTTAAGTGTTCAGCCTTGAGCGGGGTTGAATGTTCAGACTTGAGGCAAACAGGTGATAAAGGACCAGATAGAGGGGGGTTTGAGTGTGTGGGCTATCTTGCAGCCAACATCTGTTCAGCCTGCCCTGCAGAGAACACAGTTCAGCCTGCTCTGCACCCAAATGTGTCATCTATATTAAGATTATACTATCCCGTTTATTAGGTAGCAATGTATCTCACTTAATATATTGTAAAAAGTGTTTGTGCCGTTAATTATTCTTCCATAAACAAAAAAGAAAACTAGTTAAGTCCACATAAAAACTTGCACACAGACATTTATAACAGCTTTATTCATAATTGTCAAAACTTGGAAGCAGACGTCCTTCAGTAGGAAAGGATAAATAAATGTGGTAGATTGAGACAACAAAATGTTTTTCAGCACAAGAAAAAAACTATCCAACTATGAAGAGAACTGGAGGGATCTTAAATGCATGTTACTGAGTGAAGGAAACCAAACTGAAATGGCTACATACTATACCATCCCAAATATAAGGTATTCTAGAAAAGACAAAACTATGGAGAGAGTAAAAAGATTAATGGTTTCTAGGAGTTGGGGAGGAGAGAAGGATGAATAGGAGCATTTTTAGGGCAATGAAGCGATTCTGCACGAAGCTACCATGGTGAGTATATGTTAGTTGCACAATGCTAAAAGTGAATTTAAATGTAAACTGTGGACTTTGGGTGACAACGATGTGTCAATGCTGCTTCATTAGTTATAAAAAATATACACTTGTGTTGCAGGATGTTATAGTCTGGAGGCTGTGTGAGGATATATGGGAAATCTCGGTACTTTCATCTCAGTTTTGCCATGAACCTAAAACTACTCTAAAAAGTCTACTTTTTTAAAAAAATTATTTATCTATTTTACAACTATAATCAGAAAAGTGAAGACTGAGGAATAGCTACTAGATTTGGCAAAGTAAGCCCTGTTTGACTTTGGCAGAAGCTGGTCAGTAGAAACATAATCACAGTGGTTCTGCAGTGAACAGGAAGTAGGGAAGTGGTCATGAAAAGTAAAGGCAACCCTTTGCAGTGGCCAGACAGGGAAGGGACAACTCTTTGCAGGTAGGGAAGGTGCAGGGCAGATGCCCCATGATTGTAGGGGTCAAGGGGGTTTGGTGTTGTGTTTTTAAAAAGATAAGAAAGTATTGAAAAAAGAGAAAAGGATACTAATGCTGGGCTTTGCATAAAGAGTAGGTAACTTGGGACACTGTCACTGCAAGAAAATAACAACCATCTGACAATTGTTAGCCAAACTTTGAATTTGGGTGAAGCTAGATCTTAGAAGGAAATAAAGAAATAAGAATCATCTCTACCCCTGTTCTTAGCATTTTCAGTTTGGACGCAGCTGGTCCTTCTTCAGGTTTTGTTCTCCCCTTCCTAGTTTCTGGGGGTCCATCCCAGAAAATGAGGTAATCTGAATCATAAGTATAACAGAATTTGGCATTAGAGGACTGAAGGGACCTTTTTTATTCTTTCTTTTTAGTCCTGGGGCCTGAACCCAGAGATACTCTACCACTAAGCTGCAACCTCATTCCGTTTTGTTTTTTGTTTTGTTTTTGTTTTTAATTTTGAGACAGGGTTTAAGTTACCCAGGTCTGCCCTGAACTTGTGATCCTGCACTAGCCCCCAAGGTAACTGAGATTATAGGTTTGCATCACCTCGCCCAGCAGGGCTATATGATCTTTGAAGATTCTTTCTTTTCAGAAGCATCCTAACAATTTATAATATAAAGTACAGAGAATCAGAGGCCACAGTGGTTATAACACATGACAAAAGCTGAAATTTGACACCCTATCTCTTGGTGCATGTTCAAAACTGTTTCTACATCTGTATACCCCTTACCGCAAGCTTCCATGCTGTTGGTTACAACAGCCAGACTTATCAGATGAGACATTATTGCAGAATGGGAAAGGGGAAAAAACCTTCTGTGCCTTCCTGGGAATAAGATGGTTTGTGGATATTTGAGAGCTCAGACTGCACCTAGAAAGAGTGTCCACGAAAGAGGGATCAAATATATACTGCATTCCATTAATTAGAGCAGGCCTTGCTGGGTAAGGGAAATATTAATATTCCCCTTCAACCCAAATGATAGAAGGATGTTATGTCCCAAGGGAACATTGGTTTGTCATCTCTTGAAGATGCTGAGCTAGGATTCACCTCTGCAGACCAAGCAGTGAGCTTGCCAGAAAAATAAAAGTAGTTTTGGTCTCAGTCCTTTGGAAACTGGAGCTGGTATAGTATAAAGGGAGATTTATGCAGCCTCTGATATTAAACTTCATTTAACTCTTGCCTGAAAACAGAACTGGTGTTGAATAATTACAGTAGAGACAGGAGAAAAAGCAGAAAGATGAGCCTGTTCCCATAAGGAAAGAATGCCAACGGCTCCTCTGGGAGGAAAGGGAGAGATAAGTGTGATCCTGAATTTCTCATAATTATAGGAGGAAAAAATGTCTATGCAGTAGATAATAGGAGCCATTTTCTTGCATAACAATTTTAAAAGACCTATTGGAAATCCTTGGTCACAATTCTGAGCTAAGGAGACCAGAGTCCATAATGCCTAGTATTTTTTTTTTATTTCATCTCAGCTCTAATGATTTCCAGGGTGAAGAGTTGGTCAACATTGAGCAGGATTCTCTAAGAAAAGAAGAAGAAGAAGACATGGAGGATGACCAGGACACACATCAGAAAGGGTAGAGCGTTTAAACCAGGGAATAATGATGCCTGGGCTCCTATTTGTATAAGTCCCTTTGTTTTATCCCCTTCTAAATTTTAACACTTGTTATGATTTATTAGAAACTGTCACCACTCCCATCCCCACCCACCCAACACCATTTTCAGAAAAATTAATGGAGCTCTAGGATGATCGATGTAGTCAATTCAGACGGCTGATGTTCTGGGAACCCAATATCTAGATTTAAATTCACCCAGGACAGTCTTCTAATTGAAGGTGCAAATTACCAAGTAATCGCTCCAATCCATACAAAAGTAGTTAATTTATCTTCTTAATGTCAATCAATAACAATCAATTTCTCAAAACTCAATCCACTTTAAATCTCAACAAAATGTTGCTCTTACCTTGTATACCAAGGTTCGTACCATAATGTAGGAGAGGCAAGATTATTACCTTTAATTTTGGGACCAGGAAAAAAGCTCAGAGAAGTGACCTACCTAAGGTCAATCAGCCAGAGAAAAACAGAACTAACTTGGAATTTCAGCCTTTGATCCCTAGTTCAAGACTGTCTGGTACTCTTATTATAACACTGTAATATTTATCCATTTTGGAAATCCCACATAAATTTGATTTAAAATTCTACATCTCAGAAAGAATATTTTTTCCCTATATTGGGAATTGAACCCAGGGGCACTTTACCATGAGCTACATCCCATCCCTTTTAATTGTTTATTTGAAAAATGGTCTTGCTAAGTTGCTGAGGGTCTCACAAAGTTGCTGAAACTGGCCTCAAACTTCTGATCCTCCTACCTCAGTCTTCTGAGTTGCTGGAATTACAGGGATGTGCCACCTTGCTGGGTTTGAGGAATATGATTTTTATATATATGAAGGTATTATGGAATCAGTCAGAATTAGGGTTGGGAGGTCTTGCCACATATAAACCATCAAGAATATTTACCACTAGAAACTGAGCTGAATTTCATCCTTTATTTTACTTAATGAGTTTTTGACCCAGAAGGGGCTGTGACATTCTCATGGTCAGATATACTCAGGTTTCACTGTGTTATTGGTACTGAAATAAACACCAGGCATTTGGAAATTGTTCAGCCTAGATAAACCAAATAACCTAAGTGTGTTTCTCCAACCACTCTGCTCTGTGGATTCAGGTTGCTATAATGAACAACACACATCCCCTACAATTAAAAATAAAGTCAACCTACAACAGACAGATGTACCCTATTAAATGTCACTCTCTGTCACTGATACTTTTTTTTAAAAAACACCATATCCACAACTGAGGGTGGATATTATTAGCTTTTCCTAAAATAGATCATGAAAAACATGGTCTTTATTCTACTTTTATTCACCCAAGATCTTCCAGAGCATTTCTAATGCTCAGTACTCATATTCACACATACATAACAATGAGAGTACATGCAATAATACCCATCATTATGACTGATCTATTCTGATACTTCCTATTCAGAAGGACTCTCATGATTTACCATATTTCACCACATAATCTTCAGATTTTATGTGAAAATTTTTTGCAAAAAAAGTGGGGTACAATTGTTACATGAAGCTTTTAAAAGAAATTGTGCTGCTATTACTTACAAATGATTTATTACTAAGTTGTCTTTGGTACAAGATTAAGTTGCACAGAGTTCTCATGAATATATGTTACTGTGGTGGCGACAATTCTGCAGTGAAATATGGGGTATCTCAGCTTTTAGTTAGTTACTCATCTTCCCTGCTCTGTTCCCAGGAACATGTTTTCTACATCTAATTCCTCAGGGTTTGGCACACTCAATTCTGTGAAGATTAATCCAACCCATGGCTGATTTTCATCTAAAATGAAATAAATTTCCCATTTCTATTTTGTAAGATATATGCCTTGTGAATGTTTGTTGTTTTCTTGCTTGCTTTATAAAGATTAATCTAGCCTTAGCATCACGGTTTATTTCATGTTTACTTCTCTCTGCCTTTTTGCTTTTGTGTTCCAGGTATTTGGAAAGGAAGTACGATACAGTTTATGATTTTTATAAAAAACACAAAACTACTATTCGATACATCATTTGGGGCATTTTACTGACAGGTAAATACCAAAAAGCAATATAAATACCATTTTATACAATAGAATAGGTAATTTATAAAGAATAGAGGTGTATTTAGCTCACAGTTCCAGAGGTTTGAAGTCCAATGTCAAGATGCTAACATTGGCAAGGACCTTCTTTGTGCACCATAATGTGGCAAAAGGAATCCTAATTTGAGACAGAGTATGCATGCTAGCCTGGTTCTCTGTTCTTCTTTTTATAAAACCACTAATGTCATGTGGGGGCCCCACCATCAGACTTTATCTAATCCTAACTATTAACATATGAATTTGGGCATTAAGTTTCCAGTAGTTTACTTTAGGGAAAACATTCAAACTTTAGCACCTACCCTGCTCTGGGGGCTCACAAAGACTTTGTCATTGTGATATGGATTTGGAGAGGTGCATTGGTTAATGCAAATCTGGAAAAACTTGAGTAACTGGCAGACACAGTGATGGTCACAAAACAAAAACCTACTTGTAGCAGGTGAATACAGGATGTAGAGTCTAGAGCCAACTAGCCCACTCCTCTTGCCTGAAGGCAGAACCAGAATGTCTCCTGCTTTTACTCCCTCCATGTCCCATTTTAAAGAACACTCCTGCTGGGGAAGTGGCACACACCAGCAATTCTAGCAAGCAAGATAACAAGGTTAAGCAAGGCTCAAAATAAAAAGTAAAAATGCTGGGGGTATAGCTCAGGAGTAGAGCACCCTGAGTTCAATTCCAAGTACCAATAAATAAATAGATAAGAACACTCTGTCTACAAAATGTAAATGATCCCACTCAAATCTACAGACATTAATACAAGATTGCTGTACCACCAGTGTCACAAGTGTCACTGGTTCTCAGCTGAAACAGGAAACAGCAAAGTTGATAATCTTTCCCTGTAGCAGGTTGTACTTTAGGCTTCGTGACATATTATACATACTATCAAAACAATGCAACTCTGCCATTGTGGTTAAAAAAAACTTAAAAAAAAATAAAAACAGGCAGACAATATTTAAACAAACTTAGCTTTGTTTCAATAAAACTTTATGTATAGAGTACAAATACAAGCAAACAATGTATTTGTACTTGCCACCTACAAAACAAGGAGCAGACCAGCAGACTGTAGCTTGCTGACCTTTAAAAACAGGGACCTTATTCTCATCTGAGAATCTGCTTCTTCAAAAGCCTGCTCTAGTCATTGCTCCCACTCTTTTCCTTAGAAATACTGTAGCACTTAGAGATTGTTGGTAGGTTTATTTCCCTACTCAAGCTTAGGCCAATTCTAAGCTGCAAAAGCTGCAAACCTAGAAAACCAATACCTCTCTGTCCAGTGTTGCTTTAATACTTAAACTTTTTCTGATAGTAGCTCACCTACTGAATCTGAATGGGGACAGGGGGAGAGTAAAAAGAGAAAAGCTAAATGGTTGAGCATCAGGATTCAAGAATTAAAGTCTATAAGAAAATAAATAATACCCTTTCTGTGACCAGAATCAAGTATCTGGATTGCCCCTCACTGGGTACTAATATTGGAGAGATGAGTGTTGGCAAAAAGAAATCAGGTTTATTCAAGGCCAGCCCTGAGGAAAACAGAAGGCCTAGGTCCTCAAGGTTGTATCTTTCTTGGTTTCTGGGCACCAGGGGGTTTTGAGGGAGGGAAGGAAGCAATGAGGCTGCAGTCTGGACAGTCCTCTTCAATGAGGGAGTTGGTTAACATCTAGGTAGAGCTTCTCTTTAGCCAAAGGATTAGGGACAGGTAGAAGGGCAAAAGGAAAGAGGAAGCCCCTCCACATTTCCTCCTAGTCTTCATGGTGCGAATAGTAGGGATTTGTTTTGAAATAAATAAGTTAATAATAACCTCCCCCAGAGGAGCCAGTACCCACGTTAAAGCACCCTGCATTCAATGGGTTCTTGATTAAACCTCCCCTTCGCCAGATCAAGGCTGGAAGCTGGGGCCCAGCTGGCTTCAGTGATGGTCATAGTCTGTGTTTGCCTCCTGGACAGGTTACCTGGCTTTGGTAATTGCAGCCTGTGTGCTGAATTTTCAGAGAGCGCTTCCTCTTTTTGGGATCACCGTGGCTGCCATCTTCTTCGTTGTCTGGGATCACTTGATGGCCAAATATGAACATCGAATTGATGAGATCATATCCCCAGGCAAAATGCTGCTGAACAGCCACTGGTTCTGGCTGAAGTGGTAAGTGCAATTGCTTCTCTTATTGCAATTAAGAGAGATATTATTTTTTTCCAACACAATTCCAAAAATTTGTTCTAAAATTGCTTCCTCATTTATGGGATATTGAAGCTAGAAACAAACCTTGGGAGCAATCCATTATGATGCCTTCATTTTACAAATAGGAAATCAAGGCCTAGATGAGATGATGACTCATTTGAAATGTGTTCAAGCATCCCTACAATCAGTAGCCTTAATTTCAAGTTATACTGAATGATAAAATGTGGTCCAAAAAAAATTAATTTAATAACCTTCTAAGAACTTCATTAGAGAGACACCTACATATCAAAAAGTGGTTAAGAGTATAAGACAGCACAGGCTTTAGTCATTGCACCAATGGCATTAGGTCTTCCAAGCACTTTTTAATAGCATGGCCTCAGGGTGAATTAGTAAGATCTGTCCTGGCACCAGTCAGGGAACAGCAACATGAAATCTAATCTCAGTACCTGTTTAAAGACTTTATTCATAAATACAAAATGACAAATATAGGTTTTTGTTTGTTTTGTTTTGTTTGCAGTATTGGGAATCAAACCAAGTCTTGTACATAATAGGCAGGTGCTCTTCCACTGAGCTACACCCCTGGCCAACACCATTTTCATATGCAAGTTATTTTTTTGGGGGGTGGCGGATGTTTGTTTCCTTGTTTGCTTTTGTGGCACTAGAGATGGAACCCAGGGCTTTGTACACGCTGAGCTATGGTCCCAGCCCCACAAGTTATACATATTCCTAATACAACTTATTTATTTTATTTACAAAATATATTCAATCATGAATTTTTTTTTAGTTCCTCTATGGTTGAACATTTATTTTATTTACAATTTTTTGCTTTTTATATTTTTTTTTTGCAGTACTAGGGATTGAACCCAGGGGATGCTCTGGTGCTCTACCACAGAGTTCCATCCACAGCTCATTTGATTTTTTAATATTTTGACAATAGCTCACCTACTGAATCTACCAAAGTAGATTGCCAAGTAGTTGCCAAGGCTTAGTGATTAAACTTGTGATCCTTCTGCCTCAGCCTCTGAGTCACTGGGATTATAGGCATGCACTACTACATCCAGAAATTTTTTGCTACTATAAATGTTGTGATAAGCATAAACCTTTGTTTTTAATCTATTTCTGGTTAATTTAGATCAACTGGTATATCTCTATTTACATTTCCTTATTACACTTCCAATAATTTTTTAATTAGGCTTTCATTTTCTCTAATGTCTTTCATTGGCTTTTGCTACCTAAAAATTGGGGTTTAAAAATTGCCTTGATATCAAGGACAATTAGCTCTGACTTTTTGTCTAACCAACATATTAAAATCATGACCTACAGATTGTAATCAAAATACAACAATTTTTTCATCCATCATTCTTTCCATTTTATTCAATGGGAACTATCTATCCCATATTTTGAATTAAATGCCAAAACCTCAAGCCCCTTCTGCCCACTCTTAGTTAATAATCCAATGGTTACAGAAGTATTTTTTTAATATCTATTTTTTAGTTGTAGTTGGACACAATACCTTTTTTTTCTTTACTTATTTTTATGTGGTGCTGAGGATTGAACCTGGGCCTTGCACATATGAGGCAAGCACTCTAGTGCTGAGCCACAATCCCAACCCCAGAACTATTTTTAATATGAAGCTGTCCCAGCCCATACAATAATGAAAACTAGGAACGCAGCCAAGATTCTATCTTACCATCCCAGATTTGGCTTGTGTTTCTCTTTTCTCCTTGTTTCCTGCTTCTCTACCAACCTCAAATCTAGGGATCAAGGCCAGGACACTTCCAACTTAGGGAGGTGGCTTCCTGCTCTGGGCAGGAGACCCTCCTCCTTGGAGGAAGGGCCTTATGAATTGCCAAAGCCCACTCTCCTCTAGGACCCACTTCCTTCAGTGACCACTAGAGGCTTTTCCTTCCACTTTTCTTTATAGGATCTCCTCTCCTTCCAGGTGGCCCTACTGGGTTGTTCCCAGGACCTCTCTCTCCATAGAGACCCCCCCAAGGATTCTAACAAGAAACTTCATACATCCTTGGCCTAATAAATCAGGATTGTGCAGTCCCAACATAGCAAACAGCCTTTCTGGTTCTGCCATCAAAGCAATGAATCAGCCTCCTCATGCCCATTAGACTCCCCAGGGAGCCAGAACCCAGCCTAACATCCAATTTAGCTCTGTAGAGGCCCCCCAGCTACAGAGGACACCTTTCAAATTCTCCATTAAAGGGACAACGCTAACATCTTACCCATCCCCAAAGACAAGGTAGAGAGAATCCAGATAGCTATTTTAAAGAAACAGCCAGACCTTCCTCTCCAAATGTCCTTTCTTCTCTCTGATCCCTTTGTGTATCTGTGAGCTGGTAAAGGGCCTGAGTTGCAGAATGAGGGGGTCACATTGTTTAATTTTGGGGTTATTTGCCATTTTTAGCCTCAACCAAAAAGAGTCTGTTACAATATGTGAAAGTGAATGTGTAGCTTCCTGGTGCCAGGGTATGTTACTTTCTTCTGCATTTTTAAATATTTTAGTTTAAGCCTTAAGTTAGCAAAACAAATGATCCCAACACCTCCCTTTTGTTTCCTTAGGGTGATTTGGAGCTTATTGATTCTAGGGATCATATTCTGGCTGATCTTCGACACTGCCAAATTGGGCCAACAGCAGCTGGTGTCCTTTGGTGGACTCATAATGTACATTATCCTGTTGTTTATATTTTCCAAATACCCAACCAGAGTAAGTATGAAATTGGTTGGATTTTTTGTTTTGTTTTGTTTTCCCTCCCCAGGTGAAAAATATGATCAAAATAATGATCATAAAAGTATTTCACTATTCAATATTTTTCTTAATGTTCTGTAATTTAAGTGGTTAAATTGCCCTTCTTCTGGAACTTTCAAAGTATTGTCTATTACTATCTCAATCCATTCTCAGTAATTTCCAGTTACACAACCAGTGGGACATTCTCTCCTTGTCAAATCCTATTTCTACTCATGTACACCCTGCCTCTATCCAACATACATACAGAGAAAATTACATTAATTTTGATCTCAGTTTTCCAAGACTACAAATTACTTAATAGTTTGCACTTGATCCTGCACTTAATCAAAGTTCTATTTGCAATTCGGGCTTTTCTACTCCAAAAAAATTGTCCTTATACAGTTTTTCCCCCCAATTGAATCCAATTCTCATCCTTGTCTGTCAGCCTGTAACTCATGAAATGGGCAAGATTTCTGAGACCTAGAAGCTCTCATATATGAATCATAATGGCAAGCCCTGGAAGAATTTTCTGACTGAAAGATTGACCCGAGGAAAAAGCATTAATCTGAGGCCAAGTTCACCTGATATGATCCAAATCACTTGCCCTGTTTGGGTAAGCATCTCCACTGACTGGGCCTTTGCTCCCATAGGTCTTATCAGACCTCATTTCCCCACCAAAAAATAAAAACAGATGATTGTCCATTTCTGCTGCACATCCTGCATCTGCATTACAGGTCATTGGTTCCTTTTATAGCGAAACAAGAGCCCCTCAATAGGGTAGAATTTCATTTAATTCACTTATAAAATTGTCAGATCAACAAGCCTCAGACACACTGAGAAATCATGTTCTGCCTTTCCATTTTCCAGGCAGGAGAAGTAATTATATTTGTCTAATACTTACAGTAAGACTAGAAAAGCCAGGTCCTTCCTCCTTTAATGACACTTCTTAGACTACTCTTTGTGTCTAAGTAACTTATCAGAACTTAGTGGTTATTCACCAGCACTAAAGACTTAA
The DNA here is from genome assembly GCF_964194105.1 of Spermophilus citellus. Taxonomy (NCBI): domain Eukaryota; kingdom Metazoa; phylum Chordata; class Mammalia; order Rodentia; family Sciuridae; genus Spermophilus; species Spermophilus citellus. The sequence goes on along the minus strand of NC_138183.1, from coordinate 89,190,780 downwards.
AACCCAGGTTTAAGGAGAGGAAATGCAATCTTAAGCTTTTGAAGCTATGGTTCTATCAAAAGACACTCTGCTCCTGGCTCCTCAGGCCTCCCAAAGAAAAAAATCAGTGGTTCTTTTGATGTTTATGCTAAAGTCAGCATTAACTTTCTAATAAGATAATATCTCTGTCATTCTGCATAGGTTTACTGGAGACTTGTCTTTTGGGGAATTGGGTTACAATTTCTTCTTGGACTGTTAATTCTAAGGACTAATCCTGGATTTATTGCTTTCAATTGGTTGGGCACACAAGTTCAGGTAAGTGTTTCAAAAGAATACTTTACATTTAAGATGCTTTTAACATGTGGATGTAATCCTTGAGGCATCTCAGAAATAGGTTTATAAGTCTGTAATATTTGACCCAGATTTTACTTCCATAGTGTGAATCAGACAAATACCTGTTTGTGTGGAATACATTAATCTGTCTAGTTAATTATGATTACTGCTGTCCTTACCTATATTATCTACTGCATCCATCCCCTATCCCTGTTCCCCCATCACCTTGCCCATAGGGATGTTACCCTTATAAGCTGGTTTCTAAACAGAGAAATGAGCTTCCTTTGCATCCAGTGGTAACAAGTGGCACCTGTGTACTATCTCTGGCTTGCTAGAGCAATTTACCACACTCAGCTTGTTCTTTAGCAACCTAGAGTCAGACTAAATGTCAGACATGACAGAAAATCTTTATGCAGACATAATTCAAAAATACAGCTCTATGCCATTCATGGGCATGGTTCTCATCCTCTGCAGAGCCTAGTGCTACGATGGCTTGTAACGACCATTTCAGTGGTTTTAATGATCTCTTTTTCTTTCTCAAATCAGATTTTTCTGGATTACACTGATGCTGGTGCTAGATTTGTCTTTGGTGAAAAATACACAGACCACTTCTTTGCATTTAAGGTAAATCTAAACTTTTTCCATGTACTTCCTGTCTTGTCAGTAGCTTCTCAATCTTTGTAGATGTTCAGATAAAACCTAAGACCAAACACCAGGTATATAATTTCTGGTCTTGTTTTAGGTATGCAACACATCACCAGCCTTTTGCATTTGCAGTGTTATCTGAAGTCAGAGGATTGCACACATTTCACCAGGTTACTTCTGTATAGCATTAAGGGAAATATCTAGGGGAAGTCACAAATATTCAAATGTTGGGAGTTGGGGGGTGGTCTTGGCTGAGGTATTTGTGAAGAATCCTGTGGGGTAATAGTATCTTGAACTTCAGATTCAGGAGAAAGAACTTTATGCACTCGGCAATGAATGGGCATATGGCCCCCAATGGCTTCCAGGTAACAGCTCTGCACTCTGCACTCCTCAGTCCCAGGCAGTTTGGGACAGCTGCTCAAGCACATTAACCCGTGTTCTTCCAGAGCCATCCCCAGGCTACACCTTTTTCATGTTTCCTTCTGTACAACCTTTGCTGAAGCAATCTTGATGGATGAGCCTTCTGCTAATCAACAGAGAGGCAACCTGGCCTCTGCCTAGGCACAGCCAGTTCCCCACAGTCAATTCCCTCTTGGGGTTCCAACAAGCATCAGAAAATTCACCCTCTTCTGGCAAGTCCCTGCAAATACTGAGTCAGAAAGTTATATTTGGGCTTTTCTTCAGCTTTCTTTCTTGTGGTGTTAATGTTCATACATTTTCTCCCTTAGAGATTCCAAATTTTCCTCTAAATTACTCCATTCAGTTAGGCAAATTTTTATGCTGGATCTTTTTTTTTTTTTTTTTGGTACCCAAGATTGAACTCAGGGGCACTTAACCACTTAACCACTGAGATACATCTCCAGCCCTTTTCATTTTTATTTTGAAATAGGGTCTCACTAGTTGCTTAAGGCCTTAATAAGTTGCTGAGGCTGGCTTTGAACTTGCCATCTAATTGCCTCAGCCTCCTGAGTAGCTGGGATTACAGGTGTATGCCACTGCAGCCCACACTGAATTTTTTAAATATATATATATATATATATATATATATATATATATATATATATATTTTTTTTTTTTTTTTTGGTGGTGCTGGGGATTGAACCCAGGGCCTTGTGCATGCGAGGCAAGCACTCTACCAACTGAGCTATATCCCCAGCCCTACTTCTAATTTTTTATTGACACATAATAATTGTCCATATTCATGGGGTGTGACATTTTAATACATGTATAAATGTACAATGATCAGGTCAAGGTCTGAATCTTTTCTAAAGCTGCTGATCTGATGCTCTGGTGTTGAGATAACTAAGCCTTATCTGAGAAGGGTCAAGCATTTATAGAGTGAGATAGAAAGATGCTTATATCGTGAAATGAATTGAGATTTGGAAAAAGAATAAAACCACAGGAAGGAGTAACTTGCTATGCAGACAATAAGGGTGCTTCAGACCTTGTCTGTTCCTCTCTTGCCCCAGGGCAGTGGCCTTTCTGATTTCCTGCCAACTCAGAATCCCTGGATGAGCCCCTTTAACTCCTTCAGGCTTTCAGGAAAGTTCTGCCTACCCATTAAAACTAATAAGAGGCTCATAGTGAGCTTTGAATACTGGCACAAAATGTCTTTTAGTATATATTATTAATAGATTTTTTCTAAATTAGATCTTGTACAAATTGTCCTTGGTCATTCTGTGTCTCTGGTAGCAGATCATCTGGCCATTTAGCTGGGGGAACAGTGGGGAATTGTTGAGGTGGAGTGGGGCTGAGTAGAGACCTGGCCCACAGGGGTGTGTGGTCTATGTAGGTGGAAACTGCTCCCTGTAGAAACACACGCTGCAGGTTCCAAAAGAGCAACAGAGAAATAGGATCTAGCCAGTTACATCCTTCTGTAACACAGGACTAACCTGGTCTTCAAAATGTCATCACTTTAGTGATTCAAAAATCTATAGGTAAAATAATTTTTATTTATAAAGCCAAAAGAATAAATGCATACTCCATGGGAGGCACTGTGTGCAAATATCAACCATAAATTGTCTGAACCACACAGCTGCTACAAATAAGGATCTGAAGTGCCTCACGATTCATCTTGACCCAGGTTACTCTGCTAATTAGTGATGAAGCTCATGTCTTTTTAATATCAGGACAATGAGAATATTTGCCAGTGGCCTTCAGTTTGTGGCTCTAGCTATCAAAATTCCCCCCCAAATTGTATATTTTCTCTAAGAAAACCTCATAATAGAAGGGGGTAGGTCGGAGCTGAGGTTGTAGCTCAGTGGTAGAGTGCTCACCTGGCGTGCATGAGGCCCTGGGTTTGATCCTCAGCCCCACATAAAAATAAAATAAAGATATTGTGTCCACCTAAAACTAAAAATAAAATAAAATAAGAAGGGGAGAGGTCACATTTTCTATGAAATATACTGTTTAGCCTTCTTTCTTCTGTTATAACAAAATACCTGAAACTGGATAATTTATAAAGAATTAAGGTTTATTTAGAGTACAAATTTAAGGTGGGGGCAGTCTAATTCCAACATGCTGGCATTGATAAGGACCTTCTTGGTCCTCATAACATGGCAGAAGGCATCAGATGATGAGCCAGAGCAAATGAACTCTCTCAGATCTCTCTTCTAATAAAGCCACTACTGCCACTATGGGGGCCCCACCTTCACGCCCTCATCTAATCCTAATTATTTCCCAAAAACCCCACCTCCAAGTGCCATTAACATATGAATCTGGGTATTAAGTTTCCAACACCTGAACTTTCAGGGGACATAGTCAAATCAATTTGACACTCAAGCCTATCTAGAAGAAATTAGAAAAGAGACTTAGAGAGGGAAGCTGCATGGTAAAAAGGGTTGTCAGTTCAAGAGGCATTTCCAGCATTGTTATGGTGTCTCTGATGGAGAGAGGAGGCAGAGAGGAGACCTAATAGTAAATCTGCAATATTATTGGGGTCACCACTGACCCATAACTAACTCTGTTCCCCCATCCCCAGGTCCTGCCAATTGTGGTTTTCTTCAGCACTGTGATGTCCATGTTATACTACATGGGATTGATGCAGTGGATCATCAGAAAGGTACTGGGATTGGGGCATACAAGGTGACAGGTGCAGAGTTGATTATTTCAGGTACAAAGTCTTAAATGCCTTTTATCCAGGCATTTCCAAAGTGTCTTTCTCTTCCTACAAATATTCACCTCCATCACCAAAGTTATTACATTGAAACACCAAATCCTGCATGTGCCCATCAGGGGAATTTTATCTCAGGTTCTTCTAATAGGGCTTTGATTTACAACCCACTGGATAACTCCATGAAACCATAGCAGTTACGTCTTTAACCAAGCAATTGAGGTCAAATACCTGCCACGGGGAAGTGGTGTTGATCCCTCCTCACAGTTACCTACACTAGGCCTCATACATACTGACAACTTGTCTTTAGAAAGTTACCAAAGTAGGTACGCCTCGTCTTAGAGTTGCTAGAGAAATTAAAGCAAGAAAGCGAAGTATTTTTCACGCTGGGGGTGGGGGAGTTTTATAAGCACACATTTTTTTTTAAGTAAGAGTTAATCTCATTCGTGCTGCTCCAGCAATTGAGTTATACTCTCATGTCAGATCAGAAAACTAGATATTTTTTTATTGTTGGTTGTTCAAAACATTACATAGTTCTTGATATATCATATTTCACACTTTGATTCAAGTGGGTTATGAACTCCCATTTTTACCCTGTATACAGATTGCAGAATCACATCAGTTATACTTCCATTGATTTACAAATTGCCATACTGGTGTCTGTTGTATTCTGCTGCCTTTCCTATCCTCTACTATCCCTCCTCCCCTCCCCTCCCCTCCCCTCTTCTCTCTCTACCCCCTCTACTGTAATTCATTTCTCCCCCTTGTATTATTTTTCCCTTACCCCTCACTTCCTCTTGTATGTAATTTTGTATAACCCTGAGGGTCTCCTTCCATTTCCATGCAATTTCTCTTCTCTCTCCCTTTCCCTCCCACCTCTCATCCCTGTTTAATGTTAATCTTCTTCTCATGCTCTTCGTCCCTACTCTGTTCTTAGTTACTCTCCTTATATCAAAGAAGACATTTGGCATTTGTTTTTTTAGGGATTGGCTAGCTTCACTTAGCATAATCTGCTCTAATGCCATCCATTTCCCTCCAAATTCTATGATTTTGTCATTTTTTAATCCATTGTGTATAAATGCCACATTTTTTTTTATCCATTCGTCTACTGAAGGGCATCTAGGTTGGTTCCACAGTCTTGCTATTGTGAATTGTGCTGCTATGAACATCGATGTAGCAGTGTCCCTGTAGCATGCTCTTTTTAGGTCTTTAGGGAATAGACCGAGAAGGGGAATAGCTGGGTCAAATGGTGGTTCCATTCCCAGCTTTTCAAGAAATCTCCATACTGCTTTCCAAATTGGCTGCACCAATTTGCAGTCCCACCAACAATGAACAAGTGTACCCTTTTCCCCACATCCTCGCCAGCACTTGTTGTTGTTTGACTTCATAATGGCTGCCAATCTTACTGGAGTGAGATGGTATCTTAGGGTGGTTTTGATTTGCATTTCTCTGACTGCTAGAGATGGTGAGCATTTTTTCATGTACTTGTATGTCCTCCTCTGAGAAGTGTCTGTTCAGGTCCTTGGCCCATTTGTTGATTGGGTTATTTGTTATCTTATTGTCTAATTTTTTGAGTTCTTTTTATACTCTGGATATTAGGGCTCTATCTGAAGTGTGAGGAGTAAAGATTTGTTCCCAGGATATAGGCTCCCTATTTACCTCTCTTAAAACTAGATATTTGTAAGCTAGTTTGGATGCACATGGAAGCAGACCAGTGCACACAGGGCTTGTGGGACAAACACAGCCTTCCTTTGATTCCTGTAAATAAATCAAAATATATAACCAGAAAGAGAAAAGATAGGAGAAAGAGAGAAAGAAAGAATAAGAATACCAGCAGAATTTGCAATCACAGTGAGCTCCAGTACTGATAATATCCTGATTATTGGTTTATATATTCAGAATTACTGCACTCACATTTAGAATCCAAATTTTTAAAGTTCTGGTAATAATATTATTTGATGATAATATGTATCTGCTTAGAATCTTTGGAAAATGCATAGGAATAATTGCTTTTTTAAAAGGAGAAAAAAGGGATAGGGATGCAGCTCAATGGTAGAAGCCCTGCTTAGCATCACAAGGCCATGAGTTCAATCACCAGAACCAAAATAAAGCAATTTTTTAAAATAAGAAAGTATATAGTGCTTGTTTGAAATAATCTCACAGAGAAAGAGAGAGAAAGCCTTAAAAACAAATACAAATATGTTAAAAAATGATCATAAGAGTCTTTGTTGTATCATAAATGCATGTAGATAATGTTATATATAATTGTCAATGAAGTTATACATCATTTTACATCTTGCTTTTCAACCACTATTCGATGTAGCCATTTTCCCATGCTAATAAATAATATCAAAAAGTAAATGTTTTTTAAAGAAAGAATTACTGTACTCATATAGGTAAGTGGAAAGAAAGGAAATAGAATTCAACAGGAAGTCAGCATCCTGAGATAGGTATCATGAAAGGTTTATTAGTCACCTTTCCATTACTATGATAAATATCTGAGATAATCAACTTCTATAGAAGAAAGGTTTATTTAGGCTCACAGTTTTGGAGGTTTCGGTCCATGATTGATTTTCCTTGCTGCTTTGGGGCAGGGAATGCCTGCTCACCTGATGACCAGAATGTGAAAAGGGAAAGGAATTGACTGAGATTCCACAATGTCTCCCAATGGCAGTGACCTAAGATCTCCCTCCAGGCATGGCCTTTTAAAGTTTTCACCACCAGTTGATAGTGATACAGTCTGGAGACTAAGCCTTTAACACATGGGGCTTTGGGGGACTTTTCAGATTCAAATTATCACAAAAGGCCAGTACAAACAGTAGATCCATAAACCATGTACATTGTTTAATCTCACTGTTTAATAGTTGACAAAACCACTTTCTTTGACAAAACAACTACTGTGTACTTTGGTTTCCTCTTCTTTAAAATGGGCATAATGTATAGGACATACTTCAAAGAGTAAAGATTCAATGCGTTGCCCAGGTCAAGGGCTTACAACAGTGCCTGGAATGCAGAAAAGCCCACCATAAGTGTTAACAATTATCACTCATTACTTTTATAAAGCATATCTGTAGAAATCATTTCTCTAATATTCAAAAGTCTATACAATGATTCAGACTTACCACCCTTACAGGAGGATTTGATCAGCCTGCTCTATGGGCTAGATCACCAACCATCACCAACCAGTCCATGATTATTGAAGGCCTCAATATTTCACTCCAGTTCAAAGACTTTACCCCACTTTGAATTTTGTTATATACACACAGTTCATCAGTAACTTTGTCCCTTTCTTCCTTTTAGGTCGGATGGATAATGCTTGTTACTATGGGCTCATCTCCTATTGAGTCTCTAGTTGCTGCTGGCAATATATTTGTTGGACAAGTAAGTTGCAATACCAAGAAAGCAAGCAATACAAGACATCTGCTAAATGGATAGTCTCTTTCTGAAACACAGAATAGGAAAATACCATGGTATTGTCATTTCTTTTAGTGTGGAGAAAAAGATGTAAATAAGGAACCCTTAATTTTGGCAATGCCCAGATTCCAGAAAGAAAGAAAGAAAGAAAGATACCTCTGAAGTGTTTAGATACACTGGTATGGAATTAGGTTCCTGTAAGTTGTGAAGAAAACAAAAGGCGAGATATTTTATTAAAGCATAGGGCTTCTCATATACAAATTCTCTCTACAGTCTTTTCTGAGTTCATTGAATTGTTGAGGTTTCTGGTTGACTCTTCAGAAACAAGCAGCTCATCTCCTCAAATGGATTCCACTGTCTTAAAGCTGTAAACATGTAAGAGACAGCCTTGTATTCTTCACTGCAATGCCGGTGGCAGTAAAGAAAACCAACAAAGGCCTTTTGCCAACAACCATGCAGCTGTATAAATAATTCTCATTCTCAACTTGTCCAAACTGGCCAACATTCTGTCTTTGCTGAGCGTGAAGAAAAAATGCCTTTATGTTTTTTTTCTTCTCATTAAAGATATAGTTTTGGGCTACAAATTTCATTTTCTTGATTCATCACAGGGATAAATGCTCTTTTGCCTAAAATCCATTTAAGCAAAGAAATATGATGCTAAGGATGTCCCTCAAAATAGCAGCATTCCTAAGAGGTGGAAAAGTGAGGAATGGTAATAAGCTACTCATCCCTCAGGATATATAGCTTCAGGGAGAATGGAATCATGCACCAACGAAGCCAAGGGTGAATATTGGCCAGAACCACTGCCCAGAAAAATGGAGTGACCCAGTGAAACACAGCTCCAAATGCCAGGCTTCCTACTGCTCCAATTCCTTCAAGCAGATTGAGCCTTCTTGGTAAGCCCAGCTCACCAGTCTGGAGCTCTTTAGTGGAGATAGATGAAACATACTTCTTTCCCCTATGAGTTGAAATTAGAATAATTACAGTCATAAAATCTCTTAGGACTAATTAGGACACCATCTTGAGTTGATTGCTACTACCTGCAGGATAAGAAGGCTCACGTATTTGGACTCCTATTTAGTCTATAAACTGAGGCTCAATGCATTCAATCTTATATAACAATTAGAAATAATGGGGAGAAAATTGTAAAATTGCACCCATGCTCCTGTAGTACTTAATTTGATACTTAATATGCTGAAAGCACAGCTATTATTGATGGAGAGCCCTACAGGGCAGGCAGGCTGTCCTCCTTAATGAGATTTGAGTCTACACTCTGTCCAGTTCCTTTCTACCCATAAGAGAGGGATCCTCTGAGTTTCAATTACAAAAGTGCCTAAGGGCACCTGTCTTTGTAATTGCTGGTATTTTTTTTTTAATACACCTGTCTCTATTTTTCTGAAGTCTTCAGAAACAGGTCGAGTCTGTCTGGATGAAGCTAAATGGTCACAGCTCACAAGAAATCCCCAGTCCATGAGCCAGACCACTGGGCAGTTACTTGGTCAGCCCTTAGTAATGTACTCCAAGTCCTCATAGAATCCAGTCCTAGGCTAGGTGGAGGCACCCTATAACTAGCTTCACAAATGTCAGGGTTTACCCATGACCGTATATGACAAAGACCTAGAGCTCAGATCACGCAGCCGTTCTCAAACTTGAGCATGCCTCATAATTACTTGGAAGACTTGTAAAAACACAAATTGCTTAATTTGTTAGAAATTCAAATTCTCTGATTCCATAAGTCAGAGAATTTGAATTTCTAACAATTCTCAAGTGATGCTGATGGAGTTGGCCCAAGGCTGACTCTTAGAAACATGGATTTATAATGAAATGTGGTGCTGATTACACACCTCCTCTAAAATTTTAAAGGTCACATTTAATCCAATTACCCTTCACTTTCTTCAGACAGAGTCTCCATTGCTGGTCCGACCATATTTACCATATATCACCAAGTCAGAACTCCATGCCATCATGACTGCTGGCTTCGCTACAATTGCTGGAAGCGTCTTGGGTGCATACATTTCTTTTGGAGTAAGACTGTTTTGGAATTAACTTATGCAAACTTCAACCTCTTCTTTATTTGCTGTTGTTATTCATTTATTTTTTTCCTTTCTTTTTTCTTTTCTTTCTCTTCTTTTTTCTTTCCCATTGCCAGTATAAAAGGAGGCCAAGAGAGTGACTTTTTTGTAGTATGGCAAAAGTTGGTCAGTTTTCTTTGGCATTTGGATGTAGTGACCCCAAGGAGTTTGGGGTCTTCATTTTCATGTTCTTGCCACCTAAATGTGAATTATTTCCAACCACAGCAGTAGAAATCATATGGTGAAGTTACTTTCACTGGAAGTTTAAATCTTTTTTAAAAAAATTAAAAACTATTACTTCTACTAATAAAGATTTTAACAGGGGTCAGCCAACTATGGACCACTGGCCAAATTCAGAGCATAACTTATGTTTATAAATAAAGTTTTATTAGAAACTAGGTACTCCTATTTATTTGTCTTTGGCATAGTTGTGGCCTGCAAAACCACAATTATCTACTCTATGACCTTTTCAAAACAGACTTTTGGAAACTTGACCTACAGCAGTTATTCTCAAACCTTATTACACATTAGAATCACCTATAAATTTTCAAAGACCCTAATTCCCAGGCCCATAGCCCACTTTTATGTAAAATTTTTTTGGTATTTTTTGGTATTTACTAGTATTTTTAAAACTTCTCAGATTTCAACTGAAAGCCATGTTTGAACTGGTGGCCTATGGTGTAGGTCTGGAGAATGCTGTGATAGCCAATATATGTGCTCTGTGCATAGGCTGATAAGCCACACATTGACATAGACCTTGGCAGAGAAACCTAATTGTATAGGAAATACTCTGTGATTCAGGTGACTAGGATCTCTTGCAAGACAAGTGAGTTTCATTCCAGGTTCTTCATTCAAGCTGGGGACAGCCAACTAGTAGAAAGAAGGAAGCAGAAAAGAGGGAAGGATATATTAGAGATAAGCAGTATGAATGGATCCCTAGATTATTCACTCTGCCCCTACTGTGGGAATGCTGCCTTTAAAAATGGGCCAGGTCAGCTCTCCCATTCCTTGGTATTTATCTGAAAGAACTGAAATCAGAATGTTATAGTGCTATATGCATACAATGTTTATGGCAATGCAAATCACAATAGCCAAGTTATAGAACCATCCTGGGTACCCATCAACAGATGATATATATATATATCACTCACAATGGAGTTCTACTCAGCCATAAAGAAAAATGAAATTGTGTAATTTGCTGGTAAATGTATGAAACCGGAGAATATCATGATAAGTGAAATAAGTCAGACTCAGAAAGTCAAGGATTGAATGTTTTCTTTCATATGTGGAAGATACAGAGAAAATAAATCAATAAATAAGGCTCTCATGAAAATGAAGAGAGACCAATGGAATAGAGGGCAAGAGAAGTAAAGGGCAAGGGAAGGTACTAGGGAATGAAGTCAAATTATGTCATGCCCATCTACAAATATACCACAATGAAACCTACGTTATGTATGATTATAGTGCACTAATTTAAAAATAATAACAATAGAAGGAAGACCTGTAGAATAGATGGAGGGGATGGGGGAGGAAGAGGATCAGGGGGAGGAAGAAATGGAGGGAAAGGAGAGGTCTTGGGGAACGAGACTGATCATCACGTTATGTGCATGTGCGAACATATCACAATGAATCCCACTTTTCTGTAAAAATTTAATGCACAAAAAACTATTAAAAATGAAACTCCATCTTTAACTTGAAAATAATGGGATAGGTGTTATAGGAATGCAGAGGGAGACACTGGATATGGGATTCTGAAAATGTAGAGAAGAGAATCCAGAAACAATGTCAAGTATGTGGAGTGGGAAGGACAAAGAGTAAACTTGTCATGAGGAAAACAGAAATAATTTCCAGAATCAAAGGGACTCTGGATAAAAGCATATTGTGTAAAGACACAAAGGATTCCAGGAGAGCAAAAGGAAGGTGGAGAGGGGGAATATCATTCCTTTACATAGATTAGGAATCCTGTCTCCATGCCAGTCCACCCCAGATAACCCATCTAAATTGATGATGTAATGAAATATAGGATATAGGGACTATATGGGCATTTAAAAAGACAACATAGAGGCTGAGGAGTCTTCTTTGAGGGTTCTTAAAATTCATTATTACTAATCTTCTGAAATTATCAGATTTAGGCTTTGTGCTTTTCCTCCAAGAGTGTGGCCAATTAACTTGAATCTCTTCTCTGTCCCTCTGACTCTCAGGGTGATGCCATGGCTTGGCTCATTGACAAAAGCTGCTCTTCCAAACCTCCAAAGAAGCATTGCTTTCTGGCATAGAATTGACTCCTGTTCCATCTCTTCCCTATAAGGCTTTTGAATCACTTTTCTGAATCAAGAATAAAGCTCAGCTTGTTTGCTTGCTTTCTTCTGAAATTGCAGGTTTCATCCACCCACTTATTAACAGCATCAGTTATGTCAGCACCTGCATCACTGGCTGTTGCTAAACTCTTTTGGCCTGAGACAGAAAAATCTAAAATAACCCTCAAGAATGCCATGAAAATGGAAGTTGGGTAAGTGGGACATGTTACCTAATCAATGACTGCGTTAGTCGGGTTTTCATTTGCTATGATCAAAATACCTGACAAGAACAACTTAGAAGAGGAAAAGTTTATTTTGGCTCACAGTTTCAGAGGATTCAGTCCATGGTCACCTGACTCCAAGGCAGAAACATGGCAGAAGGGCATAGTGGAAGAAAGCTGCTCAGCTCATGACAGTAGGGAAAATAGAGAAGAGAGGAATGGCCCAGGGTTAGATAAGTCCTTATGGGGCACACCCCCAGTGACCTATTTCTTCCAACTAGGTCCTACCTTCTTATGGTCCATTCAGCTATTGATGGTGCAATCCAGCAAACACCTTATTGTATTAGGAATTGTGCTTCCAACTCATGAGCCTTTGGGGACATTCCAGATCCAAACTATAACAATAACTAACAAGTTGGAACATGGAAGTCCAAATTCAAATCAGAGCAAAAATTTGATAAAGAGAAAGCACAGAGTGGATTATGATATTAAAGTAGATTTAATTTCCTGTGATTAGACTTTACCAAAAAACATCTTTCTCAACACTTCAGGAAAACCTTTCTAAATACCTGAATGCCAATGCATTTCTTTAACTGTTCATCATAGATATATTTTATTGTAAATACAGCATAGTGTTCATTGAGCTTTTGTTTAACGTTGTTAGAAAGCCATAGGATGAGCATTTCTGGAGTTGCTTTATATAACAAGAAAGTTCATCTTCTTTTTTCCTGTGAAAAAGCAAGAAAAAAGGGTGGGAAAAACTATAAGATTTTAAATGTTCAAAAGTATTTCATTAAATAATAATTCATAGATCATGATGTGTCTAAGAGTCATCCCTTATTTGTAGGGAAGTCAAGTCATAATCGTGAGTGGAAAAGCAAAGTTGCTGAAGAATACAGTAAAGGTTAAGCATTCCTAATCAAAAATTCTAAAATCCAAAATCTAAAACTTTTGACACTACAAGTGAAAAAGTCCATACCATTGAACTTTGTCTCATGCACAAAATTGTTTAAAATATAACATAAAAACTTTAAGTCCATGTGTATAAGGTATATGTGAAACATAAATTAATTTTTTATTTAGACTTGGATCTTATCCCCAAGGTATCTCATTATGTATATGCAAATATTCCAAAATCCAAAACACATCTGGTCCCAAACATTTTGGATGAGAGACATTCAACCTGTCGAATGATTTCACTTATGAAGTTAGCAAGCATGCATATTTGTAGGATATAACATTTAGGGATAAAGCATGTGGGAAAATTGTAAAGAAAGGGAATGATAAACAGAATTGAGGGAGGCAGGTACCTCTGAGATTAGAAGAGTAGGGAGGGGTTAAGATTACACACTGGGGAATCATAGGCATACCAAAGTACTTGACAAGAGCAACTTAGAGAAGGAAAGCATTATTTTGGGTTCTTGGTTTCAGACGTTTAGTCCATGGTCAGCAGACTCTATTGCTCTGGACCCAAGATGAGGCAGAACATCATGGCAGAAGGGCTGGTGGAGGAAAAACATTCAGCTCATGGCATCCAGGAAACAGAGACACTAGTGACAACCTATTTTCCCCAAGGGTATGCCTCCAGCATCCTACTTCCTCCAGATACTACCAACCCACCTACAGTGACCACCCAGTAGTCCATTCAACTTATTAATCCATCAAATGGATTAAGCCACTGATGAGGTTACAGCTCCCCTAATCTAATCACTTCACCTCTGAACATTCCAGCATTAACACATGAGCTTTTCAGGGGACATCTTGTATCCAAACCATAACAAAAGGTGATGGGACATTCCATTTCTTAAATGAGGTGACAGCTATATAGGCCTTCTAAAATTATTACTCTGTACACCATGAATATTTTATAAATATTGTCTGATAGCTACTTTCAATTAATAATTCTAAACCTCTACTTTTAAATCATTTTCCAATTTTTATTATAAATGCCCCAAATTTAAAAAGCAACATTGAGGCTGGAAGTGTACCTCAATGATTGCACAAGTATTTAGCATGTGTGAGGCCCTGAGTTCAATCTCCAGCATCATGAAAAAAAATATTAAAAAGGATAATGCTTAGATGCAATATGCTCACCACCTATATTCAACATCATGATTTCATGGGATTCAGATGAGTATTTTGACCAAGATAGAGATCTAAATGTTTGCCTCTCACTCACATGAGGTCTGATTCTGCCATTTCTGCATCTGTGGTAATTCTGGAATTGCTATCTTTTTATAAAGTGATTCAAGGAATCTCCTAGAAGCTGCAACACAGGGAGCATCCTCATCTATCCCTCTGGTGGCAAACATCACTGTGAATCTGATTGCCTTCTTGGCCCTGTTGTCTTTTATGAATTCAGGCCTGTCCTGGTTTGGAAACATGTTTGACTACCCACAGCTGAGTTTCGAGGTATAATTCTACCATGCTTCTGCTTTCTGTTTTGTTTCTATCCTTGTTTCAGTTTGTGTACAGCCTTCCCTAACTACCCGCGGTGTACTCTCACAAACTGCAGAAGCTCCTCAGCGGGCTTCCCCCATCTTCCCAACCCCACCCTCTCCCACCACCCTCCTTCCTCCAGAGAGTCATTTTCTCCTGATTCCACCCCTAAGATTCCAGGTTGCTTCAAAGGACCCAATTCCAGCCTTGACTCCTGTCTTAGTCTGCTTTCTGTTACAATAACAGATGCCTGTCTGGGTAATTTATAAAGAAAAGAGTATATTTTATCTCACCATTTGGAAGGCTAGAAATTCAAGGTCAAGTGGCTGCATCTTTCCAACTTCAAGTGAGGGCTATTGTTTGTACCCTGTATAGTAGAAACATAGAAAGGGCAAATGGGCACATGCAGAGAGGGAGAGGGGAGACAAAGAAGCTCACCCACTTTATAACAACATACTCTCTTGAGTACTACTACATATCAGAAAAAACTAATCCAGTCTCTCTTGGGAAAGATATTAATTCATCTGATGGCTCCACCATCTCTCAGCAGCATTACACCGAGGACCAAACCTCAACAGGAGTTTTGGTAAGGATGAACCCATATTTAAAACATAGCAACTCCTGATAGATAATGGTGAGAAACAGAATGTGAGGGGATATCTTGTGTCTAAAAGAGATAGAGGATTAAGGAACAATCTTGTTGAGAGAATGAGGCAAAAGAACTAGAAGCAAATGCCTGTTCTAACCAAATATATTCTGGTTTTTGCAGCTAATATGCTCCTACATCTTCATGCCCTTTTCCTTCATGATGGGAGTGGATTGGCAAGACAGCTTTATGGTTGGCAGACTCATAGGTTATAAGACATTCTTCAATGAATTTGTGGCTTATGAGCATCTCTCACAATTGATCAATTTGAGGAAACAGGCTGGACCCAAATTTGTGAATGGCACTCAGCAATATATGTCAGTGAGTAAATTGTCTGATTTTCCCGTGTACTTCTTCACCTAAATTCATTGGTCATCTAGTGACTTGTGCCTTTGTGTATCAGACACTATGCCAGGCACTTGAGTTATACCAGAGAACAAAACAAATCAAAAATCCTTAATCTTGTGGAGTTCATAATGTACATGGCACTTCATTATTTTCAACTATATTGAATTAATCATGTATGTGTGTGTGTGTGTGTGTGTGTTTATGTAGCGGGGAGAGAGAAACACTCATCCATATCAGTGATAATTTACTTTTGAAGACTAGACACAAACATGTAGTCACATGAGCTGAGACTGAAACCAATCAGTCAAAAGTATTTATTGAATGCCTTCTGTATGTAATATGTTCCATACCAAACCAAATACTGAACAAGTCACTGCTCTGTTAGTTTTGCATCATTGTGGGAAAATACCTGAGATGATTAACATCTAAGGAGGAAAGTGTTATATTGGCTTATGATTTCAGAGGTTTCAATCCATAGTCTGTTGGTCTCATTGCTTTTGGGCCTGTAGTATATCATGAGAAAAGTATATAGCTTTGGAGATCTGTTCACCTCATGGGAGCCAAGAAGCAAAAAGAGAGGAAGAGGTGGGAGTTGGGTCCCAATTTCTCCTTCAAAGACATGCCTTTAATGACCTAGATTCCTTCCACAAAACCCCACCTCTTAAAGGCTCCACCATCTCCCAAAGGCACCATCAACTGGGGATCAAAACCTTTAACATATGGAACTTTGGGGGTCATTCATGATTCAAATTATAACAGGTCCTACCCTCATGGAGCCCATAGTCTAATGATCACAAAGCCCTCTTCCTTCCAGGGGAAGGAATTTTATGAGCTCTGAGAAACTGCCTAAATGCAAAATGGTGCCTGGCCACCATCAAGAGATGGTAAGATGCATTATTAACATCCAGGGGGATGACAGAGAAGAAAAAACTCAGGTCTATGATCTGAAAACCTTGATTTAAATGCCTCATAATCATGTCAACTTCAGAGCAACAGCCTACAAAGAGATGCTCATGTCTGCCTGGACTTTGGTGGGATGAGGAATTTGGATGAGGCTGTATTTGTAGCTGAATCTCCAACTTCTTACCCCCCAAACAATAGAATTGTCATAGTGTAAACTAAACTATTTCCATTACAGGAAATAGTGAATATTTCTGACCACCACCATTTCTATAACCTACTTGAAGTTAATGTCCCAGGTCCATATTGGGTTTTAAAAGGCAAAGGAGGGAAAGCAGGCTGCCCAAGTATTGAGACTGTTCACCCCCAACACCAACACCACCCCTTCCAGCTGCCCAAAGACCAGTCATACTAATTGAATTGTGTCCCACATGTTACACAAGTTAGCAACAGCCTACTCCAGGACCACTGTTTGCACTTCGCAATCAGGGGCATTTTGACCCACACATCTGATAGGACAGGGGCTTTGTTTCTCACATGTTCTTTCTTCAATGAGCCCCACAGTGAAACTTGACCATTTACCCTCATTGTTTGGATGCCACCTACACCAGTGGTTTTCCTGCCAAAAGTAAACAATAAGCTAAATTAAGTGAAATGTTTCCTATCCCCAACTGTCAGTTGCCAGCAGAAAATAGTTTTGCTAATGAGAAAAGTGAGCTGCCAGTTCTGGCAATGCTAAGCAGCTTTGTGAAAAGGCTGTTAAGAAAATGGAGACAGAACTGTAGCACTGATTTGGGTTTGGGGGTGAGCCCAGACGAAGGTAGGCACACAGAGCACATAGGGAGATATGAGCTCAGTGGCCTCTGTCATTCATTGCTGTCATGATGGGAGCAGCATTTTGTTACTCCAGATTTCTGATTATAAATCAGCAATGGTGAGAAGATCCCCAGCAATTTTTGCTTACCAACCAACAAGGGGTGAAGTATGTTCCGACAACATTTTAGAAAATATGACATGTGACTGAAGCATGCTATGTTCAAATCCCCAGTGATATCCATTGAATCACACCCACTGTCAACCTCCATCTAAGGTAAGAAGTCAACATATAGATGTGGCACCCATACACAGAGAAGGAGACATTTATTGCTCCATCATTTTCTCTTTCCTAAAGATAATACTTTGCATGTTTGTTTATATCTTAGTATATAACATCATTTAGAATTTAAAATCTCCAAAAAGTTGTAGAGGTTAAAGGCAAACTCCCTACCACCCAGTTCTTCTCCCTTGAGCATAATGTGCTCACTGTTCTTAACCTTGCTTTTTGTGCTCAGTAGCATATCTTGGAAAACTTTCTATATCAGTGCCTGTGACAGTATTCTATTGCACAGACATTGTAATTCATTTAATCAGGCCCTTGCTGATGAACACTTAGCAATTTGCTATTAGAAGTAGTGCCATGGTGGCTGTCTTGTATGTGTAGCATCTTTGCTTGCTCTCAAGGAGAGCTGTAGCGTGAATTTTGTAGTGCAGTACATCCTTTTCCATTATGTAATCTTTCACGTAGGTGGACAAAGGCCAAATCAAATCATCCCAACCTCCCTTTCCTCTTCTTATAAAACCATACTTGGCCACATCTGTGTATCCCTTTGCCCTACAATCCCCAGACAGGGAAAAGAAGAGTCATAAGTCCTTCATGCCATCTCCCTACTCACAGTCTCTTAATAAGCATGGCTCTTTTGAAGCCAATTGAACTAAATGAAAAGCACTAGAAAGAGCAGCGAACCAGGATGAGCTTTTCCAGGAACAGTAGACTGTGCAAATACTCAATATTATTTTTCCTCCCTGCTGTTTGCACACTGTTTGAAAATAACAAAGAAGTTCTCAGAAACTATGAGAGAGAAGAGGGGCCTTCCAGTCAACAAAAACTTACTACAAGCACTTCAATCTTAAGCGTGAGGTTTTAAAAATCCAGTTAGCACAAGAAAAAAATAAAGTATTACTAGTGAATGTAGCATGTTTGATTTGTTCTTTGAACCAAATCATAGATGTTTTAGGATATTGGAAAAAAATTATTGTCCCAATGATGTAGGTACCTTTCTTCCTTCTCTTGCTTCCAAATGGGCATCCAAACATGTCCATGGTATGACCAGAACTGAGAAAGAAAGGGAAGCACACACTGTGGCCAGACTAGACGGAAGCCCCTGTGATATATGAGAATTTCTCTTTTACTAATATTATTTTTTAATTTTCCTCTAGGCCCTTTGTAGTCAACAACCCCATGAAGACCTCGTCCCAGGCAACCAATGATCTTTCTTTCACTGTCGATTACTTTTGTCTTTCAATAGCATTCAGCATTCATGTTGTTGTATATATTACTTCCATTTTCTTTTTCTTGCAGAGCAGCATTTTATTTTATAGATATTCATACTGTGTCCATTTTCCTAATGAAGGACATTTGAGTTGTTTTAAGTGTGGGGCTATTAAGAGTAAAGCTGTTATAAATATTCATGTACAGTGTTTGGGGGGTCATGTGTTTTTATAATTCTCTTAGGAAAATTGCGGGTTCATACAGGCAGCATGTATTAACTTGATGAGAATCTGCCATAAAACAGCATGGCTGTGTCCTTTTGCGTTCCTACCAGCAATACACGAGTTTCCGTTGCATTGTAATTTTGCCATACTTCGTGGTGTCAGTCTTTTTAAACTTTAGCCATTTTAGTAAATGTATAGTGGTATCTCATTGTTTTTCATTTGCATTTCCCTGGTGGCTAATGATGTTGAGCACCTTTTCATGAGCTTCTTGTTCATTTGCACCTTTTGTGAAGTATCCAAACCTCTCCACCCATTTTTCCTTGGGTATTTGTCTTCTTATCGAGTAATAGCAGTTCTTTATATATTTTGACTAAGTTCTTTGTAAAATAAATGTAATGTGAATATTTTCTGGGGCCAATTTTGTATCTCCACCAACTAGTACTACACCTGGCACATTGTAGCAGGTGGCCAGGTCCTATGGAATATTGGAAATTACCAATGAGCAGGAAGTAGCATTTTTAGAAACCAAGGCCACCAATTCAATGTCCATTGTAGAGCATTTCTTGAATCTACATGGCCCTCTTCACCCTCTCTCAAAATTCAAGGGGAGGGCTGGCGATGTGGCTCAAGCGGTAGCGCGCCCGCCTGGCAGGCGTGTGGCCCGGGTTCAATCCTCAGCACCACATACCAACAAAGATGTTGTGTCCGCCGAGAACTAAGAATAAATAAATGTTAAAATTCTCTCTCTCTGTCCCCCTCTCTCTCACTCTCTCGTTAAAAAAATATATATATATTAAAAAAAAATTCAAGGGGAGGTGGTAAAAACTGCCTAGGAAACAATGGGTATTTGCCACTATATGCTGTGCATGTATGTGTTAATATCAAATCTGTAGTCAAAATATAAAGCCAAGTTGGGATGTTTCTTAGGCTGGGTCAGATCATGGATCCAATGGTGTTTATGCTTGCTTGCAGATTCGTTCCGAGACAATTGCCACTTATGCCCTCTGTGGGTTTGCCAACATTGGTTCCCTAGGAATAGTGATCGGTGGACTCAGTAAGTGAAAAGATATTCTTCTACAACAGATGTAACATAAACATACTTTGGATCTCCATCTCAATCCATCTCACATCTTATTCATGTCAGGAGAAAAGTTACCCTCGATAGTAGAAAATCCTCTGGGGTCTATTTTTTATCCCCACTCTACAAGATAGATTTCCTGTGTAAACCCAAACTAACCTCAGAAACATTATCCTCAAACTTACAGATGCCTCTCCCAACCCAAAGTAACACAGAAGTTTCACTTGTATACTAACACCAGTAGATTGATTGATTGATTTTTATTTTGTTTTGTTGGGGATTGAACCCAGGGTTACTCTACCACTGAGCCATACCCCCAGCCCTTTCATTTTTTTTGCTTTGAGACACAGCCTTGCTAACTTGTCCGGGATGGTCTCACAGTTGTTATCCTCCTGCATCAGCCTCCTGAGTAGCTAGGATTACTGGCGTGTACCATTATGTATGAATTTATAATACCTCCCTGCAGAAGGATTCTGGGGACCAATCAAAGATTGGTGGGAAAATGCTGTGATTTATGAGTGATGTCTCCCACAGGCATGGAAATAGTTGGTGACAGTTGAGTCACCATCTCAGACCATCTCATCAATCGATCCCTCCATGCATCCCCTTAGATTTGCCATGCTCTCCATGCTCTCTGAGCCCTTTGGATAAAACTAAGGACTTGTTTCTTTCCAGCTGACCTGAAACTCCAATATCAGAACACTTTTTAGAGTCTACAAATTTGGATTTCTAACCAGTAGAATCAACATTAATCTCAAACAGCTCCTTTCATGTCTCCCAGCCTCTCTAGCTCCTAGCAGAAAGCGGGACATCGTCGCTGGATCAGTAAGAGCTCTGATCTCAGGGACCGTTGCTTGCTTCATGACAGCCTGCGTCGCAGGTACTACATCCTGTCCTTGTGTCCTGGGTGCCCACGGAAGGCAGCTTTCGGGAAAGCAAGGTCTCCAATCCTTATATGCAGCATATGCTGCTGCAGAAAGCTGAGAGTCAGAGCTGCCATTAAGCTCATTGTAAATTTAAAGGTGTGGTGTGGAGGCGGCTAGGGAGAAGCTTAGAACAGAAGGAGAGTTCGGTGACTTCACTAATTATGAAAATAAATGCACTCTGTTCCACTTCTAGGCATACTCTCTGGCACCCCGGAGGACATCAACTGCCATCACATTTTAGAGAATGCCTTCAGCTCCAGTTTACCTGGCAATGCAACCACAGTGGTGTCTTGTTGCCAAAGTCTGTTGAGCAGGTATTACAATTTTTGTTTTTAATGAAACTATTTTTCTTTTATTTTTATGTTGTTATAGGTACACTGCCATTATACATGAGTAGAATTCATTTTTATGTATTTGTATACACACACATTATAACAATATAATCTGGTCGATTTCACTCCCAATATTTTCCCTTCCCCTTTCCTCCTCCTTTCCACTCCTGTGCTAGTCTCCTTAGGTGTTGTACTCTTGATTATAACTTCTCTGTACTTGCTTATTAATAGTCAAATCAATCTTAAGACTTCCACTTACTTTTATAACTCTTATTTTAACATAAGACTGAACATCAATTATATCAACGTTTCACTTTGACTTTTCTCAGATAAGACTAGGAACTAAAATTCTCAGTAGTACTGCTCAAGTATTTACTATGTACCCAGCTATACATCTGTCACTTCGTATGAATTATGTCACTTACAACTTGCAATCACTGTATGTTGAGCACTATTACTTTTTTTTTCTTTTTTTGCATTTGATATAGCAGAGGCTTAGGGAGGTTATGTCCACTCAAGGAAAATTAGTGCCAGCACAACCAAGATAATTCATGCCCATCTACCCACAAAGATAATTCATGCCCATCCACCCATGCTCCACCTGCTACTGCCTCCCTTATAAGGGGATCAAGACTATCCATCTGACAACATGGTGATAGACTATAGTGGATAAGAGGCCACCAGGGACCCATGCAGCCATTTCCACCTTGTATGGTTTCTTCTCACAAAATCAGTATCCCCACCATCCCATCAGCTCTCTTTTATGTGCAGGTGCGTTACAAAGATTGATTCTATCTCTGCTTCTTCTGGTAAATAGGAAAAATCCTTGAAGTCACACAGAATTTGAGAGCCAAAATTAATTCCCCCATTCCTGTCTGTAACTGTCTTTAACTCATCCTAACCAGAATGTGAGGGGGGAAAAAATCAGCTTTCTGCCCTGTGCCTTGCTTTTTTTTTTTTTTTTTTGGCAGGGGGCGTGGTTTGTGGGTACCAGGGGTGCCTTACCACTGAGCTATATCCCCAGACCTTTCTATTTTTTATTTTGAGACAGGGTCTCACTAAGCTGTTGAGAGTCTCACTAAGTTGCTGAAGCTGGCTTCAAACTTATTCCCCTGAGTTTCTGGCATGCAAGAAGGGTGCACCACAGTGCTCCATTCCTGTGACATTTTTAATGTGTCACCTTCTGCTCACCCATTGTTTCTGCTGTACAAGGCTCAACTAACGGTTTCATTCTACTTTCCACCAGCACTACTGCTAAGGAGCCTGGTGAGGTCATCCCAGGAGGAAACTACAACCTGTACTTTGTGAAGGGCTGCTGCAAATTGTTGAATCTACCAACACTGAACTGCAGTTGGATCCCTGACACATTTTGAATTCTACCACTTCCCCATTGGAACTCTGAGTGAAGATGTTGAGCTATTGTCTACAGATTAATAAATTTAATCATGGAATCAAGTTTAATTGCAAGGAAAGAAGAAAAATTAAGAGTGAACCTTCCAGAGCTATAACATCTCCCTGCTTCCCTTCCCTCCCCAACGCACCTTCTCCACATTGTGACCTACTATGATGTCTCCAACTGAGGTATCATCTCCACTCTCAACAATGTCTTCTAACCTTACATTTTTAAGATATTTCATGACAATACAGATTTAAACAGTAGCTCTCAACAACACGGCTGTGACTCAGCCACATCTTCTTAGTATGCTAAATGGGCCCAGAGTGACTTGTTTTAAACACATCTCAGGTGACATCACTCTGCATTCACCCTAACTTCCTTGAAATAATTTGAACTTGAATTTCACCCAAAAGGAAGGCTGATCAGCAAACACCTACTGATTGTCTACCATCCAGAGGTCCTACCTATTCCAGAGTTCTTCAGAAAAGCATGTAGACCATACCAGAATAAGGATTTAAATTCTGTAATCTTGGAGAGTTGTATCAATCAGTTTAAGTTAAGTTATACTGCAGTAACAAACAATCACAATAACTTGTAGCTAAATTTATCTTTTACTCATATTATGTTTGTAATGGTCAATTTTGGCTTAATCTATATTTTCTTAATTTCCAGGATGCAGGCTAAAGAAGCAGCCTTTGTGTGGGGCATGCTGGTATTAGAGAGGGAAAAGAAAGGTAGGGATAACATGATGGTTCTTAAAATTTCTGCTAGTGGAAGTGACACCATTCACTTGCCCTATATTCCATTACCCAGAAGAAGTCCTATGGGAAATATAATGTCTGTGACCATACATGAATTATCCTATCAAAGAGAAGGATGGTGAGTATTTTACAAGAATAATATGATACTACAGAGTACATGATATCTATTCTTCCTTCAAGGAGTCAACTTGTTACAGGACAGAATGGTAGGCCTATTCATGTGCAAATTTAGTAATATTCCTGGTGACAAGACTGGAAAGCAATCTTCATTCAAAAAAAGCCATATAAGGACTAATCAAGAAGAAAAATAAGTTCTTGTTCAGATCTGAACAACTTCATTAATATTTCCATTGACCAGAGAGGTGTCAACATCAAACTTGCTAACTGGGTCTCAGAAAATGTCAGAGATGATGGTGGTTTCCTTTAATGACATGCTCATCACTGATGCTCTTAATATTCCAAAGAACACATTGTGTGAGAAAACACCAATGCCTCTGAGTCAAAAAGTGACTCACAGAGAAGAGACTCTGAATGTGACAAAGTTCTGATACCTTAAGCAATTTGTTTCTTTTTTTTTTTTTCATCTGTTCATGCACAGGAGTTTTTATTTTTTTTAAAAGATCATGAGTAAACTGTTGTGTTGTTTTGCTGTTCTTTTGGTTTTGGGTTGTTAGACGTGAAGGAGTGATCTCAAAGAACTCTTTATCCTTTATATTTTGGTAAATATACCAAAATATTTCTAATTTTTTAATTGTATCCATTTTTCTTCGGTTCCAATATGCCCTTTCAGTCTTTACACTTTATTTTAGGAAAATATATTTGCATGTCTTTTTGGTTTCAGGCTTCATTATAACATAGGACAATATGTCAAAACTGCCAATAATTCACATGTTGGTTCTCCTTTCTCAGCTATGGCTATGTAATGACAAAAGATAGAGTTTAAAAATTGGTTGGCTATTAGAGAGCCTCAGGAATGAAATGGAATAGAAGAATCCAAAGAGTTAAAAAGAATTAGAAAATCTTTTGTCATTACTATTCTTTAAATATTTGTAACTCTTCTCTAAACTTGTTTTTTTTTACATAATTGCTACTCTTTTTATTATTGTTTGTCATTTCAAATTGTAAAATTAGTAATCTTTAATAAAAAATGAAGATTGTATAAACATAGCTAAACATATTTCTCCCCACCCTGTTTACCTGGCTCTTCTGCCAGTACCACACCCCCAGGCTTTCACTGTGCACACCTTTCTCCTTGCTTAAACAAATGGTTTATTACAATGCGGGGGATTTATTGTTGGTGAACAAGTGGAATGAGTCTATTTACACATTATCTTTAATTTCCTTCTTTTTATTTGGCAATAAACATGGACATTCCTGCAAGTTATTTATACTTCTAACTTTATCCTTCCCTTCTCCCTAGGGTGTCCAGATTTTTTTTATTGATTATTTAAAACATTACATAGCTCATGATATATCATCTTTCAGACATTTGACTCAAATTGGGTTTTGAACTCCCATTTTCACCCCAAATACAAATTGCAGAATCACATCTGTTACATATTCACATTTTTACATAATGCCATATTAGTGACTGTTGTATTCTGCTACCTTTCCTATCCCCTAGTATCCCCCCTCCCCTCCCCTCCCCTCCCATCTTCCCTCTCTACCTCCTCTGCTGTTATTCAATTCTCTCCCTTTTTTTCCCTCCCCCTTACCCCTCATAACCTCTTATAATTTTATGTATCATTGAAGGTCTCCTACCATTTCCATATGCTTTCCCTTCTCTCTCCCTTTCTCTACCCCCATTCGTCTTTGTTTACTGTAGTCTTTTCCTCATGCTCTTCCTTCCTGTTCTGTTCTTAGTTGCTCTCTTTATATCAAAGCAGACATTTGGCATTTGTTTTTTAGGGCTTGGCTAGCTTCGCTTAGCATAATCTGCTCTAATGCCATCCATTTCCCTGCAAATTCTATGATTTTGTCATTTCTTAGTGCTGCATAATACTCCATTGTGTATAAATGCCACATTTTTTTTATCCATTCACCTATTGAGGGGCATCTAGGTTGGTTCCACAGTCTAGCTATTGTGAATTGTGCCACTATAATCATTGATGCAGCCGTATCCCTATAGTGCGCTCTTTTAAGGTCCTCAGGGAATAGTCCGAGAAGGGCAATAGCTGGGTCAAATGGTGGATCCAAGCCAGCTTTCCCAGGAATCTCCATACTGCTTTCCAAATTGGCCTCACCATTTTGCAGCCCCACCAGCAGTGTACAAGTGTACCCTTTTCCCCACATCCCTGCCAACACTTATTGTTGTTTGACTTCAAAATGACTGCCAATCTTACTGGAGTGAGATGTTAGGGTGGTTTTGATTTGCATTTCTCTGATTGCTAGAGATGGTGAGCATTTTTTCATGTACTTGTTGATTGATTGTATGTCCTCCTCTGAGAAGTGTCTGTTCAGGTCCTTGGCCCATTTGTTGATTGGGTTATTTGTTATCTTATTGTTTAATTTTTTGAGTTCTTTGTACATTCCGGATATTAGGGCTCTATCTGAGGGGTGGGGGGTAAAAATTTGTTCCCAGGATGTAGGCTCTCTATTTACCTCTTTTATTGTTTCTCTTGCTGAGAAAAAAGCCCTGGACTGGATGGGTATACAGCGGAGTTCTACAAAACCTTCAAAGAAGAATTAATACCAATACTTTTCAAGCTATTTCAAGAAATAGAAAAAGAAGGAGCTCTTCCAAATTCATTCTATGAGGCCAACATCACTTTAATCCCAAAACCAGACAAAGATACTTCAAAGAAAGAAAACTACAGACCAATATCTCTAATGAACTTGGATGCAAAAATTCTCAATAAAATTCTGGCGAATCGAATACAAAAACATATCAGAAAACTTGTGCACCATGATCAAGTAGGATTCATTCCTGGGATGCAAGGATGGTTCAATATACGGAAATCAATAAATGCTATTCACCACATCAATAGACTTAAAGACAAGAAACATATGATCATCTCGATGGATGCAGAAAAAGCATTTGACAAAGTACAGCATCCCTTTATGTTCAAAACACTAGAAAGACTAGGGATAACAGGAACTTACCTCAACATTGTAAAAGCTATCTATGCTAAACCTCAGGCTAGCATCATCCTAAACGTAGAAAAACTGAAGGCATTCCCTCTAAAATCTGGAACAAGACAGGGATGCCCTCTATCACCACTTCTATTCAATTTAGTTCTCGAAGTACTAGCCAGAGCAATTAGACAGACAAAAGAAATTAAAGGCATAAAAATAGGAAAAGAAGAAATTAAACTATCGCTATTTGTGGATGCCATGATAATATACTTAACAGACCCAAAAGAGTCTACAAAGAAGCTGCTAGAGTTAATAAATGAATTCAGCAAAGTGGCAGGTTATAAAATCAACACGCATAAATCAAAGGCATTCCTATATATCAGCAACAAAACCTCTGAAATGGAAATGAGGAAAACCACTCCATTCACAATATCCTCAAAGAAAATAAGATACTTGGGAATCAACCTAACAAAAGAGGTGAAAGATTTATACAATGAAAACTACAGAACCCTAAAGAGAGAGATAGCAGAAGATCTCAGAAGATGGAAAAATGTACCCTGTTCATGGATAGGCAGAACTAACATCATCAAAATGGCGATATTACCCAAAGTTCTCTACAGGTTTAATGCGATGCCAATCAAAATCCCAACGGCATTTCTTGTAGAAATAGACAAAGCAATCATGAAATTCATATGGAAAAACAAAAGACCCAGAATAGCAAAAGCAATTCTAAGCAGGAAGTGTGAATCTGGAGGTATAGCGATACCAGAGGTCAAACTGTACTACAAAGCAATAGTAACAAAAACAGCATGGTACTGGTACCAAAACAGGCAGGTGGACCAATGGTACAGAATAGAGGACACAGAGACTAATCCACAAAGTTACAACTATCTTATATTTGATAAAGGGGCTAAAAGCATGCAATGGAGGAAGGATAGCATCTTCAACAAATGGTGCTGGGAAAATTGGAAATCCATATGCAACAAAATGAAATTGAATCCCTTTCTCTCGCCATCCACAAAAATTAATTCAAAATGGATCAGGGAGCTAGATATCAAATCAGAGACACTGCATCTGATAGAAGAAAAAGTTGGCTACGATCTACATATTGTGGGGTCGGGCTCCAAATTCCTTAATAGGACACCCATAGCCCAAGAGTTAATAACAAGAATAAACAAATGGGACTTACTTAAACTAAAAAGTTTTTTCTCAGCAAGAGAAACAATAAAAGAGGGTGTCCAGATTTTTAATCTATGCAAATTTTTCCATATACTTTAAATCTATATTTTTTAAATGTCCAATGAAATGTAAGTGCTATGTGAACAGCTGTTGTGATGTATTGATTAGGAAATAGTGACAAGGAAATTCTATACATGTTCCATACAGAATATTTTTAATCCGCAGTTGATTGTATCTAAGGATACAGAACCCAAGATACACACATCCTATTGGTTCTGTGTCTCTGGAGAACCCTGACAAATGCATACACCTCATATGGTATAAATTAAGTGTAATTATGTTGTAAACCATTTATTTAGAACAATGCCTTGTGTGTATAAATTATTGCCAATATGAAAGAGCAGTTATCATCTGAACTCCCCTGATCAGGAATCCACACAGCAGAGGTGATTCATCAGCAATAATCAGAAGAACAGTAATCATAAATCCACACTCATCTTAAGAAAAACTCTGCACTACGCCTGTGGAAGGCCGAGCGGTAGCTGCTTCATGTTCTGTTGCATGTGAAGCATTTCCCAATAAGCTGGCCTAACCCCCAACTCCTGTGATGGGAATTATCACAAATAATACACAAGAAAATTGCAAGTAATTTTTAGCCCTGTACGGTTAGTAGTTAGCCTGCAGAAATTAATTCATTGCTTTGGCTTTTGGCCCAGTAGAAAAGCAAACCCCAATGCCAACATGGTTCTCCTGCATGGTAGCAAGTTAAAGTCCCATATCTAACCAGACAATCCAAAGGGACACCAAGCCCCCAAAGGACAACACGGATCCCTCACCTTCAAATGCTCTCTGAACCGGCGCTTTTGTCTCCCTGCTGCTTCTCTCATTAAAGAACTAAATCAAAGCCTGACACCTGGTTACTATCTATTTGTAGGAGAGTTATATTGCTAACACTCCTGAGGGAGCCATGCTGAGAACTTCAGATGCCAGCTTCTTAATCTGCAGTGGGAGATTCATGATGCACATTCTAAATGTTTGAAATCATGAGTCCTGTATGAGAGACGGCTGCCTCACAAATGTGATTGACACACATTTACCCACCATTTTGGGTATCATTGGCCCCTTAAGGAGATCTTTTTCCTTTAACCATCCTTCTCATGAAATTCCAATACTACAGATAGACTGTAATATCTGCTTATAAACTGTGCCTCTGGAGGGCCACACACTACTGTTACAGCTAATATTTTTCCATACCCCCTTCAAGGCCCCATGTGTTAAGATTTTTTTTAAGTGATAAAAACCTAATAGACACAAAGGATGTCAAATATATTATAATAACCTGAAATAATATTTGTGTCCCCAGGTTTTCTTGACAGAATAATATCACCCCCAAGGGGACCCTTTAAGCTCTATCTACCTCCATTTGACCTTGGGAAAGTTACTTCCTCTCATAAGGCTGTTGTGGGGTGCAGAAGAGGTAGAAACCCTTCAGATCAGGATGTCTTGAGGCTCTTAATAATTTATTTTGCCTTTGTAAATAAAAAGTATTGCTAACTATAAATTGTTTGTTTTAATTGAATATTGTGAACCTTACAAATATGGGGCATGGAGCCAGGACTTCAGGAGGCATCCCAAGCGCCCCGCCTCTGTGCATGAACTTCCCTGGATGTCCTCTGTTGGGAGACCTCTGTCCCACAGTGAAACTTGCTACAGAAGACTAGAAGAGCTCCTACCAAAAGGACGCTTCTATCAAAACAACCTGCTGAAATAGCAGCAATTGTGGCAGAGATGAAGGGACAGCTGCAGAGAAAAACTTCATAAAACTTAATGTCACTTAAAACTTAGGTGATTTTGTCTTCAAAATATAAAATGTTTTCTCACTCCTAATACATGAAGCCTCTGACCTCCCAAAGAACACAAAGTCCTGCCAGATTCAACTTCACACTGTGGAAACTCTATTAGGACAAAATTAAAGGTGTTTCCTTGGAGGATAAAGTTGCGGGCTTGGGAGCAGGAGGAAAAGATTGGAAAACAAACTCATAGTGTGATGGCGGCAGGACGAAAGAAGAATGCAGGCCAAGGTCTCTCTCCTTCCCCTCTCCCCGGGGTACTAGGGATTGAATCCAGGAGCACTTTACCACTGAGTCCCACATCCCCGGCCCTTTTATTTCTTATTTTGGGACAGGGTCTTGCCAAGTTGCTGAGGCTGGCATTGAACTTGAGATCCTCCTGGCCAAGCCTCAGAGTTGCTGGGATGACCGGCCTGTGTCACTGTGCCTGTCCCCCAGGATCTCTTTCTTATCCCCTTATCTCCCTGTTTAGTGAAGATGCTCTTTTCCTTACTAGAGATTCAAACCTAGAAGTCTGTAAATAAAAGAACATTCAATAAATAAATAAATACTTAAATATTTTTAAAAGCAGAACAAAAAGAGAAAGAGAACAGGGAGAGATGGTTTTAAGCAGGCTGTGTATGATTATTATTCATGCCAGGAAATCATGAGAGTGACATCAGCAAAGTCATCTGGGTGGTTGCACGATACTCAAAGCACTTGGGAAAAAGTGTTTTTTCTTGAAGTTTCAAATGAAAGCAAAAAATAGGAAAAAAGAAGTCAGTCCGCCCAGTGCCTCAAACCAGGCTCATGTGGTTTCTTCCCACTTCCTCAGTCCTTCTCACTCAAGTACCATCCCAAAGCTTTTATAATCCAGTTGAACCCTCTACAGGATTCAAACCAATCTCATCACTTAAATGTAGGAAATCTTTAAGGTGGGGAATCTTCTTGACTGCCTACTAAGCTCACCAGTAATCTACATGCATTTCCAGGACAACCTGGCAATCAAAATTGAATCTCCTATAGTCAATGAGACAATGTCCATCCAAAGTATGCACAAAAGAAAACATAGTGAGAGGAAAAACTACAACTACCACTTGGGCCAAATAAAATAAAGTTTTCCTGAAGTCCTAGGAAGAACACTAAGTCACCTCACGTCCCTAGAGCCAAGGTTGAGAAAGTCTGCTTTCTAAAGGCATAGTCCATATGGATGATCTGATTCTCCTCACCTGTGAGACCAGGTGGCCTGCCTCACACAGGTAGCCTTCAGGTCAGGTGATGGAATTCTGCCAATTCTGAGACTATGTGACTCATAGCATTGTTGGCAGCTGGAATATCTCACAAAGCTTAATCCTGCCCTAAACCAATGTACCAATGTCTTGACTTTTCCTAAAGTATATCTCATTAAGCTGTCTTTTAAAACTTAACTAACTTATATCTGAAACCTTGAAATGACTTGTGAACTCTTGTAAACCACATAGAAAATAATCTCCTAGGATCACTTAATCATGATTAGGAATTAGTAACTGGTGGGGTATGAGGATGTTGACAACAGGAGAAGCTTTAAACTATAAATAAGAGTCACACAGGTGTATCCCAGCAACTTGGAGGTTGAGGCAGGAGGATTGCAAGTTCAAGACCAGCCTCAGCTATTTATTAAGACTGTGTCTGAAAAAATTTTTTAAAAGAATGGGGATTAACTCAGTAGTTATGTTTCTTGGGGTTCAATCTCCAGCACCCCCCCAAAAAAAATCTTCATGAATAAAATGATCACTCCTTACAGGGCCAGTGCCACATTTGGTCATCCCTTAGCATCCATGGGGTATTGGTTCTAGGCCCCTCCATGGACACCCAAATCCAAGGATGCTCAAGGCCTTTATATAAAATGGCAAAGTATTGTTATGTAACAAATTCACATCTTTCTGTACACTTTAAATCATTTCCAGACTACTTATAATACCTCCTGCAAAGCAAATGCTCTGTAAATAGCAGTTATATTATATTCTGTAGGGAATAATGACAAGAAAAAAAGTCTATACGTGTTCAGTACAGAATTGGTCATTGTAAACCTAACTGCAAGGTACATGTCAGCAGAACTGGCAATTCTGACCCACAGTGGTTGGGTTCATGGATATGGAGGGCTCACGATACAGTTAATAATGTTTTGAAAGTCCAGAATTCCTCTCAGCTGATTCCCTTTCTTGTGCTCTCTTCTGCTATTGTTCTCCAGAACTTTATCAGAATCAGGACGTGCACAGAAACTATCTCCCAAACTATTTTTGACCAATTTAGAACACACAGAGTTCCTTGATGCACCAGGCCAAGCAATAAGAAAACAGTTTGCCCTCCGACATCACTGACCTCCTTCAGGAATGAGCCTAAACCCCTAAGGAAGTCCCCTCAGAGAAAGAGACTTGACAGGAGGGGTGCGTGACATAGTCTTGTCCTCTTCAAATTCAGGCTAGGTAAACCATATGTAAGGGGGGGGGGGCAGAAGATCAATCCGTGTGTCCCTCCATGCTGTACAGTTCCACTCCCCTCCCTGGAGGGACTTAGGCAGAGCCTCTGCTGGAAGACACCCCTGCTGGATTCTCCAGTTCCCTCCCCTAAGCCTAGACATAACAGTCCTGTTTTGGTAACCTTGAATCACTATTTACATTTTCTCATTTTGGACTAGTCAGTTCATCCACAGCAGCTGCAGGAATTACTCACTCCCATCCTACATATAAGAAACACTAAGCTAAAAAGTTGAGTGCCTTGCCCCAAGTTGTCATATGATGGGTGAATGTGAACACTAGAAGACAGTCCCCTTCCTCCTGGATGGCTGGGGAGATCACTCCAGGAATGTAAAGTGTGATGGTGTCACTGGTTCCAAGGAAGTATTGAATCTTCTGAGAAACATTTTGATAATATCTTTCCAAAATGTGCCAGTTAAGACATATTCCTTTATCCTATCTTCAGAAATAACCTAGCCAAAAAAGAATTGCCTTTACAGGTTATTCAATTCTTAATCTTAAGTTTATCTTATGTATGGAGAGAAATTATTATACCCATCTAATAAATGAGTAAATGGAGACCTGAAGAAGTGGTGTGGTCAATCTCATTGCTGTAGTGTGGACTCAGAACCAGATCTACCTGAGTTCTAAAAGGAAAGTGACCACAACACTCAGAGCAACCAAGAGATCTTTATTGTGGTGGTGTCTGATTAACAAGGAAGGAAAACAAAAAAGAGAGAGAGAGAAGAAAGAGAGAGCAAGAGAGGGAGGCCCGGCAGGAGAGAGTTTTCTAGCCAAAATCTAATGGGGTCTCTGGGTCTGCAAGCTGCCTAGTTGGTGTACAGTGATTGGATCATACAGTAGTTGCTAAGGGTGTCATCTTCAGCCTTCAGGCAGACAGGTCAGGGGTCAGATGTGTGCTTCCTTTGCACCAGACTGGTGGGGGTTGAATGTTCAGCCTTGAGTGGGCTTGAGTGTTCATTCTGAGGCAAACAAGTTATTAGAAACCAGACGGGTGAGTGTCCAGTGTTCAGCACACCCTGCAGCTTACATTTGTTCCACCTGCTCTGCAACTAACATTTCTCCCTTTTTGTTTTTCTAAGTGGCTTGGGGATGGTGTAATTCAAACTGGCTACTTCATGCTGGGAGCGGGCAGCGTGGGGCCTACCTGGGAGAGCAGGGGAATGTTCTGGGAAAGGCTTGGAAATACCAGAGCAGCTAGAAAGAACACACACTGGCTATGGACAGTTATTTAGGAAAGGGCAAAGTTCATAAAGGTTCCTTGAAGCCACAGGTTGAGCAGTGGAGATCCTTGGTATCAGCCACTGGTTCTGTGGTAAGGACTCTAGGAAATATCAGAGGTAGCTTGGTTGAATCCAGTAATGTTAAGGATGACGGCTTGATTGCAGCCAGTGGAAGGGCAATCGCTTTGACCCATAAACTGAGAGTGGGTGATGCCATCCTGGTGCTATATTGCTTGGATGTAGAATTGCCATCTATGGGTTGGGAAAGAAGCTTGAGCAAGATTAATGATTAGTAAAAGAAGAAGAGGATTGGCAAGAAATTTTGTGATTGGTGGGCGGGGTGGAAGTCCAGAACTGGACATTTGGAACAGGTGCCTTTTTAAGGTGGGAGACATGGTACCAGGGATAGTGACCCAAAAGCTTGGCTGCTGTTGGGGTAGTAAGTATGGCTGTATGGGGTCCTGTCCAGTGAGGTTCCAACAATTGAGGATGCAGTTCTTGAAGTAAGACTGAGTCACCCAGTTGAAGAGGGTCCAATTCAGTTTGTGGTTGCACTGGGATTTAGGCAATGAGTGGCGCAGGAAGGCACCAGATTACATGTTCCCTTAGGAGTTCGTGTAGAAGTGTGTAGGGCAAATAGGACACAAGGGGAGGAGGAGTGATTGGAAAGCTTTGGTTGGTTAAGAAAGTGCACCCATATAGTTGCTCAAAGGGGCCTGAGGGAGCTCTAGGGTCTGCCCGAATTCCAGTGAGGGTCAATGGCAGGAGATTGGTCCAGGAAAGCCTGATTCAATAGCAAGTTTAGTGAGATGATCCTTGAGAATGCCGTTAGCTCTCTCAACCTTATCTGAGGATTGGAGTCCATAGGGGATGTGGAGCCTCCAAGTCATGTTGAGGCCTTTGGAGAATAATTGAACAACCTGAGAAGTGAAGGCTTGACCATCATCTGACTGGATGGAGGTGGAAAGTCCAAATCTGGGAATGATCTGCTCAATGAGGATGGAGGGGACAGTGTCAGCACTTTCCCTGGAGGTAGGGAAAGCTTCTATCCAACCTGAAAAAGTATCAATGGAAGTGAGTAGGTAGAGAAGTTTTGTGTGCCTGGGCATGTGTGTGAAGTCGATCTGCCAGTCTTCACCTGGCTGGTAGCTCCTCATCTGATGCATGAGGAGTTTAGGTTTGATGCTTCCTTGTGGGGATACTGTACAGCAGACAGAACACATGGAGTGGACCTGCTAGAGAGTAGTTCTCATTCCTGGGAAGTGAAAGAGGGGTTGTAAAAAATTGGAAAAGGGGTCAGGGAAAGTTTTAAATGGGGGCAGAGTCTCTGGAGCTGGAGGAGTTGGTCATGAGTCATAGGTCTTCATCTTGGGTATCAGGGATTGGTAGTCTTAAAGGAGTAATTGATTGACCGACTGGTTGGTGAATTTGTGTATCTGATCTTGCAGGAACGTCTGTAGGCAATTTAACAAACATGGTCCTATTAGGAGAAACATAAAGAGAACTAATAAGAGTCCTGCAAGGGGGGGGGGGGAGCCAAGGTCATACTTGAGTGAACATTCCCCATGGAGACTGTTGGCCTAGTTGCTGTCTCCTCTTTTCTAGCTTTTCTTGTCCTTCATTACCCCCACAAATGACTGTGTTTTGGTTTAACTATTTGGGGTAGGTGTTTAAGATCAAGCTGGTCAAAATTGACTTTGTTTCTATCTATTGTTAAGAGTCAGCTGAGTTCTCATAAGGGTCACTCATGGGGGACTTGAGAGCAGCTTCTTAGTTCTGCTAGTGCCATTTGCACTAGGATGGGTCCAGGACTTGCTTGACCATGTGGCTTCCCTTGGAAGCATCAGGGATGTCTCCTTTCTCCAATGACCCTCCTATTCACAGCAAGTGCACTGATTGGCTTTTTATTCTCCGGTGGTTCTCATTACTCTCCATGATTGGGAGATTATGTGGCCCAGAGTTGCAAAGCTCTTTAGAGAAGTTCCTTGTTTATCTGATTGCAGCCAGATTCAGAGGGTAAGAGCCAAATATTGGTTTTATTGGCCCTTTTAATTTAATTTTAATTTTAAGTCTTGATCTTAAGCATCTAGCAAGTCAGTCTCACCCATCTTAAATTAAGAGTACTGGGCTTTAACTAAAGTCTGGCCTACTTTGGAGTCATTCTGACATGTAGTAAGATGGGAGGCAAAGCCTTATCTCAGGTAAGGTGGGGCTCTTTTTAAATCTGAGGTAAAGTGTTCTAGTACTGAAGATGATCTTTGTTTTTTAAATATCATTTTATAAAGTTTATATATACTGTTGCTCGAGGTCACGTGAATATTAGCTAACACAATATAATATTATATTTAAATTATACCCCAGTGTATAGAACTTATATAATCTTATTGATAAAAGGTCCAGTTATAGAATATTAAATGATATAAACAAATCTCCAATATGTTATTCTTATAAGCCTAAAATTACCATGCAACCTTTTGGAGATTACCAGCTTGATATAATTCTCTTTGGAAGCTTCTACCTTAAAGACTTGTATACCTGGAAAATATGAATGCATTTAATATACAAAGAAGAGCAATAGCACCACAATTACATCCATGTTTTTATATTAATCAAGTTTAGCTCTTAAAGAAATAACATATTACAATATTACAAAATAACAGTTGATTTTTAGCCACAGTTGTATAATCCTTAATTCCTTCAAGATTATTTACACAAAATCTTCCGTATATAACCAATTTACACAGACCTTCTTTATCACCTACTTAAACCCTCTTATTTACTTAATCACACAGACTCTCTTATTCCAGAAACACTTTTTTCCCTTCTATTAAATCCATACCTAGAACCTTCTGATTTCTCTTTTTGATCTGTTAACCCCTTCTTTATTCACATTTTGACACAATCCTTGTAAATTTCTGAATTTAGGCAAATTATTCCATTTTAATAAGAAATATTTTGTTATTTACAGTACACAGTTAATCACATCTGTTTACCATTTCATGAAAATATAAACAGGTTTAAGTATAGAGAATTATAATGTTGCAGGGATGGACAAGGCAAGGCACCAAAGATAGCATTGAAGATGGGGAAACAGTTTTATTTTGGCTGCAGCCAGGCTCAGAGGTCACAGCTTCTGCTGCAATCAATCAATCTCCTGAACCCCAAGTTCAGGTAGTTTTGGAAATTTATACCCAGCATGTAAGAGGAGGGACTCAGAAGTTCACAGTCTGCAGAAGATCACATAAAAGCAGTTTTTTTTTTTCACTGTTCTGGGCAATGTAACCCTTCAAGGACACCTGAGAAGGGGAGAGCTTTTTCTTCTCTTTCTTTCCTCCCCCTGCCAGCAGTTACCATGGAGCCCAACAGGTAACTTCTCTTATCTTAGAAATGGAGACACCTCTATGAATCCTCAGCTCAAGGCCAGAGGGCTTGTTTACATATTTTTGTGAAAAACTAGGGAGGAGGTGTCTAGCATCTGGAGTTCTGACTTTTCCAGGCAAGTGGCCAAGTAAAACCAAACAACACAAAAAGAGGAAGCTTATCTACATTAAATTTTGTTGTAGAGACTCTTTTGCTGATAGTCCTAAAATCAGCCTTGGTGAAGATTTCTGGAGAAGGTCAGTTAAGACTTTTCTGTGGGCCTGGGGGTCGGGGGGAGACAGGAAGGTGGGGCTGAGAGCAGCTCAGGTAGACTTTAGAATTAGGGAGGAGATGTAAAAAAAAATAATGGGAAAGGGGTTTGGGACTTTCCCTAGCAAGGAAAACTTGAGCAGTAGAATAGATAGAGCAGAGGGGAGTACAGGAGCGAAGATCCCCAAAAGCCTGTAAGGGACTTTAAATTCTTAGTAACCTTGTTTTCAGTGATAACAAAGCAACTTTAAAGGCTATTTTCACCAGATATAAGATAGGGGTCTGAGGGCACCCCTCAGCTCATTTGAGCTTTGGGTTAGCCAGTAAGGGGGCCTGGTGGGACCAGGTGTGGTCACAGACAGGAGAAGAGATGAGTGAGTGGATGGAGGGATTCCTTTAGCACCTGCTACCTCACACAAGGGGGCAACAGTTTGGGGAAGGGCGGTGGTGTTTTTGATCTAGTAATTGGAAGGGAAAAAGCATGTTGTTGAGGCAGGGATGATGGTGGAGGGGCTGGGGCAGAAGGTTAAGGGTGAGGACCTATTTGAGCCAGGCAATAGAGTGGAGGTTCATCAGCAGGGTCCAAAGTAGTGGAGGAGTCCAGAGGAAGAGAAGGTTGGGGGTCAGTGGTTGGGGGGGTTGGTTTGCAAGCTAGAAGAATTTGTAGAGGTTTTCAAGAGGTGCAGAGAGCAGGCTTGTATCAGAGCAAGAAGAAAGCTTGGATATAGGGGATGTTTATCCATTTTTTCGAATGCTCAGAGTAGTTGTAGAGACCCCTTAGAATGGAGGGATCCAGAGATCCAAAAGGAGGTCATTTGCTTTGGTTGTCTAGGGGATAATTAGGCCAATCCTGGGTGCCATATTTAAGCAATTTGTGGGGTTTGATGTCCGGTGTCAAGTAGAGGGTCTTGAGGTTGTCTAAGAGACATTGTAAGGGAGAGTCAGCAGACATAGAGGATGTATTGCCCATCTTGCAAACATTATATGGGGAGAGGAGGGAGCTGATTTATTGTCAAAAGGAGCATCCCCGCTAGAGCCAAAAATCAGGCACTGCCTAGTGGCAGGTTCGAGCTGCAGAGATTGGTCATCACCAAATCCTGATAGTTGAGGCTTCCATACTGGACAGGGCCAGGGCCATGGGAGACCTTGACCAAGGCTTTTTGGGACTCCTCCTAGAGGGGCTGGAGATTCCCAGGGCCGGAGAAGGAGAATGGAAGGGGAGGGTAAGCATATCTCTAGCAGCTGAGTCTTAAAGGTGAGAAGACTTTATGAGGGCCACCTAGATTGTGAAGGTCTAGGGGGGATGTGATTTTCCTCTCTGTTATGTTCTTGAAAGTTAACAGTCCTTTGAAGATGATGTATGAGGTCTATGCCAGGGAAGAGGAAGGGAAGGAATTTTGAACCCAAGAGTCAAATCTGCCCAAGGAGGGAGTCCATGGGGACCATCATGGCCTTGAAGGCTTTGATGGGGTCTTTTCCTCCCCACAGGTGGGCAAAGAGGTCAAATGCTCCCGACACCACCATTGGGTTTAGGACTCCAGAAAGGGGAAACTCACCAATCGAAGGTCGGTGGTGGATGTAGTTCTGGAGGTCAAGAAAATGGGTTCCGGTCATCTGGTGACTGGTACGTCCGAAGGAAGAAGGACCCAAAAGTGGGTTTTCACCCTCTTCCTGGGTTTCAGTACTGGATGAAAGGAAAGTGACCACGACACTTAGAGAGACCAAGAGATCTTTATTGTGGTGGTGTCTGATTAACAAGGAAGGAAGAGAAAAGAAAAACAAAGAGAGAGAAAAGAAAGAGAGTGAAAGAGAGGATGGCCCATCATGAGAGAGTTTTTATAGCCAAAATTAATGGGGTCTTTTGGTCTTATTGGCGTACACTGATTGGATCATACAGTAGTTGCTAAGGGTGTCATCTTCTGCCTTCTGGCAGACGGGTCAGGGGTCAGATGTGGGTTTCCTTTGCACCAAAGAGTTGGACATCCAGTTTTCAGCCTTAAGTGGGGTTGAGTGTTCAGCCTTGATGCAAACAAGCCATAAGGAACCAGATGGATGAGGGTCAAGTGTTCAGCCCACCCTTTAGCTAACATTTGTTCAGCCTGCTCCGCAACTAACAAGTCCAGAGCTCAGATGACCTGCGCACTATACTGCTGCCTATTATTTTTGCAATTGAGACATAACATTTATACACTCCACAAGTTTTCACATGTCACCACCACCTAGATCAAGGACAGGACATGCCATTGCTCCAGAAGTCCCCTGGGGCTTCCTTGCAGGTACACCCTCTCCTGTCTCCTGTACTTTTTTTCGCCCTTCAGCAGACTGCAAAGTATTTAACCAGGCATAAGTAAAATCGCCTGTAATGATCACTTGCTCAAGGAACCCACACAGGGATGCCTCCATCGGATCTCGTGGTCACAATGAGGGACATATCTGACTGATCAAGTAACAAATGTTAGCTGGGTGCTGTGGCCCATGTCTGTAATCCCAGCAACTCCAGAGGCTGAGGCAGAGGATTGCAAGTTGTAGGCCAGCCTGGGCAACTTAGTGAGACTCTGTCTCAAAAAATGAAAAGAGCTGGGAATGTAGTTCAGTGGTACAGTGCCCCTTGGGTTCAATCCTCACTACCAAATAAAAGTAACAAACATTTATTTCCCAGTGCTAGGTACTGTGCCAAGTGCCAGGTAAGCAGCAATGGCAAAGCCAGCTTTCAAGTCACTGAGAGTTCAAAGATGAGTTGATATTAGACAACTACACGGATGTATAAGGGGTACATCATTAGTAAGCAGCATGTGACAGAGTAGAAGATGTTTTGAAACATACTGGGGGAAAGTTCAAGGATGCCATTCCTGGGGAAGTGAAAAATGCTGAGCCTGGAAAGGCCAGTGGTCAGCATTTTCCAGGGAGAGGAGGAAAAGTCCTTGGGCAGAAAGCATGAAAATGCAAAGGCCCTTAACCAAGCGCAGCGACATGTGCCTATAGTCCAGTGACTCTGGAGGCTGAGGTAGGAGGATCACAGTTTGAGGCCAAGCTCAGAAAGTTAGCATGGCTCTGAGCAACGTTGCAAGAATGTATGTAAAAATAAAAAGGGCTGGGGATGTGGCTCAGTGGTAAAGCAACCATGGGTTCAATTCCCGGTGAGAGAGAGAGAGAGAGAGAAAGGAAGGAAGTGCAAAGGGCCCTAGGAGAAGAGACTGAGAAAGGAGCTCACTCAGTATGAGGCTGAACTTCCTTAAAAGCAAGGAAAACTTTGAAGGGCCTTACAGGGAATTGGGATTAGTGACATGTCCTAGGAATCCCCAGAAATATCAAGGGGGAAACTAGGGAATATGGGGGGCAGCATGTGAGGCAATGTCAGCAAAATGTCACTGAGACCTGCTTGTAACCCAGGGGTGAAATGACCTAAGCAAATTCAAGGTTACATATGTGGCTCACAATCATAGATTTTATTTACAGATACCACCCTGTGTGCAGAGACCAAAGAAAGAATTTGTTCTTACGGATTTTTTTTTCTTTTTCCCATACAGGCAATTAATAGGCAATTGAACCCTGGGGTGATTTAACCTTAAGCCACATCCCCAGGCATTTTTTTTTCCTTAATTTTGAGACAGGGTCTTACTAAAATGCTGAGGCTGGCCTCAAACTTATGATCCTCCTGCCTCAGCTTCCTGAGTCCTTGGGATTACAGATGTGCATCAGTGCACCAGCCCTATTGGAGATTATTTATTGTGAATGATTTCTCAAAGCACATCTAAGAAAGTGTCCACACATCTTTATAATGATATTTACCACCATATTATTTAGCTTACAATGCTATTGCTGGTTAATATTTAACCA
This sequence comes from Spermophilus citellus, assembly GCF_964194105.1. Taxonomy (NCBI): domain Eukaryota; kingdom Metazoa; phylum Chordata; class Mammalia; order Rodentia; family Sciuridae; genus Spermophilus; species Spermophilus citellus. The sequence goes on along the minus strand of NC_138183.1, from coordinate 89,150,060 downwards.
CTGGGTCTCTCCAAACAAGTCCATATGTGCTATACACATACACAAACATATATCTAAGATTATTATAAACTTTCTAATATAAAGATGTATAGCACTCAGTTTATATAAAACAATAAAATGAAGTATACAAAGTCTTCACTGTACTTTCCATGTGGTCAACTGACTCATTTACTGACTTTTTCCAAGACCTTCTCCACAGCCAATCTGTGGTTTCAATTCTACCCTGTGGTAAACAGTATTTATAATCTAGTTCATGAGATTCCTAAAAAAATAGGAACCCATCTAGGAGAATCTGGAATCTGTAAAAAGCAGTTCTCAATTATATTCTGCTATAAAACCAATGTGATCCTGCAATCTGTACACGTGGAAAAATAAGAATTCATACCCCATTTGAATCAAATGTATGATATGTCAAGATCATTGAATGTTTTGAGCAACTAATAATAAATTTTTTTTTAAAAAGGCAGTTCTCAAAAGCCCTCAGACCTGGCTCCAGGTAACTCTGTTGGTGGCAGAGAGGGAAGCAGGGTTGGGAGAAGTAGCAAGAATTAGAGTGGGCTCTGGAATGCAGGGATAGACAAAGTGGAGCTCTGAGACCAGAGTTCTCAGGTGCCCAAATGAACGGATCCTCAGAGCAAGAGCAGGGGAGAGAGGGGAGAAATAAGAGAATGGGAAGAGGAGGAGGAGAAGGAGAAGGGAAGGGAGGGAGGGAGGGAGGAAAGAATTCAGCCACTCTCCCCATAAAATAGGGATAATCACTTTGCATGGGATTGTAGAAGGGATTAAATGAGGGTTCCATGTATATCATATATAAATTTATATTTAATATTATAAATCCTTTCCCTATCCCAAAGAAAAAGGGCTTTGCTCTAAGGGCATTTAGGGACTCAGATAAGAATTTTAAGGAGGAGTAATGATATTAGTTTTGTTTACGAAAAATCATTGATTGGAGGGGAGGACTTATCTTTTGTGTGTGTGTGTGTGTGTGTGTGTGTGTGTGTGTGTCTGTCTGTCTGTCTGTCTGTCTTTACTTGCTGGGGATTGAACCCAAAGCCTTACACCACTGAACTACACACCCAGGCCCCTAGTAAAATAATCTTTTCAGCCATGTGGAGGTTGAGGAAGGGAGGGGAAGAGGGCAGGCTTGAGGCCCAGGGAAGAGGTAGTCATGGTCAAGGTGAGAGATAATGAGATCAGGGTAGTGAAATGGAAAATGGCATGCACACTTGAGAAGAAATTAGGAAGGAGTTTGAACAGGCTTGAGGGACTCTGAGTTAGCCTTGATGCTTGCCTTTCCTTCTCAGCCCCCCTCTGCTGCTACAGTGGGTACCTCTCCCTACCACATGTACCTGCTCTCTAGCCCCCAACCCAGGCTGCTCCCAGCACTCAGCACTGCTGGGTTCCCGGGTTCTTGAACTGACAGGATAGGCTCTAAGTTCCTCCATTTCCAGCACTAACCCAGTATCTACAGAACAGCCAGAATGTTACTTACAAATCACAAATCAAATCACATCCATTCCACCTTAGAATCCTCTAGTAGCTTCCTATCACATTGAATGAAATAAAGTGCTTTAACCTGGCTTTCCCAGTTTTCTCTTGCTGCATTACTAATTTCCCCTCCCGCGCTGCTCCAGTCTTTCAGTTTTTCAGCGCTCAGCTCAGGCCCACTCTGCCTATATCTAAAATGTCCTGAACCTGCTCTACCACTTATCCCCGCCCGCCTCACTCCATCCTTCTTCCTTCCCCTGCCCCCTCCATATTTGCAAATGTGGGAAACAATCATGCACTATCTTGAAAAGTTGAACACCATATTAATTTATTTTCTAAATATATACCCTAAGAATTCTTGTACTTGTTCTCCAAAAATTTATTCCTTTGGGGTTTTGAGGTGTTTTTGTTTTGTTTTGTTTTGTTTGTGGTACTGGGGACTGAAGTCAGGGATGCTTTACCACTTAGCTACATCCCCAGCCCTTTTGATTTTTTATTTTGAGACAGATTCTCACTAAGTAGGACTGGCCTCAAACTTGTGATCTTCCTGCCTCACAAAGGAAGGGACTACAGGCACATGCTATTCACCCAGTCAAAAACACTCAAAGAAGTTCTTAGCAGCATTGTTCCTGGTATAAAGAACCAAACCCATCCAAAAGTCCATCAACAGAAGGCTGCAAACTAACGTGGTAAGTGGACACAATTGAATAACACGGAGCATAAAAATAACTGGATGATAGCTACAAGCCTCAACATGGAAGAATTGGATCTGGGAAGTGATGTTGAGGAGAAAAAAAAATAAGTAACAAGTTTCAGATGAATACAGGCAGTTATGATACCATTCCTACAAACTTCAAAAACAAGCAAAACAAAGAATGTATACATACATATATATCAAATCTATAAAGGAAAGCAGAGATAATTTCCTAGCTAATTTAAGATAAGGATTCTATTAAGGTTGGCACCATAATACCTACAGGCAGCTACTTACAACTGCTGGTGCACACATGGAGTAAATGCCATGGAGAACTCTCCCAGCCTTTCACTGATCTTGAAGATCAAAGAGCCAGGAATGGTGGTGCATCCCTGAAATCCCAGTGACTCGGGAGGCTGAGGTGGAAGGATCACAAGTTCAAGGTCGGCCTTAGCAACTTAGTAAGACTTTCTCTCAAAATTAAGAATAATAAAAGGGCTGGGTATATAGCTCAGTGGTAAAGCACCCCTAGGTTCAATCCCCAGTGCAAGAAGAAGGAAGGGAAGGAAGGAAGGAGAAAGGAAGGAAGGATCCAGTTCCAGTAAACAATACTGGGCATTACTGGATTAACAAAGTCTGTCATCTCCAGGCAACCGAATTGCAGCACCTTGCCAGTATTAGTAGCATTTTAATCTATAAATTGGGACTGTATTTCAACACAACTTCATAGGGAAGGACTCTTGAATCCGATGTTAGATAACCCCTTCCCAAGGGAACCCACCCCCCGCCATGCACCATAGATGTGTCTCCTTCTTCATTGCTTTGTGACTTAGCTTTAGAACCAAGATGAACGGAGTTTTGGGGCAATCTTTTGCTTTCCTTTACTTCTTTCACAATTTTTATTAAAATATCCTTTGTTGGAGGGTGTGAATAACTTGGAAATTCAAAGTAGAAGCATGTAGCACCCTGAGTATCATTCACTCTACCCCATAGTTACTGTGCCCCTCCTATGCATAGAAGGCTATTCCAGGAACTGTAGAGAGCTTAAAGACAAAATAACATTGCCCTGATTTCTCAAGTTCATCACCCCGTGGAAATATCAGAAGTATAAACAAATAACAATGGTACAAGACACAATATGACCAAAACCATTCGTGAAGGGGTTAGGAGCTTGGCTTATTGCCATTAGTAATCTGGGCCTCACTTTTCTCATCTGGAAAAATGGACTAAGAGCCATATTTGTACCATACCATTAATAAGAATAAATGAAACACTTATAAACAGTAGTCTGTGGGGCCTGGTAGATCGTAGGCTCTTACTAAGTGAACCATTTGTGTGAATACAAAGTATTATGGAATATACTAAAGGGATCAATTCAGTATATCCTGTACCTTAAGGACAAATAAGTTTTACAAAACTGCAGACAGGCAAAGGCAATAATTTGAAGACAGCACAGAGGTGAGTTAAGGGAAGTCCAATTGCCAGGTACAATGGCGCACACCTGTAGTCCAAGCTACTTGGGAGGCAAGACAATCACTTCAGCTCAAGACTAGCCTAGTCAACAGACTGAGAAACTGTCTCAGAGGGTGGAAGGGTGGGGAGTGGATTCCAAAGCTCTTGAAAATTATCTGCCTTTTTGCTGCAACAGCAGTAAATAATCAGGGAGGATGTACTTAGGAATTCAAGTCTGACTCCATAGATAAGGCATTAACTTCTGGATCAGCCAGAGAGCTCAGCAACTGGTCTCTTCTGATTAAGGTTGAGAATTCTCTTTTCCCAATGTCATCTTTTCCCTTTGACACTTTATCCTTTGTTTTTTTAAATCAGAGCAGTTTCTAGGGCTCCACCTTCCTAGGCACATGATACTTACCAGGCTCCAATTAGAGACCATTTTGCACGTTTACATTTTAGTCCAATAAATACTAACACCTTCTTGCAGTATGACATAATAAATAAATCTCTGCCACCTTGTTTTCCCAGCCACATAAATTCTATTTTGCTTCCTCTGTGAGTGACAGAGGTTAAGAAAATATAATAAAATTATACCTTAGTTATACTGTCAGAATGAAGTTTTCCTACAGCATTTATCAGGCCTACAGGAGTGGATGAAAACAAATATGGGAAAGCCACATTTATAAATATGCATAAAATTTATTATTCATAAGAAACAGATGTACTGTAATAAATTGAAATAAATTCTTTTCTGAAAAGGATAAGCCCTAACTAGAACCCACCAGGAATACCAAGTTTAAAGCTGAGGGTGACATGGATCAAAATAAAGATAAATGAGGGTTACTAGGGGACAATAAAGATCTGACATCACCTTTAACAAGGCCTGACAGGGCCAGTATTCAGAATTGATTAGGTTTGCTTAAGCTAATCAAAAGCAGAAGGTGGCCCTAGAAGTACATCTACTGAGAAGAAATGGGTTCAGTTAGTTTTCCACAACAGCAGAGCAACATTTTTAAAATGTACATCAAGGTGCAGCTCAGTGGTAGAGTGCTTGCCTAGCATGTGCAAGGCCCTGCATTCTGTTCCATCCCAGCACAGCAAAAACAAAACAAAATGAAAGTGCAATCATGCCACACTCTGCAGGGCCCTCCACAGTCTTGACCTCCTCCTCTGCCTGCTCCCTGGGGCTCCTCCACCCTGATCAACCTGCAGCTCTTCCTACACCTTCCTGCTCCTGCCTTAGGGAGTTTTTAATAGCTTTTCCCAGTGACTTCTCAACGATAGATGTAGTCAGGCCTTCTATTTCCCTGGGTTTCACATGCAAAGATTTGATCGGAGATCAAAAATATTAGAAAAAAAAATAATTAATTAATTTTAAAAAGAAAGTATTAGATACCAGGTGCAGTGGCACACGCCTGAAATCCCAGTGATTCTGGAGGCTGAGGCAGGAGGATCATGAGTTCAAAGCCAGCCTCAGCAATGGCCAGGCACTAAGCAACTCAGTGAGAACCTGTCTCTAAATAAAATATAAAAAAGGGCTGGGGATGTGGCCCAGCGGTTGAGTGGCCCTGAGTTCAATCCCCAGTACCAAAAAAAAAAAAAAAAAAGAAAGTATTAGAAAAAAATTGCATCTGACCAAACATGTATAAACTTTCTTGTCATTATCCCTAGTTAGGACAATATAACAAATATTTGTGTGACATTTTTACATTGTATGAGATATTATACATAATTGGGACAGGATTTAAAGCATAAGAGAGGATGTGCAGAGGTTTTATGCAAAACCTATGAGATTTTATGTGAGGGACTTCAGCATCTCAGGTTTTGGTATCTACAGTGGGTCCTGAAACGAATCCCCACCCATCTAGGATACCAAGAGACGATTGTACTGAGAAGCAGCCACTGGGCTTTGCAAAACAGAGGCCTGAGGGTCTTTAACAAGAGCAGCTTGAGAGAAGTAGGAAAGTCAGAGCTGGTTTGCATGGGGGGAGGCAGAAAGTAAGAAGACACAAGAGTAGCACCAACCTTTTTTTTTTTTTTTTTTTTAGTCAAACTGTTAAAGGAGCTGGGAACAACAGTGAAATAGAGACATGACATGGGACATGGGGTACTGTGCAGGCAAGGGAGAATCTGAGATTTTGTTTATAATTTTATTTACAGAACTGACTTCTGTTTAGAGGACTCATGGGTCACTGATTCAGTAACAGAAAAGCCACAGGAGGACAGAGCCTTTGTTTTGTTTACAGGAAGGTGGTTCAGATATAGGACTCAGCTAGATCCAAACCCAGGCTCCATCCATTTCCTCTCATGCCTCAATTCTATGTCTCAGGAGTAACAATAATGTATATATAATGGGGCTATTGCAAGGATTAAATCCAGGAATACTGAATGCCTGGTAGAGATAAGAATCCCCAATCCTAGAACACCTTGCTTGGTGTATTATTTGAGTTCAAAAAATATATATTAACTAAATGACTGAAAGAACACTGAGAATGATCCAGTAGAGAAGAATCTAAATAGACCACATAGGTAGTTAACCCCAAGAGGAATTATAGATAATGCAGTGCTTTGCTCCCTCCCAAGGACATTTTCTTATCTTAAATTCTTGACTCTTCTCTCCTGGTCCTCTCTTGCCTGATGGCTGGAGTGTTCTCTGTGTCCTTTGAGCTTCTCCACATCTGCTCCAACTACCTAATGCCACAATGTCCAGAGATTCCTCCTGGAGCCCTTGTGCTTCCTATCTATACACTAGTTGATTTCACTGAGGGGCTCCATGGACTTGAATGTATCCTATTTTCATTAATCTCCAGCTAGAATTTAGTATTTCATTCATGAATAAAGTAGTATTGTAATCCCCGTGGCTTTTCACCAAGAGAAATCACAGACATTTTCATATTACATTACAGTTGTCTCAGATTTCTAAAATATTTTTTAATTTTGTTATTATTTTGAAATTAAGGTAGTTCTTAGGATCACTAGTCTGTTATTTAATATAATCAATAAGGAGCATATTATATTGTTGTATCACAATTTTTAAATGCCTAATTATATTTTAGTATAGTTTTCCTTCATAATCTTTGTGTGTGTATGTGTATGTGTGTGTGTGTGTGTGTGTGTGTGTGTGTGTGTGTTGCTGGTGAAACCAAGATTTCTCTGCTTCTGCTGGAGCTGGTGGTGTCTGCATAAGCAGCAGACCGCTACAGCCTCAAAATGTATTGCAGCCCTTAAAAGTGAGCTATGCTGGGCTGGGCCTGGGGCTCGGGCTCAGTGGTAGAGCGCTTGCCTGGCACATGTGAGGCACTGGGTTTGGTTCTCAGCACCACATATAAATAAATGAAATAAAGGTCCAATGACAACTAAAAAAAATATATTTTAAAAAACCCAGTAGACTATGTCCTCCATAGTCCAGTGTTGCAGCAGACACAGCAGCTCACAGCCAACATCTTTCCAGGTTCTTATCTCACAGATCCCAAGAGAGAATTCACAGAATGGAAGGCAAGAGTGAAAAAAAGTAGGGTTTATTTAAGAATAGAAACAGACGTCTCTCCCAAGGCAAGAGAGGACCTGATAGCAGGTTGTCCATCTGAGGATACTATTCCAGGGGTTTATATTGCACTGGGGTCAATGATATGGGTCCAAATTTATGCTAACCAGGGTTGGAAAAGTACCAGTGCTACTGGTTAGCCTTGCAGTCCCATTCAGGCCTGCTCCACTTCCATTTCTCCCAGCTTGTTGGGAAGCGGGAGGCTGAGATCACCTCATCATGAATGCTTGGTGTTGCAGGTGGCAGTGCTGTGTGGAGCAGGTGCCCACACAGGCTCAGGCAGGAATGCCTCAGCACAACAGGTCAGTGCACCCTGGCTTGCCCCAGCCCTGGCTATCTGGGCCTCAGGCTCATGTTGGCATGGCGGGCTCTGCATGGCCCCTGCACATGTAGGCTTCACTACCTGTGCTTCAGCCCTCCCAAGCCACTGTTCTGCAGCTCCATGGCTGCTTCACTGCAGCTTCTCAGCAGGTATCAGTGGGATGGCTATGTGGTTCAGTAGCTGGGAAATCATGTCACTGGAGATCAAACCCAATACCTTGCATGTGCTAGGCAAGTACTCTACCACTGAGCTATATTAGAAAACATTTTCTTACCAGTTAATTATTTTGTAGAACTATTCAAAAAAATGTATTCTTAACAAGAAAAAGCAGTACTGCCTCACACTGGCAGAGAATTTACATAGTACCCTGTATAGTGCTAGGCTCTTTGCTTTCAAGGATTTCATAGATCATCAGAGGAAATAAAGTAGACAACTGCAATAAAGTGCATTTAGCTCAAGGTATACTACTACTTTGCTCTCTTGTTTAATCCTCACAGCCACAAATTAATCTCAGCATGTACGAGGGGAATAAGAGACACAGATGAAATTTAATGGAATGAATCCCCTATGTGAGATTTTTTACTTTGTTTTGTTCTTTTGCAGTAGTAGGTATTGCACCCAGCGGTGCTCTACCACTGAACTACATCCCCAGATTTTTTTACTTTTTATTTTGAGACAGGGTCTTACTAGATTGCAGAGGCTGGCCTTGAACTTGAGATCCTGAGTCACTGGGATTACAGGCATGCACCACCATATGAGTTTTAGAGTTCTCCTATAACTTCTTCATTTACCTTTACCTTACAAAGATTTGAGTGATCCAATTTTGGCATATGGACTTTCCTTTTGTTCCCTTCATTATTCTAGCTTGGGTTTTCTATACAGAGTAAGTCCACTGCCTGTTGTAAACCACATAAGGGCCTTAGAGCCTCACTACTATAAATGGAAGCAGCATAATGGGGCATGAAGCTCAGGATGTGGACCTAGGTGGGTGCTCCTGGTAATTGGGCAGATCTTCAGAGCCTGGCCTGTGTCACCCAGGGAAGTCAGGACAGCAGGAGACTGTGCACCTGGTAGATTGCATGTGGACAATAAAGGGGAGACGAGCTGTGGGAGCACTGTTGCACACAGAGAAACAGCCTGTGCAAAGTACTGTGGGAAGTCTAACATGATATAGAGACCACGAGGTATTCCTTGTGACTGAACAAATCATGTTGGGGATTAAAAAGTAATGGGATGGGTTCGGTCTTTTTTTGTTTGTTTGTTTTGTTTTTTTTTTTTTGTTTTTTGTTTTTCCCCTGTGAGCAATAGTGAGCCACTGAAGATCATTGAGCCGGGGAAGGGCATGATCAAATGTCCATGTGTGAAATACCCCTTACGTAGTCATGGGAAGATAAACTGGAAGAGTAAGGGCTAGAGGGAAGAAGTTGAGAAAGGAACTATGGCAATGGTTCAGGTGACAAGAGGTAATAGAACTGGGAAGGCAGTGGAGAGATCTTCAGGAAGCCAGGAAAGGGGAGGTACAAACTGGAGACTAGTTGGGTATAAGAAGTGAGAGTAAAGTAACAAGTGAGAGTCTCCCCAAGGTTCTGGCTTAGGAAGCAGGGTGAATGGCCCTGCAATGTGCAGCAGAAATAAAACAGGAATGGACCCTGCTTGTGGGGTCTGATTCCAGGTTCAGACTATCCAAGTGGAAGCATCCAATAAGGAGTGTGCAAATATAGGTGTAAGCATCTGCATCTGAAGACTTGTCTCCTAGCATCTCTCCACTGGTTCTTCTGGGTAACAGGTTCTTAAAAATGATCTTGAAAACTTAACATCTTGCCTCCAGAAAATCCTGGACAGAGAATTCCCTTCCTCTGAAAAGCCCTACATGACAAAACGCTGGTAAAGGAAGAGGACAGCCTGGGGACATCACAGTCCCAGGGTGAGTAGAGGAAGGGGAGCCACACAGGCCATTTAAAAGGTGTGGGCAAAAAACAAATGTGGCATATATACACAATGGAATTTTACTCAGCATTTAAAAGAAACAAAACCATGGCATTTGTAGGTAAATGGATGGCTTTGGAGAAGATAATGCTAAGTGAAGTCTGCCAATCCCCAAAAAAACAAATGTGGAATGTTTTCTCTAATATAAGGAGGCTGACTCATAGTGGGGTTGGGATCATGGAGCATGGGAGGAAGAGATGAATTCTAGATAGGGCAGAGGGTTGGGAGGGAAAGGGAAGGGGGCAGGGGATTAGCAAGGATGGTGGAATGTGATGGACATCATTATACAAACTACATGCATGAAGACTTGAACTGGGTGTCAACATACTTTATATACAAACAGAAATATGAAAAATTATGGTATATATGTGTATTAAAATTGTAATACAGAAAAAGTACATGTATAAAGACATGAATTGGTGTGAACATACTTTATATACAGAGATATGAAAAATTGTGCTCTATATGTGTAATAAGAATTGTAATGCATCCCATTGCTGTCATATATTTAGAAAAAATAAAATCAATAAAACATTAAAAAATAAATAAATAAAAGGTGTGGGCAGAGCAGCACATAGTGGCACACACCTGTAATTCCAGCGACTTGAGAGGCTGAGGCAGGAGGATTGCAAATTTGAGTCCTGCCTTGACAACTTAATGAGACCCTGTCTCAAAAGAAAAAATTGAAAGGGCTAGAAATGTAATTCAGTGGTGAAGCACTCCTGTGTCTAATCACCAGTTCCTAAATTAAAAAAAAAAAGGAGTGGGCAGAGAGGAGGACAGGAAAGGCTGGGTCAGTGTGGGGTCAAGGGACAGCTAAGACTCAGGATCAGAATAAGGACTGTCAGGAAATCAAATTTTTGGATTTCCATCAAACAGTCCCTGCAATCTGGGGAATTCATCTGGGAGTCATATAAGGTTATCAGGGTACAAGAAGTGACTTTCAGTGAGCCAGTGGACTGAGGAAGTGCAGTCCCTATTGTTAGCAAGACTTTCATTAACCCGTGGTCATTATTTACAGCTCTCTGTATATTGTAACTGCGCCACTGGTTCTAAATAATCACTATCCAGTATTTATTTGCACAAAGTGCCTTTAGAATCAAGTCAGGTTTGGAATTATAACAATTTAGAGAAGGGGTTGAGAAAGTCCAAGAGATGATTGGAAAAGAAAAACCAAACAGAGAAAGTTACAAAGAGAATCATGACTTCACCAATGTGGATTTGAGACATTTTTTCTTTGACTAGAATCTGAGTTTTTTGTTTTGCTCTGCAAATGAAATCAGAAATTCATAAACTTGGGAGAAAATAACATTTCACTGACAGATCAAGTACAAATAAGATATCCTCCTCGGCAAATATAACAAAAATGCCTTTGTTTTATAGTTATAAAACTATAAAACTAAAAGAGAAAGGAACTTATTTTAAGATAAATAGAGTGAACTCTATCTTAAATGCATGCATTTATGACTCGTGTTTGCTAGGATTACAGGTGTGCACCACTGCACCCAGCTCAATTTAACAATTTTTCAATACAATTAGCTGAAGCTAATCCTGGCACAAATAGATAACAAACGTTATAATTTAAGAGGTGGATAAGAGAGGCAGAAAGGAAACAATAAAATTAAAAATGCCCCCATAATATGAAAGAGTGGGAAAATGGCCCAGTGTCTGGCTTCTTGGAATTCATACTTCCAGTATGTGAATTCTAATTCTTCCTGGAATCACCCCCTTTTCCTCTGGAGTATCCTTGAGTGAACCCAAGCAAGTGCCCTTGAGGGACATGTTAGCTCTCCTGCCATCCTCATGCAGCCCTCCACACACCAGGACAGTTTCATTTTACTTTATTTTCTGAAGTGGTGGAGATCAAACCCAGAACCCTGTGCGTCATAGGCAAGTGCTCTACTATAGGCCACTTTGAAGGAGACCAGGACATTATCAGAACTTTTTTGCTCAAGGCTGAAAGATTTCTATACAGTTTATAAAATCCTATGACCTGTTTTGTGATGAATTTATAATTATTTATAACTATATCCCTAGTTACAAGAAAAAAAAGGCAGTAAGAGCTAACCTCAATAGTTCTTACTGTGTGCCCTGTGTTAGTCTAAATTCTTTGCATATGAACTCACTTAGTTCTTACAACATCTGTTAAAAAAAGGGGGCCGGTGAGTCATTGGCCACAGTCACCCAGCTAGTGTCAGGGCCGAGCATTTAATGTAGGCAATGTGCCCTCAACAGCCACCACCTCATTCTAATCCATATAATGATAGTCCAGACTCAGAACAGTTCAATGTACAATTTCTTTTTCTTTTTTTCAGTCCTAGAGATTGAACCCAGCAGCACTCTACCACTGAGCAACATCCCCAGCCCTTTTTGTTTTTTGAGACAGGATCTGGCTAAATTGCCAAAGCTGGCCTTGAACTTGCCACCCCCGCTGCCTCGTCCTCCTGAGTTGCTAGGTTTACAGGTGTGCACCACTGCATCCAGCTCAATTTAATAATTTTTCTATTTTACCATCATATGAAATATGCATTCTTTGGATTTCTATCACTTCCCAAACTAGCAATTTGCAGTCAGGTCCTTTCTGGCGATGCTGGACAGCAGCAGCATATCCCAGTTCCCTGTAACTCAATCACCAGAGCCGACAGCCACAGGTCTAGTGGCTCTAGAGCACTGTGTTGTCAGGTTGAGGATTTCATTAGGCTAGAAGTACTACATGCATCTTCACTGACAATGCTTTCAATTCCAGATTGGTTTATCAGGATGTATATTGGAAATCTAGCTTCTTGAGATAGGAATTGGGTTGCAGCACACAGTTCAGTGCCAAGAATGATAGGGATCTGCTAAAGAGCAGGTTTTAATGCTCAGATAGGACTGTACAGAGTATTCAAGAAGGGCATGAGATGGAAAAGATGCTTCCACAGGTGTTTAGACAGGGAACTTTCCTGAGCTCCCAAAGTTTCCAGGTCTACACAGTCCCCCATCTCAGGCCATGACAACCCCACCCAGGAGTCCAGAGCAAAATTCTTGGCATGATCATTGTTTCTTTCTTTCTCATTCAATCTTCTGCCCATCAGATCAGAGATCTTTGCTTTGTGCACTTATGGCTTCCAGGAGCCTGGAATAGTGCTTGGCTCAGTAAATATTTGAGATGCAAAGGCCGGTAAAGAAACAGCAAGAAAAGCCCCTGTCTGCAAAGCAGATAGGACCCAAGGGCATTCTACCACTCAACTGCATCCCCAGCTCTTAAAAAGAAAACATGCACCACAACATCCTGCTTGACTCCAAAGGTTCTAGCAATGTGACCCAGGATGCATGTTTAACTTTTTCCTAGAGCTGGAGATTGAACCCAGAACCTCAAGCATGCTAGGCAAGAGCTCTACCACTGAGCTACACCCCCCCACACACACACACACAACCCCACCCTACCCCTGGCTAGGGTGTTTAACTTATGAGCCTCCCAGACTTTTTGGGGATTGCCCAGGATGAGTATTCTATCACAGTTCACTGGATGGACTCCCAGTGAGTGTGATGTGGTACTGGGGAAGTCCCTGGCTAAATGTATTCTCCATTTCCCTGCCCATTCCCCCACCCTGCTCTGGAATACTTGAGATCCTTGGTCTTGGTTGGCAGCCATGCCTGGGAGGAGTCTACAAAGAGGCAGGGTTGGGAATTGGGATTCCTCCACACTTCCTGTAAATAAAGCAAAGGGAGAATTTAGAGAAATTTAGGTGACATGTGCTGCATGTACTTACACCAGGCCTCTCACCCATGCTTTCAACAGCTGTGACATTTCCCTGACTCAAAACACTCCTGGATGGAGACAGTGGATATACCGATTTCACAGACTGCAGACCTAAACCCCATGCGCTACTTCTTGTTATCAGGTTATGGAATCAAGTTAAGAGTCAGTTCATACTCAGTCAACAATTAGAAATCAATATCCAAGAGCTGAGGCTGTAGCTCAGTGGTAAAGCGCTTGCCTTGGTCGCATGCATGAGGCACTGAGTTTGATCCTCAGCACCACATAAAAATAAATAAAGACACTATGTGTTCATCTACAACTAAAAAAATATATACATAAAAAATATTTAAAAAAATATCCAAGCTGGTAACTTTATAAGGATTTTTGAAAAATTGAATTGATATTTGGGCTATAGTGTGGCTCAGTGGCAGAGCACTTGCCTAGCATGCCTAAGGCCCTGGGTTCAACCCCCAGCATTGCAAACAAACAAAAATGAGATTTATCAAACATCTACTATGCACCAGGGATATTATAGATGCTTAGATTACATCAAAGAACAAAACAATGACCCTACCTTCATGAAGGTTATGGCCTAGCAGGGGAGACAGGTAATCAATGTAGTGAATAGGTACAGATGGGTACAAATCTGTTATCTTATAAAGGTATTCATGTTATGGAATCTTTATTAAGGAAGAATTACAATAATTGAAAAAATAAAAAATGTAAAGGATTCAGTAGACAAATACTCATTAAATCTGAGAAGAGGCAAAATCAAAGAAGGTCTCAGTTTCATTGTGGCAAATTTTAAAAAAACAGAGTCTGTGTGTTGCCCCTAGAAAGGGAGAAGCATCACCTTTTCTCTTGCATGCATTGTGTCCCAGAGGATAGGACAAAGTCACACCGAATAACATCTTCCTGCCACGTGTGTGTCAACTTTCTTCCCTGGATGCCACACATGAGGCCCTCTCTACACACCCACCTGTCTTACAGGCTCATGATGAGGAAGCTGAAGGTCAGAGTCCTTAAGTGTCTTACTCAGGTCCTGCTGAAGGCTAATGATGAGAGAACCTGGAACCTGGGTCCTGATGCTATGATGCTTCTCAAATTATCCCCTGCTAGACACCTAGAATCCCATGACCTGGGCTGGAGTGGGGGGCAAGAGATGTTTGCTTATCATTACTCTAATATGCATTCTTCAGGAAATAATCAAGCATTTATAATAATAATAGCTAATTTTAGGTTTGATGTACATACCAGGTCTCATTCCAATAATGTCACTAGTGAGATTCTCAGTAGATCCCATAGTGAGATTCTCAGTAGATCACATAAATTCTAAGAGGCTCTGAGAGGTTGCTTAAACGGCTCAAGATCCCAACCTAAAAGTAAGGAATCTAGATTAGACCCAAAGCCAGGCATGGTAGCACACACCTATAATCCCAGCAACCTGGGAGTCTGATGTAGGAGATTGCAAATTTAAGGCTAGCCTGGGCATCTTGGTGAGACCCTGGTCTCAAAATGAAAAATGAACAAGGATGTAACTCAGTGATAAAGCACCCCTGGGTTCCATCCCAAATACCACCCAAATACTAAATAAATAAACAGAAGATCACAATTAGGCAGTCTGACTTCTGAGGTCTTTGTTTAAAAAAAATAATAATACATACATACATATACAAAAACAAAATGATAAAATAAGTATATTTCATATTATTCCACACCAAAATCTCAGAGTATCTGATGGACCCACTTGAAGCAAATTGTCCATTTGGACTGGGATTGACCTGACATCTTCATCAGGGTATTCCACAGTACCTCCTATGCCAGAATGACAACTGCACCCTTCCATACAATGTCCAGGATCTCACTAACTACCTAATCAATTTTTTTTTTCAGTACTAGGGATTGAACCCAGAAGTGATCTACTACAACCACATCCCAAACCCTTTTTAAAATTTTTTATTTTTAGACAGGGTCTCAGTAATTTGCCTAGGCTGACCTCAAACTTACAGTCCTCCTGCCTCAGCCTCCTGAGTAGCTCAGGTTACAGGAACACACTATAATGTCTGGCTACTAACCAATGACTTAATATCAATTGATATATATATATATATATATATATATATATATATATATATATATATATAAATTGATAGATATATAAATTGATAGATATATATATTTATATATATAAATTGATATATATATATATATAAATTGATATATATATATATATTTATTTTCATATATATATATATATATATATATATATATATATATATATCCTTTAGATACACTCTCCAAAAATATCCAACTTTCTTGTGTTTCTAGAAAAAATAAATCCTAGGTGCAACCTGTCAGATGCTTTGGGGGTGGGGGGCATATTTAGGTGAGATACAGTTGTTCAGAGCTTTTACATACCTACTCTCTGTGCTTCCTTTACACCTAGACCTGTGTCCACTGCAGTGTCCATGATGCACAGGTGTGCTGATAAGACAGGTGCATTGTAGGTCTAGGATATCCCTGCTAAGAGACCCAAGCAAAGATAAAGCCAATCAAAGGGCCATTCCTTGTTCCAATGAAAGTGCCCTGAGGTGGAACACAGTCCAGAGGGCCTGGAAGATTTGCCTGCAAGGAAGAGAAAGTACAATGAGGAGGTGAGAGCCAAACATGGCACCACGCTCCTCAGTAGTGCCAGTGCCTGAGTATGTGGAGTCCTAAGAGGAAGCTGGGAAATCAGATTTCTTTTTTCTTAATAGTCACAATTTGTATTGAGTAAATGAATGGAAATCACCTAGAATGACTTCTTTTGAACTATGCTAATGAATGCCAGCAACACAAATAAGTAACAGAACTAATGTTAAAAGAAACTATGTTATTTGATTGTCATTGTTGCATTGTGTATAAAGGACGTAGTCCTTTTCTGCTCATGAATTGTTTCTAGAGTAGGAAATGGATTAGAATTAAATATGTCCTTGTTTTCTGATGTTCCCAAATCATTCTTCATCTTCCTGTTATTCTTTTTTTCCCCTCCATTTTTCCCATTTGCCCCCCCCCACACACACACACACAATCGTGGATCAGCATCCACTTATCAGAGAAGACATTTGGCCTTTGTTTTTTTGGGATTGGCTTACTTCCCTTAGAATGATATTCTCCAACTGCATCCATTTACCTACAAATGCCATACTTTTATATTCTTTAATGCTGAATAATATTCCATTGTGTGTATGTGTGTGTGTGTGTGTGTGTGTGTGTGTGTGTGTGTATATATATATATATATATATATATATATATATATATATATATATATATATATCTATCACAGTTTCTTTATCCATTCATCTAGAAAGGCATCTAGGTTAGTTTCACAGTTTAGCCATTGTGAATTGAGCTGCTATAAACATTGATGTGGCCGCATTACTATAGTATGCTGATTTTAAGTCCTTTGGTATAGACCAAGGAGTGGGATAGCTGGGTCAAGTTTTTCAAGTTTTCTAAGAAATCTCCATACTGCTTTCCATATTGGTTGCACCAATTTGCAATCCCATCAGCAATGTATCAGTGTTCCTTTTTTCCCACATCCTCGCCAACACTTATTATTTTTTTTATTCTTGATACCTGCCTTTCTGATTGGAGAGAGATGAAATCTTAGAGTAGTTTTGATTTGCATTTCTCTAATTACTAGAGACGTTGAACTTTTTTCATATATTTGTTGATCGATTGTATGTCTTCTGAGAAGTGTCTGTTCAGCTCCTTAACCCATTTATTGATTGGGTTGTTTGTTTGTTTGTTTGTTTGTTTTATGTTAAGTTTTTTTTTAGTTCTTTATATATCCTGGAGATTAGTGCCCTATCTGACACGCATGTGGCAAAAGCATGTGGCAAAAAATTCGCTCCCATTCTATATGCTCTCTATTCACCTCATTGATTATTTATTTTGCTGAGAAGCAGCTTTTTAGTTTGAATCCGTCCCATTTATTGATTCTTGATTTTACTTCTTGCACTTTGGGAGTCTTGTTAAGGAAATAAGGGCCTAATCTGACATGATGAAGATTTGAGCCTACTTTTAAGTACTCTATTAGGTGCAGCATCTCTGGTCTCATTTCTAGGTCCTTGATCCACTTTCTGTTCAAATTCCAAGTATTCTACCACTTGATTTAAGAGCCAAGACAGTACTAAGATTTTGCCAATACATGAAATAATTACATAGAGATGACCAAGACTAAAAATGTGTTAGGTCAAAATGCAAAATGTGATTTAAGCCATTTTCTTTTAAATTTATTGTAAAATTTAAAGATAATTTATATTTGGGGTACAACCCTGAGTTCTTTAAATTGAATATTCAGCAATTTTATAATTCTGGTCAGAGAGCTTGAGTCACATATATAATAAAAAATGCTTTTAATTTTGATATAGTTTTGAACTTATAGAAAACTTTCAAGAAAAATACAAAGCTGTCATAACAGATTCACCACTGATGTAGTGCCTCATGTATTCTATCTCATGCTCATATACATTTACATGGTGTGTTTAATTTTTGTTTTCATTTTCTGAATCATTTGGGAATAAATCAAAGATGTCACATCCCTTTATTCCTAAATGTTCCAATGCATGTTTCCTAAGAACCTTCTCTTACATAACCAATTACTAGTACACTGTGACGCTGAAGCCTAAACTGTTCAAACCTTGGCCTGAATTTACAGAGCTTTAAACACAATTGACCCACCTGATCACACCAGAGGACTTCAGAGGAGAGAACAGAGACGGAGATGAGCACAGTCCTTTTAGTCTGGCTTGCAGTATAAACATTCATTCCCAGTAAAATCAAGAGGACAGGCCAATACTAAGGACTTCTCAAGAGTCAAACTCAACTAAGCAATGGCAAATTTGTTGAGTATTTCAAAGCTCACAGATGAATAAACTGCTTCTCTGACTATGCCATTGTTTTTCCATTTAGTTAACCTTTTTATATTTATCTCACTTTTGCTTTGCTTTCCCCATAAATGGAGTGAGCACTTTGGGTACTAATTCAGTTTTGATTCCTCCAGACTTTCTTTCTTTCCAGAACGCCACTCTTTATGGAAATTGGTTTCAGAGTACTCAAATTATTACTTTTGTCACTTATGAGTTAGATCCCTTGGAAAAGTCACTCTGTCTCCTGGAAAAGGAGGTACTGATACTTCAGGTGAATGGTTGCTGTGAGGATAAAATGGAAACAATGTAAGAACCTAACAGGTACTTACATGCTGTAGTGCTTGACAGCGGTTAGTTCTGTTCCCTTCTTTATTGGTCTACCCCTGCTGCCAAGCCCATGCTTCCCAGAATTTTAACTAAAGTGACACAGACAGCCACATAAGCCTTTGATAACAGGTGGGCATTATCCAGATGACAGGGGCCACGGCCAGACTGGCTGCTGGGAGTGCTCTGGCTGGCCTTTTGTGGTATCTAGAGTTCAGAGGGAGTGTTGAAAAGTAAAACCTAACTGCAAAAAGACAATTTTTTAAAAAGCAAATCTCCAAGTACTTGCAATTTGAAATATACTTTTAATGTAAACCCAGAGGCCCACACATACTAGGCACATACTTTACCACTAAGCTGCATCCCAGGCCCAAATATACATCTTCATTGTTTTTTCTTTTATTTTGGATCATCTGAATAACTGGTGATGGTTAACTGGACTTAACCAGCTTGTAAACCCCCTAGAATTAGATATTTATGCATTTATATATAAATATGTGTATTTAGTATAAATTATTTTATACATTGAATATTTTTAATATTAATAATATTTATTAAATCAATATTATTTGGTTTACTTATTTATTAAACTACTTCAAGATGAATAGACAAATGTTGATGCATAATACATAAAATGTTCTTCAAAGAAGAGGACAGCCATGGGAATTAAAATTATACTGTAATTTATAATACATATACATATACTGTAACATATAATACATTGTGCTAGCATCAGCCAAGCATTATACACAATTTTTTTTTAAATTCATTTTATTCCTTTTGGAAATGTTGTCACTAAAAGAGTGTCCTCACTATATAACCATATATACATAAGGCAAAGAAAACAATCCCTCACCCTGCATTTTTTTAAACTTTCATACTTTTTATAACATTTAATTTTTAGGTGTAGTTGGACACAATACCTTTATTTTTTTACTTATTTTTCTGTGGTGCTGAGGATCCAACCCAGGGCCTTGCACGTGCTAGGCGAGTGCTCTACTGCTGAGCTACAACCCCAGCCCCTTAACTTTATACTTTTAATAAACATGGAGTGGTTTGAATTTGGGTTCTCTTTAATGAGCTGGTGCACATATGGTCCATGGGTTCTTAGTCTTCTTAAGCCAACTCTTGGAGGTTAGAATAGGATATAAAAATGACTAGACTAAAAATTCCAGTGATTGGTTTGTCCCACAATGGTTTCAATATTTAAATAAAATTTGAGGGGTACTGTGATTCAAACAGATCAGAGGGGTCAAGGGACAACTTTAGAGTCCTTGGCGCAAGGTATTTCTTATTGAGCAAGGACTGTACATGACCAGGGAAGGATTTTAAACGTCTCGTAAAGCTGAGAGGGCCTTTACACCTCATTTCTGATCCCATTTTCTATTTCCAAACTAGGCATCAAGAGTCATTAATTCTGGTATTGCAAGAAAACTTTTCATTAGCTCTGAGAGCTCTTTAAGTACAAGCCTCAGAGCCATGCCATATTAACTGAAATTTCTCTGGATGTGACCATTGTTTTGGCATTTCAGGATCATGGTTATATGTACAATTTATTCTACTTAGGTTTCAGCTTTTGCTTGTTGCTGGTGTCGTCAGAGAACACAGGCAGATGTTTCAGTATCTTGTACTCAGTGCCCTCACTTGCACAATGATATGCTCTCAAGTGTTTTTGCACTCTTTTCAGACTTTTTGTCCATAGCCAATGGGCAAAAAAACACATTAGGTTATTGCATTTTAAAAGATTTCTGCAAAAATGGATGGCATTAAAGGTTTATTAACCCACACAAAGAATGGAAGGCATTTAAGTCAAGTTTCTGCGATTATAATCATAAATGGTAAAATGAAGATTTTTCTTTCCTCCTAGAAAGTAAGGATCAGTCATGACCTTAAGCTAGATTGGGTCTCAATTTCATGGAGGTTATAACAGGTTGCAGCAAATGGTTTCTTCCAACAATTTTGCAATGGAAGCTTTCCACATATATGCATTGTTTATCCATACCTCTCTCAATCACTTCCAAATGGGCTTCTTGCCTTTGGTAACACAGTGACTACTAATTATAGCATTTTGTAATTATGGGGAAGAACTAATGAAAATTCCCAAGTCTTATTCATCAGTAAGAAGCATTAAAGGGCTAAAGCATAAAGTTTGAATGGTGTTGAATTATGTGTCAGGAACTATTCCAAGTGTTTTTGAGTACAGTAACTCAGGTTTTAAAAATCCTTTAAAAAGGCAGGCTGGGGATGTGGCTCAAGCAGTAACGTGCTCACCTGGCACGCGCAGGGCACTAGGTTCAATCCTCAGCACCACATAAAAATAAAGATGTTATGTCCATTGAAACCTGAAAAATAAATATTAAAAAATTCTCTCTCTTCCCTCTCTCTTTAAAAAAAATCCTTTAAAAAGAGCATTATCCGCTTCATTTTATAGATGAAGAATCTGGAACACATTTGCTTGCCCAAATTCACATGTCTAGTGACTCAGATCAGAACACATTTTCTGTAAAGGGCCAAGTAGTGAATATTTTAGTCTTTGAGCCACATAATCTCTGCCACTCTGGCCTTGTGGAATAATAGCAGCAATAAGAAGTACAGAAATGGATGAGCATACCTGTGTTTCAACCAAACTTTATTTCTGGACAATGAAATTTAAATTTCATATAATTTTCACATGCCAAAAAATATTCTCCCTTTTGATTATTTTTCAACCATTCACAAATATAAAACCTATTCCTAGTTCTCAAGCCATATAAACAGCCAAAAGCTTGAGTTTTGCCTTAAGCTGTAGTTTGACATAATTAAGAGGAAGAGCCAGGATTTGAACCCAGAAGCAAACCTTTATATATAGTCTTTATCATGATACTAAAAGTAAGTTAGGCCCTTTATAAAACATACAGCTGAATAGGAAGGAGAAAATAACAACCACCAATTAAAAACCACAACTCAAAAGTAACCACTAGCAATAGTTGGTATTTTCTCTCATTCTTTTATCCACTGTTTTGCAGTATTAAATTTTATCATTCTGCTTTTTTTAAAGTTTTTTAGCTGTAGTTGGACACAATACCTTTATTTTACTTATTTTGTGTGATGCTGAGGATGGAACCCAGTGCCTTGTATGTGCTAGGCAAGCCTTTGCCGCTGAGCCCCAACCCCAACCCCTACTTTTTTATTTATTATAAGCATTTTCATGCTTCCACAGAAGCCACACAATTATAATAGTTTGATACATAGTAGTTCAATTTAAAAAGGCTAAAGGGAAATCCTTATTTTGAAAGAATTTTACAGCTCATGTTTTCATAAAGCACTTTTTATTAAGTGACCACTTGGTTACCTTTCACTAATCTGCCATTTCTGTTGAGTTGGAGGATTTTTTAAAACAACTCAGCCTGAAGTAGGGATGTAGTGAAATGGCTTTCTAATGACCATTGTTCCTTTATTACCTAGATGACTCTAAACAAAAGGCTAATTTTCCCCACCTCCATTTTGCTATAGGGACAAACCAGGCAAGGCACTGAAGATAGCAGGAAACAGTTTTATTTGGCTGCAGCCAGGTTCAGAGGGTACAGCCTTTGCTGTAATCAATCAATCCCCTGAACCCCAAGTTCAGGGAGTTTCAGAGTTTTTTACTCAGCATGTAAGGGGAGGGGCTCAGAAGTTCATAGTCTGCAGAAGTTCACATAATGCAGCTTTTTCTTTCACTGTTCTGGGCATGTTAACTCTTCAAGGACAACACCTGAGAAGGGGAGAGCTTCTTCTCCCCTTTCTTTCCTCCCCCTGCCAGCTGTTACCATGGAGCCCAATTGTAACTTATCTTAAAAATGTAGACCTCTCTGTGAAGCCCAGCTCAAAGCCAGAGGCCTTTTTGCACATTTCTTCAAAGTACTATATTGGATGCGTTTGGTTTTTGTTGTTGTTGTTGTTTGTTTGTTTTTATTAGTTGCTCAAGACAATACAGTGATCTTGACATATCATACATTTGATTCAAATAGGGTATAACTCTCATTTTTCCACATGTACAGATTGCAGGATCACATTGGTTATACATCCAAGTGTATACATACAGCAATCCTAGTGTCAGTTGTATTCTGCTGCCCTCTCTATCCCCCCTCCCCTCCCCTCCCCTCTCATCACTATTCTCTACCCATCCTACTGTGACACTTATCTTTGGATGCGTTTGTGATAACTAGTAAGGAGGTGTTCAGCACCTGGAGTGCTGTTATTTTCTCGGCCAGTGGCCAAGTAAAAAGGATGAAAGGAAAATAGGAAGTTTATCTACATTGGACTCTTTTTCAGAGATTCTTTTGCTGACAGCCCTAAAATTAGTCATGGTGAAGAGGGCTTTTCTGTGGAGAAAGGGGGTACCACTTCAGTTTGTCCAAGTGTAAGACAGAGATAGTTGTATACACTGCACCTAACTTGTGCCTGGCTCACAGTAGTTGATCACTTGATAGGAACCAATCCTTACTTTCCCTGCTCTACCAACAACACTCCTTCCCTCAACACTATTCACAAGAAGAGAGCTATTTCACTAAGGTCTACAGAGAAAGTATCACGCCTGTGCACCACAAGTCTTCTTTCCAGAAGTGAACATGGAAAGCCTAGGATGGAAATCATTAGAAGGATAAAAGAGGTGGGTGGGCCTGAACCAGAAGCCTCCACTCCGCCCTTCTGGCCCCTCCGGCCCCACCCAATCTGGTTTCAGCCCAAGTCATTCCGGAGATTATTATAGAAGTTTCCAAACTGAAGCAATGCCCAGATTTCCGCCACAGCAGCTGGCATTTTGACATCAGCAGAGACTGTTTTCTTCTACCCAGGTACCGAGGACCTTCAGATAGGACATCAGAGAATTCAGAGCCCAGACAGCTGGTGAACAGAACATGGAGCTGACAAGTACAGCAGCCCCCAAAACCGAGGGCTTCAGCAACACTGGCTTCCGGGTGAGCACAACTTTCTTCTTCTGTTTGAAACCAAATAAATGGAAAAAAAAATGCTCTTTCCTTACCCGCTTGGCAAGTTTCTTAAACTTAAGCAGTGGGATTACTGGGCCACTGTCAAGAATTTTAATGTCACATTTAGCCCACTATTTTCTTCTTGGGTTCTTTTGTGTTGACAAACCTGAAAAGTCTCTTTTAATGACTTAGGGTTGATCCAGACTTGCTCTGTCGCTAGGAAACAAAACTGCCTTCTCCTCCCTTTCTTCCCCCTCCGGCTCACAACATGGTTGCAGTATTTACCTGCAGGCATCCTTCCAAAGAATGGGGGGAATTCCATCTTGAATAGAGCAAGCATCTCAGAACTCCTTCCTTCTAAACTAGGTCCCACAGCCCCTGTCTGATAGTGGCCCTGGTGCCTGCCCCAGAACAGACGAGCAAGTCAGTCTCCTGTCATCAACCCAAATGCTGCTCATCCCAGGGATGGGTGCCACAGTCTCAGAAGGAGGCGTATTAAAAACACCAGGCAGGGTTGGGGTGTAGCTCAGTGGTGGGGTGTAGCTTGCTTAGCATGCTCAAAGACCTGGATTCTATTCTCAGTGCTGCCTGAATAAATTAATTTAAAAATTAATTATCCCTTAAAAAAAAAAAAACAGGCTATTCCAATTTGGTGTAGGATGGGATTTTCAGAGTTGTTCCTGGGTGTGCTTCTTTTCTTGCCCTGACACTTAGCATGAGAACTTTGGAAAAGACACAAAATCTGCAATGAGCATGTGTGAGCAGCCCCTTGGGCCTCATCATCACTAGAAGGACAAAACAGAACTTCTGGGTTCTGTTTAAGAAAAAATAATAAAAGAAGAAGGGGGAAAAGGACTTTGACATGAACCCTGATGCTAGCTATAAGTTACTATCTCTCCGAGTCCCAGTTTGTCTATTCAATAGTCACAGGGATGTCCATCTGATAGTAAATGGGAGGAAAAACTTCTACCCTTTCAGGTACAATTCCTAAGGCCTGTGAATTAAACAAATGAAAACTGAGTTAACAGGAGAAAAGTATTACAAATTTTAGTAACTTTTTAAATTTCACATGGGAACCTCACAAAAAAGTGAAAAGCCCAAAGAAGCAGTTAGACTTGAGAGTTTATGTATCATTTTAACAAAGGGTGTCACATTAGGAGAAGTGACTAGACAAAGGAAAGAGGTTTAGGGCTGTTCAGGCCAATAAATTTTGGGAAAGCAACTTGGAAATAAATGGCAGGGGGGGGACGACTAATGGTAGATAAAGCTGATTCTGGGAAGGTTTGCTTTTCCACACTTACCGCCTGGTGAAAAGGGTTGTTCTTCTCTTCCTTTTATGGAACAAAGGGACAAGGGAAATAATATGCCTTGCTTTTAGGAAGATGAGGGAGGGCAGGGTGTTCACTCATATCTGCTCCTTCTCAGTCACCTTAGTTCAAAATATTCTTCTGTGAGAATGGCATGTTTTGAAAGTGGCATACCCTGGTCCCCTGTATGAATATTAAATGATGGAAGGGGGCACCAGGTATGAAACCTGTTATAAGTTAAGAGAGTGAAATGAGGGGCTGCATGGGGGCAAAGCAGGTCTAATAGTGAGAAAAAAGCTGGTGCATATCTCTGGATCTTGTATTTACCAGTGCTAAGAAGGGACAGCAATTCAAGAAGGCAGGAGACACTGTTTTTGCCCTTGAGAAGGAGAGCAGGGAGCCTGATGTTGTGGTGCACACTTGTATCCCAGCTGCTCAGGAGGCGGTGGCAGAAGGATTGAGAGTTCAAAGCCAGTCTCAACAACTTAGCAAGGTCCTAAGCAACTTAGTGAGACCTTGTCTCTAAATAGATAATAGCAAGGGCTGGGGATGGGACTTAATGGTTAAGCATCCCTGAGTTCAATCCTGGTACCAATAATAATAATAATGATAACTAAAAGAAGTAATAATAATAATTAAAAGAAGAGGAGGAAATGGAAGAGGAGGAACAGGAAGAAGAGCAGTCTAGAGGCTTGCACCAAATCACTTTGCCTCTATCCCATCCCATCCTTTCCATTCTCTTGAGTCATAATAAGGCTTAATTTGTAAATAAATATATAGTTGGTGCTGGGCGGTCTGTGGAGTCCATGACAGCATACAGAGGGAGAGAGAACTGCAGTTAGGACTTAACAAATGGGCAGGCATTTTCCAGGCAAGCAGGAGGGGGGTGGGTCCACAGAACACTGCAGGCAAAGAGAACTGTCCCAGAGCCTAAAAGAGAAGAGCATGTGTCTGGGGTGGGGAACAGGAGGCAGGGGACAGCACAGACTGGTGCCAGATCATGTGGCCTCCATGTGTGCTGAGGCATGAGAGAGGGAACCACTCAAAACTAAGATGACCAAATTATTTTTTAAGTGAGCCTAGTGGCCCTCTTGAAGGTGAATGAAAATGGAGAGAGATTCGTGTGCAGTTGGGAGATCAGTTAGGAAGTCAGTATAATCATCCAGATGAGGCCGGAGGCAGTGGACACATGCAGGGACGAGGTGCCAACACAGGTAAGAGGCTGTTCCTCAGGGGCCATCTGGAGTCAGGATCAGGGTCTGAGCGCTGCTCTGGCTCTCAGCCCTCCATCTTCTCCTGTAGGGTAAGATAGTAATGGTACCTCAGGATTGTTGAGGGAATTAACTGAGGTAATACACATAAAAAGTGTTTGTAACACAGATATACACATTTATGAAAACAGTGCCGAGCACATAGTACAGGCAAAATAACAGTAGCTCTTGGTGTTGGGATTGATTAATGAGTGAGGAGTCAGTATGAGATGTCAACCTGGAAGTGCTTGCCTTTTTTAGACAGAAGATCTTTCTTTTCTTTTTTTAAAATTCTGTTTGTTTGGTCGGTTTGGTTTTAGGGTTTGTTTTGTTGTTGTTGTTGTTTTGTTTTTGTTTTTGTTTTCCTCTTTTCCCTCTCTCGCGCGCTCTCTCTCTCTCTCATTAGAATAAGGAACAGAATGAGTTTCATCTGAGGCTGTTGGTTGAAATTTGAGAGATTCCAGGCATTTTGACAAGAGTGTAGATCAAGTAGGGAGTTTGTGGTGCACATCCACCTGGAACCTAAATCACACAGATTTGGAGGCTGTTAGCATGGAGATGGACAAGGGTGTGGGTAAGACCACCACAGAGGGAAACCTGGGACACACCAGAGTTTAAAGAGTTGGAGTGCAGAGAAGGAAGCAGAGAGAGCCACAGGTAGGGACAGAGAAGCAGAACCAGGAGAGAGAGAGATGTCTGGAGAACTCAAGGAAGACAGAACTAGAGGGTTCATAGGAAAGACCCCTGGGGTGGTGTTGGGGGGGGACATGGAAGAGGCCACAAACACATTGCATTTGCCAAATAATAGATTACTGGTGACCTGGGGCTGGGGGTGAAGGGGGGAAATTTGTGTTATGTGTGGGTATTAGACTAGGGAAAAAATGAAGGCAGCATGTATGCTCCTCTGGCAGGGGTAAGAGGAAAAGGCCGGGGGGTGGTATTTTAAATTGTTATTATTGTAAAAAATAACATACATAAAACAAATAAAACCAAGTATACAACTTTTTTTTGGTACTACAGATTAAACCCAGGGGTGCTTAAATACTGAGCTAAGTCTCCAGCCATTTGTTGTTGTTGTTGTTGTTTGGGGGGTTTTGTTGTTGTTGTTGTTGTTTGTTTTTTTGAGACAGGGTCTTATTAAGTTGCTTAGGGCCTTACTAAATTGCTGATGCTTTGGGATCCTCCTGCCTCAGCCTCCCAAGCCCATGGGATTACAGGCATGCACTAATGCACCAGGTTGTCAGATATACGACTTCTTAAAAAGTGGACTGTGACTCAGATCAGAGAACAGGGAATTGATATCCCTCAGTAGCCCAATCCCTACACATGCTCACTAGTACCTCCCTCCCCAACTCCACCCAGGACTAACCACTGTCCCAACTTGTTGTCCTAGTCCTCAACTTCTGAGTCCCCAAAGCAGCACTTGCTTTTTTGACTTTATATAACCAGAAACTTACAAAATATATTCTTTGCTTATCTTTGAACATACATGGAATTAAGCAGGATTAATTCTTTTGTATCTGGCTTCTTTTGCTTGTTTTTCAGCCATGGTGTTACAAGTGACCGCAATTATCCAGTTTTAAGAATACATAGTCCTCTGTCTGGTAAATATTCCACAATTGATAATTTTACCCTGTGGACATGGTTGTTATTACAGTTGAAGTTTTTTGGAACTTCTACAGAAAACACAGCTGTGAACACTCTTGGACATGCTTTCTGGAGCACTGTGACAATTTAATCAGGATTGTGCTCAGGAGTAGAATGGTTAGGTCATCAGAGTACATATACACTTTCAACTCTTACTAATAATGCCAAACTGTTTCCTAAATGACTGCACCAATTTACATGTCCATCAGCAGAGCGTGAGTTCCTGTTTATCCTCCACATCTTCACCAAAATTCAAATGGATTTTTAAATTTCAGCCATTTTGGTGGGTGTGTGGCCATACAGTCATGCATCAATCAACAGCGTCCTTCATACATCATTAGGCAATTATGTTGGTGTGCAAACATCCCAGAGTGGACTTAAGTGAAACTCCATGGTGTAGGCCAATTAATTGTCCTGGCCTCTTGATTCAATTGAGATGTAATAAACTCAAGGTGTACAACGTTGCTGCCAGTGTAACAGCACACTGTACAGTATACATTTCTATCTTTCTTTTTTTTTCTTTGTAATCACAAAGACCATGCTCTTAAAATAACAACAACAAAAAAAAGCATAGTATAGTAGATATATAAACCAGTAGCAGTCTTTGTCATCATCGTCATTATTATCATGCACTGTACCTCGTTGTGTGCACTGCGCTTCTCCACACTGGCAGTGCAATCCATTTGTTTACACCAGCATTATTACAAACACAAGAATGATTCCTCACACTGTGAAATCACGATAGCTACAATATCACAGGTTAATAGGCATTTTTCAGCTCTACTTCTGTCCTTTGGGACCACCATCACATATGTGGTCTGCCATTGACCAAAACATCATTATGCAGCACAGGACTCACTCACGTCATTGAGGTTTAAGTTAACTTTTCCCATGTTATTGATCATCTCATGCCAAATTTATAAAATACCTGTTCAAGTGTCCTGCCCATTTTCTCTACTTGATTTTTTCCTTTTTCTTTGTGATTTGAAAAAGTTACTTAAGTGTTCTGGCTACAAGCCCTTTGGCAGTTATGATTTGCAAATGTCTTCTATCACCCTAAAGATGTCTTCCAGTCTTTAATGATTTATTTTGATGAACAAAAGTTAGTCATATCATGGTCCCATTTGTCAGTTTCTTCTCTTTTCCTTTTCTTGCTTAGGGAAGTGGCTGCGTAGGGTGTGGCATGTGTCTGTAATGACCGTGACTAAGAGTTTGAGGCAGGAGGACTGCAAGTTGGAGGCCAACCTGAGCAACTTAACAAAACCCTGTCTCAAAATTAAAAAAAAATAAAAAGGACTGTGGAGATAGCTCAGTGGTAGAGCTTCCCTAGATTCAATATTTAGTATCACAAAATAATAACAATAACAATAATAATAATGATTTTTAAAAATTGTAAAGCTTCTTATTTTTACATTGAGGTCCCTAGTCCCCTTGAAATTGAGGTTAATATGTATTGTATGGTGAGAGTCAAGTTTTTTTGGTTTTCCTGAATTTATTTATTTATTTATTTATACATACCAGGGACTGAACCGAAGGACAATTAATCAGTCCTCTCTAGTTTTCACTTTGAGACATGGTCTCATCAAGTTGTTTGGGCCTCACTAAATGGCTGAGGCTAGTCTCAAACTTGTGATCCTCCTTCCTCAGCCTCCCAGGCACTGGGATTATAGGCATAAGCCACCATACCCAGGTGAATGTCCAATTATTTCAGCATAACTTTCTCAAAAATTTTTTCTCCCCACTCCATAAATAGTTCTAAAGTGTTCATATTTGGGGAAGGCTTTTATTTAGAATAAGGTGACTAAAAGTTGTTTCCAAGCTAAAAGAAGGAAAGGAAGATCCGGAGAAGAGGAGAGGAGGTTAACAGGAAAGGAGGTCACCCACATCTCAGAATCTTTAAAGATGAAAATTCAGGCAAGCTTTTGAAAGAGCACTTTTATTAAAAGGTTCCCTTAGGGTTCCATCTCTAATGCCCTCCCCAAGAAAAAGCATCACCTTGCTACAGATGCCCCTCAGAGGCACAGAGACTGGTGGCTCTGGAAGAATGTTCGTTCTGAAAGAACGATCAAGGCTTGCCATCAGAGAAAATGCCCATTTATTGAGGAACAGCTCTGCATATTTATAGAGCCGGGGCTGGTTGAAGGGTTTGACAGTTGGCATGAGGTGCTTGTTGATTGGTGGGTAAGGATAATGTGAGCCAGCAGGGCTAGTCTGATTGGTGGGTAAGGATCATGTGAGGCAGCAGTGCTCACCATTGGATGGCAGGATCATGTGAGCCATCAGGGCTCACCGTTGGACGGCAGTATCATGTGAGCAGCAGGCCTCACCATTGGATGGCTCTTCTTGGGGGATGGGGAAGTTAGTCTTTTGAGCTGGGGCTACTTCCAACATTCTCCCCTCTTTGTAATTAAATGAGAGTGGGCTTTGACTCATTCTGGCTGCTTCCTGCTGAAATGGGGCTGTGTGGGAGAAAGATAGGAGGGAAGTAAGGAGCCCCCACAGGAGGGCAGAGAAGACCAGTATAACTTCAGGAACCAGATCAACGAAGGTTCCTTGCCACCACAGATCCATGATGATGTCAGTCCATTTGGCATAGGTCTCAACTGGAAGTATCATCAGTAGCCAGGAGTTGGTAATTCCTGAGGAGAAGCTGCTTAAAAGCTTGATTAGAAATTTTTTACCCACCTGAGTCTGAATGAACTTTATGATAAAGGGAAGGAACAGGCACAGGGAGTTTTTATAGACCAAATCTAATGGGGTCTCTGGGTCTGCAAGCTGCCTTGTTGGCACAAGGGGGGTTAAGTGTTTAGCCTTGAGCGGGGGCTTGGGCGTTTGGGCTTGAAGCAAACAGATGATAAAGAACCAGACAGAGGGTTTGAGAAGCCAGGTCATCCTCCAGCTAACTTTGTTTGGCATGACCTGCAGAACAGCCTGTCCTGTACCTAACATCCTCAATTCCATTCTTCATTCCTAGCTTCCTCCCCTCTCTATTAAGGCTGCTCTTCAAACTTTCTCCTAACCGGGTGTACCAGCTTGCTTCTCTCTTTGCCTTTCTCGAAGGTGGCCAAGGGAGGACTGTGGCCCATTGTTACCATATTTCCCTTTGAGAGCAGTCAGCTCTCTCCAGGTTTTATGTAAAACACCTCAACTTTAAATACTGATACTTGAAATTCTTATGAAACTAGGAGGGTAAACAAAACACACATGTTCCTCCTTAGGCCCAGAAGGCAACTGGTAAAGTGCTCTCTTACGATCACACTTATTCAGGGGTTACCATGCTCTGGACATCTAAGTGGTTTGTCAGAAGGACAACACACAACAGTCCCACTACCGGCCAGATTCAAGCAAATGTGTGTGTGTGGGGGGGGGGTCTGGCTGGTGGGGACCCTTAGGGTCATTTGCCTTGAGTCTTCAGACATAGGGCAAAGAGAAAACCCAAGAGGGGCCAGAAATGAGGGGGAGCATTGACAAGAGTACTTAATGACAGGTGACGATTGTTGGTGGCTCTTCTGATGAAGGTGTAGGAGTGCTAGGCTTAAGCCTGGAAATATGAATCCATGGGTAAGTTGGTTATTAGGTAGTTTGAGTTTGGCTGCCAAGGGAGTGCACATAGTCACCTGAGCAGGACCCTCCCACTTTGGTTTTAGAGGGGGCTTTTCCCCGGTGGGCAATAGTAAACAAGTTGACCAGGTGTTAAAGAAGTAGGGTTTTGAGAGAGACTGGGGTCAGGAAGAAGCCAGTCTTGATAGCACCAGAGTTCAGAGCATAGATGGAAGAGGAGGGGCAGAGCATAGGTTTCAGAGATGGGTAGGGGTTCTGTAGGCAGAATGAGGGGATGGCCATACATGACTTCCAAAGGTGAGAGATTAGAAGGCTTCTTTGGCAAGGCCCTAATGCACAATAAAGCCAAGGGGAGCACCTTTACCCAGTGAGCTTGGTGAGCTTGGTGAGGGTCCCTTTAAGGGACTGATTGGTCCTTTCAACCTTTCCAGAAGCCTGGGGGCAGTAAGAGCAATGGAAATGCCAAGGGAGTGATAGCATGTGAGCCAGTCCCTGAGTTATCTGCAAGGTGAATTCTGGGCCATTGTCTGATTGGATAGAAGTGGGTATCCCGAAATGGGGGATTATGTGAGTCAACTACCATAGAGGCCTGCTTGTTAGAAGTGGGAAAGGCTTGTTTTTATTTGGGGCATGTTGGTGAAATCAATCTGCCAGTGTGACCGCGGTCCTAATGAGAAGGGAAAGGTTTAGGTTTTAATGGAGTATTGATATTGGTTCTCTAGCAGATCTGAAAAGCAGAAGTGATCTTTTGCAGGAGGGTCTTATCACATGGGGAAAGAGTGAAAAAGAAGTGAAGGAAAGTAGTGAGACTCTGTGGACTAGAATGGAATAGAGAATGAAGAAACTGGAAGAGTTGTTGGGGATCTTTGGGCCGATCCCCGGTGATAACGAAGAGTAGCGGAGAGGAGGTAAAGCTCTGGAGGGCAGCTGATCTAGATGCTTGATCGGCCTTGGAATTCCCCATAGTAGTAAGGGAGGAGTCAGTTTGGTGGGCCTTGCAATGGATTATTCCCAGTTAGGAAGGCAGCCTGGAGGCTCGTAGTAGGCCAGAAATAAGTGTGGAATTAATGACTGCCGTCCCTCTGGTGCTCAATAGCCCCCTTTCTTTCCAAATGGCTGCGTGGGAGATCAGGATATGGAAGACATATTTGGAATCTGTATATTTCCCTCTGTTAGCTTGCATGCCCTTGTGGCAGCTATGAGTTCAGCTTGTTGGTTGGTGGTATTGGGTGGGAGAGGTTTTGCCTCTATGATGGATGAGAGGGAAACGACAGCATACCCTGCCACTTTAACCCCTTTGTGTAAAAAGGAGCTACCATCTGAGAACCAGATGGGGTCCGAAGAGGGCAGGGGTCCCTCAGAAATGGTGGTAGGGCAGGGTAAAATCATCTCTAATACCTCCAGGCATTTGTGGATGAGATCTTTTGAGGGAGAAGATGGGAGGAGGGAGGCAGGGTTTAATGGAGAGCAGGGCTGAAAAGAGATGGAGGGATTTTCAAGGAGAGACAAGGAGGGATAGAACCCTGGAAACAGAAATTGACTGTAGCCCCTTGTAAGCGAGGATATCCTTTAGATGGTGAGGAGATGAGATGTTAGCAGGGAGCCAAAGGTAAGCTTGTGTGCTTCTTTCTGGAGGTCATGGGCTGCTGCTAGGGCTCTGAGACATGGAGGCCAGCCCTTGATGGTGGAGTCAAACTGTTTAGATAGGTAGGCCACTAGTGCAAATGTGGGGCCATATTCCTGGCCCAGAAGGCCCAGACTTTGTTCCTGTTTTTACATAGAGAGTGAAGGGTTGGGAGAGGTCAGAGAGATGCAAGGTGGGTGCCCAGAGGAGGGCTTTTTAAAGGGCTTCCCTACCGCTGGGAGTAGGGGTTCATCTTGGGGGCCCTTGGCCAGATTATATAGCAGCCTGGCAAGGAGGGAGAAATTCAAAAGTAATCCAGGCCTTGAAGTACCCAGCCAAACCCAAGAAGGAGAGTCATCTTTGGTCTTTGGTGTAGGTATAGACACAATAAGCTGTTTTCTGTCTGCTGTAATGGCCTTTTTCCCTTGAGAGATAGAGAACCCTAGATACATACTATTTGGGCCTTTTGTGGAGAGGCCCGATATACCTTTAAGGCCAAGAAATTAAGTAGGAGAACTGTGTCATCTGTTGAGCACCCTTTGGAGGGGCTAGAAGAATTTGTAGAGGTTTGCAAGAGGTGCAGAGAGCAGGATTGGATCGGAGCAAGAAGAAAGGCTGGAAGAGATCTCTTAGAATGGAGGGATCCAGGGACCCAAAAAGGGGCCATCTGCTTTGGTTGTCTAAGGGATAAGTGGGCCAGGCCTGGGTGCTATATTTGATCCAAGAGGCATTGTAGGGGGGAGTCCACTGGCAGAGAGGACACATTACCCATGTAAGGAGGAGGGAAGAGGACACAGAAAAGGAGGAAACTGATTTATTGGCAAAGGGGGCATCCCTGCTAGAGCCAAAAAATCAGGAGTGCCTAAGTGGCAGGTTTGAGCTGCAGAGATTGGTCGTCAACGAATCCTGACAGTCGAAGCTCTTGTCCTGGATGGAGCCGGAACCATGGGAGACCTTGGCCAAGACTTTTCGGGACCCCTCCTGGAGAGGCCGGATACTCCCAGGGCCAGAAAGAGAGGAGAGGAAGGGGTGGGTAAACGTCTCTCTAGCAGCTGAGTCTTAAAGGTGAGAGGACTAGGACTTTTGAAACTGCCCAAGGAAGGAGTCCCTGAGGGCCACCGTTGCCTTAAAGGCTGTGGTGAGGTGCTTTCCTCCCCGCAGGTGGGCAAAGAGATTTGCCAGACGATTATCAACATATTGCAAGAGGGTGGATTTGGGCACTGGGGGTGAAAATATTGGAGGTTGGAGGCCAAGGTTTGTCCAAAGAGGTGTGGACTATCTCAAAATCCCTGAGGAAGGACAGACCAGGTTAAAGGCAAAAAGATATCCTTTAAATCTATGACTGAGAAGTGGGTGGCAGTGTGGGGGATCTGAGACAGCAGAGTGTATGGGCTGGGAACCAAAGGATATATGGGCCTAAAGGAGGTGTTGATGAGACAGCTTTTTTAACTGCTAGTATGGGAGTATTGTAAAGGGAATGAGCAGGACGAAGGTACCCCTTGCTAAGAAGGTCCTGAATAATAGATTGTAGGCCCAGAAGAGCTTTTGTGGACAGGGGGTATTGAGCTTGATTGGGGAAGGTGTTAGGATCTTTGAGATGAATGTTAACTGGTGGGCAGGAAATGGTGGAGGGGGTGTGGGTATCCCATACAATTGGGTCAACCAGGTTAGTACGGTATTTCATGTCAGCCACACAAGTGGATCAGAATGGCCAGTCTTCTACCAAAAGGGCCAGAAAAGATGAATAGGCAAATTCTGGGGCCTGACTGATGCCAGGATCCCAGATGTTGATTGTTGTTTTGAATTTAAAGAGAATATCTCGGCTGAGCAAAGGAACTGGACATTGGGGCATAACTAGGAATGTCTGAGAGAATGGGAAGTTGTCTATGGAACAGAGTAATAGGGGAGTCTTTCTTAGATAATTGGTCTTTCCTCCTACCCCAACAATAGGAGAGATGGATGGCACTGTTTGCCCCCAGAATTCTGTCAGGACTGAGAAGGTAGCCCTGATGTCAAGGAGAAAGTCAACCTTGTGTCCATCCACCTGAATCTGCATCCTGGGTTCCTGTCTATTGATTGTTATGGCCGGGGACAAGGACCCAAGGCACCATCAATCGATTGCCATGCCAAGAAGGTCAGAGGGTTCCCTGGCCATAGGCCTCCTACAGGATCTGGGACAGTCAGAGCCCCAATGACCTTGTTGTTGACATTTAGGGCATGGAGTACGTGGAGTGCATGATGCGGGGCATGCCCTGGCCCAATGTCCCTCCTTGCCACACTTGAAGCAGGCACGGGGTGGGGGGGGGGTCGGTGATGGGCAGTGACCTGAGGAAGCACCCTGCAGGGTCTGGGCGGGCATAAAAACCTTAAAGGCTACCGCCAAGATCTCAGTCTGGGGGGTGGCAGAGCCTTATTCAAGCCCAGATGTCGGGGTAGCTCTGTGAGAGGAAATATGTCATAAGGACATGATGGAAATCTGGGGTTTGGGGATCTAGGTTACTGCTGAAGGGCTTTTATAAGCCAATCTAGAAATTCCGATGGGGTCTCTTATAATTTTTTGGAAATTGATGGCTTTATGTGCCGCTTTTTTTGAGCCCAGCAATAATACACGTGGAGAATCAGTCCCTACTCTGTATGCCAGCTTGTGTATTATAATCCCAGTTGGGAGTTTGATCTGGGGCAGCAAGTGGCCCCGGAAGGTGATTGGGATTAACTCGGTGAGTTTCATCTGCATGGGCTCTGGCAAGTTCCCAGATTCTGTTACGTTCCTCAAGAAGGAAAGTATTAGCCAATAACATATATGTGAGGCTATAAGCCTGGAGGACCCATTGAAACTCTCTTCTGTGGTGAATGAGCCCAACCTTAGCTCGAGTTGTGTGAGGTCATTCATAGGGAATGGGACATGTACCCGGATAATGACCTCAGGTCCAGCAACCTCTCTTAAGGGGGCCATGGTTTGTGGGACTAGGGAATGGGACCTAGTTTGGGGGGAACTAAAGGTGTTGGCCAAGTCAGAGGGAGCACCTGAGGGCTGGACAGAGCTGATAGGGGAGGTCGGTAGGGAGGGGGTTAATCTGCTGGATAGGTAGGGGTGAGAATGAAGAAGAGAAAAAGCCTCAACATAGGGAATCTCCTTCCACTTTTTCGAGCACTAGCAGAAGTTAAACAGATATCTGAGAATTGCGCGGTCTAGGGATCCTCCTGGATGCCATTGACTTTGATTGTCTAATTGATAGTAAGGCCAATCTTGTGTGCAGAATTTAATAAGGGTGAGTCTGCAGGGAGGGAAGAAGAGGCCCCCATAGTTCAGGAGAGGGACAAGGGTGGTTAAGAGAGAGAGAGAGAGAGAGAGAGAGAGAGAGAGGGAGGAGTGCCTGTTCTTCCACCCCTCAGGACCTTCTGCTCATGAAACAGGTTCCAGAGAGTCCACCGTGACCATGAAGGTCATGGTGGGGTGCGTTCTCTCCTCCAGATCGGGTGTCAGAGGTTTGCCGGACAATCACGGTCAAAGCCCATGCGTAGCCCGTCTGAAGTTGGATACCCAATAGGGGAACTCACCTACTGAAGAGCCAGTGTTGTGTGAGTAGCAGCAGCGCTTGAAAGAGTGGATGAGGATGGCAAGCCTTGAAAGAGGGGGCTCTCGAGCAGCAAGGCATTCCCATACTGGGTTTTGGCACCAATGAAAGAATGATCAAGGCTCGCCGTTGGAGAAAATGCCCATTTATTGAGGAACAGCTCTGCATATTTATAGAGCCAGGGGTGGTTTGACAGTTATGACAGTTTAATGGTTGAAGGGTTTGACAGTTGGCATGGGGTGCTTTTTGATTGGTGGGTAAGGATAATGTGAACCAGCAGGGCTAGTCTGATTGGTGGGTAAGGATCATGTGAGCCAGCAGTGCTCACCATTGGATGGCAGGATCATGTGAGCCATCAGGGCTCACCATTGGACGGCTCTTCTTGGGGGATAGGGAAATTAGTCTTTGGAGCCAGGGAAACTTCCAACAGAACCCACTTAAGAAAGTCTTGGGGCAGGACTAGACTGGGCCTTCACTGCACAGAGAAATGGCTGAGTTACTCAGTGATTTGCCTGATGAGCTAGTCATGCTGACAGCTCAGAGGAAGGGTTTGTTAAATGAAGATCGAAATTCTCAGCATCTCTGGAACATTGGCATAAACTTCTCAAGCAGATACTGTAAGGGACCAGCGAAACGTCAGAGGAAGAGACCACCAAGAGACCGTCTGATGCAACCGCAAAAGGGTTTATTTGGGGACCAGTATGCTGGGGCTCAGAGCTCACTAGAGCAAAGAGAGATAGAGCCCTGAGAACAGCTTAAGCAGAACTTATATACTTTCCTTGGAGAGGGCAGGGAGAGAAGTTACATTTTGTAGTTTGGCAGTTGGGGACAGCTAATTCTGGGAACAAGATTAGCAAACAGTGTTTTGTTAAGCATATAGAAAAATGGAGTGACAAGTACCTATTTTATTAACCTTTCAATACTATGAATATAAAAGTTCTGAGGTTCTGGGCACCGTCTTACATGCCTGTAATCTCAGCAATTTAGGAGGCTGATGCAGGAGGATTGTAAATTTCAAGCTAGCCTTAACAATTTAGCATATATGTCTCAAAATAAAAATTAAAAATATTTTAAAGGGATGGTGGTATGGCTCAGTGGTGGATCACTACTGGTTCAACTTTTTCTTCTATCAGACGCAGTGTCTCTGATTTGATATCTAGCTCCTTGATCCATTTTGAGTTAACTTTTGTGCATGGCGAGAGAAAGGGATTCAGTTTCATTTTGTTGCATATGGATTTCCAGTTTTCCCAGCACCATTTGTTGAAGATGCTATCCTTCCTCCATTGCATGCTTTTAGCCCCTTTATCAAATATAAGAAAGTTGTAATTTTGTGGATTGGTTTCTGTGTCCTCTATTCTATACCATTGGTCCACCTGCCTGTTTTGGTACCAGTACCACGCTGTTTTTGTTACTATTGCTTTGTAGTACAGTTTGAACTCTGGTATCACTATACCTCCAGATTCACACTTCCTGCTTAGAAGTGCTTTTGCTATTCTGGGTCTTTTGTTTTTCCATATGAATTTCATGATTGCTTTCTCTATTTCTACAAGAAATGCCGTTGGGATTTTAATTGGCATCGCATTAAACCTGTAGAGAACTTTGGGTAATATTGCCATTTTGATGATGTTAGTTCTGCCTATCCATGAACAGGGTACATTTTTCCATCTTCTAAGATCTTCGATCTCTCTCTTTAGGGTTCTGTAGTTTTCATTGTATAAATCTTTCACCTCTTTTGTTAGGTTGATTCCCAAGTATTTTATTTTCTTTGAGGATATTGTGAATGGAGTGGTTTTCCTCATTTCCGTTTCAGAAGATTTGTTGCTGATATACAGGAATGCCTTTGATTTATGCATGTTGATTTTATATCCTGCCACTTTGCTGAATTCATTTATTAATTCTAGCTGTTTCTTTGTAGACCCTTTTAGGTCTGTTAAATATATTATCATGTCATCCGCAAATAACGATAATTTAAGTTCTTCTTTTCCTATTTTTATGCCTTTAATTTCTTTTGTCTGTCTAATTGCTCTGGCTAGTATTTCAAGAACTAAATTGAATAGAAGTGGTGATAGAGGGCATCCCTGTCTTGTTCCAGATTTTAGAGGGAATGCCTTCAGTTTTTCTCCATTTGGGATGATGCTAGCCTGAGGTTTTAGCATATATAGCTTTAACAATGTTGAGGTAAGTTCCTGTTATCCCTAGTTTTTCTAGTGTTTTGAACATAAAGGGATGCTGTACTTTGTCAAATGCTTTTTCTGCATCTACCAAGATGATCATATAGTTCTTGTCTTTAAGTCTATTGATGTGGTGAATAGTATTTATTGATTTCCGTATATTGAACCAGCCTTGCATCCCAGGGATGAATCCTACTTGATCATGGTGCACAATTTTTTTGATATGCTTTTGTATTCGATTTGCCAGGATTTTATTGAGAATTTTTGCATCCAAGTTCATTAGAGATATTGGTCTGTAGTTTTCTTTCTTTGAAGTATTATTGTCTGGTTTTGGGATCAGGGTGATATTGGCCTCATATAATGAATTTGGAAGAGCTCCTTCTTTTTCTATTTCTTGAAATAGCTTGAAAAGTATTGGTATTAATTCTTCTTTGAAGGTTTTGTAAAACTCCGCTGTATACCCATCCAGTCCAGGGCTCTTTTTGGTTGGTAGTCTTTTGATGGCTTCTTCAATTTCTTCCTTTGTTATTGGTCTGTTTAAATTGTGTGTGTCTTCCTGGGCAGATCGTATGACTTAAGAAATTTATCGATATCTTCACTATCTTCTATTTTATTGGAATATAGGGTTTCAAAATACTTTCTAATTATCTTCTGTATTTCTGTAGTGTCTGTTGTGATATTGCCTTTTTCATCCTGTATGTTAGTAATTTGAGTTCTCTCTCTTCTTCTCTTCATTAGCATGCCTAAGGGCCTGTCGATCTTATTTATTTTTTCAAAGAACCAACTTTTAGTTTTTTCAATTGTTTCAATGGGTTTTTTTGTTTCAATTTCATTGATTTCTGCTCTAATTTTAATTATTTCTTGTCTTCTACTACATTTGCTGTTGTTTTGCTCTTCCTTTTCTAGGTTTTTGAGGTGTAGTGTGAGTTCATTTATTTGTTGTTTTTTTTTTCTTTTTTTGAGGAAAGAACTCCAAGAAATGAATTTCCCTCTTAAAACTGCTTTCATTGTGTCCCATAGATTCTGGTATGTTGTGTCTGTATTGTCATTTGTCTCTATGAATTTTTTTATCTCCTCTTTTATGTCTTCTGTAACCCATTGATCATTCAGTAACATATTGTTCATTTTCCATGTGATGTAGGATTTTTCCTTCCTTCTTTTATCATTGATTTCCAGTTTCATTCCATTATGATCAGATATGGTGCATGGTATTATCTCCACGCCTTTATATTTACTAAGAGTTGCCCTATGGCATAATATATGGTCTATCTTTGAGTAGGATCCATGTGCTGCTGAGAAGAACGTGTATCCACTTGATGATGGTTGATATATTCTATATATGTCGGTTAAGTCTAGGTTATTGATTGTGCTATTGAGTTCAATAGTTTCTTTATTCAGCTTTTGTCTAGAGGATCTGTCTAATGATGAGAGCGGTGTGTTGAAGTCACCCATAATTTTTGTGTTGTAGTCTATTTGACTCTTGAACTTGAGGAGAGTTTGTTTTATGAACGTTGCAGCTCCATTGTTTGGTGCATACAAATTGATAATTGTTATGTCTTGTTGGTGGATGGTTCCTTTTAACAGTATATAGTGTCCTTCTTCATCCCTTTTGATTAACTTAGGTTTGAAGTTGATTTTATTCGATATGAGTATGGCCACTCCTGCTTGCTTCCGAGGGCCATGTGAGTGATATGATTTTTCCCAACCTTTTACCTTCAGCCTGTGTATGTCTTTTCCTATCATATGAGTCTCCTGAAGGCAGCATATTGTTGGATTTGTTTTTTTGATCCAGGTTACTAGCCTATGTCTGTTGATTGGTGAATTTAGGCAATTAACATTTAAGGTTACAATTGAAATATGATTTGTACTTCCAGTCATGTTTATTTATTTATTTATTTTAGTTTGGCTAGTTTTTACTTTTTGGTTATTTTCCTCCCCCTTTACTGAGATACCTCCTGCTGTTAGTTTTGGGCACTATTTTTCAATTCCTTTTCTTGTATTATTTTGCTCAAAATGCTTTGCAGTGCTGGTTTTCTGGCTGCAAATTCTTTTAGCTTTTGTTTATCATGAAAGATTTTAATTTCATTATCAAATCTGAGGCTTAATTTTGCTGAATACAGTATTCTTGGTTGGAATCCATTATTTTTCAGGGTTTGAAATACATTGTTACAGGATCTTCTTGCTTTCAAAGTCTGTGATAAAAAATCAGTCGTTAACCTAATTGGTTTACCCCTGAATGTAATCTGCCTCCTTTCTCTCGTAGCTTTTAATATTCTCTCCTTATTCTGTATGTTGGCTTTCTTCATAATTATATGTCTTGGAGTTGGTCTATTATGGTTTTGAATGTTTGGGGTCCTGTAGGCTTCCAGGATTTGGCAATCCATTCCATCTTTCATCTCTGGGAAGTTTTCTAGAATTATTTCATTTAATAGGTTGTCCATTCCTTTGGTTTGAATCTCTATGCCTTCTTCTATCCCAATGACTCTCAAATTTGGTTTTTTTATGACATCCCATATCTCTTGATAGATTGCTCGTGGGATTTAAGCATCTTTTCTGTGTTGACTATATTCATTTCAAGTTGATAAACTTTGTCTTCATTATCTGATGTTCTGATTTCTACTTGATCTAGTCTATTTGTAATATTCTCATTTTAGTTTTTAATTTGGTTTATAGTTTCCTGCATTTCTAGGATTACTGTTTGATTTTTTTAAGATCTCTATCTCCTGGTAAAGCTTGTTCTTTGCCATTTGAATTTGTTTGTTTAATTCATTTTCAAAATATACTTTTATTGCTTGGACTTGCTGTCTCATGTCTTCTCTAATATTTCTTTCCATCTGAGTTAGGTATGCCTTGAGTTCTTTCCCTATCCCTGTTTCTGATGCTTCTAGGTCCTCCTGTAGATTTAAGTTGTCCTGCATTGTTTGTACTCCTTTTTTCCCTTGTTTTTTCATGATATTCACGCTACTTCCCAGCTCTATTTGATTGCTATGTTTCTGCTCTCTTCTATAAATTTGTTTTGGTTTTTTACATCTCTGTTGTCTCTCCTTTGTGTTGGTAGACTATGCTTGCTAAAGTGGATTCCGCTGGGAAGGAATTCCGACGGCCGAGCTCCAGTGACGTCACCTCTCTGCTATGGCAGGCCCCAGGCTCCTTACTGGGGTGTCCGAATGGAGGAGTGGGACTGGACTATCTCTGGTTGGTTTCAGCTCCCGGACGCCAGCAGCCAGGTGGTCTCTAGCCACCCAGTAGCGCTGACAGCCGGTGGGCGATCGGTCGCCAGTGGGCAGGCGGACTCCAGCCGCACAGTCGCACGGCAGCGGGTGATCTCTAGCCGCCCAGTCGCTGGGTTGGTCGCCAGCGGGCAGGCGGTTTCCAGCTGCCCAGTCGCGCAGGCAGCGGGCAGATGATCAGTCGCCGGTGGGCGTGCGGTCTTCAGCCGCCTAGTTGCACGGGCAGCGGGCTGGCTGTCGCCGGCGGGCGGGTGATCTCTAGCCGCCCTGTTGCTGGGTCAATGGGCCAGCTGTCGCAGGCTGGCGTGGGGTCTCCAGCCACCCAGTCGCAGGGGCAATGGGCCAGCTGTTGCTGGTGGGCGGGCAATTTCTAGCTGCCCAGTCGCGTGGTTGGTAGCCGGCGGGGGGCGGACTCCAGCCGCCCAGTCATGCGGGCCTGTCCTCTAGTCCCCTGGTTTCTCCTGCTAGTCCTGGTTTCTCCTGCTATACCAGATTTCCCCTGAGTGATGCCTCTCGGCAGTTCAAACTGTACTCTGGGCCTGCC
This sequence comes from Spermophilus citellus, assembly GCF_964194105.1. Classification (NCBI taxonomy): domain Eukaryota; kingdom Metazoa; phylum Chordata; class Mammalia; order Rodentia; family Sciuridae; genus Spermophilus; species Spermophilus citellus. The sequence continues at coordinate 89,107,736 of NC_138183.1, read as the reverse complement.
GTTTGTTGGGCGCGGAGGGTGGCTATTGAGAACCCCCCCGGCACTCTATTGTTTTGATTTTTTCCGCTTGTCCCTCCCCCGTGCTGGCAATACAGGTTTTGTTTTCCCCACTGATGGGAGGGGGAATTGAAGGTCGGGTGACTCTAGTTTTCCCCGAGTCTTTATGCAGGCTTGCTCTGATAATCCCTCCCCCAGAGAGCCTAGGAGAGATTTTATGCGAATTCCTGCTGTATGGGAGATGAGCTGAGTAACACGCACCTGTTTTGTTGTTGCGATCTGTTGGAGAGTGGTGGTGGTTACTTCAGCTCTCCAAGATGGTGGCCGCTGATTTCCTTGGTGGAGTCTCCGTTGTGCAGGATAGAACTGTCCCGCTTCCTTCCCCATCTGAAATCCCGAACTCAGCCCGGGGCTTCGTGAGTGCTCAGGCGGCAGGATTCCACAGAATCTGCAGCAATCTCCCTGCTTGCTGGTCGCTTCTCGGTGGCTCCCCGCCGTCTGTAGCCACGGGGCAGGCCGCGCGAATCAGTCAGCCCGGATCTCCGGTTGCACAGTTGGCTCGTGTATGAGACTCAATTACCGAACCTCGGTGCTGGAAATCCTTCCTCTAGGTTTCAGTGCACCCCCATTTTGCTGTAAGTTCCTAACAAGATAGTTTTTTGTCGTTCTAACTCATTATTTACCTGCGCAGTGGCGCGGTACACGGGGTGTGATGCACTCTATTCACGGCCATCTTGGGAATTTATATATATTATTTCTGAGATTGAAAATAATTATTCAAAGTAAAGGAAAGGGCACTGTTTCTCCTTAAGACACTATGACACTATTTTGGGAGGTCAATATGGGTCACACTCAGGTTGAGTAGTTTTACACATCTCTCAGGATGAGCTGGACTAGAGCTACCTAGATGCCTTTTCACAACTGAAATAAAGTACAGAAAACATAAAACAGTAATTTACTTTTGTGATGGAAGTTTTAAAAATACATCTTTCCTCAAATGTGCATGATTGCACTCACACTTATTTCTAGGGGAAAAGCGCCAAAGTGACAATAACCAAAGTCACTTTCATGACAGCCCAGAGGAAAAGTATTTAGAGATCTAGAATTTTCCTCATTGAAACATTCCCGAAGTGATTTCCTTTAAAAGAGGAGACACTTACTTATCAGCAATTGAGACATAGAAAAGAAAACAGGAAATCATTAATAATGTGAACAGACTAAGGTACTTTCTGTGGGCTGAAGGCAGAAACATCTAAGAGATACATAGCATAAGCAACATAAACAATTTTATTTTTTGGTACTAATCCATTAGAAATGTAAGATGAAACAAATAAGGCTGATTTTAACTATATTTTCCTTACATTTTACATTTGTTTCATACCAAGTCTTTAAAATCCAGTGTGATTTTTTATATACACATGTCAACATTAATGCTAAATTTTTATCAGGAATACTTGATCTGTATTTAGATTTCATAAAATGTGTAATTACAAAAGTAGATTCATAACCAAGTTGTTCCAAACATACTTAAATGTTTTCTAATCAATTAATCTAGTGTTTATTATTCAATTTAAACTTAAGTTAGTCAGAATTAAATTCAGGGCATCTGTCACACTAGTCACATTTCAAGTATTTAGCAACCACTTGTGGCTGGTGACTATTGCACTTATGACTCAAGGAAGGTACATGTTTCTTGGGATTTCAATTTAAAAAAATAAAAATCTGATTATCTTTGACCTTTAAGGATCTTACCATCAAGTGCATGCAATAAAACTAAAAGAAAGTAATCAACATTCGGGATGTTTCTCTGTAAGATTAGTAGTAAGGACTGGGAATGTGGCTCAGAGGTAATATTTGCCTACAACTGATGAGGCCCTGCACTCAATCCCCAGCACTCCCCTCCACCAAAAAAAAAAATAGTCAGTAGCAATATTTCCTTTTTTCATTCCTAATTTTAGTTATTTTTCTTTTTTCATCTCTTCTCCCTCCCTTGGGGCAGAGGTTTTTCTTTGTTGGGAAATTTATGATTACTGATTCAATATCCAGATTTTTTATAGGTCTGTTGAGATTTTTATTTCTTCTTGAGTCAGTTCAGGTAATGTGTCTGTTTTTGTGAAGTTGTCTATTTCATCCAGGTTATCTAATTTGTTGTCATATAATTATTCATGACATTCTCTCCCTCCCCCCACTCTTTTTTTTTTTTTTTTGTCAGTACTGGGGACTAAATCCAGGGCTGCTATACCACTGAGTTACATCCTTCCAGCCTTTTTATTTTTTATTTCAAGACAGAGTATCACTAAATAGCTGAGTCTGCCACAGACTTTCTTTTTTTTTATTAGTTGCTGGAGACAATACAATGATCTTGACATATCAATATATACATTTGATTCCAATAGGGTATGAATTCTCATTTTTCCATGTGTACAGATTGCAGGATCACCTTGGTTATACATCCACGTGTATACATACAGCAATCCTAGTGTCAGTTGTATTCTGCTGCCCTCCCTGTCTCCCCCTCCCCTCCCCTCCCCTCCCATCACTATTCTCTACCCATTCTAGTGTGACACTTATCTCTCTCTCGTTTTTTTTCTTCCCTTCCCCCTCACACCATCATATATGTATTTTGTGAACCCATGAGGGTCTCCTTCCGTCTTCTGTGCAATTCCCCTTCTCCCTCCCTTTCCCTCCCTCCTCTTTTCCTTGTTTCATTGTTGCCGCAGTCTGGCTGGGCACAATTCAGGAGCCACTTGTCAAAAGAAACTAACTTTATTTTTAGAACTACACAGGCCAAACAAAACAGCTCCTCAGGAAAAACCCTCAGAGCCCAACTGCCACCACTCGCTTCCCACAAGCCTCTCACACCCACACAAGCCTCTCTCCACCTCCCACAATCCTCCTGCTCTTGAAGCCAATTGGCTGAGTCACGTGGGCAGAGCCAAAAAAGTCCCCCAATGAGCAGCTCCGTGGTCTGAAAGGGCAGGGAAATAGCCCAATGAGCATCACCGCAGAGGAGCCAATCAGCTAGATGTTGCTGGGGCCGCTGTGAGCCAATCATCAGCTGGCAGTCTGAAAGGGCGGGGAAACAGCTCAATGAGCATCTCCAATGAGCATCAATGCAGAGGAGCCAATCAGCTAGATGTTGCTGGGGCCGCTGTGAGCCAATCATCAGCCGGCAGCTGGAAGTTTGCTGGCAGCTGGAAGTTTGCTGGGGCCCCTTTGGCTGTGGCTCTCAACAATGGTAATCTTCTTCTCATGCTCTTCCTTCCTACTCTGTTTTGAGTCACCTCCCTTATATCAGAGAAGACATTCGGCATTTGTTTTTTAGGGATTATGCTAACTTTGCTTAGCATAATCTGCTCTAGTGCCATCCATTTCCTTGCAAATGCCATGATTTTGTTATTTTATAATGCTGAGTAATATTCCATTGTGTATAAATGCCACATTTTTTAATCCATTCATCTGTTGAAGGGCATCTGGATTGGTTCCACTGTCTAGCTATTATGAATTGTGCTGCTATGAACATTGATGTAGCTGTGTCCCTGTAGTATGCTCTTTTTAAGTCTTTTGGATATAGTCTGAGAAGTGGAATAGCTGGGTCAAATGGTGGTTCCATTCCCAGATTTCCAAGGAATCTCCATACTACCCTTCAAATTGGCTGCACCAGTTTGCAGTCCCACCAGCAATGTACAAGTGTACCTTTTTCCCCACATCCTCGTCAGCACTTGTTATTGTTTGACTTCATAATGGCTGCCTTTCTTACTGGAGTGAGATTGTATCTTAGAGTGGTTTTAATTTGCATTTCTCTGATAGCTATAGATGGTGAGCATTTTTTGTGTGTGTGTACTTCTTGATTGATTGTATATCCATCCTCTTCTTGTGAAGTGTCTGTTTAGATCTTTGGCCATTTGTTGATTGGGTTATTTGTTTTTTTGTTGTTGTTGTTTAACTTTTTGAGTTCTTTGTATACTCTGGAGATTAGCACTCTATCTGAAATGTGAGGGGTAAAAATTTGTTCCCATGATGTAGGCTCCCTATTTACCTCACTTATTATTTCTCTTGCTGAGAAAAAACTTTTTAGTTTGAATATGTCCCATTTGTTGATTCTTGATTTTAACTCTTGTGCTATAGTTGTCCTATTAGGGAATTTGGAGCCCGACCCCACGAGATGGAGATTAGGGCCAACTTTTTCTTCTACCGGATGCAGAGTCTCTGGTTTGATTCCTAGCTCCTTGATCCATTTTGAGTTAACTTTTGTGCATGGTGAGAGAAAGGTATTCAATTTCATTTTGTTGAATATGGATTTCCAGTTTTCCCAGCACCATTTGTTGAAGATGCTATCCTTTCTCCATTGCATGCTTTTAGTACATTTTTCTAATATAAGGTAGTTGTAATTTTGTGGATTGGTCTCTGTGTCCTCTATTCTGTATCATTGGTCTACCTGCCTGTTTTGGTACCAGTACAATGCTGTTTTTGTTACTATTGCTCTAAAGTATAGTTTGAAATCTGGTATCGCTATACCACCTGTTTCACACTTCCTGCTTAAAATTGCTTTAGCTATTCTGAGTCTTTTATTTCTCCAGATGAATTTCATGATTGCTTTTTCTATATCTGTGAGGAATGCCATTGAGATTTTGATTGGCATTGCATTAAACCTGTAGAGTACTTTTCGTAGTATGGCCATTTTAATGATATTAATTCTGCCTATGCATGAGCAAGGTATATCTTTCCATCTTCTAAGGTCTTCTTCTATTTCCCTCTTTAGTGTTCTGTAGTTTTCATTGTAAAGGTCTTTTACCTCTTTTGTTAGGTTGATTCCCAAATATTTTTTTTTTAGTATATTGTGAATGGGGTGGTGGTCCTGATTTCCCTTTCAGAGGGTTCGTCACTGATATACAGGAATGCCTTAGACTTATGAGTGTTGATTTTATATCCCGCCACTTTGCTGAATTCATTTACTAGTTCTAGAAGTTTTTTGGTAGAACCTTTTGGGTCCATTAGGTACAGGATCATGTCATCTGCAAATAGTGCTATTTTTATGCCCTTAATTTCTATCGTCTATCTTATTGCTATGGCCAGGGTTTCGAGAACTATGTTGAATAGGAGTGGTGAGAAAGGGCATCCCTGTCTTGTTCCAGATTTTAGAGAGAATGCTTTCAATTTTTCTCCATTTAGAATGTTGCTAGCCTGAGGCTTAGCATAAATAGCTTTTACAATGGTGAGGTAAGTTCCTGTTATGCCTAGTTTTTCTAATGTTTTGAACATAAAGGGATGCTGTACTTTGTCAAATGCTTTTTCTGTGTCTATTGAGATGACCATATGGTTTTTATCTTTAAGTCTATTGATGTGGTGGATTACATTTATTGATTTCCATATATTGAACCAGCCTTGCATCCCAGGGATAAATACTACTTGATCATGGTGCACAATCTTTTTGATATATTTTTGTATCTGATTTGCCAGAATTTTATTGAGGATTTATGTATCTATGTTCATTAGAGATATTGGTCTGTAGTTTTCTTTCTTTGAAGTGTCCTTATCTGGTTTAGGAATCAGGGTGATGTTGGCCTCGTAGAATGAATTTGGAAGTACTCCCTCTTTTTCTATTTTGCAAAATAACTTGAGAAGTATCGGTATTAGTTCTTCTTTAAAGGTTTTGTAAAACTCTGCTGTATACCCATCCATTCCTGGGCTTTTCTTGGTTGGTATTCTTTTGATGGCTTCTTCTATTTCCTCAATTGATATTGGTCTTTTTAAGTTGTGTATATCCTCTTGACTCAATGTGGGCAGATCATATGACTTCAGAAATTTATTGGTGCATTCACTATCTTCTATTTTATTGGCATATAAGGTTCCAAAATAATTTCCAATTATCTTCTGCATTTCTGTAGTGTCTGTTGTGATATTGCCTTTTTCATCCCATTTGCTAGTAATTTGAGTTCTCTCTCCTCTTCGTTACCATAGCTAAGAGTCTCTCTATCTTATTTATTTTTTCGAAGAACAAACTTTTAGTTTTGTCAATTTTTTCAATTGTTTCTTTTATTTAAATTTCATTGATTTCAGCTCTGACTTTAATTATTTCTTGTCTTCTACTACATTCGCTGTTGTTTTGCTCTTCTTTTTCAAGGGCTTTGAGATGAAGTGTGAGATCATTTATTTGTTGGTTTTTCCTTTTTTTGAGGAATGAGCTCCAAGCAATGAATTTTCCTCTTAGAACAGCTTTCATTGTGTCCCATAGATTCTGATATGTTGTGTTTGTATTTTCATTTATCTCAATGAATTTTTAAATTTCTCCCTTGATGTCTTCTGTAACCCATTGATCATTCAGTAACATATTGTTCATTCTCCAAGTGATGCAGAGTTTTTCCCTTCTTCTTTTATCATTGATTTCCAGTTTCATTCCATTATGATCAGATAAGATGCATGGTATTATCTATACTCCTTTATAATTGCTAAGAGTTGCCCTATGGCATAATATATGGTCTAGATTTGAGAAAGATCCATGTGCTGCTGAGAAAAAAAAGTATATCTGCTTGCTGATGGTTGATATATCCTATATATGTCAGTTAAGTCTAGGTTATTAATTGTGTTATTGAGTTCTATAGTTTCTTTATTCAGCTTTTGTTTGGAAGATCTGTCCAGTGGTGAGAGAGGTGTATTGAAGTCACCCATAATTATTGTGTTGTGATCAATTTGTCCCTTGAACTTGAGGAGAGTTTGTTTTATGAACATAGCAGCACCATTGTTTGGGGAATATAAATTGATAATTTTTATGTCTTTTTGGTGAATGTTCCCTTTAACAGTATATAGTGTCCTTCTTTATCCCTTTTGATTAAAGTCGATTTTATTTGATATGAGTATAGACACCCCTGCTCACTTCCGAGGTCCATGTATGTGGTATAATTTTTTCCCAGCCTTTCACTGTCAGCCTGTGTGTGTCTTTTCCTATTAGATGAGTTTCCTGAAGGCAGCATATTGTTGGATCTGCTAGCCTATGTTGTTTAATTGGTGAGTTTAAGCCACTAACATTTAGAGTTACTATTGATATATGGTTTGTACTTCCAGTCATGTTTGTTTATTTATTTAATTATTTTTAAAATTTGGTTTGTTTTTCCTCTTTGATTAGTTTTTCATCCCCCCCATCTTTACTGAGGTACTTCCCACTGTTGTTTTTTGTTGTTGTTTTTCATTTCCTCTTCGTGTAGTGTTTTGCCCAAAATGCTTTGCAGTGCTGGTTTTCTGGATGTGAATTCTTTTAACTTTTGTTTATCATGGAAGATTTCTATTTCATTGTCAAATCTGAAGCTTAGTTTTGCTGGATACAAAATTCTTGGTTGGCACCCATTATCTTTCAGCGTTTGAAAAACGTTGTTCCAGGATCTTCTCGCTTTCAGTGTCTGTGATAAGAAACCCACTGTTAACCTAATTGGTTTACCCCTAAATGTAATATGCCTCCTTTCTCTTGTAGCTTTTAATATTCTCTCCTTGTTCTGTATGTTGGATATCTTCATAACAGTATGTCTTGGAGTTGGTCTATTGTGGTTCTGTTCTTCAGTGTCTTGTAGGCTTCTAGGATTTGTAAATCTGTTTCATTTTTCATGTCTGGAAAGTTTTCTAAAATTATTTCCTTTAACAGAATGCTCATTCCTTTGCTTTGGACCTCTATACCTTCCTCTATCCCAATGACTCTTAAATTTGTTTTTTTTTAAGATATCCCATATCTCTTGGATGTTTTGCTCATGATTTCTTACCAACCTTTCTGAGTTGACTAGACTCTTTTCGAGATGATATATTTTGTCTTCGTTGTCTAATGTTCTGTCTTCTACTTGGTATACTCTATTGGTGATACTTTCATTTGATTTTTTAATTTGGTTTATACTTTCTTTCATTTCTAGGATTTCTGTTTGGTTTTTTTTATAACCTCTATATCCCTGTAGAGTTGATCATTTGCTTTTTGAATTTGTTTGTCTAATTCATTGTCAAAGTGTTCTTTCATTGCTTGCATTTTCTGTCTAATGATCTCTTTAAGATTCCATTCCATCTGAGTCAGGTATGCCTTGAGTTCTTTATTTGACCACTTTTCTGATGTATCTAGCATCTCCTGTAAATTTAAGCTGTCCTGCATTGTTTGTGTTCCTTTTCTTCCTTTTGTTCATGGTGCTCACGTTTCTTTCCAGCTCTGTTTGACTGCTGTGTTATTATTTTCTCCTATAAATTTGTTTTAGTTTTGTATAGCTCCAAGATCTCTCCTTTGTGTTGGGAGACAATGTTTAGAGATGTTGGATTTAATTGTTATTTAAAGTAAATTCATTAGTTTCATTAAAGGCCTACAGATTTTGATGGCATATAGAGAATTAAGGTTTAAACTTAGGATTTTATGTTAAGGTCACTGTTTGGGAGAGGGGCTGAGTGTCACACACCTGTTCTGTCCCTGAATTTGCTGTGATGGGGTAATCTGTCGGAAGCTGGCAATGGTGACATCTGCTCCCCAATATGGTGGCTGCTGGCTCCTCCATGGGGCATCCGGTATGGAGGGCAGATCTGGACCATTTCTCTCCCCCATCTCAACCCCAGAACCCAGCCTGGAGCACTGTGAGGGCACAGTTGGCAGGACCCCACAGAATCCAATGCACCATTTCTCTGCGTTGCTGGCATGTCGGCGCACAGGCTCCGGCTGCACGGCGAGCCAATGATCAATCAGCCTGAATTTCCAGGCGCACGGTTCTTTTGCTAGTGATCCACGATCACTGATCCTCAGGTGTTGAAATTCTTCCTCTAGATTTCAGTGCACCCCAATTTTGCTGAACATTCCTAACAAGACAGCTTCCAGCCATTCTAAACTCACTAATCACCTGCGCAGTGACGTGGAACAGGTGTCGCATTCCATTCGCCGCCATCTTCCTGCAAAATCCTGCCACAGACTTTCCATCCTCCCTCCTCAGCCTCCTGAGCTGGAATTATAAACAAGTGCCACTGCACCCTAATTTCATAATATATTCTTAATATCCTTTTTATTTCTGTAAAGTTGGTAATAATGGCCCCACTTATATTTCTGATTTTAGTTTCTTTGATCTTCCTTTTTTCTTAGTCTAATAAATATTTGTCAATTTTGTTGTTTTGAAAGAATCAACTTTTATTTAATTTATCTCCACTCTAACCCTTATTATTTCCTTCCTTTGGTAGCTTTAGGTTTAGTTGGGCTGGAGCTACCTAGATGCCTTTTCACAAATGAAATAAAGTACAGAAAACTTAAATACCTTTTCTGTATTCTAATAGTGGAAATTTAGATTGTTGATTTGAGATGTTTCTTCTATGCTAACATAAACAATTACAATTTGAATTTCCCTCTAAGCACTACTTTAGCTTATACAAATTGGTATGGAATGTTTTCACTATTATCAAATTGTTTCCTAATTTCCCTTAGGATTTCTCCCTTAATCCACTGATTACTGAGGAGTGTGTTTAATGTCCACATGCCTTATAAATTTCTCCCAAGTGTCCATTATTCATTTCTAAATTTGATCCAATGTGATTAGTATATACTTATACCTTACACATCACCTCTTATCATTTAACTCATTAAAGATTACTTATAATACTCATACAATGTAAAATATGTATAAATAATAATATTCACTCTACTGTGTTGTTTAGTAAATAATGACAATAAAAAAGTCAGAACAGACACAATTTTTCCAAATATTTTTAATCCATTATAGGTTGAATCTATTGATTCAAAATTGATATATAGAGGAATGTATGTAAAATATCTTTCCTCACAATTCATTACTTCCTTCTTGTGATATATATTTTCTAGTATACCAATTTAATTCACTTGTTTTTTTTAATATTTCTTCACACTATTTTCTTGGAGGTTTTTTTGGGAAATTGCTATTAACATCACAACTTATGAATATCTCACTAGGATTAATACCATCTTAATTTCAGAAGAATATAAAAACTTAATACAGGTCCATTCTCCTCCCCTTCTTTATGATATTGACATAATTTTTATAACTATAAGTCCATTAATATATTCTTTTGATTATCACTTTATGCAATGGTGATTTTAGTCATATAGGAGAGAAAATGGGTTACAAAAATATTTACCTGCACACTTACCTTTGCTGATGTTCTTTAGGTCTTCATGTGGATTTGAGTTACCCTATTGGGTCCTTTCATTTCATTCTGAAGGTTTCCTTGCAGAGCAGGTCTGCTAGCAGTGAATTTCCTGTTTTTGTTTATCTGGTAATGTCTTCCAATTTTTAAAGAACTGTTTTGCTAATGTGGAGTTTTATATGTACCATTTTTCTTTAGTACTTTGAATATGAAATTTCCCACCCTTCTGGCCTTTGTGGTTTCATGAGACATCAGATGTTAAATTTATTGAGGAGCTATCATATATGATGAGTTGTTTCTATCTGGCAGCTCCTCAAGTTTTTCATCAAATTTGTGGACTTCTCAACAATTATTTCTTCAAATTTTCTTTCACCTTCTTCCCTCTCTCCTCTCCATCTGGAACTGCTGCTGTGCTTCTGTTATGCTTGATGGTGCCCCACAGTCTCAGAGCTTCTAATTCTCTTTATTTTTATTCCCTAGTAAAAATATTATTCTCATGCTTTTCTTTAGCTCTTTGAAAATGGTTCCCCTTGGGCTGGCGATGTGGCTCAAGTGGTAGTGCGCTTGCCTAGCGTGCGTGCGGCCCGGGTTTGATCCTCAGCACCACATACAAACGAAGATGTTGTGTCCGCTGAGAACTAAGAAAAAATAAATAAATGTTAAAATTCTCTCTCTCTCTGTCCCCCTCTCTCTCACTCTCTCTTTAAAAAAAAAGAAAATGGTTTCCCTTTAGTTTCCTTTAGTTTTTTTGACATAATTAAAATAGATGATTTCCTGTCTTTGTTTACACAAGTCCAACATTTAGGCCTCCTCCTGGACAGTATTCATTGACTGCTATTCTCATTTATATGGGCCATTCCTTCTTTGGATGAAAACTGTTATTCTCAAAATATACTGTGGGAGGGCTAGGATTGCAGCTCAGTGGTAAAGCACTTACCTAGCATGTGTGAGGCACTGGGTTCAATCCCCAGCACAATATAAAAATAAATTTTAAAAAAGGTATTGCATCCATCTACAACTAAAAAAAAAAATTTGAATATATTGTGGGAACTGTGGAAAATAAATTGTCCTCTATTTACTAGGGTTTATTTGTTTTTCCATTTGTTGCTTCTGATATGGTTGTTACTCTTAAGTTTGTTTAGTGACTTAACCACATAATTCTATGTGGACTGTATTCATCATCATGTGTTATGTGGAACATTCCCAGGAATTTCTGAAGCTATGGACATTTGATCCCCCAGCTTTTCCATTAAAATTTTGCTCAGCTTGTTGTTTGCTCCACCTTGTTATCACCATCTCAAGTACCTGCCTGTTAAACAATTGCCCTCAAGGAAATAGTACTATATGACCTCTGAGTCAGATGAAACAAAGACAAGCCTTGTGAGGAAGTCTTCCAAGGAACTTCAAGACAGGTCAAGACAGGCAATTTTCAGGGAACTGGACTTTAGAGCAACTCCAATCCCATTTTATCCCTCCATAGGCTGCTCGTTTTCATTCTGGTTGCAAACTTTTTTTTAAGACCTGTCTGGAAAAAGGAGAATGGAACTAGGGAAATTAAAGATACTACAGAGCTTGCTGTTCTGAGATCTGAATCATTTTATCTGAAAAAGTACTCTGAATTGGTGTAAGCCTTTGCTTTTTGTTTTTGGTTTGTTTGTTTTTCCCTAGAGTTCTGAAAAAGTAACTTTGACAGTTTTATCAGTGTGGTGAATGGTACTGGCCACATCTCTAGGTTGGAATGCACTGTTTGATGGGTCAGGGGTAGAGCAGGGCTGAGATTCTGAGGCCTACAGCAATCACTGCTGCCCTTTACCAGAAGCAGAGAAAGAATTTCATCATCTAATGATCACAGGAAAAATTTTTTAAAAAAAGGAAGAGGAGATTGAATACTGTTATTTCTACCATGAATATCCTAAAAGAGATGTTCTGATTCAAGAGACTTCTTTGGGGGCTCTGCATTTGGATTGCATGAGCTATGACTGGGTTTGTTATCCATATCTAGGTCCAAATGTATTTCCATGAAGATGTCATGACAGAAGTGATTGGGAACCCTTGATCAGCCATACGCCACCAGCTACAAATGGTTCACAAGGCAGTTTGTGCTATAAGCACATCTCTAGTCTGCAGAGGGTCATCTGCAGAGATGTTCAGAAAAATGCTCTGATCTCAGTTCGGACAGAACCAAGTTCCCAGGCTCTGGATTTATTGTTCACTTACTGATGACAGAATCTCCATTTGACAGCCCCTTAATTTAAAATGAGATAACTCGTCCCTGCTAATCCATCTCATTCACACACTGTTGATATTGAGTAGAGAAGCTGGGCCCTGAATGCTAGTTAACCTGCTAATTTATCAAACTGAAAAAAAAAGGTGACTGTATCTGTGATTTTATATAGAAAAGATCATTGTGAACATGAACTCCAAGTCTCTATTGTTCACAGAATTTGGAACTCTTACCTTAGGACTACAGATATAAGCAGACCCATGAGACCCATGTGACTGCAGCACAATTTTTGCTGACAGCCAGGATTCTGGGTCTTTGGTAAGATCTAACTCCACTCCATACATGGAGTAGGTGACTTATCTAAGCCCCTATAATAAGCTACTTTGATATGCTTACCACCTTTTCCTTTTTCTTGGAACAGAAAAAGAAAGGGAAAAAAGGAATAAAGAAAGAATGAAGAGGACAATATGCATGTCTGGTTCTTTGGAAATACATAAAGATAGTTTTATTAGGAAAGTCATGTGGGTCTCCTGTGAGTGTTCAGGAACAAAGTACATAATTACCAGGAATGGCTGAGTTAGAAAGCAAGGAAATGTACCTGAAGACTTCTCAATCTTCCCTCCGGCCTCCTCATCCTAAAAATTCAAAGTTTTGTTTTTTGTTTTTCATTTCCTCAAGTGCCAAATCTGTTTGACATAAAGTGTCATAGTTTTGATATATTGATTTAACAGAAATTTCTTGAGATCTGACATTGTGCCAGGCATTATGTTAGGAACTGGAAACAGGAAGCCACAGTTTGTTTAAAAATGAAACAATGGCAAACTATCATAACACAGCATCAGAAAGTGACCTCACCTAGTTTGGGAGGCCAGGGAATCATCATATTTTCCAAATATTCCAAATGAATACTTTATTTCTTCATATATTCAATAAATTATATTAAGCAACTACTACTCTGTGCCAGGTAGAAGGAAAATACTCATTTGGGAACAAAAGACATAATTGTTTAAGCTACCATGACAAGAACTATTTTCCACACTCCATTTTATGTGTTTAAATCAAGGTCTTGAATGGGAAGGTTGGAGAGGGATGAGCAGGAACACAGAGTGGGGAAGAGAGGGAGCCAGGAATGGAGGCCAGTTCTCCTGCTTTACCCCAAAGTACTTTGCCAATTGTAAAAACTTCCAAGAATCCAAAACTGATGATAAAGTTAGGTTTAAAACTAAATTTCTTCATGTATATCTAAAAAGAATAAATCTTTTTTAAAAAACTAAATTTCTGTACTCTATGGACTTGGAAAACTTCCAGAATAAACTAACCAGCCAGAGTAAGGAGGTATAACTAAAGTAATGGTATAAATTCCTCCATGAAACATGGCTGTTAATATGGAGTGTCATATTAACAACAATAGAAACAACCTGTTAATATGGAGTATCAACCATAGTCTGAAAGGGATCAGGACTGACAAAGCTGCACCCCTGTGCTCCCCGCAGGGGCTTTACCCTCTTGACCTGCTCAGCTTTAGAGAATACCAATGACCTGAGCTATGAAGTTCTACAGTTGTCCATGATGGGCCCTATTTCCCTATCAATGTCCTCCCCCTTTCAATTTTATCACTTTATATCTTTGTCAGGTTTTATTTTTCTAATTAAAGTTACTGAGTCCTGAGTTTCTCATCCACCATAATCTAGGTTCAGGTTCGGGAACATTTGCAGGGAGGAAGTGGGTGGGAGAAGACAGGTCAAATTTGTACAGCCAGACAAGTTTAAAAGGAAAAATTACTTAAATGAGGTCCAGGCCCATTTCCAGGCCCATCCAGATAAAGGAGATGGAGAGCAAAGGTCCAGTTAGTTACATGTTGAGCCGGAAGGGGATGGAGAGACAGGCTGCCAACAGAGACTTTTCTAGAAGCCAACAAACATTAGGCTTCCTGTTGGCCCATATTACCACTTCCTTGTTCCCTTGCAAAGCACAAGGCCTTCGTGTCAGAGAAGAGGAAGAAAGACCTAAGGGAGAAAGGGTTGAGAAAGCATTGGTGGGAGCAGGAGAGGCCCTCTGCTGTGCTACAATTACTGATTGTCTTGCACTTGGCTTAGACCTTGCCTGCAGGTAACAAGTGACCTTGTGGAGGGAAGACAGGAGCTTCTGAAATAGCTAGATGAAGGGGAGGGGTACAGCAGATGGGAAAGATCAGAGCAGCATACCAGGTATGAGGAGGGCAGGACATGGGTACTTCGGCATCCAGCTCAGTCAGACTGTCTGGATCTGCCGGGTCCACCATGCAAGCCTGTTAGAAGTTTCCAACTCCTCTCTGTTTCCTCACCTACACCACTAGTCTATGATGTAGGTCTACTAACACCCAGATCACAGACTACTGGTAAAGCAATGTAAAGCACTAGCACCCAGAAAATGCTTCAATATCAACAATGATTAATTAAACCTTTTAGTTGGGGGTGCTCTTTTGGTACAGGCCAAGCCCAACTGGAAATGAAAGTATGAAATCGGTCTCTTCTCACAGCAAACAGAGTGATCCGCTGTTGTGGAGCACAGGGAAGATGCTGCATGCAGCTTTGAGTTTTTATCATGTCAGCAGAACACAAACCTCAGGCCTGTTAAGTCCATGAAAGGCTTGGTGAACTTGGCTCCCGATGTCTGCATCTCATCAGAGAATTTTAGAGTTATTTTTCAAAGGTTTTCGGATATTTTTATTTGTTTCCTATTTAGACAAATGCTTAAAAAAAAAACAATTACTTACTGTAAATTTATTCCATGTGTTTCTGATTGATTTATATTTATTTAATCAGCACCTTTTTGAAAGAAGTGCTTAATGGCCAAGTTGGTTTTTAGAAATCCCTACAAAGCAACTTTTTCCCAATATAGACTTTAGGTCAAGTTTATGAATGTGCAGGAAGATTCCAAATTGTCAAACTGTATAAACCAGTGATTACAGAAGAAAAAGCGGTTTTCAACAGCTTAAGGACAATTTAAGATGTTCCAAGATGAAGATATCGTTAATAATGATCAATGTTTCTTGACACTATCTTTATTTCTCTCCCTCTCTTTTTCACCTTATTATTTTGTATAATTAAATAACCAGTTGTATTATTTAGGGCTGAAACAGTTTCTCCTAAAAAGCCCTGAGAATAGGGACCATATATGTGATTCTCAGCACCCTGCCCAGTGTCTATCCCATAGTAAGTGCACAATACATATTTATTGGAAGAATAAACAGGAAAGCCTACCACAGAGCCATAAGGAGCTGTATGTAACATTTAAGGAGTAGAAAAAGCAGCTACTGTTATGGCAAGATTGCAATAAATCACTGAGTCAATCTTAAAACAGAAGATGGAACCATCTTTATTCACCAGCTGGTGGACCAACAGGCAGGTTGCAAGTCTACACACTTCAACCCCCTCCAGGGGTTAGAGTACAATTTTTAAAGCATGGCAGTACATTAATCGTAAGTGGCTGTTTCTATGATTCTAAACAATAAACTGATCTTAATGTCTAAAATCATAAGCCAGAGGGAAAGTGGGTCAAAATGACCCTAGTTACTAATGTCTAGACAATCATTAACATTCTATCAAGTACACAATATAAGAATAGAAGGAATAATTTTGCCATTTTATTTTGTCATTATGTTATGCTAAGCAATTGTTGGTAGGTACACTGGCAGGGTTGTCCCGAGGGAGAAGTGTTTCTTATATGATATGGAGTTTCAGGGCAAAACAGAGTCTGTCTGGTCATTGCCTATATAGGCTGACCCATAACACTACAGCCCAGGAAAGAGAGATAAGCAGTCTAGGTGGTGGGAGGAACCTAGCAAAGTGAGACCAGTGAAGTGGGAATACAGAGGTGGTCTACTGTGCATGATAAAAACTGGATTAGCAACATGGAAACCACTGATCTTGGCAAGAGTGATATCCACAGAATGGTAGGAGTGGGAACCAAATGGGAAAGAGTTGAAGAGTTAATTTAAGGCAAGAAAATGGAAGCAATAAGTACAGATAGAAGATTGATTTTAAAAAATAGGGGGGGGAGGGGCAAGCAGAAAAAATCAAAACCATAGAGTGCCAGGGATCCCAAAAGCCAACGGTGTGACCCCGGAGATCCAGGCTGTCTGATACGCGCGGCCTGCCCCAAGGCTACAGAAGGCGTGGCGCCCCAGAGAAGGGGTTAACTAGTCAGCAGGGAATTAAGTGGCTGCGACACGGTGGTATCCCACCAGCCAAGCCCAAGCCCGCACTGACCCCCGGGCTGAGTTCGGGATTGCTGATGGGGACAGAAGCGGTACAGCCCCTCCCCCCACAAGGGACACTCCACTAAGGTAACCAGCGGCCACCATCTTGGAGAGCTGAAGTATCCACCGCCACTCTCCGACAGATTGCAACAACAAACAGGTGTGTGTCACCCAGCTCAGCCCCCATACATAGGGGGATTTCGCATAAAATCTCTCCTAGACTTTCAGGGGGAGGGACTATCAGAGTGAGCCTGCATAAAGACTAAAAGAGAGCTAGAGGCACCTGACCCCCAACCCCCCCTCCCATCAGCGGCCAAAACAAAACCTGTCTAGCCAGCGCTGGGGGAGGAGCAAGCAGAAAAAATCAAAACCATAGAGTGCCGGGGATCCCAAAAGCCAACGGTGTGACCCCGGAGATCCAGGCTGTCTGATACGCGCGGCCTGTCCCAAGGCTACAGAAGGCGTGGCGCCCCAGAGAAGGGGTTAACTAGTCAGCAGGGAATTAAGTGGCTGCGACACGGTGGTATCCCACCAGCCAAGCCCAAGCCCGCACTGACCCCCGGGCTGAGTTCGGGATTGCTGACGGGGACGGAAGCGGTACAGCCCCTCCCCCCACAAGGGACACTCCACTAAGGTAACCAGCGGCCACAATCTTGGAGAGCTGAAGTATCCACCGCCACTCTCCGACAGATTGCAACAACAAAACAGGCACAGAGTACAGTTTGAACTGCCGAGAATCATCACTGAGGGGAAATCTGGTCTAGCAGGAGAAACCAAGGCTAGCAGGAGAAACCAGGAGCCTAGAGGCAACGCCCTCGCGACTGGGCAGCTGTAAACTGCAAGCCAGCCGGCGACAGTTCACCCACTGCCCGCGTAACTGGGCGGTAGGAGAACGCCCTCTCGCTGGTGAAGGATCACCTGCCCGCGGCCTGTGATACTGGGCGGCTGGAGTCTACCCGCCTGCCACGACCGGGAGCTGAAACCACACAGAGACAGTCCAGTCACACCCCCCCATTAGGGCACCCCGGCAAGGAGACTGGGGCCCGTCATAGCAGAGTAGTGTCGTCACTGGAGCTCGAACGTCGGAATTCCTTCCCAGCGGAATCCACGTTAGCAGTCATACTTCAACAACACAAAGGAGAGACATCAGAGTAATACAGAAACAAAACAAATCTATAGAGGAGAGCAGAAACACGACAATCAAAAAGAGCTGGAAAGTAACGTGGACAACATGAGAAAACAAGGGAAAAAAAGATTACAAACAATGCAAGACTACTCAATTCTACAGGAGGACATAGAAACTTCAGAAACAGGTATAGGGAAAGAACTCAAGGCATACCTAACTCGAGTGGAAAGGAATATTAGAGAAGACATGAGACAGCAAGTCCAAGAAATAAAAATATATTTTGAAAATGAATTAAACAAACAAATTCAAATGGCAAAGAACGAGCTCTACCAGGAGATAGAGATCTTAAAAAAAAATCAAACAATAATCCTAGAATTACAGGAAACTATAAACCAAATTAAAAACTCAAACGAGAATATTACAAATAGACTTGATCAAGTAGAAGTCAGAACATCAGATAATGAAGACAAGGTTTATCAACTTGAAAAGAATATAGTCAACACAGAAAAGATGCTTAAATCCCACGAGCAATCTATTCAAGAGATATGGGATGTCATAAAAAAAACCAAATCTGAGAGTCATAGGGATAGAAGAAGGCACAGAGATTCAAACCAAAGGAATGAACAGCATATTAAATGAAATAATTCTAGAAAACTTCCCAGAGATGAAAGATGGAATGGATTGCCAAATCCTGGAAGCCTACAGGACCCCAAACATTCAAAACCATAATAGACCAACCCCAAGACATATAATTATGAAGATAGCCAACGTACAGAACAAGGAGAGAATATTAAAAGCTACGAGAGAAAAGAGGCAGATTACTTTCAGGGGTAAACCAATTAGGTTAACGACAGATTTCTCATCACAAACTTTGAAAGCGAGAAGATCCTGGAATAATGTATTTCAAACGCTGAAAAATAATGGATTCCAACCAAGAATACTATATCCAGCAAAATTGAGCTTCAAATTTGACAATGAAATTAAAATCTTTCACGATAAACAAAAGCTAAAAGAATTTGCAGCAAGAAAACCAGCTCTGCAAAGCATTTTGAACAAAACACTACAAGAAGAGGATGTGAAAAATAGTGCCCAAAACTAACAGCAGGAAGTATCTCAGTAAAGGGGAAGGAAAATAACCAAAAATCAAAACTAACCAAACTAAAATAAATAAATAAAGAAGCATGACTGGAAATACAAATCATATCTCAATTGTAACCTTAAATGTTAATGGCCTAAACTCACCAATCAAGAGACATAGGCTAGTAACCTGGATCAAAAAAACAAATCCAACAATATGCTGCCTTCAGGAGACTCATATGATAGGAAAAGACATACACAGGCTGAAGGTAAAAGGTTGGGAAAAATCATACCACTCACATGGCCCTCGGAAGCAAGCAGGAGTGGCCATACTCATATCGAATAACATCAACTTCAAACCTAAGTTAATCAAGAAGGATAAAGAAGGTCACTATATACTGTTAAAAGGAACCATCCACCAACAAGACATAACAATCATCAATTTGTATGCACCTAACAATGGAGCTGCAACGTTCATAAAACAAACTCTCCTCAAGTTCAAGAGTCAAATAGACCACAACACAATAATTATGGGTGACTTCAACACACCGCTCTTGCCATTAGACAGATCCTCTAGACAAAAACTGAATAAAGAAACTATAAAACTCAACAGCACAATCAATAACCTAGACTTAACCGACATATATAGAATATATCAACCATCATCAAGTGGATATACGTTCTTCTCAGCAGCACATGGATCCTACTCAAAGATAGACCATATATTATGTCATAAGACAACTCTTAGTAAATATAAAGGCGTGGAGATAATACCATGCACCATATCTGACCATAATGGAATGAAATTGGAAATCAATGATAAAAGAAGGAAGGAAAAATCCTACATCACATGGAAAATGAACAATATGTTATTGAATGATCAATGGGTTATAGAAGACATAAAGGAGGAGATGAAAAAATTCTTAGAGTCAAATGATAACACAGACACAACATACCGGAATTTATGGGACACAATGAAAGCAGTTTTAAGAGGGAAATTCATTTCTTGGAGTTCTTACCTCAAAAAAAGAAAAAACCAACAAATAAATGAACTCACACAACACCTCAAAAATCTAGAAAAGGAAGAGCAAAACAACAGCAAATGTAGTAGAAGACAAGAAATAATTAAAATTAGAGCAGAAATCAACGAAATTGAAACAAAAGAAACCATTGAAAAAATAGATAAAACTAAAAGTTGGTTCTTTGAAAAAATAAATAAGATATACAAGCCCTTAGCCATGCTAACGAAAAGAAGAAGAGAGAGAACTCAAATTACTAACATACGGGATGAAAAAGGCAATATCACAACAGACACTACAGAAATACAGAAGATAATTAGAAAGTATTTTGAAACCCTATATTCCAATAAAATAGAAGATAACGAAGATATCGATAAATTTCTTAAGGCATATGAATTGCCCAGATTGAGACAGGAAGACACACACAATTTAAACAGACCAATAACAAAAGAAGAAATAGAAGAAGCCATCAAAAGACTACCAACTAAGAAAAGCCCTGGACCAGATGGGTATACAGCGGAGTTCTACAAAACCTTCAAAGAAGAATTAATACCAATACTTTTCAAGCTATTTCAAGAAATAGAAAAAGAAGGAGCTCTTCCAAATTCATTCTATGAGGCCAACATCACTTTGATCCCAAAACCAGACAAAGATACTTCAAAGAAAGAAAACTACAGACCAATATCTCTAATGAACTTGGATGCAAAAATTCTCAATAAAATTCTGGCGAATCGAATACAAAAACATATCAGAAAACTTGTGCACCATGATCAAGTAGGATTCATTCCTGGGATGCAAGGATGGTTCAATATACGGAAATCAATAAATGCTATTCACCACATCAATAGACTTAAAGACAAGAACCACATGATCATCTCAATGGATGCAGAGAAAGCATTTGACAAAGTACAGCATCCCTTTATGTTCAAAACACTAGAAAAACTAGGGATAACAGGAACTTACCTCAACATTGTAAAAGCTATCTATGCTAAGCCTCAGGCTAGCATCATTCTGAATGGAGAAAAATTGAAGGCATTCCCTCTAAAATCTGGAACAAGACAGGGATGCCCTCTATCACCACTTCTATTCAATTTAGTTCTCGAAGTACTAGCCAGAGCAATTAGACAGACAAAAGAAATTAAAGGCATAAAAATAGGAAAAGAAGAAATTAAACTATCGCTATTTGCGGATGACATGATAATATACTTAACAGACCCAAAAGAGTCTACAAAGAAGCTGCTAGAGTTAATAAATGAATTCAGCAAAGTGGCAGGTTATAAAATCAACACACATAAATCAAAGGCATTCCTATATATCAGCAACAAAACTTCTGAAATGGAAATAAGGAAAACCACTCCATTCACAATATCCTCAAAGAAAATAAGATACTTGGGAATCAACCTAACAAAAGAGGTGAAAGATTTATACAATGAAAACTACAGAACCCTAAAGAGAGAGATAGAAGAAGATCTCAGAAGATGGAAAAATGTACCCTGTTCATGGATAGGCAGAACTAACATCATCAAAATGGCGATATTACCCAAAGTTCTCTATAGGTTTAATGCGATGCCAATCAAAATACCAACGGCATTTCTTGTAGAAATAGACAAAGCAATCATGAAATTCATATGGAAAAACAAAAGACCCAGAATAGCAAAAGCAATTCTAAGCAGGAAGTGTGAATCTGGAGGTATAGCGATACCAGAGGTCAAACTGTACTACAAAGCAATAGTAACAAAAACAGCATGTTACTGGTACCAAAACAGGCGGGTGGACCAATGGTACAGAATAGAAGACACAGAGACTAATCCACAAAGTTACAACTATCTTATATTTGATAAAGGGGCTAAAAGCATGCAATGGAGGAAGGATAGCATCTTCAACAAATGGTGCTGGGAAAATTGGAAATCCATATGCAACAAAATGAAATTGAATCCCTTTCTCTCGCCATCCACAAAAATTAACTCAAAATGGATCAGGGAGCTAGATATCAAATCAGAGACACTGCGTCTGATAGAAGAAAAAGTTGGCTACGATCTACAAATTGTGGGGTCGGGCTCCAAATTCCTTAATAGGACACCCATAGCCCAAGAGTTAACAACAAGAATAAACAAATGGGACTTACTTAAACTAAAAAGTTTTTTCTCAGCAAGAGAAACAATAAAAGAGGTAAATAGAGAGCCTACATCCTGGGAACAAATCTTTACCCCCCATACCTCTGATAGAGCCCTAATATCCAGAATGTACAAAGAACTCAAAAAATTAAACAATAAGATAACAAATAACCCAATTAACAAATGGGCCAAGGACCTCAACAGACACTTCTCAGAGGAGGACATACAATCAATCAACAAGTTCTTGAAAAAATGCTCACCATCTCTAGCAGTCAGAGAAATGCAAATCAAAACCACCCTAAGATACCATCTCACTCCAGTAAGATTGGCAGCCATTATGAAGTCAAACAACAACAAGTGTTGGCGGGGATGTGGGGAAAAAGGTACACTTGTACACTGCTGGTGGGGCTGCAAAATGGTGAGGCCAATTTGGAAAGCAATATGGAGATTCCTGGGAAAGCTGGGAATGGAACCACCATTTGACCCAGCTATTGCACTTCTCGGACTATTCCCTGAGGACCTTAAAAGAGCGCACTATAGGGATACGGCTGCATCAATGATTATAGCGGCACAATTCACAATAGCTAGACTGTGGAACCAACCTAGATGCCCTTCAATAGATGAATGGATAAAAAAAATGTGGCACCTATACACAATGGAGTATTATGCAGCACTAAGAAATGACAAAATCATAGAATTTGCAGGGAAATGGATGGCATTAGAGCAGATTATGCTAAGTGAAGCTAGCCAAGCCCTAAAAAACAAATGCCAAATGTCTGCTTTGATATAAAGAGAACAACTAAGAACAGAACAGGAAGGAAGAGCATGTGGAAAAGACTACAGTAAACAAAGACGAATGGGGGGAGAGAAACGGAGAGAGAAGGGAAAGCATATGGAAATGGTAGGAGACCTTCAAGGATACATAAAATTATAAGAGGCTATGAGGGGCAAGGGGGAGGGAAAAAAAGGGAAAGAATTGAACAACAGCAGGGGAGGTAGAGAGGGAAGATGGGAGGGGAGGGGAGGGGAGGGGGGATAGTAGGGGATAGGAAAGGTAGCAGAATACAACAGACACTAATATGGCATTATGTAAAAATGTGAATATGTAACAGATGTGATTCTGCAATCTATATTTGGGGTGAAAATGGGAGTTCAAAACACAATTTGAGTCTAATGTATGAAAGATGATATATCATGAGCTATGTAATGCTTTAAATAATCAATTAAAAAATTAAAAATAAATAAATAAATAAATAAATAAAATAAAAAAATATATATTTTTGTAGTTGTTGATAGACCTTTATTTTATTTATTCATACATAGTGCTGAGAATTGAACCCAGTGCCTCACACATGTCAGGCAAGTGCACTACACTGAGCCCCAGCCCCAGCCCCAAGAAGACTGATTTGTAATGGGAGGAGAAAGGATGCTTATCTATGAATTCTAGGCTTCATTTGGGGCAATCAAAAATTGATGATGATGGAAATATTAGAGAATCAAGGGAGAGAGTGTCTTAGTCCATTTTGTGCTAATATGACAATATCAGAGATGGGGTAACTTATAAAGAATAGAAATGTATTTCTTACAGTTCTGGAGGCTGAGAAGCCCAGTATCAAGTTGCTGACATCTTGCTAAATCCTCCCATGGTTCATCCCATGGCAGAAGGAGACAGGGTGTGAGAACAAGAGGAGACTGAGCTCACTTTTATAACAAACCTACTCTCTCAATAAACAGCCCCCTCCAGCCAAGACAGCATTAATCCACTCACAAAGGCAGAGCCCTTGAAGGCCTCACCTCCCAAAATCGTTGCCTTGGGGATTAAGTTGTAACACATGAACTTCAGGGGACACATTCAAATCATAGCCAAAAGGTTAGCCAATAATCTGTGAGAAAGTATGGAGAGCTATGGCTGACTCAGAGTGAGGAGCAAGGGCATGATCACATTGTTACTCTTAGGACCAGGTTCTCCAAGAGTGAATTTAGGTTTCTCTAGTTTTCTCCCTTCAAAATGCCTTATAAAAGTTCTCATGAGAGCATCTTCCTCTAGTCCAAATATATAGCCTATGCCACATACTATCAAAAACAAATGGGCAGCACAAATGTCAACCTACAGTAAGAATGAAAGATGACACTATAGGAGCAATGGGCAGCTTGTCCTCTGGTAGAAAATTCTGCATTTATATGACTTTTAGCTATCTCCTGTCTAGGGACACCCTATATACACAGAAGATTTTTTTTTGTCTAGACAATCATTAACATTCTAATTGGTTAGGGTACATTGCACCCTAACCATTTAGAAGGGGTGGGGTGAGGACTGGGGATTGAACCCATGGGGGATTTACTATTGAACTATATCCCCAGCCCTTTTTATTTTTTATTTTGAAACAGGGTCTCATTAAATTTCTGAGGCTGGCCTTGAACTTTCCATCCTCCTACCTCAGGCTCCTGAGCCCCACAGCTCTGACTTGCTATGGAAGAAATGTTCAAAAACAGTCATTTGGAAACATTTAACTCAGATCTTTTATTTTTCTCCTCAGATGTCAAAAAAGAACAAAGCTAGACATTAACATCAGTTTAAGCAATGAGGACAGATTTCCACTCAGAAACAAACTATTGCAATAGGAAAGAGTGCCCAGCGCAAACCAAGCTCAACTTGTGCAGAGGTGAATGGACCTTTTAAAGGGAGAATGAGGGAACAGAAAAGGGGTGAGCATCCAGTCCTAGTGAAGTGGATGCTGCAAAAAGCATGAAGGAGCAGGGGATTGGTCAGTGTGAAACCCACTGAAAGTCCTAACTGCAATTTACAGGAAGTTAGGTTCCTATCTGCCCACACAGACTAGGGGCAAGAGAGTTACCTTCATGAATATTTTCATTGCAAAGAGTCTTGAAGACAGTTCTGGGTGGGAGAAGATTTACATCTCAAAGGAGCAGAGAAAGGCTCTATAAAGGTAAGCTATCCAAAGTAACTGATCTGAGGAGGCGTTCTGGAGCTTATCTGCCTCTGTCAAGGTTCAGAGCAGGAGCAAGTAAATTCTCCAGGCAGCATTGGGCATTCTAGACAGGTGTTTCCAGGGGATCCAGGGCCTAGCCTTGAGCTTTTAGAAACTGTGCCAGTATTTCTGGAAGCCTCTTACTGTGGGAGGGTGGACCTCTGTCTCGTTGTCCTGAGAGTCTACAATTTTTAAAGGTTGAGATTGAGGCCTAAAATGAGAAAAGGACCTAGAAGAGCCTAGAAGAGCCTAACTAGTGTTTGGTCATGGAAGGAGTCATTGCCATTAACCATTTCCAAATACAAGATCACACTAGGGTACACACACCTACGTGCACAAACCCTCACCTCTGACTACCTAGTTAATCCACCAGTCTGGAGCTCCTTCAAAAGAGTGGCTGACTGTTCCTTCAACAACCAAAAACAAAATTAACATTGATTCAATAATAATATGCTGTTCATGATACAATTCCTATGTGTCCAAAATATCTTATACGACTTTTAAAAAGTCCTTGGTTATGCTTCTTGTGTCTCTTGCAGTTATACCATTCTCCAACATCAGTTTGTTTTTGTTGTTCATAATGCTGGCTTTTTTTTTTCTTTTTCTGGTACTGGGGACTGAACCTATGGGTGTTCTACCACAGAGCTACTTCCCCAGCCCTTTTTATTTTAGTTTGAGACTCTCTCACTAAGTTGCCCAGGCTGGACTTGAACTTGCAATCCTTCTGCCTTAGCCTCCCGATTTGCTGAGATTACAGGCATGCACCACTGAGCCCGGCAGACACTGGCATTTTGAATGGTTCAGGTTAAATACCTTAATGTAAAATCTCATTTTCAGCATTTGGTTGTTTCCATGGAATTCAATTCAAATACAACATTTGTTTTGGGGTTGCTGTTTTAGTTTTTTTTTTTTTTTTTTTTGGTTTGTTTGTTTTCTTTCATATGGTATTGTTGATTGAATACAGCCATGCTCTGTTGCTGAGCTATATCCCAATCTTTTTTATTTTTTATTTTGAAACAGGTCTCCCTAAACTGCTCAGGCTGGCCTCAAATTTGGGGTCCTCCTGCCTCAGCCTCTTGAGTTGCTGTGATTACAATCATGCCCCACTGGGCCCAGACAGATCCAACATTTGTGACATCTCATACATGAGGGTGTATATTTTTAATTGCATTCACATCAGAAGGCACAGAATGTCAATTTGTCCCCATTGGTGTTGACTTGGTTAGGGTGGGGCAGATCACTCCATTATAATGGGACATTTTTCTCTTTTGATTAGCAAGTAATCTGAGAAGTAAACAGTTCAAGACTATGAACATGCAGTTCCCCAGCACAAGCCATCCAATTGTTTTAGCATCTATTGAGGACCTTTTCCTGATTCAATTAGTACTAGGAGTTACAAAATGGTGATTTTATTCCTTCAATATTCATTAACTTAAATTCATCTGATAAGAATAGATTTCCCTGCTTTCTTTTCGCCTAAATACATACATACATACATACATGCATACATACATATACATACACCAAAGACTTGATGACCTACACAACAGGAATTTC
The DNA here is from genome assembly GCF_964194105.1 of Spermophilus citellus. Classification (NCBI taxonomy): domain Eukaryota; kingdom Metazoa; phylum Chordata; class Mammalia; order Rodentia; family Sciuridae; genus Spermophilus; species Spermophilus citellus. The sequence continues at coordinate 89,081,276 of NC_138183.1, read as the reverse complement.
TCACAGTTCTGAGGCTGGGAAGTCTGAGTTCAAGGTGGCAGCAAGGTAGATTTCATTCCCAGGCCACTCCACCTGGCCTGTAGGCTACCTATTTCTCACAAGGGGAGAGAGGGAGAAAGAGAGAGAGAATATACTCACATTTATTCTTATAAGGTCACTAATCCTCTCAGATTAGGATTGATCTTTACAAGTTCATTTAATCTTTTTAAAAAATCTTTATTTTTTTAATTTGACCTCATTTCATCTCTGTAAAGTTCCTCTTTTCAAGTTCAGCTACATTGGGGGTTCAGGGCCTCAACACATGAATTTTAAAGTGACTTTCAGTTCCTAATATGGACTATCATTGTCTTTTGTTTAGTATTTTATAATTCAACTGCCAACATTATTTACTTCTTCCAACATTTTATTATAAAAGTTTCCAAATATTGAAAAAAATTCATAGTGAGCACTGATATACACACCCTCTCTGCTCTACAATTAACATTTCACTATACTTGCTTTATTGTGATTTTTAATTTGGGATCCAGTTGTCTTAAATTTGGCTAGTGATGTAAGACTACTTTGTGACAAGGACTGACTTTATTGGACATAACCACCCTAGATAATAGATGAAGCAAACTTTTTTTAATTGAGGTTATGATTTAGCATATTAATACTTTTAATCAGGTACCTGCTTATAGAGCAATAGCCTACTAGAATGGGAAGTGGGGTGCAGGGGAGGGCCTTCACCTCCTCTGTCTGACAACCCTGAGGAAATGGAGCCACCAAGTGGCCACTGTGCACAGAACCACGCGGGGGCCTCCAGGAGCCTCCAGAATGAGGATCAAGCTGTGCATTTCAACTTCTATACATAACCAGGACTCACGCCTTCCAGTGGGAAAGAAACAACCACTTTTAGAAAAGTCAGGACATCATCTTTCAGACAATTAAGCAGAATGCTTAAGACATTTATTTGCCACTATTTCAAGAATCTAAATGACCGCAATGCAAATGAACACAATGTCAAAGCCTTTACTCCTGGGTAAGTTTTTGTTGGTTTGTTTGTTTGGGGTCTTTTTGTTTGTTTGAATTTGGGTTTTTTGAGGGTTCTTTTTTTTTTCTTTTGCTTGCTTGGTTGGTTTCTAATGGGATTAAATGAGCAGGTGTTTTACTACTGAGTGACTTCCTCAGTTCTTTTCATTTTTTAATTTTGAGTCAGGGTCTTACTAAGTTCCTGAGGGTCCCACTCACTAAGTTGCCCAGGCTGGCCTTGAACTTTCAATCCTTCTGCCTCAGCCTCTCAAGTCTCTAGGATTACAAACCTGTGCCACTATGCTCTTGGTACCAGGGATTGAATCCAGGAGCACTCAACCATTGAGCCACATTCCCAGCCCTTTTTCATTTTTTATTAGAGACAGGGTCTCACTAATTTGCTTAAGGCCTCGATAAATTGCTGAGGCTAGCTTTGAACTTGCAATCCTCCAGCCTCAGCCACCTAAACTGCTGAGATTTAGGTGTGTGCCACCACACCCAGCCATCCCTGGATAGTTTTTAACTTCTTCCACCAGTAAGTTTATTGGACAATAATATGGACATACCCAGAAATGAAACAACATCTCCAACTGTATGTAAGTAATGGGAGAAAGGGTTATTAAGATGGGAAAAGGCTATGTAATGGGGGATAGGGCTCATATCCTCCCAAATGTGTCTACTTATGCTTGTTTCATAACTGAGAGATGTGTCAGGAAGGGGATGGGCATTCCAGAAAGCCAACCTCCTTGCTTAAAATTAATGTGAAAGGACAAGAAGGGCCCTCACACACATACAAGTCATAAAATGAATTCATATCTGTTGCAAATATAATAATTTACATCTATGACACTGAAATTGAGGTAGCTGTTATAACTTGCCACTGTAACTTGCTGGGATTGTTTTTAATTTGTTAACAAAGATACATATATTACTCTATCACAAATTCATTCTAATAGCTCTCTGTATAACTGGTTTCCTTTAAATCTTGCACATTTGATTTTATGTATTTTAAAACAATGCTGAAAGTGATCACCACGTCCACCAACTGTGGTTTGGGGATATTGCCCTGCAGTTGCCAGGGATCTTGGGAACAGCATGTCTGTGTGCTGGGCTGTGTTAGGGCCTGCTAAAATTCAGAGTTCTCTTTCTAAAAGAGATAGAGATATTTATTGGGAAGAACCCGCCATAATGTATTGGCCACAATATATTCTCAGTTAAGATTATAAACTTCAATTGGTGCCAATTTGATGATATTGTTGTTCTTTGGGTGTTTTTTTAATCATTTGTTTATTTGGTCTATCATAGCCTGAAGCATTTGTAGAACCTATATACCTTCCCACCTGTATTTCCTTTGTTATTTTATGCCAGGCTTCTTTACTGTGAGATCATACCTTGATAACTACTTCTTTATTGGACATGCATTCATTTGGGTGTTCACAATTCAGCCTTGGTAGGTTAAGATAATGATCCTGAATTTTTTTCCTGAGTCAATGAGTCATTTTCATCCTATGGTTGTATATTTGTTGTTCCAATTGATTCAGTCAAATCCATTGTTTGATTGATTTGCCAGAAATGTTTGTTTGTTCTTATTTTATTGTGCTTTCTAAAAACCTTCTCAATGTGAGGTTTTCATGGGGGTTTTCCTGGATTGTTGGTTGGTTTCTTCTGAAGACATATTTATTATATTTTGTTTTGTTTTAATGTTTCCTTTTTGTTTGTTTTAATGCTTCCCTTTTTAAATAACTAGTTTAAGATTATAATTCAAAATCATTACCGTTTCCACCTTCCATTATTTTCTTTCCTTGTCCTCTGCCACTTGATTTTAGTTGAATATGTTTTTAATGTTTACCTTTCTGTTTTGCACTATAATCTCTTTCAGCTCCCAGAAGCAAAAAGGTAGGACTGGGGACATAACTCGGTCAGTAGAGTGCTTTCCTCATATGCCCTGGGTTCAATCCCCAGCATGACAAAAAAAAAAAAAAAAAAAAAAAAAACTAAAAAGAAAGAAACTAAAAAGTAAAGAAATTGACCTACTCGCCCTGTTTTCTACCTCTGCTTTCCTTCCCTTTTAGATAGCATTCTGAGGATCTTTTCTCCATTGCCAGAGGGTATAATACTTATAATTTATTCTAGAGTTCCAATTGCTGGAGTTGTTTTAGATTCTAATTTATTAAATAGCCTTAAAATATGTTATTATGCTGAGTGCAGGTGCAACTGGTGCACGCTTATAATCCCACCAAGATAGCAACTTTGAGGCCAAACTTGACAACTTAGCAAGACCCTGTCTCAAAATTTAAAAAGGTTTTTAAAGGGCTGGAGATGTCCCCCAGTGGTAGAGTGCCCCTGGGTTCAGTCCCCAGTACTAGAAAGAAAAAAGAAATAGTACCATCATTACTCTTTTTAACAGATTTTCTCCCATTCTTCTGTGTGTGTGTGGGTGGGGGTTACTGAGGATTGAACCCAGGGCCGGGCACATGCTTGATGAGCACTCTACCACTGAGCTACATCCCCAGCTCCATCCATTTCTGTATGGCTTCTTCCTCTAGCAGTGTTATCACAAAAGCCCATGGAAACTATATGAGTGCTTGCATGTTAAAACGGGGAGGGCGGGGGGGGGATAGTTACATCTGATCATAAACCTTCCTTTAATTCTTCTTTGGGTTCAGTACTCTGCCTCTTCTCCCTTCTCCCAACATCCCTTACTTGGGGTTTTCTCTGCCTCTGCCTCTCAAAGATCACAAGGAGACAGAATGTGAGCTGAGTTATGAAGCCATAGGCATTACTAGCATTAATGACACTCACAGGAAAACAACAGCCTGACTCCCTGTACCCTGGTCAAACTGTCCAGAGAAGAGGTGTCTCCAGAGACAGGTCCAAGGTCTTCCCAGAAAGAAGGGGGAACACCATACAGGACCAGCAGGGTCCTTGATTTATGTGATGGAAAAGAACTTCAGCACACAACAGCTAGAGACAGAAAAGGAAACTTGGTGAGAGGCGGGTGTTGGAAGGTCCAAGAAAGCTTACAGTGGTCTGGTCATTCTCAGGATCCTTAAGTTTTCATGGTCTTTATCTAATCAATAGATAATGCTGGAAAGTCCCCTAAATCACAAGCTTCTTAAAATGTTGTATCTCTCTTTGCTTAATCTGTTCATTGGGGGAATAATTAATAGTGTGCAGGTTAACTTACAGCTTTCCCAGGAATCTGAGAGTAACAGGCCTTGGAGACTGGTTTAGGGACTGACAGATCTGGAGAAATAGCTGGACCTTCTGAATTGTATTTCCTGTTCTTCCTGTATGTCTCCTCTCTGCTTATTTCTTATTTATTTTGCCCTACCTCAAAACCACCCAGGGCAGTCAGAGGTGACAGAATTGTGCAAGGAATGTGTGTCAATAAGCCCGAGGCTGGCTGTGTGAGCCTCCCACTAGAAGTGCTGCTTCCTCCCCAGCCTCTAACCTACACCAACAGGCCAGAGGAACAGAAATGTTTCAAGGAGGAACAGTCTAGTGCCTATTAACTCCCATTAAAGGATTTATAAAAACCCAGGACTTGAGTCAGAAGGTTACATGAGCCGAGAGAGCAACAGCAATAGGATCAGAGGCTTCCAGAGTACTATCCTTGAAAAGGCAGTCATTCTTAGGCAAAGCTCGGTACTTAGAGAAACAGCCTTAAAACTTTTGACATTTGTGAATTGTAAAACGGGGAGGGGATGATCCCAAATAATTTGAAGAGATCAGATTCACCAAACAGATCTTGACTTTTATAAACCTTTTTTTTTTTTTTTTTTTTTTGGTACCAGGAATTGAACCCAGGGACACTCAACCACTGAGCCACATTCCCAGCCCTGTTTTGTATTTTATTTAGAGACAGGGTCTCACTGAGTTGCTTAGCGCCTCACTTTTCCTGAGGCTGACTTTGAACTCTTGATCTTCCTGCTTCAGCTTCCCAAGCTGCTGGGATTACAGGTGTGCACCTCCACACCCAGCTTTAAATTTTAATGGTAGAAGACAACATGACTATAAATGCTCCAAAGCAAAAAAATGAGAAGCCAACTAAATCATAAATTTAATTCAAAAGTTCATGAGCACTGACTACGCAGCATTGAACAAGCTGCACAGCCCAGTAGGTAGGCAGCGTTGCCACTCCCACACAATGGGGCATGCAGCCTCAAGAAAGTAAGCTGAGTTGAACCCAGGTACGACCACAGAACCCAAGGTCTGAATCACAACATGACACTGATTAATACAGATCATTTAATAAACATTCAAAGAAACAGCAGTCCCAAGGCTTACGTAAGGTCCACTTGCTACAACTTATTTGTATTTGCATTTTGGAATTTTAAGTTTACCATTTGAGGCAGTTGCTCTATTCTGGTCCTATTCTGTGTTTAGAAAAATAATTACAGAAAGGTTAGATCATTTGCAGAAGCTCAGTAAAACAACAAAAATTGGGTGTGTATTTCTGACACTTTCATTTGGACACTTAGAGTTTGGACATCAGGGAACATTCTTGGAGAAGCAGGGAAAGGAAATTTGTCTTAGTCTGTTTTCTGTTGCTAATATCACAATACCATATCCTAGGTAAGTTATAAAGAAAAGAGGTTTATTGAGGCTCTCAGTTCTTGTCCAAGGTCAAGAGGCTGCACATGGCCTTCTTATTGGCAGTTCTGAGGCAGTGCAGGGCACCACATGATGAGAGACAGGGAGCTCAGGAGAGGTCTAATCAAACTGGCTTTTATGTCGACTCATTCCCAAAATAACTCATTAATTCATTAATCCCATTAACTCATTATTAAACTCTGAATTCAGAGACCTAGTCACCTCTCAATGATGTACCTAGTCCCACCTCTCATAAGGGAAATCTCATAATGTGAGTTAAATTTCAATGAGAGTTTTGGAGGAGACAACTCATAACATATTCTATTTGGTCTGTACTCAACTGTAGGCATTGTTTTAACCACTACTCAAAAGCTCAACAAACTCTAGGAATATCTTTCTGATCATTCAAAAACAGTTATCAGCACCTCTGTGCCTAGCACTGGGTTGCATAGACATATAGTATTCAGCAGAGAACAGGGGACAGAGTATCCAGCTTTTCAACTGACAGTCCAGATTTCTTTACACCAAGAATGCAAACTAAAAAGTTAGAAAACTACCCCCTAGGGTGGGGAGAACATGCTCTCTGGATAACATAGCCTAGCTTAATTTATATATGTATATCTCCTGACTTTCATTTCTGTAAACTGTAACTGCTTCTGTAAAACCAGTGGATAAACCATCTAAATGATTCTCTGCCATGTGATCAAACTGCATGGATTTCATTATCCGTTTTTCATTGTTTGCTTATTTCTTATGCAGTTGAGCAATCAGCCACCTGTGATCCAGACAGATTCTCTGACATAGCTGGCAGTAACAAAAGTCCCATTTTTGTTTCAGGCATTGGGACCTTAATATTCATAGTATTTAAGGAGTGATTACTTCTCAGAATATACTATATTGACTGCTTCTAGAATTGTTTTAAAGGTATAAGAGAAGTTTGAAATTGGTAAATAGTAGATATTAATCGAAAGAAAATAAAATAATCAGCTTTGATCAAGAATCTTAATCTGATCTGACAGTATAAAGCCTTCCAGTCAAGTTAGATTATCGAACACATCATAGAACTCACTCAGGTTCCAGAATCATTTAAAAATCTTCAAAACAACTCCTTGGGGGTCCTCACCAGCATCACATTTTACTCTTGGACCATTTACATGTTCATAAACCTAAGTGACTGACATCCTAAGAAAGGGCAGGATGAATATCTCCTAGCTGGTTGAGGTTTTCATTTCTTGCCTCAGATCTGGAAGCCCAATTGCACCTCCTTAGCATGACCACTCATACAGTCAGAGCTACCTGATTAGAGCAAATCCTGGAAAGAAGAAAAGGTCCCCTGGCATAGTGACATGGAGCCCTGGCCACAAGAACTGAAAAATGGAAGCCATGTCCTGCAATCAGAGTACAGTGGGAGGGAAAGAACAGAGAATGACAAGCCATTGATATTTGAAGTGTGTAGTGTGGGGAAGGCTGCTATTCTGGTTTGAGAAATGATCACCAGAGCCGGAACACAGCTTAGAGAGGCTTTAATTTCTGGTACTTTGAACACTTCTATTATTTCTACTCTTGTATTATTGATTGATGGGTTTTAGCGGTACTGGGGATTAAACCCTGGGGTGCTCTACCAAACCCACCTCTACTCTTGCATTTTAGCATCTCGAATTCAAATTAAGTTTTCTGAATTTAAAGAGAACCAAAAGGAATTGAATCCACATGTATACTTCTATGTCTTTCCATATTTGTAAAGCCCAAAGGGTCAGTCTTTATCAGGCACCATATGGATTAGGGATAGACAGTCTGGGCTCACATCCTACCTCAGCTATTTCTGACTGTACAACCCAAGTCAAATGATTTACCTGTCTTTGACTTCAGTTTCTTCATTTGTAAAAGTGAAGATCACAGAATCTGCCTCACAGACCCTTTGTGAGGATCAAATGCAGAGGGCTGAATGCAGTGTCATCATCTAGTACATAAATACTATATCATTCAGGCAAAGTAAAAGCAAAAGCCAGAAGTAACTGGGGAGAACTTAGTTTCATCTCAGGAGGTAGGTAAGGCAGAGCATGCTCCTTAAGGTTTTCAGAGACCGTGTTCCTCCAACTCATCACTCTGACATCTCTGGGATGGGACCTGTAGCCATGGCCTGCATGGAACCATTCACACATCAGGCAGCAAGATGGAGAAAAATACAAAAGGGATCAGGAGCACCTGCCAGCCATTCCTTAGGGAAAATTCCCTGAGTTTCCCCACTAGGGGTACCCTTTTTATCAACCTAGTTTCAAGGAGAGCTTGGTATCCATGTATCAGCTAAAATTCTTTGGAAGGGGATACCACTGCTGGAGTGTTGGTGGGGATTAACTTTAGTAGTTTCTAGTTTTCTGTGAGTTATGATATTATTTTGAAACTCAATGAAAAGAAGAAGTTAGTATAAAAGGTAACTGTCACCAGACACAGGGTTACATGCCTGTAATCCCAGCAGTTCAGGAGACTGAGGCAGAAGGATAAAAAGTTCAAGACAAGCCTCACCAACTTAGCAAGACCCTATCTTCAAATAAAAAACAAAAATGGCTTGGGTTATAGCTCAGTGGTAAATCTCCAGTACCAAAAATAAAGTTTTAGACTCCTGTCCACCTGCCTATAATAACCACCATGAACGTGTAGTCATTCTAGAAGCATAGAAAGAACAAGATCAAAGAGAAACAAAACCCAGACACAATGTGTTCCTGGTTTCAAGGATCTGCCCTTAAAAGGGAACCTAATCCAGGACCATCCCCTTTAGCACACCTAGAAACTAAAACTAGAGAAATTAAACAGGGCATGTTGTTCACTGCCTAGAGTCGTACAACTCCTACAACTTTCTCACCCATTCAGTAGAGTGATAGGTTTTTCCCTGAGAAGTCATGGCTGTAGGTGTTGGGGACACAAAGGTACCTAGGTAATCTGAATTGCTAAATAAATGGAAAGAAACAAAGGACTAAGAAGTCATTATAAGCCCTCTATTATGGCCCCATGGCTCTGATTTGAAGAAAAAGAAATCTGTATCTAATTGGTCACTTTCCAGTCACCAATGAACACCCACAATAACCCCACTATTTCTGTTGTAAATGCTCAAGTGGGAGACATTGTTCCTCTTGAAAATTCAAAAAGGCCAAGACCTGTACTCTGCTGGGAGTAGAAGTAATCCCACTACAAAATGAAAAATTCATCCAGAGATACTCCTTTCACTATAAATAGGAACACTCACTCTGTCCCCTTAGAACACAACCCCATACCCCTTCCACCTTCTTTAACCTAAGGGGAAAGATCCACATTCCACAAATGGAGTTCCAGATAGTGCCACCAGGTGGCAGGAATGATCAGCATCAAGAAACTGAAGCTCCTAAGGGAGCCAGAAAATGTCGGGATTCTGGAAGGGACTAAGAACACCAAATAGAAAGCAGTGTCCCGTGTCGTAGGAGTAAAGACCTGAGGCTTGGGAAGATGTAACCTACAGAGTGTCACACATGTAATTAGGGACCCTAAGTACTATCCCTTAGTGACTTGCGTCATTTTTCCAGCAACTCAGGCCACTTGATATTCCAGAAAATTTAAGCATTCATAAGGTGTGATGGTTTCAACCTCGAATGTCCCTGAAAAGTTCATATGTTGAAGGCTTGGCCCACAGTACAACAATGTCCAAAGGTGAAGCTTTTAGGAAATAGTTGGATCATCACAGCTATAACCTCATCAGTGGATTACTTTGATGGATTAATAATTTGAATGGACTACTGGCTGGGACCTGTAGGCAGGTGGGGCATGGCTAGAGGAAGCAGGTCACCAGGAGTGCACCCTTGGGGATATACTTTGTCCCTGGCCCCTTTCTCCCTGACTTTCTCTGCTTTTTGGCTGCCATGGGTGGACAGCTTTCTTCTGCCACTCCTTTCCACCATGTTCTGCCTCACCTCAGGCTCAAAACAACCGTCCATGAACTGAAGTCTCTGAAACCATAGCCAAAATAAATCTTTCCTCTTTCACATTGTTTAGGTCAGATGTTTTGGTGACAATGACAAAAAGCTGACTAAAGTAGGAGAGTAGGAAAATGAGGCCCTCAGTACCTATAAGTCAACTGTGGCACGTAGCAACATTTTGTTGCCTTCCCATACTAAATAGATTTATTTTTCTTTCTCTGTGCTTTATACCAGGCAACCAAAAGTATTGCACTGCTCTAGAAGCAGGACATTAAAACCATCATAGTCCATTAATTCAACTAACTTTGTTAGTGTCTGCTATGTATCAGTGTTAGGGTACAGATAGATGAGATGGAGAGAACACATGACTAAGAGAATAATTCCATAAAATGGGCCCCTGTGCTGACCCCAACATCCTTTCATTTCCAAGAAGCAATTTACCTGCAGCCCTGACTGGCCTAAGTGGACAGGATATGTCACATTCCTTAGCAAACTACCTGTTATCTGCAGGAGAAATGTTATCTGAAAGATAAATGTCAATGGGAGAAACCCAGGAGACTTTTGTAATCAGATCCCGAAACTCTGGAGATAAGGATAGTTACTCCTAACTACAAAATCTGTAAGAACTGGTCAGCATGGGCCAAGGTGACCTAGAGTTGCCATGGCAGTGGGGACTTGAAAGTCTGATGTCACCCTGCTGTTGGTCAAAAGTCAAGAGGTGGACCCAGGCTGAACTCTTTGGAAACTTCTCAAGGATCTCTAATAAAACTGGAGTGCAGGAGAGGTACATTGTCCTTCTCCTCTCTGAAGACCCACTCCCTCCCTTGTCCCCTTTCCCTTTTTCTGTCCCTACAATAAGCTCATTCTGTCTCTCTGAGCAACATGTCTGAAATCGTTCTGACTTGAGTGTAAGAATCAGGGTTTGAAGAGGGGCTCTTTGGTGCCTTAGTTTCTCAGAAGGCCCCAGCTCCATAACACTTGGTGTTTCCACCTGGTTCTCACCAGTTTCCGTCAGTTATCATTGGTTATTGGTTATCTTCCATCAGTTATCATTGGTTATTGGTTATCTTCAGTTACCTCAATTCTTTTCTGGTTGCTTTCTCCATTCAGCCTTTTCTGAAACTCTGTTCTCAACCTCTGATTCTTGGTACTCTGTTCGCTCTTCCCTTTTGCCATTGTCCATGGATTTTATTCTGCAAATTTGCAAGACAAGAACCCAGAAGGAAACTGGTGAGGCCTATAGCCTGCAGGGTATAGGGATCTATGAAAGGGGGAGTAATATGGATGTGAGAGTTCTCATTTGTCTTCTCTGTGCTTTTTTCGTTAGTGGACAAATTCTCTCTAAACACCAGCCACTTAAAAAAAGTGACTAGCATGGCTGTCAGACTTCAGATTCAGGTACTATACTTGCTGGGTGGGCGGGCCTGGTCCTCCTTCACTCAGTGTTGGGAATGTTGGTTCTGACTTGCTTCAGTTCCTTTTCTGTGGGAGAAAGTTGGTGTGGGGGACAGAGGTAGGCTTGAGACAAATGAAGGCAGCTGATTCTTCGTACTGTGTGAAGGCCTCATGTCCTGAGTCTGACCCCAACAGCCTTCAGAGGTATCAACCACTATCTGTCTCTGTTCTGGCTGACTTGCCCTGATGGTTTACAAAAGGAAAAAATGATCAAATGTGTTCTGGGTATGAGATTTTGCCTCCTATGCTCAAAATGGCAGTTTTCCCTACTCTTTAACTCCCTGATGCCCATCTAAAATGTAAGCCCCATGAGCAGGGGCCCAAGTCAGTTTGAGACCAGGATAGGGGAAAAAGTGTCACATTTAAATCCAAGCTGCTGTGGGACATAAATGGTTATTTTATGTGTTCTTAAACTCTGAGGGTCTGCTAGATTTCTCCTTAATGCTAGAGAACAGAAGAAATAGAAGAGGGGATCTGGAAAGGCCAGCTAGACCAGGTGGTAGGTCATATGAGGAGGCTTCAAAGGTCTGCATTCTGCCTTGGGACAATGCAGTCATTACCCCAAGCTGTAGGGGTCACCTCTCCAAGAGAGCTTGACAGGTCAGCTCTAAGGAATTCTGACGGACTCAGGAATATCAGGGATGCCCATCTTCCTGTGGTTTTTCCTAGTCTCTTTAGCTGGGCATAAGGAAGGAAAATGGAACAATGCCACATGTTTAAATCTTCTTTACTTTGAGAACTTTTATCTGAATATTTCACAGACTCCTACACTCTTTAAATATCTGGACTGACTCTAATCTGATCCAAAATTGCACTCCACGTTCCACATACTCCTTTACTAGAGTAATATGACCATGTCATATTTTTTTTAATTTCTGTATTTTTGAGGTCATGGTTTTGCTCAAGGTTTTGTGGTGAATTCACATTAGAATCCTGTGCACCTACATTAATATATTTTGTTAAGCATTTATAAAGTGTGATGGTTTGGACCCGGAATGTCCCTGAAAAGTTCGTATGTTGAAGGCTTGGCCCTCAGTCCATCAATGTCCAAAGGTGAGACTTTGAGGAAATAGTTGGATAGTCTTATTTTATCTAACTAGAGAGGTTCTTCTGCACCCTGTTTTTCCCACTGTCATTATTCAGAGGTCAATTACTCAAGAGAAAGCTCAAAATCATTGTTATCTATATATAAAAATGTATTTTTATGTATATAAAAACCTATGTATTGTGTGTCTATATATGTGTCTTTGCCTATATATCATTTACATGGTACCAAAATTGACATATAGATGAATGAGCAATCATAAATTAAATTTTATTTTAAAAAAAAGAAATAGATCCAAATGCCTTTTGGTTCACATGACTTAAAATCTTTAAAAAAAAAAAAAAGTCCAAGCCTCAAAGAGAATATTTGGAAATTAATCTAACAGAAGAGGTGAAAGACTTCTATAATGAACACTAAAGAAAGAAATTGAGTAAGACCTTAGAAGATGGACAAATCTCCCATGTTCTTGGATAGGAAGAATTAATACTGTCAAAATGGCCTTATTACCAAAAGCACCATACAGATTTATTAAAATCCCAATGACATTCTTCATAGACATAGAAAAGGCAGTCATGAAATTCACTGGAAAAACATAAGGCCCAGAATAGCCAAAGCAATCCTTAGCAAGAATAGTGATACAGGAAGGATCACAATACCAGACCTTAAACTATACTACAGAGCTATACTAACAAAAACAACATGGTATTGGCACCAAAACAGACATAAAGAGCAATGGTACAGAATAGAAACACAGAGACAAACCTACATAAATACAGTTATCTCATATAAGACATATAAACGTACATTGGAGAAAAGTAGCCTCTCCAACAAACGGTGTTGGAGAATCTGGAAATCCATATGTAGCAAAAACAAATTAGATCCCTATCTTTCAACCTGCACAAAACTTAACTCAAAGTGGATCAAGAACCTAGGCATTTAGCCAGAGACCCTGTACCTACTAGAAGAAAAAGTAGGCCCAAATATCCATCCATGTCGGCTTAGGAAATGAATTTCTCAAAAAGAGTCCTAAAGCACAAGAAGTAAAATCAGGAATCAATAAATGGGGTGGTATCAAACTAAAAAGCTTTTTCACAACAAAGGAAACAATCAAGAATGTGAAGAGAGAGCCTATAGATGGGAGAAAATCTTTGCCCCCTGAACCTCAGATAGAGCATTAGTCTCCAGGATATATGAAGAACTCAAAAAACTTAACACCAAAAAACCAATAAGTCAAACAATAAATGGGCAAAGGAACTGAACAGGTATTTGACTGAAGAAAGACAAATGGTCAATAAATATATGAAAAAAATATTCAACATCTCTAGCTAGAGAAATGCAAGTAAACTACACTAAGATTTCATCTCACTCCAGTTAGAATGGCAATTATCAAGAATACATGTAACAATAAATATTGGTGAGGATGTGGGAGGAAAAGGCACACTCATACATTGCTGGTGGGACTGCAAACTAGTGCAACCCCTCTGGAAAGCAGTATGGAGATTCCTAAGAAAATTTAGAATGAAACCACAATTTGACTTTGTTATCCCACTCCTCAGCATATGCCCAAAGGATTTAAAATTAGCAAATGATAGTGATATAGCCACATCAATGTTTATAGCAGCTCAATTCACAATAGCTAAGCTATGGAACAAACCTAGGAGCCCTTCAACAGATGAATAAATTAAGCAAATGTGGTACATATACATAATGGAATGTTATTCAGCCATAAAGAATGAAATTATGGCATTTGACAGTAAGTGGATGGAAATGGAGACTATCCTGCTAAGTGAAATAAGCCAATCCCAAAAAAATAAAGGCTGAAGTTCTCTCTGACATGGGAATGCTAACTCACAATAAGCAGCAGGGGGAGGGAAGAATAGAAGTTCACTGGATTAGACAAAGTGGAATAAGGGGGTGGGGGTATGAGAATGCGAAAGACAGTGGAATGAACTGGACATAACTTTCCTATGTTCTTATATGAATACATGACCAGTGTAACTCCACATCATGTACAACCACAAGCATGGAAAGTTATACTCTATGTATATAGGATATGTCAAAATACATTCTACTGTCATGTATAATTTAAAAAATAGTTTTAAAAAAATGTTCAATTCAACCCATAAATTTCTCTAGATGGTCAGGCAATTAATAGAGTGTTGGTTTCTATAAAATGTTCAGGATGTAATATCCATTGTTTCTAGGATTTTTCCTCATCAGAAAAGATGGCTTATACTATTAACTCCACTTGTCTTATATCTTGGTTTTCATGGGTAGCCCAAAGTTAACAGTTAAAAGTGAGTAAATTAGGTTTAACATAAACAGTTTTAATCTTCATAAATGTGTTAGAGGAGACTTCTGATTAATTTGAAAAGTTAAAGTGCTAAAATATCAGCTGCTAAAAATAAATTCAAGTATTCTTCTTGAATTCCAAAAAGTAATATATATATATTAGTTTATTAAAGGTATTTTTATAAATGGATACATGAAAAAAGAGTAAGATTGCCTTTTTTCTGCGTCTCCACTAAAGGCAAAGTTACCAAGAATTAAAATTCTAACAATTCCCAGTCATTACTTTAAACCACACAAAACATTAGCATCCCGTAAATCCAACATCTAAGAATAAAATTATTTGGCCTGTGGTTTGCCACATCCTATTTCCCTTTGTAAGTCCAAAACCTGTGTAATGTAGGTGGTAGAGAGTGGAAACCTGCCCCCCCACACCCTGCGGGTCCAGCACTGCTCATTAGGACATTATCTGTCCTAAATGAGAGCACTTGTCCTTCTTCCTTTTCTTCAACCTGGAACACACAGATCTTTCCTATCAGAACAAAACAAAACAAAAATCACCTGTATTTTTGAGCCTGATTCAGGTGCAATTTCTTAAATCAGATGCTTCATCTGAACACCAAATCTTTCCACATCTCATCCTTCAGAATTCTTCTAGGTGTCATTTATGGAACAATATTTGTGTTGGAGCTTTGACATTTTATTTTTGTACTCTGTACATTTTTCTTAGAATGAAGAACTTCTTGAAAACCAGTACATATCCGGAAACAGCTCAATTAGGAGTCGAGTTGTACAAAGCCGGGAACAAGGAAACACCAAACAGGTAGAGCTGGACGGTGGTTGAGGGACTCATCACCATGGTAACAGAGCTGGGGATGCAGCTTAGTCATAGAATGCTTGCCTAGCATACTTGAGATCCTGGGTTATATCCCCAACAATAAAATTTAGAGAACAAATCCAAGGAAAAAAAGAATCAATGCCTATTGGAACTTAGAATGTTTTTATGGCAAAAAAAAAGTCACATTCATGTGTCATCTATATTAAGATTATACTATCCCTTTTATTAGGTAGCAATGTAAAACATTGGAAAAAGTGTTTGTGCCGCTAATTATTCTTCCATAAACAAAAAAGAAAACTACTTAAGTCCACATAAAAACTTGCACACAGATATTTATAACAGCTTTATTCATAATTGCCAAAATGTGGACGCAGACGTCCTTCAGTAGATGAAAGGATAAATAAATGTGGTACATTGAGACAACAAAATGTTTTTCAGCACTAGGAAAAAACTATCAAACTATGAAGAGAACTGGAGGGATCTTAAATGCATGTTACTGAGTGAAGGAAGCCAATCTGAAATGGCTACATACTATACCATCCCAAATATAAGGTATTCTAAAAAAGGAAAAACTATGGAGAGAGTAAAAAGATTAATGGTTTCTAGGAGTTGGGGAGAAGAGAAGGATGAATAGGAGCATTTTTAGGGCAATGAATCGATTCTGCACGAAGCTACCATGGTGAGTATATGTTAGTTGCACAATGCTAAAAGTGAATTTAAATGTAAACTGTAGACTTTGGGTGACAACGATGTGTCAATGCTGCTTCATTAGTTATAAAAAATATACACTTGTGTTGCAGGATGTTATAGTCTGGAGGCTGTGTGAGGATATATGGGAAATCTCGGTACTTTCATCTCAGTTTTGCCATGAACCTAAAACTACTCTAAAAAGTCTACTTTTTTTAAAAAATTATTTATCTATTTTACAACTATAATCAGAAAAGTGAAGACTGAGGAATAGCTACTAGATTTGGCAAAGTAAGCCCTGTTTGACTTTGGCAGAAGCTGGTCAGTAGAAACATAATCACAGTGGTTCTGCAGTGAACAGGAAGTAGGGAAGTGGTCATGAAAAGTAAAGGCAACCCTTTGCAGTGGCCAGACAGGGAAGGGACAACTCTTTGCAGGTAGGGAAGGTGCAGGGCAGATGCCCCATGATTGTAGGGGTCAAGGGGGTTTGGTGTTGTGTTTTTAAAAAGATAAGAAAGTATTGAAAAAAGAGAAAAGGATACTAATGCTGGGCTTTGCATAAAGAGTAGATAAATTGGGACACTGTCACTGCAAGAAAATAACAACCATCTGACAATTGTTAGCCAAACTTTGAATTTGGGTGAAGCTAGATCTTAGAAGGAAATAAAGAAATAAGAATCATCTCTACCCCTGTTCTTAGCATTTTCAGTTTGGACTCAGCTGGTCCTTCTTCAGGTTTTGTTCTCCCCTTCCTAGTTTCTGGGGTCCATCCAAGAAAAATGAGGTAATCTGAATCATAAGTATAACAGAATTTGGCATTAGAGGACTGAAGGGACCTTTTTTATTCTTTCTTTTTAGTCCTGGGGCCTGAACCCAGAGATACTCTACCACTAAGCTGCAACCTCATTCCGTTTTGTTTTTTGTTTTGTTTTTGTTTTTAATTTTGAGACAGGGTTTAAGTTACCAAGGTCTGCCTTGAATTTGTGATCCTGCACTAGCCTCCAAGGTAACTGAGATTATAGGTTTGCATCACCTCACCCAGCAGAGCTATGTGATCTTTGAAGATTCTTTCTTTTCAGAAGCATGCTAACAATTTATAATATAAAGTACAGAGAATCAGAGGTCACAATGGTTATAACACATGACAAAAGATGAAATCTGACACCCTATCTCTTGGTTCATGTTCAAAACTGTTTCTACATCTGTATACCCCTCACCGCAAGCTTCCATGCTGTTGGTTACAACAGCCAGACCTATCAGATGAGACATTATTGCAGAATGGAAAAGGGGAAAAAACCTTCTGTGCCTTCCTGGGAATAAGATGGTTTGTGGATATTTGAGAGCTTAGACTGCACCTAGAAAGAGTGTCCACGAAAGATGGCTCAAATATATACTGCATTCCATTAATTAGAGCAGGCCTTGCTGGGTAAGGGAAATATTAATATTCCCCTTCAACCCAAATGATAGAAGGATGTTATGTCCCAAGGGAACATTGGTTTGTCATCTCTTGAAGATGCTGAGCTAGGATTCACCTCTGCAGACCAAGAAGTGAGCTTGCCAGAAAAATAAAAGTAGTTTTGGTCTCAGTCCTTTGGAAACTGGAGCTGGTATAGTATAAAGGGAGATTTATGCAGCCTCTGATATTAAACTTCATTTAACTCTTGCCTAAAAACAGAACTGGTGTTGAATATTTACAGTAGAGACAGGAGAAAAAGCAGAAAGATGAGCCTGTTCCCATAAGGAAAGAATGCCAATGGCTCCTCTGAGAGGAAAGGGAGAGATAAGTGTGATCCTGAATTTCTCATAATTATAGGAGGAAAAAATGTCTATGCAGTAGATAATAGGAGCCATTTTCTTGCATAACAATTTTAAAAGACCTATTGGAAATCCTTGGTCACAATTCTGAGCTAAGGAGACCAGAGTCCATAATGCCTAGTATTTTTTTTGTTTCATCTCAGCTCTAATGATTTCCAGGGTGAAGAGTTGGTCAACATTGAGCAGGATTCTCTAAGGAAAGAAGAAGAAGAAGACATGGAGGATGACCAGGACACACATCAGAAAGGGTAGAGCGTTTAAACCAGGGAATAATGATGCCTGGGCTCCTATTTGTATAAGTCCCTTTGTTTTATCCCCTTCTAAATTTTAACACTTGTTATGATTTATTAGAAACTGTCACCACTCCCATCCCCACCCACCCAACACCATTTTCAGAAAAATTAATGGAGCTCTAGGATGATCGATGTAGTCAATTCAGACGGCTGATGTTCTGGGAACCCAATATCTAGATTTAAATTCACCCAGGACAGTCTTCTAATTGAAGGTGCAAATTACCAAGTAATCGCTCCAGTCCATACAAAAGTAGTTAATTTATCTTCTTAATGTCAATCAATAACAATCGATTTCTCAAAACTCAATCCACTTTAAATCTCAACAAAATGTTGCTCTTACCTTGTATACCAAGGTTCCTACCATAATGTAGGAGAGGCAAGATTATTACCTTTAATTTTGGGACCAGGAAAAAAGCTCAGAGAAGTGACCTACCTAAGGTCAATCAGCCAGAGAAAAACAGAACTAACTTGGAATTTCAGCCTTTGATCCCTAGTTCAAGACTGTCTGGTACTCTTATTATAACACTATAATATTTATCCATTTTGGAAATCCCACATAAAGTTGATTTAAAATTCTACATCTCGGAAAGAATATTTTTTCCCTATATTGGGAATTGAACCCAGGGGCACTTTACCATGAGCTACATCCCATCCCTTTTAATTGTTTATTTGAAAAATGGTCTTGCTAAGTTGCTGAGGGTCTCACAAAGTTGCTGAAACTGGCCTCAAACTTCTGATCCTCCTACCTCAGTCTTCTGAGTTGCTGGAATTACAGGGATGTGCCACCTTGCTGGGTTTGAGGAATATGATTTTTATATATATGAAGGTATTATGGAATCAGTCAGAATTAGGGTTGGGAGGTCTTGCCACATATAAACCATCAAGAATATTTACCACTAGAAACTGAGCTGAATTTCATCCTTTATTTTACTTAATGAGTTTTTGACCCAGAAGGGGCTGTGACATTCTCATGGTCAGATATACTCAGGTTTCACTGTGTTATTGGTACTAAAATAACCATCAGGTATTTGGAAATTGTTCAACCTAGATAAACCAAATAACCTAAGTGTGTTTCTCCAACCACTCTGCTCTGTGGAGTCAGGTTGCTATAATGATATAAATCAAGTCAACCTACAACAGACAGATGTACTATTAAATGTCACTCTCTGTCACTGATTCTTTTTTTAAAAACACCATATCCACAACTGAGGGTGGATATTATTAGCTTTTCCTAAAATAGATCATGAAAAACATGGTCTTTATTCTACTTTTATTCACCCAATATCTTCCAGAGCATTTCTAATGCTCAGTACTCATATTCACACATACATAACAATGAGAGTACATGCAATAATACCCATCATTATGACTGATCTATTCTGATACTTCCTATTCAGAAGGACTCTCATGATTTACCATATTTCACCACATAATCTTCAGATTTTATGTGAAAATTTTTTGCAAAAAAAGTGGGGTACAATTGTTACATGAAGCTCTTAAAAGAAATTGTGCTGCTATTACTTACAAATGATTTATTACTAAGTTGTCTTTGGTACAAGATTAAGTTGCACAGAGTTCTCATGAATATATGTTACTGTGGTGGCGACAATTCTGCAGTGAAATATGGGGTATCTCAGCTTTTAGTTAGTTACTCATCTTCCCTGCTCTGTTCCCAGGAACATGTTTTCTACATCTAATTCCTCAGGGTTTGGCACACTCAATTCTGTGAAGATTAATCCAACCCATGGCTGATTTTCATCTAAAATGAAATAAATTTCCCATTTCTATTTTGTAAGACATATACCTTGTGAATGTTTGTTGTTTTCTTGCTTGCTTTACAAAGATTAATCTAGCCTTAGCATCACGGTTTATTTCATGTTTACTTCTCTCTGCCTTTTTGCTTTTGTGTTCCAGGTATTTGGAAAGGAAGTACGATACAGTTTATGATTTTTATAAAAAACACAAAACCACTATTCGATACATCATTTGGGGCATTTTACTGGCAGGTAAATACCAAAAAGCAATAGAAATACCATTTTATACAATAGAATAGGTAATTTATAAAGAATAGAGGTGTATTTAGCTCACAGTTCAAGAGGCTTGAAAGTCCAATGTCAAGGTGCTAACATTGGCAAGGACCTTCTTTGTGCACCATAAAGTGGCAAAAGGAATCCTAATTTGAGACAGAGTATGCATGCTAGACTGGTTCTCTATTCTTCTTTTTATAAAACCACTAATGTCATGTGGGGGGCCCCACCATCAGACTTCATCTAATCCTAACTATTAACATATGAATTTGGGCATTAAGTTTCCAGTAGTTAACTTTAGGGAAAACATTCAAACTTTAGCACCTACCCTGCTCTGGGGGCTCACAAAGACTTTGTCATTGTGATATGGATTTGGAGAGGTGCATTGGTTAATGCAAATCTGGAAAAATTTGAGTAACTGGCAGACACAGTGATGGTCACAAAACAAAAACCTACTTGCAGCACGTGAGTACAGGATGTAGAGTCTAGAGCCAACTAACCCACTCCTCTTGCCTGAAGGCAGAACCAGAATGTCTCCTGCTTTTACTCCCTCCATGTCCCATTTTAAAGAACACTCCTGCTGGGGCAGTGGCACACACCAGCAATTCTAGCAAGCAAGATAACAAGGTTAAGCAAGGCTCAAAATAAAAAGTAAAAATGCTGGGGGTATAGCTCAGGAGTAGAGCACCCTGAGTTCAATTCCAAGTACCAATAAATATATAAATAAATAAATAAGAACACTCTGTCTACAAAATGTAAATGATCCCACTCAAATCTACAGACATTAATACAAGATTGCTGTACCACCAGTGTCACAAGTGTCACTGGTTCTCAGCTGAAACAGGAAACAGCAAAGTTGATAATCTTTCCCTGTAGCAGGTTGTACTTTAGGCTTGGTGATATATTATACATACTATCAAAACAATGCAACTCTGCCATTGTGGTTAAAAAAAATTTAAAAAAATAAAAACAGGCAGACAATATTTAAACAAACATAGCTCTGTTTCAATAAAACTTTATGTATAGAGTACAAATACAAGCAAACAATGTATTTGTACTTGCCACCTACAAAACAAGGAGCAGACCAGCAGACTGTAGCTTGCTGACCTTTAAAAACAGGGACCTTATTCTCATCTGAGAATCTGCTCCTTCAAAAGCCTGCTCTAGTCATTGCTCCCACTCTTTTCCTTAGAAATACTGTAGCACTTAGAGATTGTTGGTAGGTTTATTTCCCTACTCAAGCTTAGGCCAATTCTAAGCTGCAAAAGCTGCAAACCTAGAAAACCAATACCTCTCTGTCCAGTGTTGCTTTAATACTTAAACTTTTTCTGATAGTAGCTCACCTACTGAATCTGAATGGGGGCGGGGAGAGAGTAAAAAGAGAAAAGCTAAATGGTTGAGCATCAGGATTCAAGAATTAAAGTCTGTAAGAAAATAAATAATACCCTTTCTGTGACCAGAATCAAGTATCTGGGCTGCCCCTCACTGGGTACTAATATTGGAGAGATGAGTGTTGGCAAAAAGAAATCAGGTTTATTCAAGGCCAGCCCTGAGGAAAACAGAAGGCCTAGGTCCTCAAGGTTGTGTCTTTCTTGGTTTCTGGGCACCAGGGGGTTTTGAGGGAGGGAAGGAAGCAATGAGGCTGCAGTCTGGACAGTCCTCTTCAATGAGGGAGTTGGTTAACATCTAGGTAGAGCTTCTCTTTAGCCAAAGGATTAGGGACAGGTAGAAGGGCAAAAGGGAAGAGGAAGCCCCTCCACATTTCCTCCTAGTCTTCATGGTGCGAATAGTAGGGATTTGTTTTGAAATAAATAAGTTAATAATAACCTCCCCCAGAGGAGCCAGTACCCACGTTAAAGCACCCTGCATTCAATGGGTTCTTGATTAAACCTCCCCTTCGCCAGATTAAGGCTGGAGGCTGGGGCCCAGCCGGCTTCAGTGATGGTCATAGTCTGTGTTTGCCTCCTGGACAGGTTACCTGGCTTTGGTAATTGCAGCCTGTGTGCTGAATTTTCAGAGAGCGCTTCCTCTTTTTGGGATCACCGTGGCTGCCATCTTCTTCGTTGTCTGGGATCACTTGATGGCCAAATATGAACATCGAATTGATGAGATCATATCCCCAGGCAGAATGTTGCTGAACAGCCACTGGTTCTGGCTGAAGTGGTAAATGCAATTGCTTCTCTTATTGCAATTGAGAGAGATATTATTCTTTTCCAACACAGTTCCAAAAATTTGTTCTAAAATTGCTTCCTCATTTATGGGATATTGAAGCTAGAAACAAACCTTGGGAGCAATCCATTATGATGCCTTCATTTTACAAATAGGAAATCAAGGCCTAGATGAGGTGATAACTCATTTGAAATGTGTTCAAGCATCCCTACAATCAGTAGCCTTAATTTCAAGTCATACTGAATGATAAAATGTGGCCCAAAAAACCTTAATTTAATAACCTTCCAAGTACTGCACTAGAGAGACCTACATATCAAAAACTAGTTAAGAGTATAAGATAGCACAGGTTTTAGTCATTGCACCAATGGCATTAGGTCTTCCTAGCACTTTTCAATAGCATGGCCTCAGGGTCAATTAGTAAGATATCTCCTGGCACCAGTCAGGGAACAGCAACATGAAATCTAATCTCAGTACCTGTTTAAAGATTTTATTCTTAAATACAAAATGACGAATATAGGTTTTTGTTTGTTTTGTTTTGTTTGCAGTATTGGGAATCAAACCCAGGGTCTTGTACATAATAGGCAGGTGCTCTTCCACTTAGCTACACCCCTGGTCAACACCATTTTCATATGCAAGTTATTTTGGGGGGTGGCGGATGTTTGTTTCCTTGTTTGCTTTTGTGGCACTAGAGATGGAACCCAGGGCTTTGTACACGCTGAGCTATGGCCCCAGCCCCACAAGTTATACATATTCCTAATACAACTTATTTATCTTATTTACTGGGGATTGAACCCAGGGGATGCTCTGGTGCTCTACCACAGAGTTCCATCCACAGCTCATTTAATTTTTTAATATTTTGACAATAGCTCACCTACTGAATCTACCAGAGTAGATTGCCAAGTAGTTGCCAAGGCTTAGTGATTAAACTTGTGATCCTTCTGCCTCAGCCTTTGAGTCACTGGGATTATAGGCATGCACTACTACATCCAGAAATTTTTTGCTACTGTAAATGTTATGATAAGCATAGACCTATCTTTTTTAATCTATTTCTGGTTAATTTAGGTCAACTGGTATCTCTCTGTTTACATTTCCTTATTACACTTCCAATAATTTTTCAATTAGGCTTTCATTTTCTCTAATGTCTTTCATTGGCTTTTGCTACCTAAAAATTGGGGTTTTAAAAATTGCCTTGATATCAAGGACAACTACCTTCTGACTTTTTGTCTAACCAACATATTAAAATCATGACCTATAGATTGCAACCAAAATACAACAATTTTTTCATCCATAATTCTTTCCATTTTATTCAATGGGAACTATCTATCCCATATTTTGAATTAAATGCCAAAACCTCATGACCCTTTTGCCCACTCTAATTAATAATCCAATGGTTACAGAAGTACTTTTTTAATATTTATTTTTTAGTTGTAGTTGGACACAATACTTTTTTTAAAAAATTTACTTATTTTTACATGGTTCTGAGGATTGAACCCAGGGCCTTGCACATGCCAGGCGAGCACTCTACCGCTAAGCCACAATCCCAACCCCAGAAGTATTTTTAATATGAAGCTGTCCCAGCCCATACAATAATGAAAACTAGGAACGCAGCCAAGATTCTATCTTACCATCCCAGATTTGGCTTGTGTTTCTCTTTTCTCCTTGTTTCCTGCTTCTCTACCAACCTCAAATCTAGGGATCAAGGCCAGGACAGTACCAACGCAGGGAGGTGGCTTCCTGCTCTGGGCAGGAGACCCTCCTCCTTGGAGGAAGGGCCTTATGAATTGCCAAAGCCCACTCTCCTCTAGGACCCACTTCCTTCAGTGACCACTAGAGGCTTTTCCTTCCACTTTTCTTTATAGGATCTCCTCTCCTTCCAGGTGGCCCTACTGGGTTGTTCCCAGGACCTCTCTCTCCATAGAGACCCCCCAAGGATTCTAACAAGAAACTTCATACATCCTTGGCCTAATAAATCAGGATTGTGCAGTCCCAACATAGCAAACAGCCTTTCTGGTTCTGCCATCAAAGCAATGAATCAGCCTCGTCATGCCCATTAGACTCCCCAGGGAGCCAGAACCCAGCCTAACATCCAATTTAGCTCTGTAGAGGCCTCCCAGCTACAGAGGACACCTTTCAAATTCTCCATTAAAGGGACAAAGCTAACATCTTACCCATCCCCAAAGACAAGGTAGAGAGAATCCAGATAGCTATTTTAAAGAAACAGCCAGACCTTCCTCTCCAAATGTCCTTTCTTCTCTCTGATCCTTTTGTGTATCTGTGAGCTGGTAAAGGGCCTGAGTTACAGAATGAGGGGGGCACATTGTTTAATTTGGGGGCTATTTTCCATTTTTGCCACAACCAAAAAGACTCTGTTACAATATGTGAAAGTGTAGCTTCCTGGTGCCCGGGTATGTTACTTTTGTCTGCATTTTTAAATATGTTAGTTTAAGCCTCAATTTAGCACAACAAATGATCCCAACGCCTCCCTTTTGTTTTCTTAGGGTGATTTGGAGCTTATTGATCCTAGGAATTATCTTCTGGCTGATCCTCGACACCGCCAAATTGGGCCAACAGCAGCTGGTGTCCTTTGGTGGACTCATAATGTACATTATCCTGTTGTTTATATTTTCCAAGTACCCAACCAGAGTAAGTATGAAATTGGTTGGACTTTTGTTTTGTTTTGTTTTCCCTCCCCAGGTGAAAAATATGATCAAAATAATGATCATAAAAGTATTTCACTATTCAATATTTTTCTTAATGTTCTGAAATTTAAGTGGTTAAATTGCCCTTCTTCTGGAACTTTCAAAGTATTGTCTATTACTATCTCAATCCATTCTCAGTAATTTCCAGTTACACAACCAGTGGGACATTCTCTCCTTGTCAAATCCTATTTCTACTCATGTACACCCTGCCTCTATCCAACATACATACAGAGAAAATCACATTCATTTTGATCTCAGTTTTCCAAGACTACAAATTACTTAATAGTTTGCACTTGATCCTGCACTTTATCAAAGTTCCATTTGCAATTCAGGCTTTTCTACTCAAAAAAAAAAATTGTCCTTATACAGTTTTTCCCCCAATTGAATCCAATCCTCATCCTTGTCTGTCAGCCTGTAACTCATGAAATGGGCAAGATTTCTGAGACCTAGAAGCTCTCACATATGAATCATGATGGCAAGCCCTGGAAAAATTTTCTGACTAAAAGATTGACCCGAGGAAAAAGCATTAATCTGAGGCCAAGTTCACCTGATATGATCCAAATCACTTGCCCTGTTTGGGTAAGCATCTCCACTGACTGGGCCTTTGCTCCCATAGGTCTTTTCAGACCTCATTTCCCCACCAAAAAAAATGAAAACAGATGATTGTCCATTTCTGCTGCACATCCTGCATCTGCATTACAGGTCATTGGTTCCTTTTATAGCGAAACAAGAGCCCCTCAATAGGGTAGAATTTCATTTAATTCACTTATAAAATTGTCAGATCAACAAGCCTCAGACACACTGAGAAATCATGTTCTGCCTTTCCATTTTCCAGGCAGGAGAAGTAATTATATTTGTCTAATACTTACAGTAAGACTAGAACAGCCAGGTCCTTCTTCCTTTAATGACACTTCTTAGACTACTCTTTGTGTCTAAGTAACTTATCAGAACTTAGTGGTTATTCACCAGCACTAAAGATTGAAACCCAGGTTTAAGGAGAGGAAATGCAATCTTAAGCTTTTGAAGCTATGGTTCTATCAAAAGACCCTCTGCTCCTGGCTCCTCAGGCCTCCCAAAGAAGAAATCAGTGATTCTTTTGATGTTTATGCTAAAGTCGGCATTAACTTTCTAATAAGATAACATCTCTGTCATTCTGCATAGGTTTACTGGAGACCTGTCTTTTGGGGAATTGGGTTACAATTTCTTCTTGGACTGTTCATTCTAAGGACTAATTCTGGATATATTGCTTTCAATTGGTTGGGCACACAAGTTCAGGTAAGTATTTCAAAAGAATACTTTACATTTAAGATGCCTTTAACATTTGGATGTAATCCTTGAGGCATCTCAGAAATAGGTTTATAAGTCTGTAATATTTGACCCAGATTTTAATTCCATAGTGTGAATCAGACAAATACCTGTTTGTGTGGAATACATTAATCTGTCTAGTTAATTATGATTACTGCTGTCTTTACCTATATTATCTACTTCATCCATCCCCTATCCCTGTTCCCCCATCACCTTGCCCATAGGGATGTTACCCTTATAAGCTGGTTTCTAAACAGAGAAATGAGCTTCTTTGCATCCAGTGGTAACAAGTGGCACCTGTGTACTATCTCTGGCTTGCTAGAGCAATTTACCACACTCAGCTTGTTCTTTAGCAACCTAGAGTCAGACTAAATGTCAGACATGACAGAAAATCTTTATGCAGACATAATTCAAAAATACAGCTCTATGCCATTCATGGGCATGGTTCTCATCCTCTGCAGAGCCTAGTGCTACGATGGCTTGTAACGACCATTTCAGTGGTTTTAATGATCTCTTTTTCTTTCTCAAATCAGATTTTTCTGGATTACACTGATGCTGGTGCTAGATTTGTCTTTGGTGAAAAATACACAGACCACTTCTTTGCATTTAAGGTAAATCTAAACTTTTTCCATGTACTTCCTGTCTTGTCAGTAGCTTCTCAATCTTTGTAGATGTTCAGATAAAACCTAAGACCAAACACAAGGTATATAATTTCTGGGCTTGTTTTAGGTATGCAACACATCACCAGCCTTTTGCATTTGCAGTGTTATCTGAAGTCAGAGGATTGCACACATTTCACCAGGTTACTTCTGTATAGCATTAAGGGAAATATCTAGGGGAAGTCACAAATATTCAAATGTTGGGAGTTGGGGGGTGGTCTTGGCTGAGGTATTTGTGAAGAATCCTATGGGGTAATAGTATCTTGAACTTCAGATTCAGGAGAAAGAACTTTATGCACTCGGCAATGAATGGGCATATGGCCCCCAATGGCTTCCAGGTAACAGCTCTGCACTCTGCACTCCTCAGTCCCAGGCAGTTTGGGACAGCTGCTCAAGCACATTAACCCGTGTTCTTCCAGAGCCATCCCCAGGCTACACCTTTTTCATGTTTCCTTCTGTACAACCTTTGCT
The DNA here is from genome assembly GCF_964194105.1 of Spermophilus citellus. NCBI lineage: Eukaryota > Metazoa > Chordata > Mammalia > Rodentia > Sciuridae > Spermophilus > Spermophilus citellus. Next base: position 89,053,973 of record NC_138183.1, on the reverse strand, counting down.
GAAGCAATCTTGATGGATGAGCCTTCTGCTAATCAACAGAGAGGCAACCTGGCCTCTGCCTAGGCACAGTCAGTTCCCCACAGTCAATTCCCTCTTGGGGTTCCAACAAGCATCAGAAAATTCACCCTCTTCTGGCAAGTCCCTGCAAATACTGAGTCAGAAAGTTATATTTGGGCTTTTCTTCAGCTTTCTTTCTTGTGGTGTTAATGTTCATACATTTTCTCCCTTAGAGATTCCAAATTTTCCTCTAAATTACTCCATTCAGTTAGGCAAATTTTTATGCTGGATCTTTTTTTTTTTTTTTTTTTTTTTTTTTTTTTTTTTTTTTGGTACCCAGGATTGAACTCAGGGGCACTTAACCACTTAACCACTGAGATACATCTCCAGCCCTTTTCATTTTTATTTTGAAATAGGGTCTCACTAGTTGCTTAAGGCCTTAATAAGTTGCTGAGGCTGGCTTTGAACTTGCCATCTAATTGCCTCAGCCTCCTGAGTAGCTGGGATTACAGGTGTATGCCACTGCACCCCACACTGAATTTTTTAAATATATATATATATATTTTTTTTTTTTTTTTTTTGGTGGTGCTGGGGATTGAACCCAGGGCCTTGTGCATGCGAGGCAAGCACTCTACCAACTGAGCTATATCCCCAGCCCTACTTCTAATTTTTTATTGACACATAATAATTGTCCATATTCATGGGGTGTGACATTTTAATACATGTATAAATGTACAATGATCAGATCAAGGTCTGAATCTTTTCTAAAGCTGCTGATCTGATGCTCTGGTGTTGAGATAACTAAGCCTTATCTGAGAAGGGTCAAGCATTTATAGAGTGAGATAGAAAGATGAAATGAATTGAGATTTGGAAAAAGAATTAAACCACAGGAAGGAGTAACTTGCTATGCAGACAATAAGGGTGCTTCATACCTTGTCTGTTCCTCTCTTGCCCCAGGGCAGTGGCCTTTCTGATTTCCTGCCAACTCAGAATCCCTGGATGAGCCCCTTTAACTCCTTCAGGCTTTCAGGAAAGTTCTGCCTATCCATTAAAACTAATAAGAGGCTCATAGTGAGCTTTGAATACTGGCACAAAATGTCTTTTAGTATATATTATTAATAGATTTTTTCTAAATTAGATCTTGTACAAATTGTCCTTGGTCATTCTGTGTCTCTGGTAGCAGATCATCTGGCCATTTAGCTGGGGGAACAGTGGGGAATTGTAGAGGTGGAGTGGGGCTGAGTAGAGACCTGGCCCACAGCTGTGTGTGGTCTATGTAGGTGGAAACTGCTCCCTGTACAAACACACGCTGCAGGTTCCAAAAGAGCAACAGAGAAATAGGATCTAGCCAGTTACATCCTTCTTTAACACAGGACTAACCTGGTCTTCAAAATGTCATCACTTTAGTGATTCAAAAATCTATAGGTAAAATAATTTTTATTTATAAAGCTAAAAGAATTAATGCATACTCCATGGGAGGCACTCTGTGTAAGTATCAACCATAAATTGTCTGAACCACACAGCTGCTACAAATAAGGATCTGAAGTGCCTCACGATTCATCTTGACCCAGGTTACTCTGCTAATTAGTGATGAAGCTCATGTCTTTTTAATATCAGGACAATGAGAATATTTGCCAGTGGCCTTCAGTTTGTGGCTCTAGCTATCAAAATTCCCCCCCAAATTGTATATTTTCTCTAAGAAAACCTCATAATAGAAGGGGGTAGGTCGGAGCTGAGGTTGTAGCTCAGTGGTAGAGTGCTCACCTGGCGTGCATGAGGCACTGGGTTTGATCCTCAGCATCACATAAAAATAAAATAAAGATATTGTGTCCACCTAAAACTAAAAATAAAATAAAATAAGAAGGGGAGAGGTCACATTTTCTATGAAATATACTTGTTGAGCCTTCTTTCTTCTGTTACAACAATATCTGAAACTGGGTAAGTTATAAAGAATTAAGGTTTATTTAGAGCACAAATTTAAGGTGGGTCAGTCTAATTCCAACATGCTGGCATTGATAAGGACCTTCTTGGTCCTCATAACATGGCAGAAGGCATCAGATGATGAGCCAGAGCAAGTGAACTCTCTCAGATCTCTCTTCTAATAAAGCCACTACTGCCACTATGGGGGCCCCACCTTCACGCCCTCATCTAATCCTAATTATTTCCCAAAAACCCCACCTCCAAGTGCCATTAACATATGAATCTGGGTATTAAGTTTCCAACATCTGAACTTTCAGGGGACATAGTCAAATCAATTTGACACTCAAGCCTATCTAGAATAAATTAGAATAAGGGACTTAGAGAGGGAAGCTTCATGGTAAAAAGGATTTTCAGTTCAAGAGGCATTTCCAGCATTGTTATGGTGTCTCTGATGGAGAGAGGAGGCAGAGAGGAGACCTAATAGTAAATCTGCAATATTATTGGGGTCACCACTGACCCATAACTAACTCTGTTCCCCCATCCCCAGGTCCTGCCAATTGTGGTTTTCTTCAGCACTGTGACGTCCATGTTCTACTACATGGGATTGATGCAGTGGATCATCAGAAAGGTACTGGGATTGGGACATACAAGGTGACAGGTGCAGAGTTGATTATTTCAGGTACAAAGTCTTAAATGCCTTTTATCCAGGCATTTCCAAAGTGCCTTTCTCTGCCTACAAATATTCACCTCCATCACCAATGTTATTACATTGAAACGCCAAATCCTGCATGTGCCCATCAGGGGAATTTTATCTCAGGTTCTTCTAATAGGGCTTTGATTTACAACCCACTGGATAACTCCATGAAACCATAACAGTTACATCTTTAACCAAGCAATTGAGGTCAAATACCTGCCACGGGGAAGTGGTGTTGATCCCTCCTCACAGTTACCTACACTAGGCCTCATACATACTGACAACTTGTCTTTAGAAAGTTACCAAAGTAGGTACGCCTCGTCTTAGAGTTGCTAGAGAAATTAAAGCAAGAAAGCGAAGTGTTTTTCACTCTGGGAGTGGGGGAGTTTTATAAGCACACATTTTTTTTTTTTTAAAGTAAGAGTTAATCTCATTCTTGCTGCTCCAGCAATTGAGTTATACTCTCATGTCAGATCAGAAAACTAGATATTTGTAAGCTAGTTTGGATGCACATGGAAGCAGACCAGTGCACACAGGGCTTGAGGGACAACCACAGCCTTCCTTTGATTCCTGTAAATAAATCAAAATATACAACCAGAAAGAGAAAAGATAGGAGAAAGAGAGAAAGAAAGAATAAGAATCCAGCAGAATTTGCAATCACAATGAGCTCCAGTACTGATAATATCCTGATTATTGGTTTGTATATTCAGAATTACTGCACTCACATTTAGAATCCAAATTTTTTAAATTCTGGTAATAATATTATTTGATGATAATACATTTCTGCTTAGAATCTTTGGAAAATGCACAGGAATAACTGTTTTTAAAAGGAGAAAAAAAGGGATAGGGATGCAGCTCAATGGTAGAAGCCCTGCTTAGCATCACAAGGCCATGAGTTCAATCACCAGAACCAAAATAAAGCAATTTTTAAAAATAAGAAGAAAGTATATAGTGCTTGTGTGAAATAATCTCACAGATAAAGAGAGAGAAATCATTAAAAACAAATACAAATATGTTAAAAAATGATCATAAAAGTCTTTATTGTATCATAAATGCATGTAGATAATGTTATATATAACTGTCAATGAAATTATACATCATTTTACATCTTGCTTTTCAACCACTATTAAATGTAGCCATTTTCCCATGCTAATAAATAATATCTGAAAGTAAATGTTTTTTAAAAAAGAATTACTGTACTCATATAGGTAAGTGGAAAGAAAGGAAATAGAATTCAACAAGAAGTCTGCATCCTGAGATAGATATCATGGTCACTGGTTGAAAGGTTTATTAGTCACCTTTCCATTACTATGATAAATATCTGAGATAATCAACTTCTATAGAAGAAAGGTTTATTTAGGCTCACAGTTTGGGAAGCTTTGGTCCATGATTGATTTGCCTTGCTGCTTTGGGGCAGGGAATGCTTGCTCACCTGATGACCAGAATGTGAAAAGGGAAAGGTGCCGCAGTCTTGGCTGGGCACAGAATCACGAGCCACTCAAGCAGGAACAAAACTTTATTTTGAAAAAGCCGCCAACACTCTCAGCGCCAGCAAGCCAAAACCGGTCCTCCCACGCGGGCGTCTGACCGGAACCGCGCGTCTCCCAGAACCGCCGGTCTCCTCGGACCTCCCCCGGAATTCCCTCCTACTATCCTTCCCCAACCAATGGGAACTCTCCATGAGTCCCCGTAACATGAGTCCGGTAGTAGGCCAAGGTGAACAGCAGGAGCCCAATTTGCATATGAATGTAAATCTTAGCATAATAATACCTCAGTGGCTAGCTGGCGTCACTTTACAACCAAAGGTGCCATACATCGTATATTTTGCTTGTGGCTCCTAGCATCTGCCCCCTTCTGTTTAATTAAGCAACAAGCAATGTGGCTAGGGACCGTGCCTGGTAGGTTGTCCAATTTAACATATGGTTCTTACCCGTCATGGGAGAACTGACCTTTAGGCGTCAGCTTCCTGTCTTAGGTTGAATCCACTGTAATCAGAGCAACCCGTCACTGACTACCGGTCCAGCATTCAGCCATGCTTGTGGATAGGCCTATGCACCAGTGGGGGGGTGAGGTTCTTGCCTCACCTCTGTTGGCCCCCAAATTTTGCCTTGGTGCCAGTGGGGGGGTAAGGTTCTTTGCCTCACCTCTGTTGGCCCCCAAATTTTAGACCATCACTAGTAGAAGGGAGGAGGATACAGAAATGCCACGACACCAAGCCAATTGATGGCTCCTTGGAAAAATTGCGTCACTGGTGACACCATCAGCAAAGATATGCCAGTATTACCACAATAAACATGGGGTGAGCTGGCAAGGAAATTGCATCACTGGTGACACCATCAGCAAAGATATGCCAGCAGTACCACAATTCGGTGCACCAGATGATATTTCACAATGTATGCAACTGATATATAGTCCAGGCAAGTTCTGCAAGCAGTTCAAATTGGAGGAGTCTATCAATATGTCCATTTCCTCCCAAAGTAAATCAAGTCCTTGATAGCATTACTTGTTGAGTTATATTCATTGATGCATCAGTTTATACAGTTTACTGTGATTGCTATCATAGAAGCTGTAGTTTGGTTTTATCTCAGTCTTCACTGGAATTGGGATGGAGATGGAAATTCTGGCAATGATGCTAAAGAGACATTATCCTGAACAGAATTATTAAATATAATAAAAAGGAAAGGTGAAAGTAAACAAACAGATCTGTTAAACTCCTTTAAAAACAATCCTTAACAGCTGTTTACCAAATTTAAATTAGCAAACAAACAGATCTGTTAACCATCTTTGAAAACAATCATTAACAGCTGTTTACCTAATTTAAATTAAACCATATAAATCACGTGAATAAAGAAAAAATTCGGATCCATTTTTTCATGAGCGCTCCTCATATAAGAAATATGGACATACACACATACAGACATACAACACAAAACAGAAGTGTGCACACAACATACAACACATAAGACAATAGTAAATAAAGGCCTTGTAACTATACCTAGGTGAAATCTCCATTGCAATGTTTAAAAACTCCACAGTCAAAAAATAAAACACAGTCAAAAAATAAAACTGATCAGAAAAACATTAACCTAGGTTTGTATGAGCTCAAAAAATAAATAAATAAATAAATAAAATAAAATAGAACTTTATGATGTGGGAAAAATGCAATAATAAAATAGATATTGAAAAAAAAACACCTTGGTTAATCACTGTCGCAGATGTAAGAATAGCCAAGCTGGAGCTCTGGATGTCAGCTGTTATGGATTTGAGTCAAATCATCTTCTTTTTCTGTAGAAATTGTTTTAGTTAATCTCTCTGGAATCCAAATCGGTTGCTGTTCATCCTGTGGGAAAACACAGACAGCGCCCCGATTCCAGACTATCACTGGATCCGGGCCTTTCCATTGTCCTGTTAGAATATCTTTCCAAAGTACCTTAGGCTTATGTACATTTTTGGGGTATAAGTGTCTTTCCGCAGCACTAAGTCCCGATGAATCTAAATTTTAAAAGTTTAGAGTAAAAAGGGTTATTTTAAGTTTATCTTTGGGGGATATATACCCCTTTCCAATTCCCTCCTTTTGTTTTAATAAGTACATTTTAATAGTTTGATGAGCTCTTTCAACTATGCCTTGTCCTTGTGGATTGTATGGAATTCCTGTTATGTGAGTAATACCAAATGATGAGCAAAATTGTTTAAAAGAGGTAGAAGTATAACCAGGACCGTTGTCCGTTTTTAATTGTTTTGGAACACCCACAGTGGAAAAATTTTGTAAACAATGAGCTATAACATCTTTAGTTTTTTCTCCGGCATGAAGGGAGCCCATCAAAAATCCGGAAGAGGTATCAACTGTAACATGTAAATATTTTAATTTTCCAAATTCTGGCAAGTGTGTGACGTCCATCTGCCAAATATGGTTAGGTATCAGTCCTCTAGGATTGACTCCAAGATTAACTTGTGGTAAAAATGTCACACAATTTTGACATTGTTTTATTATATGTCTGGCTTGTTCTTTAGTTATTTTAAAACGCTTTTGTAAAGTATTAGCATTGACATGGAACCTTTTATGAAAATTTATAGCTTCTTCTATTGTGGAGAAAATATGTATGTCATGTGTAGATTTATCTGCTAGTTCATTGCCCATACTAAGGGCTCCAGGCAATCCTGTATGTGCCCTGATATGACCTATAAAGAATGGATCTTTTCGGTCCCAGATTAGACTTTGTATAGCAGAAAACAAAGAGAAAACAGTAGAAGAAGGTGAAATCCTACCAGCATCTTCAAGGGATACTATAGCATTAACTACATACTGACTATCAGAAAACAAATTAAATACAGAATCTTTAAACATCATAAAAGCTTGTAATACTGCATTAAGCTCTACCTTTTGAGCTGATTGTTTGGGTACTAAAAATGTAAAAGTTTGATCAGGAGTAACTACTGCTGCTGTACCATTGTTTGACCCATCAGTGAATATATTTGGAGCATTTATGATAGGGGTTTTTCTTGTCATTTTTGGAAAAACTACAGGATGCTTAGACCAAAAAGACAACAAGGGATTAGATGGTAAGTGATTATCAAATGAAACATTAGTTTTACACATGATTATTGCCCAAGTATTTAACTCATTAGCTAACTCATCAATTTGATCCATAGTATATGGAGTAATAATTTTATTGGGAGAAATCCCAAATACTCCCTTAGCTGCTTTTATTCCTTTGAGTATTAATTGTCCTACAGCCTCAGGATATCTAGTAAGAATAGTGTTAGGAGAATAAGATAAATGTATCCACAATAATGGACCTTCCTGCCAAAATACTCCTGTAGGAATATTTTTTGTTGGTAGTACAATAAATAATAAAGGCAAACTTATATCAATTCTATCCAAATGCATATTTTCCATATACGTTTCAATGATTTTTAATGTTTTTCTTGCTTCAGGCGTTAACATGCGGGGTGAATTTGGATCTGATGGACCTTTTATTTTTTTTTTTTTTTTTTTTAATTTTTTATTGATTATTTAAAGCATTACATAGCTCATGATATATCATCTTTCATACATTAGACTCAAATTGTGTTTTGAACTCCCATTTTCACCCCAAATATAGATTGCAGAATCACATCTGTTACATATTCACATTTTTACATAATGCCATATTAGTGTCTGTTGTATTCTGCTACCTTTCCTAACCCCTACTATCACCCCTCCCCTCCCCTCCCCTCCCATCTTCTGATGGACCTTTTAGAATATCAAATAAAGGTCCTAACTCTCCTGTTGGTATACCTAGATAAGGCCTTATCCAATTTATGTCTCCCAATAACTTTTGAAAGTCATTAAGTGATTTGAGTTGATCTACTCGTATTTGAATTTTTGGTGGACGGACCATGGTTGAGGATAATAGAACTCCTAAATAATTAATTGGAAGATTTAATTGTACTTTATCTATTGCTATCTCTAGATTATAATTTTTCAATAAGTTTGTAAGTGTGGCATAACATTCTAGTAATGTGTTTTTATCTTTATGTGCCAATAACACATCATCCATATAGTGAAATATTTGTAGTTCAGGATTTTGGTTTCTAAGTGGCTGGATTGCTTTATTAACATAAATTTGACACATAGTTGGGCTGTTAGCCATCCCTTGAGGGAGTACTTTCCATTCATATCTCTGATCAGGACCTTCATGATTCAGTGCAGGGATAGTAAATGCAAAATGTGGACTATCCTCGGGATGAATTGGAATTGAAAAGAAACAATCTTTAATATCTATAGCTAAAACATGCCAGGTTTTTGGTAAAGCAGACAATTGAGGAATCCCTGATTGAGCAGGTCCCATAATAACCATCTCATTATTAATGGCTCTTAAATCTTGTAATAATCTCCATTTACCAGATTTCTTTTTAATGACAAAAATGGGAGTATTATGGGGGGATACGGAAGGTTGTATATGTCCTTCCGCTAACTGTTGTCTGACCAAGTCATGGGCTACTTGTATCTTTTCTTTAGTCAGGGGCCACTGAGGAACCCACACTGGTCTTTCTGATTTCCAAGTAATTTTGATTGTCTCAGTGGCCCTTTCTGAAAACCCAATTCATGTCTATTTATTTCTTGATCTATTTGAATAGGTGCTGTCATACCTTGTTCTTGTTCTCTTAATCTTTTTTCTTTCCTAAAGCCTTGTTTAGCCCTAGTAGTGGGCGCGTTAGGATTGATGTTATTTGTTAATGTCAATCCTAATTGATCTAGGACATCTCGTCCCCATAAATTTACAGGAAGATGATCCAATACATAGGGCTGTATAGTTCCTTCACATCCTTCAGGATCCCTCCAATCTAATACCATAGCACTTCTATGGGGATTTGTTGCCACTCCTAGGCCTCGAAGCGTTTGAGTGGCTTGTTGTAATGGCCAATGTTTTGGCCATTCTTGACGAGATATTTTGCTGAGGTCAGCACCTGTGTCCAGCAGCCCATTAAAGTCATGTCCTTGAATATTTAATTTTAGCATTGGGCGAGAATCTAAATTTAAAGACAGCATAGCCCAATCTACACCTGTGGAGCCTAATCCCTTGGAACCTCTTTCTACATTACAACTGGAAAATTTATCATGCAGGCTGGGTATTATTAATAACTGTGCTATTCTATCTCCTGGTGAAATTACTGATATACCTCTTGGAGAACTAGCTATAATTTTTATTTCACCCTCATAATCGGGATCAATTACCCCAGGACTTATCATAAGTCCTTTTAGTGTAGAAGAACTGCGTCCCAATAATAAGCCCACTGTTCCTTTGGGAAGAGGTCCTTTTACTCCTGTGGGAATGATTTGAACTCCCATCTCTGGAGTTAGTACTGCTCTGGCAGAGGAGCAGATGTCCAGCCCTGCGCTCCCTCTAGTTTGTCTGATGAGGGATTTAATGGATAATGCGTCCTGGGCACTACCTTGATGGTGCTGTTGGGTTCCTCCATTGCCCCATATATTTGTGGTTTTGGGCCCCGGGGCATTGGGCCCTCTAGTCCGTTTTTTGGCAACGGAGCCTGATACCTTTCTCCACGATATCGTGCGTAAACACTTGGTCCTTGTCCGTTTTTTGATAACGGAATACCCTCTATGGTGGTTTGAGAACGGCATTCATTAGCCCAATGTTTCCCTCTATGGCATCGTGGGCAAATACCCGGTATTCTATTCCTTTGATACCCAGCTTTGTTAAACCCTCCTCTTATGGGGCAACTCCTTTTAAAATGTCCTGTTTGATTACAATTATAGCATGTTTTTGGCCTGGCATCTAAAGCCTGTTGTACTGCTGCTAAGACTTGCCCTTGTTCATTAATGTCTCTACATAATTTAATATATGTGTTTAAATCTTCATGTCTCCATGGTCTAATGACCTCTCTGCAGCAACGATTTGCTTGGTCATAAGCCAGTTGTTTTATAAATGGCATTACCTGTTCTGTATTACCAAATATCCTAGAGGCTGACTGAATAAGTCTATCTACAAATTCAGCGTAAGGTTCATTAGTTCCTTGTATTACCTTAGATAATTGACCTTGTAAGTCTCCATGCCCCTGTAAAGTTTTCCATGCCCTAACTGCATCTACAGCAATTTGTGCGTATACGCCAGGGTCATATTCAATTTGCTGTCTTTGACCCTCATATGGTCCCTTTCCCAATAGCATGTCCATATTTCTTTGAGGGTAACCAGCTTCTGCATTTCGCCTAGCTGTCTCCATGCAAAATTCCTCATTGGCAACCTTCCATAACAAATATTGTCCTCCGTTTAGCACAGATCGACACAAGTTAGCCCAATCTGCTGGTGTCATGTCCAAGTTGGTAACAGATTCAACCATGCTTATTGTGAAGGGAGCTTGCGGCCCATAGGTCGTTACAGCCTCCTTTAATTGCTTTATTGTTTTGAAATCTAAAGCACAGTGAATTCATTGCCCTCCTGCCTGCTCAAGTACAGGGCATGCTAATCTTTGGGGTCCTGCCTCAGAATTCCGTCCATCAGCTACGGTAGTTGAGGGCCGCTCAGCGGTAGATGGAGCTGTTGGTTGAGTTACGCCCTCTGGTGATAGAACGGAGTTAGTAGCAACCTCCTGTTGTAATTCTCCACCTGATGGCTGCTTTTCCTCTAAGCTTGCTTTTTTTAAATTTTCCTCTGTCTGACTAGCTTGAGAGACCTTCTCTTTTGCTTGACCTAGCGTTTTTTCTACCATAGTCTGGACCTCTAACAATTTACTTAGCAGTTTTTCGGTTTGTTTTTTACTGGATTCTAATCTACTATAAAGGTAACGTAACCCAATAAGATAGGATAAAACAAAACCAAAACAGAATGAAACAAAAACAGAACAGACAATGGTTGTATCAATTTTCTCTTTCTCAGGGCCGAATAACTTCAAACCTTGAGCCAACCATTTTTCCCAGTTCGCCTGAGAAAATTCTAGGGCTAGGGAGCTCGAAATAAAAACAAAATAAATCAAAACAAGAACACATTGTTTTTTGAGATAGTCACCCATCCTGTCGCCTTCCCTCAGGGGCGAGCAATTTTACTCACCTCTAAGTTCCAGGCGTTCCCCGTGCGGGCCGCCAAATGCCACAGTCTTGGCTGGGCACAGAATCACAAGCCACTCAAGCAGGAACAAAACTTTATTTTGAAAAAGCCGCCAACACTCTCAGCGCCAGCAAGCCAAAACCGGTCCTCCCACGCGGGCGTCTGACCGGAACCGCGCGTCTCCCGGAACCGCCGGTCTCCTCGGACCTCCCCCGGAATTCCCTCCTACTATCCTTCCCCAACCAATGAGAACTCTCCATGAGTCCCCGTAACATGAGTCCGGTAGTAGGCCAAGGTGAACAGCAGGAGCCCAATTTGCATATGAATGTAAATCTTAGCATAATAATACCTCAGTGGCTAGCTGGCCTCACTTTACAACCAAAGGTGCCATACATCGTATATTTTGCTTGTGGCTCCTAGCAGAAAGGAATTGACTGAGATTCCACAATGTCTCCCAATGGCAGTGACCTAAGATCTCCCTCCAGGCATGGCCTTTTAAAGTTTTCACCACCAGTTGTTAGTGATACAGTCTGGAGACTAAGCCTTTAACACATGGGGCTCTGGGGGACATTTCAGATTCAAATTATCACAGTAGGATCCATAAACCACTTTCATTTGAATTAATCAGAAAAAGCCAAACTTCAACTACATCTCACTATTTAATAGTTGACAAAACCACTTTATTACTTTTATAAAGCATATCTGTAGAAATCATTTGTCTAATGTTCAAAAGTCTATACAATGACTCAGACTTACCACCCTTACAGGAGGATTTGATCAGCCTGCTCTATGGGCTAGATCACCAACCATCACCAACCAGTCCATGATTATTGAAGGCCTCAATATTTTACTCCAGTTCAAAAACGTTACCCCACTCTGAAGTTTATTATATAGACATAGTTCATCACTGACTTTGTCCCTTTCTTCCTTTTAGATCGGATGGATAATGCTTGTTACTATGGGCTCATCTCCTATTGAGTCTGTAGTTGCTGCTGGCAATATATTTGTTGGACACGTAAGTTGCAATACCAAGAAAGCAAGCAATACAAGACATCTGCTAAATGGATAGTCTCTTTCTGAAACACACAATAAGAAAATACCATGGTATTGTCATTTCTTTTAGTGTGGAGAAAAAGATGTAAATAAGGAACCCTTAATTTTGGCAATGTCCAGATTCCAGAAAGAGAGAAAGAAAGGTACCTCCCAAGTGTTTAGATACACTGGTGTGGAACTGGGTTCCTGTAAGTTGTGAAGAAAAGTCAAGATATTTTATTAAAGCACAGGGCTTCTCATAAACAAATTCTCTCTACAGTCTTTTCTAAGTTCATTGAATTGTTGAGGTTTCTGGTTGACTCTTCAGAAACAAGCAGCTCATCTCCTCAAATGGATTCCACTGTCTTAAAGCTGTAAACATGTAAGAGACAGCCTTGTATTCTACACTGCAATGCCGGTGGCAGTAAAGAAAACCAACAAAGGCCTTTTGCCAACAACCATGCAGCTGTATAAATAATTCTCATTCTCAACTTGTCCAAACTGGCCAACATTCTGTCTTTGCTGAGCATGAGTATAAAATGCCTTTATGTTTTTTTTTTTTTCTTCTCATTAAAGATATAGTTTTGGGCTACAAATTTCACTTCCTTGATTCATCACAGGGATAAATGCTCTTTTGCCTGAAATCCATTTAAGCAAAGAAATATGATGCCAAGGATGTCCCTCAATATAGCAGCATTCCTAAGAGGTGGAAAAGTGAGGAATGGTAATAAGCTACTCATCCCTCAGGATATATAGCTTCAGGGAGAATGGAATCATGCACCAATGGAGCCAAGGGTGAATATTGGCCAGAACCACTGCCCAGAGAAATGGAGTCACCCAGTGAAACACAGCTCCAAATGCCAGGCTTCCTACTGCTCCAATTCCTCCAGGAAGACTGAGCCTTCTTGGTAAGCCCAGCTCACCAGCATGGAGCTCTTTAGTGGATATAGATGAAACATATTTCCTTCCCCTATGAGTTGAAATTATAATAATTACAGTCATAAAATCTCTCAGGACTAATTAGGGCACCATCTTGAGTTGATTGCTACTACCTGCAGGATAAGAAGGCTCACGTATTTGGACTCCTATTTAGTCTATAAACTGAGGCTCGATGCATTCAATCTTATATAACAATTAGAAATAATGGGGAGAAAATTGTAAAATTGCACCCATGCTCCTGTAGTACTTAATTTGATACTTAATATGCTGAAAACACAGCTATTATTGATGGAGAGCCCTACAGGGCAGGCAGGCTGCCCTCTTTAATGAGATTTGAGTCTTTATAACTACATTCTGTCCAGTGCCTTTCTACCCATCAGAGAGGGATCCTCTGAGTTTCAATTACAAAAGTGCCTAAGGGTATCTTCTTTGTAATTGCTGGTATTTTTTTAATACACCTGTCTCTTATTTTCCTGAAGTCTTTAGAAACAGGTCGAGACTGTCTAGATCAAGCTAAATGGTGAAAAGTCACAGCCCACAAGAAATCCCCAGTCCACAAGCCAGACCACTAGGCAGTTACCTGGCCAGCCCTTAATCCTCATAGAATCCAATCTAGGCTAGATGGAGGCACCCTATAACTAGCTTCACAAATGTCAGGGTTTACCCATGACCATATATGACAATGACCTAGAGCTCAGATCACGCAGCCGTTCTCAAACTTGAGCAAGTCTCATAATTACTTGGAAGACTTATAAAAACACAAATTGCTGGCCCTACCCCCAGAGTTTCTGATTCCATAAGTCAAAGAATTTGAATTTCTAACAATTCCCAAGTGAAGCTGATGGAGTTGGATCAAGGCTGACTCTTAGAAATACGGATTTAGGTAATGAAATGTTGTGCTGATTACACTCCTTCTCTAAGATTTTAAAGGTCATATTTAATCCAATTATCCTTCTCTTTCTTCAGACAGACTCTCCACTGCTGGTCCGACCATATTTACCATATATCACCAGGTCAGAACTCCATGCCATCATGACTGCTGGCTTCGCTACAATTGCTGGAAGTGTCTTGGGTGCATACATTTCTTTTGGAGTAAGACTGTTTTGGAATTAACTTATGCAAATTTCAACCTCTTCTTTCTTTGCTATTGTTATTTATTTGTTTTTTCCTTCCTTTTTTCTTTTCTTTTTTCTTTCCCATTGCCAGTATAAAAGGAAGCCAAGAGAGTGCCTTTTTTTGTAGTATGGCAAAAGTTGGTCAGTTTTCTTTGGCATTTGAATATAGTGACCCAAGGAGTTCAGGGTCTTCACTTTCATGTTCTTGCCTCCTAAATGTGAATTATTTCCAACCACAGCAATAGAACTCATATGATGAGGTTACTTTGACTGGAAGTTTAAATCTGTTTTTTAAAAAAATTAAAAACTATTATACTACTAGTAAAGATTTTAACAGGAGTCAGCAAACTATGGACCATTGGCCAATCCAGAGCATAACTTATTTTTATAAATAAAGTTTTATTAGAAACCAGGTACTCCTATTTATTTGTCTTTGGCATAGTTGTGGCCTGCAAAACCACAATTATCTACTCTATGACCTTTTCAAAACAGATTTTTGGAACCTTGACCTACAGCAGTTGTTCTCAAACCTTACTGCACATTAGAATCAACTATAAATTTTCAAAGACCCTAATTCCCAGGCCCATAGCCCTGGCTAACTAAACAAAATTTGTTGGGGTGAGGCCCAGCCATCAGTATTTTTTAAACTTCTCAGATTTCAACTGAAAGCCATGTTTGAGCTGGTTGCCTATGGTGTAGGTCTGGAGAATGCTGTGATAGCCAATATGTATGCTCTGTGCATAGGCTGATAAGCCACACATTGACATAGACCTTAGCAGAGAAACCTAATCGTATAGGCAATACTCTGTGATTCAGGTGACTAGGATCTCTTGCAAGACAAGTGAGTTTCATTACAGATTCTTCATTCAAGCTGGGAACAGCCAACTAGTAGAAAGAAGGAAGAAGAAAAAAGTGAAGGATATATTAGAGATAAGCAGTATGAATGGATCCCTAGATTATTCACTCTGCCCCTACTGTGGGAATGCTGCCTTTAAAAATGGGCTAGGTCAGGGGCTGGGGATGTGGCTCAAGCGGTAGCGCGCTCGCCTGGCATGCATGCGGCCCGGGTTCGATCCTCAGCACCACATACAAACAAAGATGTTGTGTCCGCCGAGAACTAAAAGAAATAAATATTAAAAAAATTCTCTCTCTCTCTCTCTCTCTCTCTCTCTCTCTCTCTCTCTCTCTCTCTCTCTCTCTCTCTCTTTAAAAAAATTTTAAAAAAAAATGGGCTAGGTCAGCTCTCCCATTCCTTGGTATTTATCTTAAAGAACTGAAATCAGCATATTATAGTGATACATGCATACAATGTTTATGGCAGTACAATTCACAATAGCCAAGTTATAGAACCATCCTGGGTACCCATCAACAGATGATATATATATCTCACTCACAATGGAGTTCTACTCAGCCATAAATAAAAATGAAATTGTGTAATTTGCTGGTAGATGTATGAAACTGGAGAATATCATGATAAGTGAAATAAGTCAGACTCAGAAAGTCAAGGATTGAATGTTTTCTTTCATATGTAGAAGATACAGAGAAAAATAAATCAATAAATAAGGTTCTCATGAAAATGAAGAGAGACCAAAGGAATAGAGGGCAAGGGAAGTAAAGGGAAAGGGAAGGTACTAGGGAATGATGTCAAATTATGTCATGTCCATCTACAAATATACCACAATGAAACCCACTTTATGTATGATTATAGTGCACTAATTTAAAAATAATAACAATAGAAGGAAGATCTGTAGAGAAGATGGAAGGGATGGGGGAGGAAGAGGATCAGGGGGAGGAAGAAATTGAGGGAAAGGAGAGGTCTTGGGGAATGAGACTGATCATCATGTTATGTGCATGTGCCAACATATCACAATGAATGCCACTTGTGTGTAAAAATTTAATGCACAGAAAACTATTAAAAATGGAACTCCATCTTTAACTTGAAAATAATGGGATAGGTGTTATAGGAATGCAGAGGGAGACACTGGATATGGGATTCTGAAAATGTAGGGAAGAGAATCCAGAAACAATGTCAAGTATGTGGAGTGGGAAGGAGAAAGAGTAAACTTGTCATGAGGAAAACAGAAATAATTTCCAGAATCAAAGGGACTCTGGATAAAAGCATATTGTGTAAAGACACAAAGGATTCCAGGAGAGCAAAAGGAAGGTGGAGAGGGGGAATATCATTCCTTTACATAAATTAGGAATCCTGTCTCCATGCCAGTCCACCCCAGATAACCCATCTAAATTGATGATGAAATGAAATATAGGCTAAAAGGACTTTATGTCATTTAAAAAGACAACATAGAGGCTGAGGAGTCTTCTTTGAGAGTTCTTAAAATTCATGATTACTTATCTTCTGAAATGATCAGATTTGGGCTTTGTGCTTTTCCTCCAAGAATGTGGCCAATTAACTTGAATCTCTTCTGTGTCCCTCTGACTCTCAGGGTGATGCCATGGCTTGGCTCATTGACAAAAGTTGCTCTTCCAAACCTCCAAAGAAGCATTGCTTTCTGGCATAGAATTGACTCCTGTTCCATCTCTTCCCTATAAGGCTTTTGAATCATTTTTCTGAATATAAGAGTAAAGCTCAGCTTGTTTGCTTGCTTTCTTCTGAAATTGCAGGTTTCATCCACCCACTTATTAACAGCATCAGTTATGTCAGCACCTGCATCATTGGCTGTTGCTAAACTCTTTTGGCCTGAGACAGAAAAACCTAAAATAACCCTCAAGAATGCCATGAAAGTGGAAAATGGGTAAGTGGGACATGTTACCTAATCAATGTCTGCGTTAGTCGGGTTTTCATTTGCTATGATCAAAATACCTGACAAGAACAACTTAGAAGAGGAAAAGTTTATTTTGGCTCACAGTTTTGGAAGATTCAGTCCATGGTCACCTGACTCCAAGGCAGAAACATCATGGCGGAAGGGCACAGTGGAAGAAAGCTGTTCAGCTCATGACAGTAGGGAAAATAGAGAAGAGAGGAATGGCCCAGGGTTAGATAAGTCCTTATGGGGCACACCCCCAGTGACCTATTTCTTCCAACTAGGTCCCACCTTCCTATGGTCCATTCAGCTATTGATGGTGCAATCCAGCAAACACCTTATTGTATTAGGGATTATGCTTCCAACTCATGAGCCTTTGGGGACATTCCAGATCCAAACCATAACAATGACTACACAAGTTGGAGCATGAAAGTCCAAATTCAAAACAGCAAAAATTTGATAGAAAGCACAGAGTGGATTATGATATTAAAGTAGATTTAATTTCCTGTGATTAGACTTTACCAAAAAACATCTTTCTCAACACTTCAGGAAAACCTTTCTAAATACCTGAATGCCAATGCATTTCTTTAACTGTTCATCATAAATATATTTTATTGTAAATGCAGCATAGTGTTCATTGAGCTTTTGTTTAACGGTGTTAGAAAGCCATAGGATGAGCATTTCGGGAGTTGCTTTATATAACAAGACAGTTCATGTTCTTTTTTCCAGTGAAAAAGAAAGAAAAAGGGGTGGGAAAAACTATAAGATTTTAAATGTTCAAAAGTATTTCATTAAATAATAATTCATAGACCATGATGTGTCTTAGAGTCATCCCTTATTTGTAGGGAAATCAAGTCATAATCGTGAGTGGAAAAGCAAAGTTGCTGAAGAATACAGTAAAGGTTAAGCATTCCTAATCAAAAATTCTAAAATCCAAAATCTAAAACTTTTAACACTACAAGTGAAAAAGTCCATACCATTGAACTTTGTCTCATGCACAAAATTGTTTAAAATATAACATAAAAACTTTAAGTCCATGTGTATAAGGTATATGTGAAACATAAATTAATTTTTTATTTAGACTTGGATCTTATCCCCAAGGTATCTCATTATGTATATGCAAATATTCCAAAATCCAAAACACATCTGGTCCCAAACATTTTGGATGAGAGACATTCAACCTGTCAAATGATTTCACTTATGAAGTTAGCAAGCATGCATATTTGTAGGATATAACATTTAGGGATAAAGCATGTGGGAAAATTGTAAAGAAAGGGAATGATAAACAGAATTGAGGGAGGCGGGTACCTCTGAGATTAGAATACTAGGGAGGGGATAAGATTACACACTGTGGAATTCATAGGCATACCAAAGTACTTGACAAGAGCAACTTAGAGAAGGAAAGCATTATTTTGGGTTCTTGGTTTCAGACATTTAGTCCATGGTCAGCAGACTCTATTGCTCTGGACCCAAGATGAGGCAGAACATCATGGCAGAAGGGCTGGTGGAGGAAAAACATTCAGCTCATGGCATCCAGGAAACAGAGACACTAGTGACAACCTATTTTCCCCAAGGGTATGCCTCCAGCATCCTACTTCCTCCAGATACTACCAACCCACCTACAGTGACCACCCAGTAGTCCATTCAACTTATTAATCCATCAAATGGATTAAGCCACTGATGAGGTTACAACTCTCATAATCTAATCACTTCACCTCTGAACATTCCAGCATTAACACATGAGGTTTTCAGGGGACATCTTGTATCCAAACCATAACAAAAGGTGATGGGACATTCCATTTCTTAAATGAGGTGACAGCTATACAGGCCTTCTAAAATTATTACTCTTTATACCATGAATATTTTATAAATATTGTCTGGTAGCTACTTTCGATTAATAATTCTAAACCTCTAGTTTTTAATCATTTTCCAATTTTTATTATAAATGCCCCAAATTTAAAAAGCAACATTGAGGCTGGAGGTGTACCTCAATGATTGCACAAGTGTTTAGCATGTGTGAGGCCCTGAGTTCAATCTCCAGCATCATGAAAAAAAATATTAAAAAGGATAATAGTTAGATGCCAATATGCTCACCACCTATATTCAACATCATGATTTCATGGGATTCAGATGAGTATTTTGACTAAGGTAGAGATCTAAATGTTTGCCTCTCACTCAAATGAGGTCTGATTCTGCCATTTCTGCATCTGTGGTAACTCTGGAATTGCTATCTTTTTATAAAGTGATTCAAGGAATCTCCTAGAAGCTGCAACACAGGGAGCATCCGCATCTATCCCTCTGCTGGCAAGCATCGCTGTGAATCTGATTGCCTTCTTGGCCCTGTTGTCTTTTGTGAATTCAGGCCTGTCCTGGTTTGGAAACATGTTTGACTACCCACAGCTGAGTTTCGAGGTATAATTCCATCATGCTTCTGCTTTCTCTTTTGTTTCTATCCTTGTTTCAGTTTGTGTACAGCCTTCCCTAACTACCCGCGGTGTACTATCACAAACTGCAGAAGCTCCTCAGCGGGCTTCCCCCATCTTCCCAACCCCACCCTCTCCTACCACCCTCCTTCCTCCAGACAGTCATTTGCTCCTGACTCCATCCCCAAGATTCCAGGTTGCTTCAAAGCACCCAATTCCAGCCTTGACTCCTGTCTTAGTCTGCTTTTTGTTACAATAACAAATGCCTGTCTGGGTAATTTATAAAGAAAAGAATATATTTTATCTCACGGTCTGAAGGCTAGAAATTCAAGGTCAAGTGGCTGCATCTGACCAACTTCAAGTGAGGGCTGTTGTTTGTACCCTGTATAGTAGAAACATAGAAAGGGCAAATGGGCACGTGCAGAGAGGGAGAGGGGAGACAAAGGAGCTCACCCACTTTATAACAACATACTCTCTTGAGAACTACTACATACCAGAAAAAACTAATCCAGTCTCTCTTGGGAAAGATATTAATTCATCTGATGGCTCCACCATCTCTCAGCAGCATTACACCGAGGACCAAACCTCAACAGGAGTTTTGGTAAGGATGAACCCATATTTAAACCATAGCAACTCCTGATAGATAATGGTGAGAAACAGAATGTGAGGGGATATCTTGTGTCTAAAAGAGATAGAGGATTAAGGAACAATCTTGTTGAGAGAATGAGGCAAAAGAACTAGAAGCAAATGCCTGTTCTAACCAAATATATTCTGGTTTTTGCAGCTAATATGCTCCTACATCTTCATGCCCTTTTCCTTCATGATGGGAGTGGACTGGCAAGACAGCTTTATGGTTGGCAGACTCATAGGTTATAAGACATTCTTCAATGAATTTGTGGCTTATGAACAACTCTCACAATTGATCAACTTGAGGAAACAGGGTGGACCTAAATTTGTGAATGGCACTCAGCAATATATGTCAGTGAGTAAATTGTCTGATTTTCCCGTGTACTTCTTCACCTAAATTCATTGGTCATCTAGTGACTTGTGCCTTTGTGCATCAGACACTATGCCAGGCACTTGAGTTATACCAGAGAACAAAACAAATCAAAAATCCTTAATCTTGTGGAGTTCATAATGTACATGGCACTTCATTATTTTCAACTATATTGAATTAATCATGTGTGCATATGTGTGTGTGTGTGTGTGTGTGTGTGTGTGTGTGTGTGTGTGTAGGGGGAACAGAGGAGAGAGAAACACTCATCCATATCAGTGATAATTTACTTTTGAAGACTAGACACAAACATATAGACACATGAGCTGAGACTGAAACCAATCAGTCAAAAGTATTTATTGAATGCCTTCTATGTGTAATATGTTCCATACCAAGACCAAGTACCGAACAAGTCACTGCTCTGTTAGTTTTGCATCTTTGTGGAAAAATACCTGAGATGATTAACTTCTAAGGAGGAAAGTGTTATATTGGCTTATGATTTCAGAGGTTTCAATCCATAGTCTGTTGGTCTCATTGCTTTTGGGCCTGTAGTATATCATGACAAAAGTATATAGCTTTGGAGATCTGTTCACCTCATGGGAGCCAAGAAGAAAAAAGAGAGGAAGAGGTGGGAGTTGGGTCCCAATTTCTCCTTCAAAGACATGCCTCCAATGACCTAGATTCCTTCCACAAAACCCCACCTCTTAAAGGCTCCACCATCTCCCAAAGGCACCATCAACTGGGGACCAAAACTTTTAACATATGGAACTTTGGGGGTCATTCATGATTCAAATTATAACAGGTCCTACCCTCATAGAGCCCATAGTCTAATGATCACAAAGCCCTCTTCCTTCCAGGGGAAGGAATTTTATGAGCTCTGAGAAACTGCCTAAATGCAAAATGGTGCCTGGCCACCATCAAGAGATGGTAAGATGCATTATTAACATCCAGGGGGATGACAGAGAAGAAAAAACTCAGGTCTATGATCTGAAAACCTTGATTTAAATGCCTCATAATCATGTCAACTTCAGAGCAACAGCCTACAAAGAGATGCTCATGTCTGCCTGGACTTTGGTGGGATGAGGAATTTGGATGAGGCTGTATTTGTAGCTGAATCTCCAACTTCTTACCCCCCAAACAATAGAATTGTCATAAGTGGAAACTAAACTATTTCCATTACAGGAAATAGTGAATATTTCTGACCACCACCATTTCTATAACCTACTGGAAGTTAATGTCCCAGGTCCATATTGGGTTTTAAAAGGCAAAGGAGGGAAAGCAGGCTGCCCAAGTATTGAGACTGTTCACCCCCAACACCAACACCACCCCTTCCAGCTTCCCAAAGACCAGACATACTAATTGAATTGTGTCCCACATGTTACACAAGTTAGCAACAGCCTACTCCAGGACCACTGTTTGCACTTCGCAATCAGGGGCATTTTGACCCACACATCTGATAGGACAGGGGCTTTGTTTCTCACATGTTCTTTCTTCAGTGAGCCTCACAGTGAAACTTGACCATTTACCCTCATTGTTTGGATGCCACCTACACCAGTGGTTTTCCTGCCAAAAGTAAACAATAAGCTAAATTAAGTGAAATGTTTCCTATCCACAACTGTCAGTTGCCAGCAGAAAATAGTTTTGCTAATGAGAAAAGTGAGCTGCCAGTTCTGGCAATGCTAAGCAGCTTTGTGAAAAGGCTGTTAAGAAAATGGAGACAGAACTGTAGCACTGATTTGGGTTTGGGGGTGAGCCCAGACGAAGGTAGGCACACAGAGCACATAGGGAGATATGAGCTCAGTGGCCTCTGTCATTCATTGCTGTCATGATGGGAGCAGCATTTTGTTACTCCAGATTTCTGATTATAAATCAGCAATGGTGCGAAGATCCCCAGCAATTTTTGCTTACCAACCAACAAGGGGTGAAGTATGTTCCGACAACATTTTAGAAAATATGACATGTGACTGAAGCATGCTATGTTCAAATCCCCAGTGATATCCATTGAATCACACCCACTGTCAACCTCCATCTAAGGTAAGAAGTCAACATATAGATGTGGCACCCATACACAGAGAAGGAGACATTTATTGCTCCATCATTTTCTCTTTCTTAAAGATAATACTTTGCATGTTTGTTTACATCTTGGTATATAGCATCATTTAGAATTTAAAATCTCCAAAAAGTTGTAGAGGTTAAAGGCACACTCCCTAGTTCTCTACCACCCAGTTCTTCTCCCTTGAACATAATGTGCTCACTGTTCTTTTTTTCTTAATATTTATTTATTTATTTTTTAGTTTTCGGCGGACACAACATCTTTGTTTGTATGTGGTGCTGAGGATCGAACCCGGGCCGCACGCATGCGAGGCGAGCGCGCTACCACTTGAGCCACATCCCCAGCCCGTGCTCACTGTTCTTAACCTTGCTTTTTGTGCTCAGTAGCATATCTTGGAAAACTTTCTGTATCAGTGCCTGTGACAGTATTCTATTGCATAGACACTGTAATTCATTTAACCAGGCCCTTGCTGATGAACACTTAGCAATTTGCTATTAGAAGTAGTGCCATGGTGGCTGTCCTTGTATGTGTAGCATCGTTGCTTGCTCTCAAGGACAGCTGTAGTGTGAATTTTGTAGTGCAGTACATCCTTTTCCATTATATAATCTTTCACGTTTGTAGACAAAGGCCAAATCGAATCATCCCAACCTCCCTTCCCTCTTCTTATAAAACGATACTTGACCACATCTGTGTATCCCTTTGTCCCACAATCCCCAGACAGGGAAAAGAAGAGTCATAAGTCCTTCATGCCATCTCCCTACTCACAGTCTCTTAATAAGCGTGGCTCTTTTGAAGCCAATTGAACTAAATGAAAAGCACTAGAAAGAGCAGGGAACCAGGATGAGCTTTTCCAGGAACAGTAGACTGTGCAAATACTCAATATTATTTTTCCTCCCTGCTGTTTGCACACTGTTTGAAAATAACAAAGAAGTTCTCAGAAACTATGAGAAAGAAGAGGGGCCTTCCAGTCAACAAAAACTTACCAGAAGCACTTCAATCTTAAGCGTGAGCTTTTAAAAATCCAGTTAGCACAAGAAAAAAATAAAGTATTACTAGTGAATGTAGCATGTTTGATTTGTTCTTTGAACCAAATCATAGATGTTTTAGGATATTGGAAAAAAATTATTGTCCCAATGATGTAGGTACCTTTCTTCCTTCTCTTGCTTCCAAATGGGCATCCAAACATGTCTGTGGTATGACCAGAACTGAGAAAGAAAGGGAAGCACACACTGTGGCCAGACTAGACGGAAGCCCCTGTGATATATGAGAATTTCTCTTTTACTAATATTATTTCTTAATTTTCCTCTAGGCCCTTTGTAGTCAACAACCCCGTGAAGACCTCGTCCCAGGCAACCAATGATCTTTCTTTCACTGTCGATTACTTTTGGCTTTCAATAAGCATTCAGCATTCATGTTGTTGTATATATTACTTCCATTTTCTTTTTCTTGCAGAGCAGCATTTTATTTTATAAATATTCATACTGTGTCCATTTTCCTAATGAAGGACATTTGAGTTGTTTTAAGTGTGGGGCTATTAAGAGTAAAGCTGTTATAAATATTCATGTACAGTATTTGGGGGGTCATGTGTTTTTATAATTCTCCTAGGAAAATTGCTGGTTCACACAGGCAGCATGTATTAACTTGATGAGAATCTGCCATAAAACAGCATGGCTGTGTCCTTTTGCGTTCCTACCAGCAATACACGAGTTTCCGTTGCATTGTAATTTTGCCATACTTCGTGTTGTCAGTCTTTTTAAACTTTAGCCATTTTAGTAAATGTATAGTGGTATCTCATTGTTTTTCATTTGTATTTCCCTAGTGGCTAATGATGTTGAGCACCTTTTCATGAGCTTCTTGTTCATTTGCATCTTTTGTGAAGTATCCAAACCTCTCCACCCATTTTTCCTTGGGTATTTGTCTTCTTATCGAGTAATAGCAGTTCTTTATATATTTTGAATAAGTTCTTTGTAAAATAAATGTAATGTGAATATTTTCTGGGACCAATTTTGTATCTCCACCAACTAGTACTACACCTGGCACACTGTAGCAGGTGGCCAGGTCCTATGGAATATTGGAAATTATCAATGAGCAGGAAGTAGCATTTTTAGAAACCAAGGCCACCAATTCAAAGTCCATTGTAGAGCATTTCTTGAATCTACACAGCCCTCTTCACCCTCTCTCAAAATTCAAGGGAAGGGCTGGGGATGTGGCTCAAGTGGTAGTGCGCTCGCCTGGCATGAGTGAGGCCCAGGTTCGATCTTCAGCACCACATACAAACAAAGATGTTGTGTCCGCTGAAAACTAAAAAATTAATATTAAAATTCTCTCTCTCTCTCTCTCTCTAAAAAAAAATTTCAAAAAATTCAAGGGGAGGTGGTAAAAACTGTCCAGGAAACAATGGGTATTTGCCACTATATGCTGTGCATGTATGTGTTAATATCAATTCTGTAGTCAAAATACAAAGCCAAGTTGGGATGTCAGGTTTCTTAGGCTGGGTCAGATCGTGGATCCATTGGTGTTTATGCTTGCTTGCAGATTCGTTCCGAGACAATTGCCACTTATGCCCTCTGTGGGTTTGCCAACTTTGGTTCCCTAGGAATGATGATCGGTGGACTCGGTAAGTGAAAAGATATTCTTCTACAACAGATGTAACGTAAACATACTTTGGATCTCCACCTCACTCCATCTCACATCTTATTCATGTCAGGAGAAAAGTTACCCTCGATAGTAGAAAATCCTCTGGGGTCTATTTTTTATCCCCACTCTACAAGATAGATTTCCTCCTTACATGCAAACTAGCCTCAGAAACAATATCCTCAAACTTACAGATGCCTCTCCCAACCCAAAGTAACACAGAAGTTTCACTTGTATACTAACACCAGTAGATTAACTGATTGATTTTTATTTTGTGGTGGATTGAACCCAGAGTTACTCTACCACTGAGCCATACCCCCAGCCCTTTCATTTTTTTGCTTTGAGATACATCCTTGCTAACTTGTCCAGGATGGTCTCACAGTTGTTATCCTCCTGCATCAGCCTCCTGAGTAGCTAGGATTACCGGCGTGTACCATTATGTATGAATTTATAATACCTCCCTGCAGAAGGATTCTGGGGACCAATCAAAGATTGGTGGGAAAATGTTGTGATTTATGAGTGATGTCTCCCACAGGCATGGAAATAGTTGGTGACAGTTGAGTCACCATCTCAGACCATCTCATCAATCGATCCCTCCATGCATCCCCTTTGATTTGCCATGCTCTCCATGCTCTCTGAGCCCTTTGGATAAAACTAAGGACTTGTTTCTTTCCAGCTGACCTGAAACTCCAATATCAGAACACTTTTTAGAGGCTACAAATTTGGATTTCTAGCGAGTAGAATCAACATTAATCTCAAACAGCTCCTTTCATGTCTCCCAGCCTCTCTAGCGCCTGGCAGAAAGCGGGACATCTCCGCTGGAGCAATAAGATCTCTGATCGCAGGGACTGTTGCTTGCTTCATGACAGCCTGCGTCGCAGGTACTACATCCCATCCTTTGTGTCCTGGGTGCCCACGGAAGGCAGCTTTCAGGAAAGCAAGGTCTCCAATCCTTATATGCAGCATATGCTGCTGCAGAAAGCTGAGAGTCAGAGCTGCCATTAAGCGCATTGTAAATTTAAAGGTGTGGTGTGGAGGCGGCTGGGGAGAAGCTTAGAACAGAAGGAGAGTTCGGTGACTTCACTAATTATGAAAATAAATGGCACTCTGTTCCACTTCTAGGCATACTCTCTGGCACCCCCGAGGACATCAACTGCCATCACATTTTAGAGAATGCCTTCAGCTCCAGTTTACCTGGCAACGCAACCACAGTGGTGTCTTGTTGCCAAAGTCTGTTGAGCAGGTATTACAATTTTTGTTAATGAAACTATTTTTCTTTTATTTTTATATTGTTATGGGTACACTGCAATTATACATGAGTAGAATTCATTGTTACGTATTTGTACACGCACACATTATAACAATATGATCTGGTCGATTTCACTCCCAATATCTTCCCTTCCCCTTTCCTCTTCCCTTCCACTCCTGTGCTAGTCTCCTTAGGTGTTGTACTCTTGATTATAACTTCTCTATACTTGCTTATTAATAGTCAAATCAATCTTAAGACTTCCACTTACTTTTATAACTCTTATTTTAACATAAGACTGAACATCAATTATATCAACGTTTCACTTTGACTTTTCTCAGATAAGACTAGGAACTAAAATTCTCAATAGTACTGTTCAGGTATTTAATATGTACCCAGCTATACATCTGTCACTTCGTATGAATTATGTCACTTACAACTTGCAATCACTGTATGTTGAGCACTATTACTTTTTTTTTCTTTTTTTTGCATTTGATATAGCAGAGGCTTAGGGAGGTTATGTCCACTCAAGAAAAATTAGTGCCAGCACAACCAAGATAATTCATGCTCATCTACCCACAAAGATAATTCATGCCCATCCACCCATGCTCCACCTGCTACTGCCTCCCTTCTAAGGGGATCAAGACTATCCATCTGACAACATGGTGATAGACTATAGTGGATAAGAGGCCACCAGGGACCCATGCAGCCATCTCCACCTTCTATGGTTTCTTCTCACAAAATCAGTATCCCCACCATCCCATCAGCTCTCTTTCATGTGCAGGTGCATTACAAAGATTGATTCTATCTCTGCTTCTTCTGGTAAATAGGAAAAATCCTTGAAGTCACACAGAATTTGAGAGCCAAAATTAATTCCCCCATGCCTGTCTGTAACTGTCTTTAACTCACCCTAACCAGAATGTGAGGGGGGAAAAAAATCAGCTTTCTGCCCTGTGCCTTGCTTTTTTTTTTGGCGGGGGGGGGGGGGGGGGGGAGGGTGGTTACAGATACCAGGGGTGCCTTACCACTGAGCTATATCCCCAGACCTTTCTATTTTTTATTTTGAGACAGGGTCTCACTAAGCTGTTGAGAGTCTCACTAAGTTGCTGAAGCTGGCTTCAAACTTATTCCCCTGAGTTTCTGGAATGCAAGAAGGGTGCACCACAGTGCTCCATTTTTGTGACATTTTTAATGTGTCACCTTCTGCTCACCCATTGTTTCTGCTGTACAAGGCTCAACTAACAGTTTCATTCTACTTTCCACCAGCACTACTGCCAAGGAGCCTGGTGAGGTCATCCCAGGAGGAAACTACAACCTGTACTTTGTGAAGGGCTGCTGCAAATTGTTGAATCCACCAACACTGAACTGCAGTTGGATCCCTGACACATTTTGAATTCTACCACTTCCCCATTGGAACTCTGAGTGAAGATGTTGAGCTATTGTCTACAGATTAATAAATTTAATCATGGAATCAAGTTTAATTGCAAGGAAAGAAGAAAAATTAAGAGTGAACCTTCCAGAGCTATAACATCTCCCTGCTTCCCTTCCCTCCCCAACGCACCTTCTCCACACTGTGACCTACTATGATGTCTCCAACTGAGGCATCATCTCCACTCTCAACAATGTCTTCTAACCTTACGTTTTTAAGGCATTTCATGACAATACAGGTTTAAACAGTAGCTCTCAACAACACGGCTGTGACTCAGCCACATCTTCTTAGTATGCTAAATGGGCCCAGAGTGACTTGTTTTAAACACATCTCAGGTGACATCACTCTGCATTCACCCTAACTTCCCTGAAATAATTTGAACTTGAATTTCACCCAAAAGGAAGGCTGATCAGCAAACACCTACTGATTGTCTACCATCCAGAGGTCCTACCTAAATCCAGAGTTCTTCAGAAAAGCATGTAGACCATACCAGAATAAGGATTTAAATTCTGTAATCCTGGAGAGTTGTATCAATCAGTTTAAGTTAAGTTATACTGCAGTAACAAACAATCACAATAACTTGTAGCTAAATTTATCTTTCATTCATATTATGTTTGTAATGGTCAACTTTGGCTTAATCTATATTTTCTTAATTTCCAGGATGCAGGCTAAAGAAGCAGCCTTTGTGTGGGGCATGCTGGTATTAGAGAGGGAAAAGAAAGGTAGGGATAACATGATGGTTCTTAAAATTTCTGCTAGTGGAAGTGACACCATTCACTTGCCCTATATTCCATTACCCAGAAGAAGTCCTATGGGAAATATAATGTCTGTGACCATACATGAATTATCCTATCAAAGAGAAGGATGGTGAGTATTTTACAAGAATAATATGATACTACAGAGTACATGATATCTATTCTTCCTTCAAGGAGTCAACTTGTTACAGGACAGAATGGTAGGCCTATTCATGTGCAAATTTAGTAATATTCCTGGTGACAAGACTGGAAAGCAATCTTCATTCAAAAAAAGCCATATAAGGACTAATCAAGAAGAAAACTAAGTTCTTGTTCAGATCTGAACAACTTCATTAATATTTCCATTGACCAGAGAGGTGTCAACATCAAACTTGC
This sequence comes from Spermophilus citellus, assembly GCF_964194105.1. Lineage (NCBI taxonomy): Eukaryota > Metazoa > Chordata > Mammalia > Rodentia > Sciuridae > Spermophilus > Spermophilus citellus. The sequence continues at coordinate 89,025,059 of NC_138183.1, read as the reverse complement.
TAACTGGGTCTCAGAAAATGTCAGAGATGATGGTGGTTTCCTTTAATGACATGCTCATCACTGATGCTCTTAATATTCCAAAGAACACATTGTGTGAGAAAACACCAATGCCTCTGAGTCAAAAAGTGACTCACAGAGAAGAGACTCTGAATGTGACAAAGTTCTGATACCTTAAGCAATTTGTTTCTTTTTTTTTTTTTTTCATCTGTTCATGCACAGGAGTTTTTATTTTTTTAAAAGATCATGAGTAAACTGTTGTGTTGTTTTGCTGTTCTTTTGGTTTTGGGTTGTTAGACGTGAAGGAGTGATCTCAAATAACTCTTTATCCTTGAAGTAAATATACCAAAATATTTCTAATTTTTTATTTGTATCCATTTTTCTTGGGATCCAATATGCCCTTTCATTCTTTACACTTTATTTTAGGAAAATATATTTGCATGTCTTTTTCAGGCTTCATTATAGCATAGGACAATATGTCAAAACTGCCAATAATTCACATGTTGGTTCTCCTTTCTCAGCTATGGCTATGTAATGACAAAAGATAGAGTTTAAAAATTGGTTGGCTATTAGAGAGCCTCAGGAATGAAATGGAATAGAAGAATCCAAAGAGTTAAAAAGAATTAGAAAATCTTTTGTCATTACTATTCTTTAAATATTTGTAACTCTCCTCTAAGCTTGTTTTTTTAACATAATTGCTACTCTGCTTATTATTAAGTTTGTCTTTTCAAATTGTAAAATTAGTCATCTTTAATAAAAAATGAAGATTGTATAAACATAGCTAAACATATTTCTCCCCACCCTGTTTACCTGGCTCTTCTGCCATTACCACACCCCCAGGCTGTCACTGTTAATTGACTAGCACACACACCTTTCTCCTTGCTTATACAAATGGTTTATTAGAATGCGGGGGATTTATTGTTGGTGAACAAATGGAATGACTCTATTTACACATTATCTTTAACTTCCTTCTTTTTAGTTGGCAATAAACATGGATATTACTGCAAGTTATTTATAATTCTAACTTTATCTTTCCCTTCTCCCTATTTATTGTATGTGTATCACACGTATATGTACAATTCTATATAAATGATATAATATACATACTGGGGGAGGGATGGAGTTGGACACATGCTATAATTCAGGTCTTGAATGTTACCCAAAGATCCATGTGGTGAAGGCGTGGTCCCGAGCCCATGACACTGTTGGGAAATGGTGGAATCTTTAGGAGGTAGGGCTTGGTAGAAGGAAGTTAGGTCCTTGGGGGCATGCCCCCAAAGGGGATATTAGGACCTTGGCCTCTTTCTCTTCCTCTCCTTCTGCTTCCCAGCCATCATGAGGTGAACAAACCTCTTCCACCGCATGTTCCTACTATAATGTACTATGCCACCACAGGATTAAAACAACAGGGCCACATAAGCATGGACTAAAACCTCTGAAATCATGATCCAAAAGAAACCTTTATTCCTTAAGAGTTGATTACCTCAGTTGTTTGGTCTCAGTAACAGAAAGCAAACTAACACATTTTTTTCTCTTTGCTTTCTTCCCTTCCACTATCCTGACTCACCATATACAGGTAACCTGGGTTAAATAACCCGAAACAGGGTCACTATATATATATTTTTTAATATCAGGCCATATTTTACAAACATAGACATCTATTGAGGATTGGTATAGTAGTTTTACAAAACTTGGGTTACTGACATTTCTATTAATTTGCTTTTCTTCCATGATAATGTTTGTAGATATTTCTTCAATCTTACTGGAAAAACTTTAACTCATTGTAGCCTAATTCATTATAAGCATAGTGTGTGTGTGTGTGTGTGTGTGTGTGTGTGTGTGTGTGTGTGTGTATATATATATATATATATATATATACACATACATTAGATATAATATATAACATATATACCTACATCATATATATATACGTATACATATATATATATATATATATATATAGAGAGAGAGAGAGAGAAAGGGGGAGAGAGAGAGAGAGAGAGAGAGAACAAATCATTCTTCTGTGGACATCCATTCACTTTAATTCCAGATTTTTGCCTTTGGGGTTATTTTTATTTTGTTTTCTACTTTGAACATTGTGTATATATTTTCTTTACATTCCAATGATTTCGTTTCCTATAACATGCTGACTCATAGAAAGACAGTGAAAATTATATACATTTTAAGATTTTCTAATAGCTACATTTAAAAAAATAAAAACAGTAAAATTAAATTTCATAATATATATTTAACCCAAATAGCAAAGATATCATTTCAATTACATATTTTATATTCTTATCAAACTAGGTCTTCAAAATCTGGTATGCATATCTCATTTGAGGCCCCAAACTTTTATTGGAATACTTAATCTATGTTTACATTTCATAAAATTAAAAGTTAAAAAATAAATTCATATGCCCAGGTTGGTCTAAACATGCTTAAAAGTTTTCCAATAACTAAAATAAGTGTCAGTTTTTAGCTTAAAATTAAATTTTTAGTTACTCAGTTACTCCATATTTCAAATACTAGTGGCTAGCATACTGGGCAGAAAAGTTCTATAGGATTTCTTAGGTGAAATGAAGTGTATGTGTATTTTGGTATAATGCATGATTCCAGATTGCTTTTCAGAGAAATATGGCGTCTTAATTTGTACCTACTATAGTAGAATTTCTGCAGTGTTTTGGTGATCTTTGTGTGTGTGTGTGTGTGTGTGTGTGTGTGCGCGCGCACGTGTGTGTTAGAGATTTTTAAAATTTTAAACATGTTGCAATGTTCACATAAGTCAATATGTTGGTTCCTTTTTAATATTGTCCATCCTTAAACTGAGAAAGGCTAGTAAGGCTAAGCTCCAGGCAAATGAGCTGGTGGGCACTTTGATCTTGTTGCCTCCAGAAATCTTATCAATACCCTTGATACTGTACTGGTTGGTTATTTCCCTTTTCCCAGGGAAACCACCTAAGGGAGTTTTTTGGTGTCTGGCTAATTCCTTCATTCCTCTTTAGCAGACTTAGAAACTAAAGGAATGTCTGTTCTCACAGTTGATCCTTCACCCACCCCTCATAGTTGGCTGAGATTGTTTCTGTGTTTCTTATGTGTCTGAAGCTGCAGGGTACTGACAGGAAGGGCTTTGCTCTCAGTCCATGCACCCTGATCTGTTTCAAGTCAAAGTTGTGACATTTACTCTGGAGAATTCTGCACCCCTGAGATTCAAAGTTCCCAGCCCTTCTTCACTGATACAGTTTTCACTAATCTGAAAGCCTCTTTCCACACACAGTATTATGTTTACAGAGATGAGTATTTCCTAATTTCAACAAAAATGGAAATTTGCATTACTACTTCTTATTCTTTTTATTTTTCAATTCGTTTGCAAAAAGATAAGGAAGGACAGAAATAATATTTCTCTACTCAAGCCAGAAACTATGGTTATAAACAAATTCTCTGATCCTGGAAAAGGCTTTGAGTCTCAGCCAAGAATAGATTGGAGTCAGGAGATATGGAAAAATTTTCTCTGATTTTTTTCCATTGAAAATCAACATATCCAAGCAGTGAGAGTGGAGTGACAAAGTATTTATAATTACATAGATTACTAATATTCATTCATTTTGTAGATGTTCCACCTAATTGCTTTTATGTTTCTGTAGTTTAATTATACAGGTAGGACATTGTGAAGAGTTTATAATTTGCACTTGCCCAAAGAGACTAGTTTCCAGTTACAAAACAATTCCAAAAATCAGGCACGCTTATAAAGAAGGTATTTAAGGCCAACAAGGACACAGTATACTAGGAAGGATTAAACTACCCTGAATGTGTTAGAGTGAGGGAAAGGGAGGTGATCATTTGCATGGAGCTCAGGAGTCCTGTTCAGGTGTGCCATATGGTACGAATGAACCACATGTTCCTGATGAGAAAGGCTATTTTTTACAGCCTCTTACTTAATTTTGTTTTAAGCTCAAACTGGAAGAAAAGTATACACTTACCCATTCCTTTTCTGGCTCTAGTGGCCATACAAGTTTGTGATAATTGTATTTTCCTTTATGTCACAGAGGAGATGTGACTATCACCTGCCTGTAATGTGAGTACTTTCAACCCTGGTCATTCATGGACTACTTTGCATTTTCATTTCAAGACTCTAGAAATCAGACAATGACTCTGAATCAAGTCAACCCTTCTTAACCACTATGCATTTTGAAAAAATAGGAGAACAGTAACTGGTATGAAGACTAGTAGCCATGGAACAGAGGCAAGTACTCAAATGATAACCTTGAAATTCAGTCCTCTGGCAACTGACAATCAACCATTTTGCTATGAGAAGCCAAGATTATATCTCACAGGCCATATATGCAAGCTAAATCAGGGTCTACATCTTCTTTGTGCAAGGTGTGCTTCCAGTCATATTCAAAAAGTAAGAGGATAGAAGAACCTTAGGTTGGTCATCCAGAAAAGCTTCATCTTCTCCTCCCAATTCCTAGTAATGTGCTATCATCAAACTCAGAGATCACCATGGCAGCAGACAGAGTTGAGGCAGGATTCCCAGGCCTAATTTAAATTCCTTTCACTGCAGGGTACCTTTCTCTCTCCATAATTGCCTTCCTAGATGTCTGACCACTAGAATACCAGTTCCTTTGTATCCCTCCTACCTAGCACCTTGCATCCAGTAGATGATGGCTACCTGCAGGAAATAAGAACAGATAACTGGATCACTATTATAAAATCTCATCAAAACACATACTCATTACCAATAATAAGAAAGTATATAATGAAGAAACTGGAAATCTTCTCACCTTAATTTCATTACCCATTGTCAGCCATAGTTAATACTTTGGTATACCTGTTAATTTTTCTCAATGTATGATAAACAATACAGCCAGTTATAATGATCAAAGTAAAGTGGATGAGTCTTCCTTCACACCCAATGACTGAAACACTTTCACTTTTTTGTCTTCCTCTTGACAAAATCAGGCAAATGGTTTTGCTTGTTTCATAACATTATGTTGTATAATAATTAGCAAAGTTCAGGAGACTGGCCTTCTTAATCATCTATAATGCAAGTCTGCAAAATAGTAATATTGGCTACATTGAAGATAAATTTAATCATTAAAAGCACCTGAAGAATTAGAGGATCCAAGATGGTGGGCTAGAGGGAGTCTGCATTCTGTGTTGCTCAGGACCTGGGATTCAAGTAGTGGGAATACTGTTTCTCTATGAGTTATTAGAAGACCCCCAACACACACACAGTTACTCCTGCATAGGAATCCCAGCTGCCATGCAGCACAGGTCCCCAGGCATCAGCATCAGTGCAGGACTCCCAGCCACTGCCCACATACAGGACCTCCAGCTGCCACTCCCATGTGGACCCCCATCTATCAACATGGGGATCCCCTGGTCACCTTCATCTTGGGACACTGCCACCACAACCATAGTCCCCTCCGTACAATAGCCTGCACCTGGGGACACCATACAAGGTCTGGAGACAGTCACCAGCCACAAAACTGAATGCTACACAGCTTCATCTATGAACAAACTGCTCAACGCCACTGCCCAGCCTCATTTGACCAGATACCCCATCTCTGAAAGCAGCCACCTCCATCATGGGACACCTTTGTCATCATCTTTAGTTGGGACAACTCCCAGTCTGGGACACTGGCTGGGGCCTAGAAGCAATATCAAAGTACCTATAGTCCCCAACTCCCTCCTCTCCCCCACAGCTGCTAACCTGGCAAAGTGCTTGTGGCTACGAGGTTGGTTATTAGCTTACAAAACCTGGTCCTGCACTGCCCAGTACAAAACAGATCTCCGCAACAGGTGTGCAGCCCCCAGAGCACAGTCCACAAGATCTCAGGAGAGAGAGGTTCCTGATTGGGAAGTAGAAAGGGAGGGGGGTGAGTGAGATACAGTTTAGAGACTAAATTAGAGACCAGGAATTGTGAGGTCTACAGGCGATATGAGGAGATAAGACCAGGCACCCACATCACACAAGCAGATCCTTGGGATGCAGTCTCCCATTGGGACTGGCAAGTGCCACCTCCAGGACCTCCACTCCCAACACCAACCCTCCCATCCTAATAACCTTCACAATCCTGAGGGTGTAAATACCAGAAAACAACAGACAACCCCATGAGAATAGTAATAGGAAATATACTAATAGTCATAGTAATAGGAAAGATACTGAACTCCAACAAAAGCAATCCTTGTATCTTCCTTTGAGGATTTTTTTTTAATTTTTTTTCTCTTCTCTTTCTTCTCCTACCCTCACAACCCAACATCTGTGAAACCAAGTACTTTTCATGAATTAGGCTACTGAGGACCAGGATGTCTTAATAGTATATTACAGTTGTGTTATATATTCTTTTACTTCCTATCTTTACATTTTTAATTTTTCTTAATATTTGTGTTTGTTTGTTTGTTGTACTCTCTCTATTGTCTTCTAACTTATCTCCCCAAAATCACTTTCTCTCTTTTCTCCTGCTACTAGCCAACTTCTTTAGAGTCCTCTTTCAGGCTTCCTAAGATCTAATAACTCTATATACTCACCTCCTACATCCTTAACATCTCATCCTACACCCCACACCTGGTTCTCTTTTTGTCCACCATCAGAAACTGTAGACCTTTTTGCCAACCTACTGTTTATATTGTAGATAATAATTAAACTCACCATTTCTGTATAAACTATTAATGTCTTAATATCAGCTACTTGGTTTAAGCCTGTATATTGTTTTTATTGGGATCTATTAATATTTTTCTCCCCCTAAAAGAGATGTATCAGAACCCTTCAAAGACACTTTAAGTCTATAGGGTAAAAACTGTAACAACTTGGATCTGCAGTGCTAGAAGGGAGGACACACGAACAGCATGAAAAAACAAGGGAAGAAAGTGCCCCAAACAAACCAAGGTACTACATTACTAGAATCCATGGCCAGCACAACAGAAGAAATTACAGAGAAGGAGTTCAGGATGTATATAATTAAAATGTTCTGTGAATTAAAAGATGATATAAGAGAGCAAATACAGGCAGAAAAAGATCATTTTGATAAAGAGTTATATAAGCAAATATAGGAAGCAAAAGATTACTTCAAAAAGGAGATAGATGTTCTGAAAAAAAAAACGAAGAGAAATATTTGAAATGAAAGAAACAACAAACCAAATTTAAAACTCAATAGAAAGCACCACCAACAGATTAGATCACTTGGATGACAGAACTTCGGACAATGAAAACAAAATATTTAATCTTGAAAATAAAGTGAAGATGGTAAGAAACCATGAGCAGAATATTCAAGAATTATGGGATAACATAAAAAGACCAAATTTAAGAATTATTGGGATAGAGGAAGTCATAGAGTTCCAAACCAAAGGGATGAACAATCTATTCAATAAAATAATATCAGAAGGGGCAGGGGCTGGGCTCAGTGGTAGCGCACGTGCCTGGTATGTGTGAGGCAGTGGGTTCGATTCTCAGCACCATGTATTAAAAAAATAAAGATCTATCAGGAACTAAATAATAATACTACTAATAATAATAATATTTTTATAGTTAAAGCTTTATCCCAGGGTTTCATAAACTGACTTCCAGACCACTCACATATAATCAAATCAAGCTTTTATTGAAGCACACTGTTGGCGGCTGACCAGAACATAAAGCTGTTCCCCTGATCAGCCCCAAACAATTGCAAGGGCACTCCTTATAAGCCTGAAAACCTCAAAAGAGATGTTCGGGGGTCTAGCCAATGCAAGCAAGCCAGGTTACAGAAGCAAGACAGTGCAGTCAAGCGGCGGGAAGCCTAACCAATCACAGTTAGCCCAGTCACCCCAGTTACAGAAACAGAGCCCCGTTACCATAGTTACAGAAACAATACCCCATTAGGTAGTTTTGTGTTCTTAAAGGTTTCTATAACAAAAGGAAAAGAACATCTTGCCCCAGTCAGGACCCTTCTACTTGGCATGGTTGTTTTACAGGATAAAGTCATAAAACAAAATGGAGTCACATTTGCTTCTACTATCATAATATCAGAAAATTTTCCAAACATAAAGAATGAATTGGAAAATCAAAGAGGCTTATAGGACACCAAATGTGCAAAATCACAACAGATCCACACCAAGACACATTATAATGAAAATGTCTATCATACAGAATAAGGAGAGAACTTTAAAAGCCACAAGAGAAAGGAATCAGATTACATATAGGGGGAAAACAATTAGGATCTCTGCAGATTTTTCAACCCAGACTCTGGAAGCTAGAAGATCCTGGAAAAACATATACCAAGCTCTGAAAGAAAATGGATGCCAACCAAGAATCTTATATCCAGCAAACTTAAGTTTTAGATTTGATGATGAAATAAAAGCCTTCCATGATAAACAAAAGCTAAAAGAATTTACAACTAGAAATCCTGCACTACAGAACATCCTCAGCAAAATATTTCATGAAAAGGAAATGAGAGGCTGGGGCTCTCAGTGGTAGAGCACTTGCCTAACATGCATGAGGCACTGGGTTCAATCCTCAGCACCACAAAAAAATAAACAAATAAAATAAAGGCATTTATTTACTATATAAAATAAAGGCATCTACAACTACCAAAAAAATTTTTTTAAATATTTTTAAAAAAAAGAAAGAAAAGGAAATTGAAAAACAATGAAAATCAGCAAAGGGAGGTATTACACTAAAGGAAAACCAATCAAAGGAGAAAGCAAATCACATTAAATACCAAAAATAAACAAAAATGACAAGGAAAACAAATCATGTCTCAATAATAACCCTGAATGTTAATGGCCTAAATTCACAATCAATAGACATAAACTGGCAGATCAGATTTAAAAAAAAAAAAAAGAACCAACAATATGCTGTTTTCAAGAAACTCATCTCATAGGAAAAGACATCCACAGACCAAAGCTGAAAGGTTGGGGGAAAACATACCATTCACATGGACTGCAGAAACAACCAGGGGTTTCCATCTTGATATCAAATAAAGTAGAATTCAAGCCAAAGTTAATCAAAAGAGATAAAGAGGGTCATTTCATACTGCTTAAAGTAAACATACATCGACAAGACATAACAATTATAAATATCTATGACCCAAACAATGGAGCATCTACATTCATCAAACAAACTCTTCTCAAGTACAAGAGTTAAATAGACCACAACACAATAATTCTGGGTTACTTTAACACACCTCTTTCATCACTGAATAGATCTTCCAAACAAAAGCTAAACAAAGAAAATATAGAACTCAATAATACAATCAATAACTTAGACTTAATAGGATATTTCGTCCATCAATGGGTGAATACACTTTCTTCTCAGCAGCACATAGATTCTTCTCTAAAATAGGCCATATATTATTGCTGAGAACCATAACCAAGTAGGACGCATGGCATTTTTGCCAAAGGGAATGTTTGAGAAAGGTGACCCTGCTCAAGGACCAGGGCGGATCCGGGTTTAGGGCAGTTCCAGGTTTAGGGTGTGGATCCTGCTGGGATTAGGGCCTGCAGTTTCACAACCTACCCCCAGCAATTGCTGATTAGAGAGCTTCCCCATCCCCAGCATATAAATACCCACCTGCTGGTAGCAGGCCCACCCTGGCCCCTGGGGACTCAACCCCCAGTTCTTTGTTCTGCATGTCAATGCGGCCAGCTCACAAGGCCGTGACGTGGGCTTGCAGTTTCCTGTTTATCTGCCTCAGCATACGTGTCTCTCGGGAACATCTTGACCTGTTCAAGCCTCCTGATAGGGAACGGTGACGGTGGCGGTAACCCAAGGACGCAGTTATTACTCTTCCCTCCTCGATTTTGAGTAATTCCCCGCAGCTGTTAAAAAAGATATATAAGGGGAACAAATTTGGCAATAAAGCGCACACATGCCTCCTCCTGGATGAAGAACCTTGGTGTCCTGTGTATTTCTTAACCCCACCGTCCCTCGCCGGACTCGGCTTCTGTTAGCCAGACGTGGCACCCACCCACATCCAGCAATTGCTGATTAGAGAGCTTCCCCATCCCCAGCATATAAATACCCCTGTGTGAACAATAAACATTTGCAGTTTGATCAGACTCCTGTCTTGCTGTCACCTTTCGTGTCTCTTGTCCCATCATTCCTCCCCATCTAGGTTCGCTGCCCACGTTGATGTGTCCTGCCAGTCAGGACATTTTATGTCACAAAGCAACTCAGCAAATATGAAAAAGTAGAGATACTACCCTGTATTCTATCAGATCATAATGAAATGAAATTAGAAATCAATGATAAAATAAAAAATAGAAGCTACTCCAATACCTGGAGACTAAGTAATATGTTATTGAATAAATAGTGGATTGCAGAAGACATCAAAGAGGAGATTAAAAAATTCTTAGAGGTAAATGAGAACACTGTTACGACATATCAAAATCTCTGGGACACTAGGAAGGCAGTACTAAGAGGAAAGTTCATTGCACGGAATTCATTTCTTAAAAGAAGAAAAAGTCAACAAATAAATGAGCTCACACTACATCTCAAAGCCCTAGAAAAAATAAATCAACACCAAAAGCAGTAGAAGATAGAAAATAATTAAAATCAGAGCTGAAATCAATGAAATTAAAACAAACAATTGAAAAAAAATTGACAAAACAAAAAGCCATGCTAACAAAGAGAAGGTGAGAAAAGTCAAATTACTAACATCCTTGATGAAAAAGAAAATATCACAAGGAACATTACAGAAATACAGAAGATAATTAGAAATTATTTTAAAAATTTATACTCCAACAAAATAGAAAATATTAAAGGCATCAACAAATTTCTAGAGTCATATGATTTGCGCAAACTGAATCAGGATAATATACACAAGTTAAACAGATCAATTTCAAGCAATGAAATAGATGATGTCATAAGAAGCCTACCAACTAAGAAAAGCCCAGGACCATATGGATACACAGCTGAGTTCTACAAGAACTCAGTTCAAAGAAGAAATAATACCAATACTCCTTGAATTATTTCATGAAATAGAAAAAGAGGGAACACTTCCAAACTCATTCTATGAGGCCAATATCATTCTGATTCCAAAACCAGACAAAGACACATCAAAGTAAGAAAACTTCAGACCAATATCTCTAATGAACATAGATGCAAAACTTCTCAATAAAATTCTGGCAAATGGAATACAAAAACATATCAAAAAGACAGTGCACCACAATCAAGTAAGGTTCATCCCAGGGATGCAAGGTTTGTTCAACATATGGAAATCAATAAATATATTCATCACATCAATAGACTTAAAGATAAGAATCATGATCATCTCAATAGATGAAGAAAAAGCATTCAACAAAATACAGCACCCCATTATGTTCAAAACACTAGAAAAACTAGAGATATCAGGAACATATCTCAACATTGTAAAAGCTATCTATGCTAAGCCCAAGGCCAACATCATTCTAAATGGAGAAAAATTGAAAGCATTCCTCCTAAAAACTGGAACAAGGCAGGGATGCCCTCTTCCACCACTTCTATTTAACATAGTTCTTGAAACTCTAGTCAGAGCAATTAGACAGATGAAAGAAAATAAAGGGATAAAGATAAGAAAAGAAGAACTCAGACTATCACTATTTGACAATGATGTGATTCTATACCTAGAGGATCCAAAAAATTCCACCAGAAAATTTCTAGAACTAATAAATGAATTCAGCAAAGTAGCAGGATATAAAATCAACACCCATAAATCAAAGGCATTTCTCTATATTTGTGACAAATCTTCTGAAATAGAAACTAGAAAAACTACCCCACTTACAATAGCCTCAAAAAAATAAAATCCTTGGAAATCAACTTAAAGAGGTGAAATACCTCTACAACAAAAAGTACAAAGTTCTAAAGAAAAAAATTAAAGAAGACCTTAGAAGATGGAAAGATCTCCCTTGTTCTTGGATAGGCAGAATTAATATTTTCAAAATAACCATACTACCAAAAGCACTATACAGACTTAATGCAACTCCAATCAAAATCCCAATGACATTTCTCATAGAAATAGAAATATCAATCATGAAATTCATCTGGAAAAATAAGAGACCCATAATAGCTAAAGCAACCCTTAGCAGGAGGAGTGAAGCAGTTAGCATCACTATACCAGACCTTAAACTATACTACAGAGCAATAGTAACAAAAACAGCATGGTATTGACACCAAAATAGATATGCAGACCAATAGTACAGAATAGAGGACACAGAGACTAACCCACATAAGTACAGTTATCTCATACTAAGACAAAGGCACTAAAAACACATTGGAGAAAAGATAACCTCTTCAACAAATGGTACTGGGAAAACTGGAAATCCATATGCAACAAAATGAAATTAAGCCCTATCTCTCACCATGCACAAAACTCACTGTGTTGACTTTTTCTTCTTTTAAGGAATAAGTGGGTCTAGGGCCTAGGAATTAAACCACAGACCTTATGCCTAATAGAAGAAAAAGTAGGTCCATATGTTCATCATGTCGGATTAAGCCTCAACTTCCTTTGTGTACATGGAAAATTGCGCTCTATACGTGTACTATGAATTGAGATGCATTCGGCTGTCATGTATAACAAATTAGAATAAATTAAAAATTTTTAAATTAAAAAAAAGCATCCCAAAACTGGATGCAGTGGCTCACTCCTGTAATCCCAGCTGTTTGGGAAGCTAAGACAGGAGGATCGTTCAGCAATTTAGCGAGGTCCTAAGCAACTCAGTGAGACTCTGTCTCTAAATAAATACAAAATAGGGCTGGGGATGTGGCTCAATGGTCGAATGCTCCTGAGTTGAATCCCCAGTACCCTGCCCACCCCCAAAAAAATCCTGATACCCAACATATTTTAAATCCTTCTGCTTATATGAACAATTGTTCTGCTATCCTATTTGGAAAAGTTTCACTGAAGCCACAAATGAAGAACAAGCTGGATGGGCCTTCTGGCATGTATGACAGTGTGATTCAAAATCCAAGAGTCCAGCTCTGGAGCTGAACTGCCAGGGTTCAGATCTTGGTCCCACCAGTTTCTAACTCCATTATTTTGGAATTTTATGCAAATTTTCTGTGAGTGTTCCCCATCTGTAAGATGCAAATAAACATATCTCCTTCCCATATTTGTGTGAGGATAAAATAAGTCATTGTCTTAGTCTATTTTCTGTTGCTATAACTAAATACCATAAGTCAAGTAATTTATAAAAAAATAAAAGTTTATTTGGTTGGGAAGTTCAAAATTGTGTGCATCTGATGAAGTCCTTTGTGATGGTGGGGACTCTCTGCAGAATACCAAGGTGGTACACAGTGAGACAGAGGAAACACTCTAGCTTGAGTCTCTCTTTCTCTTCTTACAAAGCCATTAACACTATGCTGGGGGCCATACCATCATACTCTCATCTAATCTTAATTACCTCCCAAAGGCCTCACTTTCAACTACCATAATCAGATTATGTCTCTACCTTCCAAAAGGGATTCAATTTCAACATGAGTTTGATGGGGACATTCAAAGGATAGCAGTCAAGTAAAGCACTTAAAGAATGTCTCACAGAGAAAGGCTATAAAATACATTCTTCAAAGGGGAATTAAGGGAAGGGAGGAGGAGGGGAATAAGAAAGACAGTAGAAAGAATCAGACATGACTTTTCTATGTTCATACATGAATATGCGTGATCAGTGTAACTCCACATCATGTACAACCCCAAGAATGGGATTAGGCCCCAATTTCCTTATATGGAGTATATAATATACGCCATGTATATATAATATGTCAAAATACACTCTACTGTCATGAATATCTAAAAAGATCAAATAAAAAAATAAAGTACATTCTTTGTCTTTATTGAGGTATAATTTGTACATAGTGAACACACAGATTCTAAGGGTGCAGTTGGATGAGTCTTGATAAATGTATAAATCTGTATGTCTATTACTTTAATCAAATGTAGCTCATTTTCCATCTCAGAAAAGTTCCCTAGTATCCCCAGTTAATCTCATGTGCATTCCTTCCAGGAAAGCTTAATGGATTTTCTTTCCCTCCTAGATCAGTTCAAACGTTTCAGATAGAAATGCATGTAAATGGAATTATACAGTGCATGCTCTTTAGACTCTTGCTTTCACTTTCAGTATAGTGTACTGTGCATAAGTTTTATCCCATAGGGCAACAGCCTTTCCTACAATACTCTCAAACATCTGAGTGTTTATTTCTCAGTAGTATTTCATTGTGTGAAAACACAATTCATACATTCCTTCTACTCTTATGGACATTTAAGTGCTTTTTTTTTTTTCAGTTTTCACCAAATATTTGTTTCTAAAAAATTATATGTATCACTCATTCTTTACATTTCTCAGGATATTTTAAGCTTAGGAAATATGAATTGGAATGTGAAGGCATGGTGTACCCACACCAGGGCTTGCCCACTACCACTCTTTTTCTCCCTCGTAATCTTGAAGAACCTCTTATCTGCTGCTTTTTAGAGACTTAGAAGATTGTTGATTTTCAGGCCGAAAAGTGGAAGACTTGGTGATCGGTGATGGAGCCTCCCAGGGGAATAACAGAGAAGCCACAGTATCATGAGGTCATCCATGTTTGAGTAAGATGTTAATTAGCTGGTCCTACGATAGCTACATAATGGCAGTTTACTATACTGTGTTTTGGAAAAATCACTTGGCTTTTTGCAGTGTCCAATTAGAGTAACATTTGCAATTGATCCATAGAAATACAAGAATATGAATTGGGGAAGAAGTCTAAAAAACACTCAAATGTTTGAGAATATTGTAGGAAATTCTGTTGTGCATGTGCCTCCAGCAGCTTATACATTACAGAGCATCAATAAACTGAAATGTTTGCTAGTGGTTATAATAAATTTACCTCCACTTAAGGGAAAGGTTGGCCAGTTCCTGAAAACATATATGTGAAACAAAGACTCTAATTCTCATTAGAAATAAACCCATCAAAACACCACTTGTGGCCCATTCCCATAGAGGCATCTCAAACAGTTGAGAGTTCTTTGCTCTCTCTGACAGTCCATTCATCAACATCTGGCCACGGAAAACAGGTTATTCTGAAAGGGAGGGTTTCCACAGCCACTTAAACCAAACGGAACCAAACAGAAGGAAACAATAAGTTACTGAGGACTCAGGTCCTCAATTGAGGTTTGACTTGACTACTGTTTCTGTAGCAACAGACTATGGAGTCCTCCAAGCAGAGAGATGTGCAGAACAAGATGTGCTCACAGGAGGCTGCAGCTGGATATTCAAGAAAGTTGTTTGTTTGTTTGTTTCTCAAAATCTTCTGAAATAGGAAAAAAATTCAATCAAAATTCCGTTAAAAATTGGCAGGGGTACAGGTTACTTTTTTATGATCCTCTGGATGACTGTGAGGATAAAATTAATTTCTTATGTGCTTTCTTCTCCCTCTTATTAGCAATACCAAGAATATGCTTGAGGAGAATTTTACTAAGGTATAGGCTTTTACATGCACCTCTGCTCGGTGTTTTGTAAATTACTAGGTACTGCACAAAGATCTGAATAGTTTCTCCAGCAGGATCTGTGTGGGTCTAGGATGACAAGGCAGAGATTTGGGCTCTGGAGGTGATTCCCTGTTCCCCTGTGTTGTCCCACTACAACTGGATTGGGAGAGGAGCTTGGAAAGATATTTTCATAATTGCTTTTATAAGATGCTTCATTGCAAAAGTAATCATATTTGTTATAATAAAAAATATTATTAATCTTAAGAGAATTACATTACCCATTTCCCATTTGAAAATATGAGTGCTAATAATCTGTAGTGTATAGCCAGTCAGTGTGTGTGTGAGCATGTGTAACACTGTTTAAATGAGATCCCTATTGTGGTTTGAGACCAGCTTTTCCTTTCTCCCTCTTTATATGTCATGAACACTTTGCCACATTATTGAATCCATAACATATTTCCAGTTCAAAGTCAGTCTACCTCTAGTAATCAAAAGTCCAGGTTTTGCAGACATTTGAGAAGGCAATGGAAACATGACAACAACCACACTAACTACTGAACTGACATCCACTTTGTGGAAGCTTTTGGCCAATGGCATACCAGGTTATCTTCATCTGGCTAAAGATGAGTTTTCTAGATCCAGAGTTGGAATTATACATTTTTACTTTCTTCAGTGAACATGTATACTGCCCTGAATTCATTGGGTATGAATAAAACAAAAGCAAGTTTGAATGCTTATGCCCAGACCATTCTTAGACTCAGCCCAGGACCAATGGAGGAGTCCTCATTCACAGAGAATCAAAAATCCTGCTTCCCACCAATACAGTAGATACAAAGCTGATAGCAAATAAGGAGTGAACACTGTGTAGGTCCCTGAGGATCTGGTCTGTTTATCCAGACAGGAGAAGGCCATCAATTTTTCCAACAAAAGCCAAATCCAGAATTGTGTGCCCTAACCCCACGGATGACCCCCGAAGAGCAGACATAGATTCTACCATGTAGGGAGGGAGTCAATTCCCTGTATTCATGGTTTACAAATAGCAACACACTATACACACAGTTCCATTTCTTGCTCTTTTCTCCTGGTAACATACCCTAGGGCTCTTTCCGGATCACTACACAAAGGCTTTCTTTATTATTTTGTACATAACATATGCCTTTACTGTAATTTATTTAGTAGTCTTCTATTTATATTGTATCCCCTTTGAATACTACTACTACTAATAATAATAATAATGGTGTGCAGCAAAAAGCATCTCATACATCACCTCACAGATGTTGTAGGAAACATTTGTAGAAATGAAATTGCTGGGATTCAGGGTATGTAAATTCGTAATTTGGAAAGATATTGACAAATTGTCCTCCATGGAGATTTGATTGATTGATATTCCCACCAGCCATCCATGGCGTAGTGTTTTATTAAACTTCTGGAGTTTTGCAAAATGCAAAGGAAATGGTATCACAGTATACCATTTTAATTTACATTTATCTTGTTTAATGAGACTGAGCATCTTTTTATATGTTTGAGTCATTTGTGTTTCTTCTTCTAGAAACAGTCAATTCCTATCCTTCATCCATACCTCTACTGGATAGAGATGACACTTTTATCTATAATAAAGTCCTATGTATTAGGGTTATATGGGCAAATACTTGTTCTGTTCCTTTGATCCAACTACTCCAATGAGCATTAGTTTTTTTATTACTAAAATAGAGGTTATAATATTTATTACAAAGAATTAGCCATAAAAATTAAATGAATGTGGAATGTTCAGTCCATGGAAGAGCTCAATACATTTCAGAGGCACCATAGTACTAGGCTATAATAATGGCCCATATGTCCTCAATAACACTCAAAAACAAAGCATGACTGATTTTCTTTGTATTTCTTGTAGAGCAAAGAACTTGTAATTCACCTTCTGACCTATTTTCCAAGCTGCCTTTGTGAATAAGATTCATTCCCTTCCCCTAAATACTTCTCATTTCCCACTGGTCCAACTGACATCTTGATTTACACACACTTGCCACCAATTTTTTAAAAAATATTTTTCTAGTTGTTGATAGAACTTTATTTATTTATACACAGTGCTGAGAATCAAACCCAGTTCCTCACACATGCCTGGCAAGTGTGATACTGCTGAGCCTCTGCCCCAGCCCCCTGCCACCGATTTTGGTAATATTCCGGATTCTCCCTCCCATCTCTTAGGTTTCCAACTCCTATTAGAATCCAAACAGTTTTGCACCTAGGAAATAGCAGAGAAAAAGTGGGGGTCTGCAAGGGGAAGCCGTTGTTTCCAGGGCATTTGGAAAGCTGAAGTCAACTGCAGCTTTCTCCTGTTGCTACGACACAGGTAGACTCTGTATAGAGTCACTAGCCTGGAAACTGACAAACAGGGATCAGTATGCACTGGTTGCTATGGTGAAGAGAAAGCTAAGGCTGTTTTCCCTATGCCCATTGGTGGCTGGCATGTCAGGTGGCCACAGCCGCCAAAGAAGCTAAGAGCCCCTCATCAAATCATTAACCTTTAAGTTCACATTCAATTGTGTGCACTAGGTCTCAGGGTCTTGCTGTATAAAAAGAAATCCAGGAGGGAGAAGAGAAATGCTGGACCTTTCAGTCTGCCTAGAAAAAAAAAGTATTTAAAGAAAAACCCTGTAGTTTTTAATGACTTGCTCATGTTATTTGCAAAGGAAAGATTAATTCATTTCAAAATGTTGTTCAACTTTGGGCAATTAGCAGCTGTTAGTCCCATATTTGTCAAAATGCTATCCCCAAGCCATCTGAGAAATCAGAATCTCTGGGGATGGAGTCTGGGTATCTGCAGTTTTAACTACATCCCTAAGGTCACTTCTAGGCAAATTGAAGTTGGGAAAATCCTGCTCTAATTTAGCTATCTAGCTTTAAAATCTCCTGGAAAATCAACAATTCTAGCCAGTAGCACCCAAACTTTTCACTATTCCAGACCCCTTTGTTGTGTCCTTCCATCCCCATGGTACCCCAAGGAATCCTGTTGTTTGAGAGGTAGGCAAATAAATCACATGTATGGAATAATAATTATTTCTGCCTTTTTATCAAAGACTTATATAACTGCCAACCTGAATGGATGAAAGAAGCAGTGTGTAAAGTATAATATTGATAAAAACTCATTTCAGAATGAGAAAAGCTTGGGGTTATTGCTCAGTGGTAGAGTGCTTTCCTAGCACATGTAAGGCACTGGGTTCAATCTCAGCACCACATAAAAATAAATAAATAAAATAAAGTGATTGTGTCCATTTACAACTAAAGAAAAAAAAACTTTTTAAAAAAAGGAACACTTTATCATCCTTTGCAAGTTCAGCCCTGGTGAACATGTATTGCTTATTAGACTTACAGAGATTTAAAAATTTAGCTCAAGAAGGAGGCTGATTCATAATTGGGTTGGGGGGAAAGCATGGGGGGATTATATGAACACTAGATAGGGCAAAGGGATGGGAGGGGAAGGGAGGGGGCATGGGGGGTAGGAAAGACGGTGGAATGAGATGGACATCATTACCCTAAGTACATATATGAAAACACAAGTGGTGTGACTCTACTTTGTGTACAACCAGAAATATGAAAAATTGTGCTCTATATGTGCAATATGATTTGTAATGCATTCTGCTGTCATACATAACAAGTTAGAATAAATAAATAAATGTTTAAAAAAATTAGCTCAAGACCACCAGTACTACATTTTTGGGCAGTTACTGATCTAGGCAACCCCAGTTGAGATCTATGGAAACTGTTAAAGAACTCCACGGCACCAAAGAGCCTATTGTGAGAGTCTACAGAATCTCAAGTTGAATAAAAGCAATGACAGGATCCAATGACTTATTGGGATCCTCCTTCCTCAGCCTCCTGAGTAGATGAGATTATAGATATGAGACAGAGGCCCATCTGAAGGCAGCCGTCTTACATCAGGAGTTGGAAGCTGTGTGTTGAGGATGGTGGCACAACACACTAGAAGTCCAAGCCAGGCGTGGTGGTCCATGCCTGTAATCCCAGCTACACGTGAGGATCACAAATTTAAGGTTAGCCTCAGCAATTTAGTGAGACCCTGTCTCAAAATAAAAAATTTTTTAAAACCTGGGGATTTAGCTCAATGGTAAAGCCTGTGTTAAATCCCCAGTACCACCAAACACACACACACACACACACACACACACACACACACACACACATACACACACACACACACACACACACACACACACACACACAGAGTCGAGGTGCCTGATAATCATGGAGCTGCCATTACAAATATGGACCACCTACCCAGAACTTTACTTGGCAGAAAAAGCAGCTTACATCTTATTTAAGCCACTAGTATTTGGGGCTTGCCATGCCTCAGAGTCATAATCCTCACTACAAAACTAATGCAAATGAGAAAGGAAAAAGAAGATCGAAGCAAATAATAGAGCCAGAAACAACACAAAAACATACATGTGAAGCCTTGTATTTTTGCTGTGAATGAGTTGCAAATTTGGCTTCAAGCTTTCTAGTGGTTGACGAGACAATGAAACATTTAAGGATGCAGTTCTTGTTGTCATAGGTTTAGTTATTTATTTTTTATGCCCTGAAGAAGCACAGATATTCCTGATTTAAAAAAAAAAAAAGACAAAGCATTTGTCCTGAGTCTTCATTAAGAGGACAGCCTGTGTGTGACATAATTAGTAATAACCAAGACCTTTTTCTTGTGGTAGAGACAACTCATTTCATACCAGTTTATGTGTTATATTAAATGCTTCCTTCCCCTTTACAAACACTGTCTGTTAGTGACTTAGGTAACTGGTAGGAGGACAAGAAGGTGGTTTAAAGAGCCAAATTGTTATAATGGTCGACCTGTATCCATGTTGTCTATCAGCAGAAACACCACACTGATGAGAAAGGGGGAAATTGGTAGACCTGCCCTTCCACATACTCCATTCAACCTTTATTTTTATTACTTATTTTCTCCTTCAATACACTTGATGTTATTTAAATCTAAATTTTATGGGTTAATTAAAACTATTAAAATTGTGTGTGTGTGTGTGTGTGTGTGTGTGTGTGTGTGTGTGAAGAGAAGGCACTCAATGTGTGCTTTTCCATCTCTAGTTCCTACGTATCTGTGAATACACAATGCGGGTAGATAATGGACAAAATTCAGATACATAAGGCACAAGAACTACAAGGATAAATATTTAACTTAATGGGTTGTGCATCCCAGTTGTTAATACAAAGTGGCAAATGTCAGCAATTTATATCTCATAAAGGAAACTAAAATGGTTTCCAACACAGAGGCAGCAAGGTGGGATCTCTAAAGCCACAGGGATAAATTTTTTCAAACTGTCTAGTGAGATGCTGCTGATGGATCCTCACGCTGCTCCATTGATTCTGCAACATTTCCAGCCGAATCTTGCCCACAAGACTCTTTTGTTAAACCTGGGGCTTTTTCTGCCTTTTGCCTATTGAAGGGATGAGTATCCTGTGTGGGAAATGAGCAATGAGTATGCGCCACCTAAGACAGACGATTATATACTTTGTACTCAATGCAGTCCGTGTATAATTTATAGCTAGGTTTTGTTAAGGAGTTTTTTTTTCCCTATAACCCAACATTGACTTTGTGAAAAGAAGGATACACTAAGTTTTGTTTGTTTGATTGTTTTAACCCTGAGAGTTACTTATTTTCATTAGGTACTTACATTGCATCATGCATTGGTCAAGGTGTGTGTGGATATCTACAGGATACCCAGTCGTTCCAAGAAACATACAAAACAAAGTCCTCATTATCCTTAGAAAGATAGTTGAGCATCTTTTTCACCCCTTTGTTCTAAATTCACCCAGGCAGCAAAGAACTAAAAACTCAAACCTTTATCCCACTGATCTAGCTGTTATCTTCCCAACCATTCAAAGCTGCCTTTTCATTTACTGATTCTTTTTCCTATAAGTGAAATATTTAATTAGGATCAACTTCATTTGAAATTCTGTGCAACAAATGGGAAAAAAAGAGGTCTAGAGAATGTCATTAATAAAAACTGCAAATGACTGTAATCCCAGCCACTCAGAAGGCTGAGGCAGGATTGCATGTTCGATGTCAGACTCAGCATCCTAGTGAGACCCTGTACCAAAATAAAAAATAATTTATTTTTAATTTTGGGCTGAGGATGTAGCTCAGTGGTAAAAATGCTCCCGGGTTCAATCCCCAGTACTGCAAAAAATAATTAATTAATAAAACAAAAACTACAAATAATCTTTTAATCAATTCTGAATAATTCCCTCCAAGAGGTCACTCTTCTATGTTGGAAATAGAAGATTTTTGCCTGCTATTACCAATAATCTCAACAGCATGCATAATAATAGTTATAATGATAATTTTAAAAGTCAATCAACATCTTGGTAGATATTTTCATTATGAAATACTTTCATGTGCATTGATATCTCCTTTGACCTTACAGCAGCCTTGTAGGTGCAGGAAAGTAAGTGTTTTTACCTCATTTCAATGACACAGACAGAGAGGGTAATAGGAATCAGGTTGCTTAAGGCTGGATCTTGCTTCAACTGTTCATCTCCTGAGTGGCTGTGACAAATTACTTAATGTCTCTGAACCTCAGTAATCTATAAAATGAGAATGAAAATGATTCCTATCACAGATTGATGCTGCAAAATGTGGTAACATTAGGGTATGCTGGTAAAACACTATTTGTTGAGTTCAAAGGGCTCATCAGTCTTTCCAAAGATAAACAGTTTAATCTGAAGAACCAAGAAGAACCTGGCCTTTTAACTCCAGATCTGTGGCTTACCTGAAACAAAAATGAATTTTGGAACAGAGGCAACATCAGCATTTCTAACACTTACCCTTTCTCTTTCTATACCATCCCAATCAGCTCTGTGAGCATTCTTAAAGAGAGAAATATGGATTTTCCTTTGGGGCTGGGGTGCAATGCAAACAACTTATGATCAATACAAAAGTCTATAAAAAATGAATAGACCCATAGAACAACACTTTTAATCCCAAAGCCTGGAAATGCGTGTTGCATACAGTTTGGGCTGCATTGGCTCAGCCAAAGGGACAATGCACAGTGCTGAAGTCCACAATTGACCACAAGGTGGCAGGATGTCACCAGCGAGGATGCTCAAACCCAGTCTTCACTAGGGAACAATCTGGCCAGGCCAGCAAGCTGATTGATGTTTGACACCCAAGATGACAAACCAAATTCTTCTAATCAACATCAGCCCCCAACCTAAGATAATGCCAAAAATTCTGTGAATGCCATTCTTCTACCTAAGTGCTCAGTTCTCATTCAAGACAATAAAACAGGCACTTTATCAATCTTCACATACAAAAAGGAACTTCAAGTTGGCCATGAATTCATTTCCACACAAATGACTGCATGAATCTCAATATTAAAAAATATGAAATAATTTTAAAACTTCAGGTGTTGAGAGAAACCCTTCAGAATCCCTGAAACATTTCTATTATATTTTCTTGAAAAAGGAAAATGTCTTTAAAAATATTTCAATCTAAATTATTTCTACCTGACAATCATTTTTAAACCTGGGTTTTCCTATCAACCTACCAATTTTTTGAGTAGTCTCTCTCTTTTCCTGTCTACAAAAATGAATATTTAAGGATGATAGAATAATCTAAATAATAAACTATGTACAAAGTCTTACGTAGAATTATATTATTTTACAGTCAGATAGTAGTCACTGGGAGATTATTTTAATGCTTATTTTCCCAATGAATAGATGGGTGATGCTGGAGATCAATGAACTTGCGTAAGATGACACTAGCAGGTTAGTTCACACCTGAGACTCCAACTTCTCTTCTCTCTCAGGATACTTACTACTAATTTTGAGCTTTCATTTTTTGTGCCAAGAAAGTCATGATTTTCCTTTACCCTATAGAACAGAGAGTCACTGGCAAGGAAAGAAACTATCAGTCCTGGCTGTGCCATGTGATCTGAACACGTCTGCTTAGTCTTGTCCTAGAAACAGCGAGTAGCACACAAACTACCTGGGAAACATTGTGATTAATATAATAAAATAAACCACTGGCTAGTGATGTGGCTCCGTGGTAGAGTACAGAGTACTTGTTGAGCATGGGCCCGGGTTCCATTTCAGCTCTACAAAAAAATAATAATAATAAAATAAAATAAAACCTCTAACTGATGAAGGAGAAAGTCTTTCTAGAACCTGAAAAAGAATCTTTCAGGTCACCGCCACTCAACTGGGAAATGAGATTGAATAAAATTTAGGCAGGAGGAACATATGCCTCTCTGGGGATGCTGGAGAGCCTTTGCCCTCGTTCACAAGCTGTGACTATAAAGTAATGTGTCTGATTTTAAAAGAAACACAGCCAGAGCTCACACACCTAAGTGAGCCCTGCGTCCTCCAGAACAGTCACTTTGGGAAGCTGCCTATTTGTGGCAGAGATACTGCACCAACTCTTCCTTGGGAATTATCTTGAGAACTCTGGCACATTCTCCTAAATATCCACCACATGCACAAAGCTTTATTTTGTGAGGGTGGAGCTTTTGCTGGAAAACCTCCAGAGTCAACTCTTGGAGGAAATGTGAGTGATCGAGTACCACATTAAGACATTTCATTCAGTGGCAGACAATATATAGGATGGTGGTCCTATAAGATTTTAATGAAGTTGAAAAATTCCTTTCTTCCAGTGATATCACAGCCATTCTAATGTCATAGCATAACACAGTTCTCATGTGCTTGTGGTAATGCTATTGTAAACAAACCTACTGCACTGCCAATTGTATTAAAATTAGAACACATACAACTATGTACAGTGCATAATAATTGCTAATGACAATAAACAGTTATTGATTTATGCATTTACCATACTATACTTTTAGCATTATTTTAGAGTATTCTCCCTCTAATTTTTTTTCCTTACGTTTACTGTATTATATCGGCAGCAGCCTCACCTATCATAATTTCCATGTCTCTTGATTGCATCAAGAGGCCACTTTAGGCTGTTGGAACAAAAATGAAATCACCTAACCATGCATGTATCTGAATGTTTCCCCATCATTCATTGACACATGACTATAATTAGGGATCAAATTGAGTTGCATGTAGTCAGTGGGTTGGTTTTTCCCTTGTGTCTTAAATGTTGAACCATAAAGCAGAAAAGATGCACCCTTATGAAATCGGTCAGGAAAAAAAAAAACTTAAGGCCTTAACTAATGTTTCCATTATTTATTTGTTTCCATTATTTATTTCAAATAATTCTCATTTTAATCATTTTGCATGTATTGCTAAATTCTCCCAACTCATATCTAAGTTCCTCTAAAGAGAAAGCCACTTCTTAGATTAAATCATATGAAACTGCTGTCATCTGACCATATTCAGCATACAAATATCACATGGTTCAAGCTGACACATTTAACATCTTAATATCTTAGTATAGTGGTACAAAGGCACTTGACAGTGCCAGATAACATCACCATGCTAGGAGGGACAGCACTGAATGTCAATATGGAACTCCCAGACATGTGATGGCAGACGCCTTATGAGAGGTGAACATCAGTACTCTCCATTATGAGTTCCACTTTCTATTAAGTTTTTACACCATCAAATTTATACTGTGCATTTTCAGGGCATAAAATAGCCTCTCAAGCACACCAACAAAGAGCCTTTCACAAACAAGGCTATTCTGTTTTGTTTTGCTTTGTTTTTTAAATCAGTCTCACCTTAAGCAGTGATGAAAATCTGATTATCTACATACGGTATTTGGAAGCAAATTTGTCAATTTGGTCCCTTCAGGTCTTGGGACTCATCCAGACAGGCCAGAGGAGCTGATTTGTATGTAAACAACTTCATTAAGGATCAGAGTGCAGCCAAGGTCTTTCTACTTTCCTCCCGCAGGGAAGATGTGACCCAGCAAATCATAGGTGAAGATACTATGCAACAAGCCATTTCCCCCTTTGAGTCTTCTTTGTTTTTAGTTTTTTCCTTATCTTACATTTATCATCAAAACCTGATTGTGGAAGCCCCTCAGCCATCACAGGCCCTGGACCAGATCTGCCCCTCTTGTTCTTTTGCTCACTCTACCTGCATTGATATTCATTTGAATATTGGAGAGGCATCCTGAAGCATCTCTAGCCTGCCTGGGGGAGAGGAACTTTCTGGTGATTATTTCAGCCATCTGTTTACCTCTTACATAAGAAAATGCATCACTGATAAAAGCCAGCCCCACAGGATTTACCAGGCCTTGAAGAGATCACCCCGTGCACAGTATATCCCAACTCTGCACTAAGCACAAAACCTGCCTCTTCCTCCCAGCCCTGTCTGGCCCCTTCCTCATTCCTTTTCAACTACCATCCCCAGTGGGAAACCGCTCTGTCCATTCAATTATATTGTGACGATTTTTAAATTGTTTACCTGTGCCACAAACTGAAAAAAAGTGGGACTACTCAGCGGTAGATTATAGTCTCTGCTGGGGCCTTTCTGATCCACTCCCTAAACGGTGGGGAGGTGCTCACACGCCCTTTGCGTTAGCTCATGGGCCTCCTGGACTAACACTGCTTCAAGATCACTTTTTATTATTGCTGCCTGGAAAGGTATCTCTTGCTCTTTTTTAAACAGTCTTTTGTAATCACAAAAGCAACATCTTTTCCATGTTAAAAAATGAAAATGTTAGTAAGTAAAAAAAGAAAATTTAAAACATCATATTTGGGGGCTGGGGTTGTGGCTCAGTGGTAAAGTGCTTGCCTAGCATGTGTGAGGCACTTGGTTCAATTCTCAGCACTGCATATAAGTAAATAAATAAAATAAAAGTCCATCAACAGCTAATAAAAATTTTTAAATCATATTTGTATCCCAGAGATTATCACTATTAACATTTACATATATAGAGAGAGACACACACACACATACATGGGTGTATATATATACTTCCACACCTATCCTCTGCAAGTATTTATTATATACATATTTTTTATTTGTACTTATATTACTTATTATATATTTACATTAAAGT
Organism: Spermophilus citellus; assembly: GCF_964194105.1. Classification (NCBI taxonomy): domain Eukaryota; kingdom Metazoa; phylum Chordata; class Mammalia; order Rodentia; family Sciuridae; genus Spermophilus; species Spermophilus citellus. Next base: position 88,998,653 of record NC_138183.1, on the reverse strand, counting down.
CAGTAATCTACACACCAAAAAATTTTCTCCTAATCTAGTACCTTCCAAATGTCCCTCATTGTAACCAAAATGCCTGTTACTTCAAGTTGAGCTAAACCAGCATCCAATCCATGACCATGCATTATAACAGTTGTTACGGTCCTTAAATCTCTTTTCATCTACAACCCCATTCTTTATTGCCCATCACTAGGACTTTGAAGAGAACATAACAACCAGTGGTTTAGTGAAATCCCATTCTCTGAATTCATTCACCTTGTTGCATTCTTAGGTCCTCGGTCCTTCAGTTTGTTCTCCCATTCCAATATTCCCTGTGAACTAGAAATTAGATCTGAAGGATCAGATTCCTTGGCTACAGTCCACCAGAGATGGAGCTTGGTTTACATCATATCACATCAGAAGACACTGAACTGGACAAGTTTGAGACAAGAGCCAGAGAAGACAGACTAAGTGAGGAAGAGTGAAAGCAAAGTATAGCACTGATAGCCGGAAGGAGTATTATAACATTCATAATGTCCTCTACGCTCCAAAGTAATTGATAGAAGCTCTGAGTAAACTCACAAGCCCAAGGACTAGGGTGAGACCAAACAACTGGTAAAGTCAACACTGAGTGTTGTGTAATTTTTTTTTCCCCCCTGAAAACCTCTTCACAGGAGATGGTCCAGGGTTCTGACTTCTCTTTTAACACTCATTAGTCAAAGTGATAATGCTAGGCTCCCACATGCAAGTTCTTCAGAAATAAGAACTGACCTTATTCTCCTCAGAGGAGCCTGATCTAAGTACCTGACTGAGTTGCAACGCCATGTGGCGGTAGCTATGATCACAGCAATGAAGCACAGCCAGGGCTTTGACCCCACTCCCCGCCCCAGCTACTTTAATCTCTCTCCATCCTAGGGAACAAGGACTTTGTGACAAGGACCCCATGCAGGTGTTTTTCTTTATTGGGTTTCAGTTGCTGAGTTCACTGCTAGATAGGGAATATCAAATGGGGGTCCTTTCAGGTACACAGGCCATGGGAGTATTGGGCATCCACTGTTGGTCTTGGCCATGCACCATACATGTTATGCTGTTTACTTTTATGAGGTGAGAGGGGTGCAGTGTTTCAGACAGCAGGAAAAATCTGATGTTGTCCATCTTCTAGGCACAACTGGAAAGCCTCAGAAGGAAGAGGCCTCTGAAGACATCTGCCTCTGTGACCCTGAACAAAACATTCATGCAATAAATCAGAGCTGAGGTGGCTCTGAGGCTGACAGAATGGCCCAATTTCCAGAATAATAAAAAATCCGGGCAATTAACTTGAACAAGATAAATTGGCCCAGGACATGAAAGGGAGAGAAAACAATTGCCCATGCCCCAGAGGTTACACAAACACACACAAATACACATCAGAGCCAGAATTTGGCCTAGGGCAAAGAGTATAGGTTCAGACAGTTCAGTGCCAGTGAAACTCTTCCGGAAGACCCACAAGCTTTCCTGTCTTCTCCTCCAAATAGATAGCAGGCTCAAAAAAACTTCTGGGCCCATATGGCAAACCATCACACTGTGGTGGCTTTCAAGTGCTGAATTAAAAGGGACTTCTTTGCATGGCTGTTTGACAGAGCCTCTAGTCAAATACAAGTCAGTCATTTCTACCTACGTGATCCATCTAGAGGTTTGGGGGGTCGCTCAGTGGTTCAGCACTTGCCAGGTATGCGTGAGGCCCTGGGTTTGATCCCTAGCACCATAAAGAAATAAAATAAAATAAAATAAATCCAACTAGATAAATTTTCTCCTAATGGACATCTAGTTAAAAATTAAAAGGAAAAAGAGAAGCACAATGGGCCCCAGGGGCTGTTCCACATGCTGCTTCAACTCTGGGAAGTTTGTCTGGACTCTGCTTTTAGTTCAGAGACCTAGACGAGCAGATCAGCTAGGAGTATGCCTGCCACCCTGCCAACAGCACTCATTAGCTGACTCTGACCTGGGGAAAAGCTGGAAATAGAACCTTGAGCCATTTTCTCTGCAGCTCCACTCTCATAATCTGCTGTCTTTCTAAATATTAGCAGCAGCCCAGTTACACCATCCCTTTTAAAGTACTCATCCCTTTTTGCCCATTGTGATGCCCCCAACCACTGGACTACTTTTCTTGAGGAAAAAGATTCTGTGTGTTAAAAGAGAAGTGATTTTATTTCCTTTTTCCCTATATAGCTAGGAACACTATGGCGGGGGGAAAGGGGGTGTTTGCTTGTTTGTTTTGTTTTTGGCTTTTATACTTAGTTAAAATCACCTGGAAAAATCAGTACAGAAGAATAGTTTCTCCTTAGTTACCCACTGGCCATAGTAACTAAAGCTCACAGAAATCCATTTCTCATTTCTTATTCATATTTTATAAGCATTTAAAAATTTATTTGGATGTTGCATATTCTATTTTGCATCCCAACTAAACTTCTTTTTCACTCTGAGTGAAACCTAACACCTGGCTGATTTTCCTTAACTGCTTTACCCACTTAAAATAATTTTAATGAAGAAGTATTTACTTGGTTCTTTTCAATAAGCCTTTGAATTTTATAACACTAGTCTCCCTGAAGCTGGAACCAATACTCGGCAACACTTAAGTTTATGGACACACAAATTAAACTGTCCCAGGATATATTTTTGTCCCTGACTTAGACAGATTCTCTGCAGTAGATGACAGGTTCTTATAAGTCATAACTAATATTGTCTCGACTTGCCTTTTCCATCTTTAAAGCTATTACAAATGCCTTCTCTGGTATCACTGAAGTCCTGTATTAGTCAGTTTTTTTTTTTTTTTTTTTTTTTTTTTTTTTTTTTTTTTTTTTGTCACTATGAGATACCTGAGGCAGGCTACTTATGAAGAAAAAGAGGGTTACTTAGCTTACAGTTTTAGAAGTTCAAGGTCATGAGGCCTGTGTTGGCTCAGTTCTGGGAAGGGTCCTTTAGCTGCATCATATCATGGTGGGTGGCAGAGTTAGGAGTTTATTTGGAAATAAGTAATCACATTGCCAGACACAAAGCAAGAGAGCTGGGCAGAACCAGGTTCATGCATTTATAACCACTCTCTCTCCCAAAAAAAGCTACAAAGGGGTTCCATAAGTCCTATGTTAATTCCTTCCCAAGAGCGAACCTAAGGACTTCCCACTAGGCTCTACCTCTGAAAGTTTCCCTCAGCTCCCACATCACCATACCAGGGCACTAAGTCTCCAACACACAAACCCTAGGAGGACAAACCACACCCAAACCACAGCAGCATCCAATTCTCACTTCGGAGTGTTGAGGAGGCCTGACCCCAACTGGGCTGAGCACATCTTAGAGGTCTACATGGGCTTTCCAAGATCAGACTTCTCAAAAATCTTATTTAAAACACAGATTTCCTGGGGTTTACCTCCCACAAACTCTTATCCATAGTGGGATGCACAAATCTGCATTTTCAGTAAGCTCCTGACCCCATTCCAGATAAGTGGTTCTTGGAATGCACTTTGACAAACATTGCTTCAAGAGTCTTAATGCCCTTGGCTTTCAACCAATGATTTTTCATTCATCTATTCAACAAATAGTGCAGTCATCTGCTATGTGTAGGATGTCGCTCAAGGGGTAAAGAAACTTCACGTGGTCCCTGCCCTCAATAAACTTATAGCATAGCAAGAGAAATGAGACATGAACACAAATAATTAATCAAAGGGAGTTGTCATGACTGGGACAAATGACATATTATAGGACATAAGAGGAGAAAAAAGGTACACTGAGCTAGAAGAAATGAGGCATGGTTTTACAGAGAGATGAGGTGTTCATTAAACTTGAAAGACTGCAGTCGGTGGGCACCTGGAGGTAGAAAAGAGCATGCATTCTGAAACATGGCCTTGTGGGCCAAGCTACAGGGTGGGGAGATCTGAGGGCTTGTAGGGAGAGCCATTTAATTTGCTTGAAACACAGGATGTGGGGACTTATAGAAGATCATTACAGCCAGGTCCTGGAGGACTTTGAAAGCCAAGCCAAAAAGTATGGTCACAAGTAAGAGCTTGGGGCACACCTAGAAAAGGGGTCAACTATGAGTAGAGTTGCAAGCAATGACAAGCCCTAAGCATGTGGCACCACGAAGGTAGGGGCATATGCCCTGTGTTAGTCAGTTTTTCATCACTGTAACCAAAATACCTGAGCAGAATAACTTGGAGGAGAAGTTGTTTCTGCTCATGGTTTCAGAGGTTCAGTTCAGTTGGTTCTGGCTCATGGTTTCATGGCCAGCTGATTCCATCACTATGGGCCTGAGGGGAGGCAGAACATGATGGCAGAGGGTAGCCATTTGGTTCATTTTAGCCAAGAAGCAGAGAAAGAGATAGGGGAAGGGGCCATAGGGAAGATGCACCTTTCCAATACACGCCCTGGTGACCCACCTCATCCAGCCACGCCCACCTACCTACAGTTACCACTCAGTCCACTCAAATTGGAATGGACTGCTTAGGTTACAATTCTCGTAACCAATCATTTTGCCTCTAAATATTCCTGCATTCAGGAGCTTTGGGGAGGCATCTAATATCCCAGGGAGAGGAAAGAAAATCTACAGTTCTTCCTGTAAGGATCCCTCAACTCTGTAGTCCAGCAGGAGCCTCGTCCATTATTCCTCAGAATCAAAGGTCCCATGTAAGCTCACACCTTGCCTTGCAGAGACCCATTAATGATAAAAAGGGATAGAGCTGTTACCTGTGGATTTTACCATCACAGAGCCTGTAAGTGCCCCTTGTGATGGAAGGATGAGAAAAAAAAAACTACATGGTGAGAGTTCACTGCGCTCTCACGCTTTTATCCTCTTGAGAACACTGCTGCTTCTCTAGGCATGCTCCAACACACACAGAGTCAAAATTCAGGGGAGCCTGAACTGTAATCAGTGGCATTAAGACTACACTTTCCTAGGTAAAATTTCCCATACTCAATTTAACGAATGAGCTTTTTTTGTGTGCACAGCACTTTGTATAATTCTTTGTAGATTCCCTACCAATCTGCAGAGGAAAAAAATCAGAACATACATATTAACTGGATCATGCATTCTTTCTGGCTCATAACATAATAGTTCCCTTTCCAGCACTCTGCCACCACCCCAACCCATCCCAAGACAGTTTCCCCCAACTAAGGACAGACTGACCATCTGCTTATCAAAGGATCCTATGGAAATGCATACTTAGGAGGGTAATGCCTTGGAATGCACTTCAGAATCACCCACAGCACAGATTACATGAGCAAAATGCATCAATAAATGCAACTGCTACCCTTTTTCTCCTGAATCTAATCAAAAATACAAAACAACATGTGCCAGAGATAAATGAATTACAATCAGAAACAGGGACCCAGAAGAAGCAGGTGGTAGTTTTATTTGCCCAGGTGATGATGGGTCATTTCTCCAGGAAATCTAATCAGAGGCAGATAGCTTATACTTTCTCAGGAAAGGTGGAGGAAATAAGCATATTTTTTTTCCTGCTTGCTTTGTGACAGCAGCACAACCTTTAGCAAGTGTGGTAAGTCCCTTGTGACCTTTTTGCACATCTAATATGATTAACAGCTATTATATGAGGAGTAGAAATTAAGCACACGTTGCTCTCTACTGGTTTTTCTCCTGACAGAGAGGATATGCCAACAAATTAAACAGGGACATGTTAACTACCCACTCTTGCATCCAGGCTGACCTGTTCCTTGTGCAACCTGATCATCATAGGTCATTCTTTAGGAAAAGACAAGAAGAGCGATCTGCATGCTCACGTCTGCCTTTGTTTAAATGATGTCCCACATCATGGATATATCCCATATTTCTGCTTCCTCATGACAAGCCCTGTCTGCTGGAGTTTCAACTGCATTGTGATATTTCCCCACAATCTAATAAAGAACCAGAAGAGAATGCAAGTCCTCAGTGAAAATTTTCTCTAATGAAAGCTGTTTCTTGCCTTGTCCCAGTGGCAACATATTGTTCCACTGAGGCAGGGCAGAAAATCATTCCTCTTTAGGTCCCACTTTTTCCACAGTAGTGTTATGATCCTAGGGTGGCTCCAATGCAGGTGCAAAGGAAAAAAGATAAGAAGGGAATCCAAGGTTGGGGATGTAGCTCAGTGGTGGAGTGCTTGCCCAGAATGTATGAGGCCCTGGCAAGGGCAGAGGGGAGAAGAGAATGCCTATCCTCCAAAATTCAGTGGCTTCTGTGGAGATTGGTAAATAGCTGCTGGCCTACACTGACATAACTAGGAGCAGTAATAAGGGATCTTTAGAAGGAGATCAGTTTGCAAGCTGGCTCCTACTTGAAGACAACTAGTGTCTGCAAAAGCTGTCCTTTCCCTGCTCACCAGGGATATTAGAGATGTGTGCCAAGGCTGCTAGCCCCTGGCAGCACATGAACCCAGCAAAAATGCACATGGAAATTATCCTCTACACAGAGCACACCCATGGGCTGTGCACACACATAAGCACACATAATCTGCCACTGGCTAAAAAAAAAAATAGGGTTGCCTTACAGGGGTGCTCTGAAGGGATGCTTCTTACAGCTGCGACAAATCAATTCTGGGAAACTTGGATTTCAGAATCCTGGAGCAAAGGCCCTAAAACTGTGCTGCTCAGTTTGGTAGCCAATAGGTTACCACTAGCCTGCTGTGCACCTGAAATGTGGCTAGCCCAAAATGAGACCCAAGGTGCTCTTTAAGTGTAAGATTAAGAATTAGTATGAAATACAGAATGTCAAGTATCTTGTTAGTAATTTTTATGTGATCAAATGTTAAAATGAGAATATGTTAGATTGTGCTCATTTTCTATGCTAGTGTAACAAAGTGCAATGAATTTAGTGGTTTCAAACAAAGTAAATGTATCATCTTGCAGTCCTGGAATTCAGATGTCTAAAATGAGTTTCAGTGATCTAAAATCAAGGTGTTGACAGGTAAGCATTCCTTTCTGGAGGCTCAGGGACAGAATCTGCTTTTGTGTCTTTTCTATAGAGCATCTGCATTCTTTGGCACATGGACCCCTTCTCTCATCTTTGAAGTCAGCAACATTCTGCCAACAAGGCCATTCTTCTGTCTTCTATCCTTGCATCTCCTTCTGACTACAGCCAGGGAGTTTCTTTGTTTTTAAGGACTCTTTTGTGATTAGACTGGGTCCAGATAATCCAGAACAATTCAGAATTGTCTTCCCATCTCAAGCTCTTTAACCACTTTTGCCAAATGAGGTAATGTTTTCACAGGTGGCAACAATTAGAACTTTGGACACTAGAATTCTGCTGTCAACATGAATAAATTGTATTTTAAATATGATGTGTTATTAAGATTAATTTCATATCCCCATGGTTCAGGAGGCTGAGACAGGAGGATCATGAGTTCAAAACCAGCCTCAGCAACAGTCAGGTGCTAAGCAACTCAGTAAGACCCTGTCTCTAAATAAAATACAAAATAGGGTTTGGGATGTGGCTTGATGGTTGTGTGCCCCTGAGTTCAATCCCCAGAATCCCCGCCAGAAAAGATTAATTTCCTTTTTTTTATTGCATCTACTAGAAAGTTTTAAAGTTACATGCATGTCTTATATTACATTTCTCCTGGACAACAGTAACCTAGAGCCTTTGCAATCTTTGAAAGGCACTATGTGGACCATTTTCAGGTGTTCTGCTTCTCTCTGGACCACAAGGGTCCATCCCTGAAGTGATCTTCACTCCTGGAGCATAGCCACATGGTGTACACTCGGGATTGTGTGAGCAGCCTGGGCCTACTAGCAGTGAGATTATTGCTAATATTCCTGCATATTCTCAAATTTAATGAATTTGGATAATTCATTAAATGGTCACCCTATTTATGTGTTATATGTGAAGATGAAGCAGCTCATTCATCATCAGTCAATGGGAGCGTCGATTCGATTTTCTAGTGTGGTAATGAGTTTGCATTGATCTGCACACCCTGCCCTGATAGCCTTCCCAAGTCCTCCTTATGAGTAATGGCTCCATCTACCAGCTCGGCTGACTGGCCTGCCCACCTCTACAGGCCACAATCAAACTGATCAGCTCATCTACTTTCAAGTTTATAAATTATCTTTTGTAGTTAGCATTGTGTAACTACAAAAACAGCACACTAATTATAAAGATAAAATATGTCAAAAATCTATAAGGTCAAATATTTTAATGTCTTCAATAATTTTACACATGTACTAATGTAGACAATTGCCGTTCTCCATTTTCTTAGTGTTCCTTCCGGTGTTTTCTGTGTTACAGATTTGGTTAAAATGTCTCAGTTCAATGACCAACAAGCCTGAAGCTGATAGGCAGGCTTTTTAATCCCATTCTATATTAGGAAGACTAAATTTTGCCTAAACAGCCATACTCAATAATCCAGTAATGTATAAGTCACCTCTAATTTAAACTCAATCTTGCTTTCTCTAGTTAACACTCACTGAAATTCAGGAAGTAGCCAATTCAAAGATTCAGTCCTGGGCTTGCCCCTCATCAAGGAGAAGCTGTTTGAAGATGCTTGTGATAGAGAAGGAAGTTAATGACCTGCTTTCTCACATCCTCTCCTCGGTCCCAGCACCACCTCCGTGGAGTGTGCACTTATGCAAGTGCCAGAAGGTGTTGGCCTGTGTTTTGAGGGTACAGTCCTCTCTCTGCTGGCCATTGCTATTTCTCTGTGCTGATGCAGTAACTGAAAGCTGGTGATGTCTCTTGGACTGTTTGTCCCACTGTAAAGACTTCTATCCAGGGTGCTCTTGGCTAGCAAGCAGGTAACCAAGCAGTGGTCATTTCTGGTGCTCAGGATACAGTAAAACTTCTTCTCCTCTAGTCTCTGCCCCTCCTCCCAGTGGGTGCTGTACCTGCTGGTGTGTTATGCATTTCCACATGACTGGGGTGCCCCCTCTTGCCCCACCTCCCCATCCTCTGCAACAGAATCTGCCACTTGCTCTGCTGGGCACTGGTGAGTGAGCAAAGATCTCACTCAACATGATTCTGCAGCCCCACAGAAGAAGGGCCTTCGCTTCTTGAGTCATCAGCAACTCTATAAGCCATTTGGGCCCTTGTCCTAGGCTCTAGGGTATAACCATTTATTGTAATTACTTGCCTGGGCTATGAGGTATCCATATATTCAGTCAAATATTTTTCAGGGTTTTTCTGGAAGGGTGTGTTGAATGCAGTTGACATTTAAATTGGTAGACTGTGTAAGGCAGATGGCCCTCTCTGATGTAGGTGGGTTTCATCTGATCAGGTGAAGACCTGAATAGAACAGAGAGGCTGACTTTCCCTGCAAGAAAAAGATAATCCTTCCTGCCTGGTGGCTTTGAACAGGGTATTGCCTTTCTCCATGCTTTCAGACTCAACTGAAACATCAGCTCTCCTGGGTCTTGAGCCTGCAGCTTTCAGACTGGAACTAACCACTAGCTCTCAGGCTTTCTAGCTTGTTGGCTTGTCCTGCAGATCTTGAGACTTCCCTGCCACCATAACCACATGAGCCAACTTCTTATAATAACTCTCTCTGGATGTGTGCCTAAGACATACACACAACCTATTATTTCTTTTTTCTGAAGAATCCTGACTAATACCTAGGGTTACCCTCAAACCTCAGGAGCAATTTCTGCAACCACTCTCCTGAGCAATGGTAGTATGTCAAACACCTCCTCGCCTCCTCAGGAGGGCTGAAGGAAAAATATTACTACCCCAGGATTCCTGCAGTCTCCTCCCTGCCTTCCCCTCCTGCCATCTTTGTAAATGGAAGGGGCAGTGATGTGAGTTCTGGAACCAACCTCAAGAAGCCTGTGTGAGTCATTTCTGATATAAAATTCTCAGAATAACGAATTAATGAGAGAATCACCAAAATGGAATTTGAAAACTAAATCTTAAGATTCCAATAGCTCCAGGAGAAACATAATGACTTCTGTGCAAATAATTGGCCATCAGGGGGCTGGGGATGTGGCTCAAGCGGTAGCGCGCTCGCCTGGCATGTGTGCGGCCCGGGTTCGATCCTCAGCACCACATACCAACAAAGATGTTGTGTCCGCCGAGAACTAAAAAATAAATATTAAAAAAAAATTCTCTCTCTCTCTCTCTCTCTCTCTCTCTCTCTCTCTCTCTCTCTCTCTCTCTCCCTCCTCTCTCACTCTCTCTTTAAAAAAAAAAAAGAATTGGCCATCAGAATCACATCAGCTTGATAGTGGAAGATGGAGCAATGTCCTCAAAATGCTTTAAAAAAAAAATAGACGTAGAAGTCTACCTAGCTAAAGGATCAAATTAAGGGAGATGGAGGAAATAATATTTTTAGGAAGCTTCTATAAAACCTATTCCCCATTATACCCCTTTTAGGGAAGCTAATGGAAGAAGTATCCTGACAAAAGAATAGGAGATACATACATAGCACTTCCTGCCCCAGAAACTATTCAAAGTGATTTGCAAATCTTAATTGATGTACTCTTCACCACACTCATAGGAGGTAAGTCTGATGGCTGTCTCCATCTTACCAATCAGGAAATGGGCACAGATGTTAGGTGATGTGCTCATATCTTACAGGTAGTACACGATAGGGAAAGCAGGAACTAAGCTAAGAACAAAAACATGGGACCCAGGAAAAAGGGATTCCATTGCAAGAATAGCACAGAAAAGTTTCGGGATGGTACCATGCATAGCCCCAGGAGGCCCAAGTTCAGCACAGCTGGTTCAATTTGGAGTTGAAAGATTGAAGACTCAGAAGGAAGTCTACTGAGGTGGAATTTAATTAATAAATTATCAAATATACATATTTGGCTATTTGACTGTTTAGAAAGTGAAATTGATCAATATGTGACATACTGAAGGGATGTGATCATAGTATATTATTTAGCTCTATAGCTAAGACATAATAATATGAATACTGATTATATTAATTTTATAAAAATGTTTTGATACAAATAAAATAGGAAGAAGATATAAGGCATATGTACGAGGGGCAGAGAGAAAAAACACTGTATAAAAAAGGTAAATCTTCATTAGACTTTAGAGACAAACAGGGAGACACAAAAATGTCTATAATTGATAATTCAAGAAATGGCAGTAAAAGAATATTCTTTTGTTAAATGGCAGCCAATAGTGGAACAAATAGTCAAAGTGGTTTTTTAAGTACTTGTCTTTAAATGGTATACATACACGATGGAATATTTATTACTCAGCCATAAAGAAGAATGAAATTATGTCATTTGCCAGGAAATAGATAGAACTGGAGAATATCATGCTAAGTGAAATAAGCCAATTCCAAAAAAACCAAAGGCTGAATGTTTTCTCTACTCACAATAGGCTGGGGATAGGGAAGAATAGAAGTACTTTGGATTAGACAAAGGGGAAAGAAGGGAAGGGAGAGGGAATGAGAATAGGAAATACAGGAGAATGAATAGGACATTACTATCCTATGTGCATATATGATTACATGACCAATGTAATTCTACATCATGTACAACCAGAAGAATGAGAAATTATACTCCATACATATAATATGTCAAAATACATTCTACTATCATGTATAACTAATAAGAACAAATTTTAAAAAGAAAATAAAGTATTTGTCTTTGGGAAGTGAGACACAGGGGTGAAAAGAGATGGGAAATTTTAGTACTAACTATTTTTTTTAAATATACATTATGAATCAAGTTTGATTATTTTTTCAATTATATGCAGAAAAAAGGATGACTAGCAAGAAGTGTAGAAGAAGAATACCAACATCAAATGTAGAGGGTATGATCAGTTCTGTATTTCCAGAATTCAGATATGTTAATGATTTCAAAATATGCTTGCACCCAATCATGGTGGCACATGCCTCTAATCCCAGAGACTCAGGAGGCTGAGACAGGAGGATTGCAAATTCAAGGTCAGCCTCAGTATCTTAGTTAGACCCTGTCTCAAATTAATCAATTAACAAATTAATTAATTAAAAGGATGGGATAAAGCACCCCTGAGTTCAATCCCCAGTACACCCCCCAAAAAGATACTTTGCATACCTGGTGTAATATGGAATATGGAATATTAAGTATAATAAGATACAAAAATCTTAAAATATACATAGTTATTGAAACCATTTTATTAAATACAAATGTATCATGCAAACCAATTACCTAAACATATACATACAGTGTATGGCTTTGATGTTTCTTGTGTTTAAAATTAGAGTGTATTATCATGTGGGTATTGTAAGAAGCACATTAAGTATAAATTTTTTCCTTTATACCTTTTTTCATCTTTGCAAATTTTCTTCAGTCAAAATAAATTGCTTTTATAATAAAACGAAAAGAAAAAAAAGTTAAAGGGAGAGGGATTTTTTTAAGGCTTTGATAACATATTTGGATTTTAAAACTAGATTCAGATATGCCAGTGATAGAAACAAAATTCCAATTAAAAAGGAAACAATTGAAACAAAGATAATTTTAAAAAGAACAGAAGGGAAAAATGACCCTGAATTATACAAGAATATTTGTTTTTTCTAAGTGACTCAAACTCAGCATAATACATTCCAGAAAAATTTATTTCATGTGTTTTGCTATACTGAGATTCATCAAATGGGACTCAAAATGGACAGTCCACAGGCTTCAGACTGGAAATCCAGCTACCTGGAGACAGGAACACAATGTGCAATAACAGCAAATGGAAAGAAGCAGGGCTGCCCCTTTCTGACAAATAATCCCAAGAAGACAGGGAAAGAAGAGAGTAAATCAGGGCAAAACCCCTCCCTTCCAGAATGCTCCCTATGCACAGATAACGAACCCAGGAAACACCCGAGGTGCCCCACAGATACCTTATGTTTTTCTGAGTCTGTGCCATGGCTGCCCCATAAAGGATTACAAGGAGTTTCATGTCAGAAAGCAACTTCACTGAACCCTCTCTCCTCACTTGGAATTTCCTTAAATGCCAAAAATCTTAACACACACTGTCAACAGCTCCGTGTAACATTTAACACAAATGACCTCACTTGTGTCTCTCTCTTTAAGTACCTTAAAAATACATTATCTTCTCTTCTGATTTTATGGCAGGATCTTAAAGAAAAGCCATTTCTTAAAATGAATTGCTACATGAATCACAGCTGCAAAGTGTTGTGGCCGAGCAGTTCTGACTGATCCTCAGCACACACACAGGCAAAAAAAATCTGCTCTCAGAACAAAAAGAAGACATGTCTATGGGTTACAGCATCCCTAGCACTAAGGAGTGCTCTTGAAGGGCCACAAAAACGCCTCTGCAAAAGTAGAATGCAGATCTCTGGGTCATCCTCTTGTATTCTCCAAATCGTCACACATGGTCCAAGTTTGGGAAAGACATTGAGAATGCCTCTGGGACCTGGGTGTTTTTAAAGCTATGCAGCTGCCTGGAAGGGATAAATGGATAAATAAATGACTTAAAATTGCCCCTATAAAGTCGGGTCCAATACTCAAGATCCTTGAGTACCTTGGGTTAAGGGTCTGGAAAGATTGTGGAACCAATCCAAAAACATCTGCTAATGTCTGTATGAAAAAGGTAAAAAGGGCCTTCAGTATGACCTACAAGGTCCCAGGACAAGGGTAGATTGAGAGGAACTCCCAAAGGCACTGGAATCCGCAGAAGAGCACCAGCCCCTCATGGAATAAATCCACACTGAATATTTTATGGCATTGAACTATAATAATATTTTATGGCATTAAGCTATGACTCCAAAGCAGCCAGTACTCCTGAACTTGTCTTCTGAAGCCTCCATATTTTGACAGATATTGACTAGAAACTTTCCGAAAGTCCTGCCTGTGTCCTGGATCAAATTCAAATGTCCAACCAAGGGCTTCACTCTGTCTCCACTCTCCACTTCTATCTCTGTTGCCCGTCACACCCTCCAGGGGTTTTAGATGCTCCACCTGGGTGACCTGACTCTCAGCCTTCTCAAGTGCCTCTTAGATTGCTGCCTAGGATGCTGTGTGCCAAACTACAAAGCATCTTCCAAAGAGCCTCCCCTGACTAAGTAGGAAGGAGTCAGTCACCTGTTTTCTCTATCCCTGTGTAGAAGCATTAGGTGTGAATGGCACAGAAGCCTTCATTGTCTAAATCAAATGCAATCGCTCTCAGGCATCCACTTTCCTGGTTTGTGGGAAGTCAATGTCTGTCCCTTTTCCAGTATCATTTTCTTTTACTCCAATCATCAATGGCTTACAGAAGTGGGAGGTAGTTGAAGAATCTCTTAGCATCTGGCCTCTTTCTATCTAGTGGTTTGCCATTGGTCCTGCTTGTGTTCTTCCATGCACAGGTCAGATAATCAACTTCCTGAGTCGATCTGTGAAACTCCCTCAGGCTTCCAAACTCAGTCCATATCTATCACCCCAAGTTCTGCCATCTCAAGAGCCAGGTTCAGCATTTTTCAGGATCATTCATTCCTGAAACCCAGTCCCCTTTCAGTCCCTAAAATCCAACCCCATCCTGGGGCCAGCCTGGTCTCCCAACCCTTGGAGATTCAATGACTTTGTTCATCTAGTTTTCTTTAATAAAGGGGTGTAATGCCACTGAGGAAGTATTTGATGGTCCCAAAGGGACAGGCCCCAGACCCTAGAATAGGAAAAAGTTGTTTATATTTCTTAAGGAAAGAAGGAAGACAGAAAAAGAATCGGTTTAAATGTATTCGAAGTGTGATTTAGATACCGCATCAATAAAATGGGATTTTTTAAAATATTTTATTATTGTTTTAGGTGTAGATGGACACAACACAATACCTTTATTTTTATGTGGTGCTGAAGATCAAACCAGCTCGAAAGCCTGTGCCACAATCCCAGCCCCCAAATGGGATTCTTTTGTAATGTATATGTTGGGTCATCAAACATTTATGGAGCTTGCTATTAACCCAGTAAAATGCTAGAGAAAGGGAATACAGATGAGACAAAGTCTACCCTCAAGGTAGATCTTGGAAAGTATCTGAAAGCAGCCATCCGAAACTTTTCCCATTCACCAAGATAAAAAAAACTACTTATCATCATTTAAAACCATCTGAAACTTGTCTGCAGGCACACACATATATTTCCATGTCTTAAATTACCTGTCGGTTACTTTATTTTTAAAGAGAGAATTGAAGATAGGATTGCCTTAGGGTACAGCCCACTAGTACCCAACATCAATATGGGTTTCCACAGACTTGCAGCTATGGAACATACACTCACATGTCCTGATCCCTTGTACAGAATGACAGGCAGCAAGCCTGCAAGTTGCATGACTACATTTTATAAAGAAAGAGAGCAAAAGCCCAGAGAAGTTAATTAATTTCCATGGAAGGGGTTAATCCATGGGGAAAAGGCCCAGGTCTCTAACTAGTAAATCATTCATGTACAGAAGGAACTGTTCACCCTTAATTCACAAAGCTGGAAGCTGAAAGTGTTGAGCTGCTGGGGGCCAGAGGGGGGGGGCAGGTGAGGGGAGTGGAGAGGGAGAGGAAGGGAAGGGGGAGGAGGCAGGCGGGGGGGGGGGTGGCTAGGAGCTGTAAAAGCTTGGGGACATTGTGGTCATCAGAGTGAAATTAACCTTGCAGTTAATAAAGCTTCAGCTTTGGGGCCAACATTGCCCCAGACCCTTAAAAGGGTAACCCTTCATGCATACTCCAATTTGGAGATTGTGATTTCTTACTTGTTTCAAATTTGTAGTTGGTTGGGATCTGGTTTCTCATTCTTAATAAATGTTTGTTGTTTGCAAATAAATATTTGCTAAATTTTTAAAATTCTTTTCCTTAAATAGGACCCTTGAAATTGTATAAGCTGTAAACCACCCAGTTTTCCCTCTAGGTCTCCTGCCTTCAGCTCTGTTTGTTCATCCAGGCTCTGAGGGTAGTTACAGAGTACTGAGGTACAGAGACAGAATCTTAGACGCTAAAGGCCAGTCCCACTATCCCTCACCTATCTAGTGCCAGGGGAAAACACATACATAAATAGCACTTAAAGTCAATAAAAATACCCATTAATGGACTTCCTACATGTCGAAGAATAAAACGAAGAATACCAGAGGTTAGGAAAAACTTTCCCAGGCAAGGTAACGCACACCAACAAATAAATAAACTGAGAAACTCAAAGGGAAAAAAAAAGCCAGGGAATTTAAAGTATGATAAAGGAGGTTTCCCAGTGGATATATTAATTAAAGATTGAAAGCTCTGCAGAGGATGAAAGGGATACTGGGTCTGTACGCTGTTGGTTAAAACAGTCCCATTTTTCACTGATCAGGAAAGAACCTTCAGTTAGATCCAGTAAGGGTCTGGCATCCCCAGGACACTGAAAGCTTATGGTCATTTTATCAGTCCTTTCCGATGCAATGAGATCTTGTCCTTCCACTGAGAAGTTGGTTCTGTGTCCTCCATCTCTTGACTCTTGCCTCTCACCTGAATCTAGGTGTAATATGACTAAGTCAGAAGTGATATTATATGGTTTCTGAGTCTACATGCTAGCTTTCTGTCACTATAACTAATACCTGAGATAAGCAACTTATAAAGAGGAAAGGGTTATTTTGGTTCAGTTTTGGAGATTCTGGGTCCATGGTTGGTTGGTTCCGTTGCTTTGGGGCCGGTGCGAAAGCAGCACATGATAGCAGAAGCATCTGGCAGAATAAAAACACTTACCTCATGACCAGGGAATAAAGAGAGAAAGAGACCTGGGTCCCACAATCCCTATTTTAGTCAGCTTTTTTGTTGCTGTGACTAAAAGACAAAAACAATTTTAGGAAGCAAAGTTTATTTGGGGGCTTATGGTTTCATAGGTCTCAGTCCATAGAGAGCCAATTCCATTCCCCTGGGTTTGAGGTGAGGCAGAACATCATGGCAGTCGGTGTGGCAGAGGGAAGCAGCTCAAGATGTCACATCAGGAAGCAGAGAGAGACTCCACTCTCCAGATACAAACTATATACCACAAAGGCATGCCCCCAGTGACCCACCCCTTCCAGCCACACCCTATCTGCCTTCAGCTACCATTCAGTTAATCTCTGCCAAGGGATTATTAATTCACTGACTGGATTAAGAACTCTCATAACCCAATCATTCACCTCTAAGCCTTCTTGCATTATCTTACACATGAGCTTTTGGGCAACACCTCATATCCATACCATAGCAGTCCCCTTCTAGGACATGCCCTTAATGACCTAGGTCCTCCTACTAGTCCCAGTCTCTGGAAGTTTCTATCACTTCCCAATAGCACCAAACTGGGAACCAAACTTTTAACACATAAGCTTTTGAGGGACATTTAAGATCCAAACTATAGCAGCCATACAACATCCACTTTGGATGCTGCTATAGTTTGTATCTGGAATGTCCCCCAAAGACCCACGTGTTTGAGGGCTGGGGGTATAGCTCAGTTGGTAGAATGCTTGCCTCGCATGCACAAGGCCCTGAGTCAATCCCCAGCACCACAAAGAGAGAGAGAGAGAGAGAGAGAGAGAGAGAGAGAGAGAGAGAGAGAAAGTTAAAGGCTTTGTCCTCAACTTGGTGCTGTAAGGAGGTGGTGGTGGAACCTTTAAGAAATAAGGTCTACTGGAAGTTAAATTACTGGAGACATGCCCTTGAAGGGGGATATTATGACCCTGGCCTTTTCTTCTTTCTCCCTTTGCTTCCTAGACATCATGAGGCTTCTCAACCAAGTACTCCCCACTAGAGGTGCTGCCTCAACACAGGCCCAAAGCAACTGGGCCAATTCACCACGGACTTAAATCTCAGAAAATATGATCCAAAATAAACTTGTATGTAGATTATCTGAGGTACTTTATCACAGTAGCCAAAATAACATAGCTACTCACTCTTGGAGCACCATACTGGGACCTAAGAGAAGAACTAAATTCTCCAATGACAGCCAGAACCCACTTGTCAGTCAGTGAGTCTCCCTACACATGAATCCTCTGGCCCAAATTGAGCCCGTCCAGCTGATGCCAACCTGGGCCCCGGATCAAACTGCAGATGCACAAGCAATGTAAATAACTATTGTTTTAAACCACTAAGTTTTGGAGTGGTTTGCCATGCAGCAATATAAAGGCAGATATTCAGCCATCCTCTAGGGACAGAACACATGTCTCATGCATCTTTATACTTTCAGCTGAAATTGTAGACTTTGAGAGTAATTGATTCTTGATACTTGCTGATAGTGATAAAATCAAAATCTAAGGGGCACATACATGGTAAATCTCTGTGATGGTTAATGGAAGTTGTCAATCTGACTAGATTGAGAAACACCTAGAAAACTAGAAAAGCACACCTCTAGGTGTACTTGTGGGGGTACAGTTGTTTCCAGAAACAACTGGCATTTGGGTCAGCAAACTGTGTGGGGAAGCCTACGCTGAATGTGAGCAGCACTAACCAAAGGCTGGGGCCCAGAAGGAACCAAAACAGCAGAGGGAATCGTGTGCTTGCACACACTCGATTTTTCTTGAGCAGACTCTGGATTCTTCAGCCTCTGCACATAGACTTGTACCAATGCCTCTCCAGGGGGCTTCCCGTCCTTTGGCCTTGCACTAGTGTCTCTCTTGTGCTGAGTCTTTCCACTTCTTGGACTGAGCAGTTACTGATTCTCCCAACTCTCCAGCCTGTAGATGGCTATTGTGGGTTACTCAGCCCCCTGATCATGTACGCCAATCTAATAAATTCCTTTTTAGATCATACATACATTCTACTAATTATAGACCTCTGGAGTACCCTGACAAACCAAAATGGATCTGGAGGGAACCTAAGCATTTATCTGGGCCAATGTTCCCTACATGATGGAAATGCTGAAGTCATGAGACGTTAAGTAATTACTTAGGGTCACATCACAAATTAGTGGCAGAACTGAGTCCTGAACACAGCACTATATTTGAAAAGAATAATATTAAAACAAATAAAAGTTCCACTTTATGAGGCAAGTAACTGATTAGTGGACTCCACCAACCCAAAGGGTAAGACTATGTTATGGTTTAGAAGTGAGGTGTCCCCCAAAATCTCATGTGTGAGACAATTTATGAAAGCTTAGAGATGAACTGAGGGGTTATGAGACCATTAATCTAATCAGTGCATTAATCCTCTAATAGGGGTTAACTAGGTAGTAACTGTAGGCTGGTAGGCTATGGCTAGAGGAGGTGGATCTTTGGGGAAGTGCCTTTGGGATATATATTTTGTCCTTGTTGTCCCTCTCCCTCTCCCTCTCCCTCTCCCTCTCCCTCTCCCTCTCCCTCCCTCTCCCTCTCCCTCTCCCTTTCTTCTTGGTGGCCATGTTCCAAACTACTTTCCCCTGCCATGATGTTCTGCCTCACCTTGAATCCTGAGAAATAAAATCAGCGATCTATGGACTGAGACCTCTGAAACCGTGAGCCCCAACATAAACTTTTCCTCCTCCAAAATTGTTCTTGTCAGGTCTTTGGTCATAGCAGTGAAAAAGCTGGCTAAACCAGACCATACATTTTTTAAAAAACTTAAAGAATAGAATAATTGGAGACATTAGGATCAAACATTAAAGGGACACTAAAATATCTGGGGCCCACATATCTAATATCTACAATGATAAGTAGTTCTTCTATGCCCTCATGTACATTTTTCTTAGACCATGGATTGACCAATAGAAAAAAAATATTTTTATATAGAGCCATTTTGATTGTGTATCTTATGGTCAAGGCACCTTTTATTCTGCTATTCTGGACTCTTTTCAGGATGTTTGTGTAGTGAAGAGCCTTGGAAGACAAAGATATCACCTTCATCTTGAGCAAAGGGCAAGCAGCTTACTATCTGTTACAAAAGATTTGCATTCTCTGTGCTCAGGGCTTCTCTCTTATAATGCAAACATTCCATGTGCAGCTGCTCATCTGGACTCATCTACATTACCTCATGGGACTTGGGGGCAAGGAACACTTATGCAATATGCTGCCTTCTGTGGTGTAAGTAAAGAAGTCCTTTGTCTCTAGCCCAGGATTCTTGTATCTTCTGCCACCAACCATGAAACTGTGGTAGGCTAACTTGTTAGCTTGCAGGTAGGGTAAAATCTGAGACCTTTCTGAGCCTTGCACACGTCCCCCTTCATGTTGGGAAAGAGGCTATATCCACTATAAAAGGAGGGGCTCGGGCTGGGGCTCAGGCTCAGCAGTAGCACACTTGCTTGTCATGTGTGAGGCACTGGGTTTGATTCTCAGTACCACATATAAATAAATAAAATAAAGTTCTATCAATTAAAATTTTTTTAAATAAAAGGACCGAATTTTATAATTGAAAAGGTGATTATATTCTTCAATGGGCATAAAGAGCCTCTAAAAATGTTAGTTCCCTGTTTTAGGATCTGACAAACTTGCAAATATTTCTATGAGATAAACTGTACCTATATCTTAATTATTTTAAATCCAACACTACTGAAATTTCAGATCATGAAGGACAGACAGGCAGAGGAGGTTTACCATAAAGTCACTGAAGCTTAAGCATTAGGGCCCTCACTGCCAAGGCCTTGGGAGGAGTTCCAGGAACATGTTTACAAGAGATGTATTTTGTAAAGTTTGTAAAGGTAATATTTTAACTTCTATTGATCAATTTTATTGTCTGTTTCTACTCCAACTTTTCCTCCCTCATATTTATCTCCATTTATGGTGACTTTGGATTAGCCACAGAAATTTTGGTATATCAGTGGAGGGGGAGGATACTTGCAGCTTGGTTTAGCTTAGCACAGTTACACACATCACAGTCACATCCATGCATTTATACACAGGGATGACTTCAGAAATACTGGACCAAAACACTCAACATCGTGGCACAAAAACCCCTGGTCACAGACTGTCAGGAAATGAGAGGGCCCCACAGTACGTGGCTCTGCCAGGTTGAGGGTAGTACAATAAAAACAAGAACGAGATGCATGCAGTCAGCAGCCAATCTGTGGGAGATTCTTCCAGTCTTCAGATGTATAAAATTGTAAGTAAAAGAGACTTGGTCAAAATTCTTCTTGTTAATAAGACTACACAATGCAGCAGATACAATAATCTGTCTGCCATACAATTATTTTCATGCTTGTTGAAAATTGTGAAAAATGGAATTTGTTAGCATTCTTATGCTTATAGGGTACAAACAAAAGTACACACAGTTGCTCTGTGAGGACCCATGTTTTATGCATCCAGAGGTGTCAGATTTTGTCTTAGCATATCTGATGCATCCAGTCCTGACAAAGTCTGACAGTTTCTGATGAGATGGTATGCAAATTTTCCCCAGTGCTCAGAAATGGCCTGGGAGGAAACAAAGTAAATAGTGCTCCAGAGACAAAACTCATACCCATATTCATTAATAGGTCAATGGATGGAGTTTAAGTGTAATTTGATCACCAGACTATATAATACAATTCAACTTAAGAGCAATTCCAAAATGCAGCTGAATTGCCCATGCCAACCTCATTTTCAGATTAATTTTAAATATTGTTTTCAGAATTACTGATCATATCAAAATAAATATGATAAGAAGTAAATATCCTGGTAGAAGTCAAAATGGAAATTAGAAGTTTCAAAATGTAAAAAAAAGAAATACCTTGCTAATATAAGACAATGAAAACTACATCATCCAATGGTCAAAATTAGGAAGATGGATTAAAAAGGAAGTCACAATAGCTAATAATACATAGATGAAAATTTAAATAGAAAATAGAGAGATAATTAGGAGAATAAGGGCACTCTAAAACAAGAAACAAGAGAAAGGAAAATGGAAGTTAATGTAAAGGGAAATGCAATTTGTACAGACAATAGCTAGCAAGAGAGCCACAGCTGCTTCATTTTAACAAATTTGGTGACTTCACTACACATTCTTTACAACTAATATCTAGCCATAAGTGGGGGGGGGAGTAATTTAGAGGTATGTCAGGCACACCATTAATAGTCTATGATGTTATTTTCTGCACTTCATGAAGTTGTGATATTCACACCTTGTTAAAGTTTGTACCTTGCTGTGATTTCCTTTCCAGTTCTCAGAATTCACTTACAGGACTAATTTTGTTTGTGTAATTTTGTACTATTTTTCTTCCAATAAAAGCCCCTCATGACATAAGCCAGAGGCCCCACCAACACAAGATCCAGCTCTGGAGACAGTTTACACAGTTTCAGGTGCTTTTTATACTCTGTCCATCAAGACCAAAACATTATCCAGTCATTATCCTCTGCCCAAAGAATCTTAAGATTAGATTCTGAGTTAGAGGAGAGATAGATCTAGGTGACCCCAAAGGCTTACTTTCTCCCTGCCTTGGGAGTTTAGTTAAAGGTGACAACTAAGGTTGTAATTTTAGAAGAAAAAATAGTCTGTGGCAAGGTTTGGCTGCTTCTTGCACCTTCCAGAAAGACTCGGTAACAGTGAGTTCAGGCTGGTTGGTTTGAAAGCAGAAAGGGAGTAGAACTATGGCAAGGCAGGTGCTTCTGCTGTGCCCTTAATCTAATTTGACCTCATTGATTCTCAGGGTTGCAAAAGCCAATTGCTCCACTATCCAAATTCTAATGCCAGTTGCTACATTAATCAGATCCTTACTATAGATAGTAGAATCCACTTTGATTAGTTTAAACACAAAGGGGTTGTTAAAAATATAGAGAGCTCACAGAATTTTTGGAAAGGCTGAAGAAACAGGCTGCAACTGCAGGGCAGTTCCCTGAATCAGCAATTTCCATTTGGTGGCTCCCTTGGTTGCTGAGGGCCATTGCCAAGTAGGAATGACGCATCGAAATTTCCTTGCCAGCGTACCCCATGTTAAATGGACTTGACTTGGAAATTCGCTGTGACATTGCATGTGTGTTTGAGGAAGGTGACCCTCTCAAGGACGAGGGTGGATCCAGGTTTAGGGTGTATCCTGCAGGTTTTAGGAAGTATCCCAGGTTAGGATAATTTGGGTTTAAGGCGTTCCAGTTTAAGACTTGGGTTTAGGGAAATTCCAGGTTTAAGGTGTACCCTGCAGGGGAATAGGGCATATCGTGCTGCCTCAGGCACGCCCGATCCTTGAGTTCCCGTTGAGTTCTCGTGAGATTCAGAAAGTATTGGGGAAAAAAAGCCTCGTGGAATAGGTGAATTGGGCGGCAGCAGAACTTGGATTTCCCCAGAACGTGTGTAGAGGCCGGTGTGAGTTCAGGAATAAAGAATTGCTGTTTGAATCTACAAGGTGTGTGGTGGCTCGTGATTCTGTGCCCAGCCAAGACTGTGGCATTTGGTGGCCCATACGGGGAATGTCTGAAACTTGGAGGTAAGTGAAATTGCTCGCCCCTGAGGGAAGGCGAGAGAATGGGTGACCATTTCAAAAAACAATGTGTTCTTGTTTTGATTTATTTCGTTTTTGTTTCAAGCTGCCTATCCCTAGAAATTTCTCAGGCAAACTGGGAAAAATGGTTGGCTCAAGGTTTGAAGTTTGTCCGCCCTGAGGAAGACAAATTTGATACAACAATTTTTTATTCAGTTTTTGTTTCATTCAGTTTTGGTTTTGTTTTGTGTTATCTTATTGGGTTGCGTTATCTTTATAGTAGATTAGAAATTACTAAAAAAGAAACCGAAAAGGTGTTAAGTAAATTGTTAGAGGTTCAGACCATGGAGAAAGACATTTTAGATCAAGCAAAAGAGAAGGTCTCTCGAGCTAGTTAGACAGAGGAAGAAAATTTAAAGGAAAAGGGGTTATTAGGAAAAAGGTCAAAACAAGAGGCTATTACTAACTCCATTTTATTACCAGAGGGCGTAATTCAACCAACAGCCCCACCGATGGAGACAGCTGAGTGGCCCTCAAACCCCGTAGTTGATAAGTGGGATCCTGAGACAGGACCTCAAAGATTAGCATGCCCCGTACTTCAACAGGTAGGAGGGCAGCGAATTCACCGTGCTTTAGATTTTAAAACAGTGAAGCAGTTAAAGGAGGCTGTAACAACCTATGGTCCTCAAGCTCCCTTCACGGTAAGCATGGTCGAGTCCATTACTAACTTGGACATGACGCCAGCAGATTGGGCTAGCATGTGTAAATCTGTGCTAAATGGAGGACAATATTTGTTATGGAAGGTTGCCAATGAGGAATTTTGCATGGAGACAGCTAGGCGAAATGCAGCAGCCGGTTACCCTCAAAGAAATCTAGATATGTTGTTAGGAAAAGGACCTTATGAGGGTCAATGGCAACAAATTGAATATGATCCTGCTATATATGCACAAATTGCTGCAGACGCAGTTAGGGCATGGAAGACTTTACAAGGACATGGAGATTTACAAGGTCAGCTATCTAAGGTAATACAGAGAGCTAATGAACCTTATGCTGACTTTGTAGATAGGCTTATTCAAACAGCTACCAAAATTTTGGGGGATACAGATCAAGCAATGCCATTAATAAAACAACTGGCTTGTGACCAAGCAAATTGTTGCTGCAGAGAGGTTATTAGACCATGGAGACATGAAGATTTAAACACATATATTAAATTATGTAGAGATATTAATGAACAAGGGCAAGTCTTGGCAGCTGCAGTACAACAGGCTTTAGATGCCAGGCCAAAAACATGCTATAATTGTGAACAAACAGGACATTTTAAAAGGAGTTGCCCCATAGGAGGGGGGTTTAACAAAACTAGAAATCAAAGGAGTAGAATACCGGGTATTTGCCCACGATGCCGTAGAGGGAGATATTGGGCTAGTGAATGCCATTCTCAAACCATCATAGAAGGAACTCCCTTATCAAAAAACGGACAAGGATCAGGTATTTACCCATGATATCGTGGAGAAAGGCATCAGGCTTCATTGCCAAAAAAACGGACTGGGGGGCCCAATGCTCCGGGGCCCACAATCACAAATATACGGGGCAGTGGAGGAACCCAGCAACACCATCAGAGTGGTGCCCAGGACACATTGTCCATTAAATCCCTCATCAGACAAACCCAAGGGAGTGCAGGGTTGGACATCTGCGCCTCTGCCAGAGCAGTACTAACTCCAGAGATGGGAATTCAAATCATTCCTACAGGAGTAAAAGGACCTCTTCCCCAAGGAACAGTAGGCTTATTATTGGGACGTAGTTCATCTACATTAAAAGGACTTATGATAAGTCCTGGGGTAATTGATCCCGATTATGTAGGTGAAATAAAAATTATAGCTAGTTCTCCAAGAGGTATATAAGTAATTTCACCTGGAGATAGAATAGCACAGTTGTTAATAATACCCAGCCTACATAATAAGTTCTCTAGTCGTAATGTAGAAAGAGGTTCCAGGGGATTAGGTTCCACAGGTGTAGATTGGGCTATGCTGTCTTTAAATTTAGATTCTCGCCCAATGCTAAAACTAAATATTCAAGGTCACGAGTTTAATGGGCTACTGGACACAGGTGCTGACCTTAGCATCATATCTCGTCAAGAATGGCCAAAACATTGGCCATTACAACAAGCCACTCAAACGCTTCGAGGCCTAGGAGTGGCAACTAATCCCCATAGAAGTGCTATGATATTAGATTGGAAGGATCCTGAAGGATGTGAAGGAACTATACAGCCATATGTATTAGATCATCTTCCCATAAATTTATGGGGACGAGATGTCCTAGAACAACTAGGTTTGATGTTAACAAATAACATCAATCCTAATATGCCCACTACTAGGACTAGACAAGGTGTTAGGAAAGAAAAAGATTAGGAAAACAAGAACAAGGTATAGCAACAACAATTCAAATAGATCAAGGAACAGACAGACATGGGTTGGATTTTCAGAAAGGGCCACTGAGACAATCAAAATTACTTGGAAATCAGAAAGACCAGTGTGGGTTCCTCAGTGGCCCCTGACTAAAGAAAAGATACAAGTAGCCCATGATCTGGTCAAACAACAATTAGTGGCTACTGGAGGGGAAGTAAAATTCGCTGAGGATTCTCAGCCCCAAGCTCTACAAACTTAGGGTCTGAGGGAATGGCAAACTGGAAGAGTGTGCCCAGTCGTTCATGAAAACAGGGCTCCTGGGAGCAGCAGACCTGGTGTGTAGCAAGTATTGTGGTGAGCGGCACCCATGAGAGGGGCCTGGCTAGAGGAAAAGTGGGAAGTGACTAGACACAAGAGGAGGCCCTAGGCACTCAGGATTGGGAGACTCGCCCAGTCTGGGAGGAGGAGCTGCTGCACAGTGATTGGTTCCCGCGTATTGACAGGAGAAACTAGGCCTGGTGGGCACAGCGCCACCTACTGGAAGAGAAGTTAATCAAACTCTAAGACTGCATTTATTAGTTTTTTTTTTTCTTTTCTCTTTTTTTTTGATTTGGGTTTTTCTTTCATTTTCATTTTTCTTTCTTGTTGTTTTTTTAAATTTTTTTTTACAATTTTTTTAAATTTTTTTTCTTCTAATTTTAATTTTAATTTATTTTATTATTTTTAAAAAAAAATTTTTTTCTTTTTTCATTTCCTATTTTTTTTCTTCTTTAGTCTTCTCATTTCTTTTCAATTATCTTATCCCCCCTTCCTTGAATTCTACCTGCTTACTCTCATTCTCTTTAGTGACTTCATCCCTTCCCTTCTAATACCTTTCCTCCCAAGCATCTAATAAATTTATACGAGTAAACAGTAACTCAGCAGTCAAACAGAACAAGAAGTAACATGAGCAGCTTCAAAAAGCAAGGAAGAAAAGGAGTACAAACAATGCAGGACAGCCTAAATATTCAGGAGGACCTAGAGTCATCAGAAAAATGGTCATATAAAGAACTCAAGGAACACCTTAGACAGATGGAATGGAACCTTAAAGAGGATACGAGATAGCAAATTCAAGCAGTGAAAGAACACATTGAGAATGAATTACATAAACAGATAAAAGAAGAAGTTAAGCATCTCTATCAGGAGATAGAGATTATAAAAAATAATCAAACAATAATTCTAGAAATGAAGGAAATGATAAACCAAATTAAAAACTCAATTGAGAGTATCACTAACAGAGTGGAGCAAGTAGAAGCCAGAACGTCAGATAATGAAGACAAAATATATCATCTTGAAAAGAGTCTAGCCAACTCAGAAAGGCTGGTAAAAAATCACGAGAAAAACGTCCAAGAGTTATGGGATAACATAAAAAAACCAAACTTACGAGTCATCGGGATAGAAGAAGGTACAGAGATTCAAACCAAGGGAATGAGTAACCTGCTGAATGAAATAATTACAGAAAACTTTCCAGAAATAAAAAAGGAAACAGATATACAAATTGAAGATGCATACAGGACACCGAGCACACAAAATCACAGTAGACCAACGCCAAGACACATTGTTATGAAGATATCCAATATACAGAACAAAGAGAAAATATTAAAAGCTACAAGAGAAAGGAGACAGATTACATTCAGGGGTAAACCAATAAGGTTCACAATGGATTTTTCATCACAGACACTGAAAGCAAGAAGGTCATGGAACAATGTATTTCAAACACTGAAAGACAATGAATGCCAACCAAGAATTCTGTATCTAGCAAAATTAAGCCTCAGGTATGACAACGAAATAAAAACCTTTCATGTTAAACAAAAGTTAAAAGAATTTGCAGCCAGAAAACCAGCATTGCAAAGCATTTTGAGCAAAACACTACAAGAAGAAGAAATGAAAAACAACAACCAAAACCATCAGTGGGAAGTGCCTCAGTAAAGACAGAGGGCGAGGGGAAAAACAATCATGGAGAAACAAACTAAAATTTTTTTTAAAAAAGGATAAACAATCAAACATGGATGGAAGTTCAAACCACATATCAATAGTAACTCTGAATGTTAATGGCTTAAACTCTCCAATAAAGCGACATAGGCTGGTATCATGGATTAAAAAAACAAATCCAACAATATGCTGCCTCCAGGAGACACATCTGATTGGAAAAGACATACACAGGCTGAAGGTGAAAGGATGGGAAAAAATATACCATGCACACGGTCCTCGTAAGCAAGCAGGGGTGGCCATCCTCATATAGAATAAAATCGACTTCAAGACTAAGTTAATCAAAAGGGATAAAGAAGGACATTATATACTGTTAAAAGGAACCATTCACCAACAAGACATAACAATTATCAATATTTATGCACCAAATAATGGTGCTGCAACATTCATAAAACAAATTCTCACGTTCAAGAATCAAATAGACCACAACACAATAATTACAGGTGACTTCAACACACCTCTCTCACCACTGGACAGATCCTCCAAACAAAAGTTGAATAAAGAAACTATAGAACTCAATACCACAATCAATAACCTAGACTTAACTGACATATATAGAATATATCAACCATCATCAAATGGATATACTTTGTTCTCCGCAGCACATGGATCCTTCTCAAAAATAGACCATATATTATGCCATAGGGCAACCCTCAGTAAATATAAAGGGGTGGAGATAATACCTTGCATTTTATATGATCATAATGGAATGAAACTGGAAATCAATGATAAAAGAAGGAAGGAAAGATCCTACATCACATGGAAAATGAACAATATGTTACTGAATGATCAATGGGTTACAGAAGACATAAAGGAGGAAATCAAAAAATTCCTAGAGATAAATGAAAATACAGACACAACATATTGGAATCTATGGGACACAATGAAAGCAGTTTTAAGAGGAAAATTCATCGCCTGGTGGTCATTCCTCAAAAAAAGAAAAAACCAACAAATAAATGAGCTCACACTTCATCTCAAAGCCCTAGAAAAGGAAGAGCAAAACAACAGCAAATGTAGCAGAAGGCAAGAAATAATTAAAATCAGAGCGGAAATCAATGAAATTGAAACAAAAGAAACTATTGAAAAAATTAACAAAACTAAAAGTTGGTTCTTCGAAAAAATAAATAAGATCGACAGACCTTTAGCCATGCTAACGAAGAGAAGAAGAGAGAGAACTCAAATTACTAACATACGGGATGAAAAAGGCAATATCACAACAGATGCTACAGAAATACAGAAGACAATTAGAAATTATTTTGAAAACCTATATTCCAATAAAATAGAAGATAGTGAAGACATCGATAAATTTCTTAAGTCATATGATTTGCCCAGACTGAGTCAGGAGGATACACACAGTTTGAACAGACCAATATCAATGGATGAAATTGAAGAAGCCATCAAAATACTACCAACCAAGAAAAGCCCAGGACCGGATGGGTATACAGCGGAGTTTTACAAAACCTTTAAAGAAGAATTAATACCAATACTTTTCAAGTTATTTCAGGAAATAGAAAAAGAGGGAGCTCTTCCAAATTCATTCTATGAGGCCAACATCACCCTGATTCCGAAACCAGACAAAGACACCTCAAAGAAAGAAAACTACAGACCAATATCTCTAATGAACCTAGATGCAAAAATCCTCAATTAAATTCTGGCGAATCGAATACAAAAACACATCAAAAAAATTGTGCACCATGATCAAGTAGGATTCATCCCTGGGATGCAAGGATGGTTCAATATACGGAAATCAATAAATGTTATTCACCACAACAATAGACTTAAAGATAAGAACCATATGATCATCTCGATAGACGCAGAGAAAGCATTCGACAAAGTACAGCATCCCTTTATGTTCAAAACATTAGAAAAACTAGGGATAACAGGAACTTACCTTGACATTGTAAAAGCTATCTATGCTAAGCCTCAGGCTAGCATCATTCTGAATGGACAAAAGTTAAAGGCATTCCCTTTAAAATCTGGAACAAGACAGGGATGCCCTCTCTCACCACTTCTATTCAATATAGTTCTCGAAACACTGGCCAGAGCAATTAGACGAAAGAAATTAAAGGCATAAAAATAGGAAAAGAAGAACTTAAATTATCACTATTTGCAGATGACATGATTCTATACCTAGAAGACCCAAAAGGGTCTACAAAGAAACTACTAGAACTAATAAATGAATTCAGCAAAGTGGAAGGATATAAAATCAACACGCATAAATCAAAGGCATTTCTGTATATCAGCGACAAAACTTCTGAAACGGAAATGAGGAAAAACACTCCATTCACAATATCCTCAAAAAAAATAAAATACTTGGGAATCAACCTAACAAAAGAGGTGAAATATTTATACAATGAAAACTACAGAACCCTAAAGAGAGAAGTAGAAGAAGATCTTAGAAGATGGAAAAATATACCCTGTTCATGGATAGGCAGAACTAACATTATCAAAATGGCGATATTACCAAAAGTTCTCTATAGGTTTAATGCAATGACAATCAAAATCCCAACGGCATTTCTTGTAGAAATAGATAAAGCAATCATGAAATTCATATGGAAAAATAAAAGACCCAGAATAGCAAAAGCAATTCTAAGCAGGAAGTGTGAATCAGGCGGTATAGCGATACCAGATTTCAAACTATATTACAGAGCAATAGTGACAAAAACAGCATGGTACTGGTACCAAAACAGGCGGGTGGACCAATGGTATAGAATAGAGGACACAGAGACTAATCCACAAAGTTACAACTATCTTATATTTGATAAAGGGGCTATAAGCATGCAATGGAGGAAGGATAGCATCTTCAACAAATGGTGCTGGGAAAACTGGAAATCCATATGCAACAAAATGAAACTGAATCCCTTTCTCTCGCCATGCACAAAAGTTAACTCAAAATGGATCAAGGAGCTTGATATCAAACCAGAGACTCTGCGTCTGATAGAAGAAAAAGTTGGCTCCGATCTACATATTGTGGGGTCGGGCTCCAAATTCCTTAATAGGACACCCATAGCACAAGAGTTAATAACAAGAATCAACAAATGGGACTTACTTAAACTAAAAAGTTTTTTCTCAGCAAGAGAAACAATAAGAGAGGTAAATAGGGAGCCTACATCCTGGGAACAAATTTTTACTCCTCACACTTCAGATAGAGCCCTAATATCCAGAGTATACAAAGAACTCAAAAAATTAGACAATAAGATAACAAATAACCCAATCAACAAATGGGCCAAGGACCTGAACAGACACTTCTCAGAGGAGGATATACAATCAATCAACAAGTACATGAAAAAATGCTCACCATCTCTAGCAGTCAGAGAAATGCAAATCAAAACCACCCTAAGATACCATCTCACTCCAGTAAGATTGGCAGCCACTATGAAGTCAAACAACAACAAGTGCTGGCGAGGATGTGGAGAAAAGGGTACACTTGTACATTGCTGGTGGGACTGCAAATTGGTGCGGCCAATTTGGAAAGCAGTTTGGAGATTCCTGGGAAAGCTGGGAATGGAACCACCATTTGACCCTGCTATTGCCCTTCTTGGACTATTCCCTGAAGACCTTAAAAGAGCATGCTACAGGGATACTGCCACATCGATGTTCATAGCAGCACAATTCACAATTGCTAGGCTGTGGAACCAACACAGATGCCTTCAATAGATGAATGGATAAAAAAAATGTGGCATCTATACACAATGGAGTACTATGCAGCAATAAAAATGACAAAATCATAGAATTTGCAGGGAAATGGATGGCACTAGAGCAGATTATGCTTAGTGAAGCTAGCCAATCTCTAAAAAACAAATACCAAATGTCTTCTTTGATATAATGAGAGCAACTATGAACAGAGCAGGGAGGAAGAGTAGGAAGAAAAGATTAACATTAATCAGAGACATGAGATGGGAGGGAAAGGGAGAGAAAAGGGAAATTGCATGGAAATGAAGGGAGACCCTCATTGCTATACAAAATTACATATAAGAGGTTGTGAGGGGAATGGGAAAATAAACAAGGAGAGAAATGAATTACAGTAGATGGGGTAGAGAGAGAAGATGGGAGGGGAGGGGAGGGGGGATAGTAGGGGATAGAAAAGGTAGCAGAATACAACAATTACTAATAGGGCATTATGTAAAATTGTGGATGTGTAACCCACGTGATTCTGCAATCTGCATTTGGGGTAAAATTGGGGGTTCATAACCCACTTCAATCTAATGTATGAAATATGATATGTCAAGAGCTTTGTAATGTTGTGAACAACCAATAAAAAAAAGAAAAAAAAAACAAGAAGGTGATAGGCCAATGTAACAAAGTAAAAAAAAAAAAGAACAGAGTAGGGAAGAAGAGCATGAGAAGATGACTAACATTAAACAGGGATGAGAGGTGGGAGGGAAAGGGAGAGAGAAGGGAAATTGCTTGGAAATGGAAGGAGACCCTCAGGGTTATACAAAATTACATACAAGAGGAAGTGAGGGGAAAGGGAAAAATAATACAAGGGGGAGAAATGAATTACAGTAGAGGGGGTAGAGAGAGAAGAGGGGAGGGGAGGGGAGGGGAGGGGGGATAGTAGAGGATAGGAAAGGCAGCAGAATACAACAGACATGAGTATGTCAATATGTAAATCAGTGGAAGTGTAACTGATGTGATTCTGCAATCTGTATACGGGATAAAAATGGGAGTTCATAACCCACTTGAATCAAAGTGTGAAATATGATATATCAAGAACTATGTAATGTTTTGAACAACCAATTAAAAAATCATGAATTAGTAAAAAAAAAAAAAAAAGAGCAACTATGTTTGTAAGATAAGTCTCATCTCATTTGGTGTGAGAACATAAAGATATTTCTAGAGAAGTACCAGTAATGTCTGACCCACTTTGGGAATCCTCACAATAAAACAAGCAGCACTGAGCAAAAGGATGTTTGGAAAAATATCAAAGACTTAGGCAGTGCTAAGGCAGGAATCTCTGTCTTGGCTGATGTTAGAAGTAGGGTGGGAACTAACAGTCATAACAAGTACACAAAGATGGAGTCGTTCAAGTTCCCCTTCCTGCGTTATTCAGGATCTGTCATCCCCTCTTCTCTTTCTATCACTCTGCCATGCTGGTAACAAAGCTGAAACAAATTATGCCATCAAACAGAAAAATTTTGAAAATGTTTGTGTTTGCCAATGGAGATATTAAGCAGTTGACTACAATTTTGAATTATTTACCATTACAAAGCTGAATTTTAAATACATACATTTTTAGTTTTCATTGACATGATTAGTACACATGTTGATTGGTGTTATGGTACATATATACAAAATAATCACATCAGGGTAATTGGCATATCCATCACCTCAAATATTTATCATTTCTTTGTGTTGGGAACATTCAACATCCCCTCTACTAGATATTTGGAAACATACAATTAGTTGTTATCAACCATAGTCACCCTACCATGCCCTGGAACACGAAAAGTTATTCCTTCTGTTCCAGTCACATTCCCACCCATTAACTCCCCTGTCCCCATCTCTCCCCCTTCACTTCCTAGCCTCTGGTAATCAGGATTCTACTTACATGAGATCAACTTGTTAAGCTTCAGGTCTAAGTGAGAACATGGTGTATTTGTCTTTCTGAGCCTGACTTATTTTCCTTAACATAATATCCTCTTTATGAAAAATTTTTAATGGTCCATGTTTGGAACATATGACAATGATAGCACTAAAATAGGTTCTGTGGATTGTAGAGGAGGACTGCTGGTCAGACAAGTTCAAGTGCTGCAACTGTATAAATTCTTCAAGATACAACAGATTAGCATCATCTTCATTATCAAAGGTTTCTAACTATTCATTAGGGATATTTTCATATGTTTTATATATAGGGGATCTCAGAGCACTTACCAAGTCTATTTCAGAGAAATGATATAAACACATGGTCCTTCTGCTTCTTCTTATTAATACCTTTAGCAACAGAACTGAGAATATTTTGTTCAGTAATTACTTTAATGGACTGAAAAGTATAAAATTTCTCTGAATTTTGTTCTTACTACTATGATACAGTTTTACCTTGTGGAAAATTTTAATTTTCAGAAAAAAAAATCAGGACAACTTTTCTGATTTTACAAACCCTCCCCACAACTTTCTTGGGCAATAGTAAATGTGTGCCAGATTCACTAGAATCCACTTTTCTATTCTGGAACCAACTAGACCTTCAGGATTGCTTGCAGTGGTTTTATTCTACGTCAATTTAGCTTAGTTAGAACTGTGATTCCCAAAATTCCTTTCCCCATATGGTTCCAAGTTGGGATTGCACACAAGAGAAATTTGAATAAGGTTTGGAAACCTCAAGTTAAACACCAGCCATTATGACTGGAAATTTTGCGCAGGCTCCAGGGGCTTATCTGCTGGCTGCTCTTGTTAGCATTGGCCAGCAGCAAAATATGCAGCTTGTTTTAGTCAGCTTTTTCACTGCTGTGACTAAAAGCTCTGACCAGCAAAACTGTATGGGAGGAAAAGTTCATTTAAGGGCTCATGGTTTCAGAGGTCTTAGTCCAGAGAAGGCCAGCTCCATTCCTAAGGGCTCAAGGTGAGATAGAACATCAGGGCAGGAGAGTGTGGCAGAGGAAAGCAGCTCACATCAGGGTGATCATGAAACAGAGAGAGACTCTACTCTCTAGATACAAATATATACCCCTTAGCCATACCCCAAATTAACCACTTCCTCCAGCCACATCCCACCTGCCTCCAGTTCATCAAGGATTAATTCACTGATTGTGTTAAGACTCTCTCACAGTCCAATCATTTCTCCTCTGAACCTTCTTGCATTGTCTCACAAGTGAGCTTTTGGGGAATCATATCCAAACCTTAACACAGTTTTTTCAACTGTATCTAGTCCTATATAGTTCCATAACAAAGCCATCAACTTCTTCAACAAATCACTAGCACCATTGGTGTTAGATGCAGTGAAACACACACAGATACAAGCTCCAAACTTACCCTATTGTGTTCCATTTGTCCATTTTCCACCGCTCCACATCCAGCTTTCTTTTTCAACTGACCTATACCAATTTAAGGCCGCCACCAGAATGCTTCCCTTCAGATCCATAGTCACTAAACTCTCTCTAATCCTCTAATCAATTTCTTCCCAAAACTACTTCCTTAGTTCTTCCACAATTCTGCAAACCCTAATCTCTATAACAACGCCATTATTACATACCATTTGTCTTAGTTTTTTTTTTTTCTGTTGCCATAACAAAATACCAGAGATAATTTATAAAAATGGAAGTTTCTTTGGCTCACACTTCTGGAGGCATGAACTCTGGCATCTGAGAATAGTGTTGGCATCTGATCTGCAGCCAGAGAGGGGCTTCTTGATGCATGATAGTATGGTAGATAGTATCACTGGGAGAGACAGAGCAAGCATGCTAGCTAGGGTCTCTCTTCTTCTTATAAAGCCACTAATGCCATCATGGGGGACCCACTCTCATGACCTCATCTAATCCTAATCATTTCCCAATACTTCACTCCAAATATTGTTAACCTATGAATTTTGGAATTAAGCTTCCAACTTTTGGGGGACCCATTCAAATAATAGCACCTCTTATATTGGTCCCGAGATCCTGACTGAACTTGGTCCCGAGATCCTGAGTGAGCTCTGGCTAATTCTCTGGCACTGACAGGAAACAGAATGACAAATGAACCAGAGAAATGCTACTCCAAATCTGGTTCATTAATTACTACAGTCAGGCCAACAATCACTCAGGAATACAGGCAGAAAGCAAATTAGTATACCTTGTCCTTAATAGTCATCAAAAGTCTCACACTTTTTAAAAATATTTACTTACTTATTTTAATTCATTATACATGACAGCAGAATGCATTTCAATTCATAATACACATATAGAGCACAATTTTTCATTTCTCTGGTTGTACACAAAGTAGAATCACGCCATTTGTGTCTTCATACATGTACTTAGGGTAATGATGTCCATCTCATTCCACCATCTTTCCTACAAGTCTCACACTTTTTATGCTCTCTGATCCAGCCATTCTACCCCTAAGAATTTATCTCAAGGAAACAGTTATAGATCATATATGACTTTGATAAATCATTCGTGAAATTTCCAAGGGACAGATTTAAAATAGATGTTCCCTGAATTGCTACGTCAAGATAGTTATTTCTGCTGACCACATAACTTTCTTCATTGCTGAGTGAGTATTCAGAGGTGAATAACTCTGAACTCTGGACATCACAGGAGGCGTTTGGAAACCATATCTGTGGAAGAGAAAGAAGAGAGAGGAGACTACTGTTCAGAAGGAACAAAGGGTAGAAAACACAAATATCAAATGACGACTGGTTCTGAGTTTCTACTGTGTTTTCCCATGAAACACTCATATCTTATAATTCACAAGGGTTTGGTTGTATTCAGAGATAAGACAAAGCTTTGAGTCTTGCTTCAAAAAGAGCATAAGGTAAAAATGGGGGGAGGGGACAGAGAAACGTGGGAATTACTTAAATGAATTATGCCATTTGCACACAACAAACTGCAATACACCATCAAAAACTAAATTGTAAAAGAATGTTTACTAATATGGAAAAAAATCTTACATGAAGAAAGTGCAATTCAAGTAGATTGTAGAGTATTCCAAAGAGAAGGATTGAAAAAAAAAATACCAAATACTCACAGTTAGGGTGGTTTTCTTTTTCTTCCTTTTGTTTATTTGTAATTGCTTAAATTCCTATTGTAAACATATATTTCTCCTGCAACAAAACAAAAACTGCAGCCACATGCATCCTTTCATAAACTAGGTGAGATATACCTACTACAAAGATAAGAGAACAAATGCAGGTGAGGTGATGCAAGCCTGTGATCTCAGCTCCTGAGACTGAGGCAGGAGAATCACAAGTTGGAGGGCAGCCTTGGGGATAATTTAGTGAGACCCTGTCTGAAGAAGGAGGAGGAGGAGGGGGAGGAAGATAAAAGGAAGAATAAAAAGAAAAATTGCTGGGAATGTAGGTCAGTGGTAGAGTGCCCCTAGGGTTCCCAGTATGATGGGGTGAGAAGGGATAGGAGAACAGGGAAAAGTAGACTTGGGCAAGTATTCATGGTCCAGAAGCTACTATTCTCGTCCAGTCACATTTTTGTTACACTTCTATCACCCTCAGAAATTGGAACACAATCAACACACCCTCCTCTCCACCTCCAGCAGAGCTCAATGAATGGTACAGAAAAGGCTTCACACAGACCTAGGCTCATTGTCCCCCACATGAGGCAATCTGAGTCCTTCCCTGGACTCTGGCAGTCTGATACTGACTCTGGGGCAACCTGGCCCTATTCAGCAGAGCTAGAGCTGCACTTGCAAATCTACCCCCCAAGATAACTCACATGCACATGAGGAGTTGTACACTAGAATGTGTATCTCAGTATTATGTCCTCGTTAGTTAGTTATTTACTTTTGCTACCAAAATTTTTGAACATAGATGAAAGTCAACCAACTAGTTTAATAAAACATTCCTGTTGCTAAGCTGTTGTGGCTCAGTGGTACAGTGCTTGCCCCACATGCATGAGGCCCTGGGTTCGATTCTCAACACCACATATAATTAAATGAATAAAATAAAGGTCTGTCAACAACTATAATAATAATAATAATAATTAATTCATGACAATCTTGTTTCATCTAAAACTTACCCACTCATGACCAGTGCTATGCAATTTCAAAGTACATCTCATCCACAAATATTTCAGTATTAGTAATAGTAACCATAATATCTTATTATATCTAAGACAAAATAAAAATTATTTCTTTAATTATCAGGTCCAAATTCAAATTCTAATTTTTTTCATAAATGTGATCATTCTTGAAACAATTGGGACTCTGAAAAAGATGGGATATTTAACACAGTCTTACTTCTTTCTTTTTAATATTTAACAATTATTGTTAAATTGTTTTAGATGTGATACTGATTTTGAATTTTTAAATCCTCTGCTGAAATATTTATGGATAAAATGATAATGTTATTTAGGATTTGCTTCAAAATGGGGTACAGGTAAAGAAGTTGAGAAGATGTTGAAGATGAGAAATGGGTACATAAGGGTTTGTTATACTATTCTCTCCACTTTTTTACATATTTGAATATTTTCATAATATAAAATTTTAAAAAGCAGATATAGACAATATATTGTCTACATATAGAAAGAAGGATACAAAGAAAAGACAAAAAAGCAAAAAAAAAAGGAAAAATAAACAGAGTTAAGGATATGGTACTTGGGTTGGGGGGAGGCAGAAGGTTGTCGAAATATTAACTATTGGAAATATCCAGCTCTTAGTTGAGAGAGAACTTTATGGTATTTTAAAAATTAGACTATTACCTGGCAGATAAAAATTAAAAAGGGCCATTCATGCCAATATTTGGTGTACCAAACCAAGGATTATAATTAACCAAATATTGTGTAATTGAGGACCAAAGAAAAAGAAAAAAATGTACATGGTGATAAGTACACACACACATGCACATTCAGGTGCCCACACACATGCACACACATGTACACACATATACATGCACACACTCACACTTAGGTGCACACACACACACATTTAACAGTTTCAGAAACAATGTTCATCTCCAGTACATGCAGCACTCTAAAGTCTTGTAGTTTATTTGTTTAAACATGCTAGTTAGGATTCAATAAACAGAGTTCTTGGCCCTCTACGACCCACGGTGTGAAAAACACTGAACCACGTGATGATTAGGTCCTCTTCAAATTCTCAAACTCTAAAAGGTTAACATTTGTTTAATCTATTCAGGGGTTATTAGCCCTGCTTACAAACACCAGCAGTAAAAAGGGGCTTTTACTATATTTCTGTCTAAGAAAATAACTGCTCTCTTGCTAGATCTTTCTCTAAATGGTAGAGAACCCAGGGTCTCAGTCCCCACACTTTTTTTTATTCTTTCTCTCCACCCAAATCCAAGTGATCACATCCAGTTAAGGATTTCATCTACCACAAATATCCTGGCAGGTCTCAAATGTGCATTTCCAGCCCTGAATTTTCCCCTGAACTCAGGTTTCTGATATCCAACTACGTACATAACACCAAGATCTCTGATACTCCTCTTAAACCATACAATGACTTACACCCTCAGTCTTTTCCATCCTGGCAAACAGCCACTGCTGATCCACATGCACAAAACAAAAACCCTGAAGTCATCCCAAACCCCCCTCTTTCTCTCACACCCCCATATCCAATCCATCAGCTAATCCTCCTGTCTACACCTTCCAGGGGTATTCCAAAGTCAACACTATTAACCACTTCTTACTGATCACAGCTACCACCTTACTCCACCCCATTAACTCTCAGATTCTCTGAAAAAAACTTAACCTTGGGCTGGGATTGTGGCTCAGCGGTAGATCACTCCCTTAGCACAGGCGGGACCCAGGTTCGATTCTCAGCACCACATAAAAATAAAGGCATTGTGTTGGGTCCATCTACAGAAAAGATTCTCTCTCTCTCTTCTCTCTCTCTCTCTCTCTCTCTCTCTCTCTCTCTCTCTCTCTCTCTCAAAAAAAAAAAAAAAAAAAAACCCTTAACCTTGCATGTCTTTCACACTGAGAAGGGTTTTCTGCCCTCCAAACCTCATCTTGGCCACTCCTGCCTCCCAAAGAGAGGCAGGTGCCCCGACTCCTCTGGAAGGGGCCAAGCAAAGTTGATAGGAGGAAAGGGCTGACCTAGGTGGGGGTTCCCCAAGCAACCACACAGGCAGGTCCTTTTGTTACCTGTCCAGTGTTTCACCTCTGAATTTGTAAGATGTCAGAAGCCATGCCCACTTGTATTATTTCTCTTCTATATGCCTTTAGACTATGGTGCCCTTCATTAATCTAATCTCATCTTTATATTTCAAGGATTACTCGTAATTTCTGGACCACTGATGGCTGGAATTATTTGCTTTCTTTTCCAGTAGAAGTATAGATTTTTTTAAATGTACATATGCAGTCTTCATGCCATTTCTAGAATTGCTGAAAAAAATAAGACAAATGTGTATGCTTAATATGACATTCAAATTCACTCTCCATCTTTATCATTCACCATTATTTATTTTGAGCTCCACACTCCTTGGAGTACATTGTACTCCTCACAACTTTCAAAATAGGAGAAATTGTCTTTCCATCTTTTTTCTTTGCAGCCGCTGTTCCCTCAACACGGTACTTTTCCTTGCACCACCACTGTTCAACAAACACACATTTGCTTCACCTGGCTAATTCTTATTTGATTTTGAGGTCCCAGTTAAAACCATGTTATTTGCTCTGGGAAGCCTTGTTTGACATTTCCCCTGTCCAAGACTGAATTAAATGCCCCTGTCACTTGCCTCTTGTTCAGTACTGACTTTTATGATTATCCATTTTTCAAATTCAGGGAAAGTTTCTTAATTTCACACTCTTCAGGAGAGGAAGCTAATTCCCAAAAGGCAATGTTTTTCCAATGTGCACAGCAAATTAGTGACTAACCCTGGGCCAGAATCTGGGTCTCCCTCCTTCCAATTCAGTTCTTATCTTTAGCAACTGAACTGGGCCTTAATACAGTAGCATATGGTATTTCTTGGGTTTCTGGGTCTAATTATCTGACTTTTCACCCTGTCTTCCTATCAGATGGTCCCCTATCACAGCAATACTTCTAGGAAGCCTGACCTTAACTATTATTCCTTGACCTCTACATATTTCTCTGTATTTCATTAGTGGTTTCTAATCTATTTGTTTAGAGATCACATAGTAAAATTGGTTATGAAAAAAAGAGCAAATAAGAACTCAAACATCTGTTTCCAAAGTGCATGGATTTTAATGCATCTGTTTTGTGTCATCTATTCAGACTAATAGAGAATGTTTCTAAGTCCTTCTCAGTATCTGGTTATGAACTAGATACTGAATTTCAAGATTAGTGAGTTGAGAATGTGAAAAGTGATGCTTTTGTGTTTTGAGTCACTGAGAAATTTTTGAAAACTATTCCTCTCCCTGTCATGAAGGATATGCACTGTACTGCTTCAGGACTCTGAAATATCATTCCCCTCAACACCACATTAATGCTCGAAGAACATATAAAACAAGTTTAACATCATTTATTAAATTTGCCTTAACATATTTCATAAGGAATAAAATTTAAGACTAGAAAGAGTGAGCTAGGGCAGAGCATCATCCGTATGCTACCAGTGAAAGACAGCTATATATGTTGGATCAAAAGTATTAGACATATTCAGCACAAATATATACAATAACAGAGCTTCTTTATTAAATGCATTTCATCTTTATCAAAGTCCCCACTCCACAGGGCAAGAGAGGCTGACATGAGAACTTAATTCAGAGTATCTTAGTCCCTTCTGATTTAAACAACCTATTTCAGATCACTAGATTTCTTTTAAGTAAATTCTTAGACTTTGGGATTTCCTCCATTTCCCTTAAATCCTCTCCAAGATGGTATATAGCACAGATAATAGGGTCTCAGATTCTTTCATGCAGATCTGAATCCTCAGGTCTTGATGGCATGCATCTGAGTTCATCTGGTCCTCAAGTACCTAGCTAGAATCTGCTGGTATACTTGTGATTTGTTCTTACAGCTGTTAAGAGAACTGCTGTTTTACAGGGTATAGTGGTCCATGCCTATAATCCCAGAGATTCAGGAGGCTGAGGCAGGAATATCACAAGTTCAAGGCCAGCTTCAGCAACTTAGTGAGGTTCTAACTACCTTAGTGAGAACCTGTCTCAAAATAAAAAATTGAAAGAACTGAGGGCTACTGTAAAATAAATAAATAAATATATTTTTTAAAATGACTGGGAGTATAGCTCAGTAGTAGAGTGCCTCTAGGTGACAGAGAGAGAGAGAGAGAGAGAGAGAGAGAGAGAGAGAGAGAGAGACTCTGACTCCTGCTTTTGATGGGTGCTCCTAATCTACGCCAAAGAACTTTCTCAGTCATTCCTGTCCCACTTATACAGCCCCATTAGCTTCCTGCTTCCCTCTAGGCACAAGGCAGCTTCAGGGTACTTCCATAACATGGGAGAAAAGAGAATTCTGGGCTCGCTAACTTGATCCTTCTCTCTATCTATCCACAACAGGCCACCTCTCCTATGCTACCACCTAAGGGGTCAGAGGTCTGAGAACCTTGTAATCTCTCTGGTTATCATTTGGGAAGCCAGGCCAAGATCTCTTCTGCTCTGGGACACTCCCAAATTTTTCAGGAGCTTCTCTTTTCTCCCACCCTCTATCCCTTTATGCTAGCATATGGTATTTCTTGTCCTGAGTTGAAGTGTAAGGCCACAGGTACAGACTGACCCTGTCCTCCTATGGTCACCTGATTTTCCTCACATGTCACCCCATCAAGAGGGAAGGAGTGTGAATAAACTAACCCTAATACTGATAGAAGTCCTCCTCCTTATGACTGAGGCCCTCCTTCCTCTGGATTCTTTCTATTTACCAAAGAGCTTTTAATTCACTTCATTATAGGGTACTGCATTCCTTACATCTTTTTCTTCTTCCCTCCTCTAACCTCTGGCTTAGAGTTAATGGGAGAGAAGATGCAGAGGGTTTACTAACTAGAGAAATACTTATCTGGATGTCTATCAGATGTATTCATGCTGAGTGCACGACTGTTACCACTCCCACAGCTGTTCATCTTCAACAAAGGTCAGCTTTGTGACAGGTTATGTGATTACCAGGTGTCTCTCAGTGGGCTTTCTTTTCCGGCAGAGCTTTCTTTAAATAAGAGATTGTTCATGAAATGTATAAAAAGGGGCCTGCCAGACACTCCTCTTCCTACCATCCTTCCAGAGTATTAACAGACCTTTCACACAGCATTAGAAAACCATTAACTCTGGGAAACCTTGGCTGTTTCTCTTCCTGGGCCCTTTCTTGCACCTTCCATCTTCCCTCTGCAGTGACTCCTCATCCCTACCCCTAACATCTCTTCCCACCTACTCTTGGAAAGGCTAGTTTTTTTTTTTTTTCTTGGAACTGGGAACTGAACCTAGGGGAGCTAAACTCAGGGGTAAACCACTGAGCCACATATTCAGCTCTTTTTGTTTTGAGACAGGTTCTGGCTAGTTTGCCCAGGACTTTTGATCCTTTTGCTCCCACCTCCTGAGTCACTTGGAATTACATGTGAGCACCACTGCATGGGCTGGAAAGGCTCTTGCCAATGAAGAGCCACTGCTTGCTTTGCACCTCTTGTCACCATAGCAGCTGCTTCCTTTCCCAGAAGGTACACATCCTTGGAGCTACTCCACACTAGAATGCACCTCATCCTACAGAGCCAGTGATGTTGCTTGATAT
Source organism: Spermophilus citellus (assembly GCF_964194105.1). Taxonomy (NCBI): domain Eukaryota; kingdom Metazoa; phylum Chordata; class Mammalia; order Rodentia; family Sciuridae; genus Spermophilus; species Spermophilus citellus. The sequence goes on along the minus strand of NC_138183.1, from coordinate 88,955,820 downwards.
TGGTAATATCTTGGTTTATGATATCCCAGTGATATTCTCTCCACTTCCACATGAAGAAACCTGCCTGAGATCACAGCATCCACTGCCACCTGGTTTTGTACCCACACTTCCCATTTCACAATCCACTCAGAGGCCTGGGATCAGAGCAGCAGCTGCTGAGTTCCCTGCTTTGCTCACCACCATCTCTCTCTGACTCAGAGCACATTCATTTTTGGCCACCTTTCAATTACTGGCTACCACAAGCACTTGGAAGATGCACAGTGAACCCATAGAAGATGCACTTCTGCAATAGAAAATGCCCTAGTTAATCTTGACTTAAATACACGTTAGATGTGGGCAGCCAAAATGCAGCAGTTTGGAGAAATGTCCCTTTGTGGTTTTTGCCTTGACTTGTATGGCCCTTTTTATGGTGTCACAGATACAAACAGACCTCAGTGGAAATTGTGCCCTCAAAGACAGTGGATACTTCTTGTAAGCTTTCTGAAAATCAAACTTGGTGCCAATAACAAACTTGACTTTCTCAAGAAAAGAACCTTTTGCTCACAAGAGAACACTCGGAGAGCCACTTGTTCTATTTCTGAGTTGAAGTGTAAGGCCACAGGCACAGACTGACCCTGTCCTCCCATGGTCACCTGATTTTCCTCACATGTCACCCCAGCAAGAGGGAAGGAGTGTGAATAAACTAACCATTTTCTATTACCATGGCCTGTTCTGTCTTTGAAAATTCCTCTATTCTGCCCTCACCCTTCCTCAAGCAGAGTCATAGCTTTGGCTTCTGAAATATTGAAGCCCCAGCCCAGCCGGGAAAACCACTCTAGAGACCAGGGTGATTCTCCTTCAACTAGAGTCAACAGTGGTCCAGTCCTTGTTCTGTGCCAGGCACCATGTGAGTATCTGTCAGGTCATCTCCACCAACCAAGCAGGACATAATCACTACTCCTCAGAAACTTCTGGAGTCTGCTGGGAAAGATCACACTCTGCACACTACCAAAAAGGATAAAAGAAAAATACAAAGAAAGTGCCAGAAGAATCTAGAGGTGAGATATTCCATTTAAATGGAGAGAAGCTCCATCTGTAAGATAGATCTATCCTTTTGTACCTGTATAGGAACAGAAAACAGCATTCATGACACATAATTATTTTCAAAAATCAAATCTCCCATATTGATTATGCCTATTACACCTGTCATCACAAGAAAATGCACTCAAATTTCCCAAGTCTATGTGAATCCTGTCCTTCCTTTCCTAACTAAGATGATTCAGATCAGAATGTCACAAAGGACATGGGGTCCTAGCCACAGACCACCAGGAAGTGAATTGACAAATCCTATTCCTTGTTTTACAAACACAAGGTATTTTCTACATTTCATATGAAGAACTAACTGGCTACTGTAAAATCGGTGATGAGGAGGGGGGGACAGAGCTGTGTCACCTGTAAGATGCACAGTGATACACAGTGACACACAGGCCAAATAAAGACAATTGCCTTTCTCTAACAGCTGGCCACCCGCCCACACCCCTCATGTGACCGACTTCATAGTTTAGGCCAGATATTAGCACACCACCTGAACAACTGATGATTTAATATCTTTCTTCACATTGAGTCACTTTTTACACATGCATTTATTAACAAAGGAAATCTGACCTTTTATTACTGTTATTGAAAATGCAATATCTTTCGCTGACCACAAAGGAAAACAAAACAATGACATTAAATTCTAGCCCACTGAAGGCTGTGTTCCTGAGGTTTCCTTTTATTCTGTTGCAAAAGGGGACAAGGCTTGCTCTTTGATTAATCAGAAGGACTGAAACTCACCTGGGAAGAGAATACCTTGGTCAGACTGTTGTGACATTGACATTGAATGCTTGTTGGGCTTCTGGCTTAACTCTGGGTGACTCCAGCCTCCTTCTAACATTCTGAATGTCTCTGGCTCACTGGTGCTTTTTCTAAACATTACTGGCAGGGTTCCCAAATGCCTAGAACATTTGCAGCATAAGTAGGTCAGCACCCCGTTCTGAAGCCCTCCCAATGCGCGGGAGGTAGTGTGCAGAATCTGGCCTCTCTGCAGGTCACCAAGGAAAAGGGTTTCCAGTTTCCTTCCCCAGTGAGGAAAACAGAAGGAACCAAAGAAGGCAAACCAAAATGGAAGAGAAAGAAGGGAAAGAGAGGCACAGAGGCAGCAAGACAGAACGGTAGGAAGGAAAGCACAAGGCAGCCACCACCTGCTCCAGACAGAAGCTGCAGTAACACCATTCACTAACAGGAACTTTCCTCTCATTAAAGCAGAAGGAGCCGTCAACCCTATTGCCTGCTAATTACCACAGGATTGACTGCCATGGGATCCATTCAACACAGCCATTTGGTCTCACAATTTAACCTGCAAAAAAAAAAAGATTCATTCTTAATTAAAAGCCATGCTGACCTTTTAAAAGGCTTATTTCTGGAAGAACGAACTGACTTTTTAAGATTAATAACTCCTAATAAATTCCATAACCACAAGACCAGTGGGCACGCACACTTGAATATGTAATGGTGTCTCTGATAAGGATGTCATACAAACCCAGGTCACGTCTTCCTGAGCCAGAAATGTGAGACGAACAGATGGGAGATGACTGTACAGTGGGTAACTCAATGGGCACCCTGTTGACTTCAGAAATGGGGCTCGCCCTAGGCAAAGGAACAGTTGGGAAATGTTTTGTCCTGAGAACCCACAGGAAGTACTGTGAGATGCAAGATGTTGAAGTGAGCTGGGGATCGGGGCTGACAGTCCACCCTAGTGGTAACCCCAGGGGGAGGTTATCCATAGCTCTTGGGATCTGTTCCCACACAGGTGGGCTTCTACCTTATATGTTTATGAGAGAGCACAGAACTTCAGAGAAAAAATATAGGTTAAGCTTATGAACATCTGAGTCTCATCTTCACCTTTGAAATAGGACTGGGAAAAGGCAGGAGACAGGCAAAAATAGAAAGCAAAGTGCTGAAAGTACAGCCTGGTTTCTTTTTGCTGTTTATCATAAAAGGAAAGAGGAAAAGGATAGATTGAAGGAAGAACTATAAAGCAAAAAAAGGAACCAGGATATGATGATTTGCAATCTTTTCAGCCTATCTGATTTCTTATTTTTCTCTTTCTTCCACATGTGAGAGAAAACATTTGAACTTTAACTTTCCAAGTCTGGTTTATTTCACTTAGCATCATGTCCTCCAATTCTATCCATTCACCAGAAAATGCCATAATTTCATTCTTCTTCATGGCTGAGTAAAACTCCATTTTGTGTGTGTGTGTGTGTGTGTGTGTGTGTGTGTGTGCGCGCATCACATTTTCTTTATTCATTCATCTGTTGATGGGTACCTGGGCTGGTTGCATACTTAGCTGTTGTGAATTGTGCTAATATAAATATTGATATTCATGTATCACTATAGTATGATGATTTTAATTCTTTTGAATAAATACCAAGGAGTGGTAAAGCTAGGTTATATGGTAGTTCCATTCCTAGTCTTTTAAGGAATCTCCATACTATTTTCCAAATTGGTTGTATTAATTTTAAGTCCCACCAAAAATTTAAGAAAGATGAAAAAATTAGGGAAGTCACTATCAGGAAAGAGTACTATCCAGGGGTAATCAAGGATGGGCTATCACAACCTTTTGCTAGTTCCTTAACAGGTCAAAGTTCAGATTATTCAATCACACAAATGAATCAGACATTTGTCTTGAGGACATTACTCATGTGATTCATGAATTCCCTTAGGCATCTCATCAAAAACCAAGATATCCAAGAAAGAGCCTCTTATCTAAAGGAGTGCATTCCAAAAGACATACCCAATAGACCCACAAGGCCCTGAAGAAGTACACCAGCAGAAACACTACACCCTTGGCTTTAAGGGGACAACGAATAAAGAATGAAAGAAGTCTGTCAAAATTCTACAGGAAATTCTGATTGTAGTATTAAGAGAGAAACAGAAGAGTCATAAAAGACTCAAATGCTTTTCACCTCAACATCTTAGTTGAAGTGCCGTCAACTAAGATGAGAACCCTGAAGAATGTCTTTCTTATGAGTAAGACCAAGAACTCAAACAAGTAGATCTTGGACGAGATCATTGTTTCTTAGGACACCAAAAGCATAAGCAACAAAAGAAAAAAAGAGTTAAACTGTACTTCGTTGAAATTAAAAAGCACAAAGAAAGCACAAAGAAAAACCACAGAATGGGAAAAAATATTTGCCAATCATCTATCTGCTAAGAGACTTGTTTCTAGACTATGTGAAACATTCTTAGAACTCAATAATGAAAAGACAAATAATACAAAAATCAAGCAGGGGATTTGAATGGGCATTCTCCAAAGAAGATATACAAATGGCCAATAATCACTTGAAAAGATGCTCAGCATTATTGGCCATCAGGGAAGTGCAAGTCATACTTACAATGGGATACTACTTCATACCCACTAGAATGGCAGTCATTGAAAAGACAGACAAAAAATGTTGGCAAGAATGTGGAGAAATTGGAACCTCTGTACATTGCTGGCAAAAATTTAAAATGGTGAAGTCATTTTGGAAAACAGTGTGGCAGTTCCTCAAAAGATTAATCCTAGAGTCACCATATGACTCAACAATTTCACTTCTAGGTCCTTACCCAAGAGCAATGAAAATATGTCCACAAAAAAAATTGGTACATGAATATTTATATTAGCTCTAATAAAAGCCCAAAATTGTAAGGACCCAAATATCCATCAATTGATAAAATGGATAAATAAAATGTGGTATGTCCAGACCATGGAAAAAAACACAATTAAAAAGAATGAAAAAAGGTGGGAGGGAAAGGAGGGGGCATAGGGGTAGGAAAGATGGTAGAATGTGATGGTCATCGTTGCCCTAAGTGCATGTATGAAGACACAAAGGATGTGACTCTATTTTGTTTACAACTAGAGATATGAAAAATTGAGCTCTATATGTGTAATACGAATCATAAAGCAGTCTGTTGTCATATATAACAAATTAAAACTTTTAAAAAAATAATGAAATACTGATTTGTGCTACTGTATGGATTAACCTTGAAAACATTATGGTAAATTAAAGAAATCAGTCATAAAAGACCACATGTTGTATTATTCTATTTTTTAGAAAAGTCCATAATAGACTAATCTATAGAGACAGGAAGTGATCTAGTATTCTAGGGCTGGAGGTTGGGTAAAATGCAGGCTGTTAAAGATGTGAGGTTTCTTTTTGGAGTAATAAATATGCTGTAAAAATTGACTGTACTATTGGTAGCACAGCTCAGTGACTATACTAAAAACCACTGAGTTTTACAATTTAAGTGGGTAAACTATAAGGCGTATGAGTTATTTCTCAATTAAGCTGTTAGCAAAGGAAAGAAAAAGAAACACACCTGAGGTCTGCTCTGTATCTAGCTCTGTGCTGGGCAATGGGCTTCAGATACACTATACATCTCCTTGCTTCAGAGTTTATGAGATGGGGATGAGCCAGGGGTCCAGTCAAGGGAGACTGGCCAGGACACTGATGGCCAGAAAGATAACTGGTCTGGACAAATGCACATTCCACATGGATATAGTAGAGTAAACTTGTGTAAATGCTTTGTGAAATTCTCCCTCTTGATTGCATTTACAGAAACCTTCCTAGTTATGTGGATTCAGTCAACCAGAACTAAGCTATACAATGAGCTTGACCCTTGACAACCAGATCCCAGAGAGAAAATGAAAATAACCCAATGCAAGAGCGGACAGGAAAAATGACTAATGGTCTCTCTCTCTCTCTCTCTCTCTCTCTCTCTCTCTCTCTCTCTCTCTCTCACACACACACACACACACACACACACACACACACACACACACAGAATTTCCAAGTCAGAAGTCACCCTAGAGTTCATCTAATCTAATACATAGATTGTGCCAGCCATTAATCCACTAATCTGCACATATATAGCATTGATATGAATACAAAGAAAGAAAGGGGAAAAAAGTTAATTACTTCTCCAACTAGAGAGTCTGAAAAGTAAATTTCTCTACACCCAGCACCCTTCTTCCCAACCCCGCCATAAACTAAGTTACTGAAAAGACCATCTTCATCTATTTATATTATATATCTATATTTTCATTTTCTATGAATCCCAAAGAATTTTTTGGGGGGTGGGGGTACCAAGGATTGAACCCAGGGGAGCTTAACTACTGAGCCACATCCCCAGCCCTTTTTATTTTTTATTTTGAGAGAGGGTCTCATTAAGTTGCTTAGGTCTTGCTAAGTTGCTGAGTCTGGCTTTGAACTTGCTGTCCTCTTGCCTCAGCCTCCCAAGCCCCCAAAGAATTCTAGTTGCAGACATGTCTACACAATGGGCACTAAATGGCTAGACCTGAGATTGTACTGCCTATTCTCATAGACCTTGTTCATTCTTAATGAAAATCCACACTTTTTCTTGTCTATTTGCATATTGTGTTCATGAAGATTATTGGCTCAAGTAAAATCTCCTCTCTCTCATACCCAGCTCTTTATTAATCCAAAAATCAAATTATTGAGCAGCCTAGAAAAAGACATAGATTCTGAAGGTTTAAACAGATTCTGTTAAAGGTTTCTTCCTGTGACCTGTTGATAGGCTTTGAGAAGACTAAACCTGAAAGAACTGTCTTCTTTTAAGGAGGAAAGATATATTTGGATCAGGGGTGTGAAGGATGCAAACAGTTTCCAAGTTCTGAACAGTGCTCTCAGCTGAAATGTGCACTTCCCAGTGACGCTCTCCCATGTCGGCATGGCTTGGTGATCATGTGCATCTGGCATTTTCCTCTTCCTCATGTTCAGTCACTCTTGTTCTTTATCAAGAATATATTCTCTGTCCATCTTTATCATTGCAAAATAAAATCTTGCTCTTGAAATCAAAGTGCTCCTTCCCCTCATGTTTCATTAGGATTTATTTCATGGTTTTATAGAATTTTTGCACATACTGCAGACATTTCCAACCTGCCAAAAACTTTTAGAACTTAGATCTTAGTTATACTAAAAGAATGTCCCCAGATACATAAAATCTCTTAAAGAATAAGTCTTCAGAAGCATAGATAATTTTTATAAACATTGAAAAATATGTGCTAAGTGCTTAAGGATTTCTTTCTGGTTTTCTTTGGTTTGTTTTGGTATTTTTTGTTTTGGCGGGGTGTTGTTTTGTCTTTTTGTTGTGTGGTACTGGGGATTGAACCCAGGGGCACTCTACCACTGAGCCACCTCCTCAGCCCTTGATATATTTTATTTGGGGACAGAGTCTTGTCCAGGCTGACCTTAAACTTTCAATCCTCCAGCCTCAGTCTCCTGAGTCACTGGGATTACAGGTATGTACCACCATGCCTGACTTGCTTAAGGATTTCTAACCTTAATTTTAAAATGTTAGATAAAATGATCATCAATGCATATTGTTTATTATGAATAAGCTCTACTCCCCTTTCACTTGTAATTTACAAATTACCAGCTGTATTTTCAAATGATACACTTGCACAGTCATTGGTTGTGTGCTCATGTGAAATGAAAATTACACATAGCTAAACTTTTTGTATATATGGTTGTACTGAAACAGAAATGGGAAATCTATTCCTGGGTAGTTTTTCCCACAAGCCTGGGAATAAAGAGGGGTAAGGGCCAGATGTGGTGGTGAATGCCTATAATCCCAGCAGTTTGTGAGGCTGAGGCAGGAGGATCATGAGTTCAAAGCCAGCTTCAGCAAAAGCAAGGTGCTAAGCAATTCAGTGAGTCCCTGTCTCTAAAAGAATAAAATAAAATAGGACTGGGGATGTGGCTCAGTGTTTGAGTGCCCCTGAGTTCAATCCCTGGTACCCACTCCCCCGCCAAAAAAAGAGGGGTAAGGGACTGATGGTGTTACAGAGGAAGACTGGAGAGGTAGCCAGATTGGTGGGGGTGGGGGGAGGGTTGTGGAGCATAGGAGAAGAGAATAAAGCAATCCGTAGAACAATGTAAGATGCTAGCAAATATGTCACTTTAGGGGCTGCCAATTTAATTTCCTCAGGGATCTATAAAAGGGTTGAAAAGGCAAAGTATAAATAAGGAAAGGTTCAAGTTCAATTTTTTTATAAACTTTTTAAACATTTTTTTAGTTGTTATTTGACACAATATCTTTATTTTATTTATTTATTATTATGTGGTGTTGAGGATTGAACCCAGCACCTTGCACGTGCTAGACAAGCACGCTACCACTGAGCCACAACCCCAGCCCTCAAGTTCAATTTCTTTAAAAGTAATCAATGAAGGCTAAACAAAACAGAGCTGTGAACCAAATTTGGACTGTGGATTTCCAGCTTGTGACTTCTGCAATAAAAAACAGATAACTATTTTGGATTCAAATCCTGCCTCACCACTTGTCAGCAGGGTGACTAAGGCTCAAATTCTTCATCAGTGGCAATCAGAATAGTCACTGCACCAGGTAGAGTGACCATATGTCAAGGTTGGCCTAGGAGAGTCCTGGCTTATAGAGTATTTTTAGAATGACCAAAAGTATATTATCAGTGTCATTTTCACTGTCAAAACTGTCCTAGTTATAGGGTCCTAGAGGGGAATCTCTTTAAAGTACTGACCATGGTGTAGAATGTAGTAGAAGCGCATATACACACACATACACACACAAGTGACAATAGCTTCATGCAAGATTAGCTCTGTGAAGACTTAAGAAGTGAGAGAGGTTTGTCTTCAGAGTTGTGCCATTCCCAGTGTCCTCCCAATGCCTCAAGGTCTCCTCCCAATGCCTCAACGTCACCCTGAGTTCAATCCCTGGTACCCACTCCCCCCCTCCCAAAAAAAAGAGGGATAAGGGACTGATGGCTTACAGAGGAAGACTGGAAAGGTAGCCAGATTGGCTGACAGGGTGGGGCATGGGAGAAGAGAATAAAGCAATCCATAGAACATTGTAAGATGCTAGCAAACGTGAGCTCTTCATGTTATTTTGCATATGTGCCCGGACCCTTTCCAGTGTCCTCAAAAGTCAGAGGTCCCTTGATCTACTCTGCTGCAAAGTTCAGCTGGCTCATCTTACATACTGACTCATTCAGGTATTGTTGGGTCCCTAAGGAAATTTATATATTGCCCTTCCTAAGGAAGATGAGATGAAAGTGGATTAAGGAAGGAGACTTTAGGCTGTTGGAAAGAGACATTTGAGCCAACATATATTTATGAATGACTGGAATGTAGCTCGGTGGCAGAGCACTTACCTAGAATGGATAAGAATATACCCATATATTCCATATATATGGAATATATATATTCCATATATGTGTATATTCCAAGCATAAAATGAATTGATTCATTGCTCTCCAGCCAAATAATATTCTGAAATGTTCTAAAACATAAATCATGGCATTTCTTCAAGATAGCCCCCCCCTTATCATGAAAATTAACACAAGACTAAGAATTTCAACTAACTACAAACTACAACCCATTAAGTTTTTTAGTCCAGTCATTCCAGTGACGTGTTGTTGCAAAATAAACCATTCCCAAAACTTAGTAGAGTAAAACAATTATGTGCTATGGCTGCTTGTGGTACTGGGGATTGTGAGCTCAGTAGTGTGGTGTTCTCTGTGGTCCCTCACCTGGTTACAGATCACAGCTGCAACTTAAGTCATTTGAAGGTGTCTTCTCTCACATGCCTGTTGTATGAGCTGGAAAAGCTGGAAGCTCCTTGAGCATCTGTCTTCAAATAGCCTCTCCACATGGAAAGACTGGGATTCCTGACAGCATGATGGTCTCAAGGTAGTTGGACTATTACATAGTCCCTGGATTCCCCCAAGAGTGAGTATTCTAAGAGAGTCAATGCAAGCTGCAGGTATCTTATGATTTGGCAGTAAGATGGCATCACTTCTGCCACATATCTTGGTCAGGATCAAGTCACAGGCCAGCCTAGAGTAAATATAGTGGTGGACTAGTCTCCACCTCTCAATGGGGAATGGCTTGGATATATATAGAGAGAGAAAGAACGGATGGTATCCATCTTAGGGATAAGCTACAAGGCCTTCCACCCATCTCTTTCCTCAATGTTAAGAATGGCATGGAGGACCTAAATTTTGAAATACTGATATCATACAAATATTATCTGTTCATTTTTCTTAGAAGTAAGTAAATAAAAAATAAATGAATCACTCCTGTCACCCAAAGAAAATCACTCCCAGGTTAGTTATGGGTAAAATTAATATTTACTTGACAGGGAAGCATGCAGAGATAATTGTTTCACTCTCCCTCTTTTTAATACCAACTTAGTACAGGAAATCATTCACTGTTACTCAGCTTGGTTAGGCAGGCAAGGAGCCAGCCCCCAGATGTCAGGACAGATATAGGGGCTTAGCAATTGAATGGGTTAGAGGAGACAAATGATTTGAGCAGATGCCACATTGAAGTTGTGAGAGGGAACATCTGCCGTTCTATTTGCTAAGGTATTTGGTAATCAGGAAGACAGTGTAGATGCACAAATAGAGCCACCTGTATTGAGATTCAGAGCATGAACACTGATGTGGATGTTTTGTAGCTAATTAGATGTGGAGTGTTACATTGTGTCTCTAATTTTACAGAATGAAAGCAGAATGTTCCTCTCCATCACAGTTTACTCTCAATTTTCAAGGAGAAAGTGCAGTCTCATTTCTCATTCATTCTAAATGAGCAAGAATGAACCACAACAACCATACCTCAGTTCCTTGTTATATAGCCCAAATGTCCAGGCTTCAGTAGTTCTACATAGCATAATAAAGTCCCATTTCTTTATGTTCAAAAATTATAGCACCTTAAGTTCCCACCTACTTTGCCCTAGGAAATCCAGTTCTTCTACCAGCTTATTCTTTACCAGTGTTTCTGGGACACCCTCCCCCCACCATGGAATTGCTTCACAGCCATTATACTCTTCATGGCTGATCCCAACCTCAGCCACCGGGGAGCTCTGGCTGCTGGTGGGGAAGTCCCCTAGAGTCCTTGGGGACTTGATTCTTCCCATCTACTATTTTCCACTCTCCCTTTCTGTACCCCAAATGTGCACTTTCCCTGACTTTTTCTCAGCCAATGCAGAAACCAAGCCATAACATTTAAAGGGAGTATTATGAGGAAGGGGACTTGGAGTTAACAAAGAAGAATTTTAACAATAAAGGGGAAATGAATAGCAGATGTGGTTCTGCAGCATTCACAGAGTCCCCCTTGCAGGTCTCTTGTCTTCCGGATCATTCACATTCCTTAAGCAAAGACTAGCTTACCTTCCCCTTAGAGGAATGCTCAAATAGCTTTTCTGTTTGAGGCTAAAGGCATCAAGAAAGGAGACTTTCCCCTATCTCACCTTTTTCCAGTCCAAGACTTGCCTCCCAAAACTTTTTCTGGTCGTGGATCCTGTTTCCTTTCAAGACTGATTGACAGTAGCAATGTCCTTCAACAAGACAGTATTCCCAGAAAATGCTATTTGGTCCTCTATATCATTGTGAAATCCAGGTCTGGTGTGACCAAATGCAGTTCTTAGCCTTTCCTTCAGCATAAACACCTTGCAAATAGCTCAGCTCATGACTCTCGTGAGCAGCAGCTTTAATATTCACACACATACACACACACACATACACACACACACACACACACACACACACACACACCTCCCAAGAATAAGCCAAAAGCGCTGGTGTTTATGTGGTACTGGAAATGCTCTACCACTGAACTGCATCCCCAACCTTTTTTATTTCATTTTGAGACAAAGTCTCACTAAGTTACTGAGACTGGCCTTAAACTTATGATCCTCCCGCCTCAGCTTCCTGAGTCACTGGGGTCATAGGCATGTGCCACTCTGTCCAGCTTTCGCAGCATTTTTCTGAAAACTAAGAAAGTTACCTTAAAAAACACACATCTGTCAAATACAGGTCGGCTTTGGATTGTTACTTCTTGTTCACCTGACTCGACTCCCAAATACCTACATTGACAGTTACATCTCCTTGGCTTTCACTCTTTCTCTCATTTTTATTCTCACTTATTTTCCTTCCTTGTTTATAGACAGTTCTGTCTACTAACTGAAAAAAATACTAACTGGGCAGATAATTATTTAAACAGGCTCATGCCTCACCATAAATTCCTGGCTCTTGAAATTCACAAAGAAATAGGCTAGGATAGTAGGCATATTAGAGATAACTGGAAGACAAGAGACTCACCCTCCAATGCCTTGGCAGTATGTGTTTTAGTCATCTTTCATCACTGTGACAAAATACCTGAGATAATCAACTTATGAAGTTTTACATAGTTCTTCATGGTGGGAGTACATGGTGGAAGAGGCTACTAACCTTATGGCAGCCAGAAGCAAAGAAGAGACTGTGACAGTAAGTAAACCTGCACTGACATATAATTGCTGACTAAAGTCTGTAGTTTACATAGTTTACATTGGTGTTACACATTCTCTGGGTCTTGGCCAATTATAATGACATATATCCACAAAGCACTGTATAGAATAGTTTCACTGAAAATCCCCTGTGCTCCTTTCAAACCCTGACAACACAACTGGTCATTTTACTTTCTCCATAGTTTTACCTTTTTCCAGAGTGTCACATAGTTGGAATCCTATAGTGTGCATCCTTTTTGGCTTCTTTGGGTGCATTTGGCTTCTCTGTGTTTTTCCATGGCTTCATTGTTCATTTCTTTTTAGTACCAAGTAGCATACTATATAGATGTACTGCACTTGTTTTTACCCATTCCCCTACTCTGGGACATCTTGATTACTAATCAAGTTTTGACAACTATAAGTAAAGCTGATATAAATATCCTCATGTGGTTTTGTGTGGACATAGTTTTCAACTCATCTGGGTAAATACCAAGGAGTGTGATTGTCACATCTTACACATCTTATAGTAGAGTATGTTAGGGCTTTTGTTGTTGTTGTTGTTTCTTTGTTTTTAAGGAACTGCCAAATTGCCAACAATAATGAATGAGCATCCCTGTTATTTCATATTCTCATCAGCATTTGGTGTTGCCAGTGTTCTGAATTTTCACCACTCCTTCTTTGAAATAGATTCTTGCCATTCTAAGATACATAATGGTACCTAATTTTTGTTTTAATTCGTGACTCCTAACAATAAATAACGTTCAGTATCTTTTCATATGCTTATTTACCATCTGTACATCTTCTTTGGTGAGGTCTGTTCAGGTCTTTTGTCCATTTTTTAATTGGATTTTGTGTTTTCTTCTTGTTAAGTTGAAGATTCTTTTTAAGTGATATTAATAAGTATCTTCTTGAAAATTCTCATTCTGATTGATACATTTATCCATAATGCTCTGATACAACAGTATGAATCATAAATTGGGGCAGGTGTCAGGAATGGGGAATGAATAGAAAAAGAAGAATTCAATTTATTAAGTTCCTCCTTTGTTTTTATACAAACTAGGCATCTATTCACAAAGCTGGAAATAACAAACAGATTCTGACATCTATTATCAAAACTAAATGGCCAGGGACTCTGAACTTAAAGTAGGGCTCTGCTGGATAATTATGATAATCTGCTCCCAAAAGGAAGGGGACCCAGCTTTCTAACTTCTTATCTACCTTCACAAAAGAAAGAAATAAAAGACAGTGCATTTTTTTGAACATTTAGTAATACCAAGGTAAGTTGATTCAGACAAACAACATTGCAAGATGTCTAAGCCTGTTGATTTATGGCTATTTGTAAGGCATGTAGGTAGTAGGTAGTATATGTGTGAAAAAAGAACCCTAACATTTGTCCAGTAAAACTTCAGCAATTTGTTCTGTAAAATATCAAAAAGCTGATTGTGTCTAGAGCTTCCCTATTACCATGGAGAGTTGACAGCCACCACATTCCTGTTGCAGAATGATGTGCTCCATTTCAGGATGGAGTCTGCAGATCTGTGGCCTTCTTGGAGATGTCCCCATTGTCCCACCAACTGAGAGAGCAATCCATCAGAATGTACAGCTTACAGGGAAATAGATGCGAAAGCTCATTTCCTGAGAACGCTTGCCTCAAACTTCCCCAGGTCTTTCTTAAAGCAAAAACCAAGGCCAAACCACTTCCATTGTTTCCAATATCTCAAATCTCCTGGTTGCCAAAACCCAAGCACCGTCCAACAAAAAAGTAAGTCAAAAAGCCAAGCAGAGCATGCCTTTCCTGAGTCTCCCCATTAATCTCATGGTCTAAGTCACCAGAGACCAAATTCAGTCTTTAACAGAGCCATGTTTTGTTTTTATTTTTGTTTTTAATCAAAAGAGACAATCACTTTGGACAGTTCCTAGACAGTTTCTTATAGAGTAAAACATACACCTACCACATAACCAAGCAATTGTACACTTCAATATTTACTCAAGAGAAAGGAAAACAAACACCTGCACAAAATCTTACATATAAACATTCATGGCAACTCTGTTCAAAATAGCCAAAAACAGAAACAATTAACATGCGTACCCACAGAAGACTAGATAACTGTAGTAAGCCCATTCAACGAATTACATCTGAACAATAAAAAGAAACAAACTATTGGTATGTGCAGGAATATGAATGAACTTCAAGAATATTATACTAAGTGAAAGAAGCCAGACCTGAAAGAATATATACCATACGATTCCACTTATGCAAAGTACAAAAACAGACAAAACTAATTTATGGTGATAATGATCCAAATCATAGTTGCTTTTCCGGACAGGGATCAACTGGGGCAAGGGATAAGGAAACTTTCTGGGCTAAAGAAAACATTCTGTATTTCGGTGGGGATGATGATGATATGGGAAAACACATTCGTCTTAACTTAGAAAACTGTACACTTAAAATCTGTACATTATGTTGTATATAATTTTTGAAAATAGTTTTTGGGGAAGTAAAAAAGAAAGAAAAGAGGAATCCCCATACAGGCAAAAAGAAAGCAGTGGTGTATGGTTTCCATGGTGATTTAAGCTCCATATTGGGTCTATGTGTTCAAATAAATTTTTATTAGCATGGGATTATTGAAAATCATCATCAGCCAGATGACAGCAAAAAAGATGAAGAGACAGACCTTCCAGAAATAATGTTCCCCGTGATTTTTTAAAAGCGCATTTTTCAGTCATTATCTTGAGAGAAAACAAGCAGCTGGGTCTCCTAACAAAGAGGTTTAATAGGATCCTGGAAAAAGAGGGGAGAAATTGAGGTGAACAATGCCTGTTTCTGTGCCAGTCACACAAAACCAAGCCTCACAAGGTGAAGCCAATGTCCCCTCTCTGCCAGTAACATCATAAGAGGCATAACACTCGATAATGAGGGTCCCCTAATTATTGGCGTGATTGGAAGCATATTGTTCAAAACATTCTAAAACCTGAAATTGTAGCAGCAAATGCATTAAAGGCCCTCACCCTCGTCTGTGAAAATAGACGCAAATGCAAAAGGAAAGAAGATTCGCAGTCTTTGGGGTCCCAGTGTGCATTGTCCGTGCTCTCCCTCTTGATTCTTTCTGCCTCCCTTGCCATTTCAGATTCATCTGGTCTTGAGTTTCAGAGTTTCCATGTGATCTCCAGCCTAGTTTGTTCTTCTCTTACCTTCTCCCCAGTTTTACACAAAATCAGCAAAATACAAGTAATAGGTGATTTGTAAGGACATCATGGAACATCTGAAAAGCAAAAAGAGGGAGGTTTGGGTTTTGTTTAGCAGGTTTTTCTCCTCGCCTGAAACTACACACATATATGCTATTTAATTGTAAAATTCAGATGGTGGATGATGGAAAGAGGGAGTCCAGTAACAAAGAAGCACAGAGATGCCTTCTAAATTCTACTTAGACTAAATTAACTATGTGGGCAACAAAAAAAGGTGCTGCTTTTTCCTTAAACACATATATTAGCAGAGATGCAGGCTAAATAAATTCCGTTTTAGTGGGAAATGAATTATGTAAATGTAATTTATAGCATTAATTCAACTTGTAAATTTAATCCACTCAAACACAGAAAGGTTTCCGTGCAATGAATATTTCTGAGGTTGTTTAATATGTTAAAATAAATATTGAGCAGCTGACAGAAAAACATGTTCTTCGCCTCACAAAAGCTGTTTTGAAACAATAATTTAAGTGCCTACTGAATATTTACAATCATGTGTTTTAAACTCTTAGCTAAATGTTTTTCCTAAAATATGTCCAAGCAGCAGGCAGATTCTAATGACAAACATTTACGAGTTCAAAGCCAGTGTCAGCAACTTAGTGAGACACTGTCTTTAAAAAAAAAAAAAGTGTGGGGATGTAGCTGAGGGATAAATTTCCTCTGTGGTCAATCCCCCCAGTACAAAAAAAAAAAATGGACATGCCAAGAACACTTTAGGTTAAACTACTGCCATGAGATTTGGGAGAGAGAAGCACTTTTTTAAAAATAGGCCTATTTAAATATGTCATCTGGAAGCCTGCAGGAAACACACATAGGTGAGGAGTTTTATACCACCCCCAAAGCACTTGTCATTCACCATTCATGTGGCTAAAGCATTTTAATGGGAACAGGAGTGAACGATTTAGAAGTGATTTATTTAAGAATGTAAACAAGACTGTGCATTTTAAAAAACATAACAAAAGAGTGGGACAAAAATAACTCATTTTACTCTTTGGGGGAGAAGAAAACCTGAAGGATTTATTTGAAAGATTACTAGCTGGGAGATCAATTCATCCTAGTTTTGACTTGAATATGGAGACCACAATGTTTATCCGCCACCCTTCCCTGAATGTCCTTTTTCTGTGGCTTGTGTAGGATTATGAGACAAGAGCAGTTCACAGACTCCAGATTTTAACTAAGAAAGTCTTGTTGCTTTTTATATAGGAAATGATCACCCTTTCTCACATTCATAGTACCTAACCAGAAAGTTCCCTGAGGTAGAAAATGGAGGCCCCATGAATGGTTTCTACATGAATTTCCTCCTTCCTCAAGTTCCTGCTGTGCAGACCTCTCTTGAAGCACCAATTACCAACTCCTTAAAAGAGGCAGAGACTGTCTTATTCATTTATTCCCCACAGATTCTTGTCAGGACAGGTAGGTTCATAGTGGGCATTGGTGAATTAAATCCATCTTCTCCCTCCAAACCTTTAGTATTGAATTATGCCCACTGCTTTATTCTCAAATGCCTTTGATCTCTAGGACCTATAGAGAAGGAAAAGGAAGACTTGGTAAGATATCTGTGCTTTAAAAAGGTGTCTACTGGGAATACAGTCACCCCTCTTATCCAGGGTTTTGCTTTCCACAGTTTTAGTTAACCTCAGTCAATCATGGTCTGAAAATATAAAATGGAAAATTCCAGAAATAAGCAATTCATAAGTTTTAAATTATACACCATTCTGATTAGTATAATGATGTCTCATGGTATTCCATTCCCTTCTGTCTGAGTCATGAATCATCCCTTTGTCCAGTGCATTTGCATTGTATCTGCTACTTTCTGATTAGCTATTGAGTAGCAAGCACAGTTATTAGATCTGTGGCAGTGTCCCAGTGCTTATGTTCAAGTAACCATTATTTTAGTTAATAATGGCTCCAAGGCACAAACTTTTAGGACATTGTTATTATAGTTGTTTTAATACTAATTACTGTGCTTAATTTATAAATTAAATGTTATCACAGGTACTTATGTATAGGAAATACATTGTATAGAGAGAGTTCAGTACAGTATGTGGTTTCAGGAATCTTTGGGAATGTATCCCAAAGATAGTATACAACTTCTAGCCCCCACTCTGGATTTTCTTGCAAAGATGCATGATGTGTAACAGGAGCAAGAACAGACACAGAAACTTGATAGATAAAGACATCTCACAGAGCTCATTATATTTGAAGAATCTATTGGAGGATCCCTGGATGTGGGTAAGCCAGGAAAGACAGAAATAAAAAGAAAAGATCTTGATAAAGACTAAAAGATTCTTTTTTAATATTTATTTTTTAGTTGTAATTGGACACAATACCTTTATTTATTTATTTTTATGTGGTGCTGAGGATCAAACTCAGGGCCTTACACACGCTAGGCGAGCGCTCTACCACTGAGCCAACAACCCCAGCCCCAAGACCAAAAGACTCTTAAAGCAAGAGTTGATTTTTTTCAAGTGACACATCTATTACATATTAAAATCAAAGATTTTTTTCTTAAGATCTACTATCTTGAAATTTTAATAGAACTAATTGAAAAAAAACATGATTTAACATAAAAATTATCTCCATATATAGTGCTTTTTAAGAACATGTTATATGCAAAAAAGAAGCAACATTTATTGCCAAAGTCCTTTTTATTTTGAAATAGGATCTTGCTAAGTTGCCCAGGGTAACCTCAAACCTTCAATCCTCCTACATCAGCCTCCCTGGAAGGTGGGATTACAGGCATGACCATTGAATCTGCTAAAATTATAATTTTAAAAGATTTTTTTTAAAAAAGAGCTAACAATCTTAAAACCTAACTTGTGGTAGTTTTTAACTGGTCAATATATTGGTATTTGCAATATTTCAGTTTAATGCCCAGACTTTCATTCCTCCCAACTATCACTGTGTTTGCTCAGGTTGCATACTGAACAACTCTAGGGACATCATTCACATAAACTGCAATGTGAATTCTAGAATAGTGAAGGGTATAAGCTGCACAGGAACATACAGCCGCCCTCAGTCCCCTCACAGCAATTCTGAATTAGAATATTGTTCAGTCTCACACAATCAGCATTTAGTAAGCTAAGCACTTGGGACTCAAATTTTTCTAAATCCAAAAATTCCTTTGAGCATGAATCCTAGTTTCTGAATAGGTAATCAAGCTATTTTTTGGTGTATTAACACCAAAAAAAGTGTGCTTTTACTTTCACAGAAGCAAGCTTCACCATAGCCCTGATTGCTCTGCTGGAATCAGGGACATGAAGATGCTTGCTGCCAGTGGTGGAGGCGACTTCCATGCGTGAGCTTCCGGACAGACATGCATTTTCAAGGGGAAGAACAGATCTTGCAGCTTATCACTTTCCCTCCACCCAAATGCTGAGGCTGAAAAACACTAAATCTGCCTTTGTCCTGGGTATCCGAGGACAGATAATGTTCTGTTGAAAATGTTTCCAGTCTTTTGAACATGCATATTTGTGTGTGTTTAGAAAACAACTCTGCAGCGAATCATATAAATAATAGAGCAGTGCAGTATATGTCTCCCAGAGAGCTCAGGAAGCGTGGAAGGTATTATCTCATTAGGGCTGACGGCTGCCTCAGTGATGCAATGGAGTAGTAACCTCAGTTGAACTGTTATGTGCTTTAGCTACCAGAGGAAAGGGACAAATTTAAATTCTCCACGGAAGCTGTGGCTGAAATACGATACTGTGAGTTGAGCTGGCCAAGTCCTTGCAACCAGGACTCCTGCCCAGCATGCAGGAGACAACAGCAACTGGCAAGGGCAAGACCAAAGCACTCAGGAACTGGTCAGAAATCACCTGGACAGCATCTTTGAGTTTGGGTGGGCTGGCTGGGAATGGAAGGGCAGAGCAGGTAGGAATGACTCAGGTGGTTGGCAGAGCCACAGTGACCAGACTCCTCTTCTGGTCCCAGAGTATAATTGAGCCTTGTGCCCTGCCCACATCACCTGTCCCATGCTGGGCAGTGGCTTCCAACACCAGCACGTGCACTCCCTCCCTTCAGCCTTCCTCTGGCTCTTGGAACCAGCTCGGTCTCTTAATAACAGGCTGGAAATGCCATGGAATTAACACCCTCCGGAGCAATTGTAAACACCCAGCTCTCTTGGCACATGGCATCACCCCCCTGCCTTCAGCTCCAGCTGTCCACAAAGGAAACTCACTTGAAAACATACTATTCTCTGTCTGCCTTCCCTTCCCTCCCTTACTTCCCCACTCCTCTACCTATATTTCCTTCAGCAACTTATAGCAGCATGTGCTTCTGGAGGACCCAAATTAAGATAATGACCCATCCAAGAAAAAAAGAAAGAAATCTTTGAAGCCACAGATGTCCCTTTCCGGATTACACCTGCCACTTCTATTAGTCCCACTGAGGCAGAGACCTCCTGGGTAGACTCTCTGGGCGTAAGGTGTCCACAAACTCCTACCAGGCAGTAGACGTGATAAACAGCAAATAGTGTTGTTTATGACTGTGATTTATTACACCAATAGCATACAAAGCAGAATCAACAAAGGGAAAGAGTACAGGGGACAAAGTAAGGGAAAAGGGCACAAGCTTCTGAAAGTCCTCACCCAGTGGAGCCACACAAGATGCACCTATTTTTTTCCAGCAATGGGTTGTGCCACCACAGGACCGTGTGCACATGCTCACAGACCAGACATGCCTGAGAGTCTGTTCTGGGGGTGCTCCACACAGTCTCTCGGACATCCACAGCACACTGAAGAACGTACCCTTTGTTGTGTTTCTCGTTCCCTGTTTCACCTCCCATCCCACACCTTATTTCCTCAGATCATTCCCCAGTAACTGCTAACACCATCCACATGAGAGACAGTTAAGGGAAAAAAAAATCCAGGGCTCCTTAATGCCAAATCTAAGAAACCTGTTCCATTTTATCAACTGGAAAGCATTTCACCTAAAAATACTTCCCTGAAATATATTTAGATATCTCCTACTCATCCTTTCTTTCCAGGCTTGACTAACAAATGCCAGCATTCTGGCTTCTGGTATGTGCTTATGAACAAGGTGCACTGCCTTGAGGTTAAGTGCATGAGATGCCAGATTCTAAATCCTGCCCCATGCAGCCTCTCAGAATCATCTGAGAACTACAGAGGGGCTGCCACAGAGCATGCACTGAACATATGGGAGGTTCTGCTATTATTTGAGTAAGAGGTTCCATTCCAAGCTGGGGGAGGGAGTGTGGAGTCTATCTAAAATGTCACCCACCTCCACAACTTCCTCCTTTCAAGTGCTGCAGGATGAGAAGTCAAGAAAATGCTGTCCTGAAACCATCTTTGGTCTTTTAAAGTGCCGTGGAGAGAGGATGCTCTGCTTCCTTTTCTACATACCACCTCGGCTGAAAGAGACCTGGATGACACTGTAAATATCAAG
This sequence comes from Spermophilus citellus, assembly GCF_964194105.1. Lineage (NCBI taxonomy): Eukaryota > Metazoa > Chordata > Mammalia > Rodentia > Sciuridae > Spermophilus > Spermophilus citellus. The sequence goes on along the minus strand of NC_138183.1, from coordinate 88,934,853 downwards.
TGCTGCTTAATGTGCTGGCTAATGGCAAAGCTCACAACCTGAGAGGGCAGAGAGACCACAAGGAGCTAGTTGCCCAGCTCGTGCTAATCCTCTTCACTTTGTTTATATCTTTAAGGTCTGCTGTTAGCCCCTGCCAATGGTAATGCAAAAACTCTCCAGCGAAAAGAGGATGCTTAAAAAGTGACGGCAAGCCAAGCTTGGTGTTACACACCTGTCATGCCAGTGGCTCAGGAGGCTGACACAGGAGGATTGCAAGTTCAAAGCCAGTTTGGGACACTTAGCAAGACCCTGTCTCTAAGTAAAATTTTGAAAGGGTTGGGGGTGTAACTCAGTGGTAGAGTGCTTACTACCATGCATGAGGCCCTGGGTTCAATCCTCAATACCACATGAAACAGAACAAAATTCATGACAAGATAGACTCTGTATAGAACAGTCAAAAGAGCATGGGGGGAGGGGGTTAGAAAGACCTTGACTAAAATCTTGGTTTTGCCCGTTAGTAACTGTTTCCTCTGGCAAATTTATTCTCCAAAGTGGAAATGCCACTGCCTTCTTCACGGGTTGTAGCTACAATTATAGACAGCAATAAAAAGGACTTTTCTCAGCACCTGGTACAAGGGATTGCTTTTATGACAGATAACCCGACAACTTAGTATTACTTATTTTCAATCTCTTCTGCCTTGGCCCTTCTAGAAATGTTACTAAGAAGAAACAAAACCATCTGATTAGACTTTCTTTCTTTTTATCCTTCTTCCTTTGTCTATTTAAGATTTCAACTAATGGGAAAGTAGCCAAAAGGATGTAGAATAGAAAAGAAAAGAAAACAAGAGGTCTCAATTATCCACAAATTAAATGTGCTCTTCTAAGTGAGCTGAACTTTGTGCAGCATCAAGTAGACAGATACTCAAAATGAAAAATATGCTTTATTTGTGAATCTCATCAAATCTTCAATTAGAGGCAGTTTTAGGATCAAGCAATTTCACTGGCACATGAAGGAAGACTTATAATTAAGTATTATGCCCAAGTTAACCCTTTGGAACTACCCAGATGTAAGAAATCTGGGTGGCCAACTGCTGATATGAGCCAGTAGCTGTTTTCCCCTTCTTCCATAGCAATTGAATTTCTTGCTGAACATATGATATCCCAAAATAAAGACTATATTTCTTACCCTCCCTTGAAGATAAATGTAGTTAAGTTCTGGGCAAGGAAATACAAGAAGTGGTATATGCAACCTAACAGAAGAGTCCTTATAGGGAAGCCTCTCTGCTGGCTGGAATGTGGACATAATGGCTTGAACTGGAACAGCCATCTTGACCCATGGATGGCTGTACTAGACGGGGGATGAATATGGAACACCATGGAGAAGGAACACAATATTTCCTGGTATTATGAATAATCACACCAACCGTGGACCATTTATTCAGACTTTCACATGAGAAAAATTAACTTCTATCTTTTTTCATCCACTTATTATTTTGTATTTTCTGTCCCTCACAACTGATTATAATCCTAACTAATTCCGTCTGGATGTCACAGATACAGAATTGGCTATGAAATGTTGAATTTCTTGAATGTGTTGTATGCATCCAAACTGAGCATTAAGATACATTAGCTTGGGCTGGGGATGTGGCTCAAGCGGTAGCGCGCTCGCCTGGCATGCGTGCGGCCCGGGTTCGATCCTCAGCACCACATACAAACAAAGATGTTGTGTCCACTGAGAACTAAAAAATAAATATTAAAAAATAAATTCTCTCTCTCTCTCTCTCTCCCCCACTCTCTCTAAAAAAAAAAAAAAAAATACATTAGCTTGATTTCCTGTGTTTGTTGGTTCTACTATTAGCAGAAGTTTCACTTTCTGAAGCAACAGAAACTATGTTGGTTATCACTTGAATAAAATTTGCTTTGTATCTATAAATATCTCATTTATCTTCCCATTTGATTCTTGGGAGATGTGGATATTTAGTGGGTCTTTTTCCCTTGTTGTACATAGATGCTTTTCTTCGGCAAATATGACCATCTTTTCCAACAAATAAAAATCCTCAGAAGGGGCTGGGGATGTGGCTCAAGCAATAGCGTGCTCACCTGGCATGCGTGCAGCCCAGGTTCGATCCTCAGCACCACATACAAAGATGTTGTGTCCGCCGATAACTAAAAAATAAATATTAAAATTCTCTCTCTCTCCCCCTCTCTCACTCTCTCTTAAAAAAAAAAAAAACCTATTAAAAACAATCCTCAAAAGATATTTCCAGCTTTGTAAAGTGAAGATAGGGGTGGGAGTGGATAGTTTATCTCTCTGTAGCCACCCAGTAACTCAATCCTCAAATGTTTTTCATTTGAATCAGGCCTCCACTGTCTCATTCCTGCCCTTCTTTGTTTTTTGTTTTTGTTTTGTTTGTTTGTTTGTTTTGTGGTTTTTGTTTTTGCTGGTTTGCAACAGGCACAGTTATCTGATAACACTAAGAAAAACTAAGAATGCTTACCTCCCTTCCTGCTTTCTTTCTTGTTTCCTTCCTTTCTTTCTTTCATTTTTTTTTCTATAAAGACTTTCAGTGATATACCCCTTTGAAAGACTAAGGAATTAATGAACTTTTGGGAAGAAGAAGATTCAAACACATCAAGCAAAATCTTTCAGGGTTCATGGACCCCAGGGAGATTTGTTAGGAACCATAGGTTAAAAACCTAGGCCTTTGAGTTTAGGCAGAGTTGGATGCTGCCTAGTTTGAAGGCAGCCTCAAGCTCCAGCAGTAAATAATTATCCACCATTTACCATTCGCCCTTTGTGATTTGCCTAGTACCTGCATGTCATTACTTACCATTTTTGTTTAAATTGACTCACCTTTTAAACTTAAGCTTCAGTAATAGCCATGAAATCACAGATCTGATGGTCAATTCATATTTTTCCTAATGTTTTAAAATGCATGGACATGGGCTGTCGTTGTGGCTTAATGGTAGAACATTTGCCTAGCATGTATGAGGCACTGGGTTTGATTCTCAGCACCACATATAAATAAATAAAATAAAGGTACATTGACAACTAAAAATAATTAAATAAATTTAAAAATTTTAAAAATAAATAAAATAACATCTTATTTTATTAAATGAAAAGTATATGCCCAAGTGCCATTGTTTTAGTTTGGGTTGAGACAATGATTACAGATCATTTATTTGAGAGGTGTCCCCAGGAAGCACCAATAGGGGACTGGGAGAAGGGAGAGAAGTCAACACTGGCAGCAGTAAAGAGCACTGGGCACTGGGCACTGGGCACTGGGGTTGGGTCTCCCTAGGCATTCTCTGAAAGAGGCCCAGTTGGTGTCTTGGAGTTTTATCCACCAACTCCCCTTCTTCACCATTTGAAGACAACCCCCAGGGGTGTGTGTCGAGGCAAATTGTTTTTAAATGCAAGTGTATATTCGACCACACCAATCATCAAATAAAAACAATTATTGCAAAAAGTGTTGGGTGTGTGGGAGCACCCCAACTAGAATTCAATGTACACTAATTAAACACTATAAGCAAATCACACAATCCTAGGGCAACCAAGAGACCCAAAATACCTCTGATGCCATGTGACTTCTCTTATTGTCCTCGTCTGGTGGTCCTCACCAGCTGATAGCTGGATGTCAGGGAATGGTGGAGTCGGTCCAGGGATGGACAGCAAGGCGGTCAGTCTCACCGATGTCCTTGAAGCAAAACTCTTCAGTGTGGCACAACTAGCAATTTAAATACAGTTCCAAGTTGGTGATGTACATTGGTGACTGGTTACACCCAGTGAAAGTCAATGTCCATTGGTTATGTCCAGTGAGGTGATGTAATTGCAACTGGGTATGTTCTTTGCGCATGTCCATGGAGCTGTGCTCCCTATCAACTGTAACCAGTCTTTGCTAAGTATGCCTATGGCTAGTGCCCCTTACAGCTCTTTATCAATCGCAAACAGATATGACAAAGCTGTTCAGTGGCTGCTGTTCCTTATGACCAGAAACTTGGTGAGTCCCAGCATGTCCCAGCATGTCTATGGCAGATGCTCCTTACAGTGTGGGCATGAACTCCCTGGCACTGCAGGCCTGCTGGTTGGGGTGGGCCAAGTCAGCTTCTGCAATCTAAGAAACCCTCAGGAAGAGAGTTACAAGAATTTGCAATAAGAAGCCATCAGCATAGAGGGGAACAGCAAATACCAAGGAGTGCCTTTGGGACATGAACTGCATCTGCTACAACTACCTAAGCTCACTTGCACATTTTCATTAGATTATGTGCAGCACTTTAGGAAGTCCTATCCAAATAACCTTAAACAGATGTTATTTTGGCATAAGAGGATATTTTGATTAGGTGGGCTAGGCATCTCTCTACATATAATTTTCAGAATGTCACAAAAGTTCCTCTCCAAAAGTAGATCTCTTTTTTAGATTCCTTCTCCCCCTTCACTGTTTACTTTCTTCTTAAGGTAAGGTGCTAAAGTATTTTTAGCTGCAAATGTATCTGAGAAGAATAAAATGGTGTCATTAGCAGCCAATAGTTTAGATGTCATTAGCTTAGCAGATGAGGTTAAGCTGTAAGACTCAAGCAAATATTTGTAATTATTTTCATCACATTCACTTTCCCCCTGAGAGTGTCAACCCCACAGGGGCAGAAGCCACACCTGTTCCACGCTGCGTTTGCAATGTGCCTGGCACACAGCAGAGTGTAGTCAACTTTTATGGAATGGATAGATGAATAGATAAATAAACAAGGGGAGATGGCAAGTGTTGACAAAACAAAGAAGAGAAATATAAAAAGGTTAATACTTCTCATTCTTCTCCCAAAATGGCAGGGATTCTCAGTAGAAGGTCAAGTGGGAGATGCCAAAGATATTGGTAAAAAGGAGAGTTATGTGCCACAAAAGTCTCTATAAGAATGTTTGTCTATTTCAAGTCAAACACCAAAAAAAATCATTTGAGGAATAAAATTTTCTATTCAGTCTACCTTCACAGGAAAGAACATTTCTAAACATCAGAAAGGGATACTAGAGCAACTCAATAATATCATTTGCATCAAACTGTGATTGTGACTTTGATATCACAGCCTTGATTCATATTCTGTATCTTTGTGAACACTGGAAAGTTTCTAGATGAATAAAACATGGGATAAATTATATTTGTCTACTGATTGAGCTTATATATGTACAGTACTTAATGCAGATCACAATATCGTGGAGATGTTGTCCAATGAGAGATTCCATTCCTAGATCCCTTAATCAGAATCTCCAAGAGTTGGACTTGAAAATCTGAACTGTGAAACCCTCTGTGTGTCTCTTTGAGGTCAGTCAATCTGCATCTGGAGATTTTTGCTAAGGAAGGTACAAAGATGATATTGTCAATGTAATTTTTTTAAGGGGGAGAAGAGATATCAGGAATATAGAAGGGAAAACAATAGAACAGAGAAAGGGGATCAGGAGAGAGGGAAAAGGGAAGGGGATGGGGAAGTACAGGGGAATGAAATCTACCAAGTAATGTTAGGTTCATGTTCAAATATACCCAATTAATCCACTTACATAATAATGATAATGCAGTAATTAAAATAATAATAATAATAGAAGGAATATCAGTAGAGTTGAACAAATGGGAGGAAGAAGAGGGAAAAGGGGAAGGACCTGGGAAAGAAGATTGAGCAAATTATGTGATGTTCAAGGACAAATATGGTGTAATGAATCCCACTATTATGTATTATTACAATGCACCAAAAACAAAATAAAAGATGATATTGTCATTTTCACACAGGAATGTGTACTCTCAAGTGGAAGGGCAAGATATAGATGTCAATCACAGAATATAAATTAGGTGACAGATAGGTGTGGCAGCCATTGATTTTCTCTTGGGAAGACTTCATATGGGAAGCAGTATATGATCTAAACCATGGCAGATAAACAGACTTATAATGGGGAGGCCAGAAGTAGGGCTAGGTGGATTTAAGGAAGGAATTTGATTAAATTCATAAAACTCAATAAGAAGCTTAACTTTTAACCATAAGATCACAGACAATGGAAGAGACTTTAGAAATGCCTCTTTTGGAATGAAGGACTCAGAAGGATAAAGAGACCAGGATCAACACTCACAGTCAAGTTACCATGAGGACATGCGTGAAAACTTCCAAACCAAGGTTCTGCACCCTGCCCCCGCCCCCAGCCTCCTGTTGGTCTGGCCACAGAGCTAGGAATGTGCTTGGCTCATGTCCCTGAGAATGCACTGCCATATGGGACCAGGTGTCAGGACTGGCCTCCTGGGGGCCAAGCAGCCCACAGGGCCATCTGGCAGGCTTTCCACCTCTCAACAAGGCCCTGTTTCACTTTAGCCTGTCACAGAATCTCCAGGAACAATATGCTGGAAAGGGTGAGAAGAAAACACACACACACGCACGCACGCACACAGTAAAAGAGTAACTCCTAAGACATTGCGACACCCCCCTTGTCCAGGCTAGAGTTGCATACCAGGGAATTTCTGCCAGATTCTTTGCATATTTGGGCTTGTGACAAACTGCACGTGCTCATCTGCATTCACCAGTGAGAACCTAATGGGCCACCTTGTCAGTGGTGCCCGGCCATCCGGACACAGGAGCAGGGGCCCACTAATGAGCATTCTATGTCCTGGCCAACAAGGGCTATTCCTGGAGATGAAAATGCAACTTGATCTGATTTGCTTGTTCCGATTTAAGGTCACAGCAGCTGCCCCTCCATGGATTGTAAATGTGTAACAAAACTGGTAATGTAAAATTTGTATTGAAACATAATAAAAAAGTACACAAATTATAAGTGAATCATATAACCATTCCCATCCATTTCTGGACTACGTTGCCTATCATGAATTAATATTGTAAAGAAATCTTTGGTGAATTCAAAATTAAATGACCTTGAATTTTTTGTGTGAAAAACATTAAATAGTTATATGCAAATAGGATATATATATATATTATATTTTGGTAACCCTATGTCAGGTTTCTCCACTTTTAATATATTAAAGTCTCAAAAAATTAGAAGTGGCCATGCCTCTTCCAATTTCCAAAAAGGGTCTTCATAGCGATAGCAAAAATGGCACTGTGTATTGTCAACAAAGACCCTGAAGACTGGAGAATAAGGAGGTGGCTAGTGGGGAAATGATATCTTTCTCTTCCCAGCAACTTCTGCCACAGAGAAGTCACTTTGTAGTCCCTTATTCTTGTGGCTGTTATGAAAATAAGTTCCTATAGTACTTGGAAAGATATTTATGAATCTTTTCACTTTTAATTCAATGGATCATACTTGCACACTTGACAAATTCCCTTTATGCTTTAAATTTTGCCCATGTTTCATTGTTGTCAAGATATTCGGCCTATTTTAAGTATTCTTTCCTTTTAACGTGTCATTACATGATACAATGGTCTGGGGAGGTACATCTCAGTGCTGCATGCTTAGATCACCTGTGTCAAAAGGACCCAGGATCTTGTCACACATGCTTATTCCTGGACCCCAACCCAGTTCTCCTGAAGAATCTCTAGAGTTGGTGCCCAGAAATACACACCATGGGTTCAAAACCAGCAGCTTCTGCATCACCATATGATTCTCCTTTTAAGGAACTGACTAGATTTCTGCCTTTTTAAGAATATTGATATCTGTATTTCAGTAGTGTTTTAATAGTTAATTTTCTATTGCCATAACATCATACCTGAGATTGAAAAAATTATAAAGGAAAGAGATTTACTTTGGCATGATCCTGGAGACTGGGAAGTCCAAGAACTAGAGGGAAATTTCTGCTTGGTTTCTGGTGAGGGCTTCCTGCTACATCAACTTGTGGCAGAAAGCAGAAGAGCAAGTGGGTATGTTCAGAAAAGGCACAGGGAAAGCTCACTTTATAACCACTCACTCTCAGGGCAAATAATACATTCCCTGGAAATTAAAAACTAACTCAATCCCATAAGACAGATTTATCCATTTATGAGAGCTCACTCCTGTGATCCAACTGCCTTGCCTCCCAATGTTGATGCATGGGGGAATTAAGATCGCAACACATGAATTTCTGGAGAACACAGTCAAACCACAACAAATGGTGCAGTCTGCATGAGGATCCATCATAGAAGGGAAGACCCATACTGGAGCTCAGAGAAGCAACCAAATATGAAGGTTAAAAACCAGATCCCTAGATGAGGATCCAGCTCAGTGCTTTCCTGGCAGCACATCCTTAAACTCTACCTAAGCCTCACTTTCTCTTTTATAAAGTGGGAAAAGTAACACTAACTCATAGAGTCATTATGAGAATAAAATTTTTAATGCCCATTAAGCACTTAGAGTATGTTTGATGCATAGTAAACAGTCAATAAGTGACATCTATTCTTGTCATTATGACTAATTGCAATTCAGGTTTTTAAAGTGCGAATAGCAAGAAAACACTTGACATTCAAGTAATATAACCAGATTTTGAAGTTTTATTTCAATGTGAAATGGTAACATCTAAAGACTGCAAGTGTAAGCTAACTATGTCTATACTGCTCCTGGGAATGCACCATGATATTCCAGGGAAGTAATTTGACCATAGTTAACAAGAGCATGACCAAGTTATTTTCCTGTGTTCAGGTCTTAGCTATACATTGTAAAACTGACCCATATGATTGTCATATTTTTGATGCTATTTTAAATGTCATTTAAGAACTATGACCAATTTTTTTATGTATTAACCTTGTATCCTGCAATCTTACTAACTTGTATATTAGGTCTGGGTATTTTGGGAAAATTACTTTTGGATTTTCTAAATTAATTTTTATCAGTCTATAAACACAGTCTTACTTCTTTCTTTCCAATAAGTAAGCCCTTAGCGCATGCCTGTAGGCTCAGGAGGCTGAGGCAGGAGGATGGACAGTTCAAAGTTCAGCAATGGTGAGGCACTAAGCAACTCAGTGAGATCCTGTCTCTAAATAAAATACAAAATTGGGCTGGGGATGTGGCTTAGTGGTTAAGTGCCCCTGAGATCAATCCCTGGTACCAAAAACAAACAAACAATATGTAAGCTTATATCTCTATATATACATATATAAAATAAAAAATATATATATACATATATATATATATTTTTTTTTTTTTTTGGACATACTACATTGACCAAAACCTCCGTTACCCTGTCAAAGAGAAATGGCAAATGCCAACATCCTTACTCTGGTTCCATTCTCAAAGGGAAAGCATTCAAGTGTTTCACTATTAATAGGATGTTGGCTATAGGATTTTCATATATGCAGGTTACCAGGGTAAGAAAATTCTTCTCTACTCTTACTTTCTTGAAAGTTTTTCTTTTGAATGAATGTTCAATATTGTCAAATGCTTTTCGTACATTGACTGTGATACATGATTTTTATTTTTTAGTCTGTTAGTATAGCAAATTATGTTGTTTTGTTTACAAAAATTAAACTAACCTTGTACTCCTGGGATAAATTCAGTTCCTCAGAAGGCATTATCATTTTTTATATTGCTGGATTAGCCTTGCCAATATTTTTAAGGATTGTTCAGCATTTACATTCATGCAGGGGAAAATGTGGATTTATTCCCAATGTTTTGCAGCAGGCTTTTCTCTAGCCCTAAGTATCACAAGTTAGAGCACAAAATGCCCAAGATACAAATTGCATTTCCTAGCAGGACTAGGCCATTGTCAATATTGCCACTTAATGAGAGTCAGCACTTAATGACAGTGCACAGGATCTTACATCAAATGTTTCATTCATTATAATGGTACAATAAATAGACTTCTATTTGGTGATTTTGCCAACAAATATTCATTTCTTACGAATGCATAAGTTTTCTCTATTTCATTTTCAGGGGCTAATTACTAGCTTATGTCATGTTTTATGTCTTGACCAAAAGAGTTATTTTGTGGCTCAGTGGTAGAGCACCTGCCTAGTATGTGTGAGGCACTGGGTGCAATCCTCAGCACCACATATAAATAAATAAAATAAAATAAAAATCCATCAACAACTAATAAAATTATTTAAAAAAACATTAATGCTCGTTGTGCTTTGTTCCCTGCTGTAAGTAGATAAAGTGATGTAAATATGTATAGCTAACAACACTTATGTTAAAAACATTTGTATAGTAAGGATATAATAGAATCATAGTCATAATAACACTATGCAGTTTTATATGCATTTTTTTTTGTCGTGCTGGGGATTGAGACCAGGGCATTGTGCATGCAAGGCATTTACATGCATTCTTATTTGACTCTTTATAACCCGTTTTCAGCATTATTATCTCATTTTTCAATGAAAAAACTAAGGCTCAGGAAATTTTCACATCTTTCTGAAGGAATTCTTAGTAAGAATCAGGGTTTTGAAATTGAAAATCATTTTTATATACACAGACAGACATAATTAATGACTTCATAACTTTTCCATATTTTAATTCCAAAGGCTAGTTTAAGTCATATTTTTATGGCTTGAAAAAAAAGTTTTCATATTTTTAAAAATATATCTGCTACACTTTACTTCCTGCTGTAAGATGATGACATGTTCAAATATGCTTAAGAAAATACAAATACATTAGTCTATTGGTATCCATGGGAAATTTGTTTCAGGATCACCCCACCCAAAATATCAAAATACCCAAGTGTCTTATGTAAAATAGTATAGCATTTGCATACATCCTATGTACATCTCCCTGTAGAATTTAAAGCATCTCCAGATAATCTATAATACCAAATACAATATAAATGGCATGTAAATAGTTGTTTTAAGATATTGGTTAGGGAATAATGATAAAAAGTATTCGTAAAACAATTATATCTGTACATATTAAGTACAGATATAATTGTTTTACGAATACTTTTTATCTATGTTTGCTTGAATCTGCAGATGCAAAACCCATGGATACAGAGGAAAACCCATACAAAACTGTTTCCTGGTAGCCATTATTTGTTCAAAAAAGGCAAAAGAAATTTAGTTAAAACAAAGACAAGAGAATTGGCAGTACTCAAATACTTATGAGTATTATAATTATTCTTCCTCAATATGGTCTTAGGGCTTATCTCAGCCTAAACTGTTCTTTCAGGTCTTAAATCTCATGTTCCTGATTCTCTCAGCCACTTCACCTCCAGAGAAAACAGCTCCTCCTCCTCCTTTAAAGATTTTTTGGAAACTCCACTCAGTCAACAACAGAGTAGTCCCACTTCTTCATTTGGAGCCAAACCACAGGCTGCCAAGGCCCCCAGGGTGGGGAGATCCACCAGTCATCATTCACTCTAGAGAGTGTCCAGGGGCAATTGTATCAGTCACCTGGAAGATCTGTTAAAACACAGCTTGAGGATGGAGGGGTGGGGATCAGAGAGAGGCTGGATAATGGGTACCAAGATACAATAATAAATGGGAAGAATGAGTTCTAGTGTTCTACAGAACAGTAGGGTCAATATAGCTCACAGTAATTTAATATGTATTTTTAAATAGATAGAAGGAAGAATTTGGAATGTTTCCAACACAAAGGAATGATAAAAGTTTGCGGTGATGGAAATGCTAATTACTCCGACATAATCAATGTATACACATTGTATACATGTCTTAAAATATCACACTGTACCCCACAAATATGTACAATCATTATATGCCAACTTAAGCACACACACACACAGCTTTCTCAATCTCACTTCCAGAGTTTCTGATTCAGGAGGTCTGGAATGGGACCTTGTATTAGTTATTGTTCTCTGGAGGAACAGAACCAACAGTATATATATATTTTATATTTATAATTATATATACATATAATTATATATATATATGTTTATATATATATATATATTAAGCCATATATATATATATATATATATATATATATATATATATATATATGATTTATTAGATTGGCTTACACAACCAGAAGTTGAATAGTCCCACAATGACTGTCCACAGCCTAGAGAGCTGAAGGAACTAGTAGCTGCTCAGTCCAAGAAGCAGGAACAAGAAGGATCAATGATGCCACCCCAGTCTGGGACCAAAGGCCTGGAAACTCCCTGAAGAGTCACTGGTCTGAGTCCAGTCACTGTAAAGGGTGAAGGAACTGCAGTCTGGTGGCCTCAGGCAATTTCAGTAGCAATCAAAGAATTCGCTAAAGAAGAATGGAGCTTGTACCTGCTGCTGCTTCCTTGTTCTTCTAACTTTTTGTTTCATCCAATCCTCCAACCAATTGGACTGTGCTACCAACACTTAGGGAGGGTTTCCACTTCAGCTAACTGTCCCACATGTCAATCATTCCTAGAAATTTTCTCATTGAGACCTAGAAGCCTCTTAAACACCTCTTAATCCAATTAAGTTAACAATTCAGATTAACCATCACAGACCTGAAAATCATTTTTTTTTAACAAGTCCCAGGTGACCCTAATGCTTCATGTTGGCTCCAAAACCACACTTTGAGAACCTCTCAACTAGAGGAATTGGGTCTTTGATTTTTCAGCTCTTTATTTTTCCCCAAAAGAATGGAAAGATGTTAGATTAAAAATTAGTACTTGAGAAGCTTGGTTCTTTGCTCTGTGGGCCAAAGAGCTGAAGAACTGAATGTTTACAGAAAAGCTGGTCTCTATATATTTTTTTGATCTGTTTATTATCTCTGAAGTTCTTCTTTTTCTTTTTTTTTAATTTTTTATTTTATTTTTTTATTGGTTATTCACAACATTACAAAGCTCTTGACATATCATATTTCAAACATTAGATTGAAGTGGGTTATGAACTCCCAATTTTACCCCAAATGCAGATTGCAGAATCACGTCGGTTACACATCCACATTTTTACATACTGCCATATTAGTGACTGTTGTACTCTGCTACCTTTCCTATCCCCTACTATCCCCCCTCCCCTTCCCTCACATCTTCTCTCTCTACCCCATCTACTGTAATTCATTTCTCTCCTTGTTTATTTTCCCATTCCCCTCACAACCTCTTATATGTAATTTTGTATAGCAATGAAGGTCTCCCTTCATTTCCATGAAATTTCCCGTTTCTCTCTCTTTCCCTCCCATCTCATGTCTCTGTTTAAAGTTAATCTTTTCTTCCTGCTCTTCCTCCCTACTCTGTTCATAGTTGCTCTCATTATATCAAAGAAGACATTTGGTATTTGTTTTTTAGGGATTGGCTAGCTTCACGAAGCATAATTTACTCTAGTGCCATCCATTTCCCTCCAAATTCTATGATTTTGTCATTTTTTATTGCTGCATAGTACTCCATTGTGTATAGATGCCACATTTTTTTTATCCATTCATCTATTGAAGGGCATCTGGGTTGGTTCCACAGTCCAGCTATTGTGAATTGTGCTGCTATGAACATCGATGTGGCAGTATCCTTGTAGCATGCTCTTTTAAGGTCTTCAGGGAATAGTCCAAGAAGGGCAATAGCAGGGTCAAATGGTGGTTCCATTCCCAGCTTTCCCAGGAATCTCCATACTGCTTTCCAAATTGGCTGCACCAATTTGCAGTCCCACCAACAATGTACAAGTGTACCCTTTTCTCCACATCCTCACCAGCACTTGTTGTTGTTTGACTTCATAGTGGCTGCCAATCTTACTGGAGTGAGATGGTATCTTAGGGTGGTTTTGATTTGCATTTCTCTGACTGCTAGAGATGGTGAGCATTTTTTCATGTACTTGTTGATTGATTGTATATCCTCCTCTGAGAAGTGTCTGTTCAGGTCCTTGGCCCATTTGTTGATTGGGTTATTTGTTATCTTATTGTCTAATTTTTTGAGTTCTTTGTATACTCTGGATATTAGGGCTCTATCTGAAGTATGAGGAGTAAAAATAATAAAATAAATTAAAATTAAAATTAGAAGAAAAAAATTTTTAAAAAATTGTAAAAAAAATTTAAAAAACAACAAGAAAGAAAAATGAAAATGAAAGGAAAAACCCAAATCAAAAAAAAGAGAAAAAAAAAACTAATAAATACAGTCTTAGAGTTTGATTAACTTCTCTTCCAGTAGGTGGCGCTGTGCCCACCAGGCCAAGTTTCTCCTGTCAATACGCGGGAACCAATCACTGTGCAGCAGCTCCTCCTCCCAGACTGGGCGAGTCTCCAATCCTGAGTGCCTAGGGCCTCCTCTTGTGTCTAGTCACTTCCCACTTTTCCTCTAGCCAGGCCCCTCTCACGGGTGCCACTCACCACAATACTGGCTACACGCCAGGTCTGCTGCTCCCAGGAGCCCTGTTTTCATGGACGACTGGGCACACTCTCCCTGTTTGCCATTCCCTCAGACCCTAAGTTTGTAGAGCTTGGGGCTGAGAATCCTCAGTGAATTTTACTTGCCCTCCAGTAGCCACGCCCCCGGTAGCTGGTGCAAGAGACCTCAGTTGTCAGCACTGGTGGGAGCAGTAGCCGGGAGTTCCGCGCTTCGGTCCCGCGCCACGTCTGATTCCCTCGGTCTGGCTATCGGGCTCATGGGAGAGCTGGGAGGGGCCCTTAAGGTTTCCCCATGTGTGGAGAGGGAAGGCTAGGGAATTGCACTCCTGTAGCCGCAGGTTTCAATGAAGTTATCTCCTCCGCCACAGTCTGGTGACGTCAGTTCTCTGCCATGGTGGTATCTCTTGCAAATGGCGACAGTTCGTTTCCCTTTGCCGTGTGACCAATGCAATGGGTGGGTCCTTACTGTCTCTCCCAAGCCCTGTTTCAAACCTGTGGCCACTACCTATGAAGACTCGGTTGGCATTTACCTCCGTAGGATCAGAAGGGCCGACCAGTTGTTTCAGCCGGATGGATTAGTGCTGAGTCACAGCTGTTTGTCTGCGGGAAGCAGGCGAACGGGAGCTTGAATTCAGCCGATCTGGGCTCAGTGTGTGTTCTGAGAGGCCCAGACTGATCGCCCCAGATCCACGTCAGTTCAGCATTGCCTAGTGATCCTGAGCAAACAGAATTTAGATTGTTTACGACTCCCTATGCCCGCACAGCTAAAGAGGTCAGAGACTTGATCTCTCTGCGCCCGCCGCCATGTTGGAATCGGTCTCTATATTTTTTATATCACTTTTATTGGAATATTTTTATTGTGATAGGCCTTTTTAGAAGAATATTTTAGGAAACTCTCTTTTTTGTTGTTTGTGTTTGTTTATTTGCCAGCTTAAAAATATATATCAGCAGTAAGTAGAATTGTAAATAATGTATTTTTCTTTTCTTTTGGCTTACCAGATTTTCCGATCTTTAGGTGTTACAACAAAAACAGTTGACCTCTGTCATACAAAAATGCAGCTGGTAAAAATCAAATGAGTTCATGTGATAAGTCCTCAGTGGAATCGTGGTAATGGGATTGATTAAAACAGGGACAGAACTTGTCTCCTTGTCTTGTCAAAAATAAATAAATAAATAAAATGAGTAAGCAGAGTGTGTTGGTCCAGGTCTGTAAATCTAGTGACTCAGGAGGCTGAGGTCAGCCTCAGCAATTTAGTGAAACCTAGTCTCAAAGATAAAAAATTGAAAGAATTGGGAATGAGGTTTGGTAATAAAGCACCCTCAAGTTCAAACTTCAATACCAGAAAAAATAAATAAATAAATGGTTTTGTCAGGTACTTTAATACAGGCACAGAAAAGAACCAAAAATTTTTCTAGCTTCTCTAAAATCTAAAACATTTAAGAATTTACCTATTTTTAAAAAGTCCTACCCTCTTCTGCCCAAGTCTCCACCTTACATTTTACCTTGGAACCTGACAGCAAATCAACCAGTAGAATGGCAAGTTCAGGTCTGTGGCCTGACTAATGTGGACTTCCCAGATGACTTCCTCCCCAACCATCTTGCCTGGCAATACTCTTCCCATTATCCTTGTCTCCCAGACCTTCTGGAGCAAGAAGTAGTGGATGCCAACTTCTTTGTGCCATATCCTCATAATCTCTTCATGAAGGAGAGCCCTCCATTGACCCACTTTCTTCTTTTTTAAAATTTTATTTGTTCTTTTTAGTTATACAGGACAGTAGAGTCTACTTTGACATATTTATACAAACATGGAGTATACTTTATTCTAATTAGGATCCCAGTCTTGTGGTTGTACATGATGGTGGGATTCACCGTAGTGTATTCATATATGTATATAGAAAATTTATGTTGGATTCATTCCACTGTCTTTCCTATTCCTGTCCACCCCCCTTCCCTTCATTCCCCTTTGTCTAATCCACTGAACTTCTGTTCTTCCCCCTCCCCACCCCCTTGTTGTGTGTTAGCATTCACAAAAAGAGAGAATATAGAACCTTCAGTTTTTAGGGATTGGCTTATTTCACTTAGCATAATAGTCTGTCTCCAGATCCATCCATTTACTGGGAAATGACATAAAGGCATTCTTTATGGCTGAGTATTATTCCATTGTGTATATGTGCCACATTTTCTTTATCCATTCATCTATAGAAGGGCACCTAGGTTAGTTAAATAGCTTAGCTGTTGTGAGTTGTGCTGCTATAAATATTGATGTGGCTACTCTAGTATGCTGATTTTGATTCCTTTGGATATATACTAAGGAGCAGTATAACTGCATTGATCCACTTTCATTCACAATCTCAAAAAAAAAATTATCCCACCAATTCATACATTTCATAAATTTACTATAACATATTAGGTTGCTGAAAAAAATAACCAAGATAACCTCAGCTTATTAGTAGAGGAAAAATATAACTTTTGTCCACTTACATTTAATACGTATTGGGGTAATATTTTATAACATGAAACAATAAAAGCTGATTCTTATCATCTTCTACTTCTTTGTCTATACAAAATCATACTGTGGGGCTGGGATTGTGGCTCAGCGGTAGAGCGCTCGCCTAGCATGGGTGGGACCCGGGTTCGATCCTCAGCACCACATAAAAATAAAGGCATTGTGTTGTGTCCATCTACACCAAAAAAAAAATAAATATTTAAAAAAATCATACTGTTCTGTCTTTATCACTCTGGCTAATTTTAACAGCCTTCTTTTTTTTTCTTCATTTTTTTTTTAGATGGCAAGATGCAATATTGAGTTGAAAATTAAGGAAAGGTCTTGGTATTTCACATGCCAATGATTTTTCTTCCTGACCAATTCACTTTAAAAATCCAAATGGCAAAGGTAATTCTTCTCTGGCCTGAATAAATATGAAGATCTGAACTGCAGAACAGTGGTAAAGCTACCTTCTCTTGATTATTGTTAATTCATTGCCAAATTAAAATGCATGCAGTCTCTTCCTCCTACCCCACAAATTGTGCCTGAAACAAAATAATGATTCTGCTTTGTTGAACAAAAACACCATCTAACTCAAGAGAAGATTTTTCTTAATGACCTAAAATATGTGTTTTTCTCTAAAAGAGGGAGAAATTTAAAAAGCAGTGACAACACCGTGTTTTTCCAGAAGATGGTAATTAGAAATGAATTAGAGCTTCCGACAGAGTGAAAACAAGAAGGCCCCTGTTTACATCTTACACTAACTACAGCCCAGGCTTATGAACCTTCATTATCCAAGAGCCGTCTCTCAACTATATCCTACAAATGAATGTGATTTGTAGCTTTAGCTCAACTGAGATTTGAAATATGTGAGTGGGTTTTTTTTTTATTGTTGTTGCTGTTTTCAATCTTAAAAGGGACTGTTTCATTATTTCTAAACCAACTACAGCATGGGTATATACATATTTGGTAGTTGGTAGCATATACTCTGGGCATTACAGTTAATCATTCAACCAAATGGGAAAAGTAATTTACAGAAATAAAATGTATATGAAAAGTCTGAAACAATAAGGGCATAACTCTCTGGAAGGTCTTCTGTCATCATTTACACCTGAGGGCTTTGGTTCCTCTCCCTCCAAGATACCTATATATGCTTTTGTAGCCATTGATCCAGCCAATCTCAACCACCAAACCCCAATGAACAGCATGAAAACGGGGACAGTTAACGATTAGAAGATGTTCATCTCCACTTTGGTCAATCTAGTAAAAAAAAAGGAAAGAGTTGACCCCTACAGCTTCCAACAGTGAACACTCTAGCAGTAGCAGGAAAATAGAAAGCCACATGTAGAAAGGTAGCAGAATACAACAGTCACTAATATGGCATTATGTAAAAATGTGAATATGTAACAGATGTGATTCTGCAATCTGTATTTGGGGTGAAAATGGGAGTTCAAAACACAATTTGAGTCAAATGTATGAAAGATGATATATCATGAGCTATGTAATGCTTTAAATAATCAATAAAAAAAAAGAAAGCCACATGTAGAAGAAAGATAAAATTAAAACCAACTAAACGAAAGACTAAGGCACATAGTTGAGAAGTAAGTTTCAGAAACACAATTGAATTAAAGAGAATGATAGTCGAAGATTCTTGGGAAAGAGCCAGAAGTGTACAGCAAGATAGAGAAATCAAGGAGGGAGAAGGGAACATGAGCTAGAGCAGCAAGGCGATTGAGGGACATCCATTGGAAGGGCACCATGTTCCCCAGATGTCCCCAGTGGAACTCATAATTATCATCACCCTACTTTATTGCTTCCTTGGATGTCAGCTCATTAACTTATTAGATTCAATGCTTACTTTATTATTTTTTTCTAAGATGTAATACATCGTAGAAAGCTTTCCTTCCACCATTAGTTTGGAATAATTGTAAGTATTCAACCATCTAGAAAACTCACTTTTCCATGATCCAATCCATCTTGATATCTGCTAAGGTTTGGATGTTGAGTGTCCCACAGAGGTCCCAATGTTAGAGGCTTAGTCCCCAGTTTGGTGCTTTTGGGAGATGCTGTAACCTTTCAGAAGTGAGGCCTAGGGAGAAGTCTTTAGATAATTGGGGGTCCTCAAAAGGGCTTATTAAACCCTCGTCTCAAAGGGCTTGTCAGACCCTGGCATCTTCCTCTTTCACTTTCCAGCCACTCATATCTGCCATGTGCTCCTGCCATGCTGTGCTGTCCCCACCTCCACACCATGGACCTAAAAGCAATGGTTCACCTGCTCATAGACCAGAAATTCCCAAACTATGAGCCAAAATAAGCCTTTTCTTATAACAAGTTGATAACCTCTGGAATCTGTGACAGAAAGCAGACTAACACAGTAACCAATTTTATAATTTCACCTTTAACAATAGAAGTTCTCTTAACACAGTTTCAAGCCTGTGAATAAAGACATCTTTACCAGTACCTACACAAAAAATCTGTGTGGTTCCAACGAGCTAAGTTTTATGTTTACCAAGAGTTGTTAGGACTTATTTATGTCAGTACTATTGTAAGTATCTAATTGAGTTTTTAAACAATAGGACTGGACATGGTGGTGCATGCCTGTAATCCCAGTGGCTGGGAGGTTGAGGCAGAGGATCACAAGGCCAGCCTCAGGGAAGCGAGGTACTAAGCAATTCAGTGAGACCCTGTCTCTAAATAAAATACAAAATAGGGCTGGGATGTGGCCCAGTGGGCGAGTGCCCCTGAGTTCAATCCCTGGTGCCCCCCCCCCCACACACACACAGAAGAAAGAAAATATAGGTAAACTGATGAAAAATGTTTGCAAGAAAAAGTTCTCATGTGAACAAAATTAAATGCTTTGAAAAAATTAGACAAATTGTTATTCAAAAATTGCTCTTGGATTTTAAATATGGAAAGATTCTGCATTCAGTCTGTTTTCTTGGTGCTTTAAACTCTCACTTTATTTTAAGGAAACAAAACCAGGAAATTACACAAAAGGCAAAGGAATTTCCAATTCACAGTTTCAAGTTCAAAATGAAGGTTGGCCTTACATCCAAAAAACTGGTAAACTGCCATTTGAAGTCAAAGTATTTATATATATATACTATATATATATATATATATATATATATATATATATATATATATATATATAGTATATATATATATATATACACACACACACACACACACACACACACACACTTTAAGTCAAAGTATTTATATATATTTTAAATCAAAGTATTCAAAGCAAGCATGCATCATTCTGTGACCATCAAAATGAATGACCTTTTTCTTTTTATTTTCTCAGTTATTGGTCTGAATGGCTCAGAAGAAACATCTTCTACTACAAATATTTTTAAATTCTGGAAATAAATGCTCTCACCCCAGTTTTTATTCTACAACACACACACACACAATGATGTTGGTAAAGTTCATCATTGTTCATGCATTGTTCTGACTATTTAGTAAGGAACAAAGGTTCTGGTAATAAAATGTTTTCTTTGGTTTGTTGATAGTTCTGAAAGCACAGCTGCTTTTCTATGTTTTGCATAAGTGAGTTCCCATGTTAGCGATGGACTTCTGCCCCTTTGTCATTGAAGTCTGCTTATCTTGACCCTCTCATGGTGGAGGTGATGGCTTTCTTTTAGTTCTTGTGCCTTCTCTTGAAATGTCTGAGTTAGAAGGGAGGTATGCTTGCCTCACTGCTGCCCTATCTCCAGATAATCTCTCTCCCAACCAGGGTCTTGGCATCACTTGAAATTTGAAAGGACACTCTTGGCCTTGGATTGATTTCTAAACTTATAAGGCCCAGTGCAAATACTCTGAGCTAATTCCATTTTTGGTTTCATCCTATTCAGGCATGGAAAGATTTGAAATGGCTCTGCTCCTGCCATGATATTCGTTTTTGCCCCCATATATAAATGAGTGAATTAAAAACTTGGAGAAGAATGTAAATGGCTGTGGTGGGTGTTCTGAACCAATTTTCATTCACTCAGAAGTGGGATTAAATAAAGGCCTTGAAAATAAAATGCATTTCTGTTTTTCCCATGACACAGTACAAAAATATCTCAGACAGGAAGAACTGAAAATTGAGAGAAACCCATAGCCAATTAGGTACAAACCTATCCTCCATTAGTTAGAAGGCCGACCACCTAAGTATTAAAAATAAAACTACCAGGCAGTGGAATATCTCATGGATGGAACAACAATTAGATCATTTTTAACAGCCCCTGCCTATATATACATTTTTTTTCTGTAATAATCACTATTTTCTTGATTTGGTTATTTAGTTTTAATTTTTAAAATATATTTAACATATTACTCAAATTCCATTCACTATTTCATGAATGACATAAAATTAGCATTTGCCAACATTACCCCTCTATTTCACTAAAGTATAAATGCAAATAAAAACTTCATGATGTGTGAAATAAATTTCTGTAAAGGATGTCTCAGCCTACATTTTAATAGGAGTGAATGTAAAGCTGTTTGCTGTGCTTAAAAGTAGGAAGCAAGTCTTCCTGCCAAAAGTGGGCCTTCTCCAATACATTTTTTTTCCCAACGTGGATTTTTAAAATATATCTGTCCCATAACTGATAAACCTACGGCTGCCTCACTCAGCACTGCTATAGTTGTTTAGAACTTATTACAATTAATTGTGTGTGTGTGTGTGTGTGTGCAGCAGTAGTAATATTTTGACACTGTTTAAAATTATTAACATATGGTGGTAATAATAAAAATAAGACCAAATTTTAGTCTTTTTAAACAGCATTTCAGGGGCTGGGGTTGTAGCTCAGTGGTAGAGCGCTTGCCTAGCATGTGCGAGGCCCTGAGTTCGATCCTCAGCACCACATAAAAATAAGTAAATAAAATAAAGGCATTGTGTCCAACTACACATAAAAAATAAATATTAAAAAAAAACAGCTTTTTTCAGTCCTCTACAAACCTCGAACCCCTTATTGCCTGTACCTCAGGCAGAGTGCTCCAGTGGCTTTACCCTTGTATGTCACTGCCACCAGCCAGGGGTACAAACATAATTTGAGGCCACGCAAGGAAGCTGCATTTGAATCCAGACACAGAAATCAGCAGGAAGCTCACCTCCAGGGTATCAGGGAGAACTGATAATGCTGACTGAAATCTTTAAAACGATGTACAAACAAGTCCAGTACTTTCCAGGGATATCATGTTTAAAAACGAGATACCATGTTGCCATGAAGACAATGCTTGAGTTCATGTCCTGTGTTCCTTCACTTACAATCAGGGAAGGCAAGCATCTGAATTTAGGATCAGACCAAGAACCCATTCCAAAGGTTTCCTCTATCACTTTCAGAATGCATGAGTTTTCTCCTTTTTAGACAAACCTCCAACTAGCAAAGAACAAAGCTTTCTCATTTTCTTTCTTTCAGTTGATCTTTCTCTAAGACCCTTTATAAAGGAGAGAAATAAAGAAGCTTATTTCAGAATAAAAATTACTCCATATAAAAATAAAGAAATACACATAGAAACAGTAAACGCCAAGGTTTTTTGTTTTGTTTTTGTAATGCATTTTTCCCTTTAAGCTGAGCACAGGAGTTCATTAAATTACTCTCTATAGCATTTTAATGTCTTAATTGTTTAATAATAAAAAGATAACTGCTTATTGTAATAAATTGAAGCAGGGCAATTTTTTTTAAAGTCACCAAACCATTCAGGAAAAAAGTTAACACTTCATGAATATCTAGATAACTCTGTGTCTGTGTGTATATTAGTAAAAGAATGGAAGAATGCCCTAATAACACAATTTCACATAAATGGAATCATAATAAAGATGCTATTTATTTAAAATATTTACTTAAAATTTCTTCAGCTAAACGTAAGAAAAAGAGATTAAGTTAAAATGAAAGATTTTTTTTTCAACAAAGGATAGTATTTGCTACAGGTTTAAAGAAAAAGAGATACAAAAGATTCTACTATTTCAGAAGCTTTTATTATTTTAGTAAAAGTAAATCACATAGCAAATATCAATTGACTAAAGAATGAGTGTTTTAAAAAAAAAGTTGGTCTTATCCTTCCTTTCCATCTCCCCATTTTTGTTTTAGACCATTTCTCTGCTACCAAATTATAATACTTCCATAGAGCTCTAGTGTCATAATTTCCAAGTTTGTTCAATTTCAGTTCTATCTTTACATGGATTCCATGCTCACCAGCACTTCACTGTGGGTTTTCTTTTTCTGAGCTCTCTTAGTTTATTTATATTTTGCATGGCTCAATTTCATCATCGCATACTTTTTCAAGTGTGATTCAGTTCTTTTATCTTTGAAAAGAGATGCCATTGGTCATTACGTTCAAAGGATAATTTGCCTTAGTACAACATTTGGAGGTTTCACATTCTTTGGCAGACAACAAAATTTTTTTAATATAATATTGTTTTGAGAAGTCTCTGGCCAGCCCAATGTTTCTTCCTTGTAAATGACTTGCATTAGTCTATCTGGATGTGTGAATGACTCTGTCTTTATCCTTGAACTAAGATATACATGGCAACTTGATACATGTTGACCACTCTATAACCATTTTTCTTTGAACACCATTCGGCCACCTTTCTAGTGTCTTCTAAAAGTTTGCATTCTTCATTTGTTGGGTTGTGTCCTCTGAGTTCACCAGTTCTTCTTATGCATTTTATTTGTCTGCCTTCAATATTTACTCAATTTCTCTTAAGTGCTTTAATCTTACTTTCCTCTGCAAGCATGTAATTATTACAAGGCTGTTCTCTCAGAAATTAAGTTTTCTTTTCCTGGATATATCAGATCCAAGTGTTGGATCTATAACAATGTTGTTCTGTTCCTCTGTGTCTTTAGGTCTTCCATCTCTTTTCTTCCTGTTCTGTTTCAGCAGCTCATCTTCCAAATTCTTTTTTTAAAAAACATTTACTTATTAGTTTTAGGTGGACACAGTGTCTTTATTTTACATTCATGTGGTTTTGGGGATTGAACCCAGTGCCTCATGCATGCCAGGCGAGTACTCTACCACTGAGCCACACCCCAGCCATCTTCCAAATTCTTATTTGTTGAACATGTTCCAACTAAATTCCTTTATTAAATGAAGGTCTCTATTCCTTGA
The DNA here is from genome assembly GCF_964194105.1 of Spermophilus citellus. NCBI lineage: Eukaryota > Metazoa > Chordata > Mammalia > Rodentia > Sciuridae > Spermophilus > Spermophilus citellus. The sequence goes on along the minus strand of NC_138183.1, from coordinate 88,911,144 downwards.
ATTATGGTTTCTTCTAGATGGGGTCACTGTATTTTAAATGAGAATTCTTTCTCATTCATATTCTCTCTCTCTCTCTCTCTCTCTCTCTCTCACACACACACACACACACACACACACACACACATTGGGAACTGAACTCAGGAGAATTTTAATGCTTAGCGACATCCTCAGCTCTTTCTTTTCTTTTCTTTTTTAATTTTTTTTATTTTTTATTTTGAGACACTTCCTTGCTGAGTTGCTCAGCCTGGCCTGGAATTTGCCATCCACCTGCCTCAGCCTCCTAGGTAGTTTCTCTTTTTCAGAGAAGAGCATGGTGCATTTGCCCAGTGTTTGCTCTGATGTAATGTGAGTGAAATCTCACTCTCTTTTCATTTTATCAAAGACCAACTCTAGGCTAGAGTTGAAAATACAGTATTGTGTACAAGTTTCCATACCCTGAGGTCCCAGGAGTGGCTGTGAAGGTCCTAGAAGGGACTTTTTTTTTTTTTTTTTATAAAATCAAAGCAATCTAAATTGTCTAAAGGATCAGCTTTTTTTTTTTTTTTTTTTTTTGAAGGACCTGAGCTATTCTCTTTCATCCAAATTTGGTTTGATGTACCATTTCTAAATTTACTTCACTAGGGTGCGGATACATCCTATTCCCATATTCCAAGTTGGCTTGGAGCACTGGAACCTGAACTCTTCTCAGATAGAATCGGCCCTTATTCTTGACATCCTAGTTCATTGACTCATCTGCAACCATTCCAATTCTTCCAATACACACACACACACACACACACACACACACACACACACACACACAAATGGGAGCATAAAAGGCTACTTGTGATTGATAAGGACTGGTAACTAAAGATTAGAGGGTATGGTGGGCAAGGATGGAGGTTAGGACTTCACATAGGGCTTTCAAAGCACCTTCACACCTGTTTCTGCATCCTCAGAGTCTGCCATATAACAATTCCCCTGGACTTTCTACCCAGAACCTCAATCTGTTTTTTTTCTCTCTGAATTAAATATGAAAGCAACACTCTTCATAAGAATTCTTAATATTTTACTAAGTCACTTTCTTTTTACAGCACTATTTTCTGGGATGTGGACAGAATTAGTAACTGAACTGCTCAGAACCCATTTTCTTACTGTGCTGGGGTTCCCAAGGCCACCCCAAATGTTTGATAATTTGTTAAAAGGACTCATAGTACTTAGCATGTATTTGTATTCTTAACTAAGATTTATTAAAAAGAAAAAATACACAGCAAAATCAGCCAAGGGAAAGGTTCAAGTCAGAAGGAAACCATGAATGAGCTTCCAAGAATCCTCCCCTGGGTTGGTCACAGAGGCACATAGTACCTAAATGACTAACCACAAACCCTGAAATCCAGGCTCCTGAAAGGGAGGTAGATATTTAGCATAAACCACATTGCTTGTACAGGAAGCCAAGCTTATCATTTAGGGAAATTTTTTTGTTGGTATAGAAAAATTTTTACCAGTCCAGTTCCCAGATACTAACCAAGGACCAACCTTTAAAGACAGCACCCCTGGGCCTGCTAGGTCTTTCTGCACAGGTACTTTGGACACTACTTTTTAAAATTTGTCATGATATATACATGAACCTAGGTCCATATAACCTTTAATGTCCCTGCTATTTATTCTACTAAATTTTTCTATACTAGAATAATGGTAGGAAAATCAAGAAAATGTGCAAAGCCACAGCAAAGAGACTCTCCCACTTCACAACTGTCTTAATTATCTCCACAGACTTCTCCATGTTTATTTACTCACATTGTCTATGGGCAAAACAATCAAGAAGAAAACAAAAACAATATGTGTAAAGTTCATTTTCTAAGGTTTGGTAAAATAAATAAATAAATAAATAAATAAATAAATAAATAAAGTACATTTTCTAAGGGTTGGTAAAATAAATATTAGCCAATTTTGATGCTTTGTTCAAAAAAAAAATTTTTTTGTACCAGGGATTGAACCCAAGAATGCTTTGCCATTGAGCCATATCCCCAACCCTTTTTTATATTTTATTTAGAGACAGGGTCTCACTAATTTGCTTAGGGCCTTGCTAAATTGCTAAGACTGGCTTTAAACTCACAATCCTCCTGCCTCAGCCTCCTGAGCAGCTATAATTATAGGTGTGTGCCACCACACCTGGCTGCTTTGTTCAAATCTTAAAAATTTTAATTAACATGTGACATAAAATCTAAACTTACACATGAAATTTCTGTTTATTCAGATACACAGTAATATGTACCAATATAACCTTGATGGTTTCTTCATATGTTTACTACATTTTTATTAGTTGAAAAGCTAAGATTTGTATCCAAGAGGACACACAAAAAGAGCTGATTATTTCCTTTTTTAAAATCTGGAAGAGATATACTCTATTTCAATACTTCCTACTTGCTTAAGTGACTGAAAATATTTACATACCATTTTCTTATCCACAAAATAATCCAAGATGTACTTATGGTAAAAAGTTCCTCTCAGTAAGTCATTGTCTACACATTTTAACAGAATTTTAACCTCAAAATTATTGTGATACTTCTACACTTCAAACTGATGTGATATGGGGAAAGATTATTAAACCTTCCAGGAAGGCAGAAAGAGCAAATATTTAATTTATGACATCTAAATATAAGAACTGAAACACACTTGAATGAAGCAAATCATGTGTGCCAATATCTGCATGTGTATACATCAGCAAAAATGTACTTATATGCACACACATTTCACCAATTATCTCAACTTATTCCCTTAGCAGCATTTCACTAACCCCAAACAAAACTTCAATAATGAGGAACTAGATGTGGTCTCCCTACCACACTCCCACATCTCTGTCTTCTTAAACCATTTCACAATCAGGTCTCCAGAATGTTCTGTTTGCTCTAGAGTAAGCCAAAGGTTATTGGGCCAGAGATACAAAGAGAGAGCCAAAGGTAAAAGGCTGAATAACTGACTCTTACCGGAGAAAGGAAATGTTGCCCAGCTTGAATTTCCTCCTCCTTTTCCTGCAAATTGAAATTCTTGCCCTAAACAAGCTGTTTCCAAACACATGTGAAATGGACAAAAGAGAAGAGGAAATGAAGTATCATGGGATCTGCTGTAGGCAAGTAATGAGACCCACAAAGGTTTCCAGGACCCAGACAGTGATCACCCCGCTACACTATATTTGCTCTCATTGTAACACATTTTCTCCTAACTAGTTGAGATAAAATTAATAGAACTGAAATGGTCAGCTCTCTATTTTCCTTTGCCCTCCATTTTCTTCTTTCTCTTTTTACTTTTTTTTTTTAAGCTTGGAGAGTAATAGAAAAGGAGGTTGCTTTGGTTACCATTAAATCAATCTCACCTCATATCCTTTCACAAGTATAAAATTAATTCAGAGTGATTCTGATTATAGCAACTGTACCCCAGCCCTGATCAAACATAATTACAATTTGATGCCAGGTCCCTGTCATTGTTGCATCTAGGTAATAGAGCCTGTATTTCAGCCAGCAGTGCCTTGTTAATGAATAGGAGCAATGAGAGGCCTACACATTGTCTCCAGTGACCTCTTCTGCATCATAGAAGCGAACTGCATTGATCAACACACTAAGATGGGTTATTATCCATTATTCTGTTTTACAATTAGCGAGCACCTGGCACATTGGCAGTCAGAAGCTCTTTGCTTTCCATTTGTATCCGTGTGAACCCCCAACTCTGACACAATATAGCACACCAATTTCCCTTCATTAAAGGAAGGAAATTATAAGGAAAGAGCTGGGGGAGGCTTAGGAAGGTGCTGTTGCTGTTTCTAAGTTGCCTTGCAGTTTATAAGGCACAGATATTGGCAGAAATTCTACAAATGTTAGATATAGCTTTGAGAGAGCTGCTCTTTTAAATATTATCTTTTTATTTTAAGATGCAGAAGCCAAGGAGCTCCCCACAGCTTGTGGGGTCTGATATACTTCAATATGAACAAAGAGGACCGACAGAGAACAAAGAAATGGCACACGATCATCTCCAAAGCTGCAGAAAAGGAAAACTGGTTGCACTTTGCTAAGTCCTGGCTATGGACTTTCTTTTAACCTTATTCTCTTCTGACTTCACAAAAACTTTATTTCCACCATTCAACCCACTTTAAGGAAAGGAGCTATTTGATTTTGGTGGCAAATACATTTTGGAGATAGATAGAAAGATAGATAGATAGATAGATAGATAGATAGATAGATAGATAGATAGATAGATAGATGTCTTTCCACAAATCAGTTTATTTGTGATCATTCTTTTGTAGAGGAAACTGTCCAGTAAAGATTTTTATTTCCTCAACAATTAATAGGCACATTTTTGGCCTCCATGAAAAAAGGAATTATATTTCTTGGGTGGCACTAGGCATTTTCTACTTGATAACAACTTCAGAAGTTGGGGATGGAACTGAAGAAATAAGAAAGAAGAATCACAGGTTAACAAGGGCACAAGGCCACACAGACTTAATGTATGATTTTGCAGTCTGGAACCTCTAAATTCAGCTTATCTTGGGGTTCTCAGCAGTCTCTGGAAAATTTGGCTTTCCACCCAAACTCACCAAAGAACAAAATGAAATCAGAAGGGCAATTTGGATTAACTTCTGAAGATGGAACTTAATATACCATCTTATATTAGATATTAAGTTCACAGGTTCCAGTTAGAAACACCCATAGTTTAAAGGTGGTTTGACCAGTGTTTGCAAAGACCAGGCTTTGAACTCTGTGGCTAGTTTAAAAACGGCAGCCCTGCCACCATAGAGGTCCCTCTCCAGCAAATGCTCACATCTCTTCCAAGAACCTAAGAAACAAAAGAAAAACAGATAGTTTTGTCTTCCAAGAAATGTTTATGGTAATTCAATTCTACAATTATAAGAATAAAAGAAGACAAATTCTCACCAAAGCTCAAACTGGGCCACGCACAGTGGTGTACACATCTGTAATTCTAGCCACTCAGGAGACTGAAGCAGGAAGATCACAAGTTTAAGGCCAGTCTTGGCAACTTAGCAAGACCCTGTCTCAAAAAAAAAAAAAAAAAAAAAAAAAAAACAGGGGTGGGGGAATGACCTAGGAACATAGCTCAGTAGTAGGGTACTCCTGGATTCAATCTCTAGTACTGCAAAAAAAAAAAGGTTGGGGGGCTGGTTTCCTACATTTAATAATGTAGGAAGATGCTAGATGAAAGAAATCAGGATGAAAAATTGTGCATGCATGGTGTGTGTGTGTGTGTGTGTGTGTGTGTGTTGTGTGTATGAAAACAACAGCAATGAAATATATCAATGATTGAGTACAAAATTATGAGAAATATCTATCTTCTATGTGTTACTTTTTATTTTCTGAATTTGAAACAATGAGCAAGTATTATTCTCATAATCTAAAAATAAAATTAAAAAAATAAAGTCATAAATCTCTGCCTCTAGTCATAAATATACCCACATCATTCCACACATAGCTGCTGCCTCATCTTCTGCTCTTTTCAGACCCAATTAAGGAAATCTAGCATGAGACAGTTGTCATTTATGTCAACACTATGTTGTCCCTGTTGAAATTTAAATCTGCTTCCTTCATGTTCTCAGAGACCAGCTGTTTGCTTACTTCCTGAAAGTGTTGTTCCTAATGCTATCCATGCTAGCTATGGTCTATTTATGTCCAAAGATCTCCTGGAAAGGAAATGTGTGAACTATCATTGACATGGAAATTCTTGGGGAGGGGGTTAGTGATTGTGATCAACTAAAAGGAAATGAGTCCTGGTCTCTGGAAGAGAGTGGCTGTTAGGGCTAAGGAAAGCATTTTCCATATGAAGGTCCATTCAGTAGACTTTGGAAGTGATGAATCAATGAGTAACATTTAGCCAGGCACTTGGCACATGCTGTAATCACAGCTACTCAGGAGATGGAGGTAAGAGGCACGCAAGCTCGAGATCAGCCTCAGCAATTTACCAAGACCCTGTGGCAAAATAAAAAATAAAAGGGGAGGGGAAGGGTAACTCAGTGGTAGTGGCAAGGCCCTGGGTTCAATCTCCAGTACCAAACAAGAAGAAAAGAAAGAAAGAAAGAAAAATGAGTAACATTTAAAACATTTACTAAAATTTCTCAACAAGCCCAAATTGTATGACAATCCTTTAAATCTTATGAAACAATTTTAAAAGAATGCTTCTTAAAAAATTTTAATGGATAAGGCCTAACTTTTCTTATAGGGAATATACAATAAAAGCTATTAGTGTGAGTGAGGTATCTCTTTCATTTCTTTCCATTGCTCAGGACCCCCTCAACTCAAGATGGGTGGATCCTAAAATAATCTCCATGATGCCAATCCTGGAGCCCTGATTTTGGTTGTTCTGCTCTAAAGCTTTAACAGAAAGTTATTGAATTTGAAAAACAAATTTACTTTCTGTAAAATGAACCTAAAAGCCAATATTCCAAAGCATGAGGGAATTCAAAGAGCCTATCTGTATTCCCAGTAGCCAGCCGTCCACTTCTCATTCAACATCTATCTCAATACCACTGAGAATCTGGTCTTATTTTTCTGGGGATATCAGTTGTCATTCCATTGTTCAGGACATAGGAGGCACCTAGTAAATGTTTATCCAAGGATAGAAAAACTGATTGTCATTTCCTTTGATGATTATAGTAAGCATCTTATATACTTCCCATCTATATTTTGCAAATAGAGTTAGTTTAATCTTTTCATCTTTGTATCCATTAAACATTCAGTAACAACAAACATAATGTTGGGCAAATCTTTGGAGGCAGACCCTAGAGGTGAAAGAATAAACAAAAGAGGCATAGTTCCTGTTTTCATAGAGCTTACACTATAGTGGAAAATAATGGAGCAACTACTTTCATAATTAGTTTTTAAAATATTCGTTTGAATATAGATAAGTAATATGAAGAAAATAAAAGTGGGTTATATGATACAGCAAGGGAAATCATAGATGGTCAGGGAGGATCTCTGAGGAGACAACATTTGAACTAAGGCTTCAATGATGAGGTTTAGAAAATGCTAATCCATATAGCTTCTCTAGATTTGCAATATTTTTTAATTGGAGAAGACGTACTTATATTTAATGCACACATCTTAAGTTTATAATTTAATGAGTTTTGCTAAATTTATGCACCTGTATAATCACCACTGTCAAGATTTAGAACATTTCCATTATTCCAGAAACTTCTCCTTCTTCCAGCATTATTGAGGTTTACTTAAATAAAAATTATGGTCCTCAGAATTCACAGGGGGTTGGTTCCAGGAGCCCCCTAAGATACAAAAATCGATGGGTGCTCACATCTTCTATATAAAATAGGGTAGCATTTGCATAGAAGTCATGCATATCCTCTTGTATAATTTAAATAATTTGTAGATAATTTGTAACATCTAACACAATATATATGCTATGTAATTGGTTGCTATACTGGACTGTTTGGCAAATAATGGCCTATAAAATCTGTTCAATACAGACAAAAAAATAATGTTCAACACAGACAAAAAATTTTTTCCAAATAGTTTTGATCTGCAGTTGGTTGAATCCATGTATACAGAGAGTCAAGTGTATTGTTAAGGTGTATAACGGGATGGATGCTTTGATTACCCAGAAGTTTCTTGTGTCTACTCCCCAATCATTCCACCCCTCTTCAGAGGCATGATTTTTGTCATCACAGTTTCATTTTGCCTTGTCTTCAATTTCATGGAAGTAGAATCACATAATATGAGCTCTCTATGTCTACCTTCTTTCATGAATATAATTATTTGGGTCTCTCCGTGTTGTACTTATCAGTTGTTTGCTGAGAAGGATTGTATAACTACAATTTGTTAACCTAATCTCATGTTGACAGACTTTTTTTTAGCTTTCTTCAAGTTTTAACTATATGAATACAATTGCTACAAATATTCTTATTCAAATTGTTATGGTTTGAATCTAGGAATGTCCCTGAAAAGCTCATGTGTTAGGCAATGCAGTAATGTTCAGAGGTGAAAAGATTGGATTATGAAAGTTGTTACCTCATCAAGCAGAATAATCCATTTGATGGGTTAGTAATTTGAATGGACTACTGGGTGGACATGGTTGGAAGAGGGAGGTCACTGGGGTGTGGCTGTGGACAATATCTATCCCTGGCCTCTTTCTCCCCACCCCCACAACCTGCGCCAGCTGCCACACACTGAGAAGCTTTCCTCCACCACACGCTTCTGCCATGATGTTCTGTCTCCCCACTGGCCCGTCGAAGTGGAGACAGCCAACCATGGACTGAAATCTCTGAAACCACAAGCTCAAAATAAACTTTTCCTATTCTAAGTTCTTCTTGTCGGTTATTTTGGTCACAGACACGCTAACATAACACACGCAGAAATATTCTTTTTTGGTACTGAGGATTGAACCCAGAGGCACTCAACAACTGAGCAACATCCCCAGCTCTTTTTATTTTTTATTTTGAGACAGGGTCTCACAAAGTTGCTTAGGGCCTTGCTAATTGCTGAGGCTGGTTTTGAACTTGAGATCATCCTTCCTCAGCTTTGAGAGCCGCTAGATTAAAGGCACGTGCCCTTGTACCCGGCCTTATATTCTCTTGTTATATATAATATAATTTCATTTCTCTTAGGTAAATAGCTAGGAGTAGAATTTCTGAGTCAGGATGGGTATGTGTTTAACTTCTTAAGAAACACATGAAAAGTTTTTCAAAGTTATTAATACCACACACTATTTCCACCTGCAAATTAGGAGAACCCCAATTGTTCTACATACTTGTCAACATTTGTACTATTAAACTTTAATTCTAGTAATGCTTGTAATTATATGGCTTCTGACTGGAGTTATTTTGGGAGGGCGGAGCATTGGACTGAACCCAGGGGCAATTTACCACTGAGCTACATCCCCAGACCTGTTAATTTTTATAAAGTGGCCCTGACCTTGAAATCCTCCTTCCTAAGCCTCCTGAGTTGCTCAGATTACAGGTGTGTGCTACTGCACTCAGACTTGCTGTGATTTTAATTGCTATTTCTTGATGATTGATGATATTAAACACCTGTACAGTCCTTAATGGCCATTCTTGTAAGTTCTTTTATGAAGTGTCCAAATTTTTTGCCCATTTTTACTGCACAGTTTTAAATTTGTTCTGAATTTATAGGAATTATTTATATATCTAGATACAAGTCCTTTCTCAAATATATTTCCCCCATGCTCACCATCTGTGCTTGCCTTTCATTTTATTAATAATAATTTTGGTAAGAAGAATTTTTAAATTTTTGATGATATCAAATAAATCAATGTTTTTATTTTCTTTGATGATTTGTGCCTTTTCTAAAAAAATGTTTTCCTACCCAAGTTTGAGAAGACTTTATATATAAATATATATTATCATACATAATTATTTATTTATTTTATTTATTTGCATAAACTTTATGGCTGTAGCTTTTACATTTAGCTTATAATCCAACTTGAATTAATTTTTATGCATGGTGTGAGATTAGGATTGAGACTCATTTTTTTCCTTACATTTATCCTGTTGTTCTGATACCATGTGTTGCGAAAATTATTCTTTCTCTACTGAACTATCCTTGGTACCTTTGTAAAACTCAATTATCCACATCTGGATGTATCTGTTTCTAAACTTCCTGTTCTGTTCCATTGGTTCATATATGTATTTTTATAATACCATAATTAATTAATTACAAGGTTAGAATAGATTCTGAAATTAAGTAATGTAGGTTTTTCAAATTTTTTGAGATTGTTTTAAATATTCTAGGTCTTTGAATTTCCACATAAATTTTAGAACATCACTTCTACTATACTGTATTGATCAAAGCAGACATTGAGCCAAAAAAAAAAAAAAAATCCACAGCTTAACAAAGGGGTGGCATGAACCTACAAGGAGGGAAAGAATTGATGGCAACTACTTTTGAGACATTATACCACCTAACCATAATAATTAGCAGCCTGCTAAATACAAAATACACTTACCTACTTCCAAGATCTCCAAAACTCTCCTCTTATTACAGCATCAATTCAAAGTCCATGACCTCATTGCTTGAACTCAAGATGGAACTCCTCAGGTTCAGCTCCTGGTAATGGTTTCTTCTGATCAGTACTGTGATCTGTATCACAGGTTATCAACATTCTTCCCAAATTCCCAACAAACAATGTCAATGCAAGGATAAGATAACCACATTAGTCACTAATGTTCAGAAACAAGGGAAATGAGAGACCTGTCACCATATGTCCTCCTACCATTTCACATCACATACTGGCCCCAAATGCTTATGGAAAGCCCCTAAAGAAGAGCTTTATAATGGATATGCCTAAGTGTGGACCACAAATGGGTAACAGTATGCTGCTGGCCACATTGGACTTGGAGAAAACTGGTCTAGAGCTCTTCACAGGGCAGCCGCAGGGAAGTGGGTTCTGGTGGAGTAAGCACAGTGAGGGATATAAGACACCCAAACGCCATGATGCGATGAGAGAGACCAAGGAGTTACCTTCCCACCTGGCTGTCTGCCTCAGTAACCCACACAGCAATCCTCTGTCCCCAGGATCAAGGACCATTGCAACTGCTGGGGAAGGGGCAGGACACATACACAATAGGTCTAGGAAGACTGAGCTGAGACTGCTAGAAAACCAGCTTCCAATGTGGCCCCCAATCCTTGTCTTCACATCTGTCCTGTACATTCTTTCCATTTGTGCCTACTGTGCCCTCTTAGTGGTGTCCAACACTAAAAAATCTTCATTATCTTGAAACTGGTGCCATGAAAATTTTCTACTGGGCTTGAAATTCACTCATATTAGCAAAAGAAAATCCAAGACAATGAAAGCGAAGAATGTGCCATAGGATTCTTTAAGTAGAATTTTAAGCATTATAAACTTCAGAATTATTTAAACATTAAAACATTAGGTTAAAATAGATTAAACAGTTTTAATTCCTGACTTGAACTTACAAAGCATTAAAGATAAGAACCAATATTTTGAAAAGATTGCCATTTAAGAAATCCTGATAAGGACTTAATCACAGACATTTTAAATTTATAAATCAATAATACAAGTTATTGAAAACAAAGTTATGTTCTTATTTGGTAATAAAATGGAATGAAGTACTGATACAAGATATAACATGTATGACCTTCAAAATTAGTAAGCTAGGGCTGGGGCTGTAGCTCAGTGGCAGAGCACTTGCCTAACATGTGTGAGGCATTGGGTTCAATCCTTAGCACCACATAAAAATAAACAAAATAAAGGCATTCTATCTATTTACAACTACAAAAAATTAAGTTAAGCTAAGTAAAATAAGCCATCACAAAAGACCATGTATTATATAATGTTATTTATATAAAATATCCAGAATAGGCAAATCTTGAGAGAAAGAAAGTAGATTAGTTCCTTGGGATTGGGAGGTAGAGAGAAAGGGCATAATTACTATTGGAAGCAAGGTTTCTTTGTGGGGTGATGAAATAGTCTAAAATTTATTGTGTTGATGGATACATAACTATGTGAATACACAAAAACCATTGAATTGTATAATTTAAATGGTCAAATTGCATGCTATATGTATTAGTTTTCTGTGACTGCTGTAACAATTTACCTAAACTTTAAATCTTAAAACAGCAAAAATGTATTCTCTCAGTTCTGGGCCAGAAGTCGAAAGTTGGTGTCCCTTGGCTGAAATCAAGGTGTTGACATGGCTATATTCCCTCTGGAAGATGTAAGAAGAATCCATTCCTTACCCCTTCCAACCTGTAGTGGCTACTGGCATTCCTTGGCTTATGGCTACATCAGTCTATCCAGCCAATACCTTCAAATCTCTCTCTGCTACATCCTTACATTACCTTCAGCATGTCAATTCTCCCTCTGTCTCTCTTTTGTAAGGGTAGGATGACTGTAGAGTTCACTCTGATAACCCAGGATAATCTCCCCACCTCCCAATTCTTAAATTCATTACATTTGTAAATACCATATTTACATGTAGAATAAAATTCACAGGTTCCAGGGATCAAAACCTAGGTATCTTAGGAGTTGAGACCATTTTTCAACCTATCACAGCATGTGCGTTATAGCTCAATAAAGCTATAGCTTTATATATTTAAAAAAAAATTTTTCAGTTGTAGATGGACACAATATCTTTATTTATTTATTTTTATGTGGTGCTAAGGATCGAACTCAGTGCCTCACATGTGCAAGGCAAGCGCTCTACCACTGAGCTACAGCTTGGGCAGGATATAATTTATAAAGAAATAAAACTTAGTATACACAAAAATCTTTTATTCATGTTATAGATTTTAAAAGACTTAAAAGACAGCAATCAATTACAAACCTTGTTTTTATAAATTTTGTTTTGATCTTGATTTAATAAAAGACATTTTGATTCAATAAAAGACATTTTGAGACAAATTAACAAAAACTAAACATGAACTGTATATTAAATAATGCTGAAAATTTATTTTTAATTTATTTGAGGTAATGGTGGTATTAAAGTTATTTTTTAAGCTCTGTTAGCGATTTATATATAAGTGTTTTCAGATGAAATAAAATGATGTCTGGGATGTGCTTTTAGAGATTCTAGCAAAAAAAGGGAATAGAGTACATGAAATCTGAAAGTAAAATAGGTTGATAACTATTTTTTCTAGGTATGTGGGGGAGGAGACTTGGTCATTGCATTAGTCTCTTTATTTGCATATATTTGAAATTTTTCCATAATAAGTGTGTTTATGGAAACAAGCTCAATTTTTTCATTTAAAATTCTGAACATTTTTATTTGGAGGCTTTAAACAAATACAATAATATCTTTTCTAATATTTTAAAACACACTTTTTAATCACAATTTTAACATTTAAAAAGCTATATCTAATTTTTAAAATAAGCTTCATAGAAATGCACTCAAATTCCCTCTGGTTTTACCCCAAATGCTCTTCAAATAATGTAATTTTCTGTGTGCCATGATGTAAAAAGGTTGGGAAGCATTGCCCTAGAGGAATTGATTTTTTTTTTTTTTTTTTTTTTTTTTTTTTTTTGCAAAGAGCGGATAAATACAGGCTTTCAAAATCCTCCATTTCCAAAAGTACTCAAGGCTCTCTCTCTCTTCAGCATCTTTTTAAAGCGCTTTCAGAAAATGAAATGCTTAAGATTGAAACAGCCCTGCAGCTGCAGCATGCGTCTCAAATGCCCCACTATTTTGAAAGATTCGCACACATGCTCTTTGCTGTTTTTTGTTGTTGTTGTTTTGTTTTCCAAAGGAAAGACTAAATCCACCCCAGTGTTTTCATAAACTGAAAATGAAAGGCTTGAGGACCGCCATGGAGCTGGACAGAAGAAGACATTTGGCAGAGCAGGCCTCTGCAGGGTTTTTGTCCACCCTACCCCCACCCCACCCCTAGACAATGAGCATCCTGCTATGGCACAACCATCAAAGAGAATTTGAGAGGAAAAGCACTGGTCCAAGCACGGTTGCCCGCCTGGGGTGCAAGGTGCTGGGTGTGCAGAGTGGGGAGGTGAGATGACTCTTGTCTGCAACTCCTTTGAGGTTACTAAGCTTGTGGGAACTATGGCAGGTGGGGGCACCTCTCCTCTCCAAATCCCCCAGGCCCACCCACAACTATGCTGCACCAGGCTCTTCCCCTGCATGTTTGAGTCTTTGCTTAAGGTTGGCTATTTGGTTTTTTGTTTTGTTTTGTTTTTGTTTTTGTTTTAAGATAGGAGAGAGAGAGAAAGAGAGAGAATTTTTTAATATTTATTTTTCAGTTTTCATTGGACCCAACATCTTTATTTTTATGTGGTGTTGAGGATCGAACCCAGCGCCCCACACATGCCAGGCGAGCTTGAGCCACATCCCCAGCCCGGCTATTTGGTTTTTGATTTAAACCTGAAATACACAAAATAAGAAAAAAAAACCCTTAAAAGAGAACAAAAAGTATCTACGGAATATGATTTCTCAAGTTTCCCAGCCTAACTCTCCCATAGAGGCAGACAGGGCTATCAGTCTCTTTTGCATCCCTTCCAGAGATTTCTAGGCCTATATACACACATGAAGTAGGAGAGAAGAAATAAGAAGTAGAAAGGAGACATAAAGAAAGAAAAAAGAAATAAGATTTTAATTCATAAGTTCCACATACTTTTCCAGGTCTGTCACTCCTAAATTCCTGGGAAATATGTAAATGTACCTGAGTGTAGTTAATTAATCCCCAATAAATAAAAGAGAGATATGATATTTTAAGAAATTTAGGGAACTTCCTAGTGCTACCTACTGTTCAGATAATGAGGACCATGTCAGCCTGAGGATCTGGATATTGATCAGACCACAGAAACCATCCTGAGATTGCCAGACTGATGTTCCTACATACCTTCCCATACCCACCCTTCACCAAGTTTCCTTTAAAAGAGCCAGAAATTCTAAAAACACATCTCTCTCTTTCTCTTTATTTCTCTCTCTCTCTCCCTGTCTCCCTCCCTCCCTCCCCATCACCCATATTCTCCCTTGAATGTGTTATCTACTTTCCTAAATAAACCTCTGTCTTTGTCTTTGACTGACCTGTACTGAAATTCTTTTATAAACCAAGAACCCCTCTGGTTCTGAGTGGAGTTTTTCCTTCTCTCCAGGAACTCCTCAGATCCTTTTTCAGAGACACCTCATCTCCTGTGACATACAGATGTGTTCAAGTAATCACACACATATCTGTCCCTCCTTCCAAATGCTCACTATACACTCTGTCCTTACTATCTCATGGTTGTTATCTTGCAATTTTACCCTTAACTTTGTGTTTTGGATATTGCATTATGTCATTTCAATATAGAGAGTTCTGCCTTGAGTTGTCTTTTGTTTATTAAATTTTTTAAGCTACACATTTCCCAGTTTGATTTACGATAATGTAAGTAATTCCATATTAGTGTGCATTTGAGTTATCTCCAGCGGGACTGTGCAATTCCAAACAAAGCTGCAATGAATTGTGCATATCCTCCAAACGTTTATGCAAGACTACTCTAGTCTCCTTTCAAAGAAAGACATATGCAACATGTTGACATAAAAAGAGAAAGCAGGGGCTGGGGTTATGGCTCAGCGGTAGAGCGCTGGCCTCCCACGTGTGAGGCCCTGGGTTTGATCCTCAGCACCACATAAAAATAAATAAATAAAATAAAAGTATTTTTTTAAAAAGAGAGAGAGAGAGAGAAAGCAGCAACAAAACATCCTCTCCCAAATACAAAGTCACAGTTAGAATCTGTTAATAGAAGTTGTTGCTCTCCTGACAAATCAAAACACATCAGTAAGGATTCTGACTACAGAATTGGCTCCCTGAAAATTTCTACTCCCATCTCAACAGATGGCTTTGTAGACAAACGACTGAGGCTCCAGGTTATAAGGATTTCTATCAAGGATATGTTTTCCTTTGACCTCTGACCCAGAGTCAGTCTATAGAATGCCCAGCTCCATTGTCTTTGTAGTACTTCCTCCCTCAGCAAACACCAACGCCTTGCCTCCTTTCCAGCAGACATTTCTCTCAGTCAGCTACTCCAACACCAGCCTAGCAACTTGCAAGCAAAGACATTTTGACAATAGAAACCAAACTGCCACAGGACAAAACAACAGGAAAAGAAAAACAAAAGATGGTTATGTCCTTTTTTTAAATCACCTTTACCCAATATTCAACCAAGTAAAAAAGCAGCCCAAGTTTCTCTGCACAACAGCCAGATAAGTTCATCTAATGATAAAACTCCTTCAGGGGCAAATGGAAACATCTCTTGGGCAGGTTTGAGAGAAAATGGGCTTACATTAGTAAAACATTAAGGTGATGTACTCTTGAAGGAATATAAAATGAGCTTTGAACTAGGGCAATACACCATCCACAGAGCTGGCCTTTGGAAAGTGTGCTTTATATGAAAATTGATGTATCTGAAGTCTTTAAAAACAGTTTATCCTATCAAGCAGATTAAAAATACCCGTAAGAGGTCCTGTCTATTAATTTGGGCCACCAGATACCTTTCCTGCCCATTTTACATTAAGTAACTCATTTTTCAAATCAGAAAGTGTCTTCAGTTTTATTTTAACTTTTCCATATGACAGAAATCTTCAAAATCCTCTTTAGACTACATTTTACTAGTTTGGGGACATTTTTGTATGAAAAGTAAGAAAGGCCATTCCTCTATAGCCGTAATTTCCATATTCTCGAATTCTACCAATCACAAACAGAAAAGGCGGGGGAGATCAAGTCTATACTGAACATTTACAGACTTTTTTTTTCTTGCCAATTATTCTCTAAACAACTACAAAAATATTTACATCTATTAAGTATTATAAGTAAACTAGAGATGATTTAAAGCATGTGGCAGGATATTCATAGGATATAGGCAAATACTACATCATTTCATAGAAATGACTTGGGCATACTTGGATTTAGGTGTCCTTAGGGGTCCTGTAACCAATTTCTCATGGATTCCATGGGACAATCATACCTATTGCATTTATGTTGTTACCGCTGTTGACCGGTGACGAATCCTTGCTTCCCTAATGTTGAAGTATAACACAAGAGAAGCACACCAAGGCAAGGTCAGAGCGGAAAATTAGAAGTTTATTAAAGGACAGCAGAAAAGACTTCTTCCGGAGGAAGAAGGGGACCCAAGAGATGGAATCCGTGAAGTGCGGTTGTTTCCCATTTTTATAGTTCTTTCAGTGATGGAATGTAAGTGGGAAGGCCCCAGGGGTGGGACACAGGTGGGCCAAAGAAGTAATCTGGGCAGGAAGGACTTCATTAATACTTCCTTGGGATGGGCTATCTTCAAATCTGCTGGGGCTGTTCATTAACATTTCTTTGGGATGGGCTATCTTCAAATCTGTTGGGGGCTGTTTCCAGGACTTCATTAATATTTTAAGAGTTGCTCAACTTTTCCAGGAATTCATTCTCATGGCCTCCATTTAGACCCGATTTACCTAACTACACTGACTACCTAACTTTAAATCTGGCTTCAGTGTGACTAACCAAGAGAATAATCAAGGCACAGAGGCCAACCCAACTGCTTTCCTAAAGGTTATTCAGGACCAGGGCTTTGTTATTAGACAGTGGTATCAGACTGGATGTACTTTCTCCAGATTGCTTGTGGTTTAATTCATAAGAAGAGATTCACTGAGCTCCAGGAGTTCAACTATGTGGATTGATGTCATATCCTCTGCACGCAGTAGCACTGTCCTCCCACTGGGGTTCATACCAGCTCACTTGGGAGAGAAGAAACCAGCAGAGGGAAGGTGCTCAAGGACCTCAGAGACCCTGGGGCCCACATTTGTCAGAATTCCGAAATGGCAAAGCAAGCCTAGATCTGCCAGGCTCTTTAGAATTATAGCATCTCAGAGCTGGCAAGAAATTTGTAGGTCACTGACCCCACCCCCAGCCATGCTCTGGAGCCCAGTAAGGGCCTTGCCGCTGGCTAAAAGCACAACTTGGGCTAAAACTCAGGTATCTTGAACCCGAAGTTGGTAATCTGTCACTTACAGCTGCACTTCAGAAGCTTTAATGTGTGTTTTAATTAGTTTTTGCTTTGCTGTGACCAAGATACCTGACAAGAACAACAAAGAGAAGAAAAAGTTTATTTGGGGCCCACAGTTTCAGAAATCTCAGTCCATAGATGAGGGACTCCACTTCTCTGGACCCAAAGGGAGGCAGCACATCTTGGGAGAAGGGTCTAACAGAGGAAAGCTGTTCAGTTCAAGGCAGGGTCAGGAAGCAGAGCCAGGGAGGAAGAAAGATGAACCCTTCCAGCATACACCCCCAGTGACCAAGTCAGCTACACCTGCCTACAGTTACCACTCAGTCAGTCCATTCAAACTAGATGGCCTGACTACATTACAGCTCTTATAATCTAATAATTTTACCCCTGCTGAATATTCCCACATTAACAGAGCTTTTGGGGACACCTCACATCTAAACCATAATAATATGTATAATGAATTACTCTGGGGAGCTAGTGAAATGTAATTCTGAATCAGAAAGTCTGGGAAATTTTTCACTTCCCTATAATGCCAATGTTGCTGGTTGAGGATTAATTCTCTGAAAAGCATGTTCTTAAATTGTCATTTGCAACAGTCCTCAAATACAGAAAACAGGGTCTCCTGTACTGCCTGGGATCTCATGAAACAGTCCTTTTCTTGACTTCTTTTTCATCAAATTTATCTCAAATAATTAAATCTCAGTTTCTCTTTCTTCTCCATTGGAGACTTCCCCAAATTACTGTCTAGTCACTTAGTGAGAAAAGAAAAGAAAACCATAAAACAAATTGATTGTGTCCATTTCTTGTTGCTGTAACTGAATGACACCGATTGGGTGATTTATTAAAAAAAGAGAGAGAGAGAGAGAGAGAGAGAGAGAGAGAGAGAGAGGTTTATTTAGTTCACAATTCTGGAGGATGGGAAACCCAAAAGCAGATATCAGCATCTGGGCAGGGCCTTTTTGGTACACCATAACATGGCAGAGGGCATCACATGGCAAGCCAGAGCAAGAATGCTAGCTTGGTCTCTCTTCCTCTTCTTATAGAGTTAATGCTAATGCTATCATGGGACACCACCACAAGACCTCATCTAATCCTAACAACCTCCCAAAGTCCTTACTCCAAATACTATTAGCATATGAATTGGGGGGTTACGTTTCCAACACATGAACTTTTGGTGGACACAGTCAAACAATAGCACCAACATTCCCAACGTTCTTATTAGGTGAATTTTAGCTAAAGCAGCAGTTCTGAAAGTGTGGTTTCCCCAGACAAAAAGCATCAGCATTGCCTGGAATCTTGTTAGAAATACAAATTCAAAAGTTCTAGGAGCAGTGCCCAGATGTCTGTGTTTTAACAAGCCCTCCAGGTGATTCTGATGCAGGCTCAAGTTTGAGAATCACTAAGGTTAAGACTCAACGCCAGGAGCATCCTATCAGTAATTACAGTCCTATATCAACAGATGGCATTTCATCCAGAAAAAAAAATGTATACAAAACAATCATTTTCTAGCCCCAAGACATGGCCTGTTTGTTGGAGCAATAAATGATATATAAGCATAACCTAAACCAATGTCTCTACTTGGTTTTGTGGTGTCTCCCAGCATTGAACTCAAAGAGAAGATTCTCAAAGAATCCCAAAGACACTCGGATTTTCTCCCTCAAGCAGAAAACTCCTCCAGCTTTCCTGACCTTCAGGAAGAATCACCATAGTGCTCCTGGATTCACATATGCAATTATTTTCCTCTCTGCCTCTCGTTCCTGCATAGAATGAAATGATTTGTGTATCAGGTTCTTTCAACCAATTAAGAAGACAGTTTCTTACTATGTCTCTCTCTCTCTCTCTCTCTCTCTCTATATATATATATATATATATGTGTGTGTGTGTGTGTGTGTGTGTGTGTGTGTGTGTGTGTGTACTCCTCCATTACTTGTTTTCGAATAGAGCCCTCTCAACCCTCCTGCCATAAATAGGCTGGGACCTCAGTAGGTGAAGGTAAAGCAACAGCTCTGTGCCCTGCTGTGGTAATAGTATAGAAAGAAATATTATCCACATCTTTTACACTTCCATGCACTTCCCTCTTTTTTCATGAAAAACAATAAAAAAAAGAAGCCCTAATTAGAATGTTTGCTGTACTTTTTAAGCTTAATAAAGCTGGCCCTAATAGGAGAACATTTGCTTCTTTGTCTTGCATATAAAATCATGATTCATCTGTATGCGATTCTGCCTTGTTTGTTAGATCGTTGCCATGACAACATTTTTCCTTTCAAGTACCAAGTAAATTGTGGAAGAGCACATACAAACAGCATGCTCCTAAAGGTAAATACTTAATTACCATCTACACAAACATTTCATTCATTGCACCCACTCTCCTATCTTGATAAACCCAGCTTCATTAAAATCCAATTTTTGAAGTCTTTACTCCCAAGGACAAGCAAAAGCCTTGCTCCACAAGCAAAGATACAACCAAATCAAAGAGGACTGGGATTTGAATAGTTTTAAATATTTTTCTTATTTCACAAATCATCTGTTAGGGCTACTGATATAATAGAAGTTTTAAAAATCAAACCAAGAAGTTAATAACTGAAGTTTCCTCCATCCCAAACAGTAGAAATTCCTGCCTTCCATCTCTGTGCAAATTGCACAACTCCCAAACACCAACACTGGTCTCCAGGAGTTTATTTCATACCAGTTTATTTATACCTTTGGGGAGCCTTTGTGTACTTGTCTCAATAACCTCACTCTTTTTTTTTCAATGTTTTTTTAATTGTAGGCGGACACAGTACTTTTTTATTTTATTTATGTGGTGCTGAGGATTGAACCCAAGGCCTCACACATATGAGACGAGCGCTCTACCACTGAATCTCAGCCCTGATAACCCCACTACCTGTAAGGTAAGGAGATGTCCATCTCACATCTTAGAATGTGGTGGGATGCATTTCCTGTGTCTTGTCTTCACTTCTCCCATGTCCCATGTCCCACTCCCCATATGGATCAACACCACAGTTCCCAAATGTTCGACCACAGACAGAAGTATTGGACTCCAGGAGCTTTCAAAATTACAGATTTGGAGTGCTGTGTCCAGGGATTATGATTCTGAGTATATCTATAATAGAGTAATGAAAATAGCCTTAATTCAGAGGATTCTTTGTGAGAATATCCTGAGATCAGAAATGCAATAAATCATGTAGCTCAGAGCCCGGCATTACAGGCAACCAATAAGTGAAAATGATATTTATTGATAATAAAACATTAATGGTAATATTATGGAGGACTAGATAATGGTCTCTGCTTGACAGTAAAGAACTCCTCAGAATCCACACCCAAACCAGAACACTTCTGAAAGGGAAAGAGGATGCTGTTAATAATTATTAAAACAACAGTCATAAACCAGCAGGTCCCTAGCAAAAAAGATATATGGTGTTCCTACTACTAATCCTTCTTTATATTTAATCAAATATACCTGATCAGGCTGCAGATCTGGTTTCCTGACTCAGTTAACACCTGTCTTAGCATCCTTTGGCTATGTTGATGAAAACCTTTTATCTTGACATGAGCTTTGATACTTGGCAAAATGTATAAACCATCACTGACATAATGTGTTGAGACAAAATTGAATTTATCACTTCCTAACGTAAGGAGAACACCAGATCTACAGTACTTTCTGTCAAGGTTAAGAAATAGGCAGCACAGTTGAATTTATTGAAAATTGGAAATTCAATTTTGGCTCAAGGTGAGTCAATTGAGAAGTTGGGGAAAGCATGATTAGAACTGAGTAAGGATCTCACTACAGCAATCCACAACTGGAAGAAACTAAGTACAGTGAACATTTCTGAAGCAAAAGATTTAAAAAATCTTAGAGTACTTTCTACTGACACATGGATAAGCCTTTTGGAAAGTTCCTATGATGAACAGTCAACTCCACCTGAACAAGAGTCTTTGGGAATGGGAAAATCATGCTAAAGAAGATAATGGAATAGCAACATCCTGCTAACATAGGCAGTCATTACATGTGGGAATAGTTTCGGCCTTGCTGTCCAAACTGCATGGGGAGTAGGCAGATGGTTTTGGTTCTTGACCTCTCTAGAAACCAATATGGCAACATGTATAAAGAGTCTTAAGAACATTCTCACCTTTTTACATCATAATTCTATTCCCAAGAATCTAAGGAAATAGTCTGAAAAAGGTACAAAAATTTGTGTAATGAAGATGTTCATTATGGTTTAAAATTATTTCATAGTCCCAAACTGGAAATAGCCCAAATGTCCAATAAGAGATAAATACATTGTGGCACATTCATATGGTAGAATTTCATTAAGTTATTAAAATTTTATTTAAAAAATAAAATATACTGGTACTATAATTGCTTTTTTAAAAAAAAATCAAATTATAGACTCAAATAAACAAAGAAAAACATTGCTGGAAGAAAAAATACCAAACTCAACACCAAAAAAAAAAAAAAAACCCAAAAACAAAAAAACAAATAACCCAAAAAAAAAAAAAAACAAATAACTGAGGCACTTCACAGAAGAAATACAAATATTTAAGAAATATATGAAAAAATGTTCAACATCTCCAGCAATTAGAGAAATTCAAATTAAAACTATACTGACATTTCATCTCATTCCAGTCAGAATGGCAATTATCAAGAAGGTGGCACATGCCTAGAATCCCAGCAGTTTGGGAGGCTGAGGCAGAAGTATCATGAGTTCAAAGCCAGCCTTAGCATCTTAGTGAGGCCCTAAGCAACTCAGTGAGACCCTGTCTCTAAATAAAAATACAAAAAAGCGCTGGGAATGTGGCTCAGTGGTTAAAGTCCCCTGAGTTCAATCACCAGTACCAAAAAAAAAAAAAAAAAGAATACAAGGAACAATAAATGTTGGTAAGGATGTGGGGGAAAAGGCACACATTGCTGGTGGGACTGCAAATTGGTGTAATCACTCTGGAAAGCAATAGAAAACTTGGAATGGAAACACCCATTTGACCTATTTATCCCACTCCTCAGTATGTATCCTAGGATTTAAAATCAGCATACTATAGTGACACAGTCACAACAATGTTTATAGAAGCTCAACTCACAATAGCTATGCTATGGAACCAATCTAGGTGCCCTTCAACCCATGAACAGATGAAGAAAATGTGGTACATATACACAATGGAATATTATTCAGCTATTAAAAAAGAATGAAATTAAAGCATTTGCCGGTAAATGGATGGAACTGGAAAATATCATGCTAATTCAAATAAGCCAGTCCCAAAAAACCAGAGGCCGAAGTATAGAAGTATAGAAGCTCATTGGATTAGACAAAGAAAAGGGAGTGGGGATGGGACTAAGAAAGACAGGAATGAATAGGACATAGCTTTCCTATGCTCATACATGAATATACAACCAGTGTAACTCCACATCATCAAAATTGGAATGAATCGCACTCCATGTATGTATATGTCAAAATAACCCTCCTTTCATATATACCTAAAAACAAATTTAAAAAATTATCTGAAGTCTTATCATCCAAAAAAAATCACCATTCATTTTTATCATCTTTTGTGATTACTTTCTCATAGGCCTTAATTTTTTCTATCAAACTTATTTTACTTCGTTGATTTGTAGGAATTATCCCTATGCAATGGATATGATCTTTTTAATGTACATTCTGCAGATACCTCATTCAGTTTTCTGGCTTGTATTTAACCTTTATTTGGGATGCCTAGAAATTTTAGTTTAAATGTTTTCTAATTTATTGGTCTTTTATTCTTCATATTTTCTGGTATTTGTTTAATAAACCATTCACCAAACCAAAAAAAAAAAAAAACTTACCAAATGCACCAAAATGATGCTTCAAAGGTAGCTTGTTAACATTTGCAATGTTCTTATTTATACTTTTAAAAAATATATTTTATGTCAGTGTTTCACATATATTTTAATAGAATGTATTATTTTTATAATCAGAAATTTTTGCATAAGCAATATTAAAACAAAGCAAATAGAAAAGCAAGAAAACACAAAAGAAAAAATATAACTACAAACAATTTTCTCCCAGAGATAATTGTGTTTAACCTCGTAATATATATTTCTAGACATGTGTTTAAAAAAAGTAAAGTACCACTTTACTATTGTGAGCTAGTGTAAAGGGGAAGAAAAGCACTCTGATTTCTGAGATAAACAAATAAAAATACAGAATTACTCTTTAGCAATAGCCCCCCTCAAATTTCCAAGGGTGAACTTGGAGCAATGGGAAGCAAGCGATAGTGCAATCTGGGCAGATAATATACCTCTCCTTTCTTCTTCCCATAGATTTCTCCAAAACAGGACACTCCTTGCAACCTATCTTGCATTATGAGTGGACATACCTGACAATCAACCTGCTTTGTCCCTTTAGCATGTCATGAAATGGTAACCAGACTAGGGATAAATCACTTTCTTTTGATATCTTCCCTTGCTTCACATCCCTTGTTTTCACCCAGGCTTCCCTCAGTTTGTGACTCTCAAATGAATCATGCTGATTCCTTTTTGCTTCATAGGGAAACTGCCCACTGATTGTAAATTAATACAAACACTATGGAAATCAGTATGGAGGTTCCTCAAAAGACTAGGAATGGAACCACCATATGATTCAGTTCTACCACTCCTCAGTAGTTATCCTAAAGAATTAAAGGCAGCATACTGTAGAGATATATGCACACTCACATTTATAGCAAAACAATTCCTAATAGCCAAACTATGGAACAAGCCCAGGTGTCCATTAATGGATGAACAGATGAAGAAAATCTGATATGGAGTTTTATTCAGCCATAATAAAAAATGAAATCATATCATTTTCAGGAAAATGGATGGAACTTGAAAACATTATGTTGAATAAAATAAGCCAAACTTAGAAAGTCAAGGACAGCATGTTTTCTCTCACATGGAAGTTAGAGAGGAGAAAAGAAAAGAAGGGCGAGGAGGGCAGAATCTCATGAAAATCAAAGAAAGATCAATAGAATAGAGGAAAGCAACCAGCAGGAGGGAGAGAGGGAGGGAAGAAGAAATACTGGAAAACCATATTGGCCAAATTATATTGTTACATCATGTGTAT
Organism: Spermophilus citellus; assembly: GCF_964194105.1. Classification (NCBI taxonomy): domain Eukaryota; kingdom Metazoa; phylum Chordata; class Mammalia; order Rodentia; family Sciuridae; genus Spermophilus; species Spermophilus citellus. The sequence goes on along the minus strand of NC_138183.1, from coordinate 88,886,623 downwards.
GCACAAATATGTAACAACTAATCACACCATTATATATAATTATGATGCACCGATAAAAAATATGGGAAAAAGGGAGAAACCTCCTATTGTCTTTCTGCCTCTTCCTCCTCTTAGACATCTTAGAAGCTTCATCAGTTTTCTAACCTTGTGACTAATTTTTTAAAATTCATGTTAACATTTTTTTCTAGTATGTGTGAATATGTAACAACAAATTCTAGTATTATGTACAACAATAATGCACCAATAAAAATATTGGGAAAATTATTTTTCTAAATGACCTTTCTTGTTCAAATTTTCCTTTTTATAATATATTGCCTTTATTTATCTAATGAAGTATCTTTTAAAATTCTCTCTGAGGATATTAATCACAGCCATTGTTAAGTTTTATATTGCATTCTACCTTGTCTCTCTCCTCCGAGTTTCTTTTTTATTCTGTCTTAATATTTGTCTTTCATATTAACTATCCCACATTGAGATATTTTCTTAAATATATGATGATTCTTAGTTACTCATTTTCAAATCTGATTTGAAGGCTTCCTTTTGTGAATGATGAAGCTGACAGAATGGCATGACCCAACCATGCCATTGGGGAACACAAATGTCTATTTCTATATGACTTTTCTTCCTGCAGTGCCTAAGCCTATCTTCCAGCATCCTGAGTACCCAGCAAGAGAAGAGACCTGGGATTTCATCATTCTCCAGTTAAGTATTCTGTTTTCAATATGGCAGCCTGCCCTCAACTAATCATGCCCTCTAGTCTATACCTCTCTGGATCAACAAATCCAGAGAATAAAATTCCAGTCATCTTCTAGGGTGTGACAGAGGGATTTTTTTGGATGAGGGAGGTGAGGAGGGAACCTAAGGATTCTTGATACAAACCTTTCACAGAACACTATTTTTCAGCCTACCTCTACCATTCCCTTTAGGAGCACCTCCCATTGTCACCCCTGAGCTGTTCTGGGAGTAGGTTGCAGCCCCTGACCAGCGGGGTCAGCTAAACTTAAGGTCGCTTGTAGGAATTTCCTGTGATACCAAATAAAACACAGATACACACTTTACCTTTAAATCAAGCTTCAGGACGGCTCCTCTGCTCTCATCCTCAAGCTCCCCAAATGGGAAAGCGAGGAAAGTCATGAGAGGCTGGCAAGAGAGAGCTAGCACATTCAGAAGTGAGCTTTTATTGGGGGGGACTCCATCCAAAAAAGGTCAAGAGGGGCAGGATTACAGGACAGGTAAGGTAATTCAACCCCTGGGGCTGCAGGGAGGCACACCAACACATGAAGACACATTCTGCTACTTCGAGGATCAGGGCAGTGTCTAGGCCACTATGAAAGTGACCAGGTCACTACAAAAGTGACTGAAAGAGCCTCCTCCAATCATGGGAAGGAAAATGCCCCTGGGTTCAATCCCTAGTACCTGCCCCCCAAAAATATATATGTTCAGCTATCCTTGTAATTTTGGGATAACCCTTATTCACCTATGATACATTATTTTTTATTAATCATATGGATGCAGCTTAATATTGTATTCAGGATTTTGGCATGCATGGATGAAACCCATTTATTTCCATTTTTGAGTGTTATATGATAGACTTTGGTACTGAGATTCTGGTAGCTTACTCAAACAATTGGAATAGATTTCTAACTATATCTATGCTATGAAATAATTTAAACTGCTCAGAAATTATCTGCTTATGGACAGCATAAAAATGCTTTCTCACAAAACCTCTAGACATTAATGCAATTCTTAAGATAAATATTTAACATATTTTTTAAAATTTTAATATATAGTATTTTCCTAAGAAACTGTTCAATTTCCCAACTAAATCTCAAAAATATGCTGAAAGAAGCCTTACACAAGAGAGTACATGTTACATGATTCCATTCATATGAAGTTCTAGGATAGGGAGAACTAATATGGGGGAAAAATAGGAAAATGGTCCCCTGGGGGTGTGAATAGAGACTAAGAAGGTGCAGGAAAGAATTTAAGGTGGGAAATGATAATGCTGGATAATTATTTTGTAATGGCTTCAGTTACACAGATGTTGTGTTTGTCAAAATTCAAGGGATGTACTCACCACTGTATGTAAACTTTATATCCAGAGAAAAAACTATTAAGAAATATTGAACTTTAGTCAATGACACTTGTGTTGAAATACTTAGGGTAAAGGCTATGGATGTGGCAATGTTAAATAAACCAAGAAATAAGATAAATTGATAAATGGATAGATAATGGGATAAAACTAGTACAGTAAAATGTTAATAGGAGATATATAGATGTTCACGGTAAATGTCTTTCAATTTTGCTGAATATGTAAGAAACTTTCAGTAAAAAGTGAAAATTAAAACTCTTTAAAAGAAAAAAAAAACAGGCATGATGGCTCACTCACACCTGTAATTCTAGCAACTAGGAAGGCTGAAACAGGAGATTTCCAAGTTCCAAGCCAGATTCAGCAACTTATCGAGACCTTGTCTCAAAATAAAGAATAAAAATGGACCTAGGGGATGTATCTCAGTGGTAAAACTCCCCTGGGTTCATTCCCCAATATAAATAAATAAATAAACAAATAAATATTTTTAAAAATAGCATGGAATAACCCACTTCAATCTAATGTATGAAATATGGTATGTCAAGAGCTTTGTAATGTTATGAACAACCAATAAAAAAATAAATAAATAAATAATTTTTAAAAATAGCATGGAAATATATGTAGTAATTATATGAGTTTTCTATTGCTGTGTATTAAATGACCACAAATTTAACATCTTAAAACAACATACATTTTAAAAAATTTCACAGCTCCATCATTAGTTGTCCAAGATGAATTAGCTGGGTCTGCTGCTCAGAGTTCTCATCTGCAGGCTCAACTTAAGAATAATTGGTTTCCAAGCTCATTTGGGATGTTAGAATAACTCATTTTCTTGCAGCTGTATGACTAGCACCTTGGCTTCTTCCTAACTATTGGGGTTCAACCTCTGCTCCTCAAGGCCACCCACAGTTCCCTGTCACATGGACCTCTCCATAGACAGTCCACTACATGGCTGTTTGCTTTCCTCACAGGAACTTTAAACAGCAGAAAGATCCCTGCCCTCACCCCCACACACACACACACACATACACATCAATCTCTTTTCCTTTCTCTCTCTCTCTCTCTAGTCTGCTAAGATGGAATCTTACATAATGTAGCTTAATAGAGGGAGTGGCAATAGATCACCTTCACTATGTTCCACTGTCATATTTGTTGTTGGAAGCAAGTCATAGATTCCACACATTCAAGGGGCAGGAATTATACAAGATTGTGACTCATTGAGGGGAGTTACTTTAGGCTGTATTCTGCTCAAGTTAAACAAAGCCAGACACTAACAAAAATGGTAAGAACAGATTTTAATCAGTAAAATACTTCACTAAAGAAGGGGGTCCAGCCTGGTGCGGTGGCACATGCCTGTAATCCCAGAAACTTGGGTGGCTGAGGCAGGAGGATCACCAGTTCAAAGCTAGCCTCAGCAAAAGCAAAGTACTTAGAAAGTACTTAGTGAGACCCTGTCTCCAAATAAAATACAAAATAGGGCTGGGGAGGATGTGGCTCAGTGGTTGAGTGCCCCTGAGTTCAATCCCCAGTACCAAAAACAAAGAGGGTCCCTGCATAAACTGAACTCAACTTGGATTTGTACAGAGGTCAGTGGGCATTTTAAAGGGAGTAGAGACAGGGGAATACAAGGGCTCAGTAGTCAGGAAAGTGAAAATTTACACGGGGTTGCTCATTGTAAACACTGATTAGATTGGCTGTGTCTGTTAGCTTGCATTTATCAAAGTTAGGATTCCATCCTCCCACAGGGACTGGGAGGCAGACGTTGTCCTTCAAAACCTTCAAAACGATAACATTGTAAAGGAATGCCTTTCAGGTCCTTGAGAAAGATGCTCTTGAGTATGCAGGCATCCCAAAGGACAGAGGAAGTATTCACAATTGTAAGCCCTTTTTAGTAGATGTGCTAAGAAAAGGGTGATCAGGGCTTATGGTCAGGTGTCCACTAGAACAAACATATTCTTTTGACAGCCTTGAGCTTTCCCAGTAGGCACTCTAAGAGAGTTAAAGGGAATTAAGATCATCTAAGGATGTTACCTTGAATGGTTAAAAATAGGGTTAGTGTTTGAGTCTTTTATTGTGGGAGAAGGCAGGAATGAACTCGTGAGTGCCTAGAGTCTATCCTTTTTAACAGGATGAGCTTGAGGCCTCATGTAGAAGTGGGCACAAAGTTTGGTGGAGAGGAATAGTCCTCAGTTTACCACACTAATCCCTCCCTCTGGCTTTGCATGGCCCTATCTGTGGTGATTTCTCTTTTCTGTTCCTTCCTGTTTCTTAATGGAGCTTACTTCCTGCTTCTCTCTTTTAGCCATCTTCTTTCCACTCACCAAGATTTATGCTCTGGCTCAGTAGCAAATGAGACTGAAATAAAAAGCTGCCCATTAAAATGAAAGGTAAAGAAACAAAAACCACAGCAGTCAACACCGATGACATTTTTTCTCCTGTGCTTCATTTCTCCCCTCCTGATGCTTTTTCCTTAAATTTTTTTTAGAAATGTGATTTTTGAAATAATGAAAGCTTACTTCTGGTGACTCCGAGTACTGGAAGAGCTAAAACTTGTTTACTCAAAAAGAGTGTAAAGAGGAATTTATGTATAGTAATCAGCTCTAGATGTCTTCAGTGAAGTACACTCAGTCCCTGAGAACTGGACATTCTAGTGCCATCGATAAAAAGCGCATAATTTAATTGTAATGTTTATCTTCAGCAGAAAAAAAATGTTAAATAACCAATCTATTGGGCATGGCGAACAAAGATCAAGGTTAAATGTATCAAGATTAAATCTGTGTTAAATTTTAAATCTGTGAATTTTGGGTTAACTGTACAGTGAAATGAAACATATGTAACACAAATTTCTTCTCTGTGATGATGAAGGTCACAGGAGATACAAGTCCAAATTCATTGACGAACGTGGTTCAGAACACTATCCATTGGGGCAGTAACTTGCATATAGTCAGTATTTAAATATTTGTTGATGAATATACTTTGTATACAACCAGAGATATGAAAAATTGTGCTCTATATGTATAATAAGACTTGTAATGCATTCCACTGTCATATATAAATATTTTAAAAAGCATACTTCAAAAAAGATCAATAAATTTTATTTGAAATAAAAAATTAATAAATAAATATTTGTTGATGATAATAATTATGAAATAAAAGCTTATACTCCCTATAAAAATGCTAGTTTAGGAATCATACAGATTAAAAAGCACTCCTTTGATGTGTACATTAACTTTGTAATACGGAAAGTATCATTAGCCCTGCTTTTAACAGAAGCAACCAATACACAGAGAGTGTACTCAATGTCACAGATGGTGGACGGCAAAATTAACATGTGACATACAACACTCATCTCCCTCCAACTCATCGTCTCTACCCAATGTTCATCTGCCTCCTACACTTTCATGCATTCTCCTATATACCTGTGGCTTAAATGTGATTTGTCCCCCACAGTTCATATGTCAGAGGCCTGGTCCCCTTGGGACAATGTGAAGTGGTAAAAACTAAAAGGTGAGACCTAGTGTGAAGTAACTGAGGGCCCAGCCCTTCAAAGGGAATGCTGGTTTCCTGAAGCCAAGTTGTTTTAAGGGCAAGCCCAACCTGTGAGTCACTAATCACTCTTTGGCTTCCCACCATACACATGATCCCACCATGATGCTGTTACCATTAAGCCCTCAGCAGAGCCCAAATCAATGGGATTACCTGATCCTGACCTTTAAACCTCCAAAACTGTGAGCTAAATAAGCCTCTTTAATTTGTGAAATTAGCCTGCCTCATGTATTTCATTATAGTAATGAAAAACAGACAAATATAGATACCAATTTCATAACTTTCCTGTCTCTTTAATTTCTAAACCATAAAAATGCCAGTTTAGGAATCATACTGATTAAAAAGCACTCCTTTGATGTGCACATTAACTTTGTACAATAGGGAAAGTATCATTAGCCCTGATTCTAACAGAAGCAACCAATACACAGAAATAGTCCATGAATGATCTCTAACAGGCTCTAAAGTTTTAAAAGAATATCAAAGTCACTTTCCACTGCAAAGGAATTTTCACATTAGATGCCAAGAGAACTCCTAAGAGTTCCCCTAAGAAAACTTAAAACTTTCATGTTAGTTGTCAAGAGAACAGTTTTGTGTGTGTGTGTGTGTGTATGTGTGTGTGTGTGTGTGTGTGTTAGTAAGAACATTAAACAAGCCAAGCAGCTGCATAATAGAGAAATATGTGTGGCAGAGGTGATAAATCATGTGCCATACCAAAGCAACAACTAATCTCCAACATGAAGCTCTTCTGGAATATTATGTTCAAATTGTTGCCTGAATGTAAAATCTTTCTAGCAAACTTCTTCCCTGTCAGCATGACCACTCATCTATAACTTTCTAGGAACTGATGCAGTTGTTCATTATCGGATTTATAGAAAGATTATAAATGAACTAAACACATGGTATCAAGAACATAATAAATGTGAACATATTAAAATTAGTTATTCATTTTCGTTAACTTCTAGACCAGCACTGTCAATAAAAATACAATTGAAATTAACCTTAATTATATATTTTACTTAACTCGATCTCAGAAGTATTTAAATATAATATAAACGAGATGTCTAAAAAAAATGAGATATCTCGCATTACTTTTGTACTGTTTGAAACCCTGGGTGTATTTTATCCTCACAACTCATCTCAACTCAGACAAGCCACATTACATACTCAAAGTCACATCTGAGTAGTGGCTAGCATTTTAGATAGCATATGTCTATACCCAAAGCCAAGAATAACCCATGTGTGAACTATAATACCAAAAACTATTTCCAAGATAAAAGAAGAAACTGAGGAGTTAAAAATCCTTTTCCTGCTGACTACAATAAAATTTGTATTGGTAGCAGTATTCTAAATGCTTCAAATATCTAAAATACTAAATATAGATAACAGTATTCAGTGATGCACATACAATAAACAACAAAAGCTTTAAAAAAAATTGTATGTCTTTGTTGAAGCAAAGTCCCTGTGGCCAGGGGACAATTTAACAGGGGTAGCAGGCTAAAAGCATTTAGGAACCAGGCAGGTCATATAAATGAGCAGGACCTAGTATATCGTAAGACAATAGGTAGTGGTGGCAACTATGCCAAACCAGAAAGTACACATTTCATCTCAATGTGCTCAAATTGAAAATCTGTGAAAATATCATCTGGGTTAAAAAAAAAAAAAAGTTATAACAGATTTGGCTTGTGGGTCACCAGTTTGTGCTGTAAACATGCCTCCCGCTTAAAGTTGTCTGTTAGAAGTTTAGGATGTCCAAGAAACAGGAATACTAAACTGGGCAGCTAAACACTCCAATTACTCAGGAGGCTGAGGTGGAGCATTTCAAGCAGGAAGCCACCTTGGGCAACTTAGTGAGACCTTGTCTCAAAATAAAAAATAAAAAGCTCTAAGGATGTAGCTCAATGGTAAAGTACCCCTGTGTCAATATAAAGAGAAAGGGAAGGGGGAAAGGAGGAGGAGAAAGAAAAGGAAAACTATCAGTCATAAATCCACCAAGGTCACTTTAAAAATATGAGCCTGTTTTTACCCCGTATACAGATTGCTGTGTCACATCAGTTACATTTCCATTGATTTACAAATTGCCTTTCTAGTGACTGATGTATTCTGCTGTACCCACTTGAATCAATCTGTGAAATATGGTATAATAAGAACTATGTAATGTTTTGAACAACCAACAATAAAATAATTTAAAAAAAAAAAAAAGAAAATAAAAAAAAAATATGAGCCTGACTTGGTGTGCATGTAACAGAAGTGTAAACTAGAATCAGAAAGCATGCATTGTGTCAGTGGAGACAGAAAAAAAATAATGTTTTGTATGACGCTGATCAGTCATGAGTCACTGAGTACACCTGGGAAGATAATAAGTTTTGAGAGGTAAGATACCACTCAGGGGGAAAACGGCTTCTGCCTTGGCCTGGCTAATTAATTTGCTAGAATGGCAGGCACACTACTCGGCCCAGGAGTCCACAGCTGTGCGTGCCTCCCTCTACCTCCTGAGTAGGCAGCAAATGACCACAAGGCTGGTTGACATCAGGGACCAGTCAAGAAAACAAGTTCTGGGGCCTCTGGGACCAGCACTGAATCCAATGTCTCCATTCCCCAAAGTTCAAGTCCGGCAAGCACAATACAATCCGAAATTAAATTATGGCTCTAGAGAAGGCCCTGAAGTTGAAATAGTGGGGAAAGACTCACAATGATCTGCAGGAACAGAGGAACTAACAAGAAATATAACAGGAATCTGATCTGCAGAATAGGTGTACATATTTTTAAAAAGACAAAAGAAATAATTATTAAATCAGCTCTCCCACAGCCAGAAAATTTTTGTTGGTGGTTAGTTTGGGTTGAGTTTTTGCATTTTGGGACACAACAAAAAATTATCATATTTACACCATTAATGGAAAATTTTAAATGGACAGAGAAAAACAAAGAAGCCGGGTATAAGAGTCTTGCCCTCCCTTTAGCTCCTGCCCCCCCCCTCAAAAAAAATACACTGGGGCAAACAGCTATGTCAACATCCAAAGGAGTCAGATTCTAAGAGTCACATAAATTTAACTTTATGCATTTAAGAGAGGCCTAGGGAAGTGGTGTTGTGGGCTGAGGAAAGGAACTCCAAGAGTGTGAGAAACCTCCTGGGGATCCCTAAAAAAGGTGTATGTTGAAGCTCAGAGTCTGAAAGAGGTGCAGGGAGGGGGCTTTCTGAAGCTTAAAAAGGCAAGATCAACTCCCAGGGACACAGCACATTAGAAAATCAATAGACAGAGCTAGAGTATACCAAAATCCACAAGACATGGCAAGACGGCAAGAGTTAGCTAAGAACTAAGAGAACGGCCTCCAAGAACCAGGAACAATTTCATCATGGTGTGTGTTATGGTTTGGATCTGAAATGTCCCCCAAACACTCGTACGATGAAGGTTTGATCTCCACTGCAGCCGTGTTCAGAAGTTGGGCCTTTGAGGTGATTAGATATTAAGGGCTCTGAACCTCATCAATGGGTTAATTCAGTGATGGATTCATAGCAGAATGGGTTTGGGGGGGAGTTTGGTGAGCTCTCTCTGCTTCTTGGCTGCCATGAGTTCGGCAGTTTTCCTCCAGCACTTGCTTCTGCCATGATATTCTGCCTACCCATAAGCCCCCAAATCACAGGACCATGCAACCAAGGACTGAAACTGAAACCACGAGCCAAAATAAACCTTCCCTGGCACTGACTTCCTCAACAAGACCCCTAAAGCTCAAGAAATAAAACCAAGGGGCTCAGGATGTGGCTCAAGCGGTAGCGCATGCATGCGGCCCGGGTTCGATGCTCAGCACCACATATAAACAAAGATGTTGTGTCCGTGGAGAACTAAAAAATAAATATTTTTTTTCTTTTTTTTTATTGATTATTTAAAGCATTACATAGCTCATGATATATCATCTTTCATACATTTGACTCAAATTGTGTTTTGAACTCCCATTTTCACCCCAAATACAGATTGCAGAATCACAAAAAAAAAAAAAAATTAAAATTCTCTCTCCTCTCTCTCTCTCTCTCTCTCTCTCTCTCTCTCTCAAAAAAGAAAAAAGAAATAAAACCAAGAATCAATAAATGGGATGCCATCAAATTAAAAAGCTTCTGCATATCAAAGGAAACAAGAGCATAAAGAAAGAGCCTAATGGGAGAAAATCTTTCAAGCTACTCCACAATACAGGATTAATAAACCAACCATCATATTATAAGAACCCTAGTAATCATCTGGTAAATTTTCATCTCTACTATTCCCACCAAAATTCTAGCATGATGTGGTAAACTGCAGATACTTTACTCTTCCCTTTGCCATGTGATTTAGCAATTTTGGAGATTGATTACATAGTGATGTTAATATACTTACTACTAAACCATACACTTACACACTTAAGATGATCAATTTTGTTACATATATTTTTACCACAATTTTTTAAAAAGAAGCTTATTGATGCAAATCACATACTCTCCATTTGGTCTTTCTACCCCTTCTCACCCAACTTGAACTTATAACATGAAGCCTTTGTTCTGAATTCTTCAGAAGAAATTTTAATCTGATACCAATTTCTAGATTTAAATTGAAAAAGGGAAGGGAGTTACCTAAAAATCAAACTTTACCATTTATAGACTAACTTGATGGCAAGAAATTAAAACAATTCTAGAAGCTTCCACCTTCTCGGTTGAGTTCTACAAGACCTTCAAAGAAGAATTAACATCAATACTTCTCAAATTATTCCATGACAAAGACATCAAAGAAAAAAAACTTCAGACCAATATCCCCGATGAACGTAGATGCAAAAATTCTAAATAAAATTCTGGCAAATCACATACAAAAACATACTAAAAAAATAGTGTACAACTATCAAGTGGGGTTCATCCCAGAGATGCAGGTTTGGTTCAACATACAGAAATCAATAAATGTAATTCACCACATCAATAGACTTAACAACAAAAATTATATGATAATGTCAATAGATGCAGAAAAAGCATTTGACAAATGCACCTTTCATGTCCCAAAACACTAGAAAAACTAGGGATAATGGAAATATATCTCAATATTGTAAAAGCTATCTATGCTAAACACATTCTAAATGGAGAAAACTTGTAACCATTCCCTCTAAAAACTGGAACAAGACAGGATGCCCTCTTTCACCACTTCTATTCAACATCATTCTTGAAATTCTAGCCAGAGCAATTAGACAGATGAAAGAAATTAAAGAGATATAATTAGGAAAAAAAATTTCAAACTATCACTATTTGCTGACGACATGATTCTATATTTAGAAGATCCAAAAAAAATTGACCAGAAATCTTCTAGAACTAATAAATGAATTCAGCAAAGTAGCAGGATATAAAAATCAATACCCATAAATCAAATGCATTCCTGTATATCAGTTATGAATCTACTAAAAGAGAAATTAGGGAAACTACCCCATTCACAATAGCCTCAAAAAAATAAAAATAAAATACTTGGGAATCAATCTAACAAAAGAGATGAAAGATCTCTACAATGAAAACTACAGAACACTAAAGAAAAGGATTGAAGAAGATCTTAGAAGATGAAAATTTCTTTTTCTTTTTCTTTTTTTTTTAATGACTTGCCCCAGCACTTAGTAAAGCAGTTCTTAGTTGTATCTGAATCCATTCTTTTTTTTTTTTTTTTAGGTGTAGATGGACACAACACAATGCCTTTATTTTTATGGGTGCTGAGGATCCAACCCGGGGGGACATCCCGCCCGTGCTAGGCAAGCGGTCTACTGATGAGCCACAATCCCAGCCCAGAAGATGAAAATTTCTATCTTCATGCTCCTGGATAGACAGAATTAGTATTGTCAAAATGGCCATACTATCAAAAGCAATATACAGGTTTAATGCAATTCCTATTAAAATCCCAATGACATTCTTCATAGAACTAGAAAAAACAATCATGAAATTCATCTGGAAAAAAAAGAAGCCCAGAATAGCCAAAGCAATTCTTAGCAAGAAGAGTGAAGCAGGAGGCATCACAATACCAGACCTTAAACTATACTACAGAATCATAGTAACAAAAACAGCATGATATTGGCATCAAAGCAGACATGTAAATCAATGGCACAGAATAAAAGAAACAGAGACAAACCCACATAGACAGTTATCTCATACTAGACAAAGGCGCCAAAAATATACATTGGAGAAAAAACAGCCTATTCAACATTTAGTGCTAGTAACATTGGAAATTCACATGTAACAAAATGTAATTAAACCTCTATCTCTCACCCTGCATGAAACGCAACTCAAAGTGGATCAAAGACTTAGGCACTAGAACACAGACCTTGAGCCTAACAGAAGAAAAAGTAGACCCAAATCTTCACCATGTCAGCTTAGGATCTGACTTCATTAACTGAATGTTTTATCCAATATTTGGATGCTAACTCACAATGGGTGGGGGTGGCTAGAGAAGAATAGAGTTACTCTGGCTTGGTAGAGGGGAATGAAGTGGGTATAGGGGTAGAAAGGATAATAGAATGAATCTGACTCCTAAAGCACAAGAAATAAAAAAAGAAAAAATGGGATAGATTTAAACTAAAAAGCTTCTTTACATCAAAGGAAACAATCAATAACATGAAGAGAGAGCCTACAGAATGGGAGAAAATCTTTACTACATACACCTCAGATACAGAATTAATCTCCAGGACATACAAAGAACTCAAAAAACACAATAAAATAAAATAAACAAATAACCCAATCAATAAGTGGGCTAAGGAACTGAACAGACACTTCACAGAAGAAGAAATACAATTGACCAATAAATATATTTAAAAAAATGTTCGACATTTCTAGCAATTAGAGGAATGCAAATTAAAACCACTCTGAGATTTAATCTCACTCCAGACAGAATGGCAAATATCAAAATACAAGCAACAATAAATGTTGGTGAGGATGTGGGAAAAAAGTACACTCATATATTGAGTGCAAACATTATGGAAAGCAGTATGGAGATTCCTCAGAAAACCTGGATTGGAACCACCATTTGACCCAGTTATCCCACTCCTAAGTTTATATTCAAAGGACTTAAAATAAGCATACTACAGTGATGCAGCTACATCAATGTTTATAGCAGCTCAACTCACAGTAGCTAAATTATGGCACAAACCTAGGTGTCCTTCAACAGATGAATGGATAAAGAAAATGTGGTGTATATATACACAATGGAATATTACTCAGCCTTAAAGAAGAATGAAATTATGGCATTTGCTGGTAAATTGATGGAGCTGGAGAATATCATTTTAAGCAAAATAAGCCAATCCCAAAAAAATCAAAGGCTGAATATTTTCTCTGATATGTGGATGCTAACTCGCAACGAGCAGGGGCAGCTAAGGAAGAATGGAGTTCTTTGGATTTGGTAGAAGGAGTGAAGGGAGTATAGGGGGTAGAAATGATAATAGAATGAATCTGACATTATTACCCTAAGTACATATATGACTACACAACCAGTGTGATTCTACATCATGTACAGTCAGGAGAATGGGAAATTACATTCCATTTATGTATGATGTGTCAAAATGCATTCTACTATCATGTATAACTAATTAGAACAAATTTTTTTAAAAAGTAACTTGATGTCAACCAGCCATTTCTCTATTGTTCTGGCTTCACCTTACAAGGAAATTAACTTTGGAATGACTCCTCTGCCCTTTTTTCTTATTTTCGCTTTCTGCAGCCCTTCTGTCTACAAAGCCAATCTCTTCTGCTCAATTCATCAAAAAAATTATTCTATTTTATTGAGTAAAGTCTTTGCCTGATTCTAGAATAACAAAATAAAAAGTCAATTAAGATCTTTAAACTGTCCTATAAATAAAGCACTAGTTTTCTTTTGGGGGTAGATGGAGACTATGCTTCCATGTGCATAAATATAGCCATTGTATAACCTGGCTAAAAGGTCTAATCTGAGAAAAGAGACAGGTATAGGAAATGGATGGAAATATTTAAGCTTCACGGTTCTTGTGAAATAACTTTCAGATGAGATTTATATTTAAACTATACCAATTCTATTTCCAGGAAAGTGTGATTCTTAAAATTAAAGTCCAAATGAGTTTGATTAAAGGTTTTTTCAATGTTGCAGGCTCGACATTTCTCATTTCGCGCAGAAGAAAATGAATAGTGAAGCTGTCTCCCTTCAAGCAAACAAGGATTTCTGGCACTCATTCAATTGAATTCTCTCCCTCTGATTGCAGCAACACACAATCTCCTCTCCCAAAGTGACAGTAAAACCTCTTTCCCTGACACACTCAAAGGACCCACAAGAAATTTTTTTTCCGCACCTTACCTGCTAGAGAAGAAGCCAGCTGCCTCACAATGCTTTGCAGAAACACCGGCTTAAAAACAAAACAAAACACATTTTCCAGATTGGGACTATATCTCGGTGGGCAAGCATTTGGCTTAGCATGTGTGAGACCTTTGATTTGATTGCAAACAAAAATTTTAATAAATATAATAAATGTATTTCATTTCATTTGAAATGGCAGCTCTCATTTTATTATTTTTATTTTAATCTTTTGTTGTTGTTGAGACAAGGTCTCACTGTACTTTCCAGGATGGTCTCAAACTGTGGTCTAAATTGATCCTCCCATCTCAGCCTCTCAAGTAGCTGGGTCTACAGGTAGAACACCATGCCCAGGTAGTTATCTCATTCGATTAAAATAATTCCTCAGGAAATGACATCTGCCACTTTTCCCACTCTTATCTCTCCAAATTTAATTTCCCTCTTCTTCCTGTGCACTCCAGTCATTGTGAATGGCTAATGCCCCCTAAAGTAGAATGAACCAAACTGTGTCACTGATAGATTGCAGCCTCAAAAAACACTGAACCCCTTCCACTTCCACCTCAGTGCCCAAGAATAGCTTGGACTGGCTCTGGCTGTGAACAGCTGTCATTAGCCCCAAGGTGCCTCACAATTGTTGCCCCTTTTTTTTTCCGGAGCCATCACTTCTAAAAGTTGGGAAGTACTACCTTTTTTATATGCTGTTTGTGGACTCAGCTATCCATTCTGTCTGGAAAACCTTTTATCTACTTGATTCATACCCTTCTGACTTACTCCTCCAGGAAGTCTTCCTCTACCTGATCTAACTTGCCATTTGGTATAGGTTAGGTATTTCTCTATGCTCTGAAATATCCACTTCATCTAGATTCCATATACATATGTAGAATTATCTGTAGTCACTAATAAGTAGTACCCCCAACAAGATCTTATTTTGAAGACAAACTAACTCTTCATAACTCATTATTCCACCCTTAAATGAAGCAAGTCTGAATTTTGCAATAAGCCTCTGTTAACCATCCTCTCTGGCTAAGGCAAGCCTCTTTCTCCTTCAAAACTGATCTCATTTGGCTGACAGCCTCTCTGCTTGATCTCAGCTCCAGCGGGAGCAAGCAGTGGTGCTTCATGCATTCTCCCTCATAACCCGGCCTGCACAGTATTCTAGTCTGATGTGCCCACCTTTTCCTTCTCATTAGACTACCACCTTACTGGCACCAATGCCATGTGTGATTTATATCTATATATCCAATACCTAGCAGTGCCCAGAACAGAAAACCCTCTGAATAAACACCCTCTCTCCCAAGAAAACAAACCATAGTTCCAAATAAATCACCAAGGAATGAACACCTGTCAACATTTTGGGCACTTTCATAAACCCTAAAAAAATAAAATAAGTTCAAGTTGGTCTCAACCTTGGGTTGCCTAGTTTCACCTGATAGCTGAGCTCATGCCCAGAGATTCTGATCCATTGATCCAGCATAGGGCCTAAGAATTTGCCTTTCTAACAAACTTCCAGATGATCCTAATGCTACAAGTCAGAGAATTACATTCTGAGTAGCCATGAAGCCATCAGAGAACCCAAACAGATCTCATGTTCTACCAAACACACATATCTGCTATTGGACTAAATAATTTCAAAGAGAAATTTATAATATAGTACTTACATATTCTGGGTCTCATTGTTTTCTACCCATTGTTTTGTTTTTTTAATTAATTTTTATTGTTGTTATCACATAGTCTAAAAAGGATTAACAGTCTGTCGATACCTGTTATGAAAAACAGCCAGGTATGAAACTGGGGACTGACACCAAATCCTGGGGCTCATTCACTATGCTCCAGCCTCCTTTTTGGAAATTGGATGTTTGGGGTTTTGGGGGTGTTGGATGTTTGTTTGTTTTTCTTTCTTTTTTTCTTTTTCCTTTTTTCTGGCGGTTCTGGGGATTGAACCCAGATACATTCTATCATTCTACCACCAAGCTACATCCCCAGCCCAATTTATTTATTTTCCTCTTTGTAAATTGGAAATGACTACAGTTTTTCCTTACAAGGCTGCTGTAAACCTACAGTGAATTTACACACGCAAAGTTTATACAATGTCCCTGTGGCACATAGAAAGTATTCAAAAAAACCTTAGCTTTTAGCATCACTAGTATTCTCAAACATTGCTGTTTTTATACACACTATCAGCAGTAGTTTAATCTTCACTACAACCCTACAAACACTTGCCTAAAATCAGACAGTTAAAAAGAGCTAAAATGGGGATTAAAAAGGTTAGATTCCAAGATTTATGTTTCTCTAATTTATTCATAAACCTGAGAGCTTATTTAAAGGCAGTTTCTCAAATGTAGACCAACTGGATTAAGTCACAGGTTTGATCCACTGTATACTAGTTCCCCTTTTCCCATGGTTTTGTTTTCCTCAATTTAAGTTACCCACAATCAACCATGGTCCAAAAATATAAAATGGAATATTCTAGGAATAAGCAATTCATAAGTTTAAAAAATTAAAAATTATTATTGTGGTGAAGCAGCACTGTTATCATCCTGTGTTTCCCCTTTAACTGTGATGTTGAGTTTTACCCTGAATTCAGTTAATTAAAGGCCTTTATTTCAAATGGGATGGTATATTTAAATATGCTTTCTCAACATCTGTAAGACTAATCACAGGATTTCTTCCATAAAGCTGTGAATAAGTAGAAATATAGTAATAGATTTCTTCTTTTCTTTATTTCTAGAATAAGCTTTTAAAAGCTAGGCACAGTGGTGCACCTTTTAATTCCAGCAACCTGCGAGGCCAAGACAAGAGGATCACAAGTTCAAGGCCAGCCTCAGCAATTAAGTGAGAGCCTCAGCAACTAAGTAGGCCCTACCTCAAAATACAAAATAATAAGGACTGGAAATGTAGCTCAGTGGTAAAGCATCCCTGGGCTCAGTCTTTAGGGCAAGAGAGAGAGAGAGAGAGAGAGGGGGGTGGGGGATAGAGAGACAGATTGATTTTCTCAGGTCCCATTTGACTGCCCAGAATTTTATCTAGTTCACAGAGGGTTCTAGAAGTTTATAAGTCTAGCACACCAGCAAATTCTAAATCTGATGCTGGTGGTATAGAGATCATCTTTCCACATACTGCCTTACAGGATGAACATTAGAATTAATGAGAAAAAAGTGTAAGACAGCTTTAGAAATTAAGTATTAAACAAATATCTATTGTTATGGAAATAAATTGTTTCCCTCATACGTTAGAACTATATCAAAATAAAGAAGAAATCGTGTTCCAACACAATTGAGAAACAGAAACTATTGATCAGTTAAATGAAACTGCACTTGATAAATGAATCAAGTCATTTATCAAAGATTAAGAACTCAGTTTCTGGAGTCAGATTTAAGTTTAATTCCGAATATTATTTCTTATTACCGTATGATCCTGGGCAATTTATGTCACCTTTCTGAGCCTCAATTTGTGTATTTGTAAATTAAAATACCTACCCCAGAGGATTGTCTTTAATGTTGAATGAAATAATGCCTGTAAAGTACTTAGCTCTGGGTCTGGAACAAAATAGATTCGTAATAAGTTGGACCACTATCATTCCTATCAATGTGGTTAGCCAGATGCAGGAATTGTACAGGAAAGGGATGCTATTTGACAAGAGCACAGCTTTATCCACAAGTGTAAATGGTAAACAAAAGGATCAGAAAAGTATTTTAAAACTTAATCATATTTAAGAATATTGAGTGCTCACCATCTATCCTCCATGTGTGCATAAATATCAGCGTTCCTACATCTTCATAATGTCTAAGAAATGTGACAAGTGTGTGCATCGGAGTCCCCTCCTAAAAGAGCTCTTCATGGTCCCCTGGCAGAAATGGACATTGTCCCTAAACAATTGCACAGAAATGAAAAAAGCCTTCTCAGAAAATCTTTTTTCTCTCTGTGGATTTCTCCTCACTAAACAGTCCCTTTCCATCACCACCAAGACAAACTCATACATTCAAAAATGCCTCCCAGATCACTGGAAGAAGGCTGCAGCTGACCAGACACCAGCATATCCTCTTCATTGATAAACAGAATTCAAGACGAGGAATAAAAGAACCTTTAGATAGGAGAATTTGCTTTCACCTGTTTGGTTTATTCTGCCTGTAAGCTAATTCTAAATCCAATATGTGTTTCTTTAGAAAGCAGAAATGTGGAAATCAAAGTTAATTCTAAATGCTTAAAAAGCTTGACTTGAAGTTGCCAAATCACTTTATGTTGCTGGCATGTCATGAAAGTGAATTGGCATAAAATAATTCTTAGAAAACACTTCACTGCAGCAGCAACAGAAAGACACTACTTCTTGAAAAGGAGACAAAGAATTGCATTGTGAAGTCAATCCATCTGTCAAGTGAATGAATTAGGCTGCGGGTATAAAGGACATGGCTAGCCCTAATATTCTAGAATTCTAAGACTATTTATTCATCTATATTTATATGTGTGTGTACAGGCACACACATGTATATAATTCAAATTTTATTTGATTCCAAGCAAATGATATAACAATGTGATGCTACTTATTAAAACATATTTGACTTTTTAAAAATCAATTTTTACTTAGTTTTGCAGTGCTGAGAGTCTCATGTGCACTGGGCAAGCTCTCTACCACTGTAATACTATTTAAATAAACCAAAATTCTCCTTCTTTAGCATTAAGCTCGTTCATAAACACAGAAATCACCTAACAAATGGGAAAATGAATTTTTTTCAACAGTATAAACTACCTCCAAGAACATCACAGAATTTTGTTTGGTTAAATATTAGGTTAAAATCCTGCAAAGGCTGCCATCCTGAAACTTGAAAACTGTTACCATATTTTTAAAATTGAATTTAGTATCCCATATAATTTATATACTTAAACTTTATGTGTGGGTTTGTGCGAGCATGCATGTGATTTAAGAAGATATCCGTCTTCTTGAACTACACTCAAAAAGTCTAAAATTGAAAGTATCGACAGAACAACAAGGAGAGGTCTCTGAATCTGCTTTCTGAAGAGACAGGAGAAAGTAATTTATCCAAAAATCTTAAGTTGTCACCACTTGTCTGTCCTCATTCTCTTAGACTCCTAAACGCAACAACACCTTTCTCAATACATATAAACTTGTTTGTTGTTTGTTTTTAGCCTCGAAGGAAACTGGGTGCTCTATTCTCTTCCTCCGCTGCAGGGCGGTCTCTCTCAAAAGGCGCACCCCGCAGCCAGGACTGCGCCTGCAGGAAAGAGAACCTTCTCAACCCTTCCTCGTTCCTCATTGTCTCTAACATTAAAAGAATAAGGGGCGGGGATGGAGGCTGGAGTCCGCTGGGTCGTGAATGTCGTGAATGCCGTTCCTGGAGCTCTTCTCTATCTGGGCTTTGGTAGTTAAACATCCCCAAGGAAAGCGCCAACCCCGGGAACTGCCCAGAGAAACCCACATGTGTGCCCAGAAGAACAGGCACGTCGACTTCACTACGGAAATGAAAAGAAAATAAAAGTTCTAACTATGTGACTCAGACGTCGCCTTGTCCTCAAGAACACGAAACTGCACGGCATAATCCCAGGGATTTCCAGGGTCCCTGGGTCTCCAAGCTCACAGAACGTGCGTGGCCTCTCTGTGGCTCGCTCGGTTTCCACAGCCCTAGCGCGGTTTGCGGGGCGACTGGGGAACCAACGTGAACATCTGTTTCCCAGTTTGAAGCGCTTCCGTATCTAAGCAAAAGTTTGAAAATCTCACTAGCCAAGGACACCATCCATTTGCTCCAGGCTGCTAGCTCTGTGCTCTGTGGTCAACTGTAATGTAGAATCAACTATTTGCCTTCTTTCACCACCTAGCTTCATCCCCGAGAAGCAGGAGAATAGTTTTGGTAACAATTTTGTTGTTTTTATTAACCCCACAGTAAAACAAAATAAAGTAACCTTTGCCAGGAGGCGGAGGTACAAGGGAAGTGTTAATTCCCAAAGCAAATACTACTGCTCTTTTGATCTGCCCCAAGCCTCTGACCTATACAGGAGTCTAAGCTTTTGCTGTTAGAGACACTTTGGCAGGACAGAGGAAGAAAAAGAAAGAAAGAAATCTACAAAAGGAGAAGAAAAAGAAAATAAATTGTACAAATTTTCTTGTTTTACATTTTGTGCATTTTCCCACAAAACCTCCCATAACCCTGACTTCTCAGCAAACAAAACATTTGAGCAAGGATATGAGAACGAACAGTCATTTCTGTTCACCGAAAAACTGATTTTGTTTATGAACATGGGCAAACATCCTTGCCCTGGGGGATGCTTGTGTTTGAAATGTTTAATGAGAGCTAACCAGGTCTTTTGCAGGCCTGACTTGAATGCAAATAAAATTTGAACTTTGTTATACAGGGGCTTAAAAAGATAATGTTAAAGAAAAAGATACCACTATGTGTTCCATGTGAATTGGGAATCTTCTTTTTATTCCTGATTATTCATACATTGTGTCTTCTAGAATATGCTGGATATGTGGATGGGGGACAGGACATGTGCAGGATCATTTCAAATGTTAGCACTGAAAGGGACCTGAGAAAGTCATCCACTTAGCCAGCATTCTCATCTTTGCAATCAGGGAACAAAGACTCTAAAAGGTTGTGACTTGGAACTAAACTCCGATGATATAAACAACTTTTGAAGACAGGAACAGCCTGGAAGCCAACATGCAGGTCTAATCAGCATTTAAAGCTTTTTACTACCATGTAAAAAGCCCTCTAGACAGTCCTCCCAACACATCGATAAGGATGGGGTTACCCAAGAGCCCTAAGTCTGTATAAAGCACTGTATGTGGAAGTCTTTCTCTTATCCTTTCTTCCTCTCCTCTTCCTGAATACTAGCTCTTCCATCTTCTAATGAGGCCCTTCTAGAGAAGAGGACTATTGCAATAGGATGCTGTGGTTCAGACAGTCTCACACACACCATATGCACTAAATACACTTCAGTTAAGCTCCTTTAACTTGCAAGAGGTAGGAAGCTTTATGAGTGTTAACAACATATGTGGCCCTGGTAATGAGAGGGGACCTGAGAACCGTAATGGAGAGTAAATGCAAATCAAAGCAAAAGCCAGCTGCCCCTTCCTCTCTCTGTAGGCGGAAGCCAGCGCATAAGCAGCCCGTTTGGACAGAAAGGGAATTGGGAGAGAGTACAAAAGGGAAGGCCTCTAGAGTGGAGTTCTATTTTATTTTATTTTTTACAAAGGTTAAAGGGCTTCTTTTGAAGCAGGAGCCTAGAATTTAAACCTCTACATCAAATAAGACATGACATTGTCTGCAGATATTGCCTAATACCCTATTGTGTATCAACATTCATTTAAAAAGGGGTGAGTTTTTTCTTGAAGAGAGGTTGGGGTTTTTTAGGGTTTGTTTGTTTTTTTTTTGTTGTTTTTTTTTTGTGGTTTTTTTTTTTTTTGGTTTTTTGTTTGTTTAAATTTAGATGACTAGGATTTTGCCAATGAGAAGAATTAGAACTTTATTAGGAAAAAAAATGGGATTCAACACACGTTCTGTTCTTTTCTACTAAGTTTTTTTGTTCAGAAATTTGGACTTCTGCTATATTAAAAAATCATGTTATTTTTAAGAAGCAAACAATATTCACCTCTTTTGGAGCAGTAAGGAAAGTTTCCTTTCCCAAATGAAACCAGGGTTTCTCAGCCTACAGAACCCTAACTCCCAGCACAGACAGCCTGGATATCAATATCTATCTTCCTCCCCTGCCCTTCTCTGTCTCTCTCTTTTTATACAAGGTTCTAAACCTAGTGGTGTTTTAGCATTGAGCTACATCGCTAGCCCTTTAAAAAAAAAAATTTTTTTTTCTAATTTTGAGACTGAATCTTGCCAGGTTGCTGAAGGTCTCACCAACTTGCTGAGGGAGACTTACTAAGTTGCCAAGGTTGTTCTCTAATTTGCAATCCTCTTGCCTCAGCCTCCCAAATCACTGGGATTACACACATGTGCTACTATCACCAGCAACTGCCTGAATCTCATAAACCACTTTCTATTAGACTCCCTCTCTGCTCATCCTCTCTCCTTCAGGACAGCCCTGGATGCTGTTTCTAGGTTTTTCCCTTAGTGAAGCTTCCTATGTTAAGGCATAACTTAAAAGAATCGACTCTTGTAATTTGTACTATCTCAAATTCATCATTACACTAGAAATATAATTAATTCACTCACTTTTTTTACCTTGCTTAATTTTTTAAAAATTTTTATTTATTTTTTATTAGCTACACATGACATTACAATGATCTTGGCAATTCATACATTTGAATCATTGGGGTATAATTTCTCATTTTTCTAATTGTACAGATTGCAGAATCACACTGGTCAATAGAGTCCCCTATATACATACAGCAATCATAATGTCTATTCTATTAATTCACTCACTTTTTAAAGTCATCATCTGTGCTAATGAGCAAAGTAGAAATTAGTAAAACTTCCCTGTTCCATATATCAGTTCTATTAATTTATGCTTTAAAAAATAATAAACTTTCATCTAAACACCCCAAATCTTACATCCTAAATCAGATACAAACCAGAGGGATTGATCAAACCATGTGAATCAAATCAAAGATTACAAGAAGTTCAAAATTAATAACATTCTATTTGGAAAACCTATCCTTTTGAGAATTACAGTCATGAAGTGGTATGTTTCTGATTTAGTTAATAAGAGTCCAATTATATTTGAAATGTAGATTAATTATCCTAAAAGCATTAATCAATTTGGCAAGGACACCTCAATAATAATGTAGTCTCTTTATTGCTTCCATAGTAACATTGTGCCTCCATAATATCAATCAGTTTATTGATACAAATACCTCTTCCTTTCAGTTAATTCAAATAGAACATTTCTTTGGTACTTTCAGCTGATGGGATAGCAAATAATTTTTAGACTAAAAGTTGAAGTGGATTGATTAGAAGCAATTTTTTCTGTTTTGCACAATAAAAAGATGAACTACATGGTTCGCCAAGCCAATTTGCAGAGCAACCTCTCCTCTCTAATTGCTGCCAGACTAATGTGGTAGAAGCCGAGTCCTAGGAAGTAGAGAAATCCATTTACCCAGCCATGACATTTAAGTAGCAAACACAAGTAGTGGATTTTTCCATTACCCTTCATTTCAGCCCTGCTACATTCCACCTGTGACCCTTATGTGACGAGGGCAATGTGCTTTCATACAATTTGGTAACTATAATAAACGACCACTTCAAAATGTTTGAGAGCAGACTAAAAACATTTTGTAGAAAAGCATAATTAAGTCCATAACCAATCTCACTAATTCCTGATAATGTACTGGAAAACCAAATTATTTCATAAATGCTCTCATAAATGCACATCTTACCAGAGGGAGAGAAATAGTACATTTCCTCTACCACAAATAACATACTGTTTGTCATCAATAGTTCCAGCCTTGCCTGGTACTTTTACTTTGTGTCAGACTTTTACTTTCTTTCAAGTTCTCTGAAAACCTCATAGGCTCCATTGTCTATTTTACCAGAGAGAAAGGGGAAAATATCTTCAAATAAGATCTGTAATACATATTAAAGAAGAAAAAAGACTCTCTGCCTTTATTGTTTACAAAACCTCCAAGACATTTATTTGAGTCTCAGCCAGAATTTCCCCATGTAAATTCTCAACAAAATGATACAGAGAAACTTGCAGAAATGTGTCATTCTGCTATATGGTCACTGTCATCCCTAGTGCAGAGAACAGTACGTAGAAGAAGTGAATGGCCCGTAAACATTTGCTGAACAAAAGATGAATGTTTATAGAGCCCTTGGATTTTTGTGGTGGGAAGAAGACCAAAGCAATATTTTTAAATGAAACAAAGTCAGTTTTGTCTTAAACACTAAAGGAATCACTCTTGATCTCTCAAATAGAAAGAACAAAAGAGAATTTAAAATTTTTTACCTGCAATTGTAATTTCTTCAATAATTCATCAATGCCATATTTGAAGTTGAAGCCTTCATTTTGGGGCTGAATTCAGAAGCTAACTGCTCAAAAAGTCAGCCTCAGACAGCATTTTCGATTTCAAACAACCTTGTGCAGAACCACAAAATAGAAGACAGTCCTTCGAGAGTGTGTTATCTGAAAACTAAATGTTTTACCCTCCTCTTTATGTTTGTTGTTTGCTTACATTGCTTTGACAAAAGATTTATCTGCTAGAATTCTTGCTGGTATAAACTTAATAGCTTGGATATTAAAACCATCAAGTTCAAGGTTAGAGAGAAAAATGCCAACCTTGCTTCTTAATGACAGCAGTCTGTCCACATAAATACAGTCAACATTATTCTTGATGGTTTAACAAGTATATTTAAAAAGCAATTAGTTATGCCAGTGTTAGACTGAAAACAATTTTAAATAGCATAACTCAACTCAAGCATTAAGACCCTTCTTGGAAAGGTAGTCATTTGAACTGACATGATTTAGAAACTGTGCATTGTTTCTGCAAAGTAATTTCTACAAGGCTGGGGAATACGTGCTTAGGAAGATTCATGTTACTGTAGGTCATATTTTCTCCCTCATTAAAAACAAAACTGCATATAATTGACTCTAATAATATTGAGTAACTACCAAAAGCTTTGCCAATAAAGAAAATGTGGCACATATACACCATGGAATACTACTTAGTCATAAAAAATAAAATCCTGTCATTTGCTACAACATGGATGGAATTGGAGATCATTAGGTTGAGTTGAAATAAGTCAGGCACAGAAAGACCAACAAGTACTGCATAATGTTACTCCTTTGTGAAGTATTAAAAACTTGATCTCATAGAAATTGAGAGTAGAATGGTGGTTACCAGGGAGAGTGGGGATGAAGGAGGGATGGGGAAAGGTCGTTCAGTGGATTCTAAACAGCAGATGGATAGGAGTGAGAGGTTCTGGAGTGCTGTTGCACAGTAGGGTGACGATAGATGACAACAATGTGCTTTACATTTCAAAAATTCAGAAGAAAGGATTTTGAAAGTTTTTGTTATAAATAAATAATAAATATTGGAAGAGAGATTTGTAACCTGATTTATTTTTATTTTTATTTTTTTATTGTTGGTTGTTCAAAACATTACATAGTTCTTGACATATCATATTTCACATTTTGATTCAAGTGGGTTATGAACTCCCATTTTTACCCCGTATACAGATTGCAGAATCACATCAGTTACACTTCCACTGATTTACATATTGCCATACTCGTGTCTGTTGTATTCTGCTGCCTTTCCTATCCTCTACTATCCCCCCTCCCCTCCCCTCCCCTCTTCTCTCTCTACCCCCTCTACTGTAATTCATTTCTCCCCCTTGTATTATTTTTCCCTTTCCCCTCACTTCCTCTTGTATGTAATTTTGTATAACCATGAGGGTCTCCTTCCATTTCCATGCAATTTCCCTTCCCTCTCGATTTCCCTCCCACCTCTTATCCCTGTTTAATGTTAATCTTCTTCTCATGCTCTTCGTCCCTACTCTGTTCTTAGTTACTCTCCTTATATCAAAGAAGACATTTGGCATTTGTTTTTTAGGGATTGGCTGGCTTCACTTAGCATAATCTGCTCGAATGCCATCCATTTCCCTCCAAATTCTATGATTTTGTCATTTTTTAATGCAGAGTAATACTCCATTGTGTATAGATGCCACATTTTTTTATCCATTCATCTATTGAAGGGCATCTAGGTTGGTTCCACAGTCTTGCTATTGTGAATTGTGCTGCTATGAACATCGATGTAGCAGTGTCCCTGTAGCATGCTCTTTTTAGGTCTTTAGGGAATAGACCGAGAAGGGGAATAGCTGGGTCAAATGGTGGTTCCATTCCCAGCTTTCCAAGAAATCTCCATACTGCTTTCCAAATTGGCTGCACCAATTTGCAGTCCCACCAACAATGAGCAAGTGTATCCTTTTCCCCACATCCTCGCCAGCACTTGTTGTTGTTTGACTTCATAATGGCTGCCAATCTTACTGGAGTGAGATGATATCTTAGGGTGGTTTTGATTTGCATTTCTCTGACTGCTAGCGATGCTGAGCATTTTTTCATGTGCTTGTTGATTGATAGTATATCCTCCTCTGAGAATTGTCTGTTCAGGTCCTTGGCCCATCTGTTGATTGGGTTATTTGTTATCTTATTGTCTAATTTTTTGAGTTCTTTGTATACTCTGGATATTAGGGCTCTATCTGAAGTGTGAGGAGTAAAGATTTGTTCCCAGGACGTAGGCTCCCTATTTACCTCTCTTATTGTTTCTATTGCTGAGAAAAAACTTTTTAGTTTGAGTAAGTCCCATTTGTTGATTCTAGTTATTAACTCTTGTGCTATGGGTGTCCTATTGAGGAATTTGGGGCCCGACCCCACAGTATGTAGATCATAGCCAACTTTTTCTTCTATCAGACGCTGTGTCTCTGATTTGATATCAAGCTCCTTGATCCATTTTGAGTTAACTTTTGTGCATGGCGAGAGAAAGGGATTCAGTTTCAGTTTCATTTTGATGCATATGGATTTCCAGTTTTCCCAGCACCATTTGTTGAAGATGCTATCCTTCCTCCATTGCATGCTTTTAGCCCCTTTATCAAATATAAGATAGTTGTAGTTTTGTGGATTGGTTTCTGTGTCCTCTATTCTGTACCATTGGTCCACCCGCCTGTTTTGGTACCAGTACCATGCTGTTTTTGTGTAACCTGATTTAAACATCACAACAGGTATATGTTACATATTACATAATAAATTAATATATCATTATTAATTTATTCCATTAATATGTATAATTTTTATATTTTATATATAGATGGATCCTCTAAAAAAATTATTCAAAGTTAGGGGGTGAAACTTTCCTATAGAAAGCATTGATATTAGTGGCTATGAATTAAAACCTAATAGTTATGGATCTTTGCCTCTGACAGTACTGAGACACAGCAGAGAGATGGCTCACTTAATCTGATATTGCACCAAAGGTCCTAGATGGGGTCAATGTGGGTGGAATTAAGTCCTCAGAAATGGTAAACAGGGAACCAAGAGCAGCTAAATCCAGGACATTGAAGTGGGAAGACAAGACAGCTACCACCTGGAAAGCTGAGCCAGGGAGTAGGGTGAGGTGCAAGGCCCTAGAAGGGCTGCTTCCCATCCTTGGGCTCTGGGGAAGTGCAGCACGTGGCTGATTGAAGACATCTGAGGGATCTTTGAGCAGGGGGCTACACAAAGCAAGGAATGCACTGGCAAAGGGGAAGATACATCTCCGAGCGAGGAGATCAGCCAGGTCCTTTGGGTCAAGCTAAGTCCATGTGGATATGAAGATATCTCAAGATTTTATACTTGTATCCAGTGTATCTGGGCAAGCATCAAAGCTTTAAGGTGATATTTGTTTTCTCATAGCTGTCCTGGTAAAATGAGTACAATCCTTTTCTCAGTGGGTTAATCTGACATTAATGAGGCCTGGTTCCTTCACATTGAGTTTAGTGCTTTAGACCTTAAAAATGCCCAGGTGTTTTTTTCTAGAAAACAGTCATTACCACATCCACAAATTGTCAACAAAATCAGAAGCAGTTGGGAGAAGATTTTAGGAACACTGATGTCAGAGCCTCACAAGCTGAACTTAAGGGATGTTTTTGCTATGTACGAGCTATGTGACTTTGGGGAATATAGTTAACCTCTCTGAGCCTCATCTGAAAAATGAGGATGGCACGTAACTTGAGGATTAAATGAAATAAACCATGCTAAGCATTTAGCATAGAACTTGACATACAGTGGCCCGCTATGAATGATTACTATTGTTGTTATTATGAGACAGCAAAATGCTATACTGGGCAAAGAGCTGGATTTTATATTTGGGCCTCAAAAGGCATAGGTTCTGTTTTTGGAACCATAGCCATTGTTCTTCCTCAAAATCGTTTTCAGACTATGGCAAGGTAGAAATAAATGATTGACTAAATGTTGAGGGTCCTATATCCGAAAAATTTTCATTTTCCTTCCTTTGGTTTCTTTTCATGTCCCAACTATTTCAAGATCACCTCTCCTTACTAGCAGTTTGTTCTGTATTCTAGAGAAATATTTATTTAAATATAAGTCCAAACTAAGGGTAATTAGTAAAATAAGCTTCTGAGGGGAAAAAAATAATATTGCACACTCCAGTGCCATATATTTTCAAATTATTCATTCAGTTTATGCTTCTTGTAGAGATAATTGAGAAATAAATGCATGCTATAGCAGTGCAGACATTCAAGAATTAAATTGTGTATACTGTCCCTTCAAATGAGACCAACTCCTACACCTTGAAGGAAACATCACACCACCTGAAATACTCAAAACTACTGTAAATTGGTGATTGCCAATGATAAGCTGGTAAATCCAAAAGTGTTGGTTATATTAAAATATGGTTTCCACCCCACTCCACACTACCCCACCCCTGGCCAGGGTAAAAGATGTGTACCTGAGACCTCAAAAGAAAGGTGAATTTATATAGAAAACTAAAGACAGAAAGAAAAGATGAAAGGGATAGAGAGAAAACACTCGTAGGTGAAGGAAAGGGAGAAGGCAGCTATATGGTATGTAGGCTGATGATAGCTATAAGTCCATGGCACCTGGCTGTGAGGAGCAGCAACTGATCCCCAATGTATCCCTTTTATAACCAGTTGTGCCTGGTTTCTGAACAATGCAGTGATATCCAGGTTCTGCAGTCAAGTGAAATAAGTCCCTGGGGTATAGATCCCAGAAGGGTTATTGCTTGAATGGCCCCTGACATCCAGGTTTAGGGGCAGTTTTGTAATAATTATCCATGAAGCGGAACTTGTATTGTTACTCCTAAATGCTTCATCCTCTCAGACTTTGACCTTCGGCTTTTCCTTTGTCTGGTTCCGAATGCCAAGGGGTTTAGGTAAAGGTGGAGGAGAGTTTTCAGCAGCTGCTGAAGAAAGTTTCAGAGAGGAAAAAAGCAGGAGATTGGGAAAGAAGTTAATTTGGAGGCTCTTTAAGTCTTAGTATTCAGGGACAAATTTCCAGCTATGTTCTTTCCATTGCATATTATTTTAACAAGTTTAGAAAAAATGGTTGTGTTTAAGACAGCGCTGTGGAAACGTACTGTGCTCTTTCTCAGCAATGTTACAGTCAGGTAGGAAGGACATCTATTTTTAAATGTTCAGTCACATAAATTAGCTTGAGCCCCAGACTTTAATGCCGAAGGAAAATTAGATTGGATCTAAATAATTGAAGAAAAGTAGAGAAACATTTTAATAAAACTTCATGATTTGACTCAGAGTTTCTTGAGCCATTAGAGCTCAGTCTCATTAGATGCATCATGTCCAAGTAGTTGGTGAGTACCGGTTAATAACCTGAGCATTTGTGGGTCCTTTTTGCCTGGCTGAAAGCTGATTATGCTTATTAGAACTACTTCTATACTTATTAGAACTACTTCCCCAATTTTCTCCTATCTACATGTCATTTTCTATATTTTTTATATTATCAGACCTACCAAAAAATGGATAAATAACAATACCATACATTTGTGTGGCTGCATGTCACAGAAAACTTTCATAGTTATTATTGAATCTTCACTGTGCAACTTCAAACTGTAAAGTAAACCTTTCATTATAAATCCTGGCTGCTGGGTAGGTTGGGGTTGTGGCTCAGTGGTAGAGCCTAGTGTGGGTGAGGCACTGGGTTAGATCCTCAGCACCACATAAAAATAAATAAATAAAAATAAAGGCATTGTGTCCACCTACAATTAAAAAAGTATTTCTTAAAAAATCACGGCTGGAGGGCTGGAGTTGTGGCTCAATAGTAGAACGCTTGCCTCGCACGCATGAGGCACTGAGTTCAAACCTCAGCACCATATAAAAATAAATAAATAAAATAAAGATATTGTGTCCAACTACAACTAAATTTTTAAATTTTTTTTAAATTATGGCTGGATTTATGTAAATTATATTAGTATAGTTCATAATCAATAATGCTTTTTGATAATATTTTTTAAAAATAAGGGTGAAGCTGGTTTTAAAAAATGTACCATAAGCAAAGTCCTTGTTTACTCTGCTCACAATATACATTTAAAAGAAAATTACTCTTACAGTTATATAAGAAAGAATGGTTAATATTAATGAACAAACCAAGCCAAGGAAGCTGAGACTGTTCAGTATTTGCAATTCTATATTTTACATTTGTTAACAAATTTAATTATTTTGGCAAATAAGGGAGCTGTGGGAGAGTCACTTGTTAGTTCTCTGGAACCAATTTGCCTTGAAATTATTAAGAGATATTTAATTGATCCAACTTGAACTATGAAGACAAGGCTGAAATACTGCATTAAAACAGAAGCTTCACTAAAATAATTTGATGTGCACTGAGCCTTGTAGCCTGAAAAAAATTAACTGCCTACTTGAGAAAAGCTTTCCAAATGAAGTAGGACCAACTAGGGAAACTTATGTCTGCTGTTGCTGCTACCTTATCTGTTATTTCTGCAAATGTGTGACAGTATACAAAAAAAAATGCCATTAGTTCCCTAAGTCTGTACAAATCCAACATAATTTTCATCTCCCTGAACTGAATAATGAATAGAATATTTCTTAGATGAAATATAATCATTATCTTCAGCATTTAAAAAAAAATTTAGGCTCTTCAGTACATGCTTTTGGGTATATTTCGTGATTTTTATTTAATTTTGTATAAAGTAATATGTTAACAGTGCAACATGCAAATAAGATATAAAAGTATATTTTAATGCAAAAAAAAACCCAATAAAGTACATGTATAAAGGCAAAAAAAAAAAAAAGAATAGTGTTACCTTAGATTAGGATTAGGTAGAGGGAAGTGAAAGGAGGGGAAGGCAGGGGATGTGGGGATAAGAAAGATAGTAGAATGAAACAGACATTATTACTATATGTATATATGTGACTGTATGACCAATGTGATTCTACAATATGTATACTCAGAAAAATGAGAAATTATACCCCATCTATGTATATCAAAGTATATAAGTGCATTCTACTATCATGTATAACTAATTAAAACAAATAAAAAATTAATTTAAAAAAAGATATAAAAGTATAGAATGAAAAGTGTCAATATCACTTCAATTCCCATCACCACTCCAACAGGTAGTCACTTTTATTATTTTCTTATTATCCTCCTAGAATTTCCTTTTGCATTTAGAAACACACATGAATATATATTTTTATTTCCTTTCCTTTTTCCACAAAAGATTGCATATCATGTAGTTTGTTCCACACATTTTTAGGCTAAACAATGTAATTTGTGTACAAGGGTTTTTTGTTTGTTTTTTTGCCTGTTTGTATTCATATTACCAGTTGAGAAACTTCCATATTAGAGAGATATTGATTCTCAAGACAATTAATAATCACAAATTTAATGCAATTTCACTCTAAATCTCAACAGGATAGTTTATAAGACATGACCAATTAATTTCAAAGTTTATATTGCCCTACCTGGTATGGAAAATATACTATAAAACTAGAAAAACTGAAAGAACATGCTAATGATAAAGAAATAGGCTAATGGGTGAAAACAGAAAGTCTATAGACATTCTAAGATGCATAAGATAATTTAATATCAAGTTGATTCAGGTGAAATGGCTATGTTTAGAGGTCAAAAACAGTTTGAAATTGGTAATGGTATATGGTACAGTCAAGTATATGACCAGGGTAGTAGTTTATATAAGTAGAGAGAAGATAAATTTTTCCCCCCAAACTAGCTACCCATTTGAAGAAAAAACTTGGATTGAATTCTTATCTCATACCAACATGAAAATAAGTTATTTTATCAATTGTATTAAAGATGTAAATATTAAAAATATACATATATACTTTAAGTAAGCTAATTAGCCACTATAACAGATAAATCTGAAAATCTCTGTGGCTTAAAACTCATGTGATGGAGATCCAAGATGGCAGAATAGAGGCAATAGCCTTCCTGGATGCTCTGGGGTGTAAAGCCAAGAAAACAGACAGGCAGCTTCTCCGCAAGGTGAGTGAACAACAAAAAGGGTAGGGGAGGGGCTGGGAATGTGGCTCAGGCGGTAGCGTGCTAGTCTGGCATGCGTGTGGCCCGGGTTCCATCCTCAGTACCACATACCAACAAAGATGTTGTGTCCGCCGAGAACTAAAAAATAAATATTAAAAAATTCTCTCTCTCTCTCTCTCTCCTCTCTCACTCTCTCTTTAAAAAAAAAAAAAAGGGTAGGGGACTGCTAGGATGGCCTTAGGCCTGAGCCTAAGCTACTCCATTTTTTTTTTAGAGAATTTTTTTTTAATATTTATTTTTTAGTTTTTGGCAGACACAACATTTTTGTTTGTATGTGGTGCCGAGGATTGAACCTGGGCCGCATGCCTGAGCGCGCTACCGCATGAGCCACATCCCCAGCCCTCCATTTTAAAAACTCCAGCTTGAAACCTGCAGTTTCACCAGGCCCACCCACAGAGCCCTCCAGTATGGCCTCAGACAAGTTACTTCCCCTCACCCTGAGTGAAGTCCCTGGCAGGCTGTCCTCACCTGATAGGAAAAAAAAGGCAAGAGGATCAGGGTAGAGATCACCAAACCAGATGTTTCTAACCCCAGGGTAAATGATGTCACTGAGAAATCTGGTGGCAGCTGATAAGAATTGAAAGGGAGGTCAAAAAAGCCCCCAAATTTAGTATAAATAATACAGCAAATGAACAAGGATTCAGCCAGCCGTAACAGAGTGGAGAGCCTGATGAGGACCTGACATCCCATCACTTGTCATTGTTTCCTGAGCCTCTGCGTGATCCTCACTGCTCTCAATCTCTACCACATTGTCTGGTGACAGCCGAAACTTCTCCCTAAGACCCTGTCCTCAACCAGTCATCCACTCCACGCCAAGAAAAGCCTGCCTTAGTTCTGGCCCTGATCACCGCGGTCTGAGTGAGTGTGCATCTGTTGGACATAAAGCCTAAGGCTTAAGACTTTTGAACTTAGCATGCAGAGGAAATGTTGGTTATCAGACATTTGATTAAGTGTGTTTTGCAGTGCTGAGAATTAATCTAGAATTGTTTGCTGTGAATTGAGTATGTCTATTGCAGTGCCTAGCATTAAGGATTTCATTTTCTTGATTAAGAACCTATAGAGTGGAACTGTATTGAGTAATTTGAGTGAATAAAGCATTGAAAGGGGCAGAAGTGTGTGGACATTCTTTATTTCTCCCCTCGACTGCATATATCACAATTTTGTCCCCTCGCAACAGGAACTTTACTGGAACCTAAAACTGGTCATTCAAAGCAGATAGGAGACAGAGGAGGTTGGATATAATAAGGAAGAAATCCCCAGCAGCACTGGCACTGCCACACAATCCAGGCTGGAACCCCCAGCCAGAGATGTCCTACTGTGAGCACAGTAGAGGGATAAGGGAATTAAAGGAACCCGCATTTTAGAGAGGCCCGAGACATTTAGAAACCAAGGACATTGCTCAATAAACCTGAAGGATGCACTGCATGATATCGGAGTATGGGGAAAGAAGCCACCATCTCTCCAGGCAGCATGCAAAGGACAGAGGAAGGAACCATTTTGCAGCTGGGGTTTATGTGGGAGGTGCCACTGAGAAAGGCAGTTTAGCCCGAAATACAGGTCCAATAAACCCATGCAACATGACATAGTGTGCTTAAGTGACCAGAAGAAAATCAAATGTGGAGGGAAGTTTACGCAAGGGACAACTGATCATGGAAACCCACCCAGCTCTACCCCTCACCCTCCAATCCAATTGCTTGTAGCAATGACTGGGAGAGTCACATCCGGCTGACAACTTGGAAAAAAAAAAAAAAAACGAGAGCTGGGGAAATTGTTTAGAGACTGAACCTGAGACCAGGAAACATGGGGTCTGGAGGTGACATACAGTACTAAGAATTGGATCCCCCACCACCACAAGCGGAACCCAGGGAAATCCCTGGGGTAAAGTTTTCCAGTGTGGGGCAGCAAGTACTAGGTGCTGGAGACGCGCTGGTTTTTAAAATCCCCAGATCAATGAGCTTTCATCGAAGAGCCTGGAGCCCACCTAAGCATAAACCCTGCCTCTAGGAACTCCACCTATGGGATTACCTCTTTCACTCCTGCAATCCAGAGGGTGGAGCATCACTCCCCACCTAAAACTCCTGAGAAGAGAAGCTGAGAATATTTTTAATTCCAACATAAAGTATTCTTTAACTTTTTGTCAAGATCTTTAATATTTTATTTTTTAGTTGGACACAATACCTTTATTTTATTTATTTTTTATGTGGTGCTGAAGATCGAACCTAGGGCCTTGCACGTGCTAGGTGAGCACTCCACTGCTGAGCCACATCCCAGCCCTCATCAAGATTTTTTAAAAATTCTTTTTCACCATTTAATTGTGAGCTAATGGTGCACGAACATTTTATAAAGTTTCCTACTTTTTTTCTTCTCATCTCTAGCATTTTTGAAGCCAGATGTTTTACATGGATTAATTTTTTGTGAACTAGAACATTCAATTAGTATATTTTAGTTTTGTTTTGTATTCTTTCATTTTTATTTTTAATTTTTTTATTTAAAATGTTGCTTTATGTATATTTTTTCTCCTGTTTACCTTGATTCTTACTTTCATTCTGACAGCCAATCTCCATTGTTCTCTCTTTCACTCTTCTTTAATCTTTTACTTCTATCTTCTCTCCTCTTCCCTCATAGCCATCATATTCTATATAACTTCTGTTCTCTCCCACCATTTGAAAATGTAAACCCTTTTGCAATTGCTGTTTTGATTACAGGCATAACTGATCATATCATTTCTGTTGATTGTAATAAATAACATTGTAGATATCATTGTAGGAACTATTTGACTTAAAGCTGTAAATTGTTTGCACTGATTGTTGTTATTATTTGTCTCCCCCTAAACAGTAAGGTACCTTCAGGGACACTATAAGTCCACAGGGTAGAAACTCTACTGCCTCAGATCCATACTGTTAGATGGGCAGACACACAAACAACATGAAAAAGCAAGGAAACAAATCACCCCAAGCAAACCAAGATACCCCAATAACAGAATCCATTGATACCACAGTGGAAGAAATGTCAGAGAAGGAGTTTAAAGTGTACATAGTTAAACTACTCTGCTAAGTAAAGGATGATGTAAGAAAGCAAATATAGGTAGCAAAAGATCACTTCAATAAAGAGAGATTCTGGGGGAAAAAAAAGAACAAACAGAAATCCTTGAAATGAAGGAAACATTAAAAATTCAATAGAAAGCATCACCAACAGACTAGACCACTTGGAATACAAAACTGCAGACAATGAAGACAAAATATATAATCCTGAAAATAAAGTTGATCACAGAGAGAAGATATTAATAAACCATAAAGCAAATTTCTAAGAATTATGGGATAACATGAAAAGAACAAATTTAAGATTTATCAGGATAGATGGAAGCATGGAGATACAAACCAAAGCAATGCACAATCTTTTCAATGAAATAATATCAGAAAATTTCCCAAAGCTAAAGAATGAAATGGAAAATCAAATACAAGAGGCTTTCAAGACCCCAAAAGTGCAAAATTACACAGACACACATCAAGTCGCATTATAATGAAAATGTCTAGTGTACAAAATAAGGATGAAATTTTAAAAACTGTGAGAGGAAAATATCAGATTACACAAAGCGGGGAAACAATTCAGATCTCAGCTGATTTCTCAAACCAGACCCTCAAAGCTAGGTCTTGGAATAACATATACCAAGCTCTGAAAGAAAATGGATGCCAACCAAGAATCCTATATCCAGCAAAATTAAATTTCAGGTTTGAAGATAAAATAAAAACTTTCCATGATAAACAAAAATCAGAAGAATTCACAACATAAAGCCTGCGCTTCAGAATATTCTTAACAAAATATTCCATGAAGATGAAATGAAAAAAAAAAAGTGAAAACCAGCAAAAGGAGGAACTACACTAAAGGATAGTCAATAAAGGGAGAAACTAGTTCAAATTAAAAACTAGAAATAAATCAAAATGACTGGGAACACAATAATAACCTTGAACATTAATGGCCTAAACTCATCAATCAAAAGACACACTGGTAGATTGGATTCAAAAACAAGATCCAATAATATGCTGTCTCCAAGAGACTCACCTCATAGGCAAAGACATCCACAGACTGAAAGTGAAAGGATGGGAAAAAACATCACTCACATGGATCATGTAAACAACCAGGGGTTTCTATTCTCTAAAATAGATCAAGTTATGTAAGCTTTATAATTGTAATTATACAGTTGTAATATTACCTTAATACATGTTTAGCATCTGTAAGTATATTTTGATAGCTCCCTTTCCAATGATATTTTTCTAGATTACACTTGTTAGATTTTAATCAACTTTTAGCTGTATTATTTCTTTTCTATTTCACATATTTCTGCTCCTACTTTTATTTTTTCCTTCCTACTACAATTTCCAGGTTTTTCAAAGGACAAAAAGGAGACTAGGAAAAATATTTGTAACATGAGATTAGCTGGGATGTGGCTCAGTTTGAGTGCCCCTGAGTTCAATCCCCAGTACCCCCCCCAAAAAAATGAGATTAATGTCGTGCACACCTGTAATCCCGGCTGTTTGGGAGGCTGAGGCATGAGGATTGTGAGTTTAAAGCCAGCCTCAGCAACTTAGCAAGATCCTAAGTAACTCAGTGAGGCCCTGTCTCTAAACAATACAAAAAAAAAAAAAAAAAGGTCTGGGAATGTGGCTCCGTGGTTAAGCACCCATGGGTTCAATCTCTGGTGCCAAAAAAAGGGGGGATTAATATAGTTCCTATTTAATATAACATATTGATATCAATACATCAACTGAAATAAAAGAAACCCAATAGAAAAATCAGTAATACATTACAGTGAAAAACTCACATAAGGGCTAGGAGTGTAGCTTAGTGTTCAATCCCCAGAACCAAAAAGAAAAAAAAAATTCACAAAAGAAAAAATATAAGTGGTGAATAAGTATAGTACATGAAAAACATACTCATCCTCATGAGCAATAAGAAAAATGACTTCCCACAAATTAAGCCTTCTTGGACTGAACTGTTCATGTAACTAAATGAAACCTAAAGAGTGAAAAGACAACAAGGATCTCATAGGAGAACAAATTGTGGTCATCAGGAAATGTTTAAAGAAATGGTCTTCCAAGAAATTAGAACTTATGAGAAAGGAGGCAAGAGAAAGTAGCCAGAAGCAGATTCAGGGGCATGTGGACGGGGGCAGATGAAACAAAGCCGTATGTATGATAGCTATATTCCTGAATCCATTTCATTGATTGTATTCTTGTTTTCCTTTCTCATTTCACATTTACAGTTTTGTATTTTTTTCATCTTGTAAACTTTCATGTCTGAAACATTTTTGAGAACAGATAATCAAATGAATGGATGATTTGTTCATCAAATAAATGCGGGCTGAATAAACTGGGACTGTTTCTGAGAAGAGAAAGATCCTCAAAGTGATCTGTTGGATGGGAATGCCATACAATTCTGAGAAAGAACTTCAGCATTTCCGAACAATAACCTAGACCTTGGATTTCTAGAGTAGGGGGTGTATGAGGATTAAAAATTATACCAGAGGCTTAAAGGAGTAGTGGACAGCAGATCTCAGCCCTGTGGAAATACATAGATTGTGACTGAACGTATACAAAAATGTTATTCTAAGGGGAGTTTTATTAGCTAGGATAGACTAACCGCTAAGGCAAAAAGTAACTGCTATATCAAAAAATATTCAATGGTTCAAACTAAATAGAAGTTTATTTCTTACTCACAAAACAATATTTTACAAACAAACATGTTGGCAGAACAGGGAACCTAAATGGTTCAGATGGGTTCTTCAAATGTGGCTTCCAAGGTTGCCCATATCACTGCAGCCATCCCAAAAGAAAAAAGAGCAAGGAACACATAGGAGATTCTTCTGGACAAACCTAGAAGCAGCACGTATCAGTTTTCAATAAATCTTAGGCATATGACCAAACCTAACTATACAAGGCAGGAAAATGTAGGCTAGCCACGAATAAAGAGGAAAACATGGATTGAGAGTGAGCCCCTAGTATTTATTCCCACAGATTATTAGCAGACCTAAAGTTAGACTTGAGTTTAAAAACCTCAATAAATCCCACTCTCTGTACTGTGATTCCCCTTCTCAAGAGCCTGGGAACATGTACCAAACACCTATTTAAAAGATACTTTGATAATAAATTCCAGATGAGAAACCCACTTCCCCAAACTCCGTTTATGGAGGCTTTTTCAGAGAACTCTCTTATCCCAATGCAGGAGGAGGAAAGGCAAAGAAAATTCTCCCTGCAGTGCATTTTAAGAAGGTCACTGCTGTCTCCAGGAGAAAGCAGAGATGGAGGATCAACTGTGCTTATAAATAGGGGGAGATTTTTCTGTGCGGCCTTGTGCATTTATGGTGAAAATGTCATGCTGATGTCAATCTTTGTTAAATCACTGATCAATCCTTTGTGGAAGCACATTTTAAAAATATATTATTTCCATTGTTCACTTCTGCCATGCTCTGGTAAGGCTATTTCCACAGTGAGTGGGAGAAATAAAAGAACAGCTGCACTACATCTCTTAACTATGAACCCTAGTAGGAACCCATTTTGCTAAAAAGAAGAAACCAATTTTTAGTTTTACAAGAGAGAAATAAAGCCCACTTTAAAGAAAATATTTAGAATGCCTATTTAAATGTAAACTGAACTACAGAATTTACATGTGCCTATTAAAGCCCCTCCAAGAATGTTCTTGGAATATTAGCATTTACTTATGTGAAATTTTTGTTTTAAAGAAAAATATTCACAATTAAAAGTTCTGAATTTCATGGTGGCTGCCAAAAAAGTAGATTATTATTATCTCTAGTAGTATTTGACTTGAGGGACTAATATACCCACAAACCCATAATAGCTCCTTTACCCATCAAAGAAAGGTCAAGACTTTCAGTCCTACATGACCTCCTATGATTTCTACCCTTTCTCCACCTCACAGACTGAAGAACCAACATGAGCAGTGATTGTCTGACATGGCATACACAATACAATCTAAGAATAATAAAGAACTAACATTTGCTGAGTACTGACAGCACGAATCAGGCATTTTCTTCTTCAAATTTTGTCAGTTAGTCTCCACAATTACCCAGAGAGGGAAGTGGATTAACATTATCTTATTTTGAAGATGAGAGTACTGAGACTTAGAAAAGTTGCAATTTAGTCTCACAACTAGTAAGTTGTAAAATGAGGATCACAAAGCCAAGTAGGTGCTATTCTACAACCCATATCCTGCATCATTCTTCTAGGCTGGCTCACATATGTCCAGCTCAGTTAGGCTTTTCCTGGTCAGATGCTTTCCCCTTCCTTGCATGAAGGCCAAGAGCTCCTTGGGTTCTATTTGTCAGTGGAGTGACTTTTGGAAAAAGAAAGGAAGAGCAATAGCTGACCATGGTAGGAAACTCTACCTAATGATTGGAATCATGTCATGTGACAGGCCTGCCCCTTGAAACTGTCCATCCCCTCTTCCAATCAGGGAAAGCCCCCAGGTCCTTACAAAAGGACATAACTGAACTGACTGGATATATAAGAAAGAATAACAAGATTCAAGTAAAGTCTTCCTACCAACACATACTACTTCCCTCTCCCCATAGGTCTCCTACATTTGCTCACTGGTCCCAGAAATTCCTTTAACAGACAATCAAGCCATTAGTCCACCATTAAAAAGTAGAAAGATAGTAAAAAAGATATGAGGTAGGAGAAGCAATTTACCTTAAATTTATTGAAAACTGTGCCTGACAATAGCAGAACTTTCTGTAGTAAAATTTGGATATGGAAAGAGAAAAAAAGGTTGGCAAATAACACAACAGTATGCCTGCTGCCACTGACCTTTTACACAGACCTTTACAGACATCACAAATGGAATGCAGCACAATTTCCTTCTGAACTCAAAGGTAACAGTCCTCTCAACAGAGCATTCTAATCATAGTTTAAATATGTAATTGGACCCGATTTACCCATTCCAATAATAAAGAAATGCAGAAAGCCTTCTGCATGAGTAGCATCATAGCAAAGCTTTTAGTTTTCAGTTTTACAAGAGAGGAAGGGAAAGGCTGGGTTCCCTATGATGCATTTTGTCAATTTCTCAATTTTGTCTAGAACCTATCAGAATCACAAAATTTACAATATGTTCTCAAAAGGCATCATCAACATGTATTGTAGGAGTTCAGATGTAGCAGAGGCAGAGTAAGTGCTGTCTCCTAACTGGTTTCTTCTGTAATGCCCTAGGCTTCCACTACCATTAGAATAAAACTAATAGGTCCTAAGTATTTCATATATTTAGAATGAAAATTATGCTAATAAATTACCTGCCCTGGGACCTTATGGATCAAGCTAAAGAGTTAATATGAGAGTTCCAATTCCAGGTAAAATTGAACAAGACCAATCCTCTCTGTCTCAACCACTAAGCAGAGATCTGAAGCTAAAAAGGAATGCATGGAGCAGCTATTTGAGGACTCTGGAAAGTAAATTATAGCAAGCAGACTTGAAAAAAAAAAGATCAGAATTCGAAAGACCACCAGACCAGTAGAGTACAGGTAAGTGAGCTCCTGTTTTTCCACAGGCATCTCAGCCTGACACAAGCAGCCAAAACCCAGAAGTGGATACCAAAAAATGAACAAGGACAACTCCAGGAGAAGCCCTATAGTTTTGTCTCAAAGAATGGGAACAGGAAATCCCCAATACTCAGAGTGGGAGAATCTAACCCCCTCTATTTCTTTTATAATCTCTAATATCTGTGTCCCAGACCTAAGGGATCCCTGTTAGTGGCAGTGGGAGGGAGCTGGTAATGGTGACAACAGCTGCAGCTATAGGTGCCACAGGCACCTAAAACTCTGTAAAATGTGAAATTTCTTCTCCCATGAGAATAGCTAGGGTTCCAGTAGGACAGGCAAACTCTTGATATTTTCCCTCTCTTTCATCAGGCCAGTTGGCCTCAAAGGTGGGTGCATTATGAGAATCATGTGGCAGACAGTGAAACTAAAGCCCCCGACTTCTGGCCAGAAAAATTAAAATGGGGTCAGGGAATTAGAAAGATATTACATAAGGTTAAAAGAATCAAATCACAAAAAAACATACAGCAAGCCTAAATGTTTATTCACCTAATGACAAAGCTTCATGAAATAAAAACTGAAAAAACTAGAGACATAGATTCATAGATTCAAAATTATAGTTGGAGGCTTCTATACTCCCCTTTCATTAATCAATAGAACTAGTAAACAAAAATTAGCTGGGCCGGGGTTGTGGTAGAGCAAGCACTCTACCACTGAGAACCACATAAGAAAACTAAATAAACAAAACAAAGGCATTGTGTCCATCTACAAATAAAAATATATTTTTTAAATTTTAAAATTTTTAATTAGCAAGGATATAAAACTCTGGTTAGCAAAACCATCAACCAACTAAATCTAATTGATGTCTATAGAACATGTCATTGAACAATTGTTCATTCCTTTCAAATATTTATGAAACATTCACTAAGATAGAATGTATACAGGTTTATAAAAGAAACATTAATAAGTTTCAAAGGTAGGAATCATGCAACTGATCATAATGAATTAAGCCATGAATCACTAACAGAAAGATAACCAAAAAAAAAAAAAAAAAAAAAAGGAAAATCTACAGTTGGAAATTAAATAATGCATGTCCAAATAATCCATGGGTCAAAGAAGAATTATCAAGGGAAATTAGAAAATATTTTCATCTGAACTAAAACAAAAATACAACATATTAAAATTTGTGGGATGAAATTAAAGTAGTACTTTGAGGAAATTTTTAAAGCATAAAACGCTCATATTCGAAAAGAAGTTCTCCAATTAGTAACCTAAGTTTCCACCTGGAACAAAATCCTATGCAAGTACAAGCAAAGGGATAATAAAGATAAAAGCAGCAATCAGTGAAATTGAAAACAGAAAAACTATGAAAAGAAATCAATGAAACAGAGATAGTTCTTTTAAAAGATCACTACCATCACCTGGACATGGTAGTGTATACCTATAATTCTGGCCAATCAGGAGACTGAGACAGGAGGATAGCAAAGTTCAAGATCAGCCTCAGCAAATTAACAAGGCCCTGAACAACTTAGCTGGACCCTGTCTCAGAATAAAAAATAGAAAGGACTTGGAGTGTAGCTTAGTGGTAAAGCACTCCTCGGTTTAATGCCCAGTGTCTTCAGCAAGGCTAACAAAAATCAATAAGATGGATAAACCTCTAGAAAGACTGACAAAAGACAACAAAGTCACAAATTACCAAAATCAGAAATGGAAAAAGGGAATATTACTGCAAACTCTGAAGAAATCAAAGAAGCTTTTTTGCAAAAGCAATAATCAAATTCAGTTAAGGTGAGCTGGGTTTGTGGCTCAGTGGTACAGCGCTTCCCTAGCATGTGTGAGGCACTGGGTTTGATTCCAGTACCCCATAAAAATAAACAAATAAATAAAGGTAAAGTTGTCCATCTAC
Organism: Spermophilus citellus; assembly: GCF_964194105.1. Lineage (NCBI taxonomy): Eukaryota > Metazoa > Chordata > Mammalia > Rodentia > Sciuridae > Spermophilus > Spermophilus citellus. The sequence goes on along the minus strand of NC_138183.1, from coordinate 88,844,237 downwards.
AACTAAAAAATATTTTTTAAAAATTCAGTCACAGGGGCTGGGGATGTGGCTCAAGCGGTAGCGCGCTCGCCTGGCGTGCGTGCGGCCCGGGTTCGATCCTCAGCACCACATACCAACAAAGATGTTGTGTCCGCCAAGAACTAAGAAAAAATAAATAAATATTAAAATTCTCTCTCTCTCTCTCTCTCTCTCTCTCTCTCTCTCTCTCTCTCTCTCTCTCTCTCTCTGTCCCCCTCTCTCTCACACTCTCTCTTTAAAAAAAAAAAAAAAAATTCAGTCACGGGGGCGCTAGGGTTGTGGCTCAGTGGTGGAGTGCTCGCTTAGCATGGGAAAGGCCCTGAGTTCAATCCTCAGCACCACATAAAAAGAAATAAGTAAAATTAAAAAAAAAAAAATTTTTTAAATTCAGTACTGGTGAAAAAGTTAACCTATAAATTGAATTAGTGGTTGAAAATCTTCTGAAAAAAAATCTTCAGTTGCAGATTATTTCATTGATGAATTCTAAAAAATAATTAAAGGAGAAATAACAAATTCTACACAGGTTTTTAAAAAAATCAGGAGATTTTTTTCCAGGAGGGAACATTTCTCAACACATTTTATCACATCAGCATTATTCTGATACTGAAACCAAACAAAGACATTATAGGAAAAGAAAATAAATACACCTTATGAATATTTTCCAAAAATATTTAATAAAATACTAGCAAGTTGAACTAGCAATATATAAAAATAATAATATATTACTTCAATATGCAAAAATCAATCAGTATAATCTACCATCTTGACAGTCTAAGAAAAACCATATAATCCTAACAAATTATACACACACAAAAAAAAAAAACTTGACAAAATTTAACATTGATTCATAATAAAAATTGCAAACTGCAATAGAATAGAACTATATTAACTTGATAATAGATATTGCTAATGGGCTAAATTTTGTTCCCCTAAATTTCTACAAGGCCCTAATCCCCAGTACCTCAGAGATAGGCTTTAAAGAGTTGATTAAGTTAAAATGAGGCCATTAGGGTGCATCCTAAACCAATACGACTAGCATCCTTAAGAGATGAAGAAGCTTGGACACACAAAGAAGCACCAAGGAAAGGAAAAACTGAGAAGGTGAGAAGTGAGGAGATAGCCATCTGCAAGTCAAAGAGAGGCTCAGGAAAATAAAAAATAAATAAATAAACCCGCTTACAGCCTTGATTTTGGACTTCTGGATTCCAGAACTGTGAGAAATAAAATTGTTATTTAAGCCACTCAGTCTGTGGTACTTTGTTATGTCAGCCCTACCAAATGAACACAGGTGTCTTCTAAGATCAGGAATAAGGCAAGACAGGATCATGTGCATTTTCTTCTTTAAGTTGTTATAATGGTGGATTACGTTGATTAATTTTTGCATATTGAACCTGTGTATTGTGTTTGTGTGTGTGTGTATGTGTGTGTGTGTGTCTGTGTGTGATGCTACTGTCATTACTCTAGTACTAAAAGGTGATTTGCCAAAGTAATTCATTCCATAAGTGTTATCTCCTCCCCTCAACTCAACATCCCCAACACCAACTTTACACAGACACACACACAGGTGTGCACACACAATCATAACTGTTACATGGAGATTTTAGTTAAAACACTTTCACCTAAATTATCAAAAATAGTTGAATAAATTTAATTTGAGTATACAAAAGCAGTTTGGGAGTAATGAGGGAAGCAGGCAGAGAATTGAATTAACAGCAAAAATATGTTCTGCATAAAAGAAAATTTAAAAGGAAAACAAGAATTTCAGTGTGAGCATACAGGAAAATTATGACCCTCACATCCCTACCAGGTTATATGGGTCAGGGTACATTTAATAGGGTTTTCTAAATCCATTGTGTTCTCTGGTCATAATATAATATCTGTACCTCTATTAATGAAAAATAAAATACAATTTAGAAGTATAAAGCTTCTCTGAAATCTCAATTTGTGACAGTTACATGAGGTTTATTTTCTCCGCACATATAATGTATCTGAACAATTTAGAACTACAGTATGTCTAACAGACTCCACACCTACCATTGCAAGAAAAGGGTTTCATGTAAAACATGAAAATTGCAGCTGGAGCCATTATGTAGGCTACTTAATCTATGGAAGGCAAGGTACACATCCTATATGTTGCCCTGGATGGACCTGGGAAAAGGTGATTAAAAGAAAATAAGGATTATTCTCTGAAGCTGTGTTTTCCCCTGAGGCTCTTTAAACAATGTCTTTATCTGTTCCCCATTTTCTAATTGTCTTTTCCAGCAATGTAGCAATAATTTAGTAGTATTATGTGCCGTCACTTCTGCATTAGTAAACACCAGGGCCTGCTGAGTAATTACAGAATAACCTCATAATGAAATGCAGTGAAGGGTTCTAATTAAATTTTAATGTTGCCTTAAAACTATTCTTTTAAAATGAGAATTTTCCAGCCGTGTATCCTAATGAGTTATCAGAATGCATTACTCTCCCCAAAAAATGTACAAATGAGAAGGTAAACATAGAATATTACCACCAGTGGGCATGTGTATGGGAATATTTATAATCAAAATTAATATATTTAAAATTATTAAAATATAAAATCACATTGAAATGTTGTAACAACAATGGGGAAAAATATGAAAGCTCATATTTCACTTTGAAGGAGGAAAATGCTAAATTATTCTCAGTCTAGCAGCATGCAATTGAGCTTAAAGCTATCAATTTCTGAATGTGGGACTAACACAAACTAAGAACATCCACAACTTCTGTACAATCACAGAGCTAAGAGAAAGGGCACTAACTAATCTAGGAAATAATTTATTTGTTTTTCAAAAATCTGCCCCCCAAAAGCAGATTCTATTGCCTTTTGATAGAAGCTACTGTATTTTGTTGTTCTACTGTCTTGCATCTATCTGCACATCCTTCTGGACCTACTGTAACTCCCTTTGATGGTGACCTAGGTAGACATGGTGAAAATTTGTTACTGTTTTCTTTCTCATACTACAGGAATAATTTGCAGTCATCCTTTCTCTATTTATCTTGTCAATCTATTTTGTCTTTGAAAAAGATCTATCCCTCAAGCAAAGCTGCCACCATTATCTGCTGAAATCTGCTATAGCTCCTCCTCACTCTTCCATCAAACCACTTACATTACTGCTTCTGCTGATAGGGCCCAATTAATGACCTCTCAGATCTATAATTTTAAAATACAGGTATATCGTACCCAGAAGGGAATTGCCTAAAGAATTCTGCAAAACATGTTTCTGTTTTGTACTTCCCATTAGCTTGCTCTTTTTCTCCAAGATGCAGAATAATATTTATTATCACTGACAAAACTGAAAATTTTATTTCCATTATCCAAGCTCTTGTATAATTAGAGATGTGTCCACTTCAGACCTGAATGTTGAATATCTCCCACTGTTGACCTTCTGAGGTTATATGCCCCACACCCATATATAGATGAAAATGTCAGTGCTCTAATGATAAAGGTATTTATTTACAGCCGACTGTGATAAAATATGTTGAGACCTGTCCACACTGAATATGCAAAAGAGGTGACTTTCCTGGCTTTCTTCAGTATGTCTTTGGCCAAGGCTATGTCTCTTTGGAACAAGACTGAAAGCTCTGGAAACTTTTTTTAAACATCCTACACAATCAAAGAGGAAACAAGGTGGGCTTTTCCCAGACATCTGTTTCACTCCTATAATTTTATAGTGCCAGAAGGGCTGGAACTTTCCACCTAGTTATAGGGAATTGTCAGTGTCATGCAGAACATGGAAATGGCTTCTCCTCAGTCACCAGACACTACATAGAGTTGTTGGGGAGTTGTAGGACTGACCCTCCAGTCACTTGGATAACTTAATAACTTCATTGAGCAGTTTTTAGAGGACAAATTTGCTTCAGGACACATACATTAGAGTCAGACAGACTTGAGTTTGAGTCTCCACTTTATTGCTTGCTTATTCTGCTCCCTTAAGCATTTTGCCTTATCTCTCTGAGCCTGTTTCATCAGCTATAAATTGAAACTAATAATGTACACCTCATACAATTAATGCAGGAAATAAATGAGCAATATGTGACAATCACTTGGAACAGTGACTGGTTCAATTATTCAGTTAATGCTGGCTGCTGTCACCACTACTGCTACTCCCATGACTTGTGTCTTTCCCCACAAGTAGCAACCCCTCCTGGCTTCTATAATAATTATAGTGTTCTACCTCTAGATAGGGAATAGGGGTGGGAGGGAAAGGGAGGGAGAAGGGGAATAGCATGGATGGTAAAAGGAGACCCTCATCATTATACAAAATACATGTATGAAGATGTGAATTTGGTATCGACATACCTTATATATAATCAGAGATATGATAAATTATGGTATAATGGTATATTAAGAATCATAATGCAAAACTAAATAAATTTTTAAAAATGATTATAGTGTTCTTTCCTCGAAAAGCTTTGAAGTCATTCTTGTTTTTCCCTCAGCCTTCACATCCTAAGAATCACCAAGTCTTATCGACCCATCCTCTCCTTTGCATTGCTATTGTCCCTCCTCTAGTTCACACCTTCACTATCTTTCACCTGGACCTTTGAAGACTCAGTAAATGCTTAAGCACCTCCTGTGTGATGGGTATATAAATATTTACCTCAAAATACTTATAATCTGCTGGTGAAGTACAGAAACACAGACATTTAGACAGGTAACCAGAATGCAAAGGCAAATGAAACAGAATGACTACATAGGAAGGTTTCACACATATATGATTCACCACAAAAGTAAACAGTAGAAGAAGGTTTCACAGAGGCATTGCCTTTTGAGGGGAAATTTAAACAATAACTATATTGTGGTTTGGACCTTTAGTGTCCCCTGAAAAGCTCATGTTTTGAAAACATGATCCTCAATACAGCAAGGTTCAGAGGTGGGGCTTTCAGGCAATGATTAGATCATGGGGACTGTAACCTTATCCGTGGGTTAATCCATTTGATGGATTAATAATTTGAATGTACTAGTGGGTGGTAACAGTAGGCAGGTGGGGTATGGTTGGAGGTAGTAGGTCACTGGGGACATATCCTTGGACTAAATATTGTCCTTTGGTGTTTCTCTCTCTCTCTCTCTCTCTCTCTCTCTCTCTCTCTCTCTCTCAGGGGGATACTGGGGATTGAACCCAGGGGTACTTTACTACTGAGCAACAGCCCTAGATAATTTTATTTTTTATTTTGATACAGGATCTCACTAAGTTACCTAGGGCCTTGCTAAGCTGCTGAGGCTGACCTGGAACTTGCAATCCTCCTGTCACTAGGATTACAGGTATGTACCACCATGCCCAGCATCTTTCTCTATTTGTCTTTTCTGGCTTCCATGAGCTGAGCAACTTTCCTATACCACACCCTTCCACCATGATGTTCTGCCTCACCTCAGGCCCAGAGCAATGGAGTTGACTGACCATGAATATCTAAGTTGGTCTTGTAAAGTGTTTTGGTCACAACAATGAAAAGCTGACAAAAAAAAAAAAAAAAGAAAAAAGAAATAAAGGAAGGCAGACATTACCATCTGAAAAAACTGTGAGCAAATTCAAGACCTCAAGAAATATGTCACATGGATAGAGTACTATGTTGTACATTAGAACTGTGGGCTGGGGTGGGAAGAACAGAGCCACAGCTGAAAGTGGAAGTACTAAGTGGGAAGTGGGCAGCACTCAAAGAGCAAAGCATGGGCTTTGGCAACAGTCTGCTGTCCTTCAAAGTCTGCCTCCACCCCTAGTGCTTATGTAGCCATATACAAATTATTTGCCTTCCCTGAAATTCATTTGTAAAACATAAACTAAATACCTACCTCATACAATTTTCATTATGATTAGATGAAATAACATACGTAAAGAACCTTACACAATGCCTACAACAAAGCAGGTACTTCAGGGACCATAGTTATTGTTTTCGTAGAAAGCTGTTACGAACAGAATGTTTTCATCTCCCTGAAATTCATAGATTGGAATATAAACCCTCAGTGTGGTTGTATTTGGAGATGGGGCCTCTAATTAAGGTTAAATGAATTCATAAGGTGGGACCCTGGTCCACAGTGAGATTGGTAACTTTATAAGAAGACACATCAGAGACCTGGCTCTCTTTTTCTCTCCATGAGCACTCATTGAGGAAAGGACAGTGAGAAGGTGGTTACCTACAAGCCAAGTAAAGAGCCTTAACCACAAACTGAATCACCAGAAATCTTGATCTTGGACTTCTAGCCTCCAAAACTGTGATAAAATAAATTTCTGATTTAAGCCACTCAGTCTGTGGTTATTTTATAATGGTAACTCAAGGTAACTAGTACAGAGGACATTTTAGGGTTTTTTTTCCCCCTTTACTTTGTGGGCAATGGAGAAACCTTAAATATTTCTTAGGAGGCAAGAATTATATTTAGATCTAGTTATCTGAGAATTGAAGACTGATGGGAATATCCTCTTTATTGACCTCCTGTCCTGTTTCTGCTTTTCCCCATCTATTCATGATGAAAGCTCTATGACTAAAATTATAGAACATAAAATCACATTAAAATACTGGGGATTTGACAAACTGTGCAAAAATGTGATCTATAGAATAAATGCCTTTAGTCTGGCATTTAAAGCTCTCTAGAATCAGGACCAGCCTCCCCTTTCCTACCCTACTACTTCTTTTGGCTAGGAAAATCAGACCCTAGGTTGTGCCATGTTTGGGTCTTGGCACAAGCTAGCTATTCCTTCCACTGAGAATACTCTCTTCCATTGCTCTTAGAATCCAGTCCATCCTTTCACACCAGTGTCCATGACATCTCCCCCAGGATGCCTTCCCTCCTTTGAACTGTGATTCATGCCTCTGGCATAACACAGTATCTTCTCTAGTAAACTGTAAAGACATGAGGTCAATTCTTGTGCTTTCACATGATGTGGCAATGTGAAAGGAATTTGAAGAGGGCATGGAGAGAAATATGAGCAGGAGTCAAAAAGGCTAGATACGAGGGAAAGGACAGAGGCAGCCTGAAGAGAAGGGAATTTAGGAGAGCAGAGTTGGTGGAGGAGGAATCAGAGTCACTTGATGTGGGTGCACATTGTGAGCTTAACCTTGACCCCGACCCTTCAATTCCCTATGGAGTCACTGTCACTCATTATTTTCTCCTGTGCACAGGAATTTTCTGAAATTCCAGAGAGTTATATGCTGCATTAAAATGAGGAGATTAATCAAGATAGATTCATTTTCTAACTATATTTCTCCCTATTTAAGACCCATGTTAACACCCCTATTCCAAAACCCACAGTTATCTAATTGTTTTAATTCCCATTTTATAGCTTATGAATGAAGGAAATAAACGTTTCTTATGTCATTAGTCAAGTACGTTGTCCTTAGTGTCAAGAATCATTAGGGAAACCTGGCAAAGAAGGTGGAAGGGGCTCTGAGGGAAACTGTAGAAAGGAAAAATGGAGGCACACAGGACCAACCCTGGCTCCAAGCCTTGGCTGCCTCCTTTCTTCCGGGGTTCAATTCTGTACTCTTCCTCCCTGGTAGTCCATCATGGCCAACCCTCACTTCTTCACTTCTGAAGGATATTTGAAGTAAATAAACTTCCCAATATCCAGGGTGCAGCTCAGTGGCAGAATGCTCACCCTCAATTCCGTCCCCAGTGCAAACAAACAAGAAAACAAATAAAACAAACAAACAAAAACTTCCCAATAATTCAACCTGAAGATACTTAAAACCAGGACAAGGATCCATAGTATAAGCCTGGCCTATTCACAAGTGAAATGGCATCTGGAGACAAAGTTTATTTTTTAAGTAAAATAAAAGAGATTTCATCCTGACACTGTGGTGTACGCCTATGATCCCAGCAACTCCAGCGGCTGACAGGAGGATTGCAAGTTTGAGGCCAGCCGCAGCAAGTTAGTGAGGTCCTGTCTCAAAAAATAAAAAGGACTGGGGATGTGGTCAATGACAAATCTCTCCTCTGGGGGTTGGTGTTGTAGCTTAGTGGTTGAGCATTTGCCTCGCATGCGTGCGTTCGATCCTCAGCACCACATAAAATAAATAAATAAAAAATATTGTGTCCACCTACAACTAAAAAGAAATTAAAAAAAAAAAAATCTCTCCTTGGGGCTGGGGTTGTGGCTCAGTGGGAGAGCACTCGCCTTGTGCATGTGAGACCCTGGGCTCGATTCTCAGCACCACATAAGAATAAATAAGTGAAATAAAGATATTGTTTTAAAAAAAAATCTCTCCTGGGCTAAATCTCCAGTAGCACAATAAATAAATTAGTTTAATTTAATTTGATATGGAGATTTCTGGTTTCTTCAAATAAAAATTATTACTTTTTTGTTGTTTGAAAAAATTATTACCAATTTGCTTTGATGTTTACAGTTCCTAATCAGGCCTTATTTTGAGAACTTTACCCATGTCGTCCTCACAGAGGAAAGTGCTGAATAGTTACTATCTATCTTATCTGGCAATGGGAAAGATAGGAAGTTCCTGGATCAGGAAATGATCTTCCTGGTGGCCCAGGATACTGAGAGTTCTTTTTAATGTTGATACATGGAAGATAAATTTTGCTCTTTGTCCTTAGCCAGCTTAAGTAGGAAAGGGGAAGTCTTCTTATTTTAACCAACATATTGCCGATTTTAAGGAGCCTGAGAGAATTGCAGCACTGATGGTCAAATCTCTAGAAATTCAGGAATGACAATGAGAGGGCACTGTGTGCCCTAAGCATGACGTCACCCAGGCACTGAAAGCAGATGGCTTGTGTCACATCTCATACTCTGCCTGGAGAAGGCAACTTTCATTTCTAGGCCAAGTTTCATAGTCTGAACCTGGCAATAATATTTGGTTATACTGCTAGAGTTAAATAAAACTGGTCCCAGTAATACAATCACTTTCCTCTTTTTAAAATCTTTATTGTGTTTTATTGTAAAAGCAAATAAAACACTATTGCCTTGTATACCTGTGGCTTCTTATTGCAAGCTCCTCCAACCCTCTGCCTGAGGTTTCTCTTTAACTACAGAAATGAGCTCATTACTATGCAGAACAGACCAGAGCTGCCAGGGAATTGACCAACTTTTGTCCCTTCCCTGACACACGGAAGATGGAGGGTATATTGTTCCCACAATGGACAACCTGAAGAGTATTCTGCAGTCTTTGGAGGCCCCCAGTCAGAGTTGGCACCCCGTGCCTCCAGCAGTGACCTGGATTTCCTCTCTCTCTCTTCCCCTCTTTGATTCAGGGCTTCCTGGGATCACCTCCCAAATAAATACCCATATGCTTCTGTAAAAGCCCAAGACTGCGGGTTCTTTGTCCATAAGCAAAGAACCTCAGACTGAGTGGTTTAAACAACAGAATTTTATTTTCTCATAATTCTGGAGCTTAGAAACCCTAGTTCAAGCTGTCAGCAGAATTGATGTCTTCTCAGGGGTCTCTTCGTGGCTTGTAGATGGCCATCTTCTCCCTGTGTTTTCACAAAGTTTCCCCTCTGTATGTTTCTATATCTTAATTTTTTCTTATAAGGACACCAGTCATATTGGACTAAGGCTCACCCTGTTGACCTTATTTTCACCTTACCTGTCTCCAAATACAGTCACATTCTAAAGTATTGAAGATTAGGACCTCAGGCTCTTTTCCTGTGTGGGGGAAGAATGATGTTACCAAAGAAAGGTATAAATGCTTCAATATTCTTATTTTATTTAGTTCAACTTAAATGTGAATCACTGCATTAGAAAATTCAGTCTCAATCAATCCTAAACTCATTTTCTTTCCTGGGTCACTAAAGAATTATAGAAATTTGTGAGATTCCAAGAAGACATGGACAGTCCTCATCTTAAGTCCACTCTGCTGTAGTCAGTGCTTATATCTCCAGGCTCCATGCTGTTTGGGACACCAGAATTCAGTTTTCAGATGCATTCACTCCCCTCCAAGGTACTGCCATCTCCCCAGGACACAGGTCCTCAATGCCCCGAGACAATAAGGGGGTAGCATTTAAGGGGATGGTTCAGGAGACTGAACCATATAGGGGGCTCGTTCCTAGCTCTGAGCTTTGCTAATTACAGGGCCATGGGCAAGTTACTCCATCTCTCCACAGTTCAGTTTCCTCATCTGTAAAGTTTTGAAAAAATAGTCTCTAATACTCATATTCACCCATTTCAAAATCACATTTAAGCCTTATCATTTATTTCAGATGAGAAAAAGAAAGCCCTTATCCAAGTCAAGTAGTTGGTAAGTGACAAAGCTAGGACTCATACTCAATTCTCTGACAACTAGAATTAAATTCCTGGAGTCAATAAAAATCAGAAGGTTAATCTAAAAGTTGTTCAATATATTGTCTCTATTTTGGTCCACTGAAATTTTATTGCTAGACCATGAGAAACTGTGATAATGGGAAATTCCAAGGAAGTTATGTCAAACATTTATTGAAAACATATGCTTGAATTGACTTAGAACAACTAGTGTCCAAATCAAGCCCAGGAGCTATAGTAAGATATTTGCTCTGAATCTGTGCAGGCTTCACTTCCAAAGGCACATTTATGTTCCGGTGTCCCAAAGCATACATCAGCATTAAGGAATGTGGCCAGGAATTTAACCTCAATTAACCCTGGCCCTTTAACCCAATATCTGTGCTTCATGGGACCAACTTATCAGGGTTTGTCCAAGATGGTCTTAGGATACCCCTGGTTCCCAGGCATACCAGGTGGTTGATCACCCTTGGTCTCTCACATTCAGGGTGTGTGAATGGGAGGGAGAAGGAGGTAGAAAGAGAGAATACAGGTGACCATTTCCTTAATCAGGCTGGGTCAGAAATGATGATTTCTGAGACTGTTTTCAGTCTAATCGGTGAGAAGAAGCAAAGATATTTATCAGCTTCTTGTATGCTTAACTTTGCAACTTAGTAGTTGATGAGAAAATGACATCAAACATGGGAAAAATAATCACTCTAGCAAGTGAAGCCAAATAGAAAGTTGTAGAAGATGATGGGCTGGGATTGTGGCTCAGAGGTAGAGGACTCGTCTAGCATGCATGAGGCACTGGTTTCGATCCTCAGCACCATATTTAAATAAATAAATAAATAAAGATATTGTATCCACCTATAACTAAAAACAAATATTTTTAAAAAGGGAAAGTAGTAGAAGGTAAGAGAGAAGATAACTCTTGGAGAAAGGCTCTCATCCAGACAGAAGAAGCCCTGATTTTCTGTTTCTCCCAACTACTACTCCCACCCTATATGTGATAGTCACACCTGAAATCACTTGTTGGACTTATTTGCATGTTTCTTTTTCTTACTAGATACTAAATTCCTTGAGACAGTCTTACTCATCACTGAAGACCTTGACACAGAACAAATATTTATTAATTATTGGCTGACTAAATGAATAAATAAATGTTGGCTTTTTTCCTCCTATTTTTCATTCACAATATATTTTGCTACCAAAACCAGCATTTCTTCCAGTGGACATGATAAGTGCCTTGAAAAGGATATCTTTCCATTTGAATCATACAACATTACACTACACTATTAGATTGAGCCATTTCTAGCTTTAAACTATATAATCTAATAAATATGGACTTTTTAAAATCCAGCCTTGTGTCTCAGAGGCTTTGCAATATTTTTGTTGAATCTGTCCAACATTTATTAAGCACTCACTGAATATTTTGTATGAAGATCAATGATTTGTTTCAAAAAACTGTCTAATGTTTTAGGACTGAGAGCTACAGAGATACATAATCTCTGCCTTCAAGGAATGTTTGATCCACTATGGGAAATAAAACTTATACACACGAAAAGTGAACTAATGATAGATCTTATGTAAAGCAATATATGTAATGTGACAAATGAGAGGCATAGAAAATAAATGACAAAACTTTGATTATAATTATTTTATTGTCTTACCCATTATACTATGAGTACATTGAGAATACATTATTTCATAACCTTAGCATCTGTATTTCAAGAGACATCTGACTTTTAACAAGGTTTCCAGGTGATTCTGATGTACACTGTAGTTTAAGAATCACAACTGTGAACAATAGAAAAGGATTGAGGGATTTGTGGCAAGAAAGTGGCATAATAAAGGTATTTAATGAAGATTCATCTAGCAGAGTGCAAGATGGAGTAGAATATGGAGACACTGGAGACAGAGGGGACAGAATGAAAGCTGCTGCATTTTTCCACATGAGATCAACAATGGAAACAGTAGGAAGGGAAAGAAAGGAGTAGGCATAGAAACCATTGAGGAAGAAAAATCACTGAACTTGTGACTGAGACAAAGAGAAGGAATGAAACATAACTTCAACATCTCTAACTTAAGGACTGGATTAACAATAATAACAACAACATGCTAACATGTATTAATTGCTGTGGCAGTGACGGTGGCCTGGTCACCTCAACAACCATGGCTAGCTCTTTTCTTTCTTGCTCATCTCCCATAATAGAGTCTAAAAAAAAAAAAAAGGTTGTCACTTTCCTGACTTTCTTCAGAGGCAAGGGTAGACATGTGACTTATTCCTGGCAATAAGGTGTAGGGAGAAGTCTTTGAGAGGCTTGTCAGATGGAAGAGACAGTTGATGTCAGCCTTGCCTTTCTCCCTTCTCCCTGCCTTGATGTGTATGTGATCCCTCGAGTTTCAATAGCATGGTGACCAAATCCCTCACTCTTACCACTACATATACAGTCCCTCAACCATGAATATAAAAAGTCAACATGCTAAAGATGGCAGAGGGGAAAGATTTTTTTTTTCTAAATGAGGTCTTTGGTGGTACCCCTAAGCTGCTGCTGCCAACCTAGAATTGACCACCTTCAGAATTCTAGTTATACAAAATCATTAAATGGTTTGTTGCCTCAGCTATTATTAACTGGTGTTCTGTTACTTGAAGCCTAATACAACCAAGCTGATACACTGACTACATACCAAATATCCATCCAAGTGCTTACAGCAACTTGATGAAGAATATGTTATTACTATCTCCATTATACAGATTAGTAATTAAGGCACGGAGAAGTCAAATAACTTGTCTAAATCCACTTGCCTAGAAAGTAGCTCAGTAGGGATCTGAAACTTAGCAGTCAGCCTCCAAATCCCTCACTCTTACCACTACGTATACAGTCCCTCAGTAATGGTGATAGCACAGAAAGGAATAAGGAAGTTAGAAACAGCTGTAAACAGCTGAAGGTCTGAATGAAAGCACCCATCAGGAAGTTAGAAATGCCAAGTCTGAGATACAAGAATATACAGAGGACATTATTTAGAACAAGGAACCACCTGCATTGAAATAAGAGTTGATTTGGAACCGCAGAAGTTCCAAATCTTTATATCTACAAGGTGAGTTGAACAGAGCCTTAAATGTAGCAACTCTACCTTGGCCTAAATAATGATCTCTTGTTGACAAAAGTACCTTCAGCTATCAAACACTGGTGCAAGCATTTAAGTTTTGGCTTATGAGTACCTTATTTAAAGGGCCCACAGCTGCTCTCTATTCCCTATTGTCAGGGAAGATTTTTGGCTATGTACAGCAATTCATTAGTGTAGGCAGGACAAGGCGGAACTTGATCTCAGTCTTCTAATCAGCTGCCAGTTTACCAGTAAAACTGCTCAGAATCTGGTATGGGACTCCCAAGGCTTATGACTGTCCTATCACCTTATGATTGTTCTATCACCTTCAATATCAGAGCAGCCTGACCTCAGAAATGAGAATGGATGTCACTTACCTTCACAGCACTGGGCTTCAGAATAAAGAGGCAGATGTTCATGAGGGCCAAGAAGGGAAAGAGAGTGGAAAGGGGTGACACATTTCAAATAATGAAAAGAATGACCCTGTGCCAGGCTCTGTGCTGAGTGCCTTTATTTCACGTGAAGCATGTGAATCATTTAACAGAATCACAAAGTTTCTAAGGAAAATTATTGTTAACTACTGAAGATAACCTGGCACTTGCCAATTTTTTGTTTAGTTGGTTAAGTTAGGGATTTTTCTTTTTCTTTCTCTATCTCTTTCTCTCTCTCTCTCTCTCTTCCCTCATATTTACTCTAAGGCCTAACAAAGGTCGATTGGAATATTCTACTGATGTCTATAAGACTGCAATCATTTTCATGCAAGACTGACAACCAGGGCACCAGGTCAGTCCTATAGAGAACAGAAAGCCATTCCTGGGAGAAATTACAATTTGAGGCTAGGCATAGTGACACACACACCTGTAATTCCAGCTATTCAGAAACCTTAGCTAAGAGGATCACAAATTCAAGTCCATACTGGGTAATTTAGCAAGACCTTGTCTCAAAAAGTAAAAAACAAAATTTTTAAAGGGCTAGAAAATGTAGCTCAGTGATAGGGCACTTGCCTAGGATGCATTAGGCCCTGGGTTAAATCCCCAATACTCCCTAAAAAGATAAATAAAAAAGAAAGAGAAATATGTTTTGTAAAAATGTAGGTGGTTCCTCTGATGGATCTGGGCAAGGTCAGTTGAAAACCTTATGGAAGGGATTCATTATTGTAGATGCCATTAGGAATGTTTATGATTCATAGGAGAGGGTCAAAACATCAGCATTGACAAAAAAAAGTTTTTAAAAAGTCGATTGCAGCCCTCTGGAAGAGTTTGAGGTGTTCAAACTTCAGTGGAAGAAGTGACAGGAGACACGAGAAACAGCAAGAGAACTAGAGGTGGAGTCCGAAGAAGTGACTGAATCTGCATCTCATGATAAAACTTTAACAGATGAGAAGTTGCTTCTTATGGATGAGCAAAGACAAGTTGTTGACATGGAATCTACTCCTGGTAAAGATGCTGTGAGCATTGTTGAAATGACAACAAATAATTTAGAATACTACACAAATTTAGTTGATAAAGTGTGGCGGGGTTTGAGACAATATGAAGAACGCATAGTAGAACTTCTTTCTTTGAAATGCTATCAAACAGCGTCACATGCTGCTAAGAAATCTTTCGTGAAAGGAAAAGTCAATCAATTGCACCAAAAACCTCGTTGTTCTTATTTTAAGAAATTGCCACAGCCATCTCAACCTTCAGCAATCAGTACCTTGATCATTCAGTTAGCAGTTATTAACAACAAGGTAAAACGCTCCACCAGGAAAATAGATTGCAATTCACTAAAGGCTCAGATTGTCATTCGTAATTTTTGTAATAAAGTATTTCTAATTAAGTTATTTACATTGTTTTTTAGACATAATACTGTTGTATGCTTAGATTACAGTATAGTGTAAACATGATTTTTTTTTTTTGAGTTGGGGGGAGTACTGGGGATTGAACCCAGAAGCACTTTACCACTAAGTTACATTCCCAGTTCTTTTTATATTTTAAGACAGGCTCTCCCTAAGTTCCTTAGTGCCTTGCTAAGTTGATGAGGCTGGCCTCAAACTTGTGCTCCTCCTGCCTCAGCCTTTCAAATTGCCAGGATTTCAGACCTGTACCACCGTGTCCAGATAAAATAACTTTTATACGCACTAGGAAATCCAGAATTTCATATGATTTGCTTTATTTCAATATTCACTTTATTTTGATGGTCCAAAAAGGATCCCCCTGTAGTACCTCTGAGGTATGCCTGTATTGATCAGAATGATTTGTCTTTTCCTTGATAATGAGCTTCAATTAACCCAGTTCTGATTTGGATGTGCTGATCTTCATCACAAATAACATTGGAATTATTCTACTGTTGTTGTTAAATGCTTAAGTGATATTACAATCACTTAAGCAACTCAAGTACACAAATTAAAGCTTTATTATATAATTTTTTTGCAAAAGCACTTGTTATAATTTAATATTTTTCTAGATTCATGCGCCAAGGCCAATCATAACAATTAATTCCAATCTCCCTAATTAATTATGCATATCTTTACTTATTCTCCCCTAGAAATAGTGGAGAATCCGGGGAACAAAATTGACCAAATTGTATTATTATATTGTGTGCATGTACAAATACATAACAACAAATCCCGTTATTATATATAATTATAATATATCAATAAAAATTTCTAACTAATAATGAAGGGGATAAATGGATACACTTCATTATTGTTCCTGATTGTAGTCAGTTGTTCTCAGGTCTTGAGTTTGGGGCCATTTCCCTCTGGAAAACTGAAAGCTAAATAACCTTACATTTAGCTGCTACCAACAACAATGGTGACAACCAAGAAAAGAAAAAAGAAAAAAAAGACATCAATAAGCCTATTGCAGCGATAAGAATGAGACAGCCTGAGTCACCTCTGAAGGTGTCAGCAGTCCAAGGCCATTCATGCTTCATAATTGGCAGTTGTGAATGGCTCTGCCAAGCCTACTGGCCAAAGAGCAAGGGGTCAGAACAGCAGCTAGATGCATTGGGAAAATGGTTTCCCTGCATTAGTGACTGAATCCAGGGTGCTAGAATAAAACCTGCAAGCCAAATCAGATCCAGTATTTAAAGCAGATAAACAGGAAAGTAGTTATAGAAATTCCTTTCATAATTCTGCAAAGTTGATAGTTTGTTCTAAAAGAAAATAATGGGGGAGGGTCTTCCCACCTCTGTAAACTCCTTGAGGACAAAGACCTAGTGGAATATTCAGCACACAGTGGGAGATTAATAAACTTTTTAAGGCTCAATTAACATGTCCTATTGTTAAAGATGCATAAGAGCCCAGGGAAGTAGGTATTATTGTCCCTCCCTGTTTTACTATGAAGAAATCGAGAAAGATCAGTTTGGTAATTTGTCAATATGGAATAAAGCCAGGACTCAAACTCAGTTCTTCCTGGTTCCAAAGTTAATGCTCTATTGTTACGTTGCTTCAAACCATCTGTTTCTTTTCTGATTATGACATCCACAGGACTGTTTTATAAATGTTAACCCCTTTCTATTCTGATCTCCTTATTTTCTACCGATTATCTCATTCATTCAAAATGTGAAGGTGCTTCTACATTAATATGACTTCCTGTTTCTTCCTCATTCTCCCTTCCTTACTACTGTCACAGAGAAAAAGGTGACCTCTCCTATTTCAAGAAAAAAAAAAGACCCTTGCTGTAGCCCTTTTTTTGTCACTCCATCAATAAGTTCCCCAACCTGGCCAAATCATACTTCTTATTCATTCTTTCTTCTATGACTTCTTCCTACCAATTCATGAATAGTTTGAAGTGCTCTCACACATGTGAGTACACACACACACACACACACACACACACACACTCATATCACCTCCATTCATCAAGCCCCACCTTGAACTACATTCCTGTCCCTCCTTCTTTGCCTTCACTATCAAGTTTTTTTCTCATAGCTTCCATCTCCTCACCATCTAACCCTGTACAGAAAATGTTCTCCTTATAACAGCTGCAGGATTAAATCCAACAGATTTCTCTTATTTTCATTCTGGTCAGAATCAAGCCACCCACTAAAAACTCTTATTTCTTTATATTACTTTTTTTTTTCTTCTGCATTTCCTATAAATCTGTTCATTCTCAGATCTGCCTCTTGTTTTCTGATTCCTCTTTCCCAGTCTGATCCCAAATGTACATACTTCCTTTGGTTATGTCCCTGTGCATTTCTCCTCTTACATTCTCTCCTTTGAGAATTTTACTAGATCTTTTCTTCAGTCCTGACTAGTTCACATTCCCAACTGCCTTAGACTTTTTCATCATTCTGTCCTACTGACATCCCAAACTCAGTGTGCTCAAAATATAGACATCATTCTTTTTCATATGTATCAACTTATTATATTGTAAATATTATTCTTCCAGTTATAAAAATATATATACATATACATACATACACACACATACAAACAAGTTAAATTTCAGGGTTCAGACTATGGAAGACAAAAAGTAATCAGGAGAGGTTTAGTATTCAAATAGAATTTATTTTCTTTTGTTTCAAAAAATCATTTTTCAAATTAATGCATAAGTTTCTAAAGCAATGTACATATAATGCATGTAGTAATGCATACATAAAAAGTAATGCATGTAGTCCACCCTTCCTGACCACTATACCTCTAATTCCCCTCCTCAAAAGCAGGGTTATCAGTTTTATCAGTATTATTAGTTTGGTATGTATTTACCCAGAATATTCTATATACCTGCAAGTATATATGTATAGATATATTTAAAAGTTCTAGCACAGACAGGGGAAGAACTGTGGAATTGACCAAGTTATGCTATGTGCATGTAAGAATATGTCACAATGAACTTTACTTTTATGTATATCTATAATGCACCAATTAAAAATAATAAATAATCCAAGTATAGTATTGCACACCTGAAATTCCAGCAACTTGGGAGGCTAAAATAGGAGGACTGCAAGTTCAAGGCCAGCCTGGGCAACTTAGTGAGACCCTGTCCCCAAAATTTTAAAAGGCAGGGGATGTGGCTCAGTGGTAAAGTACCCCTGGATTCAATTCCGAGTACCAAAATAAATAAATAAATAGGCAACCAATAGAGTAGAGGAACAGGATAAGGGTGGGGAAGCAGGGGAGGGAAAGGGGAAGTGGTAGAGAGTAAAATGAAGCACACTATATGCATGTATGAAATGTCAAAATGAATCCCACTATTATATGTAACTATAATGCACCAATAAAAACATTTTAAACATTTTTTAAATTCCATCACATTTAAGTAGTTATGCTATATACATTATACTCCAAATTACTTTTGTTCACTTAACAGTGTATTTTGCATTTTATTCCTTTGAAAACATACTTTATTCATTTTTATTGACAGCATGCTATAACCTTGCATTGATGCATTCTCTATTGATAGACATTTAAGCTGTTCTCAATTTCTGTTTTATAAGCAGTGCCCCAATGACTAGTTTGCAATTTTGTGCAAATATATGTGTGTGGATATATCTGTAGCACAAAGTACTGTAAGTGAAATTGTTAGGAAAAAGTGTATGTGCATCTTCATTTTAAATATGTTTTGAGATAACAATGTATAAGATAACAAAAAATAACTGGAGTGAATTCAAATTGTCTTAAAACTTTTGAAAATGCCCATCTTTTATTTTCTGTCAAGTGTCTAATGATATGAGGAAAAGAAAGTCATAGTAAATGTATGTATTTAAGAATACATACAAACTGGTAAAATTTTAAAGGAAAGCAAGAAAGTGTTAAACATAAAATTAGCGACAATGATTCCTTCTGAAAGAGAAAAGTAGAATGGGGAAGGAACATTCTAGGAGATTCTAAAATATAGGGACTAAAGTTATGGTACTGTGGGGAGCCACCCATCGCCCCTGGTTGAGCTTCCCCCCTCCAGTCCTACACACTCCCCACCCCCGCCTGGAGCGATGTGGGTACCAGTCTGGCAGCACAAGAAAGCTGTGCAGGGTAAGTGGCCTTTACCCTAGCTAGGCAACGGAGGCTGCTTCAAGCCTTATCTGGGCGTTACCTAATGGGGATGGACAACCCACTGAAATCTGATTCCCTCCTTGCCCTATTTGGTGAAGAACATTCCTTTGAACCTCCTTCTGTGTGTCCCCCTTATATAAATAAAAAGAATCCTGGTGCATGCTCTCTTTTTCCAGCAGACCCTTAAGGTCATTGAGTCATCCCTGATTCCCACAAAAGGCATTTCTGTGTACTGCGTGTTTCCTTCACTATTTTCTTATTTTTTGATGCAGCCAGCTCTTTTGAATTCAGCTCATGTCATCAGTTCAGCCAGCTGGTGATATGGTAGTACAAATGCTTTCTGATATAAAAAACAAATAAAATACAGGGAACATTCTAGTTCTTAAACTGTGAATGGGGAAATGAGTTTTTTTTTTTTGTTTGCTTGTTTTACTGTCATCCTTTTAACCTTATTCTTTTTAAATTTTTTTTTAGTTGTTGATAAACTTCTATTTCATTTATTTATATGTGGTGCTGAGAATCGAACCCAGTGCCTCACACATACCAGGCAAGTGCACTGCCGCTGAGCCCCAGCCCCAGCCCCAGCCCCAGCCCCAGCCCCTTAACCTTACATTCTTTAAACCTTATATATGACAAATGTTTTTAATCAGCTCATTAATTTAATAAGATTAAATTTATAAAAATATAGCTACATATTTTAAAAAGTCAAAATATTACTTAGTTTTTGGCTGGGCGCAGTGGCACACACCAGTAATCCCAGTAGCTCTGGAGGCTGAAGAAGGAGGATTGCAGGTTCAAAGCCAGCCTCAATAAGAGTGAGATCCTGCTTCTACAAAATAGGGCTGGGGATATGGCTCAGTGGTGGAGTGCCTCTGAGTTCAATCATATATATATATATATATATATATATATATATATAAAACTTAGTTTTCTTTCATTTTCATAAATCATGTAGAATGCATATAAAGTACCTAACACAATGATCAACAAATAGGATCAATTTTTATGTGCCTCCAACTCCCCACTTGCTGTCCTTGGGAATTCTAAAGAACCAAAGCAGGAGTAGCAAGAGCATTTATTTGCTAACCATGGGAGATATCACAGATATAAGAGGTACAACACCCAACAGAAGTAGAAAAGCTGGAATTATAATGCTGCCTTTACAATGCCAAAAATCCAGTTTGAATTATCTTCTCATCAAAGTGAGTAAGTCTGTCCTCCTTGCTGTTCCAGAACCTTTGGTGGTGATCTTAGCACACGGGATCAGGTGTCTATAACTTTATTTACTAAGCACTACTCTGCCAGGCACAGCTGGCTCATTTAATCTCCAACATTGCTCATGGATAGCAAGTATGAACCTCTTCTCACTGAAGAAAACAGACCCAGGAATGGTAAGGAAAACTGTCTAAAATCACAGTAGCCAGTACTGGAGGCAGGATTCAGGTTCAGATCTCTCTGACTCCAATTGCAAACTTCTCACTGGGCATCCAGTAGTAGTCTTCCTCACAGGACTTCCTTTGTCCATCCAGTTTCTCAATGCACACTCCATTTAGCAGACAACTCCCCTTAATGTTTCCTGAGTAAGTCAAACTAGGTAAGGTCTATGCTTTCCTTATATTATTTCCCTGCTACAAACTTTCTTCCTTCTTTTCCTCTATTCACCCAAATACTACACTTCTTTCAAGCATCATTTGGCATTGCTTTTCTTCAGAAGCCTTCCTGAACTAACTAAATTCCAGAGTGGTCTCACTTTTTAAGAATCCTTTTTGACTTCTTGTTGTTTTATTAACTAGAGTATAGGATCTACAAGCATCAAAAGGGTGTTTTCCTTTATGGCATTTTGTTTTGCTTTGTTTGGAATTCTCCATATAGATACATTTATCAAGTGAGTGCTAAGTAAATGATTTGGATACAGTACAGACATAAAGATTATCCTGTGGCAGCAGGTCCAAGAAGATTCCAAATCTCTTTTGAGGCTTGTTAAATCTACAGAAAACTAGTGCGTCTGAATCTTTTAGGATCAGGGTTGGTGGGGTAGATGGGACTACTAGATGATTTTTAAGTGTACCCTCAGATGAAAATTTTATACTTTGTTCCAGTTCAGGACCATGTTCATCCAAATAAATGTACAAAGAAACAGCCATATAAAGAAAAGTGAGACAAAAGGTTTTGATATGAAATATTCCCCTCAAAGCCCCTGTGTTTATGCAGAACTATTCAGAGGTGCAATGATTGGATTAAGAGAGCTGCAACTTAATTGTCCATCCAAGTTTGAATGGACTGACTGGGTGTAACTGTAGGCAGCAGGTGAAGCATGGCTGGAGGAGGTGGGTCACGGGGGGCATACCCTAAGAAGGGTACATTTTCCCTGTGACCCCTTGCCCATTTCTTCTCTCTCTCTGTTCCTGATCCCACCGTGAGCTGAGTAGCTTTCCTCTATGGGGCCCTTCTGTCATGATTTGCTGCCTCATCCTGAACCCAAAGCAATGCAGATGGTCATCTATGGACTAAAATCTCTGAAACTGTAAGCCCAAATACACTATTCCTCATCTAAGTTGTTCTTGTCAGATATTTTGGTCATAGCAACTGACTAAAACGTAAGACAATCAAGAAAACTATTTCCTATAGGCATGATTGCTCTGAGGGAAAAAGAGAGAGGAGGAGAAATGGAAGATAGGAAACAAATACGGGAGGGAGAGAGGGAAAGAAAGATAAAAGGAAGGAAGGAAATGAAGGAAAGGGAAAAAGTATAGGAAAAGGAGGGGTCATAGTCTGCTTAGGTTACCATAACGAATGCTATACTAGGTGGCTTTAAAAATAGAAATTTATTTTCTCACAATTTGGGCAGCTAGAAGTCCATGATCAGTTCCTGGTGAGGGCTCTCTTCCTGGCTTGAAGATGTCTGCCTTCTTATTATGCCCTCACATGGATAGGTAGGTGGAGATATTAGTAATCTTTCTCTCTTCCTCCTCTTATAGAGCCTCCAAACCTATTGTTTAGCACCCCATCCTTATGACCTTATTTAACCTTAATTATCTTCTAACAGTCCTAGGTCCAGATACAGTCTCACTGAGTATAACAGCTTCAACATAACAATTTTGAAGGGAAATGGAGGAACTTTGATTGGGCAAAGGGGAGGTGGGTGGGGAAGAAGGGGAAGGAGGGGGCATGGGGGGAGGAAAGATGGTAGAATGAGATGGACATCAATACCCTAAGTACACATATGACTGCACATATGGTGTGACACTACATCGTGTACAATCAGATAAATGAAAAGTTGTGCTGCAATTATGTACAATGAATCAAAATGCATTTTGCTGTCATAGGTATCTAATTAAAATAAATTAATTAATTTTCAAAGAAGAATTTTGAAGGGACACAATTTAGTCCATAGCAAGAAGGGAAGAAAAAAGAAGAAGAGGAGAGAAAGAGAAGAGAGAAGGAAAGTAGACTGTGACTTTATGAAATTTCATAGAATGAAAAGAACAGCTCATTCTGCATCTGAGCAGTCCTGATTGACAGGACTTCTTTACACTTGTGCCAAAACACCCCCATGAGGGCTGGGGATGTGGCTCAAGCGGTAGCGCACTCGCCTGGCATGCGTGCGGCCCGGGTTCGATCCTCAGCACCACATACCTACAAAGATGTTGTGTCCGCCGAGAACTAAAAAATAAATAAATAAATATTTAAAAAAAAAAAAAAGAAAGAAAAACACCCCCATGACCTTAACCTCAGTGGTCCCAGTCCCTCCCTGACAGGTTTTACACAGCTAGCCTACCCAGGGATTACAAATGCAAATACCTATAAGGCCAAGGAAGATGCCTGAGTGAAGGTAGCAGGGTGTTAGCAGAGTGGTTCAGGTGAATTAGAGAAGGGGAACCCTATAAAGAGGTAGTGTTGAACCAGATGCACATAATTGTTCCCATGCAGTTCAAGATCACATTTGCCTTATCCTCCAATTTATCAAAATTGTGATGTCTCACAATTTTTAAGTATTGTCCATTAATTTAAAAAAAAAGTTCCTAAACACTAGCTAGTCAGGCTTAGCTTTCACAGATTAAATATCCTCAGAACTTCAACTACCTCTTCACTTTTAGTCTCAAATTTCTTCTGTCTATAACACTTCCTGGTGTCATCTAATTAACAAAAGAAAAGTAGGGGGATTACCTCACTCATTCTAGATGCTGCCTTCCAGTAATAAAATCTAAGGTTTCCAACAGATTTCACAATGGCTATATCACATTGTACACACTAGGAGAGTATTGGGGATTGAACCCAAGGCCTTGCACATGCTAGGCATATACTCTACCACTGAATATTACCCCCAGACCCTTCACTAGGTATTCTTAACACATGTTATTGCTAAGCCACATTTCCCTCATCAAAAAGTTCTGCAATTGTGTTTTTTGGATCTAAGTATAAGGCTTTGAAGCTATACAATTAATTATCTTATTGGCTTTTGTCATTATAGTCTGTCAAAATCATTTTTTAATTTAGTCTGTCATCTAGTGTATTTCCTGTCATTCCCAGCTGCGGGGTGGGGGTGGGGGAATGATATCCTCCAAGTCATTGATAAAAAAAAAAATTGTGGAACAAAGATAGACCATGGGAGAGCCCTTTGACACACTACTAAAAAAATACAATTTCGGGCTGGGGATGTGGCTCAAGCGGTAGCACGCTCGCCTGGCATGCGTGCGGCCCAGGTTCGATCCTCAGCACCACATACCAACAAAGATGTTGTGTCCGCCGAGAACTAAAAAATAAATATTAAAAATTCAAAAAAAAAAATACAATTTCATTAATCCACTTGAAAAAAATCAGTCAACAGACATTATTGACCTAATTGTTCTTAATTCTAGTCTATACCGTTAACAAAGACTCTATGGGACAACAGATGAAAAGCCTTGCTGAACTCTGTAATTCTACTAAATGTTTATTCTGTTTTCTCTAGCAACCTATCACATCTCATGTATTCATTCAAAACATCTCTCAAAATTTACTATATTTACTGTACTAAGGTAGGCTCTGGGAGTGCAGCAATGAACACGATATTCAAATCCCTAAGCCCATTGAATTTACATTGTGACAATGAAGACAATCATTAAACAAGAGTTCACAATTCATTATTAAATTATAATTATTATATCAAAATACTATTGATTCGGGGCTGGGGTTGTGGCTCAGTGGTAGAATGCTTACCTACCATGTGTGAGGCACTGAGTTCAATCTTCAGCACCACATAAAAATAAATACATAAATAAAATAAAGGTATTGTATTCATCTACAACTTAAAAAAATACTATTGATTAAATTATAGAATGTCTCAAATTTCCTTCAGAATAATCAGAATATGACATACCTTTCAAATAAGACTAGCCATGAGTTAATACTTGTTAAAACTGTGTGAGAGACATACAAAGACTTATTTTACTATTTTTTCTAATTTTTCTCAGTTTGAAATTTTCCATTAAAAAGTTTTTATTATGATTATAGTAAGTAATGTGAAAAACTATGGGGTATTAAGAGAATACATAACAATGAGGATTTAACTTAATCTAGTGAGAGATTTCTCTAAGGAAGTGAAATTTGAGTTTAAAGAATAAGTAGGAATTATCTAAATTGAAAGAGGAACACAAAGCCAGCCTTGGTGGCAAGCTAGTAATCCCAGGGGCTTGGGAGGCAGAGGCAGGAGGATTGCAAGTTCAAAGCCAGCCTCAATAATGGAGAGGCACTAAGCAACTCAGTGAGATCCTGTCTCTAAATAAAATACAAAATAGGGCTGGAGGTGTGGCTCCGTGGTTGAGTGGCCCTAAGTTAAATTCCCATTACCAAAAGAGAGAGAGAGAGAGAGAGAGAGAGAGAGAGAGAGAGAGAGAGAGAGAGAGAACACAAGAGAATAAAATATTCTAGGCAGAGAACACAGAATATAAAATTAATCTGAAGTAGGAAAGAACTGATATGTTCAAGGAACTGAAAGAAACCCAGTGTAACAGCTGTACAGAAGGCAAGGAAAGTCACTTGGTTTAAAATGAAGTGGTCAAGCAGACAGATGCCATGTCAGGAAGAACATGTGAAGATTTTAAAAAAAAAATTTTTTTTTAATCACAAGTGTTAGACCACTGACTCTAATTAAAATCAAATTAAAGCAAGCTTATTATTTCGACCAGCCGGGATGCCTTTCCCAACAAAATTGTGGGAGCCAAGGACAGCCCTGCAGGTTTCTTGCAGCCCAGCTTTATAGCCCAAAAAGTTACACAAAGGGGGGTTACAGATAACAAAACTCTGAGGAGCATAACACAAATGCTAGTTTACATTTTTGCTGGCCCCGACTTCAGAATTTATGAAGGTTGTTAGAGCCTCAGAGAGGGTCGTTATCTGGCCAGAGAAGGCCAGGATTTATGAGGCGTCACTAAGGAAAGGGTTGTTATCTGGTCAGGGAAAACCAGGCATGGGTGAGTTCAAGGCACGGACAGGCATTCCAAGCAGCTTTACAACATCAACTTATGGCCAGGTTATACAGACATCCTAATATTTTTACAGAAAACAGAAATGATGGGCTGGGGATGTGGCTCAAGCGGTAGCGCGCTCGCCTGGCATGCGTGCGGCCCGGGGTTCGATTCTCAGCACCACATACCAACAAAGATGTTGTGTCCGCCGAGAACTAAAAAATAAATATTAAAAAAAATTATTAAAAAAAAAAAAAAAGAAAACAGAAATGAATCCTTCATAACGTGTGACAAGCTGGTTTCTGATCTAAAGAGAGAATTAGGCTAGGTATATCACAAGAACAATAAAAAATTCACTGAATAATTCTAGTAACCCAATCATATTACACACTGTATGTGTATATATCATAGATGAACCTAGAAATCATTCACATGTACACAAACACATATATGTCACTATGTATATTATCTTGAAACTAATTTGTATGATATATATTTATTTTTTATTGGGAGAATAAAGTTTTTTAAAATGTTGATCTGGAGCTGGGCACAGTGGCACATGTATCTATAATCCAGTGACTTGAGAGGCTGATGAAGCAGGAAGATTGCAAATTCTCAAAGCCAGCCTCAGTAATTTAGTGAGACCTTGTTTCAAAATAAAAAATACCCTCAGCAACTTAGTGAGACCCTGACTTAAAATAAAAAAAAAAAATAATAAAAGAACTGAGGATGTCACTGAATGGTAAAATGACCCTGGATTCAATCCCAGTACCAAAAAAAAAAAAAAAAAAAAAATGTTATTCTATAAGGGTGGGAGAGAATAGGATGATGAAAGGCAAAAGTTTATAAATGAATTTTTCAATACATCTATTATTATTTGACCTTGAAATTATGCAAATGCGGGCTAGGGATGTGGCTCAAGCAGTAGCACGCTCACCGGGAATGCATGCGGCCTGGGTTCAATCCTCAGCACCACATGCAAACAAAGATGTTGTGTTCGCCGATAACTGAAAAATAAATATTAAAAAATTTAAAAAAAAAGAAATTATGCAAATGCATTTCTTATTATAAAATAAATTTAATTTAAAACAATAATTTCTAAAAATTAAAAGCAAAATAGACTTAGCTTTGTATTGAGTATGTGGAAAAGAATGCTTTTGAGTGTTTTAAAGCATAATATGTTAACTATACATCATTAACATAATAATAAAAAAGAATTGCAAAAAAATAAAAATCTTACACTACTCTCAGTGTTAGTGTTGTTACATCGAAACTATTATAGGTGTGTTATGATATAAAGCAAATGAATTATTATGGTGGTGGTGTGCCATTGAGAATTAGGGTTTGGGGCATGGGGAAAATATACACAAAAATACACATTAGATTAATTAAAAGCTTATGTCCTGAATTTAAACTGAAAATATCAATAGTCTCATGATATGTTTTGCCTTTTTTTTAAAGGGGGTTATTGAAATTTTCTGGGCTTGACCCTGAAAATACTCAGAAAAAGAAAGGAAGAAAGAAAGAAAATTAAAAGAAAGGTTAAAAAAAAGAGCAAACCCTTTATCAGTGAGTATCCCTAGAACCAGATTATGTTCTCTAAATATTCTAAATATCATTTTCCACTATGAGAAGCAACATCTCCTGATAGTAATGATTGATTCTAGGTCCAGAACAACAAATATTCAAATGAGCTTGCAATATATTGTTCTTCTAGAAATCAAGAAAACTATCAAACACTAATAGGGTCATATAAAAAGGACTCAGGAGCCAAACTAAACAGGATGATACTGGCCAGAAATATAACAATTTGAGTTTCAATAGAATGATAACATAAGGACTAAAATGCATCACATATTTCAAATCTATGAATTCATGGTGATAACCAAAAAATTTAAATAAAAATAACTCACTGGTTACCTTTACTGGGAATTAACTCACATCAGGAAACTCATTATTTTGAAACTGATAGAAAAACATAAGGGAAAAATTCAAGCACTTGGGGCTGGGGTTGTGGCTTAGTGGTAGACTGCTTACCTATAGATGTGTGAGGCACTGGGTTCAATTCTCAATACCACAAGTAAATAAGTAAATAAAATAAAGATCTATCAACAACTAATAAAAATATTTTTTAAAAATCAAGCATTTATACTATATTTTCTGTATAATCTCTTAGTGTAATTTTTCTTTTTTATTAACTAATAAATTTTGTTTTCTTTGATTTAAAATCATCTTTTTTGACTTTTTTTCCTGTAGCTAAGCTAAAAATTTCTATTTTTCCCCTAAAAAATGAACTGACATTCTTCTGATAAATTATGTTCTTTGATTTTCTTGTTAACTTGTTTCAAGGAAGTCTGCATGTTCAATATGATTGTTCACAATTTGGCCCATACAAAATGGCTATTTAATTCAAATATCTGAGGATCAAACTGAGTTGATCTTTTTAAAGAAAGTATGGTCAAATTGTTGAGTTCACTGGGTAGTTGAAGAGATAACCACACATCCTGAGCTTCCCATTTTGATGAGACAGGAGGACAGCTAGTAACTGGGGACACAGGGGTATCCAACATCATTGGTCTCAAACCACTGCTTCTTCCTGTCACTGCCACAATGTAATAGGATATTCAGCTTTAATGCTCAGAGCTCCAACTTATCATTTATGGGCAGTTGTTATCAGAAGTTCACGTGGAATTCCAAAATTTCCACAAGTGTTGATTTCTTTTCACAGTTAAAAATGGTTGAGTCCATCAATATTACAACCCTGTATGACTTTCTGATTTCAGAAGCAATCTACTCTCTTTGCAACCCATTCTAAGTCTTTCATTACCATCTGGAGTCCTTCAGGAGTTATTTTTTTGAAGTCACTATAAGACTGTCTTTCTGCTGATTTATGATGACCAGAGTCACCAGGGATCATCATCATTAACATCAGCAAGAACAATTTCTTTGATTCTCACATTAATACCAAATACAATCTTCATATCAACACCCTACAGTTTGGGGACAATCAGGATTTCTGTAATATTTTAAAAATATCTATGTAGCACGACTCATGTTGTCTACTTCAATTTGGTGGACAAATCCAACAAAGCAAAATTTTGCAGCAATTAGTTGTTCCTCACACCACTGTGAATCATTCTTGGCATCATCCTTGAAAAACATCTCTACTCTAGGTGGGCAAAAGTTGATGCCA
Source organism: Spermophilus citellus (assembly GCF_964194105.1). NCBI lineage: Eukaryota > Metazoa > Chordata > Mammalia > Rodentia > Sciuridae > Spermophilus > Spermophilus citellus. The sequence goes on along the minus strand of NC_138183.1, from coordinate 88,815,293 downwards.
GGATTTCTTTTGAAAAAACAAGTTGCTATTGGGCAAATCCATTCGATTTGAATCATTTCACCCTGGGGCACAATGAAAGCTGTCTCCCCGAATTTTTTGGTGAAAGCAATTTTGATAACTGCTTCCTCGAAAATTTAAAAATACCACTGACAATTTTATGGGAGATTGCAGCTTTTTCTTCCAGATGATTTTCTAGCTATTTCCTGCTGTAATCTGGTCCTTGGACTCTTTGACTATGTAACAAGTCCATAAACTTCTTCTTCTTCTTTTTTTTAACCTCAGCTGTCACCATTATCCTGTAAAGGCTGAGGAGAGTGGCTGCACTAGAAAAAGAGAGACTAAGAGACTGATGAATAATTTTTTAAATACTTAGTTGTCAATGGGCCTTTATTTTATTTATTTTTATGTGGTGCTGAGAATTGAACTCAGTCCCTCTCACATGCTCGGCAAGGGCTTAACCACTGAGCCACAACCCCAGCCCAGATGAATAATTTTTCTTATAGATTTCTTATATCTAATAAATTAAGAGGAATTATAGAATTGGAATATCATCATTTGTAATCCCTAATGAATCAATGTATCTAGATAGTTACTATTAATCATAAATCTAGTCTGTGAGACATTCTACATGATAAATAATCTACATTCTTCAAAAAATAAATTGTAGGAAAAGGTGGTGAGGGAGGCAGGGGGTCAGGTCCTATAGATTAAAAGAGAACAAAGAGACATGTTAATCATTTGTAATGTAGGCGTCCTATTTAGATTCTAACTGAATTTATTTTTTTTTTTAAGTTATGGAACCACGAGGAAAACTTAACCACTAGCTGGATATTTGATGATATATTTTTAAAGTGTATTATTGGCATGCTGGCTACATATTTTTAAAATGTCTTTCAGAAAAATATTTACAGATGAAATTATATAATATCTGGGGCTTGCTTAACAATAAATGAAGGGTAAAGAGAGGAGGTAAAAGTAAATCAGAATAGTTTTGAGATGATAGGTTCATGGGGGTTTATTATACTATTTTCTCTTGCTTTTATATGTATTTTAAAATTTCCATAATGAAGAGGTTTTTTTAAAAGCCCTTTAGCCTTTTTTCCTGGAGAATGGATTTGAGAAGGACAAAAAGATTTCCTCTAGGCTCTGGATTCTATCCCCAGTACTGTGTGTGTGTGTGTGTGTGTGTGTGTGTGTGAGAGAGAGAGAGAGAGAGAGAGAGAGAGAGAGAGAGAGAGAGAGAGAAGACTAGCTAGAAGACTATTATGTATGATATTGCAGAAAAGAGGAAATTCATAATAGTTGATTTTTCCCAGAGCTGAGGCAATATATGAGCTTTCTAATTGAAACTGCCAAATGCCAGAGGATGATTATTTTAGACTTCTAGACACAAACTCATCACAGTGAAATATTATAAGATCAAGGAAAAAAGGAGAAAAGGGAAAATATTTTGCCCACAGGAGAGCAAGAATCAGACTGTAGTCAAACTTCTCATTAGCAATCTTGATGTTTGAAGACAGTAGAATTCTCATTATATATCCAATAAAAGTATCATTCAGCCATACAAGGGAAAATGAGAACTATTTTCACATGTTCAAGAATTGAGAAAGCTAAAAACATCAGATTTTTAAGAATGAATTTTTTTTAAATGAATGAATTTGGGGCTGGGGTTGTGGCTCAGCGGTAGAGCGCTGGCCTCGCATGTGTGCGGCTCTGGGGTCAATCCTCAGTACCACATAAAAATGAATAAATAAAGTGAAGGTATTGTGTTCAATTACAACTAAAAAATAAGTATTTTTTTAAAAATGAATGAATTTAAGAGATTTAACTAAAAATAAAAATATAGAGATAGATATACAAACCAATGGTGAACAAGAAACCATGTAGATCTTTTTAAAAAAACAACATATATTGGTGATTTAGACTATTTTTTTCCAATTACAATTTAGAACTAAAAATCCCCAGGTGAATTCAGTATTAGAGTAGAAGAGTGAGAAACATGAGGTAAAGCTTGCCTACACTACTATCTTGGTAAGGGGTGAATATAAATAATTATTAACCCTGAATTTTTTTTAAAAAAAGTTATATATGTTATAGTTTTAAGTGTAACCATATAAGAATACAAATAGAATGTTCAACCTTCAAGTCATTAAAAGAAAAAAAACTGAACAAAGAAAACACATCAGCCCAATAAGAGATAGCAAACAGAAAAAAAAAGAGAGAGAAATAAGGACTGGGGTGTGTCTCCATGTTAAAGCACTTGCCTGGCACAGGGTGAGTCCTGGGTTCATTACCCATCCCCACACACACACAAAAGACATGTAAATGACGTTTGACTATAGTTCATCAAATCTCATTGTTCATTTTTTTAGTTATTTTTTTAACAATTTAATCTCCAGTCTTCCTCCCCTTTCTGGAGAACAGTGGGTGGAGCTAAAAGCTGGTCCAGACTCATCTTGAGTCCACCTTGGGATTCCACGCTAAGTCACCTTATTAACATAAATGGTTGAATGCAAAATATGAATAAAAAGACCATGTGAGTTATTTAAAATTATAAAATAGCAGACATCCTGGTCCTAAGGATGATGGTTACTGTAAAATTTTTTGTAGATTTCTATTAAGGAAAAAAAAAAATTTTTTTCCACCAAATGCAGTGGTACGTGTCTGTTAATCCTAGGAACTCCAGAGACTGAAGCAAGAGGATCACAAGTTGAAGGCCAGCCTCAGCAACTTAGTGAGATACTCTATGAAAATAAAATCAAAAGGGGTCTGTTAAAGTTTAAATCCCTAGTACCATCAAAAAACAAACAAAAAAAAGAAAGGAACTTTCCCCTTGTAACTAATTTATTGAGATATTATTATAAATAGATGAACTACTTTATTGAGATATTATTATAAATAGATAAATAGATGGTGAAGTAGTGTTGAGAGCCACAGTTTAGTCGGAATGACGCCTGGCATTTTGCCAGAGGGAATGGTTGAAAGGTGACCCTGCTCAATAGGGTGGCTCTGGGATTAGGGCAGATCCTGCTGGGAATAGGGTGGCTCCAGGATTAGGGCGGATCCTGCTGCCTCAGGCACCCGCTACTTTGGAGTTCCCAGCTGAGTTCTCCCGGGGTTCCCGGAGAATTGGTGTGCGGAGCCCGGTGGAAGGAGTGTATTCCCGGGAAGTGTGTGTAGAGTGCTGGTGAGAGTTCGAGAATAAAGAGTTGCTGTTTGAACCTACAAGGCTGTGTGGCGGCTGGGTTATTTGTGCCCAGCCAGACTGCGGCAAAGTAGAATATGTGAAATGTAATATTACATTCTTGTACCTATTCGTAAAATAAGATTCATATCTACAATAAATATGTAACAAAATAAGCTCTAGAAAAAGTAAACTGAAAATAACAAGATATGGGGCTGAGGTTCTAGCTCAGTGATAAAGTGCTTGCCTAGCATGTGTGAAGCACTGGGTTTGATCCTCAGCACCACATAAAAATAAATAAATAAAATAAAGGCATTGTGTTCATCTACAACTAAAACTATATTTTAAAAAAGAAAATAAGGTAAGAAACACTGGGGAATAGAATCACAAGTTGGTCTGACTACTACTTTTACTTCTTTTGGATACAGTTCAATCTATATTCTACTTCAGGTTCTTTCTTAATTAAAGTCAATCTTTTAAATGAATTGGTATTATAGTTCATATTCACTAGGTGAATGAAATGCACTACTAGGTACCAAAGACAAGGATTTTTTTCTTTTTGCTGTACTGGGGATTAAATTCAGGGGTACTCTACAACTGAGCTATACCTCTGTCCCACATCCCATCCCCCCTCCTTTTTTTTTTTCCTTTGAGGCAGGTTCTCATTTTGCTAAAGCTGGCCTCAAACTTTTGACACTAGTTCAGCCTCCTGAGTCACTGGGATTACAGGCATGCACCACCATGCCCAGTCAAAAGATATTTTAATCCATTATATCAAGACAGGTCTAACCAACAACTCTGTATTAAATAAAGAAGCATACCATCACAGAACATTTAAATTCCAGGTCTGTTTCTCCTACTATTACTTTCATACTCCTATATATCATCATGTTAACTGATAAAGAAGAGACTGGCAATAAGTAAAAAGGAGGGGCTGGGATTGTGGCTCAGTGGTAGAGCTCTCACCTAGCACGAGTCAAGCACTGGTTTGATCCTCGGCACCAAATAAAAATAAAATAAAGGTTATTATGTCCACCTTTAACTAAAAAAACAGATTTTTTTTTAATTTTTAAAAAAAGAAGTAAAAAGGAGAATGTAAAATCTCCATTAAAACTTACCTTAACATCCTTGATCAAGAGACAATGGTGGCTTTGGGCTGGAACAGTTCCAGTGTTGATGGAAAGAAGTAATTTATTGGATATGTTCTAGAAGTAATACTGAAAGAACATTGTCTTGGGCTGGGGATGTGGCTCAAGCGGTAACATGCTCTCCTGGCATGCGCGGGGGCGCTGGGTTCAATCCTCAGCACCACATAAAAATAAAATAAAGATGTTGTGTCCACCGAAAACTAAAAAATAGATATTAAAAAATTCTCTCTCTAAAAAAAAAAAAAACATTGTCTATCATCAAACCACTAGCACAGAGACATAGATATTCTTAATATGTCAAAACATGTTGATTTTCTAATACTCAAGAAATCAAGGCTTATGACAGGTAGTTCAATAGAAGGAATGTAATATGTGTAATATGGAGAAGTAGTTAAAAATGGTTGAAACCATTGAGCAACATCAGGAAGCTGCTAACATTCTGGGACAGGTGGGATCAAAACAGGAAGCAACTACCTAAACCAAAATCAGTTAGTGAAATGAGTATGAACTATAATACCAATTCACTTAAAAGATCGACTTCAGTTAAAAGAAACTGAAGTAGAATATGTGAAATGTAATATTACATATGTGCATATGTGACAAATTTACATATATTTAGTAATTAAAACAATATATTTATTATTTTATAATTCCATGGGTGAGAAATTGGGTATAGATTAGGGTCATAAGACTGCAGACAAGGTGTTTGACCAAGGCTTCTGTCTCATCTGAGATTTGACTAGGGAAGGATCTGTTTGCTATTTTAAAAAAATGTGTGGGGCTGTGGTTGTGGCTCAGCAGTAGAGCACTTGCCTCTCACATGTGAGACCCTGGGTTCGATCCTCAGCACCACATTAAAATAAATAAACAAATTAAAGATATTGTGCCCATGTATAACTAAAAAATATATTTTTTTAAAAAATGTGTAAATATACACACACATATATATAGCTGTGTGTGTATATATATATACACATAAATACAGTTATGTATATGCACATATACACATATATTACTTTTTCAAGGAGAGACATTTGGCAAAACTGAAATGAAGACTGCGAGTATGATGGTAGCAATGCAAAATTCTATTTCACAATTTTCATGGGGCTTTTCCATCAAAAAGTGAGTAGTAGATTATACCTGTTTATAGGAAATACCTGCTAATTACTTACAGGTGATAAGTTTGCATTTTCATGTAAATTTTAGAATCAGTTTGATTTGTACTAAAATGTCATGTGAGTTTGATTATGTTGCATTGAATCCATAAATCAATTTAGAGAACTGAAATCTTTACAATATTGAATATTCTAATGTATAAACTGAATTTACTTAGATCTTTAACATCTCTCAATGTTTTCTAGTTTTTAGTACAGAAGTCTTGTATATATTTCATTGCATCTATACCAAAGCATATGACATTTTCAATGCTATTATAAATGGTAGTTGCTGTTTTCATTTTATATTTGATGCTGGTATATAAAAATACAACTGATTGGGTTTTTTTTTTTTTTTTGGTGGGGGGGGAAGGTTACCTGGGATTGAAATCAGGGGCACTCCATCTCTGAGCCACTGGCCCTCCATCTCCAAGCCCTATTTTGAATTTTATTTAAAGACAGGATCTCTCTGAGTTACTTAGGGACTTACTAAGTTGCTGAGGTTGGCTTTGAACTCAAGATCTTCCGGCCTTAGTCTCCCAAACTGCTGGGATTATAGGAATGCACATATAATCTGCCATATCTGCCATAATCTGTCCTAGATATAGTGACCTTGCTGAATTCACCTACTAATTCTAACAATTTATAGATTTTGTATTTCCTATATATGCAACTTGTCCTTAGCAAATAATGAGGTTTATTTCTTCCTTTCCAACACTAAGTCTGTCTTTTCTTGTCTCACTACTCTGGCTATGACTTCCATAATAATGTTGACTATAAATTATTGTAAAACAGTAAACATCCTGGTCCTCAGTATGTTTACTGTAGAATTTTTAAAATAGATTTCTATTAAAAGAGATTCTCCTCTTATAACCAGTTTATTGGCTTATTATGGATAAATTTTATTAAATGCTATTTTTGCATTTATTGAAATGAGCTTTTTAAAAAATCTCTTAATATAGTGAATTACATTGCTTGGTTAAACTGTCCTTGCATTCTTTTTTTTTTTTAATATTTATTTATTTATTTTAGTTCTCAGCGGGCGAACACAACATCTTTGTTTGTATGTGGTGCTGAGGTTCGAACCCGGGCCGCACGCATGCCAGGCGAGCGCGCTACACTTGAGCCACATCCCCAGCCCTGTCCTTGCATTCTTGAAACCCCTTTGTCATATTCTTTATTTTTTTTAAATTTTTTTTAGTTGTAGATGTACACAATATCTTTATTTTATTTATTTATTTATTTAATTATTTATATGCGGTGCTCAGGATTAAACCCAGGGCCTTATGCATGCAAGGCAACCAACCATTCTACCACTGAGCTACAACCCCAGCCCTCATATTCTTTTTTTTTTTTTTTAAATACGTTTTTAGTTGTAGTTGGACACAATATCTTTATTTATTTTTATGTGGTGCTGAGAATAGAACCCAGTGCCTCACATATGTGAGGCACTACAAAAATGTTAATGTCAGCCGGGCATGGTGGTGCACACTTGTAATCCTAGTGTCCAGGAGGCTGAGGCAGGAGGATCACAGTTCAAAGCCAATCTCAGCAAAAATCAAGGTGCTGAGCAACTCAATGAGACTCTGTCTCTAAATAAAATACAAAACAGGTCTGGGGATGTGGTTCAATGGTCAAGTGCCCCTGAGTTCAATCCCTGGTACTCCCCCAAAATGTTAATGTTAATTTGCTAATATTACACTTATGACGTTTGAATCTATATTCATAAGAGGATTGGTCTGGAAAAAAATTTAAATATCCAATGCATATTTTGGTATCAAAGCTGACAGCTTTGTGAAAAAAGTTGGGGGATGTTTCCTCTTTGTCTAGTTTCTGGAAGAGTTTAGGTAAAGTGGTGTTATTAATATTTTGGAAAATTCAGTGAGGATGTCATTGATGCCTGGATTTGGGGCCAACTTTTAAATAAAAAGATTTTGTTTGTTTGTTTGTAGTAGCCTGAATTGAGCCCAGGAGATGCTTTATCATACTGAGTTACATCCCCAACCCTTTTTCGTTTTGAGACAGGATCTTGATAAGTTGTCAAGGCTTGCCTCAAACTTGTCATACTCCTGCCTCACCCTCCCTAGTTGCTGGGATTACAAGCATATACAACCGTGCCTGACTAGATGTGATAACATTCTAAAATTTAAATATGCTTAATATACCTTACTAAAGTATTCAATTTGGTAGCTTTAGTATATTAAGATGTTCTACAATCATCACCACTATCTAATTTGAAAACATTTAAATCGATTGTATGTGGTAGCACACGCCTGTAATCCCAGCTACTCAGGAGTTGAGGCAGGAGTTCAAGCCCAGTCAGGGCAACATAGTGACACTCTGTTTTAAAATTGAAAATGGAGGGCTGGGGATGTGGCTCAAGCGGTAGCGTGCTCGCCTGGCATGCGTAGGGTTCGATCCTCAGCACCACATACCAACAAAGATGTTGTGTCCCCCGAGAACTAAAAAATAAATATTAAAAATTCTCTCTCTCTCTCTCACTCTCTCTCCTCTCTCACTCTCTTAAAAAAAATGGATATGGATGTAAGGCTTAGTGATAGAGCACCCATAGGTTCAATGCAGGTGGGCGTATGTGGGAAAACATTTAAGTCATCCCTCCAAAAGAACTTCATATCCAAATGCATTAGTCATTCACCATTCACCTTTTCCCCACCTGTTCCTTAGTCCCTGCCAGCCACCATCTTTTGGTCTTACAGATTTAAGTAATTATGGATACTTCATGTAAATTTAATAATGCAATGTCTTTTTGTGTTGCTTCTTTCAACTGGAATGTTTTGAAGATTGATTCATGTAGTATGTGATAATATTTCTTTTGATTGCAAAATATTATTCCATTTTTTTGTATTCTCCACATTTTATTTATCCATATCAGTTGGTGAGTATTTAGGTTGTTTGGTTTGGGGCTACTATGAATAATGATTTGATGAATATTCACGTAGAAGAGTTTTGAGTATAGGCTTCCAATTCTCTTGGGTAAGAATGTAATTGCTGGGTGCTATGGTTTGAGAAATACATTCCACCCCCCTCCAACACACACAAAGGTTCACAAGCTGAAAGCGTGGTCCCCAATGTGGCAGTGTGGAGACTGGTGGGACCTTTAAGAAGTGAGGACTAGGGCTGGGGATGTGGCTCAAGCGGTAGCGCGCTCTCCTGGCATGCGTAAGGCCCGGGTTCGATCCTCAGCACCACATACAAACAAAGAGGTTGTGTCCGCCGAAAACTAAAAAAATAAATAAATATTAAAAAAAAAAAGAAGTGAGGACTAGTGGAAGATAATTGGGTCATTAGGAGTACTGCCCTTGAAAGAGATTAATGTACTTTTATGGGGTGATGGTTAGTTTCCACAAGGGCAAGTTGTTCTAAAAGAGTAAGGCTAACCTGAATATCTCTAGCTTCCTGTTTTATCATGTGAACTCTTCTTCATGTACTACCACCATTTGTGATGTCATCTGCCATGAAGCCCTCACTAGATGCCAAAGAGATGGGACCAACTAATCTTGGACTTTCAGCCCCCAAAACTATGTACTAAATAAACCTCTTTTTCAAAATACCCAGCTTCAGGAGGCATCACAACATCAGGCCTTATACTACAGAGCTATAGTAACAAAACAGCATGGTACTGGCACAAAAACAGACACGAAGACCAATAAAACAGAATAGAAAACAGACACATACCCACGTAAATACAGTTATCTCATATCAGACAAAGGTGCATACATTACAGAAAAAATACATACATTAGAGAAAACATACATTAAAGAATATACATTAGAGAAAAGATAGCCTCTCCAACAAATGGTACTGGGAAAACTGGAAACCCATATGTTAACAAAATGAAATTAGACCCCTCTCACCCTGCACAAAACTCAACTCAAAGTGGATCAAGAACCTAGGCATTAGACCAGAGACTGTGCTTACTAGAAGAAAAAGTAGGCCCAACTCTCCATCCTGTCAGCTTAGGAACCGAATTCCTGAACAAGTCTCCTACAGCACAACAAGTAAAATAAAAAATCAATAAATGTGGGCTGGGGTTGTGGCTCAGCAGTAGATCATTGTCTAGTGTGTGTGAGGCATTGGGTTCGATCCTCAGCACCACATAAAAACAAATAAATAAAAGTATTACATCCATCTATAACTAAAACATTTTATTAAAAAGATGAATAAATGGATTATATCAAACTAAAAAGCTTCTTTACATCAAAGGAAACAAGAACATGAACAGAGAGGCTACAGAATGAAAGGAAATCTTGACCACCTACAACCTCAGATCATTAATCTCCAGGATATATAAAGAACTTAAAAAAAGTTAACACCAAAAAAAAAAAAAACACAAAAAACAAAACAAATTACCCAATCAATAAATGAGCAAAGGAACTGAAAAGGCACTTCACAGAAGAAGTATGAATGGTCAAAAAATATACAAAAAAATGTTCAACATTGCTAGCAATTAGAGGAATGTAAATTAAAACTACACCGAGATTCTATGTCACTCCAGTCAGAATGGCAATTATCAAGAATACATGCAACAATAAATGTTGGCAAGGATATGGGGGGAAGGTTCACTCATAAAAATGGTGGTGGGACTGCAAATTGGTGCAACTACTATGGAAAGCAGTATGGAAATTCCTTAGAAAACTTGGAATGGAAACATCATTTGACCCAGTTATCCCACTCCTTGGTTTATACCCAAAGGACTTAAAATTAGCACACTACAGTGACACAGCCACATCAATGTTTAGAGCAGCTCAATTCACAGTCAAGCTATGGAACCAACCTAGGTGCCCTTCTGTAGATGAATGGATAAAGAAAATGTGGTATATACATGCAATGGAATATTACTCAGCCATAAAGAATGAAATTATAGCATTTTCCAGTAAATAGATGGAGCTGGAGACTATCATGCTAAGCAAAATAAGCCAGTCCCCCAAAAACAAAGGCCAAATTTTCTCTCTGATATGTGGATGCTAACCCACAACAAGGAAGGGTGAGGAGGGGAAGAACAGAAATTCATTGGATTAGACAAAGGAGAATGAAGGGAAAGAAAGGGAATTGGGAATAGGAAAGATAGTAGAATGAATCAGACATAACTTTCCTATGTTCATATATGAATACTTGACCAGTATAATTCCACATCACGTACAATCACAAGAACAGGATCCTAGTTAGAATAAGTTATACTCCATGTATATAAAATATGTAAAAATATATTCTACTGTCATGTATATTTAAAAAGAACCAATTAAAAAAATAAAGTATCTAGCTTCAACCATTTTATCATAGAAACAGAAAACAGACTAAGAAACGACACCATATGGTAACTGTATAACTTTTTGAGGAATTGTCAGTGTTTTTTCCAAAGTGGCTGCACCATTTTACATGTATGAGGGTTTCTATTTTCCTACATCCTCATAAAAAACTATCATTGTCTTCCTTTTCAATTATAGCCATTCTCGTGATTATGAAATAGTAACGTAATGTGGTTTTCATTTGCATCTCCCTATTAACTTATGATATTATTAATATTTATTGTCCATTTTTTGAGAAATAATTATTCAAATATCTTGCCCAATTTTTAACTATTTATCTTTTTATTATTGATATGGAATTCTTTATATATTATATATACTATACCAGATATGATTTGCAAATATGTTCTTCCACTCTCAGGATTATCTTTTATTTTTTCTTTTCTTTTTCTTTGAATATTTAGTTGTTGTTTGCGGTTCTGGGGGACCAAACCCAACCAGGGTCATCAAGCAAGCTAGGCAAGTTCTTTACCACTGAGATATACCTCCAACTTTCACTATCTTGAGAGTGATATTTGAAGGACAAATTTTTAAAACTTTGATGAAATCTATGTATTTTTTATTTGGTTATTTTTGCATGGTACATCCTAAGAAACTGTTGCCTCTTCCAGGGTCACAAAGACTTACATGTATTCTAAAAAGTTTTATTGTTATAGCTTACATGTAATTCTTTAATCTATTTTGTTAATTTTTATATACAGTGCCAAGTATGAGTTTCAACTTCATTCTTTTGTCTGTAATTACCCAGTTGTCCCAGCACTGTTTTTTAGAAAGACTGTCTCCCCATTTATCATCCTTACACCTTGTTAAAATTATTCCCAATATAGAACTATTCAGATTTTCCTTCCTTATGTGTAGTTTTGCAGGTATTTGACCATTTCACGTAAATTTTTTAATATATCAGCATGAAGTTATTGACTAGCTGGGAATGGCGGTACAAGACTATAATTCCAGCTATTCAGGAAGCTGAGACAAGAGGATTGAAAATTCAAGGTCAACCTGGACAACTTAGCTGAGACCTTCACAAAATAAAAGAAAAATGGCTAGGGATGTAGCTCAGTGGTAGAGTATCCCTGGGCGTTCAATCCCATATGCATAGGAAAGAAGAGGGAGACCAGGTGAGGGAGAGAGACACAATGTCCTCTTATGTGAAACAGTGGCTGATGTCTCCCTTTTCATTCTGATTTTTATTTGTTCCTTTACATTTGCTAGTGTGTTAATCCCTTTATGCTCACTTTATATTCTACCAAATTTAGATATTCACTTTTTCTTTCCTCCTTTTGTTTAATTTGAATTGTTTAATTTAATTTACTGGGATAAATGCTCATCTTGACTAGCATTTATTCTTTTCTGATAAAGTTCCCTCTAAAAATAGTTTTAGTTACATTCCATAGATTTTGATGTCTTACTTTTATAATTAAAATATTTCCTGGTTTTCATTGTTATTTCTTCCTTAACCCAAGATAATTTTGGATCTAAAGTCAGGATTTCCTAACAATTTCCCCCCAACTTAACCCATTTAGTCCCAAATTTCCAATTCTGCAAATATTTCAACAAAATTTACACAAGTGCATTATAATAGGTTAGAAATCATAATTTATAGTATATGTGTATTTACTATATTACAAGTATATATTATAAAGTTTTTATAGATGTTCCACATCTGGGATGATGAAACAAAATGGATTAATTATGGTCAGAGAATATGTTTTGTATGTTTATAATCCTCTGAATCTTGTTTAGATTTGCTTTATGGCATAGCATTATTGCCAATTACTGTAATGTTCCATAAGTACATGAAAAAAAAAATGCTATCCATTCTTTGAGCATTTAAGTCTATATATATTTAGCGCAAATTTAGCTTTATTTTCTATATTCCCCACAAACTTTTTTTTTTTTTTTTTGGTGGTGGTGGTGGTACTGGTTATTTAACTCAGGAACACTCTACATCCCTAGTACTTTTTATTTTTTAAGTATTTTTTAAATTGTAGATGGACACAATATCTTTATTTTTTTATGTGGTGCCGAGGATCAAACCGTGTGCCTCACACATTCAAGGAAAGCACTCAACCACTGAGCTACAACCCAACCCCCAGTACTTTTTATTTTGATAGTTTCACTAAGTTGTCTTGCTGATGGTTGCCCCAAATTTGTGATCCTCCTATCTCAGCCTCCTGAGTTACTGGGATTAGCCACCACACCTGGCTCCTGCTAACTTTTTTGATCAATGAACATGCAATCTTCCTTTATTATTGCAAATTTCTCTACTTTTCTTTGTAGATCTTTGATAGATTTAAAAGCTACATATTGAATTGTTTAAATCTAAAACTTTGCCCCACTTGGTAGCACACACCTGTAATCCCAGCATCTTGGCAGGTTGAGGTAGGAGGATCAAAAGTTCAAGAGTAGCTTGGGCAACTTGGTGAGCCCCTGTTTCCAAAAAAAAAAAAAAAAAAAATTAAATGGCTAGAATGTAGCTCAGTGGTAGAGCTCCACTGGGTTCAATCCTCAGTACAGGAAAAAGAAAAAGAAATTTGTTAAATCTTCCTGGTGAATTAGCCCTTTTATCATTATCAATTGTCCCTTTTTACAATCAGTAAGTCTTCCGCCTAAAATGCTGATACTAATATAGCCATCATATTTTACAAACCTCTACTTTTTATCTTTCTGTATTTTTGCCTTTTGTGCATCTTTTATCTATATAATTAGGTTGTATTATCTGACATCTGTCTTTTATTGGAGGATTTAACATTCTTAGATTTAATGCAATTTCTTATACATTTGAATTAAATTTACTACCTCACCAATTGTATTTCCTATATGCCATTTTTGTTTTTGCTTTCTCTTTCTTGCCTTATGTCTAATTCATTAACTCTATTTTTGTCAAAGTATTCTTAAAAATATTCTAGTGTGGTCACCCTTAATATAAGACATAACTTTGAATATTCAAATCTAACACAAAAGTACAATTTCACCTTTCGAATAGGCAACTTAAAAACACTTTTACTCTACTTATGCCCCTCCCAAAGTACATGCTGTTGTTTTTATGTAGTCTCTGGTTTTTAAAACACTCAAAGGCATTCCTTTTTTTTTTTCAAAATCATTACTCATCTTTCTTCCATTTCTAAACTACCAGCTGATAATCATTTTTCTCTGACTTCTTTTGTGTAAGATTAGGGAAGAATTCTTATTTTTTAATATATTTTTTTTGAGAGGGGGGTGGGGAGGGAGGGAAGGAGAATATTTATTTATTTTTTTTAGTTTTCGGCAGACACAACATCTTTGTTTGTATGTGGTGCTGAGGATCAAACCGGGGCCGCACGCATGCCAGGCGAGCGCGCTACCGCTTGAGCCACATCCCCAGCCCAAGAATTCTTATTTGTGTGTGAAACTTCGTGTATTTTACCCAATGTACCCTATTTTTAAGGGCAGTTTTATTTTTTTATAGAGCTCTAGGTTTCCAATTAGCCTATCACTTTGAAGAATGCTATTGTATTATCTTCTGTTTCTGTTTCTATTGATAAATCAGTTGTCATATTTTCGGTCCTTTGAAGGTTCTTATTTTAGATCTTTGATTCTTTTTTCTTTCATTGCTTCTTTTTAAAAAGTTTCCAACAGTATTAGTAATACTTACATACATATTATTGCATTAAATATTTTGCTTGAGGTTTGTGGGACCTCTGAAATCCATAGCTTGATGATTTTCTAAGTTTCAGAAAATTGCTAAGCATTAACTACAAATATTCTCTACTTCTGGGACTCAAGTTGCTTAATGTTAACCCATTCTGTTATATTTTAGTTTTCTGGTTCTTTTTTATCCCTTTGTCTCTGTAGGCATTATTGTCATTTTTTTTCTTCTGACAAAATCTAGTTATTCAATATTTCTTTTCAGCTGTAATTCAGCTATTGTTAAATTCATTCACTGAATTCTTAACTATGTCATTTTTTATAGAATTTCCATTTTTCAATTCCCAGTTCTCTACTGAAATTTTTAGGTTTTTTTTTTTCCTTAAGCACGTAAAATTTTTATTTTAAGTCCAAGAATGTCTGGGACAAATTTTTTAAAAGAAAGAAAAAAAAAAGAATGAGAATTTCATGTGGTACTTGCTAAATCCAGACTTTAACCTATCAGTCACAAGCAGTGCTGGACCAATGGATGCAGATAAGATTTAAGAACGAATAAGCAAAAAACGTAAGTCTCTGAAACAGATTCACTTCCAACAGGAAAAAGGTAGATTAGGTCCATTTTTTGTTTCCCAGTGCCTACTGTCATATGTCGGTAAGATCACTTGTTTGTGTTAAATTCTGTTTAGAGATTATCATGAAGGTAACTTAAATGTGTTTTTAGACCCACATAAGCAAAAACCTATAGCTACAAATTCTCAGGGAAAACTAAAAAATTTTTTTCCCCTCATTCTGCCAGAACCTAGGCCACATCAAGTTTTCTCATAGACTGCCTTTATAATAGAACCAATTTTTCCAACCTATTCTTTCACTGAGGAGAGTAGCGCTTTGAGGAGCTAAGTAAGATGAGGTTTCAGGGCTTTAAATACCATGCTATTAAGATACATGATGGGAATCAGACACAGTGTTCCACACCTATAATCCTAGCAACTCAGAGGCGGAAACAGGAAGATCAGAACTTAGTGAGGCCCTCAACAACTCAGTGAGACCCTGTCTCAAAATAAAAAATAAAGCTGGGCACAGTGGCACAAGCCTGTTACCCCAGCAGCTCAGGAGGCTGAGACAGGAGGAGGATTCTGAGTTCAAAGCCAGCCGTGGCAAAAACAAGGAACAAAGCAACTCAGTGAGACCCTGTCTCTAAATAAAATACAAAAAAAACGGTCTCAGTGGTTGAGTGCTCCTGAGTTCAATCCCCAGTACCCAAAAATAATAAAATTTAAAAATAAAAAGGGCTAGAGACATGGCTCAGTGGTAAAGCACCACCACAGAATCAAATACCCATTTAAAAAAAATTATACACACACACAATAATAAAATAAAATGCTTAATGAGAAGTCACTAAAAGGCATTAAGCAAAGGCATAAAGATTTTGATAACATACTTTACTAGGGTTAAAGGCAAATCACTCAACCATATAACTCAAGCAGTTTATATAACAGAGCCGTGATTCTTAAGCGGAAGCATCTTCCCCCCAGGAAATATTTGGCAATGTCTAGAGATATTATTGGTTGTCCAAACTGGAAGAATTCTGTTGTCATCTAGTGGGTACAGGTCAGGAATGTTGTTAAACTTCTATAATGCACAGGATAGGCTCCTACAATAATTGTCTTAATAAATAGCAGTAGAGGGACCCCTAAGGCTCAGAAAGCAATGTCAAGAGTTAATAAATGGGATAGCATAAAATTAAAAAGCTTCTGCACAGCAAAAAACAAAAACAAAAACAAAAAACAACAACAACAACATAAAAAAACAATTAGAAATGTGAATAGAGGGGGCTGGGATTGTGGCTCAGAGGAAGAGCACTTGCCTCGCATGTGTGAGGCACTGGGTTCAATCCTCAGCACCACATAAAAAATAAAACAAAGATATTGTATCCATCTATAACTAAAAAATAAATATTTAAAAAAATGTGAAGAGAAAACCTACAGAACGGGAGAAAATCTTGCTAGCTACTCTTCTGACAGAGGATTAATTTTATATATTCTAGAATATATAAAGAGCTCAAAAAACTTTACAACAAAAAAAAATCAAATAACCCAATTAACAAATGGACATATGAATTAAACAGACACAACTCAAAAGAATACAAATGGCTGACAAATACATGAAAAAATGTTCAGCATCATTAACTATCAGGGAAATGCAAATAAAAACTACACTGAGCCGTGCATGGTGGCGCATGCCTGTAATCCCAGCGGCTCAGGAGGCTGAGGCAGGAGAATCACAAATTCAAAGCCAGCCTCGGCAATGGCAAGGTGCTAAGCAACTCAGTGAGACCAGGTCTCTAAATAAAATACAAAATTGGGCTGGGGAAGTGGCTCAGTGGTTGAGTGTCCTTGAGTTCCATACCTGGTACCATGATCCACCTCCCCCCCCACCAAAAAAAAAAAACCTACACTGAGATTTCATCTCATACAAGTCATTTTGTCAGTCATCAAAAATAAAAATAATAATAAATGTTGGAGAGGATGTGGAGAAAAAGGAACACTTTTACACTGTTAATGGGACTATAAATTAGTACAACTACTATGGAAATCAGTATGAAGGTTCCTCAAAAGACTAGACATGGAGGGCTAGGGTTGTGGCTCAGTGGTAGAGTGTTCGATCCTCAGCACTACATTAAAAAAAAAAAAAAAAAGATATTGTGTCCACCTATATTAAAAAAAAAGACTACACATGGAACCACCAAACTACCATATGACCCAGCTATACCATTCCTTGGTATTTATCCTGAAGAATTAAAATCATCTTACTACAGTGATACACGCATACCTACGTTCATAGCAGCACAACTCACATTAACCAAACTGTGGCACCAGCCTAGGTGTCCATCAATGGATGAATGAATAAAGAAAATGGATAAAAAATACACACACACACACACACACACACACAATGGAATTCTATTCAGTCATAAATATAAGTGAAATTATAGCATTTGCAGGAAAATGGATGGAACTAGAGATTTATTTCATATTAAGCAAATTAAGTCAAACTCAGAAGATCCGTGCAGAAACTGGAAAAGAAAAAGGAAAAAAAGGTGGGGATGATCTTCTAAAAATCAAAGGGAGATCCTTAGAAGAAAGAGACTAAAGGATGAGAAGCAGGGAGGGAGTGGGGAAGTGCTAGGGATTGATATTGGCCAAATTATATTGTTACATTGTGTGCATGTACAAATATGTAACAACAAATCCCATTATTGTGCATAACTATAATACACCAATAAAATGTGGGAAAAAAAGTCTAGCAGTGAAGCAACAAATAAGTACAATTACAACACACATATTAGTCTGAACAATGCACAGGAGGGCATGTAAGTGGAAAGGGAATTCATGAAACACTATGGTGGGCATCTAAAACTTACACTGAGTTGGAAATATGATTTGAGGAGATAGGGGAATCAGAGTATAAGCACTAAAAGCATGAATATGAAAGTGAGAGGTATATTCCTATACATATTTAAGGAACTACAAGTAATTTGGTGTAACTAAAACTCAGGTGCAGAGTAGGCAGACAGAGAGTATTGAGGTATGATGTGGCTAAAAAGGAAATCAAGGGTCATATCATAAAAGGCCTTTAGACTAGATGAGGAGTTTCAGATTTCACCTTGTAATTAAGGAGTAAGAGACTGATATTAAAGGTAAACGATACACAAAAAGAAAATTTATTTTAGAAAGATCATTCTGGCAGCATTATAGAGAATGGTTTGAGAGAAAAATAAGATCAGGACCAATTAGCAAACCACTGGAATAATCCAGGTGAGAGAAAACTACAAATAAAAGCAAAGCATGAAGAAACAATATAGAAGGATGAATTGGTACTTTTTTTCAGCAACTCAGTATGAAGGGAATAAAAGGTCGAATTATAGTCTTTAAGCACCATTCATAAAGACAGAATACAGACACTTAGTATTTACCTTCCATATATTTCCTATCAAGCTATTTTCACTAAAGTAAGCACAGTGTCTCCATTTGATTATTTAGGCATTTATTTAACATTTTAAAAATCAAGGTACTTTAAAACTTTGAAAGATTAATTAATGTAAGTTTAACTCTCAAGTATAACTTTCTAAGAGCAAAGTGGAAGAATGGCTAAAAGCCTCCATTTAAAACAATCAGCACTTAACAACAAAACTAAAGGAAAGCATATACGTATAGCTAATTCATCTAATGACATGGAAAATACCTCTTTTAATCTGATAAAGTACTTAATAATGATGAAGTTTTCAATGTCATTTAAAATAAATTCTCGGGCTGGGGATGTGGCTTAAGTGGTAGCGCGCTCGCCTGGCATGCGTGCGGCCCAGGTTCGATCCTCAGCACCACATATAAACAAAGATGTTGTGTCTGCCGAAAACTAAAAAATAAATATTAAAAAAAAAAATTAAAATAAATTCTCCTTAATAAAGCATTTTAATCATTCAATGTAATCTCTGAAGTATCGAGTTAGTAAGGTTTACTTTTAATATGCCATACAAATATTTAAAATTAGCAAAATAAAAATTAGCAAAGCATGGGCTGGAGTTGTGGCTCAGTGGTAGAGCGCTTGCCTAATGTGTACAAGGCCCTGGGTTCCATCCTCAGCACCACAAAAAAAAATAAATAAATAAATAAAATAAAGGTATAAAAAAAAAATTAGCATGGCAATTTGCATTTGAAGGCCTGATATCTTAATCCATTTTTTTCCTAAGAATAACAAAACAAACAAATCAAATGTTAGGTACTCAACATATTAGAGGTAAAATTACTTGTTTATTAACTTCAATAATAGGACTCGTCAGGAACATCAATACAATACTTTGCAATTATTCTACATGAAATAAGATAAAAACAAATTTATTGGGCTGGGGATACAGCTCAGTAGAGTGCTTGCCTCATATGTACAAGGCCCTAGGTTCAATCCCCAGCACAACAACAACAAAAGAGGTCAAAATATTGATATTCATTAAATAATCCACTAATTAAAAAAAAACTTATTAATAGTCACCAAATTCTACTATAAAAAATTCATTTTTAAAAAACCCTACACATATAACAAACATGATTAAATATTTTAAACTGATATACGCTATGAAACTTCACTTTTTCTTTCTATAAAAAAAGTTTCAAAAATAAAATTGTGAATTAATTCTAAATATTTCCTTGTTTTGAATGTCCTTAAATACTGTTTTAAGGCTGAGTACAGTAGCACAAGCCTATAATCCTTGCTACTCAGGGGTCTATGGGTAAGGATCATGAGGTTGAAGGCAGTCTGGACATCACTGCAAGACACTGTCTTAAAAAAACAAACAACAAAAAAGCATGCAATATATTTTAGTAAATTATTTATTCAACCGCTTCTTTAGGTTCTCAAGGTGTTCCATATTAACATCTTGTAATGCAAGTACCACTGCTCTACACAAGGAAGGATTAAATGAAATAGTCATTAGACAGCACAAATCTATTAGATCTCTCTGACATTTCTGCAAACCTTCTAGGAACTTTTGGTATTTAAGAGGATCTTTTTTTAACTGTTTCATTTCTGGTACGGAAAACCCTATCAAACTAGTAAGTATTTCATCTACAAAGTCTACATCGAGGTATGCAGTACCATCAGAAATCTTTGCAGTTATATTCCAAATGCCACCAGAACTTGAGAGATTTCCAGTTAAAGTTACAATAAATGCTTTGATTTTCACTGTAGTAATTTCCTTTGGTTTGTTAGCCATTAGAACAGACAAATAGATAAAAGGTGGTGAATACAAATCCATGCCAGTAAAAAGATCAGTGCTAGTCTCTGAGGAACGTAAAGAACAGGTATGTAAATGGTAGCCATTTTCATTAGAAATTTGTGAGCTTTTTTTGGATACATCATTGACCAGTTCTTTATTTAATATTTTATCATTTAAGGAATAGCTACTTGAACAGCTGATGATTTGTTTTATTTTATAATCTGTCTCTGAGTTTTTATCTTTTCTTGTAAAATCATGGGCTAAGGACACATTACAATGATCCAAAAAAACACTGCTGTTTTTCTCTCTAGCAGAAGGACTACCAAAACACCTATCTTCATGAGTCCCTTGTTTAGATAAATGTTCTTCATTCCATTTACTATTTTCTTGTTTGTAAATCAAAGAAAAGTCATGCAGAGTATTAGGTTTATGTGAAAATCTCTCTATGTTTTCATCTTTGTTTCTGTTCAAAGTCAATGTCTGCAATTCTCTAGTTTCCATTTGTTCTTTCTGGACAGTTTCTTCTAAAAGCAAGGCCTCCTCCAGTGAAAAGTCATCTAATTCCCCATCAGTGAAATGCACAGATTGGTCTGGTAGTTTCTCCTTTGGTCTAGGAGAAACAACAAATCCTGGCTCAATTCCTGGTTGTCTTGTGGGAATAGTATTTGAGGAACTACCTATATTGAAACATCTTTCCAAGGAGGTGTCATTATTTGCTGCAAGTTCATCATTTTCATCAAGACTTGCCAAGAGTTCTTCATCAGAAGGTCCTAACGCAGGATCTAGAACATCTGTAACTCTGGGGATGTTTTGGCAAGAATTATTTGGTATGACTGAAACAACGGGATCAGGTTCCCCAATTAATCTTGCAAGTACTTTTTCTTGTGCATATTCTTCTAAAAGAGCATCTACTTCACCTCCCAAAACCTTTACATTTTCTGGTTTCAACAAGAGAACACCAAGACGGAAAGAAATGTTTCCATAAATCAAAATTTTTGTACCTGGAGGAAGATCACTATGAAGAGCTGGAACAGACTGGTATTCCATTCCCTGCAATTGTATAATTCCATCAGTTAACTGCAGCATCAACATTCGTGAAGACTTTGCTTCCCAAGGTTTGGGGGTAACTTGTGTTTCAGCAGTAACTAAATCATTAGTTGTATTCTTTCCTCTCAACTTCTGTATCTGGGAATATGCAGGTTGACTTACATCAACCAAGGAAATAATCTGTAGAGCATAAAATCCATTCAATTCTCCTTTTGGAAGTTCTAAAATGCCATCAGGTAAAAGAGGGTGTTCCAAATCTCTCAGATCAGTAAGTAGCCATTGCTCAAATACTTGTTTGTTTATTTGTGCCTGACTCAAATTAACATTATTACTTTCTTCTTGGATCCAGTTAATACAAGCTTCCAGCCACATTAGAGGTACTTTAACACGCCACGTAGCTAACAGCCAGGTTTCAACTCTTGAAGCAATACCAGTTACACTCATTTCTGTTACCTGAAAACAAAAAAATTAAATATTATGATAATATAGTACATTTAAATACAGCTACTACAATTCTCTAAAATGTACAAATAGATATAAATACTATATCTTTTCTATTTTTCTCTAATATCTTATAAATCTTTGACTTTCTACTCATCAAATTCAAATATCAGAATAATCTGATAGTATAATGAGAAAAGCAAAACATTTGAGACAGATATTAAGGTTGAAAGCTGATTGTCAAATTAGAGCTATATGATCTAAATTAAGTTTCATAATTTCTCTAACCCAGATGTTTCATTTATAAAGTGTCAATGACACCATCTATCTTACCGCATTAAGAATTACATGATCCATGGGCTGGGGTTATAACTCAGTTGGTAGAGCACTTGCCTAGCACATGTGAGAAACTGGGTTCTATCCTCTCAGCACCACATAAAAATAAAATAAAGATATTGTGTTCATCTACTATAAAAAAAAAAAAAAAAAAAAAAGAATTACATGATCCAGATGTAGGAGTGCATACCTGTGATCCCAGCTCCTGGGGAGGCTTAAACAGGAAGATACCAAGTTCAAGGCCAATCTGGGCAACTTAACAAGATGTTGTCTCAAAATAAAAAGTAAAAAAACCTGGGGATATAGCAACTTAATGAGACCCTGTCTCAAAAAAAAAAAAAAAAAAGAATAAAGTTATAACAAAAAGACCTATAGTTATTTTTATTTTAGACTGTATGATCAGTTTCTACATTGGATAAAGTCTTAGACTTCACTGAAATTAGTAAACTGATACTTTTTTATAAGTTCTTTAACAAGAAAAATAACAGCAGACTGAGCTGATATAAAACATCTTATTTGTTTCACTAAACATTCTCAGTAGCCCTGTCAGGTAAATAAGCAAAACAGTAAGTATTAATCCATCAATTATTCACAAAAGTTGAATTTATGTCTCCTACAAATGAAGATTATTTTTCATACCCAGAATTGAGCCCAGGGACGCTTAACCACTGAGCCACATCCCCAGACATTTTCTATATTTTATTTAGAGACAGGGTCTTGCTAAGTTGCTTAGGTCGTCAATAAATTGCTGAGGCTGACTTTGAACTCATAATCCTTCTGCCTCAGCTTTCCAAGCTGCTGGAATTATAGATGTATACCTGGGAAAATGAAGATATTTAAGAGAGAGAATTTATTTAAGTTTTAATCTATCTACAAGAAAACTAACTTGGAACAGCAGCACAGAATTTGATGACAGGATTGAGAACTGGTAGTTCAATAGAGTATTCAAACCCTCTACTGCTCAGAAATAGCCTTGAGAGCTAAGACAATTAGCACTTAAGGGTTATAAAATGTAGCACAATGGCTCATCCTGTAATCCCAGTGGCTTAGGAGGCTGAGACAGAGGGGAATCATGAGTTCAAAGTCAGCCTCAGCAAGGTGCTTTAGCAGCTCAGGGAGACCCCGTGTAGCTCGGCGGCCAAGTGTCCCTGAGTTCAATCCCCATTATTTAAAAAAAAAAAAAAAAAAGATGAAACTTTAGAAAGAATTGCTGGCCTAATTTCATGGGTGCAAGAATTTGATAGTACGGTTCTTGGGAATCCTGTTATCACTCAGGGTAGAACAGAGGCTACACAGAATAAAAACATGAAGCTGGAGTGAGAGAAACAGAAATAAGTGACTATGAGAAAGTTATTCGTTCTAATTTTTTTTAAATTGTTTCCTAATTTCTATACTTACCTCATAAAAATTAAAGATAGGAGGGGCAATGACACAAGCAGTAGTTCTGAGTATAACTGTAGTACCAGATAATCTTTCACTTATAAATTCTGTGATCAAGTTGTTTGACTTCAAGGTATCCTACTTATCTGATTTGTAAAATAATAATAATAGCATTTTCTTATTAGATTTGCTATGAACATTAAATTAATATAGAAAAAGCAGCAGTTGGCACATAGTAAGACCTAGGGAATGTAAACTATATTATTAAAATACCTACTATAGCCAGGTATGGTGATACATGCCTATGATACCAGCTACTCTGTACGTTGAGGCAGGAGGATCTCAAGTTTAAGGACAGCTTGGCTTACTGAGACTCAGTACCAAATAAAATTAAAATCCTGGGCTGGGGAGCTCAGATGCTCCTGGGTTCAATCCTAGCAAACAAACAAAAACCCCTTATTTTAGATTGTATAACCAGTTTCTACACTGGATTAAAATTCTAGATGTCACTGAAATTAGTAAACTGACACTTTTTTATAAGGTTTTAAACAAGAAAATAATACACCTACCTGAGATTTTAGGAGCTTGAACTCTGAAAATGCTAGCTTAACTCACCTTAAGCTACACCGTAGCAACAAAACTATTTTATACTGTATCTCTCTAAGAACAACTGAAAGAAGTATAGCACACTCCTGACAAATGCAAAGAGAGAAAACTAAAACTTCAGTTTATTCTTGATGCTAAAACTGCCAAACATCTTCTCATATTTCTCAGTGACACGGACTCCTTATCATTGCCTTTAAATTATTCTTTTGTTCTATATTTCTGTCCTAGCACAAGTAAATGCCAGATAAGTCCTTGTTATCACTAAAAAAATTTTTAAAGACCCATAAAAGAGGATATATAATCACATAGCTCTCAGGAACCCACCGTGAATTAATTATTATTAATTTAATAAACTATTAAAATTTATAGAGATGGCCAGTTACAGTGGCGCATGCCTATAATCCCAGGATGGGGTGGGAGGATCGAAAGTTCAAGGCCAGCCACAGCAATTCAGAGAGGCCCTATACAACTGACCCTGTGGGTTCAGTCCTTAGCACCACACAAAAAAATTTAAAAAAAGATATTGTGTCCATCTACAAAAGAAAATGTTTAAAAAGGGGAGGGAGGTGCTGGAGGTGTACCTCAGTGGTAAAACACCCCTGAGTTCAATCCCCTGTATAAATAAGGGACATTAGTTCATTTTAATTATGGAACTGGTGAATCTTTATATTGAAGAAAATGATGAAGAGTACATATATATGTGTGTGTGTGTGTGTGTGTGTGTATATATATATATATTAATTCTATATGAAATCAATGGAAAAATTCAAAAGTAAGAGATCTTTTCCTGTTGTGATGAAAATCAACGTGAAGTTGAGGGTGGGTAGCACATGCCCATAATTTTAGCTACTAGAAAGACTAAGACAGGAAGATTCAAAGTTCAAGGCCAGCCTGGCAGAACTGGAAAGACCTTGCCCCATCACAGAAAATAAAGCTGGGCATAGTGCTACATTCCTGTAATGCCAGCAATTCAGGGGTCTGAGCCAGGAGAAGCAAAGGTCAAAGCTAGTCACATCAACTTAGCAAGACCCTATCTCAAAATAAAAAATAAAAAGGCTTGAGATGTGGTTCAGTGGTTAAGAGTCTCTGGGTCTAATCCCTGGTTGGAGTCAGGCACGGTGGTACATGCCTATAATCCCAACTACCTGGGAGGCTGAGGGAGGAGGATCACAAGTTCAAAGTCAGCTTCAGCAAATTAGTAAGACCCTTTGCCAAAATTAAAATTTAAAAGAATTGGGGAGTAGTTCAGTGGTAGAGTGCCCTGGATTCAATTCCCAACACTGTATGCAACTGGGAGAGGGGACAAAAAAGAAAAATATAGTGTCAAACTGACAAGTCTCTGTAACAAAGAAACCAAGAGTCTTTAAATCAGCTCCCTGAATTAAGAATGAAAATACCCGATTGTTACAAAAAGTAAAACATAAAATAGGTTATACAGTATGCTAACTTTTGTACATGAAATACAGAAAAATAATCATATTCTTAATTATATGTATATTCATGAAGGACCTCCAGAAAGACATATGAGAAACATATAAAACTTCGTCCCCCAGAAGGACATAAAAGAAACATAAAAATTCAAGTACATGGCTACATTCAATAACAAGAGCAAAATCTTCATTGTCAGGAACAGAGGAGATATTTCAAGAGTAGTAATGGACACTAAAACCATGCAGCCCACTGGGATAGGGAGGGGACTTAGATAAAAAATAGTGTCACTAAAGCTCCAACGTCCAGCATACCTTGCAAAGGACAAAAAGACCAAAACTGGAACAGAAGTCTTGCTGGAATTGATGGAAAACAACGTCCTACCCAAAACGTACCTGTGGCCTGTAGAAGAAACAGAAGCACCTGGAGGATAGAAAATGGGCTTGCATAGCATGTATGAGGGTACATAATATATACAGGATGGTGTAGAATTGGGCTATTCATAAAAATAAAAATCCCTAATAAAACAACCAACATAGAGCCAGTACCAAACTAAGAAAACTCCAAAACCAAACAAAAGTGGAAAAACTTCTATTCAACATGAGCCAGCAAACCAAAATTATATACTCCAGGAAAATTATAATCATCATCATTGGCCACAGCAGCAGATACAAGTAGGAGAATTCAAACCTGAAGAAAAAAATTTAAAATTAAGAATTTTAAAAAATATTTTTAGTTATACATGGACACAGTATCTTTATTTTGTTTATTATTTTTATGTGATGCTAAGGATAGAACCCAGTGCCTCACATGTGCAAGGCAAGTGCTTTGCCACTGAGCCATAACCCCAGCCCTAAAATTAAGACTCTTAAAGAGAATACTAAAGACAAATAGAGAATTTATGCATTGGAAAGTACCTGAAACACACTACAAAGAAAGATTAATAGGGCTGGGGATATAGCTCAGTTGGTAGAGTGCTTGCCTTGCATGCCCAAGGCCTTGGGTTCCATCCCCAGTACCAAAAAAAAAAAAAAGAAAGAAAGATTAATAAATTAAGCAAAGAGGCGGGGGAAAGCTAAGAAGTAAAAGACAGGTTCCAACAGTGAAATAATTACAGCTTTAGAAAAAGAAACTAGCAGTGAAGGAGATATTTTTTTAAAAGATAATGACTGAAGGGCTAGGGGCATGGGTTAGTAGTAGAGTGCCTACCTAGTATCTACAAAAACCCTGGGCTCCAATCCCCAATATGGCAAAAAGAAAAATAAAAAGATAATGGTTGAGCCAGGTGTGGTGGCACATGCCTATAATTCTAGCAACTCAGGAGGCTAAGGCAGGAGGATCTGGAGTTCAAAGCTAACCTCAACAACTCATCGATGTCCTAAGGAACTCAGCAAGATCCTGCCAAAATACAAAATACATATATATACACAAAATTAAAAAGGCTGGGGATGTGGCTCACCCCTGGGTTCAATCCCTGGTACAAAAAAAAAAAAAAAAAAGATAATGGTTGAAACTTTATTTTAAAGTTAAAAAAAAATGACCTTCTAGGTTGAAAAGCCCAATATTACTATCAGCATTTTCTAAAATCCTCTTAAATATAGTGTGGCAAAATGAAAACATTACAGATATAAGAAAAAAGTATCTTAAGATCCAATAAGCTAGATCTAAAATTCTAGTTAATAAAAATGTAGAAAATGAGAAAAAGAATTCACAAGGAAATTAAGGTATTCTTATTTTGCCAACGAGGATAATAAAAATAGTAAGTTTGGAATTTTACAGAAAAATATAAAATGTGTTTGTGGTAAGGATGAAGAGTATTGGAAAAACATTCATAAACACCCTAAAACTCCATGCAAAATGAATTTTTTTTCCTGGTACTAGGGATTAAACCTCAGGGGCACTCTACCACTAAACTACATCCCTAACTCTTTCATTAAATTTTATGACAGGGTTTTTTTTTTTCTTTCCTTTTCTATATATACATATATACAGTTGTAGATGGACACAATACCTTTATTTTATTTATTTTTATATTGTTCTCAGGATCAAACCCCGTGCCTCACACATGCTAGATATGTTAGGCAAGCGCTCTACCACTCAGCTATAACCCTTTATGACAGGATCTTGCCAAGCTGCCAAGGTTGGCCTCAAACTTGCCTCAGCCTCCTGAGTAGATGGAATAGATGGGATTATAGGCATGTTCCATCACTCTTGGCCAAAATGAATTTTTAAAAAGTCATAAAACTTAGCATAACCCTATATCAAAATAGAAAATAAGGGCTCAGGATTTAGCTCAGTGGTAGAGAGCTTGTCTAGTATGTACAAGTTGGTTTAATCCTGAGTTCAGAGGGGAAGAAAAACCTAAGAATGAAACAATGTCAACAAATCTTGGAAGCCGAATACAAATAAGTAAGTGGTACATAAGCCAAATACAAGTAAGTAAGTGGTACATATCTTAGCAGGCATCAGAAAGTTGAATGTTAAACTGGTTTTAAGGATGGCTTAAAAAAACCCCAAACCCGGGATGGGGTTGTGGCTCAGCAGTAGAGTGCTTGCCTAGTTATCAACCTCCTAACCTGGGTTTAATCCTCAGCACCACATAAAAATAAATAAACAAACAAATAAATAAATAAATAAATAAAATACATTAAAAAAAAAAAAAAAACCCAGAACCCACAAAAGGCAATACAAGTACTCTGGAAGAAAAAAAGAAGAGTCTAAAAATAGAATTGATTGGAAGAAGACATTTTAAACTGTGGCCAACACTAGCCCATGTCAGAAACTTAGACTTCTACTTTCTAGAAAGGAAAAAGAGATGGTCTCTAGCCTGGAGACAATAAGAGTAAAGCTGAAAGTAGACACAAGCATACTGAAAACAGGGAGAATTACTTGTTTTAAAATACTTAAATACTTAATAAATTCTTAAATACTGAATGCTGAACATGTAACACTCTCTTCATCCACAAAGCTTCAAGAAGTATCAGTGACTAGTCCTATTTTCTCCAAGAAAGAGACTGAAAAATCTTTCTCTGGGCAATCTTATCACCAACAGAAAAGACTTAAAGATACTAACATGAAAGATTTCCAATTAAACAGCCCATTTAAAAAATTTTTATTACTTATTGATGGACTTTTATTTATTTGTTTATAAGTGGTACTGAGAATTGAACCCAGTGCCTCACACATGCGAAGCAAGTGCTCTACCATTGAGCCACAACCCCAGCCCTTAAACAGCCTTTTTTTTTTTTTTTTAAAGAGAGAGAGAGGAGAGAATCTTTTTATTTTTAATATTTATTTTTTGGTTCTTGGCGGACACAACATCTTTGTTGGTATGTGGTGCTGAGGATCGAACCCGGGCCGCACGCACTCCAGGCGAGTGCGCTACCAGTTGAGCCACATCCCCAGCCCTTAAACAGCCCATTTTGAGACCACATCCAGATCCAGAGTTCCAATCAGCTTTCTAGTTTCCCACTCTTAATTATGACAAGTTATCTAATAAGAAACTATATCAGAGAAAAATGCAATGAATTGATTATGGAGATGAAAACTTCAAATAGCTATCATTAATAATATCCTCAGGCAGGTAAGATATCATATTCATTAATTAAGAGTAGTATGCTGTAACAAGGAATAGGACAAAAAAAAACTCTGAGAAATTTAAAAT
This sequence comes from Spermophilus citellus, assembly GCF_964194105.1. NCBI lineage: Eukaryota > Metazoa > Chordata > Mammalia > Rodentia > Sciuridae > Spermophilus > Spermophilus citellus. The sequence goes on along the minus strand of NC_138183.1, from coordinate 88,786,184 downwards.
GACAATAAAGTTATAAACTCAGTAGAATAAATGGAACATAAAGTTATAAAAATCTCCAAAAGCAAAAACACTAGTACAAAAAAAATCTATGGTACACAGAAGGAAAGACAAAAACAAAAAGGAAACCCAGAAAGTCTTAATAAACTAGGCGTTCAAAAAAAGGGGGGGGGCGGGAGGAGAAAATAATAAAAAATAAATTGTCCAGAACATAAAGACAAGAGTTTCCAAATAGAAAGGAACCAACACAAAGAATATCATTACAAAATTTTAGAATACAGGGATAAAGACTCTACAGCTCTCAGAGAGGGAAAACACAACAAATAGGTAACACTGAGAGCCCACAAAATGAAAATGGCTTTATGCTTCTCAGTGTTAGCTAGCAGGTAAATAAGCAATTATTTCAAATTTCTGAATGAAAATAATTTCTAACCAATAATTCTTCACCCAGGCAAAGTATCTATCATTTATGACAGTGAAATACATTTGGTCACACCATCATTGTCTCAATTATAGAAGATGTGCCCTAACATAACAAAGAAATAAATCAAGAAAGAAGAACACATGAGGTCTTACACAAAAGAAGGGTAAAACATGGTGAAGGGTATTTAAGGAATATAAGGACAAACAAAGGGCTTCAGGATAGATTATTTTTTCAACAAGATGAAACTGTGTAAGACCACTATATTCAGGTTTTCACATAATCATTTTTCTTGATTACTCTTTTGTGACACTGGAACACTGATGCCTCTCAATGTAGAGAGGAGATTTAAGTAACCAAAATAGTTAGGAGGTTGATAATATATAGAATATTGTATTTATATTTATATTTATTTCCTCTGAAAATGAATCAAGATAACTCAAGAGAAAAACAAAGGTTGTAGAGAAGAGATAGAGCACTATTTATATACAACATGACCTAGTTGTAGGCATCATATATGTAGTCATAAATAATACACACTCTAAATACTAATCAGACAAAAATTTTAACATGACCATTCAGTGAGATTGGAAAAATGTGTGAGGATGGAGATGAGGGACAGTGAGAAAGATAGGTGACCAAATCCTCATCTTTAAGGTAAAAGTCAACAGAAAAACTAAAACTGAAAAATCAAGAAGCAGCAATCTATGCCTGGTTTTCAGAGATATCACAGTAAATACAAAATAGAATCCACTTGAAATGCTTATAGTAGTGGGGGACAAGGGATGTCTTTTTCAAAACGCTTTAACCTGTGCACCTGTAACAAAGGCAGGAGGATTGCAAGTTCAAGACCAGGCTCACCTACTTAGCAAGATCCTGCCTAAAAAAACAAACAACAACAAAAACAAAAAAACACAACTTTTTTAAAAAAGGTCTGTGGTGGAGCTCAGTGGTAGAGCATGCCTAGGTTCAATTCCCTATGCTGTTAACCTTGGTTTTTTTTTTTTTTCCCATCATTTTTTTTCAGGGCCAAAGACAGAACTCAGGGTCTTATACATGCTAGGCAAGCATTTTGCCACCCCAGCTAAATCCCCAACCCCTCAATCCCCCAATATGGCAGGGGGAAAAAAAACACTTTAAAATTTGATATTTAAATGATTTATGTATAACACATTTCTTCTATCATCTAGGTTTCACTGATTTCTTTGCACTGATTTTAATGTTTAGACTTTTTTTTTTTTTTTAATTGCTGGGAGAAGTGGTGCATGCCTGTAACCCTAGCAGTTTGGGAGGATGGTGAGTTCAAAGCCAGCCTCAGCAAAAATCAAGGCGCTAAGCAAATCAGTGAGACCCTGTCTCTAAATAAAATATAAAATAGGGCTGGGGATATGACTCAGTGGCTGAGTGCCCCCGAGTTCAATTCCTGGTACCCCCCCCCCAAAAAAAAGTTTCTTTTTAAATTTTTTAAAAATTTGTTCTAATTAGTTATACATGACAGAATGCATTTTGACATATCATACATAAATGGAGTATAACTTCTCATTCTTCTAGTTGTTTATGATGTAGATGGAAATTTTCTTAACTTTATCTTCCATCTTTCTAAGTTCTTCATTACTGCTACCAGCAATGAACAAAATAGCACAAGAGTATATGTGTTTAAAACTTAAAGGTTGGGCTGGGGATGTGGCTCAAGCGGTAGCGCGCTCGCCTGGTGTGCGTGCGACCCGGGTTCGATCCTCAGCACCACATACCAACAAAGATGTTGTGTCCGCCGAGAACTAAGAAATAAATATTAAAAATTCTCTCTCTCTCTCTCTCTCTCTCTCTCTCTCTCACTCTCTTTAAAAAAAAAAAAAAAACTTAAAGGTATTGCTGGGCATAGTAGCACATACCTATAATCCCAATGACTTGGGGAGACTGAGACAGGAGGATTGCTAGTTCAAAGCCGGCCTCATCAATTTAACGAGGCCCTAAGCAACTTAGCAAGGTCCTGTCTCAAAATAAAACATAAAAACGGCTAGGGATGTGGCTCAGTGGTTAAGCATCCCTGGGTTAAGTCCCTCATACCAAAAATAAATAAATAAAAAAAATAAAGATCATAAACTTAACAAAGCAAGGACGTCTACTGTCAGTATTTCAACACTGTACTAACAATAAGGCAACAGAAAGAAATAAAAGGCACATAGTTTAAACAAGGAAAAATAGTATAAGAGAGACCTGTAGGCCAATGGAACACAACAGAGAGCCTACAGCCAAACAGCAAAATACTATTTTGTAATAAAAAAAGTATTAATGCTATTTTGTAATAAAAAAAGTATTAATACTATTTTGTAATTAAAAAAAGTATTAATGCACACAAAAACACAAATGCAGTAAATGAAGACAAAGAATATATAATTTCATTTATATGAAATTCTGGAATATGAAACACTACAAAAACAAAACACAATTTAATGGTTGCTAAAGGCTTGGAGTGTGGAAAGGGGCACAAAGAAATATTGGGGTCAACGTAACTGTTATTGTGGTAGTTACACTGACTACAGGTACATGTGTTATCAAAACTTACAGAACTTACACCAGAGTATAAATTTTATTGAATGTAAATTATGGCCCAATAGAAAAACTAAGGGTAAACATCAAAAGAAGAGAAATATAATTAACTACCTTTCACACTAGCTAAGGAAAACAGAAGAAAACAATTCAAGAAAAGGCACAAAGAGTGGATAAGTGCTATAAATAGAAACAGTCCAAATCTGTCAGCAACAATAATGAACATAAATAGGTTAAACTCACCTATTAAAAAAGTCTCAAATTGTATAAACCAAAACCAGATGAATGCTTCACCAAAACGTGAGACCTAAAACAAAACCAACACCAAAATATGAAATTAATTACAATAAAGTTATGCTAATATGCAGAAGCTAGAAGTGGAAAAGGAAAAGAAAGATGGGGAAGATATCATAAAAATCAAAGGGACATCAGTAGAGGAAAGGGACCAAGGGGTGGGAGGTGGGGAGGGATCAGGGAAACGCTGAGAAGTGATACTGGCCAAATTATGTTGTTATACTGTGTATTGAGTACATGTACAAAAGTGTAACAACAAATGCCATCAGTATGTACAACTATAATGCACCAATAAAAATGTGGGGGAAAAAAGATTTTAATAAGGGCATGTTAAAACCGCTCAACATGATTCCATGAGGTGATAGCTTAGAAATACCTTTTCCTCAATACTGAGATCTGTACTCATGTGACCTAAGATTTCAAAGTGCAATTTAATTGCACCTGTTATAATTTTTTTTATATATTTTTTAATTGTAGTTGGACACAATACCTTTATTTTATTTATTTATTTTTATGTGGTGCTGGGGATCAAACCCAGGGCTTTGCATGTGCTAGGCGAGCGCTCTACCACTGAGCCACAACCCCAGCCCTGTTGTAATTTTTTTAATCTCAAAAATTAAGCTAGATCTATAACCCTTAGCTGCCCTGATTCAATATGGTACTTATTTCCTCCACTAAAACTTAAACACCACAGTGCTGGCAAATGAACCTATTCTTTTTTTTTTAAAGATAGAGTGAGAGAGGAGAGAGAGAGAGAGAGAGAGAGAGAGAGAGAAAGAGAGAATTTTTTAATATTTATTTTTTAGTTTTCGGCGGACACAACATCTTTGTTTGTATGTGGTGCTGAGGATCAAACCCGGGCCGCACGCATGCCAGGCAAGCGCGCTACCGCTTGAGCCACATCCCCAGCCCCAAATGAACCTATTCTAATTTTCAAACTTGTTGTGGTAATGTGATTATGGTCATCAAGTAAACTGAAAGGAGAACAAAGTACAAATTCAGTAGAGTTATAAATTGTTTCAGTGAATTATAAATGCACAATTACAGCTAAAATGCTTGGATAATGTTTTATCCTATACATCATTCTGAATAGAGTATATGCCCCTAAGTTATTATTTGCAGCCAAGTAACACAAATGCTATTTTCCACTTGACCCTATTAAATACCAGGAGATGATAGCGTTTAGATTTTTAGAAGGAGGCAGGAACTAGCAAGAAAGGAAGAAAGACTAATTGTGAATAGAAAAGGTCAAGGTTAGATAAAAAATGAAATGAAAAGGATAACTTCAGAGATATCAGTCCTATATTCCAACAGGTACAGGTGTATAAACAGAGAATTAAAGAAAAGGATTTGCTGAAAATAAATTCAAAGCTCTTAGTTTTAAGATTTCAATTTTTTTCAAAATACTTATATCGGCAGCATTGTCTAACTCTCAAAATAATAATTATCTGCAATAGACAAGATATTACCATCTGCCTGACAGATGATGAAACTGAGGTACAAAGATAAGGCATAAAGATCAGTAGACCTAGAGCTAGAACTTAAATCCTGTTCATTTCTATTCCTATACCTTTTTCCAGACTGTATTTACTTAAGCACAAAGGGAAAGTATACCCAATCCCTTAGATAAAAATCCAAATAAATGGTCATTTTATAAGAGTATCACACTAAAACAAACAGACTTTTGTCAGACTTCATGTAAATAACAACCTTACCTAGCGTATTCTATTTTTTTTTTTTTTTAAAGAGAGAGGAGGGTGGAGGGAGGGTGGAAAGAAGGAAGGAATGAAGGAAAGAAGAGAGGGAGGGAGCGAGGGAGGGAGGGAAGAAGGAAGAGAGGACAGTTAATACAGAGCAAGCTTGATATGAACTAAGTATCCACAGTTCCTCCTTATTGTAATGTTTTTTTTTTTAAAGAGAGAGTGAGAGAGGGGAGAGAGAGAGAGAGAGAGAGAGAGAGAGAGAGAGAGAGAGAGAATTTTTAATATTTTTATTTTTTTACTTCTCGGCGGACACAACATCTTTGTTGGTATGTGGTGCTGAGGATCGAACCCGGGCCGCACGCATGCCAGGCGAGCGCGCTACCGCTTGAGCCACATCCCCAGCCCACCTAGCGTATTCTAAATTCTTTCATTTACAAAGTCAAATAAAAAACTTAAAAACTTCTACTCACTTTTACCTTTGTAATAGTGTCAAAACAACAGTGTTATAGCTAAATAGTATTTTTCCTTTCGTGATAGTGTTAAAACAACAGTGTTATAGCTAAATAGTATTTTTCCTTTCTCTGTAAGACTAAAATGCCACATAGAATAATTTTTATATTTTTCAAAATATTATAAACTGACATTTTAATGCTTATATGTCATTTTTTGTTTTAATTTGAAACATGCACTTCCGGGTATGTGCTACTGAAGACACAAAGTAACAAAACTCCTTTCAGCAGACAAGTAGATCAAATTCTAAAAAACACTGTTTATTAAACCATATGAACTAAATTGTTCTGTTAATGTGTGCCAGTCCTAAATAATAATTCCAAGTACTGCCCTCCAGATTTGAATCTCAATACTTCTGTAATCTCAACTGACATACTATAACTTGATAGTAATGTTATCATAAACAAACAAAGAAAAAAACAGGACATTAGTAAAACACAAGCAAATGTTATGAGTGATACATTGTACAAGCACTCAAAATACAGCTATTCTCAAATATTTTACCAAAAAGTCAAGAACTTGGGGGTGGGGGTGGGGAATAGACTGCTAAATGAATGTCTGTTACACAGAGTTTTTCACCTTAGCAAAGTAGAAGGTATGATTAATCCAGAACACATATATAGTCCATATAACCTATAAGAATTTTAATAAAAAGATGATTAAAAAATAGGACTCTTTCCTTTGGATTACAAAGAAATGTTTGTTAAAATGTTTAATTGAGGCAGTGGAGCATGCCTATAATCCCAGCTACTTAGGACACTGAGGCAGGAAGATCACTAAATATGAGGCCAGCCTCAGCAATAGTGAGATCCTGATTCAAAATAAAACTTAAAAAGGCTTATGGTATAACACAGCAGTAGAGCACTTACCTGGCATGTGCCAGGCCTAGAGTTCAACCCCTAGTACTAGGGTAATGAAAAAACAACAACAACAAAAAACTTTTAGCACACAGGATCTATATTATGCCACCCCACCCCACCTGGCTCTGCTCCCATCTCCAGCACTGAACCTAGGGCACTCTACCACTGTCTACCACTGTGCTACATCACCATTTTGAGACAGGGTCTCACCAAATTGCTCAGGGTCTCATTAAATGCTGAGGATGGCCTCAAACTTGCAACCCTTCTGCTTCAGCCTTCCCAGTTGCTGGGATTACAGGCATGCACCACCATGAGGGCTACAATACACGGTTTAGACTGGGATTCAATAAATGAGAACCTTAATCATTTGGTAAATTGTGTTAGTAGCATCTAGTCCTTCAGAGAATTCTTAAGGTTTTCATCCCTTCCCTTCTTGAGAAACTGAGCACCCACAGTCACAGCAGCTAGAAGCAGCTCAAAAGAGAGGTTAGCTAGGGCAGCACAATTTCCCATCTGCTGATACACAAAGAATAGCTTCTGATCCTCATCCACTGCACAAGAAAAAAATAAATTTGGAAAAGATGTCTTTTAAATTGTGCACCAGAAAAAAAAAAAAAGTCAATCTATAAGGTTGACTTACAGATTAATTCAATCAGCCTCACTCACCCAATTTTTAAAAACAGAAAAAGCTACCATCCTTTTGGATATAGTATGTGGCATTCAATCAATAACTAAAATTTAAAAACACTTAACTTCTTTTTGTTTGTTTTTGTTTTTTTTAATTCAGTTTTGTTTTTGTTTTCTGCTACTGGGAGTAGAAGCCAAGGGCACTCTACTATTGAGCTATATCCCCAATCATTTTTTTATTTTTAATTTTGAGTCAGGGTCATGCTAGATTGCAAAGGCTGACCTCAAACTTGCAATTCTCTTGCCTCAGCCTCTTACTGGAATAAAGGTGTGTACCACCAGGCCCAGCAACAATAAAAATATTTAAATCCATTCTATGTGTCCATTACCTTCATCTAAAAAAACAAATGTAAATCTGTGTCTTAATTTTGGGGGGATGATTTCATGATAATTTTGGAATTCTGAGAAGGTACTCTAAAAATTACAGAGGAAAAAAATCTATAATGATTAAAATCAGAAAAGCAATCAGAGGAGCTTTTTGTAGATGCTCCAAAACTTAATGTAGGGAAAGACAGAATAAAAGTCTGAAACTCAATTCTACTGTAACCCTTCTTAGTCTTAATTCTCTCCTCTATAAAACAAACAAAACAAACCCCAAAGATAACCACAACTTATTCAAAAGACTGTAATTAAGCATTACTGCACCATGTCTAGCACGTAATGGGGAATTCAGGAAATGGTAGTTATAAAAAATATTTAAATGACAACCCAGTTGGCTAGTGTATAATGTCAATTACATTAGCCTAACTAAAATAAAGGCCACAGTTAATACTATCTCTAAAATCACTGAAGGCCCCAAATCATCACTACACCATTATACCATTTATTCCATACGATTACACCAGACAGAGAAAACCACTGAATGAATTAAATGGAATCACAAGTCTTTGAGCACAGATTTTTTTGTTTATGGTGCTGGGGATAGAGCCTAGGCCACTCTGTCACTAAGAAAATATTGCCAGCCCTGGGCACAGGTTTCATACTGTTAAAACTCTCAATTTTAAATTTTTTCATTCTTTTAAAGAATGAAAGGATGGAGAAAAGACAGACTTCCCTGTTATCTAAGGAGGAAACATAAAGAGCAAATAGAAGAGATAAGAAAGACAAATGGAGGCAAAACCAAATAACAATCTCACAATAGCATCTAAAGAAAGTTAACATATTATGGTCTAGTCAAGACAGTGGTATTGGGAGGAAGCTGGCCCTCTCCAGAGCTGCTTGCTGCTTCCGTTGGATTCCCACTTTTCACCGCTTATCAAGGCAGAATAACATAGATGCAACAAAACTATTAACTTTTTTAAAAGCATCATTATTACAATACTCTTATATGTGCTTATTAGTGTTAGTGAAACATCCCATATTTTTAGTGAGACTCAACTAAATGTTGCAAATCCTGACTAGCAGATTAAATCTCCATAATTCAAGTACTACCAGCCCCTACATACACTCATCAATTCTTGGGTAAAGGTTTAACAAAAATCCTAACTTTGTATACTTTTTAACTAAAATGTGAGCTCAGTTTTACTTCTTTAACAAATACATTTTTCATGGTGGGAGCATTTGAAAATTGCACTAACATTTAAGGACTTATAGAAGCTCCACAACCCCAAACGCTTATGTTCTTATAGTTTTTGTCGAGGCATCTTCCGAGAATGTAAATGTTGGTACTTCAAAAGTCCTCGGTTCCCCTAACAAGAGTTTTCTTCCTAATCATGCAAGTAAATAATGGACGAAAGTAATTACTACAAAGCTATTTAAAAGAATGCTGCTAAAAGTATGTTGCAAATTACTCAAGAAATTGTTATAGCAGTAACGAATCAGCACAAATTCATTACCACACAATTTTCTCTCTCTCTGTACATACACACACATGTATTTCTATAGCAGATATAGCCTTATGGGTAGATTACAAAATCTTTACGCTTCAGCTTGCGTTTGGAATGATGGGTGGAAGATGGAAGGCTGAGCAACCATGCGAAAAGCCAGGTACTAGCAGAGCTAACGATTTCCCATGACCTTAAGCGTTTTAACAAAATAAGTCATCAAAACTTGGCGCAGGGGTCTTACAAAACAAGTGTAAACCGAACAGGCCAGAGGAGGAGCTATTTGAGGGGGAGGACTTGTGTTTTCATCACTGCCCAATCCCAGGGCTCAAGGTAAGCGCTTTGGAGTTGAATGAACGGAATGCGGATATCTGCAGCATATTTTGCGATTAGCATTTTAGCAAATGAACAATACTTAAGTTTTTCTCAAACTACAACGACTAAACTACAAATACCTGCATCACAGGGCCCATTAAGATAAAAAAGAAGAAAGAAACGAGAAGTCTCATTAGAACGGAGAGCACTGACTCCGGGGCGAAACCTGAGCAGCCCTCCCAGAGCCCAGGCTGTCCGCGAGTTTTCCCAGATCCCGCCCCAGAGATAAGCAGGCCGCGAGCCGCGGGCCTGACTGGCACGCTGGACCGCTACAAACAGCGGGTCTCTGAGGCGTAGGCGGGTTGCACTTACACCGCGCAGCTCGTCCCGCAGCCCGGCAGCCCGGGGAGGGGAGGAGAAAGCCAGGGAGGGGGGGAGGGGAAGAGAAAGCCAGGGAGGGGGGGAGGGGAGGAGAAAGCCAGGGAGGGAGGGGAGGAGAAAGCCAGGGAGGAGGGGGAGGGGAGGGAGACGCAAGTGTGAACTGTAGAAATGGGGGCATAAATCTGGGCCGAGCACCGACCTGGGCGTTCTGCCTTCCTCGTGCAACAGCAGATCCTGGGCCGCGCCCTGAGAACCGAAATCGCCACAGCGCGCCACCTAATTTTTTTTTTTTTTTTTTGCCTTTTCCCGCCAGATTTGCCCCGCGCTCGCGCCCCTCCTCCAACCCCAAAAGACTCCCTCCCGGCTGGAAAACGCCCCTTGGTCGCCCCCTCCCTGTGCGCGTGAACCAAGCAGACTTTAGATCTCGCGAGACGCTTTCCCCCTCCCCTCCCCTCGGCTAGTCAGTGCGCGAACGAGAAAGGAGGAGGGCGCTCCAGGCGACAGCACTGCAGTCGCCATTATTCTCTGTTTCTCTGCTGCACCGACCTCGACGATTTGCCTGCATTTCACTTGTTTGGGGCCCATAGGTAATTGGAATTACTGGGACTTGGGTTTTATGGGTTCGGGCGGAGGGATGGTATCCCTGAAAGGCTGCGTTGACGTTTTCCAAGCCTGGGCTTTCTCGGGCCCGTGGCCTTACAGCCTGAAGGGAGGCGCCGGCTGGAGGCGCAGTTTTCGCCTCTTCTGTCGCCTTGATTGATGCATCTCTGGGCCAATCGCTTCGTCCTCGCGCCACCGCTGAAGCCCGAGTAGCCAATTGGGCGCGACGGCGGGGTGGGAGGGCGTGAGAAGGCGGGGGAGGGGGCCTGCGCTTGTTCTCTGTCTAGCTGTGACCGTCTGAAGCGGCGCGGCCGTGAGGGGACGGCAGATTCGCGCGGTGAGGAGTGGGGCTGAGCGGGCAGCGCGTGCGGTGAGGGTCGTAGCGCAGTTTTACCGCTTGAGGGAGGCGTTCTAGGGCTGCTTGGTAGTTGGCCGCTTCTCTTAGGGGAAACGTTGACCGGCTTCCCCTCCCCCACCTCCGCCATTTCTCTAAGTGTATATCTGCTGTTGCGTTGTGGTACTAGAGACTTTGAGGGGCTCGTGAGGCAAGTGTCTGTGGGATAAGGTGTACTTTTGGAATATTGGGAACTGGGCGCGTTTTATAGAGGGAAGAAAAGCCGGTGGGCGGGTGTCCGAGGCGGTGGGGACGCCTCGGCGCCGCTTTCTTTGTGTGGGGCGCGCCGCACTTGTGACTATCGGGACTCGAGGTCGGAGCTGGAGCGGGACGTGGAATGGTCGGGGCTGCTTCCGTTGCTTTGTCTTCCCGGTCGGTGGGGGGGGGAGGGTGCGGGGGACGAGATCTCGGGACCGCGTGGTGGGTGGGGGAGGGGGTCCGCTCTCGGCTCCGCCTAGTAGCACGTAGTCGCCATTACGCGGGCCGCCATTTCCTGTCGGATCCGGGTGAGGAGAGGTGCGGCGCTTCTACTTGAACTGGCTTTTTCAAGTTTTAACTTGGCTGTTGCCCGTCCGGGTGTTGGGAGGTGGGATTAGGAAGGCAGGGCATGTTTGCGCTCGGCTGGTCGAGCAAATACGGAACGAATTTCTGAGACTTGAGAAATGGTTACAGGACCTGAAGGATGAATCGCGCGCGGCAGCGTTGTCTTTACTGGACGACGCTGTTGGGGGTCCCCCCCCCCCCCATTAAGTCTGCTTTCTAAATCGTCTCCTCGCCCTGGGAATTGAACTGACTGACGGGCTGAAGGGATGTCGTTTCAGTTGGTCGTTAGGAGAGTGATACTATCAACAAACGTTTTGGTAGAATAGGAGGCATAAATATTGTGACTTTCAGCCCCGTGTTTCTAGCCACTGGTTGGGGGGAGGCACATGTCTTATCTACCGGTCTTTTCGACATTGTGGCAGTATAATTTTTAGCTTTTTACTGATGACACAGTTTTTAATTTTTAGCCTAATTTAATATTCTGGTAGTCACGGTATTAGTTCAAGAACTCCATTAGCTTTGTTGAATAATAGTGGTAGTTTGAGTCTGATCTTTAATCAACGTTTTAGAATTTATCCGTTCACTAGATTGATCTCCTTGGATATGGTTTACATTTGCATGTGTAAACTTTCCAGATTTCAGGGAATAGTTTCAAGTCGACGAAGAAACCTAAAAGCAGTTTGAAATTTTAATGTCTTTTGTGATTATTAAGATGCATTGTTTCTTATGAAATGTTTGGTGGGCAAAATTGAGGCCACAGAGTTAGGCTTTTTTAGGCTTTAATGAGAGTACAGAATGAAACGAGTTGCTATGGTGAGGGACAATTCCCTGGTTAAAAATTATTGCTTTTTCTTTTGCAAAAATTGACATTCCTTGGATTTTTAGATCCAAAAATGAAGAGTGCGTCTAGAAATAGGTCATGTTCAAGTTTGTCATGTTCAAGTCAGTGTTGTGATCAGAAATTACTATTTGGGAATATAAAAGAAGAAAAACTGATTTGTGTTGGTTTTTATAGGCTACTGCAGCAGTAGTGTGTCAGTTATTGGTCCTGCCCAGAACACTACAGTTTTGCTCTGCAAGGAAATATAATAACTGGTATGTTGTAGAAGCAAAGCTCTGTTTTTTAAAGAGTATAATCTGGCAAGATGAACAGCTTATTTTCCAGTCAGCCACATATGTACTAGGTTTCTTTATTTTTCCAACAGATTGGTGTGTCCATTTAATACAAGAAAATGGAAACTGAACAGCCAGAGGAAACCTTCCCCAACACTGAAACCAATGGTGAATTTGGTGAGAAGACATTTTGTTTAGTTATTTTCCTATTCTGTTAATTTTAATGTGTTCTTGGTACCTCTTACATAAATTTTGTATCTGAAATGTCAGTTATGAGTTTGCTTTTATTGATGAGCAAGAAGTTTCCATGCGTTTTGTAACTTCTAAAATCTCCCAAGAATCTTAGCGTGTGTTTGATAACTTCTAAAGGAAGCATAGACTATGTAGTAGTGCCTTATAGTGCTTTTTCTATGAAAAAGAAAATGCCTTCTTTGAAATCTGAATTTTAATTTCTAGGTAAGCGCCCTGCAGAAGATATGGAAGAGGAGCAAGCATTTAAAAGATCTAGAAACACTGATGAGATGGTTGAATTACGAATTCTGCTTCAGAGCAAGGTATGAACTTTTATTCTTGAAAATTTGAATATGGATCAAGGTAAATTCTGGTGAAGCTTCACAGCTTTATAGATGAAGAATAAAGTGTTCAATTTTGTGATTACAATTAATTGCAGCGAAAACATTTGCTGCAGTGAACAATTACAGGTCTAACTACAAGAGTGGGAAGGGGAGGGTATGATTCCTTAAAACCTTAATGTTTGTAGCACATACAGAATCTTGGTTCCCATGTTGTCATCCACCCCTGTGATTGATTTTCATATCTGATAGGTTTCCAGTCCTGTTTCAAATATATTGGATATGCTTTAGTTAAACTCAAAAGACACAGGTAGAGATTATTTTTAAAGGTGGGCCAAATAATTTTTTTTTCTTTTACATCTTTTCCAGAATGCTGGGGCAGTGATTGGGAAAGGAGGCAAGAATATTAAGGCTCTCCGGACAGACGTAAGTATAGATTTAAATTACTGAACAAACAGATTCAGTTTATGTGTTTCTAGAATTTTTAAAGGTTTACATCTTAGAAGTCACAATGTAGCTACAAGCCATTTGTAAAAATTAATTACATAGATGATTTCAAGGTTTGCTGATCCTGTTTTATACAAGCCTAGATTGAGCAGGGTGAAAGGTTTACATAAACCTTTTCACTTTCTAATAAGATTCCACCAAATTACTCACTCACAGCAAGATAACATAATGACAAAGTGTAAAAGCCCTTGATTGCACCATTTCCCATGTGCATGACAATATTACCCAAAACCATCGAAGGTGGCTGATTGAACCCAGAACTTTTTCTTTTCCTTTTTTTTTAAAGCACCCATCTGTTCTTTAACAGCTTGCACATGGAACACCAAGATTTTAATGTTGAGGTTGCATGATCTAAATATGGATAAAGGACACTTATAATCAGGAAAACTTTGTCAATGCCTATGAATCGAGTCTTCATATTTTATAGTGGGTTGACTCTTGTGATTAGACACATTTAAGTATTGGCAGCATCAGAAGTTAGTGTATTTATAGGACTTGGCTACACCAAAATTTCTGGATTTTTTTTCATAGTGTACACATTTCTGAATGTTTTTCTTGCTAAAATTGAGGCAAATAACTTTGTGTTGAATACTTATTTGACAGTATTTCATTTCTCTTCTTGGTCGCAGATCTTTGTATGTTCCTCTTGATACTGTAAACTGAACTTGAAATTTTGTTTAGAATTTTACATACCTGCCTTTTAAGATCTAGGAATGCGTTTTAAAACCTCAGGAAAAGAGTCTTTTATTAGTTGGGATTTTTGGTGTGGGAATTTTTGTTTTGTCTTTTATAAACCTCTCTCCTCTTAATCCAGATGTTCTGGTATTATCTGGGTTATTAAATTCCCCATTTTCCTCAGGAATTTCAGTAAACTTTTGAGTCATGACAGGTTTTGTGTCTACCCTCATGAGCCAGCCTGCTACTGAAGCATCGTTTGTTTAAAAAAAAAAAAAGCCTAGAACCATCATTTAAGATCCTTAAATGTTAAGCCACGGTCAGATATAGAGAAGTCCATTATTGTGTTAGTCTTCAGAACAACTTAAGCTTGTTTCATTAATTGAGAGTATGAGTATAGTTTGTATTAAATTAAAATTTATTGCTTTTCCCCCTTTTCCCTCTCCTTGTTTTTTTGGCCATATATCTCCGTTGCCCATGTACTGGATCGACTTACCCCTGCGTTGCCCACCATGACGTTGGCCCATCCGCCCCTGAACGCCCATGTGAAAACCCTGGTTGGCTATGCCCAAAAATGTGCTCGTTGCCAAACGGGTACCATACTTGACAACTTCTGATTGAATGCCCATGCCCAATGCCAACATCCACGAACGCCAATGACCAATGCAGTACAATGCCAGTGTTTCAGTCCCAGACAGCAGTGGCCCCGAGCGGTATGTCCCAACAGTTTATGCCTCACTGCCTGATTAGAAAGAGAGAAATGTATTTTATTACCTGCCTTTTATATAATTAAATAGTATCCCCTTTAGACGGTGTATTGTTTTTCAAGTTTCTGTCTTATTTTCCCCATTAAGTCTTTTTGTCACTGAACTTTTACCGTGAGTTGCCCACCCAAACGATCCACTAATTTTATTTCGATGGAAGGAGCACAGCTTCAAGTGTTGCATATTTGCTGCATTGTAAATCAAATTGTTACAAAAATAGTCTCTCGCTCTGTCTTTGTGGCCCACCTTGCTTCCCAACATTGCCTGTTCATAATTTTTTCTGATGAAATGCTAACTCTGGTTCACTTTCCTTCACTTCTCATTTGTGTTGTCTTTGTTTTGTCTTGCATTTGTATTTGTTTTCTTGCAGAGCCCATTAGTGATCTAATTTCTAACTGGTATCCATAACCTTATTCCAGATACAATGTTCACCACTTGCATATTCCCCCACTTTGCCTAAGAGAAGGTGTGCCAGTTTTACCAATGTAACAGCGAGGGTATCCTTAACTTGGTGGCGGGGAACATAAATATTCAACTCTGCTTCAGTTCTGGTCAATATATTGCCCACTTAATCTGAGCCCTTCCAAAAGCCCATTCTCTCTGTCTCTCTGCAAGTCTCCTAATATTGTTATCATGTCTGTATTGGGCATAAATAAAATGCATGTGAAAAATCTAAATAGGTTACTTTAAATGGGGAATATTAAATAATTGTTCCTTTTTAAAAGTTTGTATGACTACTGGTGACAAGCACAGAACTCATTTTTCTTTTCCACCTTTTTTGTACTATCTGGTATTTGTGATGTTTGACAGCATATTGAGTATCAGTGCTGATATTGAAACAATTGGAGAAATTCTGAAGAAAATCATCCCTACCTTGGAAGAGGTAGGCTCATTTTTTTTTTTTTAAAGAATGTATTTGGCAATTACTAGGGGGATTATTTAAAGAATGTTTTATTGGGACATAATGGAGAAGGGAAAGAAAGTGGATATAATGAGTTTGTAGCAGCAGTATCTTGGAACCTGCTGTATCATGCACAGCATTATTATATACGATTCAAGCTGGCCACTTTTGTAAAGATGAACAACTTGGGGTTGTGCATTGCCATGGGTTTAGCATATTTTAAAGGATTTAGTCTTAAAGGAAGTGTTTTATGATTATAAAGACATTGGGGACATCATGAAAAGGAATTATTTGGGTTTAACTAGAATGTTAAAATTTTGTGTAATAAGTATGTAGAGAAGTATAGTCTTACTGTTAGATAAGCAGTTTTTCATTATTTAATATAGAGCAAGATGTTATAGTAGCTTTACCAATATATGCGACAATAGCCTGATCACGCTAGACACTTAACCTATTACTCTTATTTTTCTACTTTCAGGGCCTGCAGTTGCCATCACCCACTGCAACCAGCCAGCTCCCGCTCGAATCTGATGCTGTGGAATGCTTAAATGTATGTCATAGTGCCATTGAACCCCACTGAAGTATGGAGCCTGGCCCATAGGATCAATTTTATTTTAACATAGTGTGCTTTTCCCATCTCTACAGAAAAAGGCTTAAAAACATGATACGTGAATGGTCTTACAACTCACTGTTGACCCTGCTCCATGCTGCAGTGGGAATTAACTACATTTGCAAAGTGCTTTGCAGTCATTTTTATTATGGTGTTATTTGAATGTTATAATAATTTTGTGGTAACAGCGACATGCTAAATGGCTGCAGTGTGGGTATGGTGTTGCAGGACCTGAAAATAAAATAGTTTTTTAAGGTGGTGCAGAATGTCCTTTTTGGGCCTGGCTATTGAGGATAATAAGCACATAACTGGTAAAGTTATTGAAATATAAATTCAGGTTGCTCACTGCAACAGTAAATTATGCTTATAGCTGATAAGTGTGTTTGGGGGAATTATTGAGATGAGTCTGAAATTTTGTAATTCTCCCTCCACAGTACCAGCACTATAAAGGAAGCGACTTTGACTGTGAGTTGAGACTGTTGATTCATCAGAGTCTGGCAGGAGGAATTATTGGGGTTAAAGGTGCTAAAATCAAAGAACTTCGAGAGGTAAAGGCATTACTTTGTTTTTATCTATTGCTATTTAAAATAACAAAGCTTTGGCAGTTCTACATGCACCTCCTGTCCATTTTTACGCTATTACCAAAATTCTACAATAATTGGTCACATTTTAATACTAGGAGGTCTGAATTCAAATGCAAATTAATGAATCTAGGAAGCTTTTTCAGTGTTTTATTTCTTAACTGTTTTTTCTCTTTGTAAATTTGCTGTAGAACACTCAGACAACAATCAAGCTTTTCCAGGAATGCTGCCCTCATTCCACTGACAGAGTCGTTCTTATTGGAGGAAAGCCTGATAGGGTTGTAGAGTGCATAAAGATCATCCTTGATCTTATATCTGAGGTATCTTCAGAACAATTTTTGTTTACATTCAATTCATGAAATGATTTCTTTTAGAAATATAGTTTCAGAATGTTTGGATTGATAGTCTTTATTTGCCCTTTCCCTAGCAGTTTTTCCCACTGACTATTAAATGGATTTGGTCTTGAAGTAGCACCCTGTAGTGCTACTTATAGTTGTACTACATTGCATGCTTTCTGGTCCCTGTCCCTCACCTTAGAATGGATTATATTCATGCCCAAGATAGTGGGTCTCACAATCCCCCCGAGTTAGTCATTTCATGGAGTCTGTTGTGGTATGTGCATTTGTAGTTTTATGGAAGAGGGAGTCTGTTGTGTCCCCCATCCCATTCTCCCCATCCCCCTGCAGGTAGTAAAATTCACCTTTGCTTAGGATTTGCCAAAAGTTTTTTAAATCTCTTCCTTCCTACAGTTGTCTTTGCCTAAGTGTTCCTATTCTTGTAAAAAGTACTGCCTCCTAGTAAAAATAGTTTGTTGAAGAAGGGTTGGTATGAATCACAGCTGTTTTCTTCATCTGTAAGGTTGTTATATTTTTGTTTTTAGTCTCCCATCAAAGGACGTGCACAGCCTTATGATCCTAATTTTTATGATGAAACATACGATTATGGTGGTTTTACGATGATGTTTGATGACCGCCGTGGCCGTCCAGTGGGATTTCCCATGCGGGGAAGAGGTGGTTTCGACAGAATGCCACCTGGTAGGGGTGGGCGTCCCATGCCTCCCTCTAGAAGAGACTATGATGATATGAGCCCTCGTCGAGGACCCCCACCTCCTCCTCCTGGTCGAGGTGGCCGGGGTGGAAGCAGAGCTCGGAATCTTCCTCTTCCTCCACCACCACCACCTAGAGGAGGGTAAGTTTTGTTTTGTCCATTTGCAGACTAACATACAATAGCTTTAATTGGGTTAGATGAGGTGGGTTTCGATTTGTGTGGTATTTATAAACAGATTATAAACATGATTGTTTGCAGAGATTTAATGGCCTATGACAGAAGAGGAAGACCTGGAGATCGCTACGATGGCATGGTAAGAGCTTTTCTATTAATGTCTATGTGAAGGTTGTAAGGGTCTTAAAAATCAAAATTGTAATCTTTTTTGAAAATAATAGTAATTTTAAAATGTTCTTAAAACATCTCAATAGACACTGAGACAGTTGTCACTTCTGTTTGCTGCTGGAATATTAAGATTTTATTATTGAATCTACTCCTGACCCCAAATATCTAATTGCTGCCCACTGTCTGGTTTAGTTATGAAAAATAGTTGGACATATAAAAACAGTAACTGACAAATATAAGTTGTCAATCTATATCTTCTAACAGGTTGGTTTCAGTGCTGATGAAACTTGGGACTCTGCAATAGATACATGGAGCCCATCAGAATGGCAGATGGCTTATGAACCACAGGTTGAGTATCGGAATTAGTGTGTTAGTAGTAATCTAAGATACTTTATCTACTCACCAGCAAATTTTTTATTTTCACTCATAAAATTTTTTGTTGTTGTTTCTTGGAATATCGTGTACCTGAATCTTTTTTTATTATTTTTCTGAGGGTTGTCTTCTGAAAGTTTACTTATTAGAAATAAATTAGGGAGAATATGGGAGGGCTTTGATTTCCTAAACCAAGGGATTTTTGAGTATTAATGAGTTGTTTTGATGACAAAGTAATGTTTCTATTTTTTCTTTTCTATTTTTAGGGTGGCTCTGGATATGGTAAGTTTTCTTTTTTATGAAATCAAACATTATTTCATACTTTTAAAGTGAACTTAATACTCATTATTTAAATCAGATTATTCCTATGCAGGGGGTCGTGGCTCATATGGTGATCTTGGTGGACCTATTATTACAACACAAGTAACTATTCCCAAAGATGTAAGTATCTCTACTTAAGGAAAATTTTAATGAATAATTTTTTTGTGATTGTTACTTATTTCGTTTCATAAGTTTATGTTAAAAGTTATAAGGGCTTCAGTGAGATGTCACTTAGCAGTTTTGAGTGTGGTCAAGTAGATACTCAGTGCCCATTAATTTTAAAAGGGTTTTGAACCTGTAATTAACTTATATAAGAGAATATTTAGCATGTGATATGAATACATCTTAATCCACACCTTGATTACCTTAAGGGAAGGTGTGTTTGAACAAATTAATAGGTACAAAATATAAGTAAGTGTTCCTTCAAGATGTCATAAATACTGTATTTTAAAATCTTTTCAGTTGGCTGGATCTATTATTGGCAAAGGTGGTCAGCGGATTAAGCAAATCCGTCATGAGTCCGGAGCCTCGATCAAAATTGATGAGCCTTTAGAAGGATCCGAAGATCGGATCATTACCATTACAGGAACACAGGACCAGATACAGAATGCACAGTATTTGCTGCAGAACAGGTCAGTTTGAGTTTAGCTTTTTGTTGACTTATGCATACTAAAAACTTTAAAAGCTTTTCTTCTCAATTGTTTTTCTTTTAGAAACCATGGTGTTTCAGTCAGTTGGGGACCTACTAAACATTCTAATAGCTTTGCCTTAATTTTCTTCTGCTTTCTTACTAAAAACGAAGACATTCAGTACTAATCTTGCTGGAAGAAGCCTTAACCAAGCAAACTTCTCATTTCTCTGGTGAAAACTGCTGCCAAAACCACTTGTTATAAATTATACAGAGCCTGTAGAAAATGTAGAAGCTTCATTGGATGTTGGCCTAGTTCTGTGTGGAAGACTAGTGATTTTGTTGTTTTTAGATAACTAAATTGACAACAAATCACAGTCTGCCATATGGCACAGGCCACCTCTACAGGACAAACGATTGGTGCTGTAAAATGCAGCATTTCCCACCTTACTGGCATTTCTTTTGTCTTTTCTACCAAATATTAACGACTTTCAATTTCATTTTCTTAATTCTGCTCTACTAATGTCTGATTTACTATTAATCATTTTTCTTGAATTTTTACATTGCTTTAATTTGTGATAGCCAATGGTTTTTTTTTAAGTCTTCTAGTTGTAATGGACATGTTTTTTTAATTTAGCATTGAATTGTCTTAATGTTGATTAAGATGTTACGAACAAAAATTCTAATTCGTACTTTTTTTTCTTTTCTTTTATAGTGTGAAGCAGTATGCAGATGTTGAAGGATTCTAATGCAAGATATTTTTTCTTTTTTATAGTGTGAAGCAGTATTCTGGAAAGTTTTTCTAAGACTAGTGAAGAACTGAAGGAGTCCTGCATCTTTTTTTTTTATCTGCTTCTGTTTAAAAAGCCAACATTCCTCTGCTTCATAGGTGTTCTGCATTTGAGGTGTAGTGAAATCTTTGCTGTTCACCAGATGTAATGTTTTAGTTCCTTACAAACAGGGTTGGGGGGGGGAAGGGCGTGCAAAAACTAACATTGAAATTTTGAAACAGCAGCAGAGTGAGTGAATTTTATTTTTTGTTCATTGTTGGTGGTTTAAAAAAAAATCCCCCCGTGTAATTATTGTGAGCACCTTGCTTTGTGGTCACTGTAAACATTTTGGGGGGTGGGACAGGGAGGAAAGTAACAATAGTCCACATGTCCCTGGCATCTGTTCAGAGCAGTGTGCAGAATGTAATGCTCTTTTGTAAGAAACGTTTTATGATTTTTAAAATAAATTTAGTGAACCTATTTTTGGTGGTCTTTTTTTTTTATTTTTTAAGACATTTTTCAATGGTGGCTGAATTTCCCAATCCACCCCTGAACTAAACACTAAGTTTGATTTTCAGCTCCTCTGTTGGATATAAATGCATCTCTTGGATATAGACAGAATATATTGGCAAATTTGGTTCTGGTGATTTCTTAATGGTTTGAAAGTCCATTGCTTGGGAAGAGATTACATCATACACATACTCATGCTTATAATAAGCTGGGGATTGTTTTTGTTTTTTTGCAAATGCTTGCCCCTACTTTTCAGCAGTTTTCTATGTTAGTTGTGAAGAACCAAGGTGGGGAGCAATACTACAAATTGATATAAGTATATATCAGATGCCTGGTTGGCAGCAAGTTTTATTAATCGATAACACTTGGTTATGGAAGTGGCTAATGCAGAATAAATTCTGATTATTTTTATTAGATAATTCCTCAACTATAGACTTTAAATTGTCAACCTGCTAGTGTCTATTAGTTAAACTTTGTAAAAAGTATATATATATATACACACTTGTTTTTCCATTGTATGCAAATTGAAAGAAAAGATGTACCATTTCTCTGTTGTATGTTGGATTATGTAGGAAATGTTTGTGAACAATTCAAAAAAATGAAAAAAAAAGTTCCTGTGGATGTTTTGTGTAGTGTGTTGGCATTTGTATTGATAGTCCAAAATTCATTTCCAAATAAAACTCCCATGATGCTAGATTTGATGTGTACCCGATTTGAGAAGGTTGATTGACACAGTAAAATCTGTTGAAGCATTCCTCTTGTAGGGAAATAACAGTAATCTAAATAACAGTAATTTCTTATATATGTGTGTGTGTGGCATATATATATAAATATAAAATGTGTTTTGTGTATGTGAAGTACTTTTTGGGAGTTTATAGGTTAAACTTGGCTACAGGTGATAGGTAAAATTCTAGTAGTTAAGTTTCCATTTTGTTTAAAAAGGTAATTAACAAAATGAGAGCCTAAGAGTGCAATTCTGACTGCTTTAAATATCTTTTAGAAAAATTCTAGTTTAATGTTTGAGAACATTGGAGATAATGTAGAGTAACTGCAGTTCCTGATTCACATCACTAAAATACCTATAAGCCTTCAACTGTCCAGAAAGCTTGAAAAAGGCTCATCTATTTTGGCCAAGGTATGATAGTGCAAATTGGGCCGTTTTTCTAGGTAATATATGCAAATAGTATTTAAGGGAACTAGAAATTCAGCACACTCTACTTTCCCTTTGTAGAAGGGCATAAAGTTTTCTTGGTTAGTAGAATGTGAGGTAAATGTCAAATTAGTGAATGCTATCTGTGGTGTGGTTTCTGCAAAGGCAAAATCAGGCTGCATTGCTATGTGGATGCCCTCTTGGTCTCCCTCTTTGGTATTTTAAGAATGGGTAAATTGGGGTTCCTTAGGATGAAGTGATTTCTCTACAGAAAAATTACCAGTATTGACAAGTCAGATTTTTTTCCTCCTACTGGCGGAAAGCACTCCTAAAATGGATACTGATTCTCAAAAGCTTTTATTGAAAAAATGAGAGTAAATACACATGAATTGTTCTCGGTCTATTTTATGTTTTGCCTTTTCAAACAAGGCCTACGTGAACCTACTGAAGATGAACTAGGTTGAAGAGCTAGATGCTGTGGTATGCACACAAAATTTCAGGAGATGGGAGGGTCACTAATTCCAGAACAACCTGAGCAACTTTTGACTCCCATTTCAAGATTCAAAAATATCTGGTGCTGATAATTTGAGAACCCAGCTTTTGAAAAGGAGAGGCCTTTTTCTTCATTGTCACTACAACTGATTAGCAAAATATTAAGTAGGGGGCTGGAGCTGTTCCTTGGTGGCAGAGTGCTTGCCTCAAATGTGTGAGGCATTGGGTTCCATCCTCAGCGGTACTGCATAAATACAAAAGTATTAAAAAGGGAGTTGGGTTGCTGTCATATTTTTTAAAAAATTTTTTAAGGGAGTTGGGTTGAGAAAAGTCTCAAGGGTCAACAGAAGCTCTTAAAAGAAAATATGACCAAATTTTATAAAAAGCAGTACATTGGATGGTTTATAGAAACTTTTAAAAAAATATCTTTAGATGTAGTTGGACAAGATACCTTGAGCTAGACGAGCCCTCTACTGCTGAGCCACAACTCCAACCCTTACTGAAACTTAAAAGTAAATGGCAAGATTGTTTTCAGAAACTCCAGTTTTGCCCTACTGTCAAATTGGTTTGCCTTACATCTGTTAAATTCTATTGTCTTCAGATTATGACAAATGCTGGTACTCTAATCTGATCAGATGAGGGGAGTACATAGCAAAGAACCAAAATCAACCAGTTTTCCTTTAAAAACCACTTCTATAGTTTGTATTGGTGCCCTGTTTAGTATTAAAAATGGAATTATTGGGCTGGGGATGTGGCTCAAGCGGTAGCGCGCTCGCCTGACATGCGTGCGGCCCGGGTTCGATCCTCAGCACCACATACCAACAAAGATGTTGTGTCCGCCGAGAACTAAAAAAAAATAAATATTAAAAATTTTCTCTCCTCTCTAAAAAAAAAATGGAATTATTGTTCCACAGATAAATGACAGGTTATGATTTAAGGCTGCTTGTAAGTAAAGCAGCTTGTATTTTTTAAGTTTTCTTTTAGTTGGTAGAGTGCTTGTCTTGAGTGTACAAGGCCCTGGGTTCAATCCCCAGTACCAAAAAAACAAAAATAGAATGTTAGACAAATGAAAACTTTAATGTCCATTGCTTATTGCCATCAAATCAACCTAGTTTTCCCGTTTCTGCAAGTTTGAAGTGAAACTGACCAGGCTTTTTTTTTTTTTTTTTAATTTTAATATTTATTTTTTAGTTTTTTCGGTGGACATAACATCTGTGTATGGTGCTGAGGATCGAACCTGGGCCGCACGCATGCCAGGCGAACACGCTACCGCTTGAGCCACATCCCCAGCCCCTGACCCAACTTCTTAATGACACACAAATTTTGTATGGCAATATTTTGCAGTTCCTCACATTCAAAGTCAAGTGTACTAGTTAAAAATAAAAATTGCTGCCCCATGCCTGTAATCCCCTTTACTTTCTACTCACTACTAAAGCAGAAGGATCACAGATTCAGGCCAGTCTGGACAACTTGGACCCTGATCTTGACATTTTTAGAAGGATTGAGAATATAGCTCCATGGCAGACAGACCCTGGGTTCAATCCCCATTTCCATGCCAAAAAAAAAGTTGCTGCACCATAGCTCAACTCAATAATCTGCATGTTTAACATTCCCTAGGTTTCCTGCTCCCCACCCACGTAGTGGGGGTTGAACTAGGAGCACTTAACCATTAAGCTACATCTCTAGCACCTTTTTTTTTTTTTTTTTTGAGAGTCTCACTAAATTGTTAATTGCCTCAGATTTGTGATCCTCCTGCCTCAGCTTCTTGAGTCACTGAAATTACAGGCAAGTGCCACCATGCCAGCTTCTTACATTATTAAAGTTTGAGGGCCATTGTAATAACAGCAATATGTAAGAACCACAAATAATTGCATACCTTTTCATTAACATTAAAAATGCAATTTGTTGGGCTGGGGATGTGGCTCAAGTGGTAGCGCACTCGCTTGGCAGGCGTGTGGCCCAGGTTCGATCCTCAGCACCACATACAAACAAGGATGTTGTGTCCGCCAATGACTAAAAAATAAATATTAAAATTCTCTCTCCCCCCCCTCTCTCTTTAAAAAAAAAAAAAATTTTTAAAAAAATGCAGGGGGCTGGGGATGTGGCTCAAGCGGTAGCGCGCTCGCCTGGCATGCGTGCGGCCCGGGTTCGATCCTCAGCACCACATACAAACAAAGATGTTGTGTCCGCCGAGAACTAAAAAATAAATATTAAAAATTCTCTCTCTCTCTCTCCTCTCTCACTCTTTAAAAAAAAAAAATGCAATTTGTTGAGTTAAGGTTGTGGCTCAGCGGTAGAGCGCTTGAGCCTAGCATGTGCAAGGCCCAGGGCTCAACCCTCAACACCACATAAATAAAGATATCGTGTCTAACTACAACTAAAAAAATTTTTTAAAAAATGTAATTTGTTCCTGAGGATGCAGTAGTTAGCCAAAACAGTTTTGGTGAGCAATCTAATAATTGTAACAGTACAATTAAGTATGGTGCAGCTTTCCTGTAATCTCAGCGACTAGGGAGGCTAGGCTGTGGCAGAGGGGGATCACAAATTCCAAGGCCAGCCTAGCAATTAAGCAAGACTCTGTCTCAATAAAGTGATGTAGGGGTGGGGTATGTAGCTCAGTGGTAGAGCACTTGCTTGGCATGTGCAAGACCTTGGGTTCCATCGCCAGCACTGCAAAAAAAAATTTTTTAAAGGCTGGGGTGGGAGGATGTGGTGACTGTGGTAGAACAACACCAAAAATAATAATCACATAGTACTGTGAGATAAAGCAAAAAAGGAAAGTAACATGCTATTGATGTGTGCACAGATGTATACACATTCACATTGAAAAGTCGTTTCTAGAGTTTAAAAAAATCCCAGTGTTTCAAATCCAACATCTAGGGCTCCAGATGGATGCAGTGGCACAGGCCTGCAATGCTAACACCTCAGGAGGCTGAAGCAGGAGGACAGCAAGTTCCAGGCCAGCCTCAACAACTTATTGAGACCCTGTCTCAAAACAGGACTGGAGATGTAGCTCAGTGGTATAAGCACCTTTGGGTTCAATCTCCAGAAAAAGAAAAAAAAGAGTGAACCCCAATTTTTTTTTTGTATTGGGGAGTGAGTTGTCCAGAGGTGCTTTATCACAGAGCTACATCCCCAATCCTTTTTTTTTTTTTCCTCCTTATATTAAGACAGGGTCAGGGCTAGGGTTGTGGCTCAGTGGTAGAGCGCTCACCTAGCACAGGCGAGGCCCTGGGCTTGATCCTCAGCACCCCATAAAAATATTGTATCCAGGCTGGGGATGTGGCTCAAGCGGTAGCGCGCTCACCTGGCATGCGTGCGGCCCGGGTTCGATCCTCAGCACCACATACCAACAAAGATGTTGTGTCCGCCGATAACTAAAAAATAAAATATTAAAATTCTCTCTCTCTCTCTCTCTCTCTCTCTCTCTCTCGCTCTCTCTTTAAAAAAAATATTGTATCCAACTACAACTAAAAAATATCTTTAAAAAAAAAAAAAGACAGGGTCTTACTAAATTGCAAAGGATCTTAGTTGCTGAGACTGACTTTGAACATGCCATCCTCCTGCCTCAGCCTCCCAAGGAGCTGGTATTATAAGTCATGTGCCACTGTCCCTGTCTGGGATCCAAAATTCTGCTGCTGACTGCTCCTTTCAGCAGCTGAACAAATGTAGACCTTGTCAGAGCCTGTGTACACAAATGGACATAATTTATCCAACCAGGCCTCGACATTTGCAGTCAGAGAAGAAATTTGACGTAAGGAAAAGGAGATGTCTGGAGAAAGCTTAGACAGTATAAATTTGTCTATATTTACAAGAGAGAGTTAATCTGAGTTGAGTTGATTATGTGTACAAATTCACATTGGGAAATAAGATGTCACTGGGCACATGTCTGTAGTTCCATTAACTGGGGAGGCTGAGGCTGAGGCAGGAATATCATAAATTTGAGATCAGTCTTAGCAATTTAGCAAGACTGTGTCTCAAAATAAAAAGGATGGAGATGTAGCTCAGTGGTAAAGCAACCCTGGGTTCGATACCTGGTACCAAAATAAATTAAAAATGCCAATGTTTCATGGAGATGGGTTCCCCTCTTTGCAAACCAAGTAACAGACACCATCAACAGGATTATATATTAGTATGCCATTACCTTATGACTTCAAACTTCTCTAACCCCTATCTCATTTTTTGTCTAGAATCCATGAGAATTTCCCATCCTCTCACCCAATAGTTTATCCTCCATTTTTCCCCTGGTCCTTCAAATTTATATTCATCTCCAAATTCCCAGATTTATTAAGTGTGAGGGAAATAAAAGTTATAGTCACCAAAACCTTTCAAAATTCTTTCAGAATTGGACTTGGTGGCCCATGACCATAATCCAAGAAACTCAGGAGGGTCAGGCAGGAGGACTGGAGGATGTCAAGTTCAAGGAAATTTAGCAAGACCCTATCTCAGAATAAAAAATAAAAAGGGCTTGGGGCTGTGGGGCTGGGTTTGTGGATCAGAGACAAAGCATTTGCCTCACACATGTGAGGCACTGGGTTCAATCCTTAGCACCATGTTAACATAAATAAAGAAAATAAAGATATTGTGTCCTTCTATAACTAAAAAAAATTTTTTAAAGGGGGGGCTTTGGGCTGTAGCATAGTGGAAGGGTGTACCTGGCTGGGTTCAATCCCCAGTATGTATGTATGTATGTATGTATGAATGAATGAATGAATGAATGAATGAATAAATAAATGGAATAATTGTGTATATTAGGCAGGACTTTTTTTTTTTAAAATACATGACAACAGTGGAATGCATTACAATCCTTATTATACATATAGAGCATAATTTTTCTTATCTAAGTATGAACGGTTACCTCAATTTATGCCATTATATATGTACTTTTTTCATTACAATTCTTAATACATATATATACACCACAATTTTTCATATCTCTGTTTGTATATAAGGTATGTTGACACCAATTCAAGTCTTCATACATGTACTTTGTATAATGATGACCATCATATTCCACCATCCTTGCTAATCCCTTTCCCCTTCCCTTTCCCTCCCACCCCTAGGCAGGACGTTTTTTGAAAGTATATGTATGGGAGCAAAAACTGTTTGAATGCCAAAGGGATGAATTATAATTTTATTAAAAATATAGCATCGGTTTCTCACACGGTTTTCTGTGGAATTTTTCTTTTCCCGTTGTATGAGAGAGCAATCCTAGTCCTTGAAGGGCCTCTACTACCCAAAAGGTAAAGACATAGGTTTGGCCAATCAGTCTCTTTCTCCAATCTTGGCAGAATGATGCAAGCAAGTTGTAATAATTATAGTATTTTTCAGCAGCACTACTATAAGAGAACTTAAAGCAGTTACTGTTTTCAGTAGTCTAAAACTGCTTGGTTTCTGTTTTTGAGTCTGGTTGTCCTGCCCTTTCTTCCATCCTGTGAACTTTTCATAACTGTTCAAATGATTTTTTGTTTAGTATATTTCTTTCTCATTCTTCCTCCCTGCACCCTTTCTCTCCCTTTTTCCCCTCTTTCCTTCCTGGCTGCCATGAATGGAGTAGCAATCCTCTGTCACATCCTCCACCATGCTGTTCTCCCTCACCTTGGGCCCAGAAGAATGAACTCAGGCCCACTATAGTCAGAAATTCATGGTCAGAACTTGTGAAACCATGAGCCAAAATACACTTTTTCTCCTTTAAGTTGTTCTTATAGGGAGGGTATTTTGGTCACAGTGATAAAAAGGTAACACAAGGGAAGCAAATTAGTTGAAATTAGTCGTGTCCTATAATGTTACTTTTCTGCATAACTCCATCTACATATAAGAGAAACTACTCTTTCTCCTCTAGCAGTGTCTATTGTCCATCCATAGCTCTAACAAACTTTTTTTTTTTTTGGTACTGGGGATTGAACCAAGAGGCACTTAACTACTGAGCCACATCCCCAGCCCTTTTTTGTATTTTATCTAGAGACAGGGTCTTACTGAATTGCTTAGAGCCTCACTAAACTGCTGAATCTGGCTTTGAACTTGAGATCCTCCTGCCTCAGCCTCCCTAACTGCTGGGATTTGGGGCGTGTGCCACTGTGCCTTGCCTCTAACCAACCTTTACAACTTTTCCTCAACAATACCTCCTAAACCCTCTATTTCTTTAGTTACCTGCCATAGCCTATTCATTACAGAAAACTGAAGATATAGCAACAATTGTTGCCAAGAGCTTGACATTTAATTTAGCTCCTGAGAATGATGGTTCTCTTTTTTTAAAATTGCTTTTTAGTTATTGATGGACCTTTATTTTATTTTTATGTGGTGCTGAGGATTGAACCCAGTGCCTCACACATGCTAGGCAAGAAGTCTACCACTGTGCTACAATCCCAGCCCAGTGATGGTTCTCTTGATGACTGTAATAATCTAATTTGGATACTATTTAGGAGGGGGGAAATGTGATAGAAACACAGGATCATACTTCTTTGTTAACCTTTAAAATGCAAGTTTAGAGATTACTTAGAGGATTACTTCAATCCAGTGCTGTGGCACACACCAATAATCTCAGCTAATGTGGTAGGTCGAGAAGGAAGGAGAATCATAAAAATCAAGGCCAGCCTGGATAATTTTATGAGATCCTATCTCAAAACCAAAAAGGGCTGAGCCGGGTTAATCACCAGGTTAATATGGATCATCATTAAATTGACTCCTATATCTGTTAATGAAGAGGTTGTTTTTGTTTTGCTGCTGTTGATGTTTTTCTTTTCGTTTTTTTCCCTTACATGGAGATTTAATCCAGGGGCCTTGTACCAGAGCTACAAACCCAGCCCTTTTTTTATTTTGAGACAGGGTCTTGCTAAATTGCTGAGGCTGGGCTTGAGTTTGCAATCCTCTTGTCTCAGCTTCCCGAGAAGCTGAGATTACAGGTGTGCAACAAGGGGTCCAGCTAATAAAGTTCAAAGGTAATACTTTTTTCATTTATTAATGTCTCCTCAGTAAACTTTTTTTGGGGGGTGCTGGGATATCTCCAGCCCTATGTCTCCTCAGTAGGGCCATCGATAGTTATTACTAGAATGGTATTGGTAATGGACTCATATAATGCCCTTCACTTGGGAAGACTGATTAACCAAGCGTTGAGTTTCAGCCATAATCATTGCTGGGATGGTGGCTGATTACCGAAACCATACACCTTCATTTGTAAAACTGGGATCACTACAGCCGCTCTGTCATTACCTCACGAGATTGAGATTTAGTAATTAAGCACAGGCATAAAACGTTAACAATTTAATACATTTGTGTCCTCATCTATTTTCCCAAGCCTTCCAACTAATCCTAAATGTTTATTAGGCCTCCAAATAGGCCAGGAATTCAGTAAAAGAAGGGAGCCCTCCGCCCAGGGACTGGGAGAGAGGGACCGCAGCTCGGTATCGAACGAACTGGGGATGACTGGGTCCAGGTGAGTCAGATAACTGCCACGATGCTTGTCGCAGCCAAGGAACCGAGATGCGGGGTGGCGCCGAGGGCACCTCACCCAGATTTTGACCCGCGGGGGAAAAAAATGGGGCGGGAGCCGGGTGAGAGCAACGCGGTACACCAGTTGGAGTAAACGCTACCCGACAGGGCGGCGAACCCCAGCGTTCGTGTCCCACCGGGCTAAAGCGGGTGTGGAAGGAGGCACAAAATGGCGGAGCCTCACGTCCGAGGGTGGGCGACTCCCTGGCAGCGCGCGCCGTACACTTCCAGACGGTTTCCGGACCTTCAGAACCGGAAGCGAGGCCTGGGCGCGCGCCCGAGCGAAAGTAAGTGGGGCCACTTTCCCGGAAGTGCCTGCGGCCTCTACCCTGCGCCTGGCCCCACGGTTTCCACGGTTCCTGGTCTTGAGAGTGCTAGGGGAGGGAACCTGCAACTTGTCTGCTCGCAGTTCTCCTTGCCACTCTCGGGGAGGGCGGGACCCAGGACTTTGTCCTCTGTAGAGGGGGAAGAGTTTGGCGGACCCAAAGTCCAAAGCGTCATTCCCAGTAGTAAAGGAGAGGGACGAAATGGACGGCTTCCCAACTCCTAGGGAGTCCGCTAGATTTATTGCAGAAAATAGTCAGGATGTGTTCATTGATAGCGAAGGTGTGCGGAGGGTGGCCGAACTGCTGCTTGCCAAGGTCTCGGGGACGGAGTTATGCGTGGAAGGGTGGAAAACTCTTCACGAGTTGAACCCCAGGGCCGCCGATGAGGCCGCGGTCAACTGGGTGTTTGTGGTAGACACGCTCAACTTTTCCTTTTGGTCGGAGCGGGATGAGCACAAGTGTCTGGTAACGTACAAGGGGAAGACCTACAGTGGGTACTGGTCCCTGTGCGCCGCAGTTAACAGAGCCCTGGACGAAGGTTGGTGTCCTGCTCGCGGTTGGACCCGGCAGCCTTTGAGGTTTTAGTTCTCTGGGACAGGGGTGGGGGTGGGGCTCAGGGGCGGGTGTCAAGGACCGGGTTGGGTGTTAGAATTATATGTTAGGGCGATCTTGAAGTTCTTTTTTGCTAGTCTCTCTGCTTAATATAAAAGCAAGAGAAGAAGCATATTCAATGGAAAATAACTTGCTTTTAGTATCTCATCATAGGAAAAAGAATGCCACTTTAGTGACACCTGAAGAACAAAGGGACAGATATTATGAAACGTAGTCAAAATGCATGTGATGTTACACTGCAATAGTTAGAAATGGGGAATAAGTAGTAGAAAATGAAGGTTTTGCTTTTGATTGCTATTTTATGCACTTCTAATGCATTTCTGCCGCACTTGGTTTTACATAATTGCATGTTATAAAACCAAGAGTCTGCTGAATTCTCAAAGCATGACATTGTTCCTCTGATTTTTTTAATATTTTCTCTCTAAAGGAATACCAATAACTAGTGCCTCCTACTATGCCACAGTGACCCTGGATCAGGTTCAGCATATATTTCGTTCTGACACAGATGTATCCATGCCTTTGATAGAAGAGAGGCATCGGATTCTCAATGAAACCGGGAAAATTCTACTGGAGAAGTTTGGAGGATCTTTTATTAATTGTGTCAGAAAAAGTGAAAAAAGTGCACAGAGGTTAATGCACCTGGTTGTTGAAAATTTTCCTTCATATAGAGATGTGACTCAGTTTGAGGTGTGTTTTTTTTTGTTGTTGTTGTTTAGCATTTAAGAAGTCTTCATAGTTCTCTCAGTGTTAATTCTTTTTCTTCCAGAATTCATTTTAAGAATAAAAGCTTACACCAGGTGTGGTGGTACATGCCTGTAATCACAGCAACTAGAGAGGCTGAGGCAGGAGGATGGTAATGAAACCTGTCTCAAATAAAAAAAAATTTAAAAAGGACTGGTGATGTAGTTCAGTGGTAAAGTGTCCCTGGGTTCAATCCCCAGTAAAACAAACAAACAAACAATTTCTTGCAAAGTTCAGTGTATATATACTATGTATTTTCTTTTTCATACACAGTATGCTTTCACAATATTATTTGTTTTTAGTACAAAAAGTTAATTTTTTTTTAAATGCTGGGGATTGAACACCAGGGATGCTTAATCACTGAGCCAAAGGCCTTTTTATTTTTTATTTTGAGAGAGGGTCTTGCTAAATCTTTTAGGGCCTCATTAAATTGCTGAAGCTGGCCTTGAACTTGTGATCCTCCTGCCAAGCCACTGGGATTACAGGTGTACACCACCATGTCCAGCCAAGATTTTTTAAATTGCAGGTCACACCCACACATACAAAACTAGAAAAAATTTAAGCAAGAATCTTTAGATGGGTGTTTGGGATAGGAACATACCAGATTAGGGATTCAAATGCCAGCAGCATTCAGCCTCTCATCTTTGCCTCTGTTAGCTCCATGTATCTATAGACTAACTTTCTCCATGCAGTGAAAAAACTAAAGGTTAATGTCCTTGCATTATTTGCATTTTATTTCTTTGGCCACTGGACAGAAAGAAGGAGGGAGATACTTTTTCTCCATGCCAATTCTAAAACTCCTGGACAAAAACTGATTGAACTGGCACAGATTATGACCAGCTCAGTACTGCTGCTGGGAATGGATGGAGCAGAGAGGCAGTTCCTAGAACACAGTCTGTAGGCCACTGCTGAATTCCATTCTGTTTTATTTTGATAATGCAAAGGTTACTTTGAAATTCATCTTTGTCTTCAAAGTATGTCATTTCAGAAATTATGAATCAAGTTCCTTGGTCCATCATTGAGGCTAATTATGATGAACTGTATGTAAAAGAAATCCATCTGCCAGTCATGTGGCTGGTAATCCATGTATTCCAAAATCAACATGGTTGTAGTACAGCAAGGATCAGGATTAAAATTAACATGACTTTAGGATGGAATGAATTGAGAGCACTGTGTAGTTTGTTTACTTGCAAGTTGTCTTTTTTGTTTTGTGGTGAAAGGTGAATTTTTTAAAAAATATTTTTTTAG
The DNA here is from genome assembly GCF_964194105.1 of Spermophilus citellus. NCBI lineage: Eukaryota > Metazoa > Chordata > Mammalia > Rodentia > Sciuridae > Spermophilus > Spermophilus citellus. The sequence continues at coordinate 88,753,336 of NC_138183.1, read as the reverse complement.
TTGTAGATGAACATACAGTATCTTTACTTATTTTTATATGATACAGAGGATTGAACCCAGTGCCTCACGCATGTGAGGCAAGTGCTATATCACTGAGCTACAGCCCCAGCCCCAGCCCCATGTGAATTATTTTTGTAGAGTTTCTATTTCATTTACCAAGAAGTTGATTAATTTTAAGGCAGATGCATTTTATTTATTTATTTTAAAGAGAATTTTTTAATATTTTTATTTTTTTAGTTTTCGGTGGACCCAACATCTTTATTTTATTTTTATGTGGTACTGAGGATCAAACCCAGCGCCCTGCGCATGCCAGGCGAATGTGTTACCACTTGAGCCACATCCCCAGCCCAAGGCAGATGCATTTTAAAATGAATTGACACACGAACCATTTCTCATGAGTGCTCATAAGGTTTTACAGAAAATTTTCCCAAATGTAACAACAAAACACACTGAAGAATTCTTGCTGGGCATGGTGGTGCACATCTGTAATCCCAGTGATCAGGAGGCTGAGGCAGGAAAATCACAAGTTCCAAGCCAGCAAATAAATAAAAAAAAGGATCAGGGTTTTGGGCTTTGAGGTAAAACATCTCTGGGTTCAATCCCAAGTATCCCTCCCCCATAAGAAAAAGTTAACATGAATTATGTTGCAATCAGATACACACACACACACACACACACACACACACACATATATATATATATATATATATTTAAACTAAAGTTTTAAACTTTTCAAAAAACTACTATCTAGATGTTAAAAATAATAACTAGTTGGGGTCAGGTGATGTGGCTCATGCCTGTAACCTGAATTACTCAGGAGGCTCAGGCAGAAGGATCACAAGTTAAGGCCAGCTTGGGCAATTTAGTGAGAACTCATCTTAAAAAAATAAGAAGGGCTTGAATGTAATGTGGTAAAGTAACACTGGGGTCAATTTCCAGTACTAAAAAAAAAAAAAAAAAAAACTAGTTGAATTATAGTGACACTAAAATATGCATATGAAGTAATGTTATTGAAAAAGAATACTAAATAGTACCGGGATTACATAATTTATATTTTATGTTCTTTGAAATAGGAAGCAAATCTTGAGAATTAGAGATAACTATGTTAAATTCTTTTGTTTTCTATAAATTCTTTTATTTATTTATTTATTTTTATGTGGTGCTGAGGTTTGAACCCAGTTCCTCATGCATGCTAGGCAAACACTGTACCACTGAGCCACAATCCCTGTCCTGTTTTCATAAATTCTAAAAACAAGACTATTCTGCTCTTTTTTTAAAAAAAAAAAAATTATTTTTTTTTAGAGAGAGAGAGAGAATTTTTTAATATTTATTTTTTAGTTTTCAGTGGACACAACATCTTTGTTTGTATGTGGTGCTGAGGATCGAACCTGGGCCACACGCCTGCCAAGCGAGTGCGCTACCACTTGAGCCACATCCCCAGCCCCAAGACTATTCTGCTCTTGAAGAAACAACTTTTTTCTTTTTGGGGGGCGGGTACTGAGGATTGAACTCAGGGCCACTCCACCACTGAGCCACATCCCCAGCCCTATTTTGTAATTTTATTTAGAGACTGCATCTCTAAGTATCACTAAGCACTGAATTGCTCAGTGCTTCACTAAATCGCTGAGGCTGGTTTTGAACTTGAAATCCTCCTGCTTCAGCCTCCCAAACCACTGGGATTATAGGTATGCGCCACTGCACCCGGCTTCTTCTTTTTTTTTTTTTTTTTTTTTTTGATATTGGGGATTGAATTTAGGAGCACTTTATCATTCAGCTACATCCCTAGCCTTTTTAAATTTTTTAAATTATTTATTTATTTTTTTGAGACAGGGTGTCACTCGGTTGCTTAGGGCCTCACAAAATTTCTGAGATTGACCTCAAACTTGTGATCCTCCTGCTTTAGCCTCCCAAGTTGCTGGGATTACAGGTGTGTACCATGGCACCTGGCACATGTGTCTTTTTAAAAATAGCATTTATAGGAGCTGGGATTTTGGCTCAGAGGTAGAGCGCTCACCTAGCACACATGAGGCACTGGGTTCGACCCTCAGCACCACATAAAAATAAAATAAAGATATGTGTCCACCTATAACTAAAAAATAAATATTTTAAAAAATAGCATTTATAAAGCTTTCAGATGCCCTGGTAACATTTATATCTTCTCCATTCATCAGGGGAAAAGAATTTCTTTTTATAAACGAGCCCAAATCCTCGTGGCAGACACATGGAGTGTGTTAGAAGGAAAAGGAGATGGCTGCTTTAAGGATATCTCCAGTATCACTATGTTTGCTGACTATAGATTACCTCAGATTCTTGTTCACCTTGGAGCCCTGAAATACTCTAATGAACTACTGAAGAAGCTTCTTAAAGGTTTGCCACTTTAGCTCATTATTTGTTATTCTATACATTGTTGTTAAATCTGTTTAGTTTCTTTCACAAAAAACTCTTATTAAAAAAAAAGGCACTATTGTTAAAAGTATATGTGAAGAAAAATGTAAGGGCAATTGAAATATAGGAAAAATGGCTCTTCTTGTTTATACTATGAAGTGTGGATATTGTTGAAAATTGTGCTATTGGAACATTACAAGAGCCTAATAAAATAAAACCTAAATTTATGGTACAAGGAGATATACAGTATAGGTGTAATATTTGAGGAGCATTAATTTAGCTGAAGAGGACACTGCATATTAATATAAAGGGTGGAATGAGAGATAGGTAATATTTACAGAACTTTGAGTCAGAAGGCTGTAACATCATCCCCACTGATTTATCTTTATCTTGCACAAATGACTCCCTTCTCTACCCTTGTTTATTCAACATTACTGGATGTTTTTTTCCCCCTTTGGAGACATGGTCTCACTAAGTTGCCAAGACTGGCCTCAAACTTGCAATCCTCAGTCTTCCAAGTAGTTGTTTTGTTTTGTTTTTGTGGTGCTGGGGATTGAACCCAGGGCCTTGGACATTCGAGGCAAGTGCTCTATCAACTGAGCTATATCCCCATCCCCAGATATAATTTTTGATATCAAGACTGGGGGCATAGCCAGACATGGTGAGTCATGTCTGAAATTTTAGCTACTTGGGAGGCTGAGACAAAAAGGTGGCAACTTAGCCTGGCCAACTTAGCCAGATCCTGTCTCTGAATTTAAATTAGAAAAAAAAAGGGGGGCTGGGAATGTGGCTCAGTGATTGAGTGTCCCTGAATTCAATCCCCAGTACCAAAAAAAAAAAAAAAAAAAGACTGGGGCTATTATTGTATATAAAATAGGTAAATTGTGTTGAGAAGTTTGTGTAAAAATTATTTTAAAACAAACAATACATTTCTTTGAGCCGTGCTTGGTGGTGCACATTTGTAATCCTGCTGCTTTGGGAGACTAAATAACAGAATAACAGAATGTTCTGGAGGCCAGCAGTCTAAACTTAAGGTGTTGGCATGACCTTCCTCCTTCTAAAGATTCTTAGGAATCTTCCTTGCCTCTCCCCAGCTTTTGGTGAATGACAGGGCTTCATGTATATTGTAAAACTTTGTGCAAGGTTGCAGATTGGTGGCCAGAAGCCAAATATAGCCTGTAGGTGTATTTTGTTTGGCCTGAACAGTACTTTAGGCAGTTTACAATGTCTGATCCCCGTAGGCATTTGAGTTGATGAACTGTACTGTATTCTCAGTGGTAGCCAATTAGATATATTCTGGAGATAGGTACTGAATAGACTGGGGGTCTTACATAAGATTGTAGCTCCATATTCAGGCAGAGCTGACTCAAGGATCCAGAATCCAAACAACAGTGATGATTTTCTGTGCTCAGGTTAACAACTTTGATATCCTGCATTTTTTTTTTTTAAGAGAGAGTGAGAGAGGGGAGAGAGAGAGAGAGAGAGAATTTTTAATATTTATTTTTTAGTTCTCGGCGGACACAACATCTTTGTTGGTATGTGGTGCTGAGGATCGAACCCGGGCCGCCGGCATGCCAGGCGAGCGCGCTACCGCTTGAGCCACATCCCCAGCCCGATATCCTGCATTTTTCCTGATGTACCTATGATGTCCCCAAGACAGTATTCAGCCAGCTAAGGGAGAAAGATCCTGTTTATTGGACCACAGAGTCTTTCAAAATCTGAAATAGTATTTTTTCCCTGGTAACCCACTTTTAAACCCTTTAAAAATAATAACAACAATAAATTAATATTAACCACCAATAATTATTAATTTAATAATTTATAATTATTTATATAATTAATAATTGTTAAATGATTTAATAATTATCAAATTATTAAATAATTAACAATTTAAGTTATTATTTGTGGTTACTAATAAATTAATAATTATGTTTAATTAATTAATAATCAAATAATCATTTTTTATTTTTTAATTTGTTGTTGAATTATTATTATTTGTGGTGCTGGGGATGGAACTCTGGGCTTCATGCATGCTAGGCAAGCTTTCTACCAACTGAGCTATATCCCCAACCCCTAAAAAAATCAGACTTGTTTTCATCTTTTCTCTTTCCTTTTATTCTTTTTTTTCTTTTCTGTTCACTCTTGTTTTTTTTGCTGTCACATTTTATTTTATTGATTGATTGATTGATAGATAGATAGACAGATAGATAGATACTGGGAATTGAACTCAGGAGCACTCAACCACTGAGCCATATCCCCAGCCCTCTTTTGTATATCATTTAGAGACAGGGTCTGACCAAGTTGTTTAGCACCTCACTTTTGCTGCGGCTGGCTTTGAAGTCACGATCCTCCTGCCACAACCTCCCAAGCTGCTGGGATTACAGGCGTGTGCCACTGAGCCTGGCTTGCTGTCATATTTTTAAATTTAGAATTATTTCATCTTCATTAACAAATGTTTATTTAGGGAGCAAGTATGTGCAAGGTGCTTGCTATTCTAGGTCCTGGGAATATTGAGAGAAACAAGCCATCTAGTCCTTGTGAAATATAAATTTGTAATTTTGCACTAATGTCTGAGTTTAGAAAATATTTTTTTTACTCCATTTTTTTTTAACCCTTGCAGGAGAAATGCTTTCATATGGGGATAAGCAGGAGGTAGAAATCAGAGGGTGCTCCCTGTGGTGTGTTGAATTGATCCGGGATTGTCTTCTGGAACTTATTGAAAAAAAGGGTGAAAAGCCTAATGGAGAGATCAATTCCATTCTTCTGGATTTTTACTTATGGGACTATGCCCGTGACCATAGGGAAGATATGAAAGGAATTCCATTTCATCGTACACGGTGCATATATTATTGACCCTAAGCAAACTGATCCAAAGAAAACTGCATTTTTATATTATATAATTATTTGTACAATTTTGCTTTGATGTTAAGGGAATGTTGTAAAGGTTATGGAGACAAGAAAATTGACTATCCCATCTCACTTAAAATTTTTTTCCTTATCTGGGCATGATGGTATACACTTGTGATTCTAGCAATGTGAGAAGCTGAGGCAGGCAGACCCAAGTTTAAGGCCAGCCTCAGCCACTTAGCAAGACCCTGTCTCAAAATAAAATTTAAAAAAATTTAAAGGGCTGGGGTGAAGCTCAGTGGTAGAGTGCCTCTAGGTTCAGTTCCTTTAGTACCAAAATACATAAATAAATGATAAATAAAAAATTTTACTTTTTTTTTTGTACCAGGGTTTGAACCAATGAACACTTACCCACTGAGCTACATCCTCAGCCCTTTTTTATATTTTATTCAGAGACGAGCCCTTGTTAAGTGGCTGAGGCTGGCTTTGAATTTGAGATCCTCCTGCCTTAGCCTCCCCAGCTACTGAGGTTAGAGGTGTGCATCACTGTGCCTGGCTTTGTGCCTGCTTAGTTTTGACAATATTTTCTCTTTCTGTGCACATATGGTTGACAGAAATAATAGAGGAACTTAAATATTTTCTTTAAATTCCGGATTTTAAAAATGTAATCATGCCTTATAGTGTGATTAATCTTTAGTAATAATATTCTCTTCATTCAATTGATAGCTTTTTTCAACTTGTAGTAATTTTTCTCTCCTTTTTTTTTTTTTTTTTTGTACTAGCGATTAAATTCAGGGGTACTTTACCACTGACTATATCCCCAGGCCTTTTTATTTGAGACAGGGTCTCACTAATTTGCTGAGGCTGGCCTCACACCTATGATCTTCCTGCCTCAGCCTCCCGAATTGTTGGGATTACAGGTATATGCCATCACACCTAACACATATAATTATAAAAGGTTTACAATAAGTTATCACTTCCCTGTTGCAGAACTCAAAGTACCTACTAAGCACTTATTTCCCATTTCTGCTACCACCTTCCTTCTAAGAGATCTTAATTTTGTGAAATATCTACAGTAATTCCATTTTCCTTCATATCCAAGATAGATTGGTTCCAGGGCACTCTCTGCCACCATATCAAAATCCAAGACCCTAATTTAAGGTCTCACAAAATGGATAATATTTACATATAAGCTATGCACATTTTCCCATAAACTTTAAATCATCTCTAAATTAGTTATGATAACTAATACAGTATAAATGTTATGTAAGTAGTTGTTATCATTATTCCCTAAATAATACAGTATAAGAAAAAGTGTTCAGGTCAGAATATTTTTGATTTGTGGTTGATTGAATCTATGGATGCAGAAACCACAGATAAGGGAGACTGACCATTTTTTGTTGGATTGCTTTCACTTTGTGTAAATCTGAAATATGTGCCCTTTCCCCAAGCACTTTACTGCCATCTGCTGGAAATCTGTCATAATCACTTTACAGATGACAATCACTGTAAATGTGAATGAGGCCTCCTAGTATTGTGTAATAAACATAAGTAGTTTGGTGTCTGTCTCTTCCTTTTGTGACTCAAGAGAAGGTGATCTCATGCCCAGTTCCAGAGTAGATCTGGCATAGTGTGAATGATTTCTTGTTCATGGTAATCCTGTTTCTTTGCCTGTGATTGCTTCGGTAATGGGTAAATAATCTAGTTTTGGTTAGTGATGCTGGACTAGAGGGTTTCTAGAAAACAGTTCATCACATTCAAGAAAGATTGCCTAAGATTGCCTGGCATATGCAAAGCCACATACACACACACACACACACACACACACACACACACACACACACAAAAGCAGGAAGAAAGAGTCATAGGAACTCAATGCAGTGATACATGCCTATAATCCCAGCTACTTTGGAGGCTCAGGATTGTAAATTTGAAGCCGGCCTCACCAATTTAGCAAGACCCTCTATCAAAAAAATAAAAGGGGCTGGGGATGAAGTTCATCAGCTAGTACAAGACCCTAGATTCAATCCTCGGTATCTTAAAAAAAAAAAAAAAAAGACATAGGACCCTCATTGCTATACAAAATCACATATAAGAGGTTGTGAGGGGAATGGGAAAATAAACAAGGAGAGAAATGAATTACAGTGGATGGGGTAGAGAGAGAAGATGGGAGGGGAGGGGAGGGGAGGGGGGATAGTAGGGGATAGGAAAGGTAGCAGAATACAACAATTACTAATAAGGCATTATGTAAAATTGTGGATGTGTAACCGACGTGATTCTGCAATCTGCATTTGGGGTAAAATTGGGGGTTCATTACCCACTTCAATCTAATGTATGAAATATGATATGTCAAGAGCTTTGTAATGTTGTGAACAACCAATAAAAAAAATAAAATTAAAAAAAAAAGACATAGGAGATGGTCCCTCTTCTTTTGAAATGATGTTGTCTATAAACATAACTGAAACTATAGTAGCCATTGTGTGAAGCCAGAGTCTACTGTGTACCTACGATGCCTGAGCTTGTTCTATGAACTGAGATAAACACATTACCTTTTCAATTAGTTTTCTGTAACTTGTACCAGAATACATCATGATAATTTCCCACATAATCTCTCTGCTCCTGCCATCTTTCCTGTACCTTTCCCTCTTCCCTTTCCCTCTTTTCACCCCTTCTTTTTGTCTTTCCCTTCCTCCCTCTTCTGTCCTTCCTCCTCGTCCTCCTCTCCCCCGCTTTTTCTATTCCTTGCATTCCTTTTCCCTCCTTTCCCAGTTTCCTCTTTACCTCCTCTCCCCTTACCCCTTATCCTCCCAGCTTTCCTCCCTTCTCTGTCTTTCCTTCTTCCTGCTTTTCTAATATGTAAAAGACAGAAAAGGAAATTCAGGGCTTTGTGGTGCTTCAGGTGTCACAGACCCAACTGTCTTTTCTCTTGTGCCATTGATCATAGCCTCGACTCATGATTCAAGATATCTGCACTCTAATCCTGCAGAACAACTGAAGAAGCAATGAAGTTGAAGAGTACAAAGAAAGGGTTGACAAGGAAGGCTCCTGAGGCTACCACATTACATTTGTTTCCATCTCACTAACTAGAACTTGGTCAACTAACTGCCAGGGAGGCTAGGAAATTACACTGTATTCTGGACATTGGTTACCAGCTAAACTATGTAAGGAGTATGGATGGAGATTGGGGCAGCAAGTTTTGGTGACCAGAGTATGGATTTTATAATTTTCATACCCTATCTAGGCCAAGATAATTTAAATAACATTTATGTAATGGTTTTAACAGATAATGATCATCATTTTTCAGATCTGTTATTAGTTCATTATAAAATGATAATGTAATTCTAATATACTTGGTTTTGTGGATCTTGTATTGGGGATAACTTCTCTTGGTGGATTTCAGGGTAGGCTGAGAACACAGAACCAGCTCCTGAAATTCCAGAAGAAAGTGGTGTTTTAGTCAGTTTTTTCACTGCTGTGACTAAATGACCCGACCAGCACAACTGTCCTAAAATTTAATTGCAAGGGCCAGAGAATGGAGGAAGGAAGAGATAAAGGAAGTGGGATATGGAAATATGTTCCAGAAAAAATTTTCAGCTATGTTGATTCATTCCACACACTCTTAAAGGTGATGAAACTATACACAGCCCCCTACCAACTCCCTCCATTCAGTTTTTTAATTTTTTTCCTCATAGTTCTGGGATAGAACCCAGGGCCTCACACTTGGTAGGCAGTGTTCTACCACTGAACTACATCCCCAGGCCTTCCATTCAGTGTTTTTAAACACAGATTTCATTGGTTCTTTTTCAGTAGTCACCAACGAATTTATCTTCCTCTATAAATTCAAGTAATTTATTAAAAGTATTTTGTTAACGCCTACCAATGAAAGTAAGCAGACTGGATTTATTACCTATTGCATTGAAAGGTGTCTTAATAAAAGGATGACTTGGGAGAGGATGTAAGAAAGAGTTCTCTCCAGATGGGCTGCTGTCAAAAAGATGGGCAATTGTACCATTGGCTATCTCAAATCTTATCTATAGGGAGAGAAGACTACATCGAAGAGAAAGCTGTTATAGTAAAGAAATTGGCAGTCACATAATAGAGATAGAAGAATGTTTGGTACTTTGTGTATGACACAGTGGTCTTATTTTTGTCTGCTTGCACAAAATTATAAAATGGTTTTATTTCGTCTCAGTTTATCATGGACTCTAGTGTCCTTTTTTTTTTTTTTTTGGTACTGGGGATTGAATCCAGGGGCACTTAACCACTGGTGGGGGGGGTTAAAAAAATAACATTTATAATATCAAAGACTTGTGAGAAAGGATCTTGCTGAGTTGCTTAGGGCCTCACTAAATTGCTGAAGCTGGGTTTGAATTTGCCAATCCTCCTGCCTCAGTATCCCCAGTCGCTGGGATTATAGGCATGTGCCACCGCACCGAACAGACTCTAGTATTTTTTTTGTGTGTGTGTGTGTGGTGCTGGGGATTGAACCCAGGGCCTTATACATGCGAGGGAAGCACTCTACAGACTGAGTTATTTCCCCAACCCTCTAGTATTTCTTATGTTGGTATTGGTAGAAGAAAAAATCTGAGATGTCCTAAATTTAATTACAAGGGCCAGAGAATGGAGGGAGGAAGAGACAAAGGAAGTTCATCTGTTAACAGCTGCAGATGAAAATAAGAAAAAAGACTCTTTCATATTCCTGATGAAACCTTGACTTTAATCCCATTATAGCCAACCATCAGAGCTACCATGCTCTGTTACATTAAAATTTCTGGACTGTTAACCAATTCAGAAACAACAGTTACTTCTCAGGGACCATCCTCATATCTCAAAGCTCTCTCTGCTTCTCATTATTCTACCTATCTTATCTATAGCTAATGGAGGTTCAGTGTAAATCACTTGTTCTGTCTTTACCCAAACTTCTGGTTATAAAAATACTCTTAGTTCTAGGTCTTCTTTTCCAGCTGCAAGTTAGCTGTGCTGCTGGTGGTTGCAGAAACTCCTCCTATGACCAGGTCCTTTACCTGGCTAGCATTTGTAACAGTTTAATCAATCTTTATTTCAGAGATGTCTTGGTCTCAAGAGTTTTGGTTTAACAGTATTCTGTGAGATTGTGTTCAAAAGGAGTAAGATGGCATAACTGTGGGAGTGCCAGCCCACTTTTGCCAGGGACTACTTTTGTCATTTTTCAACCTTTAACTTCTTTCTAATTAGTGCCAAAGCAAATTAATACATTTAATTAATTAAATTCAATTCAGATTTTTTTTTTTTTTTGTATTCTATCACAGTTCTCCTCCTCTGAAGCTAGTTGGGCAATGGCTTGATATTTAGTAAGCCACAGTATGTGACTTAGGGACTTGGCCTTCCTTTTCCTTATAACTTCCTTTCATTGTGTTTAGATTCTTTTTATTGAGTGTGGCAGGGGTTGTGGAGGTCAATTTTTAATTTTTAGATGCTATTATCAAAGACCATGACCAAGTAAGGGATTTAATCTTATTCAGGTTATTTCAATAGGAAACTGCCAACCCCTCCCTACCCGTCAGATCCAAAGTTAGAGTCTCTTGGCAGGGTGATTTTGTCTTAGACTTTTGTAGGAAGAGTAGGCAAGTTACGGCAGGGGTATGGGGGTGGGGAGGATTACAGGTGGGATTGGTTGCAGTCAGAAGTCTCAGCTAAACAAGAAATGTTTATCTTTGTGTCTGGCTAGTTTCAGGTGGACAAAATGGTCTAATCATTTATGAGATAAAAAATAGGGAATTGAAACAACCAATAAAAAAATTAAAAAGAAAAAAAATAGGGAATTGGGGTTCAATCCCCAATTAAAGAAGGGAAAAATATTGATTAATAACTTTTAAATAGATGAATTAGACTGAAAAAGTCCTGAATTTACTAACAATCTGAACATCACTAAAAGAGGTTATGCAAACATTACCTACCTTCTGGTCTGTTGCAATAGGAAGTACAAAGCCCTATGTATGAATTATTCTTGCCAGAATTTTGAACATGAATCTAATCAAGAATCTAGATCTAACTACTAGTTTGCAAGAACTATAGGAAATAGAGGAACAAGTTAAGTGAAAACAAGGATATGTTTAGCCAAATCTAGTGGGAGAAATTCTATAAGACAAATAACATAGTTTCTTTATCAAATAAATGATTTTTTTCAAAAGGCAAGGATTCACAAGGATGTGGAGAAATCAGATTCTTGGTATACTATAGGTAGGTATGTAAAATGTATAGAAAACAATATGGTGGCCCCCTTCCCCAAATTAAAAATAGAATTACCAGGGCCTGGGGGTGTAACTCAATGGTAGAGTATACTCTTAGCATGTGCAAGGCCCTGGGTTCAATTCCCAGCATTAAAAAAAAAAAAAAGAGAGAAAGAGAAAACTGCCATAGGTGTTAAAGTTAATCTACCACGATGACAAAATGTCTGAGATAATTAATTTATAGAGAAAAGGTTTATGTTGGCTCACAGTTTGGGAGTTTTCAGTTCATGCTTTGGGTCTGTGACAATGCCATGGTCATGCAGGTAGATCATGGTAGAGAAAAATGTTTATCTCATGATAGTTTGGGACACTTAAGACCCAAACTATAGCAAATGCTGCTTATTTATTTGTTCATATTTGGTACAGGGGATTGAACTCAGGGACACTTAACTGCGGAGCTCCATCCCCTGTCCTTTTTATTTCTTGTTTTGAGACAGGATCTCACTAAGTCGCTAAGGATGGCTTTGAACTTGTTATCATCCTGTCTTAGCATCTGTAATTGATGGGATTACATGTGTGTACCATCTTGCCTAGCTTCAAATGCTGCTTAGTAGATGAAAATGTCATCTCTAATCTAGCTAGATTGTCACTTAAGACCAGAATATTTCAAACTGCAATCCATCAGTAGTCTATGAAATCATTTTTTTTTTTTTTTTTTTGGTGCTGGCAGATTGAATACAGGGCCTTGTGCATGCTAAGCACATGCTCTACCCTTTAGCTTTACCCCTAACCCCAGTTGAATCAGTTTAGAGGGTGGTAATCAACATTAAGAAAAAACAGAAGATAAGTATTATTTCATGAAACTTTTCACATATATGTGTGTAAGTGTATTGAATCATGGAGTCAAATGGATTTCTGATGGTGGCTCAAGTTTAATAAAAGTTCTTTAAAAATTTTACTTGTAGAAGGATACAAAATCTTTATTTATTTATTTATTTATATGTGGTGCTGAGGATTGAACCAAGTGCCTCACACATGCTAGACAAGCACTCTAGCTATAACCCCAGCCCATCAATAAAATTCGAAAGCCACTTTCCCAGGCCTGTTTTCTCAGAGTGGAATGCTGACTCTTTTCTTGTCTTCCAAGATTCCCCTCATGATGAGTGAAGATTGTAGTTGTATAGTTCATAAGGCCTAACAAATTCACTTGGGATGGGTTGACAGGATCCATGTTCCCTGTTTCATTAGGAAAGCTAAACTTCTGTACGCTAAAATAAGGAGCCAAAGAAAAATGATGGCACAGAAACTTTTGTAAGTATAAAGAGTCTTCTCTCTGCTAAAGAAATGGAGGGAAAAATCAATAAACACTATATCAACATTAAAGGATACTTAAAGTGGAAGAAGAGGTGTGAACTATTAATTCCTTAATATGCACTGCCTTTTCTGGAACTAGCGTTTCTGAGAATGTGGGGAGGAAAGAAGTTTTAGGGGGAAAGAACAAATTTTTAAAAATTTGGGTCACCTATAATCTTCTGTTGGTTGTTGCTTCTTTGCTCAAATGGACTGATCACAGATGTTTTCTGTAAGGCAGGAATCTCAAAGGTCCTCCCTCATAGTGTGTAGATAGAATTCTTCCAAGAACTTGTAAGATTGACCATCTCTGGAAAGGGAGCTTAGCACAGGTTTGATTTCTTCCTTTAGCACTAACTAAGCCCAGTGCCTCCCAATATCTCTTGCAGCTGGGGAAGCCAGTCTTGCACCTCAGAAGCCAGTCCTCAGGATCTTTACCCAGTTAAGCAGTGGGAACACATACTGCTCCATTCCAGGGCCCTCTCCCTGTATTGCCATTCAGTTGCTTGGCTCCCATCTCAAGAGGAATAGCAGCAGATCAGCTGCTCTCTTCCCTTATAGTCAAGCTTGCCAGAAGGCCAGTTACCCCTTCTTGAGGCTCTTGCGGGCTCTGCAGGTCACTCCCCCCCCACCCCCCCACCCCCGCCTCGGAAAGAAGGGTGGTATCAGGGATTGAACCTAGGGGCACTTAACTACTGAGTCACATCCCCAGCCATTTTTATTTTTTTTATTTTGAGACAGGGTCTTGCTAAGTTGTTTAGGGCCCCCGCTAAGTTGCTGAGGTTCATGTTGAACTTGAGATCCTCCTACTTCAACCCCTTGAGCCACTGGAATTACAGCTGTGCACCACTGCACGTGGCTCTGCTGGTCATTCTTACACCGCTTTGACATAGAAAGGTTGCCTCTCACTCTCCAACCCACAAAACCCAAGACCCTTTTTCTGCTGTAAATCGTAAAAGAGACTGGCATTCACTTTACAATGTGGAGTACTTAAGTAATCCCTTCTCTTTATCTTTGGATTCAAAATACCAACTTTGGGGATAGGGAAATGTTTCATTCAAATGCTGTTAGATATTTGTTGACCACCTCTTCAACTTGTGACTTCTTGAGAATTTCCACTGAGCCTTCAAACCTAAATTGTTACTTTTATTTATTGAGGCTTTGTCAGCAAGCCAGTTGTCTGTCCTATGAATTCATAGTCACCATGTATGACACACTTGTTGCTCGCTCATTTTCCTTCTTTCTTTTTTTTTTTTAAGAGAGAGTGAGAGAGGGGGAGAGAGAGAGAGAGAGAGAGAGAGAGAGAGAGAGAGAGAGAGAGAGAGAGAGAGAGAGAATTTTTAATATTTATTTTTTTAGTTCTCAGCTGACACAACATGTTTGTTGGTATGTGGTGCTGAGGATCGAACCCAGGCCGCACACATGCCAGGCGAGCGCGCTACCGCTTGAGCCACATCCCCCGCCCTCCTTCTTTCTTAAATGAGTTCTAAAAATGCAACATAATGAATTCACTTATTTTTTAAAGATATTTTTAGTTGTAGATGGACACAATACTTTTATTTATTTTTATGTGGTATTGAGGATCAAACCCAGTTCCTCACACATGCTAGTCAAGTGCTCTACCACTGAGCTACAACTCCAGCCCCTACTTCTTTTAATTTTTAAAATTCAAAATAATTAGTTAATGAATCATCTTTTTTCCTCACTTTCACACCTAAGTTTCATAATGGAACTGTTACCAAAAGCTTGGTCCTTGTCCCCAATCCCAATCCAGTAACGAGGACACAGTTTGAAAAAAAGAAAAAAAGTTTCATTGTTTGCTAGCAAAGGAGAAACACAGGGGACCCCTGTCCTAAAGCCTGTGATTCTGTCCATCAGCATGAACAAGGGGCTTTTAAAGAGGTGATTCAAAGGTAATTCCACGTGTTCCTTTTGGAGTTATAATTCACTTGTTAATTTCTGAGATCTTCTGGTACCATTCTCAAAGTCTAGATTACTTCATTCCTATAGTGGGTGTGTACTCAAGGATAGATAAATCTGCCTTAAATGGGGAGGAAAGGTAATCTCGTTTCCCCTGAAATTGGAGAAGGGAGAGAAATTAGGGAGGAGCATTGACAGAGGAAGAGAAAGAAATATGTCCATTTAAAAAATAAGTTGAAATGGCAGAGCAGCAAGGGCTATATTCAAAGCATAAAGTGGACCATTGTTATATTTCCCCACTGTCAATTTCTACATTCCATTCTATTGAAAAATGGACAACGGCATCTCCAAGCTGCTTCCTGCTGAAAGAAAGTGAAGTTGGGGAAGTAACCCAAAGTCCTTGTTTTATATTGGGTGAGTCATGGACAGTTGAGGGTATTCAGCATCAGGGCTGTCAGGAGGTCCACACTGGCAGATGGCAGGTGACTGGACAAAGCATTCAAAGGGCAGAGATTATGCTAAGACAACAATAAACAAGAAAGCAAAGCATTACTTTTTTTGGTAAACAATTAACACAAAAGCAATTAGTATTTAAGCCAGTCTCTGAAAACCATGAAGACAGTAACTCATAACCATGTCAGTGAAAAACAGATCAAGTATATCATTGTAGGAGGTTAGAAAGATTTGTAAGGTTATGAGATCAGGCTCAAATTAACTCAGGACAAACTGACTCTAGAGTCCTTTGTGATCATTATTATTAGACACTCCTACATAAGAACCCTTCCTTTATAGCCTCTAGCTTTACTCACTTTTGGTAGGGCTCACACAAGTTTATATTTTAAGTTACATTAAAAAACAAAATCCCACATTCTTTTTCCTTTTAAATGTCCATGTAAGACTGTATTTAGGCTATACTCTCCTGCCAGTTGTTTAAAGACCAAGTTGGTCAAAACTGACTTTGTTCCTATCTACTCTTTTTTAAAAATTTATTTTTTAGTTTTAGGTGGACACAATATCTTTATTTTATTTTTAGTTGGTGCTGAAGATCAAACCAGTGCCTCATATGTGCTAAGAGAGAATTCTACCATTTGAGCCACAGTCCCAGTCCACTATCTACTCAGCTGAGATTCATCAGAGATTACTCTTGGAGACATGTGCGAAGCCTTTTGGCTCCTTTAGCTTTCCTCTACCAGTGGAGTCGTCTGCCAGGATAGGTCAGAGTCTTGGATGACCATGTGGCTTCTCTTGGAAGCATCAGTGATATTTCCATCTCTAATAACCCTCCTATTTGCAGAATGTGCACTGTTTGGCTTCTGGTTCTCTAGAGTCCTCTCCATCTCCCTGGATCAGTACATCAGGTTACTCACCAGAGTTGCAGGGCCCAGAAAGGGGTCCCATCATTCTCTGGGTCCTGGCTGACCTTAGAGGGCAAGGGCCAAAATGTTGACTGCTCTTTCCTTGGCCCTTTTACTTCCTTGACTTTGTTCTCCAAGATTTTCGTTCTAAACATCCAGTAGTTTTACAAGTCTTAAAGTGGGAGTAATAGGTTACAACTTAAATATTTATAATTTTACAGTTACCCCTTTCACTTAATCGGGGTCAATACTATAAGTCATCATTATATCATATCTGTCCTACAGCTGATGGCTTATTATCTCAAATTAACTCA
Organism: Spermophilus citellus; assembly: GCF_964194105.1. Taxonomy (NCBI): domain Eukaryota; kingdom Metazoa; phylum Chordata; class Mammalia; order Rodentia; family Sciuridae; genus Spermophilus; species Spermophilus citellus. The sequence continues at coordinate 88,736,956 of NC_138183.1, read as the reverse complement.
GGTTGTTTTATTAGAAGCAGTATCTCTGCCAAGCCCTAACAGGCAAAAATTATAAAGCTTACAAGGAAAATACAAAATGAAATTAATAGAGCAAAAACATATTAGTTTGTGTAACAGCTATGAACCAAGTAAAATGATTTTTATAATCTAAAACCTTTACTTATTATATCACCTATAACTTTATTTTTTCTAGTTTTGGACCCTTTCTTAAATTCATATTCTGAAACAATCCTTATGAATGTTATCTGTGCATTTAAATTTGCACAACATGTTTCATACAAGGAGAAGGCTGGACAATCCAGCATATACAAAAACTGCTCTAATCTTTCTTTCTCCCGGGTGGCATTCAAGGGGTTGGAGCACAGGATATTTTTAAGCCTGACATATCTCCCTTATCATTATCACAATGCCATCAACTTTAAGTGAATTCCCCACTGTGAATTGTATCCAGAAGTTCCTTTGAGGCCTTTTTCTTGTACTTGGCATATTGATATTCAATGGAGAAGTCCCTTTCCATCCTTTTCTTTTTTTTCCCTTTTTTATTTGGCTTTATTCACTTAACGTAATGTTTTCAAAATTCATTGTTGCTATAGCATGCATCCCTGTTATTATTTTTTTATTAGCTACACATGACATTACAATGATCTTGGCAATTCATACATTTGAATCAATTGGGGTATAATTTCTCATTTTTCTGATTGTACAGATTGCAGAATCACACTGGTCATAGAGTCACCTATGTACATACAGCAATCATAGTGTCTATTTTATTCTGCTGCCCTTCCTATCCCCCCTTCCCCTTCCCTCCCCTCCCATCATTTCTCTCTATCCAATCTAATGTGACACACTTTTTTTTTCTTTTTCTCCTCACAACATCATACATGTATTCTGTATAACGATGAGGGTCTCCTTCCATCTTCCGTGCAACTCCCCTTCTCCCTCCTTTTCCCTCCCACCTCTCTTCCCTATTTAGTGGTAATCTTCTCTCCATCCTTTTCTTTAAGCTTCCTTGAAGATCCCTTTACAGAGGCTGCCTACAAAACACCTGTCAGTCTTAGTTTCTGTCTTTTTTGGGGCTGGGAGGGGATTCTGCCAGTCTTCCAAGGCATTTAGTTTGATGGGATACTATTATAGCAAGAATTGCTTTGCCTCAGTGATGAATATCCCCTGGCCAAATGAGATGTCTTGTCAGATCTTAAAAAGGGAGACTATTCCTATTCCCACGTCATGAACTGACAGTGCTGGAACCTACAGCCACATCTTTATAGCCAGTAGCCTCCTCCACACACACATCCACTTTGAACGTCAGGGCAGAGGCCAGGTTCTCTTTACGCATTTTTCTACAGTCCAGGCAGCTTTTCAGGGATTTTTTTTTTTTTTTAAACCCAGTTTAGGGCTAGTGTCCTTGACCCACAGTGAAATTGTTCTGTGGCTGCCTGGGGCCAGGCTGAGAAACAGGACTGAGAGTGCCAGCACAGGGTTTAGAAGATTTAAATCTTTTTTTTTTTTTTAACACTTTCTTCTGGTGTGCTGCTATCCTTGCTATCCTTTTGGCACCTTCAACTTAGTTCCTGACTGTTAAAACCTGTTATTATACAACTGCATAAATGTCTGGTACATACAGAATCTCTTTCATATACTAAACCTTGATAGACCAACCTCAACTTCGAGATTGTATAATAATCTGGAAAAAAAAATTAAAAGACCAAATTGTGTTACAGTAAACTGTCTTTCTCTTCAGCTTATACCTATAGGTGGACCATTCAGACAAGATCTCTCTGCTCAAGAGACTACTAGTAAGATCAACACAGCATGGCCTATATCTTAAAGGGCTAGTCACAGATACAAAAAATACAGACAAGAGAGGATCACCAAAACCAGGGCTAACAGATAGGAACCTTTAAAACAGACAGACCTGCACATACAGATTTCTTCCATTTACTTTATCTTTGGCAGACCAACTCCAACTGCAAGAGTGCATAATAATCCCGAAAACTATTCAAAGGCCAGATCATTAACAGTAAAACATTATCTTAGACAGGCTTATACTTATAGGGGGCCCTGCAACTTCCTTTACCTTTGACAGAACAACTTCAATCATAAGATTGTACCAAAAATAAACACAGACAACCAGAGAGGAGCATCCAAACTATGGCTGGCAGATGGGAACCTTTAAACTGACCAGCCAAAATCTTTCCCAAGAGACTACCTATTATTAGATCAATGCAGTATTGACCACATCTTAAAATGGGCAGAAACAGATACAAACAAAACAAAAACACAGACAACAGAGGGAATTCCCCAAACAGATTTGAGAACTTAAACCAAAAAGGAGTAAATATCCCTAGATTCTCAGGTCTTGCTTAACCATGACTCCTACAGCAGTGGCACCACAAAAGTCCCCATAAAGAGGAACCAGATTGTAGACTCAAGGGTCTCCGCATGCACACCAGATGGCCAAGGGTGTCCTGACTTCACTGAGTTCAGTTTCCTTTTTCTAAAAGTGGACTAGGATGGAGCAACCTGTAGCATTTAGGAGTTCCCAGAACCAAAAGGAGCTTCAGCAATTAATGAAAAGGTAGTAAACTCCCTTTACTCACAGCAATAGCTTCTCCAGACCGAGGCAAACTCTATCTCCTAACTCTCTTGCAGTTGGTGCTCAACAAGTTCGCCAACCCATTAAGTTTCTGAATCACGTTGGGCTAGGGGGTAATCATACTACTGTGATCTCCCCCACGATCTGTGATTTCTTCCCCTCTGCGTGTTAATAGTTGTATGCGGTTTTTCTTCTGCCAGTTCATTCCATCGAACCTTCAGAAGGCGAAGGAGAGTATTCCTTTCGCCCTAAACAGTAATCATCAAGAAACTATAAACTTTTTAAAAAAATATTTATTCTCAAGCTTTTAGGTGGATACAATATCTTTATTTTACATTTATGTGGTGCTGAGGATCGAACCCGGTGCCTTGTGCTTGCTAGGTGAGCACTCTACCACTGAGCCACAACCCCAGCCCCAAGGAACTATAAACTTTAAAATGGTTTATGTTTTGAAAATTTTACCTTAAAAAATTAGTACGCGCATTCATTTTACAGGCCCCTGCGGAGCAATTCACACTCACCACTTAAACAAGCACGTCCATCGCCTTAGCGAGATTCAGCTGAGGTTTGCAGCGACCCTCAAGAGGCGGGCTCCTTGGGGGATGTAGGGGTCCGGCGTTACGCCAAGGGGGGGCGGGGATTGGGGCGGGGTCCGGGGCGGGGATTGGGGCGGGGTCCGGGGCGGGGCGCAGTGGCCTCGAAGAGGCGGTCCGGCGGCGGTCCGCGCCTGTTGCCGTGAGAACCCGAGACAACAAAGGCGCAGGCGGAGGCGACCCGGCGAGCTGAGCCGAGGAGTCCTGCGCTCGCCGCCGGAGACCCGGGTTTTCCCGAGCCGGTCAGTGTACTGTGGGCCGGGCCGGGCCGGGCCGGGCGGGGCGAGAAAGCGGGGCGCCACCCCGCTGCCGGCGTCTCTGAGTCCCCTCCTCCTGTCCGCGGGGCGGGGCCCACCGTTGGGAAGAGGGGCTGCTGGCCGGGAGTCGGGGCCGCGGCTGGCAGGGGGCGGTTGGTGTGCCGGAAACGACCGGAGTCCTTATTGGGAGCCCGGTGAGCCGCCGGAGATAGAGCGGCGCTTCCGGAGGGTAGTTGGGTGCCCCAGAGGTGGAAAGGCCGGCGGAATGGGGCCAGAGTACGTCTTGGATTTATATGTCTCACTGCGGGATGTGAGGAGGGTCGGGAAGACCCTTCGTCCTTTTGTCGCAGGCCTCCTTTTCCCGTCGTAGAGATTGAAACTTTGTTTTGTCGCAGAACTCTTTTTTTTTTTTTTTTCCGTCTTAAGAGATTGAAACCGAGGCATTCAAGCACTGTGGAAACCCAAAAGCATCCCTCAGTAGCAGGTGATAATGGAAAAAAGAGGGTACCCAGATTCTTTCTTTGAAACACTTCTTAAACAACACCGCCTTCTCTAATTTTAAAAAATTCTTCCCCCTTTTTACTTATTTGTGCATTTGAGGCCTTTTTATGAGATCCTTACACGATTCACTATCCATCTGCTGGGAGGTTTCTTACGAAAATATTAAAATTAACAAACTACAATTTTTAGACAGCCATTACTTTCTGAGAAACCAAGAGCATTAAGATGGCACTGGTAGTTGGAGACACCCTCATCAGTGACATGGGGGGTCAAATAAATACTGCTCTTGCTTTTGTTCACACATAAAATACCTATTGACCCTAAATATTACTAGCTTATCAGATTGCTTTTTTTTTACTTCTATAACCAATAATACATATGTATCTGATGACTGTAATCAGAATCTGAAGACATACTACTGGTTTAAACCTTGATTTCTTGACAGTTTACAAGCCTTATATTTATGAACCATTATTATTTTTTAATGATTAGGTGAATTTCAATTGCCTAGGTGGCCAAATTTGTTTATAGATATTCCCTTCATAATAGCAAAAAAGTGAAAATATCCTAGTTACATTTGATTTTTTTATTATTAATTTCATTGAAAGCAGTTAGGTTTGGCTTACCAAAGACCATAATTTTTGTTTTAAATGTGATGGCATAAAAATTAAAATGATATGTATGATACAGACTTCAGTTGTAGGTGTTCACAGACATTTGAAAGAATCAACTCAGCATCCCTAAAGTCTGGAAAAATTTCCAATACCAAATGATTTTTGGAGTCCTTTAGGATCCAAGAAGGAATTTACCATACATAGGAGTATTATTTTCTGCTGCAGAATTTCTTTAGAATGATTAAAACTGGCAAGATTGCCATATCTTTATTTTGGCTGTAAAGGATAGCTTGTTGGCTCTGTTTTGGGATTTACAGCCCAAGGGACCTAGTATTGTCATACTCTCAATGGGATCCTAGTAGCATGATGTAAATGGTTTTTGTTGTGATCCTTTTCAAATTGTCTACTTAGAATTATAAATGCGTGGTACTGCTGCAGAATTTTTAAATAGGCTAGTGAATATTAAATATGTTGTCATTAACATCTTCATAGCAGCAGTGTGTAAAATGTTATTTTGTGTCCAGTAGCCTGCTAGTATAATGATAGTGTTCAAAATACAGCTTTTGCAAAGAATCTAGCCTGATACCCAAATGATTACTTTTCATTATCTGTACTCAAACACTGTCATAGATACTTGTTACATTTTTTAGAGTTTGTATTTAGTATATACTTTATCCTATCAAGATTGTGAAAATGGATGTACAAGTTTTTATGCAAATGTGGCAATAGAATTGCCGAGTCTGTGTTTAACTTTTTGAGGAACTGCTAGTCTGTTAGTCTGTTTTCCAAAACAGCTGTACCATGTTAAATTCCCACCAGGAGTGAATTATGTTCCAATTTCTCTACACCCTCACCAATGCTTATTATAATCTATCTCTTTGTTAATAGTCTTGCTAGTGGGTGTGGAGTTGTATCTCATGATTTTAACTGCATTTCTCTGATAGCTAATGATGTTGAGCATCTTCTTATGTGCTTTTGGACATTTGTATGTCTTCTCTGATGAACTGCCTTTTCAGATCCTTTGCCCATTTTAAAATGGCTTTTTAAAGTCTTTGAGTTGTAATAGTTCTTATTCACTTATTTATTTACTTATTTTTATTTTGTTTGTCCTTTTTAGTTATATATGAGACAGTACAGTATATTTTGACATTTGTATACAAACATAGAGTATATATTTTTGTAATTAGGATCTCAGTCTTGTGGTTGTACATAATGTGGAGCTTCACTGTGTAATAATTCTTTTTAGGGGGGGAAGGGTACTGGGGATTGAACTCTGGGGCACTGGACCATTGAGCCACATCCCAGGCCCTAGTTTGTATTTTATTTATAGACAGGGTCTCATTGAGTTGCGAAGCACCTCACTTTTGCTTTGAACTCGTGATCCTCCTGCCTCAGCCTCCCGAGCTGCTGGAATTACAGGCATGTGCCACTTCGACCAGCTGTAATAATTCTTTATATAGTCTAGATGGAAGGTCTCATATTAGATTATGACTTGCAAATGTTTTCTTCCCTTCACTGAGTCGCCAGCTGCCTCCTTTCCTTCTTTTTTTTTCCTTCCTTCTTCCTCCTGTTACTAGGGATGGAACCCAGGAATGCTCTACCACTGAGCTATACCTCGAGCCCTTTTTAGATTGAGACACAGTCTCAATAAGTTGCTGAGGGGTGACCTTGAATTTGTGATCCTCCTACCTCAGTCTCCTGAGTAGCTGGAATTACAGGTCTGTGCCTCTATGCCCAGTGTCTTTTCTCTTTCTTGATGGAGTCCTTTGAGGCACATAGTTTTTAAGTATTTTTTCATTTAAAGTTTGTATATATTTTTTTAAATTGCTTTTGCTTTTTGGTGCTATATCTGAGAAATCATTGCCAAATCCCAGGTCTCGAAGAGTTACTCCGTGTTTACTTTTAAAAATTTTAGGTCTGGGGATATAGCTCATTCAGTAGAGTGCTTGCCTCACATGCACAAAGGCCTGGGTTCAATCTGCGGCACAAAAAGAAAAAAAAATTATAGTTGCAGCTCTTAAATAAAAACCTAAAAGTCTGTGATTCATTTTTGGTATTTCATATATATATATATATATATATGAATTCAATATGTATATATGAATGAATTCCAACTTCATTCTTATACAGAGGATATTCATTATTTGTTGAAAAAACTGTTCTTTCCCCATTGAATTATCTTAGCACCCCATTGAAAATCAGTTTTTGTAAACAAGCCAGTTTATTTATTTATTTATTTTAAAAAATATCTTTATTTTGTTTATTTATTTTTATGTGGTGCTGAGGATCGAACCCCGTACCTCACAAGTGCAAGGCAGGCGCTCTGCCACTGAGCCCCAGTCACAGCCCCAGTGGGTTTATTTTATTTATTTTTTTTTAGAGGGAGAGAGAGAGAGAGAGAGAGAGAGAATTTTTTAATATTTATTATTTTTTAGTTCTCGGCGGACACAACATCTTTGTTTGTATGTGGTGCTGAGGATCGAACCCGGGCGGAGCGCGCTACCGCTTGAGCTACATCCCCAACCCCAGTGGGTTTATTTTTGGATTCTTAGTTCAGTTGTGTTGATCTATATGTCCTATGCCAGTAACACATTGTTTTGTTTTTTTATACCTTTATTTTATTTATTTATTTATTTTTATGTGATGCTGAGGATTGAACCCAGTGCCTTCACACCCAGTGCTGGCAAGTGCTCTACCACAGAGCCACAACCCCAGCCCACCACATTGTTTTGATTATTGTTGCTTGGTTTTGAAATTAAGGAAGTGTGAGTTCTACTTTATTGTACTTTTTCAAGATTGTTTTAGCTACTCTGTGTCCGATGAGTTTCTATAAATTTCAGGATTAGTTTGTCAATTTCTTCAAAGAAGTCAGCTGGCATTTTGATTAAATTGATATGGGGAATGTTGACATCTTAACACTATTAAGCCTTCCAGTCCATAAAGGTAGGACATTTGTCATTTGTTTAGATCTTCTTTTATATTCTTTTAGCAATACTTTGTAGTTTTCAGGTATATATTTTACATATATCTTATTAAGTTTATTCCTAAGTATTTTGTTCTTTTTGATGCTAATTATGAATAAAATTGTTTTCTTAATTTTCAGGATGTTTATTGTCAAGTTTAGTTGCCAGTTTATTTTTTATTTATTTATTTATTTTTTAGCAGGGATTGAGCCCAGGAAACCTTAACCACTAAGCCCTATCTCTAGTCCTTTTTATTTTTTATTTTGAGATAGAGTCTCATTAAGTTGCTCAGGACCTTGCTAAGTTTCTGAGGCTGGTTTTGAACTTGTGATCCCCCTCAGCCTTCTAAGTTTCTGAGATTATAGGCATGTGCCACTGTTCCTGGCATCAGTTCAATTTTGTTTTGTTTTTTGTGATAATGGGGATTGAACCGAGGGATGCTATATTCCTTAGCTATATCCACAGCCCTTTCTAATTTTTATTTTGAGACACAGGGTCTCACTAAGTTGCCCTGGCTGGCCCTGAACTTGAGATCCTTCAGTCTCAGCCTCCTGAGTAGCTTGAAATAAAAACACTAGTTTAAAATTTTTAATTTTTAAATAAGAATTTTTAAAAAATTGTTTTACTTGTTGATGGATCTTTATATGTGGTACTGAGATTTGAACCCAGTGCCTCATTCATGCTAGGTAAGCACTTTGCCACTGAGCTACAGCCCCAGCCCTTATAAAGGAATTCTTGAAACTGTTTTCATGGATTTACTTCTGAAATTTCTGGAAAAGAGGAGATACTATTTTTATAGCTAGCTACAAAATCTAATAAATTTGTTTGCTTTTCTCATGTGTATTTTTACATATTATTTTTCTTTTCTAACTCTGACTATTCAATATTTAGATTAATGAACAGGGAAACATTATCATTATAGAAATAAAGGCACAGTGGAATTCCATTTACCTAATGGTTAGTTTCATAATTTACCAACTCATGGCCTCTGCCTGCTTGAATATTTTGAAGCAAATTCAGGCATCATATAATTTTATCAGTAAATTAATGATGTACTTTCCAAGACACATTTACTATCTGTAACTATTTTCAACTAAAAAAGAATCTGCTTTAATTTATTTTAAATTGTGGGTAGTTTTATTAAGGTAAGCAGAGTCAATAACTTGTCTTTTGTTTTGATACACAGGAGTCCAGATCTTACGTAAAATGGATGTTTCTCACACTAGATACTGAACTTTAATAACCTATTTAGTAAAATCTAAGCGGCCATGGAAGAAATACCAGTAAAAGTTGCTGTAAGGATTAGACCTCTACTTTGCAAAGAAGTTCTTCATAATCATCAAGTTTGTGTGAGAGTTATTCCAAATACCCAGCAAATTATCATTGGGAGAGATAGAGTCTTTACTTTTGATTTTGTTTTTGGCAAAAATTCCACTCAAGATGAAGTTTATAATACTTGTATAAAGCCCCTAGTATTATCACTTATTGAGGGGTATAATGCAACGGTTTTTGCCTATGGACAAACTGGATCTGGGAAGACATACACCATTGGAGGAGGCCATGTTGGTAAGATATTCATATTCTTTGGCTCTTATTTGAGAAAATAGAAAAAAGTGAAAATATGACAAAATCTGACACACAGTAGATGTTTAGCATGTTGATTGAATAATGAAAGAATAAATAGTATAATCAAATGTGATCATAAGATCATTATATTTGACAGATTAATTTTTAAATACTGAAAGTCCATTAAATAATCTAACTTATGATGGTATTTTCTTGAGGAAAGATGTTCAAGACAATGTTTAGTGCTAAGCCCTTGTTATTTTGAACAAAGTTTAAAATAGAGATAAATAAGTTGATATGATCAGATTTTGTATTCTTTAATAAACCGTTTAGAAATATTAAGAGTCCTACAACTAGGAGTTAGGGGCAGGAAGAAAAAATTTTTTAAAAAAACTTTTTAAATTAATTTTTTTAGTTGTAGATGGACATAATACCTTTATTTGTTTATGTGGGTGGTACTGGGGATGGAACCCAGAGTCTCACACATGCTAGGTAAGCACTCGACCACTGAGCCACAACCCTAGCCCAGAAAAATTTATTTTGTAGTTTCAAGTGTATTTTAGAATATAATTTCTTCTAATTGTAATAATAGTGTAGAAGAGGTAGAATCATGGGATTTCTTATAGACTTGGTGGGACCCTGGAAATCATTTCTCTTCACTGAAACATGAGGAGCTCCTGCCAAGGAAATGAATTCTTTAGTTACGTGATTGGTAATGGAATGGGGATTGAAAGCCAACTCCTCTGTTGAGATTATTTATAACCTTTTTTTTTTTTCCTTTTATGGTAAGAAAGTCTAGGCTGGGCATGGTAGTGTATACCTCTAATCCTAGTGATTTGGGGTCTGAGGCAGGAGAATTCAGAGTTTAAGACTAGCCTCAGCAATTTAGCAAAGTCCTAAGCAATTTCATGAGATCATAAGCAACTTAGTGAGACCCTGTCTCAAAATTAAAAATAAAAAGGGCTGGGAGTGGAGCTCAGTGGTAAAACAATGGGATTTAATGAGTTAATAAAGGTTCAGGTTTTTTTTATACTTATTTTTTAGTTGTATGTGGACACAATATCTTTATTTCATTCTTATGTGGTCCTGAGGTTTGAACCCAGTGCCTCATGTGTGCTAGGCGAGAACTCTACCACTGAGTCACAACCCCAGCTCCAAAGGTTCAGATTTTTGAGATGAGTGTTGCCCCGAATCTAGTTTGGTAATCTACTTGAAAGCAAGTTTATCTTTATTTTTATTTTTATTATTATTATTATTTTATTTAGTTTTTGAGACAGGGTCTCATTAAGTTCCTTAGGGCCTCAATAAATTGCTGAGCTAGCCTCAAATTTGTTATTCTCCTACTGTAGCCTCCCAAGTTGCTGGAATTACAAGTCTGTACCACTGGGCTGGGATGTAGCTCAGCACAAACCACTTGCCTCATATTCTCAAAGCCCTAGGTTCGATCTCCAGTTCCAAAAAAGAAAGACAAAATAAAGAACCACACACACACACACACACACATATTCACATAAAGATTAAAAAAAAAAAGTGTGTGCGCCACTATATCTAGCTCAGAAAGCAAGTTATTTTTTAAGTTTCATTTGAGGGCAGACTTTTATTGCTTTGAATATTTTCTCTGAAACAATGCTGAAAATGCTGAAGCTGGTTTACAAAATGTATTTAACCTTAAGTTTCAATTTATACCACCATTTATTTTATTTTTTATTTTTTTTAAGAGAGAGAGAGAGAGAGAAATTTTTAATATTTATTTTTTAGTTTTCAGCGGACACAACATCTTTGTATGTGGTGCTGAGCATCCAACCCAGGCCGCACGCATGCCAGGCGAGTGCGCTACCGTTTGAGCCACATCCCCAGCCCTCCATTTATTTTAAATTTTATCTTGTATACTTTTTTTTTTTACTATTTTTAAAATCGTGGAAAATATACATAAATACAAACAACTAGTACTTTTAATTGTACTTTTAAGTGCATAGGTATTTGGTATCAAATATATATTCACAGTGTTAATACCACTCTTTCCAAAAATTTTTATCTCTATATCCATTAAGCAATGAATACCTCAGCCTTTACCCTCTAATTCCAATTTACTTTCTATCTCTGTAAATATTTGAATATTCTAGATATTTCATAGAAGTAGAATCATATAATGCTTGTCTTTCTGCTTCTGACTTCTCTCAGCATATTGTAGTATGTATCAGAACCTCATTTCTTTTTGACTGAATAATATCTCATTGTATGTATATACTAAGTGTTATTTATTCATTTCTCTGTCAGTGAACACTTGGTTTATAATCTCCTTTTGGCTTTTGTGAATAATGCCGCTGTAAACACTGGTATACAGATGTCTGTCATAGGTATATGTAAAGCTGCTTTAACTCCTTTTTAAAAATGGAACATAAATAAATGTTCACTCAAATGCTATCTATGGTACTAATCTATGTTCCAGGTTGTGTAAGTTGTGGATTCAAATAATGATGTGGATATGTTCTCTTCCTTGTTCCTGGATTCTTTTTCTAGGCTTGGGCAGAACTGGCCTTTCTACATCTCTCCTGCATACATACCCTGTCACCATCAGACTGCTTTGCTTCCCTGCAGTTTCAACACCTTTCTATTTTCAAGTCCCCTTCACCTTTCTACCCCACCCCAAAATCTCAGTAGATTCTCAAGTGAATAAATAAGTCTAAGATTCTAAGAGTGAAGAAATACGATTAATATGAGTGCTTTTTTAAAAAACAAATTATTCTTACTAATATAAACAATGCTAGTGATTGAGATTCTACCCAGTCTGTAATAAATGATCTGAATAGAAAGGGATTTTAGTATAAAGAGCTATGGAATAGGTTGGTCTCGTTTGGGGTCAGTTGCCAGTATTGTTTTGTCCTCCCTGAATCTTTTTCTGCTTTAGAAATTACATTGTCTAAAAGCTTCAGCATTTTTATCACCGTGGCTCCCACTAGTATTGGGGACACTGGTGAATACCCCAGGGATGGGGTAGATTTGGGTAAGGACAGCCCTTTTTATAAAAGGAGTTTTAATGAGCCAAGGTCCACTTCCTTGGATCTAGTATTTAAGGAACAGTGAATTAGTGAATTAGGAAGATAATGTGTTTATAAGATGGCATGGCTGGGGCTGGGGTTGTGGCTCAGAGGTAGAGCATTCGTCTAGCATGTGTGAGGCCCTGGGTTCGATCCTCAGCATCACATAAAATAAATAAAATAAAGGTATTGTATCCAACAACAACTAGAAAATAAATATTTAAAAAATGGCATGGTAGGCTGGGAATGTGGCTCAAGCCGTAGCGCGCTCGCCTAGCATGTGTGGGGCGCTGGGTTCGATCCTCAGCACCACATAAAAATAAAATAAAGATGTTGTGTCCACCGAAAACTAAAAAATAAATATTAAAAAAATGGCATGGCATATTTATGGAATATATAACATACTTTTAATATATTTTTACATAATTTAATCTTTTATATCAAAATGGATATTTCTATTGTACCTACCTGCTTTGAGTTTCACTAATGCCACTTGTGGCCTAAAGCATTCATGGGACTTTCAATAATATATTTTATCACATCTTTTGTTTTTGTCTTAAACTTATATAAATATGTTTAATTTATTGGTTTGGCTTGTCATTTAGTTATTATAAGCTTCCTTGTTATATGCTTTTTCCAGTTCTCTACAATATATTTAGTTTATTTTATAACTATATTTAAAGCTTTATGTTGCTGGGTATGATGCATATCCTGATACATGCCTGTAATCCAAGCTACTAGGGAGTCTGAGGCAGGAGGATCACAGGTTTGAGGCCAGCTTCAGCAACTTGGTAAGACCCTATCACAAAATTTTAAAAAGTGGGGGGAGGGACTGGGTTGGGGATGTAGCTCAGTGGTAAAGCACCCCTGGGTTCAATCCCCAGTACTGGGGGAAAAAAAATCTAAACAACAAGAACCCTTTAAGTAACAGGTTTATGTATTTAAATGATCTTAAATGGTAAAAATTCAAATATGACAACTATAAGATAAAAAAATTAAAAATGTTCCTTTGTTTTCACTTTTTATTCTAACTCCCAAAGGTAAACAATTTTATTTTAAGTATTTTTGTATAGATATGTATATGTTCTTTTAGCCACATAAGACAATTGCTTTTCTTTTATTCATAGATCTTAGACATCTATATTATAGTAGGTGCAGGGTATACCATTGTTAACTAGGCATGCTTTTAATAGATCATTAGGTTGTGTTGATTTTTTTTCATACAAGCAATACTTACTTATCCTTACATAACATCTTTGGGTGTATAAATATGTATCCTTTTTATTTTTTTTATACTGAAGATTGAACCCAGGAGCATTATATCCCTGAGCTACATTCCCAGTTCTTTTTATTTTTTTTATTTTATCTTGAGACAGGGTCTTGCTGAGTTGCTTAAGGTTTCACTAAGTTGCTGAGGCTGGCCTTGAACTTGCAGTCCTCCTGCCTCAGCCTCCTAAGCTGCTGGAATTACAGGCATGCACCATCGCACCCAGCACATTTATTTTTTTATTGCTCTTTCTCCTTAGTAGACTCACAAGAGGTCAGGAATTTGTTTCTCCTTTGTTTTGTCCAGAGTGCTAGAATAGTACATGGTACATATTAGGTACTAAGTAAATATTTGTTGAATGAATGTATGAATAAATTCTGATTAAAGGGATGCATATAAATATTTTGATCTATGAATTTTATCATTTTGTGTTTTAAAAAATTTCACAATAGAAATGTAGGAAAATTTATTAAGTATAAATTTTGGATAGTAGCTTTTCTTGTATTTCAAGTTCCAGATGTACTTTCCTTTCTAAATTTTCAGCTTCAGTTGTGGAGGGTCAAAAGGGTATCATTCCTCGTGCTATCGAAGAAATATTTCAAAGCATCTCTGAAAATCCTAGCATTAACTTTGTTATAAAAGTATCCTACATAGAAGTATACAAGGAAGACCTAAGAGATCTTCTGGAATTGGAGACATCCATGAAAGATCTTCACATCCGAGAAGATGAAAAAGGAAACACAGGTGAAGTAGCCTTACTTAATTGATTGCCTTCATTAGCAAATAGATATGCTTTATTCAGTTTCTGGATATTCCAAAGAAACAAATGATAGAAGCAGAATGAATTTGTGTGTTTGTTTGGTTTTGGCACTGGAGATTTAACTAAAATGTGCTTTACCATTAAGCTATATCGCCAACCGTTTTTAATTTTGAGATGAGGTCTCACTAAGTTGCTAAAGTTAGCCTCAAACTTGGGATCCTCCTGCTTTAGCCTACTAAGTAACTGGGATAACAGGTGTGTACTACTATGTCCAGCCTGAGTTTGTTTTTAACTTTTTATTAGTTAATTAATTAACTAAAATTTGGGGTGCTGGGGATCAAACCAAACATCTTGCCCATAGTACACAGGTGTTATATCACTGAGTTATACTCATAGCCCCTTGTTTTTACTTTTAAGTTGAATAGCTTATTGATTATTAATCTTTTGATTATTAATTTTATGTAAATACTCAGGTGAAAAAGTAGTTCTTCTGATTAATTTCTAGTTCATGATAGTGATTTCCTATAATTGCCTTCCTCTGCATTGAACTCAAGTGTGACTGTGATATCAGCTACAATTATTTTTGTATATTTTCCTCAGAGGTTGGGGATGACTTTTACTTTAGGTATTCATCCAGGCTGATCCAAAACTCTCCTTTCTTTCTCTTAAATTTTCAAATTTTTGTTCCAGTATACCTATTTCTTTTTTTAAGTTTAGAGTTTATATTTTTTATGTTTTTACTTCTTTATATTGACATTTACCATCTTTTGTTATGCTTTTCAATGTCTGCCTTTCTGTGCTAGTAACCTTTTTAACTTTAGTAATTAATAAAAAATTGTTTGGAAATCGAAGATTACAATGGTAGGGTCAAAATGCAAGTTTTTTTTTGTTTTTTTTTAAACCAGGGATCGAACCCAAGGGCACTTAACCACTGAGCCACATCCCCAGCCCTTTTAAAAAATATTTAAAGATAGGGTCTCACTAAGTTGCTTAGGGTCTCACTAAGTTGCTGAGGCTGACTTTGAACTCTTGATTTTTCCTGCCTTACCTCCCTGCGTTGCTGGGAATACAGTTGTGTACCACTATGCCTGGTTCAAAATACAAGTAGTTAAAAAAATAATGACTTTTGTTTTTCTGATTTAAAAGCTAGTATTTTCATTATAGTACATTTTCAAAACAGAAAACTATAGGGAAGAAAACTAAAGATCCCAGAACCTAGAAATAGCAACTTTCTCTCTTCTCTCCTTCTCTCTCTCTTTTTAAATTTATTTTAGTGTGTATGTATGTATGTGTGTGTGTCTGTGTGTCTGTCTGTCTTTGGGGATCCAACCCTGGGCCTCACATGCTAAACAAGTACTCTACCACAAAGCTACACCTCAGCTTATAGCTTCTCTTTGGTATGTTTCCTTCTAGATTTATTTTTCTGGATACGTGTAATTTTCTGGATACATGTAATTTATTTTTATGGATACTTGCACAACCCACCTCTTATAGTTTTGCATTTTACTTTTATTTAATATTTATATGCATTTTCACATGTCATTAAATATTTTTGAAACTTATGATTCTGTGGTCCTGTGGTAATTTGTCTTATGAATGTGTTATCATATTTTATTTAGGTAGTGTTCCATTGTTGGACATTTAGGCTGTTTCCAGGTTATAACTATTATTAATAACATTGCAACGAATGGGTTTTTTGGTTTGTTTTTTTCCTGTAAAGGTTTATTGAGAAAATGGGGCTCAGTCCTTCTTGGTAGCTGCTTTCCTCACGGAGGACATTGCTTAGCTCCTCTTGCTTCTTTTTAACGTGGTGGATGTGTCCCCATCCTTTTCTTGGCGAACTTGAGGGCCCAATTGCCCTTGGAGATCTTGAATAGCTCCGTGGCATGATGCCCATAGTGGACACAGCCACACACCTTTCAGATCCTGTCCTGCACGAACTGGTATGCTTGGTAAGGTGCCTCCAATGGTGGCTGTGCTTCGACCTGTTCATGTTCTTGGTCACCATGGGCCTCTTTTTTTTTTTTAATTGGTTGTTCAAAACATTACAAAGCTCTTGACATATCATATTTCATACATTAGATTCAAGTGAGTTATGAACTCCCATTTTTACCCCAAATACAGATTGCAGAATCACATCGGTTACACATCCACATTTTTACATAATGCCATATTAGTAACTGTTGTATTTTGCTACCTTTCCTATCCTCTACTATCCCCCCTCCCCTCCCCTCCCATCTTCTCTCTCTACCCCATCTACTGTTATTCATTTCTCTACTTGTTTATTTTCCCATTCCCCTCACAACCTCTTATATGTAATTTTATATAACAATGAGGGTCTCCCTCCATTTCCATGCAATTCCCCCTTTCTCTCCCTTTCCCTCCCACCTCATGTCTCTGTTTAATGTTAATCTTTTCTTCCTGCTCTTCCTCCCTGCTCTGTTCTTAGTTGCTCTCATTATTATCAAAGAAGACATTTGGTATTTGTTTTTTAGGGATTGGCTAGCTTCACTAAGCATAATCTGCTCTAATGCCATCCATTTCCCTGCGAAATCTATGATTTTGTCATTTTTTAGTGTTGCGTAATACTCCATGGTGTATAAATGACCATGGGCCTCTTGTTGAGGTACCCCAGAGCCATGGCTGTTGCTCTTCAATGGCTCTGGGTGGGGGTGGAGGGTGTAATAACTGTTCTTGGCTGTCCTCCTCTCCTAGATAGATAACACATTTAGCAGAACCTTCCTTGCAATCCCCAGAAAAGTGACTTCCTGGGGAGATTTTTCTAGTGCTTAGGAAAGGAAGATGGGCATTATCATTCAAATAGCAATCTGTAGGGGACTTTATTTATTTTTTAAAAATATTTATTTATTTAGTTAGTTATCGGCAGACACAACATCTTCGTTAGTATGTGGTGCTGAGGATCGAACCCGGGCAGCACGCATGCGAGTCGAGCGCGCTACTGCTTGAGCCACATCCCCAACCCCTGTAGGGGACTTTAGATCTTGCCTCTTTATAGACCCGTCCTGGCAGTCCTGGCGTTTTTAGATGTCTGAAGAATATGATTTTTGTCTTATTTTTCAGAAAAAAGTAAACATGGTAGTTTATGATCTTATTAGGTAAATCACTATAATTTCTCTCGTTTTGAACTTCTTTATGTTTTGAACTTCTTTATCATATGGAACAGAATTATTGAATGTTTTCTTTTATCAAAAAAAATCACAAAGATAATATATGCTAATTGTGAAGCATTAAACAACATAGAAGTATATGCTATACTACTTGTAATAATTTAATGATTAAAATATTTCACAGCTGAATCAGTCCTGCAAAGGTTTGGAAGGATGTACAAACAATCTTAAAACAAATTCCTATATCTTGTTTAATGGCCCATTCACAACCAAAAATGCATTTGTTTGACAAATTTCTTTATAGTACTTTTCTGTTTATTTTTTTTTCTTTAGTACTTTCTTTTTTCTTTCTTTCTTTTTTTTTTTTTTTTTTTTTGGTCCTGGGGATTGAACTCAGAGGTACTTTATACTGATTGAACTTAGAGGTACTGTATACTGGACAATTAGTAACAGTTGGGAGGCTTTTTTTTTTTTAATTCTTTTTAGTTGTAGGTAGACACAATACCTTTATTTTATTTTTATGTGGTGCTCAGGATTGAATCCAGTGCCTCATGCATGTTAGGTGAGCATTCTACCACTGAGCCACAACCCCAGCCCCAGGTGGGAAGCTTTTTAAAAAAATGTTGATTTCTAGGTTCTACTTCTCAGAGTTTCTGATTTAATTGATCTAGGATGGAGACTGGGAATTGTAGTTTGAGAACTGTAATGCCAAAATATAGCCCAACATTGGAAAAATTTTATGAAAGTTCTGCTGATTTATAACTGCATTGCCATATTAATAATTGATCATTTTCATACTGCTTATTTATGTACATATACTTTAGAACTTAAAAATGAATGAGGATGTTAAAAATGTATCATGATAGAAATGATATAGATGAAATTATTTTTCCAAAAAAATGACATGACAAGATCGGATCAAAGAGGAAGCATTGGCACTATAATTTGAGCAAGGAATCAAGAGCTTGACTCCTCTTATACAAATCCCAAATGCACCTATTCCTTTTCAGAAAATTTTTAACATAAACAATGAATGCAGGTAGTAAGCTTAAGTTATTTTTTATTTCTTATTCTGTTGTTGAAATAGAAACTTCTTTGATTTTTTTGAATTGCCATCTCATCTGTTTACCTTGCACTCATATTGTGTAGGGCATGCCTGTTTTTAAAATGAAAACCCAACTTTATTTTTACTGAAATTTTCATAGTTGATTATGATTCCACAATACAAAAAAACCTTAAAGCTAAGGGTGGCTTGTATATTAAAAAAAACTAAAACTGATTTCTTTTAATAAATTTACTATTAATTTAGCTCTTTCAATTTATGTATTTAATCTATTTTCTTTTAATTTGAAGATCAAAATATTGAAATTAAGTGGATTTTAGTGGATTTCTTTGTTCTTGATGATGGAGATTGACCCCAGGGCCTTGTATGTGCTAAGCACTTGTTCTACCTCTGAGTTATAACCTCAGCCCAGGAGTTTGTCATTTAAGATAGTTAAGTGTGATATTTGGCTCCAAAAAACTAGATTTTTTTTAAATCTTTTTTTTAATATTTATTTTTTACTTTTAGGTGGACACAATGTCTTTATTTTACTTTATGTGGTGCTGAGGATCGAACCCAGTGCCTCATGCATGCTAGGCGAGCACTGTACCTCTGAGCCACAACCCCAGCCCCTAAAAAAGTTATATCTTGTACAGTTTAAATATTAAACTGAGTGCTGTCTGCTAAAATGAGTCCTTTGGGAGATTTTATGAAATTGTTTAATGATGTTATTGATGTTACTATTTGAAATTTTTTTATTTTTAATGAAATATTTTAGCTGAGCTGTTTCACAAATGATAAGTGTGTGTGGTTAGTTTAATTATACTGGACTTTGATGAAATCTTGCTATTGCTATTTCAAGTGATTGTTGGGGCCAAGGAATGCCACGTGGAGAGTGTGGATGAAGTAATGAGTCTTCTAGAGATGGGGAATGCAGCCAGACATACAGGTACCACCCAGATGAATGAGCACTCCAGTAGATCACACGCAATTTTTACAATCAGCATTTGTCAAGTTGAGAAAACTATGGAGGCATCAGAAGATGGATCATGGTATTCCCATCGGCATATTATCTCAAAGTTCCATTTTGTAGATTTGGCTGGATCGGAAAGAGTAACCAAAACAGGGAATACTGGTGAACGGTTCAAAGAATCCATTCAGATCAACAGTGGGTTGCTGGCTTTAGGAAACGTAATAAGTGCCCTCGGGGACCCACGTAGGAAGAGTTCACATATTCCATACAGGGATGCTAAAATTACTCGGCTTTTGAAAGATTCCCTGGGAGGCAGTGCCAAGACTGTCATGATAACATGTGTCAGTCCATCTTCCTTGGATTTTGATGAGTCCTTAAATTCTCTGAAATATGCCAACAGAGCACGGAATATTAGAAACAAACCCACTTTAAACTTTAGCCCTGAATCAGACCGCATAGATGAAATGGAATTTGAGATTAAATTGCTTCGAGAAGCATTGCAAAGCCATCAGAGTAGTATCAGCCAAACTAGCCAGATCCCACGAGAGGGCAGTCCTGATAAAAACAGGATCCATTCTCTTGAGGAGCAAGTAACTCAGTTAAAAGGAGAATGCCTGGGTTACCAAAATTGTATAGAGGAAGCCTTTACCTTCCTGATGGACTTAAAAGATGCAGTCAGACTAAACCCAAAGCAGCAACACAAATTGCAGGACTGGTTTAACATGACTCAGGAGGTCAGGAAGGCTGTCCTCACCTCATTTCAAGCAAACCAAGGAATTGGAAACCTGGAAGGAGGACCACAGCATATCACAGTTCTCCAGCTGAAGAGAGAGCTTAAAAAATATCAGGTACTCTATTTTTGCAAATGTCTTTTAACATCTACCTTAATAGAAGATAGTTGGATTTTCATATGTGCCTTAGCATTTTTTTGCTGAAATTATTAGGAAAATCTACTCTCATATAGATTTGTAGTTGGAAGGGGGTTGTATTTTAATAACTTTTTCAGGTAATTTTGAAAGTTATTTGATACTGAATCAAAATTCAAAGCAAAATAGAAATTTCTGGTGTTTATTTGCAAAGTGTGTTTAGCACTGTTTTGTCATATTAATATATATACACTAAAACCTACTTATTTTTTTCTAATCCTTTGAATGGATCTTTTATATTCACACGATTTTGAATCATCATTCACTGGTTATTTGGAAAATAAATCACGTCTTTAATATATCAGTGATCTCATTAACAAAGTTGTTAAGAATTAGAAGCTGTCAAGCTCTTAGTGGAAGAAGTGTTTTCCAAAATTCTGATATTTTTTCTTGAAATTCAGGCTTTATTTGTAACAAATATTGATGGATTTCTTAAAATGAGAGGTTCATATTTTTAAGAATATGACTGCCAACATATTCAAGTCTGGATAACCTTAGATTGTCATTCTTTTTTTGATACTAGGGATTGAACCCAAGGGTACTTAACCACCGAGCCACACACATCCTCAGCCCTTTTTATTATTTTGAGACAGGGTCTTGCTAAGTTTCTTAGGCCTACTAAGTTGCTGAGGCTAGCTTGGGACTTGGAATCCTCCTGTCTTGGCCTGGGGTTATAGTTAGTCATTCTTTTTTTTTTTTTTTTAGTTGTAGTTGGACACAGTACCTTTATTTTATTTATTTATTTTTATGTGGTGCTGAGGATCAAACCCAGGGCCTCACATGTGCTAAGTGAGCTCTCTACTGATGAGCCACAACCCTAGCCCTAGTTTGTCATTCTGAAAAATAGTACTGTATGAAGAAAGTTGTTAGTTCTGCTTAAAACTCAGCTGCACAGGTGCTTTTCCCATAGACAGCTGTTACCCTTCAATATGCAGCAGGAATATTTATGAATATGTTCCATTTTGTAAGGCTCAATAAATATCTCTTCTAATTTACTTTTCCTGTCTTTGTGCCTAGGGAGTTTAACAGTGGCAAGCTAAGGGATGAGATTTATAGACATATGTAGGGAAACATCCCAAAGGTTATTGTGAGGGCAGCTTGGTAAGATGGACTGCTTAAGGAGATTGCTAGCCAAGGTAACAAGGTGAGGCATGCTCTGCATGAGAAGAAGCAGGAATATTTTCTCTTCTCAGTCCTGCTTCTTGAGTCTATTAGGCAAGCAGGTAAGTGCTTAATTTTAAAAATTCTTGGCTAACATAAGATTGTAGACCATTTCACAGATGCAGTATTAGCCAGATTATTGTGAGGAAAGTAAGCATCATTTTGAGATCATCATCTCCTTTTTAGAAGCTGCCAGATAGTATTGCAGTCTGATTTTTCACCATTAGTCAATTATTGGAATACTCTACCTCCTTATAAATACCTCTTTTTTTTAAAGAGAGAGAGAGAGAGAGAGAGAATTTTATTTATTTTTTCGGTGGACACAACATCTTTGTTTGTATGCGGTGCTGAGGATCGAACCCGGGCCACACGCATGCCAGGCGAGCGTGCTACCGCTTGAGCCACATCTCCAAGAGGTATTTAAGAGGTATTAAACTTTTTTATTCCAAATTTTGGATATAAGAATAGTATGTATGGGCTAGGGTTGTGGCTCAGTAGTTGAGCGCTCATCTAGCATGTGCAAGGCCCTGAGTTCGATCCTCAGCACCACATAAAAATAAATAAATAAAACAAAGGTATTATGTCCAACTACAGCTGAAAAATAAATCTTTTTTTAAAATAGAATAGTATGTGAAGGTACATATTTTGAACAGATTAAAAACTTTTTAAATAAATAATAAACCAAATAAAACTAAGTTATAAATAATTTGTACTTAAATATACCAAACTAGAAGTTATATTTTAAATTTCTCAATTAGTTGCCTACAGAAAGAAGATATTAACTAATGAGAATTATATCTTAATTTACAGATGTAACTATAGGTTATACAGCCATAAAGCATTATAAGGATAATCAGCATCACTTCCCCTCCTAATTTGGTGAAGAATCCCAGACAGAAAAGAAGGGACTTGCCTAGTCCTGCTATGAAGCTGTGATAAAAATCAAGGCTGGCCTTAGACCAGGGTTCCCAGTACAGGAGCCCATCCACTGCTGTGTCACCTCTGGATGAGTCATACACATACTGCAAACATCTACATTTTATTGATTAAATCTTTTTTGTAAAGAGAGCAGTATTTTTGTAAATGAACTACTCATTCTTGGCTATACCTGTCGCCTTGTAGAAAGAACATTCCTGTGAAGGAAAGTTAGAATACGAATGAGTGCATCTTTGTGTGTGTGTGAGTGTGTGTGTGTGTGTGTGTGTGTGTGTGTGTGTGTGTGTCTTAAAAAAGAAATAGGAGCCATGTGTGGTGGTCCACGCCTGTAATCCCAGCACCTTGGGAGGCTGAGATAGGAGGATTACGAGTTGAAAGCCAGCCTCAGCAAAAGTGAGGTACTAAATAACTCAGTGAGACTCTGTCTCTAAATAAAATACACAGTAGGGCTAGGGATGTGGCTCAGTGGTTTAGTGCTCCTGAGTCTAATCTCTGGTACCAAAACAAAGGGAGGTGGGACACCAGGCTCTATGGTTCCTGCCTATAATCCCAGCAGCTCAGGAGGCTGATGCAGGAGGATCATGAGTTCAAAGCTAGACTCAGCAATTTATCGAGGCCCTAAGCAACTCAGTAATACCCTGTCTCTAATTAAAAAAAAAAATATAAAAAAGGGCTGGGGATGTGGCTCAGTGGTTAAGTGCCCCTGGGTTCAATCTCTTGTACGTCCCCCCCCCCCAAAAAAAAAAAAAGAAAGAAGAAATAGGCCCCTAGAATTTAATCTCAGGGGTTTGGATACACTGTATCATCTGGAAAGAGATTTGATTTCACTGAGCCTTAGTTTCTTAAATGTAAAGGAATCATGTTTACTCACTGAAATTTTTAAAATACTAAGCAGGGGAGCCAGCTGTGATGGTGCACTTCTGTAGTCCTAGCAACTTGGGAGGCTGAGATAAGAGGATAGGAAGTTTGAGGCCAGCCTCAGCAACTTAATGAGGCCCTAAGCAATTTAGCAAGGCCCTGTCTCAAAATAAAAATAAAAAGGGCTGGGATTGTAGCTTAGTGCTAAAGTGTACCTGGGTTCAATTTCCAGTACCCCCCCCCCAAATATATATATAATACATACATGCATATACACACAGAGAGAGAGTCAGTATCTGGCATGAAGTGTAGGCCCTTGGCAAATAATTTTCTGTTTAACTTAAAGATTATTCAATAATTATTATTTGCATAATCCAAGTTTACTTTAAAACAGACTAGTTTCACCAGAAACAAAGTACTAAAACTGCTTAACCATCTTTTCAGGCTTCAAAATATATCTCTTAATAGTGAAAGAATACAAAATCTGCAAATATACTTTATTTAAATGTCCAAATATGTTCTTAAACTCTGTAGGTCAGTTTGGAAAATAAGAACTCTTTGATTTTTAAAAAGCCACATTAAAATCTCACAGTAATTCTTGCAAACTTGTAAAATGTTCTCTAGAACCTAGGTAACTATTTAATTAAACTAGATAACTAGTTTTCATATGCAGGAAATAAAAATTCATATGCAGGAAATAAAAATTTCTGTCTTCATAGTAGTTAATTCCTATGTTACAACTATGATAGGTCCCTCAACTGTTTCTGTCTTTCTTAGAAACCAGAAAAAAAGTCAAAATGAAAAGGATAAGACGAACTTAAGAGACATTGTCAAGCTGTCATTAAATCATGATTTTTTTGTGGTATTATATAGGTTCTTCTGAGTATTTTCTGTGGTGAATATCACATGTGCCTTTTTTCCTTCCCAGTGTGCTCTTGCTGCTGATGAAGTAGTATTTAATCAGAAGGAACTGGAGGTGAAGGAACTAAAGGATCAAGTGCAAATGATGGTACAGGAAAACAAAGGACATGTTGTTTCTTTGAAAGAAGCTCAAAAAGTGAATAGGTTACAGGTAGGGTTTCTTAATATATTTAGCTCAGTAGATGTAGTATATAACTAATAGATTTTAAGTGTAAGTGAGTTCATTTCCAAAAGGATATTTCAGTTGAAGAGTTCTATACTGAAAGAATTGGAGGTTTCCCCCTTAATCTGCTTAAGGATTCTTTTATTTTTTTTGGTATGGAGGATTGAATTCAGGGGCACTCAACCACTGAGCTACATCTCCAGCCCTGTTTTGTATTTTATTTAGAGACAAGGTCTCATTGAGTTGCCTAGCACCTTGCCATTGCTGAGGCTGGCTTTGAACTTGAGATCCTCCTGCTTCAGCCTCCCGAGCTGCTGGAATTACAGGCGTGTGCCACTGCCCCTAGCAAGGGGAAAACGTTTTTATTGTTAGTCAGACTTCTGTTTTACAAATATAAAGATAATATCAATATCCAGGGACTTAATTTACAAATTATATTATAATTATCTTTTCTCCATATTTCTCCTTCAGTTGTTTACAAAGGTACTAGAGAACATGATATTAAGAGTTGGAAGATAGGGCTGGGATGTTGCTCAGCGGTAGAGTGCTTGCCTGGTCTCTGAATTCAGTCCTCAACACCACCAAACCAAACCAAACCAAACACAAAAGATCTGAAAGATAAACGTATAATTTAAACTTTTTAATTTACTAGATTATCTTTTTACCTATGGATGATTTCTTCTTCTTTTTTTTTTTTTTTTTTTAGTACTGGGTAATTGACCCAGGGGTACACTATTAAGATGCCACATCCCAGCTCTTTTTTTTTTTTTTTAATTTTTTAAATTTTGAGACAGGGTCTTCCTAAGTTGCCAAGGCTAGCCTCAAACTTTTGGTCCTCCTGCCTCAGCCAGGCATGAACCACAAAGACCAGCAGTGATTTGCTCTTTAACTTTGGTTAAATCTTCCATATTCCGTATCTTAGCATTCCTATCATTAACATAGATATGTGCGCAGTTTAATACTGAGTATGAACCTTGGTAGTCACTCCCTAACCATCCCCCAAAATAGTTAATATCATTTAAAGCCTTTAGTTTCCTATCAGTAAAATAATTAGTGCCCTAAGAAATTATCTGATCCAATACAAATTAGATTTTGATTTTAATATTATTTTATTTTTGTTTTATTTTTAACCCTTCTAATTGTGTAATTATGTTTGCATGTATTTGTGGTGTATAATGTGATAATCCAGTACATACAGTGTGTAATGATTAAATTAGGGTAGTTAGCATTTCCATCTTATACATTTATTATTTCTAACATTTGGACCTTTTTAACCCCTTTCCTCTAGTTTTATAAAACATATATGCTAGAGTGTTGTAGACTTTATAAAACATACTAGATTGTTGTATACATAAATTAGAATATTATAACTCTATATTATAGCTATAAACTATAGTTACCCTACTGTACTATAAAACATTACAATTACTTTTTTTTCTTGATATTGGTTGCACCCAGTGGTGCTCTGCCACTGAGTCACATCCCTGGCCCTTTTCATTTTTTATTTTGAGACTAGATATTGCTAAGTTGCCGAGGCTTGCTTCAAAATTACTATTCTCCTGCCTCAGCTTCCCGAGGATTACAGGCATGTTCCACTGTGCTGCACTTAGAATTTTTTACAAAATTAACACATAATAATTGCACATATTTTATCAAATGAGAAAAGTTAGTATATTTATCACCTCAGACATATGTAATTTCTTTGTGCCTTGGAACATTCTAAATCCTCTATACTAGCTATTTTTTAAATGTAATTTTTTTATTTATATATGACAGCAGAATGCATTACAATTCTTATTACATATATAGAGCACAATTTTTCATATCTGTGATTGTATATATAGTATATTCACACCAATTCATGTATTTTGGATAGTAATAATCATCACATTCCACCATCATTTATTACCTCAAGCCCCCTCCCTTCCCCTCCAACCCCTCTGCCCTATCTAGAGTTCATCTATTCCTCCATGATCCCACTATGAATCAGCCTCCTTATATCAAAGAAAACTTTTGGCATTTGTTTTTTGGGATTGGCTGACCTCACTTAGCATTATCTTATCTAACTCCATCCATTTACCTGCAAATGCCATGATTTTATTCTCTTTTTATTACTGAATAATATTCCTTTGTGTATATGTGCCACACTTTTTCTTATCTATTCATCTATTGAAGGGCATCTAGGTTGATTCCACAGTTTAGCTATTGTGAATTGTGCTGCTATAAACATTGATGTGGCCGTGTCCCTGTAGAATGCTGTTTTTAAGTCCTTTAGGTATAGACCGAGAAGAGGTAAATGGTGGTTCCATTCCCAATTTTCTAAGAAATCTTCATACTGCTTTCCATATTGGCTGCACCAATTTGCCGTCCCACCAGCAGTGTATGAGTGTGCCTTTTCCCCAATGTCCGCACCAACACTTATTGTTGTTTGTATTCATAATAGCTTCCATTCTGACTGGAGTGAGATGAAATCTTAGAGTGGTTTTAATTTGCATTTATCTAATTGGAAGTGATGATGAACATTTTTTCATGTATTTGTTAATTGTACATCATCTTCTAAGAAGTGTCTCTTCAGGTCCTTGACCCATTTATTGATTGAGTTATTTGGGTTTTTTGGGGTTTTTTTGGTGTTTAGCTTTTTGAGTTCTTTATGTACCCTAGTTTTTAGTGCTCTATCTGATGTGTGAAGGGTAAAGATTTTCTCCCAAGATGTAGACTCTCTATTTACCTCACAGATTGTTTCTTTTGCTGAGAAGAAACTTTTTAGTTTGAGTCCATCTCATTTATTGATTCTTGATTTTACTTCTTGTTCCACAGGAGTCTTATTAAGGAAGTCGGGGACTAATCCCACCTGATGGAGATTAGGGCCTACTTTTTCTTCTGTTAGATGCAGGGTCTCTCGTTTTATTCTTAAGTCCTTGATCCATTTTGAGTTGAGTTTTGTGCATGGTGAGAGATAAGGGGTTTAATCTCATTTTGTTGCATATGGATTTCCAGTTTTCCCAGCACATTTGTTGAAGAGGCTATCTTTACTCCAATGTATGTTCTTGGCACCATTGTCTAATAAAAGATAATTGTAATTTTGTGGGTTAGTCTCTGTGTCCTCTATTCTGTACCATTGGTCTAGCAGTCTAATTTGGTGCCAATATCATGCTGTTTTTGTTACTATTGCTCTGTAGTATAGTTTAAGATCTGGTATAGTGATGCCACCTGCTTCACTCTTCCTGCTAAGGATTGCTTAAGCTATTCCGGTCTCTTATTTTTCCAGATGAATTTCATGATTGCTTTTTCTACTTCTATGAAGAATGTCATTGGGATTCTGATTGGAATTGCATTAAATCTGTATAATGTTTTTGGTAGTATGGTCATTTTGATAATATTAATTCTGCCTATCCAAGAGCAAGGTAGATATTTCCATCTTCTAAGGTCTTCTTTGATTTCTTTCTTTAGGGTTCTGTAGTTTTCATTGTATAGATCTTTCACCTCTTTTTTTAAGTTGATTCCCAAGTTTGTTTTTTTTTTTTTTTTGAGGCTATTGAGAATGGGGTAGTTTTCCTCATTTTTCTTTCTGAGGATTTGTCACTGATATAGAGAAATGCCTTTGATTTATGGGTGTTGATTTTATATCCTCTACTTTGCTGAATTCATTTGCTAGTTCTAGGAGTTTTCTGGTGGAACTTTTAGGGTCTTCCAGGTATAGAATCATATCATCAGCAAATAGTGATAATTTGAGTTCTTCTTTTCCTATGTGTATCCCTTTAATTTCTTTTGTCTATCTAATTGCTCTGACCAGTGTTTCAAGAGAGAGAGAAGGGAAATTGCATGGTAAAGGAAGGAGACCCTCATTGTTATACAAAATTACATATAAGAGGAAGTGAGGGGAAAGGGGGAAAAATGAAGAGAGAGAAATGAATTATAGTAGATGGGGTAGAGAGAGAAGATGGGAGGGGAGGGGAGGGGGGATAGTAGAGGATAGGAAAGGCAGCGGAATACAACATACACTAGTATGGCAGTATGTAAAAAAGTGGATGTGTAACCGATGTGAACCTGCAATATGTATATGGGGTAAAAATGGGAGTTCATAATCCACTTGAATCAAATGTATGAAATATGATATGTCAAGAGCTTTGTAATGTTTTGAACAACTAATAATAATAAAAAAAATTAAAAAAAAGATTGAACCTAGGGGCACTTAACCACTGAGCCATGTTCCAACCCTTTTTCTTTTTTAAGACAGGATCTTGCTAAGTTGCTGAGTATTTTAGTCAGTTTTTTTTTTTAATGCTGCTGTGACTAAATGACCTGACAATTTTAGAGGAGGAAAAGTTTATTTGAGGGCTCACAGTTTCAGAAGTTTCAGTCCACAGATAGCTAGATCCATTCTTCAAGGCTGGAGGTGAGTTAGAATATCAAGGTGGAAGAGTGGTGGAGGAAAGTGTCTCACATGATGATCAGAAAGCATAGAGACTCCACTTGCCAGATGCAAAATATATATCCCAAAGGTATCCCCCTAATGACTCACCACCTCCAACTATACCTTACCCGGCCTTTAGTCATCCTCAGTTAATCCTATCAGGGATTAATTCACCTCTCTGGAAACCCAATCATTTATCCTCTTAACTTTCTTGCATTGTCTGATACATGAGCTTTTGGAGGACATCTCACATCCAAACCAAAACACTGAGGCTGACTTTGAACTTGTAACACTCCTGCATCAACCTCCTGAGCAGCTAGGATTACAGGTGTATATACTACCACACCCACCTTATACAAGTCTTCCTAATCTTATCTTTACTTGAATTCTACATTCAGCTCAAAATATTTCTTAATTTTTATTTTGACTTTTTCTTTGATTTTTGAATTATAACAGTTATTTTATTTCTCTTTGGGGAATTTTAAATTTTATATTATTAACTTTTAGTTTAATTGCCAGTGGTCAGATAGCATACCATGCATGATTTCAACACTTTCAATATATTGAAACTTGCTTTCTGGCTAAGTTTAAAACCAAATTTTGTTGTTGTTATAGTTGCATTTAGAAAGAATGTTTGTTCTGCAATCATTGGTACAGTTAATCCTGTTATATGTGTATTTTTATTCACTTTTTTCATCTTTTTGTTATGTCATTAGAGAGTGATGTTAAAGTTTCCCACTGTGATTTTTCATAAATCTTCATGTAATACTGATAATTTTTGCATTATATGTGTCAAAGTGCATATAAATTAGGGGAACTGTTATTTTACCCTTGTGAATTGACATTTTTATACTTTTGCTACCCTCTTTTTGATGCTTCTAATGGTTTTTGAATTAAAGTCTATTTTGATATTACTGTAGCTGCACCAGCTTTTTTTATTGATTAAAAAAACTTGGGGCTGGGGTTGTGGCTCAGTGATAGAGCACTCACCTAGCACACGTGAGACCCTGGGTTGGATCCTCAGCACCACATAAAAATAAATAAATAAAATAAAGGTATTGTGTCCAACTACTTCTAAAAAATAAATGTATAAAAAGTCTTATTTTTAATCTTATCTATTTTAATTTGTATTTATTATAAGCAGCATATGGTTAATTTTAAAAGTCCTCTCTGTCTTTACTACTATCTTATGTAGTTCATTCATGAATTTAGCATAATTGCTCTTATGTTTTGGTTAATAAATAATATTCTTTCTGCTCTGTATTCCTTTTTTTTTATTCCTTTCTAACCTTTTGGATCAGTTGGTTATTTTTAAATTTTTTGTTGTTTTCTCCATTAACTTATAAGTTGTGCTTTTATTCTATTTTTTAGTGGTTATTCTAGAATATATTGTTCATTCTTGACTTAAATTCTAATATTAATTAGTACTTTTGCCCTTTTCCCAGGCAATGTAGGGATTCCACTTAACACTTCTAACTTACATACTTTTTTTTTTTTTTTTGGTGGTGGTGGTACTGGGGATTGAACCCAGGACCCTGCATATGCTAGATGAGTGCTCTACCACTGAGCTATATCCCCAGGTAAAACAAAGAGAGCTATCTGGATTAGAAACACTTCAAAAATTTTCTTTAGGGGCTGGGGATGTGGCTCAAGCGGTAGCGTGCTCACCTGGCATGCGTG
This sequence comes from Spermophilus citellus, assembly GCF_964194105.1. NCBI lineage: Eukaryota > Metazoa > Chordata > Mammalia > Rodentia > Sciuridae > Spermophilus > Spermophilus citellus. Next base: position 88,706,599 of record NC_138183.1, on the reverse strand, counting down.
CGGCCCGGGTTCGATCCTCAGCACCACATACAAAGATGTTGTGTCTACCGAAAACTGAAAAATAAATATTAAAAAAATTCTCTCTAAAAAAAATTCTTTAAAGGATACATAAAACACTACCTTCCTGCCACACACACGACCTATAATTCATTCTGCCTTTGATTTCCAAGTTTTCTTCCTCCCTGGATCTTTTGTGGCTGGTTACCTTTAGTTTCTTTGTGCTTCTGATTTTCTTTTTCACTAATGAAAAGCTTTCACTTTACTGCACTTTCTCCTTTGCCGACATCTCTGCTAAATCTGATATTTTGTCTTTCAGCTTTCTTATTTCTTCTTGGATTTTACTCCAAAAGTCCATTCTTCATGAGATAGCTAATTAAATTACTCCAATTACAGTGGCAAAATAACCAATCACAGTGGACGGGGTATAGTCTTTGAGTATTGACTTTTTTGGCTGCTTGCTTGTTTACTATTCAAAAGATTTTTGCCACTTAGAATGGTACTAATTTGGGGCTGGGATTGTGGCTCAGAGGTAGAGCGCTTGCCTACCATGCATGAGGCACCGGGTTCAATTCTCAGCACCACATAAAAATAAAATAAAGATTAAAAAAAAAAGAATGGTGTGTGTGTGTGTGTATTCATTCTAAAATAACCACTAAAAAAAAAAAAAACACTAGAAAGCAGAAAGATAGCCTTTGGATAAATGAAGTTTGACTGTACTGTTAAGATATTTGTGATTTTGGTCAATATAAAATTGATTATTTATTTTTAAAATATTTTTAGTTGTAGATGGATACAATACCCTTTTTTTTGTTTGTTTATTTTTTTTATGTGGTGCTGGGGACTGAACCCAGTGCCTTATGTATACTAGCTAAGTGCTCACCACTGAGCCACGACTCCAGTCCTTATAAAATTGATTTTTAATTACATATGCTAAGTCTCTATTCAATTTCTCATCTCTGTTCTACAAAGAATGAAAAAATAATAGAACAGCAGCTTCTTGTGGATCAGCTGAGTGAAGAACTAACAAAACTTAACCTGTCAATGACTAAAGAAAGTTGTGGAGATGGGCCTGATGCCAGGATCCCTGAAAAAAGACCATATACCGTACCATTTGACACTCGTTTGGGGCATTATATTTATATTCCATCAAGACAAGATTCCAGGAAGGTACAGTTCTATTTTTTTCTTTGAGATTGAAAAAAAAAATTGTTTATAGTATTATATTATGGGTAGTTCTACAGTCTTAGCAGTTTTTTTCTGTTTGGCTTTATGAACTTTTATGTTTCTCTTTCTCTTACACTTGAGTGTGAATACCAACTTTGCTGTGTAGTCCTGGATGTTTGCTGAACCTGAGTAAGCATCTGTAAGGATGGGGTAACATGGTGGGGCCATATAGAGGGTTTACATGAGATGCTGACTCTGAAGTACCTGCAATGCCTGGTAAACGGTATCCTCAGCATATGCATGGTGCCCCAGGCCCAAATGTCACAGAGTGAGTAAGATAGATACTATCCTTGCCTGTACGCTTTTCAGTTTTAAGTGCTTAGATTTTAAATTTTAAACAAATATTATTATTTCAGTTGACATTTTCTTTATGGTTGAATATGACAGATTTTTTCATAGACTAAGAAGAAAGAAATTCTTTGTAGGCTTCAAATATCTATTAATTTATTTAATAATTTTTATCTTCTATATTTAAAAAGTCCTTTTCTTTCAATTATTGGTTGTAATTTGAAAATTTTTCTGTTTCTGTCCATTCTTTTATTTGCTAATTGAGGGGTTTTTTTTTTTGTCGTTGTTTTTTGTTTTTTGTTTTTGATGGTGGTAGTTGTCTCTCTCTCTCTCTCTGGGGAGTTAGAGCTCCATGGGCTCTGCCAGAAGAGTTAAATCATTTTTTTCTTTTTCTTTTTGTGGTACTGGGGATTGAACCCAGGTCCTCATTAAGACTTTCTTTTAATTATATTTTTTCTAGTTGTAGATGTACACAATTGCTTTACTTATTTATTTTTATGTGGTGCTGAGGATCAAACCCAGTGCTCTAGGCAAGTAATCTACCACTGAGCCACAAGCCCAGCCCCTTCTTTTATTTTTATTATAATTCTTTTTTTTAATTTTTATTTTTTTATTAGTTACACATGACAGTGCAATGATCTTGACAGTTCATATATTTGAATCAAATGGGGTATAATTATTCTTTATCACAAGTTGTTTGAGTAGATCTGAAATAGACATGGAATAAAAACTTCCATAGTCATTGCTTCAAATAAGCAAATTTTTAGTTTTGTTTTAAAATATTTCCTTCTACCCTAAAAGAACCATCCATCAAAAGAGGGGGAAAAGGAAGGAGATACAAAGGCCATATGATAAGCAGTTTGGGAATTCTCTTGCTCCTATTATGTATCTAGAAATTCTGGTCACCTCTTGTGTTTATATCAGTCACTGCAGCAGCCAGGAGAAGTCAGGCATGATGGCAGGGCCCACATGTTCAGGTGTTGTTCCAGTATTCTAAAAGAGAGGGGAAGGTTTCACTTTGAATACCAAAATGAGCTATATTAAGCCACATAGTACATCTAAAATGCAATTTAATTTTCTCCTGGATTTCTTCTCCTTGGCAGAAGTCTAGCTAATATTTTCCATCTCAAATATTTTTTTCCTGCTGTCTACCTCTAATATTTTCTTGAAGTAATTATAATCTGGCATGTGAAATATTTCTTCAGCTTAAAATACTTTCAGATGAAAAGGGGGGAAATGACTTTTAATCAATTTAAAATAAATTATATAAAGAATTTGAACTTTATTTCTTATATGCTTACTTATACATTTTGGAGGGAAAAAGTGAAAAGATCTTATTTATTTTAAAAGTATAATATTTGTCATACATGTATGTCATTAGTAGCTTTTCTCATTTAACAACACATTGTGAACATTTGATAGTCATTATATATTCTCTCATAAGAGTATGATTTTAAATTTTTTGTGGCACTGGGGGTAGAGTCCAGGACCTCAAGCATAGGCAAGCATTCCATTGCAGAGTTACACCCCCAGTCCAAAACCAGATCTTGATTTAAACTTAAATAAGCAGGGCTGAGGCTGTGGCTCAGTGGTAGAGTGCTTGCCTAGCATGTGTGAGGCACTGGGTTCGATTCTCAGCACTACATATAAGTAAATGAATAACATAAAGGTCTACACATCTAAAAAAAATTTAAAAATGAGTTCATTTAAAAAATAAACTTAAATAAGCAGATCTTATTTAGTGTTCATCATTAAGCTTGGCTGTTTGGTTTTCTTTAAAATAAGAAAAGTTAAAGGCAAATTACAATCCCAGAAAACTAAGTTTGACTCTGAACAAAAGGTTTTATTTGCTCTTGAGAGGACACCCAGACCCTGACAAGAAAAAACTTGATGCTTGTCAGTTACAGGTCAGATTACCATGCTGGGTACATTATACTTGTTAGATATATACTTTTTGAGTTGGTTCTTCTGGGAAGACTTTTTCTCCCTCATAACATTTTCCCTCAAACTGGGAGCCACCTAGAAAACTTTACCCCTTATCCATCATGGAGTTGATGTGATAGATGGTGCCATTAAGTGACCAACAGCGGGGGTCACAAAAATCAGATATAAATAAGAGGATCTTTAGTAACAGGTAGGTTTTTTTAGGAAGGGATGTGTGAGGGATCTACTGTCAAGTGATTAAACTTTGAACCACCGTGCGATATACATATTCTACTATATGTTGTAATTTTAACAGCTTATATAATGTCTTGCATTAGTAAATTGAATGCTCATCTAAGATTTTATTATTTTTCTGAGAAGTCACCCTAATGTTTGGTTACAGAGGTGATAAAATGAAAATACTAAGTAATAGAACCCCGAACAAAAGTATAAAAGCAATTTCTATCTAATTCATTGCTTTTTTTTTTCCAGAGTCATTTTTTAAGCACTTGAAGTGCATTTCCAATAGAAGCATGTTATAATATAGAAAATCCTTAGACTAGCACAGAAGTTTTTTTTACCAATTTTATATCAAACATTAAAACATTAATTCAACTGTATCTAACTATCATATGTCAAGTATGAATATCTGCATTATGATTTTCAAATTGGTAATGTTTGTTCTGGCTGAGGGAGTGGCAATAGTTCTGGATTTATTCCTATGAGAGGGGATATAGAAATTTAGCAATAATCTCACAATTCTCTAAACATTCTGGACAGGGAAGATTGGGGGGTGGGTATATTTGTTGGGAAGTACCTGTACTGTGTTAAATTGGGATATTTTCCATCCGTCCCTTTGGTTTTATTTTATTTTATTTCTTTTTTTGGTATCAGGGATTGAACCCAAGGGTACTCAATCACTGAGCCACATCACCAGCCCTTTTGATTTATTTTGAGACAGGGTCTCAATAGGTTGCATACAGCCTTGCTAAGTTGAGGAGGCTGTCTTGGAAGCTACAATCCTCCTGCCTCAGCCTCCTGAGCCACTGGGATTACAGGCATGCACTACCATGCCTGGCTGGTTTTATTTTTGAATACTATTTTCTATGAAGCTAATATTGAAGATAGAAGATCTTTCTAGAAGAGAAAGAGCTGTGTGGATTCTGAAAGAAGTATGTGTCCATGAGGCACAACAGTATTGTGAAATTAATTTTGACCCTTTTTTAGGGGAGCATTTTTCACTGATTGTTTATTTTTTAAGTAACTATTTAATAACCTCTTTAAAAACATTTTGAAAATAGGATAAAATAAACATTTTTAAAAATCACTTTTTTTGTTGTTGGGTGGGGGAATCACTTGCAAGGTCTATACAAGCTCTCCTACATACTCTCTGGATCAAGTATTTGCTGGATTTCGAACACGAAGTGAGATGCTGTTGGGCCATATAGAAGAACAAGATGAAGTCCTCCACTGCCAATTTTCTGATAACAGTGATGATGAAGAATCAGAAGGTCAAGAGAAATGTAGAGCTAGGTATGTTAAATATAGACTCATTTAATAAACATCATTATATTTATTACATGATGCAATAGTTTTTTTTTAATTAAAGTGTATGTTTTTCACTTAATAAAAGAGCAGGTAGTTTTTTGTTAAATGTACTTTCATCTAATATGTTGTGAAAATAGTGTTTGAACAAAAGTAACAAGTCTTAGAATTGAAAAATAATTTTGCTTTCAGAGCTTTGGTAGTTATTAGATTCTAATTTTCAGAGGGAATTTTTTGGCTTTCTGAATTCTGCTTCCAGAATAGCAGCAAACATGGTGGACTTCCCACTGGATCCAATTTGGGGGACATCCTTTTATTTTGAAGAACATTAATAAGGTCCTGCTTTGTTTTATATATAATTATTTTTTTAACATTACTGTTAATTCTTGGAGAAATTAATTTGAGGCTAGATTATAAACACAAATTACCCTTTAACTGGATTCTTCCTTCCTTCCTTCCTTCCTTCCTTCCTTCCTTCCTTCCTTCCTTCCTTCCTTCCTTCCTTCCTTTCAAGGTGTAGAAGTCATCCATGGATTAAAAAGCCAAGTTCTGTTTGTTCTCTTGTCGAGTTGAATGATACTCAGGATGAAGCACGAAAGTCAAGTTTGGGAAGTAAAGGTATATAGACTTTCTCAAATAATTTAAATTAGTGGTTGTGAGAGACACTGCTTTTTTTTTTTTCAGTCAATAATTTAAGAAGTATCTATGAACTCTCAAAACTGGAACTTGATAGGAAAGATTTCCTGGTTGGTAGACCTTCCTTTATATTCTCTTTTCTGCCTATATTTTTCATAAAATTTTGTTCCTTAATAAAAATTTTTTCCTATCAGTTCAGTCTGAAGATACAGTCTCTCTTTGAATAGAGATTATATTTTATAGACTTGAGTTGATAATGCTTTGTACCCTTGGTTACTTTAAAGTACACTGTAAATAATCTTTCAGGTGTCTACTCTGCATTGGCACATATGCCTACCATTAGTGATATATTTGGTCTTAAAACCCAGTTGTCTACTGGGTGCTTATGATGTTTTAGAACAAAATTGATGAGTATTTTTATGCATCACATAACAGCATCAAAAACATTTATCTTGAAACCAGGTGCATCTGTAATCCCAACTACTGGGTAGGCTAAAGCAGGAGGAGTGTAAGTTTGAGGCCAGCTTCAGCAGCTTAGCAAAACCCTGTCTGAAAATAAAAAATACAGTGGGCTGGGGATGTAGCTTAGTAGTAGAGCACCCCTGGGTTCCATCCCTTGTACTGAAAAATAAAAACATTATGTTGCAAAAACTATATAGTACAATAGGATAATTTAACATCTCTCTTTGCTGACAACTGAAAACTGGTCAATATAGAAAAAATAAGGTTATAGGGAATATAAATAACAGGATAAGTGCTATAGTGTGAAAATAGAGAACATCTGTTTAAGAGCCTACGTATATAATATTTACCAAAAATTGATTATAAATAAAACTAATCTCAAAATGTAGAAATAGTAAAGATGTTATTTGAGTTGTTATTCTTGAGCCATTTGTTATTTGTCTGCAATCAGAAAAGAAACTTATGCCTGAATATAAATAAATATACTAGTTGAGAAAGCCTAGCCTTGAAAGAAAGAAAAAAAAAGTAAGTCAAACTAAAACAGATGCTAATGACAGTGTTGTTTTATATTCTGGTGCAGGACATTGACAAACATTGCTGGACCACACTCTCAGAAGCAGGATATTCAGTGCATTCTCTGTTCACAATAAAACTAGCAGTTAAAAAAATAAAATAAAATAAAACTAGCAGTTAATAGGAAAAAAACTCACCCCTCTCCCCATCTGGAGATTTTATACCTATCTCAGAGAACTCATGTTAAGGGCAATGACCAACTATCCAAACCTATGAGATATAACTAAAGCATATTTTAAGGAAATAGAAACTCTGTCAGCCTGAAAGCTGAAGTCTCAATTCCTATGTATTTTGTTCCTCTTTCCTTTCCTTCCTTTTTGTCCTCCCTCTGCTACCTCTAAACTGTTTTGTTTTGCTTTTCTTTTAGTTTGTCTTGGTACTGGAGATCTCCAACCATTTGTATTTTTTATTTTGAGACAGCATCTCACGTAACTGCTGAGAGCTTAAGTTGCTGAGGCTGCCCTCAAACCTGAGATTCTCCTGCCTCAGCCTCCCAAGTTACTGGGATTAGAGTCATGTGCCACCACACTTGGTTGTTCTTCTTTTCTTTAAAACCCTACTTTTGAATATTTTATGATCAGGTATATTTTTGTTCTCAGTTTTGTTATTTTTATTTTAAAGATTTAAAGATTGAATATCTCCGGGAGAGTCAAGAGTTGAATTTGCAAAAATTAAAGAAATCAGAACTCATACTTAATGAAGCTAAACAAAAAATGAGAGAACTTACAATTAACATCAAGATGAAGGAAGATCTGATTAAAGAATTAATAAAAACAGGTAATAGTGTGCTATGAACAGGTTATATGAGAGAGAAAACTTTTAAAATTGCTTTTGATGTGGTAACATTTACTGTACTTTTTGAAGCTCAGCACTATGCAATATAGACTGGATTAGGTATGACAAAGTGTGTTTTAGAGCCAGTATGTGGAGGTTAGTTATTAAAAGAATTTTATTAGGGTGGATTTTATCTGTAATGTGTCTAGCCAGTATGAACTTTGTGTTGTGCTGAAACTATGACACTTGGTATTTTTCCCATTAAAAAAATACTAAACATATAAGAATACATCTGAGATGTTATTCTAACAAAATTGTAATAATTATTTGTTTTATTTTATTTTATTTTTTTTAATTTTTATTGGTTGTTCACAACATTACAAAGCTCTTGACATATCATACTTCATACATTAGATTGAAGTGGGTTATGAACCCCCAATTTTACCCCAAATGCAGATTGCAGAATCACGTCAGTTACACATCCACAATTTTACATAATGCCCTATTAGTAATTGTTGTATTCTGCTACCTTACCTATCCCCTACTATCCCCCCTCCCCTCCCCTCCCTTCTTCTCTCTCTACCCCATCTACTGTAATTCATTTCTCTCCTTGTTTATTTTCCCATTCCCCTCACAACCTCTTATATGTAATTTTGTATAGCAATGAGGGTCTCCCTTCATTTCCATGCAATTTTCCTCATCTCTCCCTTTCCCTCCCATCTCATGTCACTGATTAATGTTACTCTTTTCTTCCCACTCTTCCTCCCTGCTCTGTTCATATTTGCTCTCATTATATCAAAGAAGACATTTGGTATTTGTTTTTTAGGGATTGGCTAGCTTCACTAAGCATAATCTGCTCTAGTGCCGTCCATTTCCCTGCAAATTCTATGATTTTGTCATTTTTTATTGCTGCATAGTACTCCATTGTGTATAGATGCCACATTTTTTTTATCCATTCATCTATTGAGGGGCATCTGGGTTGGTTCCACAGTCTAGCGATTGTGAATTGTGCTGCTATGAACATCGATGTGGCAGTATCCCTGTAGCATGCTCTTTTAAGGTCTTCAGGGAATAGTCCGAGAAGGGCAATAGCAGGGTCAAATGGTGGTTCCATTCCCAGCTTTCCCAGGAATCTCCAAACTGCTTTCCAAATTGGCCGCACCAATTTGCAGTCCCACCAGCAATGTACAAGTGTACCCTTTTCTCCACATCCTCGCCAGCACTTGTTGTTGTTTGACTTCATAGTGGCTGCCAATCTTACTGGAGTGAGATGGTATCTTAGGGTGGTTTTGATTTGCATTTCTCTGACTGCTAGAGATGGTGAGCATTTTTTCATGTACTTGTTGATTGATTGTATATCCTCCTCTGAGAATTGTCTGTTCAGGTCCTTGGCCCATTTGTTGATTGGGTTATTTGTTATCTTATTGTCTAATTTTTTGAGTTCTTTGTATACTCTGGATATTAGGGCTCTATCTGAAGTGTGAGGAGTAAAAATTTGTTCCCAGGATGTGGGCTCCCTATTTACCTCTCTTATTGTTTCTCTTGCTGAGAAAAAACTTTTAAGTTTAATTAAGTCCCATTTGTTGATTCTTGTTGTTAACTCTTGTGCTATGGGTGTCCTATTAAGGAATTTGGAGCCGGACCCCACAATCTGTAGATCGGAGCCAACTTTTTCTTCTATCAGACGCAGAGTCTCTGGTTTGATATCAAGCTCCTTGATCCATTTTGAGTTAACTTTTGTGCATGGCAAGAGAAAGGGATTCAGTTTCATTTTGTTGCATATGGATTTCCAGTTTTCCCAACACCATTTGTTGAAGACGCTATCCTTCCTCCATTGCATGCTTTTAGCCCCTTTATCAAATATAAGATAGTTGTAACTTTGTGGATTAGTCTCTATGTCCTCTATTCTAAACCATTGGTCCACCCGCCTGTTTTGGTACCAGTACCATGCTGTTTTTGTCACTATTGCTCTGTAATATAGTTTGAAATCTGGTATCGCTATACCACCTGATTCACACTTCCTGTTTAGAATTGCTTTTGCTATTCTGGGTCTTTTATTTTTCCATATGAATTTCATGATTGCTTTATCAATTTCTACAAGATATGCCGTTGGGATTTTGATTGGCATTGCATTAAACCTATAGAGAACTTTTGGTAATATCGCCATTTTGATGATGTTAGTTCTGCCTATCCATGAACACGGTATATTTTTCCATCTTCTAAGATCTTCTTCTACTTCTCTCTTTAGGGTTCTGTAGTTTTCATTGTATAGGTCTTTCACCTCTTTTGTTAGGTTGATTCCCAAGTATTTTTTTTTTTTGAGGATATTGTGAATGGAGTGTTTTTCCTCATTTCCGTTTCAGAAGTTTTGTCACTGATATACAGAAATGCCTTTGATTTATGCGTGTTGATTTTATATCCTGCCACTTTGCTGAATTCATTTATTAGTTCTAGTAGTTTCTTTGTAGACCCTTTTGGGTCTTCTAGGTATAGAATCATGTCATCTGCAAAGAGTGATAATTTAAGTTCTTCTTTTCCAATTTTTATGCCTTTAATTTCTTTCGTCTGTCTAATTGCTCTGGCCAGTGTTTCGAGAACTATATTGAATAGAAGTGGAGATAGAGGGCATCCCTGTCTTGTTCCGGATTTTAGAGGGAATGCCTTCAACTTTTGTCCATTCAGAATGAGGCTAGCCTGAGGCTTAGCATAGATAGCTTTTACAATGTCAAGGTAAGTTCCTGTTATCCCTAATTTTTCTAATGTTTTGAATATAAAGGGATGCTGTACTTTGTCAAATGCTTTCTCTGCATCAATCGAAATGATCATATGGTTCTTATCTTTAAGCCTATTGATGTGGTGAATCACATTTATTGATTTCCGTATGTTGAACCATCCTTGCATCCCAGGGATGAATCCTACTTGATCATGGTGCACTATTTTTTTGATGTGTTTTTGTATTCGATTCGCCAGAATTTTATTGAGGATTTTTGCATCTAGGTTCATTAGAGATATTGGTCTGTAGTTTTCTTTCTTTGAGGTGTCTTTGTCTGGTTTCAGAATCAGGGTGATGTTGGCCTCATAGAATGAATTTGGAAGAGCTCCCTCTTTTTCTATTTCCTGAAATAACTTGAAAAGTATTGGTATTAATTCTTCTTTAAAGGTTTTGTAAAACTCCACTGTATACCCATCCGGTCCTGGGCTTTTCTTGGTTGGTAGTCTTTTGATGGCTTCTTCAATTTCATCCATTGATATTGGTCTGTTCAAATTGTGTGTATCCTCCTGACTCAGTCTGGGTAAATCATATGACTTAAGAAATTTATCGATGTCTTCACTATCTTCTATTTTGTTGGAATATAGGTTTTCAAAATAATTTCTAATTGTCTTCTGTATTTCTGTAGCATCTGTTGTGATATTGCCTTTTTCATTCCGTATGTTAGTAATTTGAGTTCTCTCTCTTCTTCTCTTCGTTAGCATGGCTAAAGGTCTGTCGATCTTATTTATTTTTTCGAAGAACCAACTTTTAGTTTTGTTAATTTTTTCAATAGTTTCTTTTGTTTCAATTTCATTGATTTCCGCTCTGATTTTAATTATTTCTAGCCTTCTGCTACATTTGCTGTTGTTTTGCTCTTCCTTTTCTAGGGCTTTGAGATGAAGTGTGAGCTCATTTATTTGTTGGTTTTTTCTTTTTTTGAGGAATGACCACCAGGCGATGAATTTTCCTCTTAAAACTGCTTTCATTGTGTCCCATAGATTCCAATATGTTGTGTCTGTATTTTCATTTATCTCTAAGAATTTTTTGATTTCCTCCTTTATGTCTTCTGTAACCCATTGATCATTCAGTAACATATTGTTCATTTTCCATGTGATGTAGGATTTTTTCCTTCCTTCTTTTATCATTGATTTCCAGTTTCATTCTATTATGATCAGATAAAATGCATGGTATTATCTCCACCCCTTTATATTTACTGAGGGTTGCCCTATTGCATAATATATGGTCTATTTTTGAGAAGCATCCATGTGCTGCTGAGAAAAAAGTATATCCATTTGATGATGGTTGATATATTCTATATATGTCAGTTAAGTCTAGGTTATTGATTGTGATATTGAGTTCTATAGTTTCTTTATTCAATTTTTGTTTGGAGGATCTGTCCAATGGTGAGAGAGGTGTGTTGAAGTCACCCATAATTATTGTGTTGTGGTCTATTTGATTCTTGAACTTGAGGAGAATTTGTTTTATGAATGTCGCAGCACCATTTTTTGGTGCATAAATATTGATAATTGTTATGTCTTGTTGGTGAATAGTTCCTTTTAACAGTATATAATGACCTTCTTTATCCCTTTTGATTAACTTAGTCTTGAAGTCGATTTTATTTGATATGAGGATGGCCACCCCTGCTCGCTTACGAGAACTGTGTGCGTGGTATATTTTTTCCCATCCTTTCACCTTCAGCCTGTGTATGTCTTTTCCAATCAGATGTGTCTCCTGGAGGCAGCATATTGTTGGGTTTGTTTTTTTAATCCATGATGCCAGCCTATGTCGCTTTATTGGAGAGTTTAAGCCATTAACATTCAGAGTTACTATTGATATATGGTTTGAACTTCCATCCATGTTTGATTGTTTATCCTTTTTTTAAAAAAAATTTAGTTTGTTTCTCCGTGATTATCTTTCCCGTCGCCCTCTGTCTTTACCGAGGCACTTCCCACTGATGGTTTTGGTTATTGTTTTTCATTTCTTCCTCGTGTAGTGTTTTGCTCAAAATGCTTTGCAATGCTGGTTATCTGGCTGCAAATTCTTTTAACTTTTGTTTATCATGAAAGATCTTTATTTCGTTGTCATACCTGAAGCTTAATTTTGCTGGATACAGAATTCTTGGTTGGCATCCATTGTCTGATTTCAGAGTTTGAAATACATTGTTCCATGACCTTCTTGCTTTCAGTGTCTGTGATGAAAAATCCGTTGTTAACCGTATTGGTTTACCCCTAAATGTAATCTGTCTCCTTTCTCTTGTAGCTTTTAATATTTTCTCTTTGTTCTGTATATTGGATATCTTCATAACAATGTGTCTTGGCGTTGGTCTACTGTGATTTTGTGTGCTCGGTGTCCTGTATGCATCTTCAATTTGTATATCTGTTTCCTTTTTTATTTCTGGAAAGTTTTCTGTAATTATTTCATTCAGCAGGTTTCTCATTCCCTTGGTTTGAATCTCTGTACCTTCTTCTATCCCGATGACTCGTAAGTTTGGTTTCTTCATGTTATCCCATAACTCTTGGATGTTTTTCTCGTGATTTTTTACCAGCCTTTCTGAGTTGGCTAGACTCTTTTCAAGATGGTATATTTTGTCTTCATTATCTGACGTTCTGGCTTCTACTTGCTCCACTCTGTTAGTGATACTCTCAATTGAGTTTTTAATTTGGTTTATCGTTTCCTTCATTTCTAGAATTATTGTTTGATTATTTTTTATAATCTCTATCTCCTGATAAAGATGTTTAACTTCTTCTTTTAGCTGTTTATGTAATTCATTCTCAATGTGTTCTTTCGCTGCTTGAATTTGCTGTCTTGTATCCTCTTTAAGGTTCCATTCCATCTGTCTAAGGTGTTCCTTGAGGTCTTTATATGACCATTTTTCTGATGACTCTAGGTCCTCCTGAATATTTAGGCTGTCCTGCATTGTTTGTACTCCTTGTTTCTTGAAGCTGCTCATGTTGCTTCTTGTTCTGTTTGACTGCTGAGTTACTGTTTACTCCTATAAATTTATTTGATGCTTGGGAGGAAAGGTATTAGAAGGGAAGGGAAGAAGTCACTAAAGAGAATGAGAGTAGGCAGATAGAATTCAAGGAAGGGGGGATAAGAAAAATGAAAAGACAAAAGAAAGAAATAGGAACAATTCCCGGCAGGACCCCCTTCACGGAATTTTGCTTGAAGTTCCTCAGTAGGTAGACTGCCGCTGTTCCAAAGGGTCTTTTTGATCCCGTTACTGTGGAGACATTAGAATCGCTGCTTCCTCGTCGGCGGCCATGTTGGATCCCCTATTTGTTTTAAATTATTAATCATGGGCTGGGATTGTGGCTCAGTGGTAGGGCGCTTGCCTAGCATGGGCGGGACCCGGGTTCGATCCTCAGCACCACATAAAAATAAAGACATTGTGTTGTGTCCATCTACACCTAAAAAGTAAATAAAAATTTCTTTTAACAAAATTATTAATCATCATTGACTTAGTTTTTGTTTTGTATTGGAAATTGAACCCAGGGGTGGTCATCCTCAGGCCTTTTTTTTTTAAATTTTGAGACATGTCTCGATAAGTTGCTTAGGCTGACTGAACTTTGATCCTCCTCCTTCAGCCTTCCGGGTTGCTGGGATTACAGGTTTGTACCAGCTACACATGGCTGGACTTAGTTCATTTTTAATGTTAATTTTTGACATTATAGTTTAGATGGTGGTAATTTTTATTTCTCTAAAAACATGAGGATTTGCTCTTGGGAGCTGTTCTCCTAGGTGAGCCAAGTTTTTAGCTCTTTGTCTCACATTCTGTTTGATTGAGTTAAGTATGGTATCCTCTCCTTGTCCTCCCCCAAATTAGGTTTGCCTTACAAAGGTCAATTTAGACTTTTGATTTTTCTTCCCCAAATACTCAAAGCATCAGCCTTGACCACTTTGAAATTCAGTAGAAAATTAAAAGAATAAAAGACAGTAACGTTTCTTTTCCGTAACTCCAACTATCTGTTCTCATTGGAGAACTGAAGGAAACATTATCTTCATTTTTTTTCAAGCCCAAGAGTGTAATCACAAACTACATACATTAAGATGAGCCTCAAATCTGCTCTCAGCAAGAAGAAAGCTGCTTTCCCACTTGTCTTTCCTTCAAATTTGATTTCTAGATATTGATTCTCCTTTCTTAACCTCTTCTGCTCTGCCAAAGCTTTTCCTTTCCTCATTCCTAGTGACACATGTGTTAGGCATCATCCTTACTCTACCTACCAGATGTTTTGAGTTTGATAATGCTCATTTCTCACAGGCAGGATCAAATGCCATTTGACTCCTCATAGGAATATCTAGGAGTTGATCGAGGGGTTGAATTGCTTTCTCCATCCATAGAGTTTCAGGACAGTGCCTGTGAGAATATTTATCCCTAGAATAAATTATTTTTTTTTCAGGGTTGTTATCTCACCATGTATCTCACTGAACAAGCATGCTTTTCTGCCTGGGATATCTATTTTTGTTGCTTAAAACAGGACACCTAAGTGTACACAGAGTCTTCTTTTTCTTACTCATTAGGACCAAGAACACTTTGGAAAAGCTAGGTGTGGTGGTGCAAGCCTGTAATCTCAGTGACTTGGGAAACTGAGGCAGGAGGATCACAGTTTGAGGCCAGCCTCAGCAACTTAGCAAGACCCTGTCTCAAAAAATACAAAAAGGGATGGGTATGTAGCTCAGTGTTAAAGTGTCCTGAGTTCAAACTCTTAATACCAAACAACAGTTTGAAGCTTTCCTAAAGATCCTCAGAGATAATGACTAGCAAAAGGGTCACGGTGTGCTTACTTTTCAAGTAGCAACTACTACAGCCAGCAATAACAACAGGACATGTATATTGTATTTCATCAGTTCTCATATACTTTTTTCCATATCTTAATATCTGAAATCAGGATGTGTCTTACAGTCAGTGGCAGTTTAGCATTTTATCATTGTATAATTGGCACTGTATTTTTTTTTCTTGATAAAACATTGGTCTGTTGAATGATTGATGAACAATCCAAGATGATTTGTTTAAATGCGCTCTAGTTTTATGTATCCATTTCAGAGTTCCATGGCTTAAACTCAGGTCCTTATACATGCTATGCATACACTTTGCCACTGAGCTATACTCTCAGTCCCCAGTTATATGTATTTTAGTCAGATATTCATAGTTTTAGAGTAAGATAGTTCACTGTGTGTTTAGTTCAGTAATTCCTTTTCATCAAAAATTATAAGATTTTTCATGTAGCAATGTAACAAATTGTATAACAGTGTCATAAACTGTCCCTGGTGATTATTTGTCCCCTGAACTCTAGATTCCTATTTCCTTTTCCATGAGTTTGCCAATTTAGTTCAGAGACAGTTTTCATTTCAGAACAAATCAAAACCAAATGTTTAGAGTCAATACTTGGGCTTAAAATAAAAAGAAATATAGAATTTTCTATATCATGTTTTTATCTTATGTTCTAAATATTCACAAAGTATTTTAAAAGAATTCATCTGTAACAAGTCAGTGTAATCAAAAAGGAGAGAATCTGTCTGCTCTAGATTAAAAGACTCTTTAAGAGACTTAAGAATCAGCTGTATTATAGACCTTGTTTAGATTCTGATTAAAATACACCAGTTATAAAAGACACGTTGAGATAATTGGGGAAGCCTAAATATGAATTAGTAGGTATCAGTATTGTTAGTCATTATTAGTATTGATATGACTTTATGGTTATATCCACATTTCATATAGATGCTTATTGAAATATAAACAAAAGATGATATAACATCTGGGATTGTTTTATATATTAAGCAAATATAACAAAAAAAGACTTAATTGAAGCAACTATGACAGAATGTTGGTAACTCTTGAATCTAAACAATGGGGATTCATTTTATTATTTCTTTTGATACGTTTAAAAATTTTAATGTTTTTGCTGGGCACCATGGTGCACACCTGTAATCCCAGCAGCTTGGGAGGCTGAGGCAGGAGGATCATGAGTTCAAAGCCTGTCTTAGCAAAAGCAAGGCACTAAGCAACTTAGTGAGACCCTGTCTCTAAATAAAATAGGGTTGGGGATATGACTCTGTAGTGAAGGGCCCTCAAGTTCAATCCTTGGTATCCCCCCAAAAAATAAATTTTAATAATGTTTTTAAAAATTCAAGAACACAGATTGTGAGTATCAGGAAGCCAAAGTGTACTGAGCAAGAGGACAAAGTCACTCCAAATATCCTTTTAACTGGATGTTGATGCAAGAAAAACTCAACTGCAAATTCAGAGGATTAGAAATGCCACACTAAAACATAGAACTAGTGAAAAGATTGAATGGCACCAGATGGGAACAATCATTAAGGAACTAATTATTTAAGAGTCTTAGTGGCAAGCTGTGTTTAATAGGAGTGGGTGGGGACAGCTGGATTTTTAATGTGATGCTTAAATGGTAACTCTGCCCAGCTGGAGTTTTAGAATAGAGATTTTTATGTTTTTATGTTTTTTTATGTAATTCATAATTGTTATAACTGTCATTATGGTGAAGGTAACGACGCCAAGTCTGTAAGCAAACAGTATTCTCTGAAAGTAACAAAACTAGAACATGAAGCAGAACAGGCAAAAGTGGAATTAAATGAAACACAAAAGCAGCTACAGGAACTGGAAAACAAAGATCTTTCTGATGTTGCTTTGAAGGTGAAGTTACAGAAAGAGTTCCGTAAAAAGATGGATGCAGCAAAGCTAAGAGTCCAGGTAACTAAGAAACTTTTTAAACTCTTCTTTGCTTAAATAAGAGATTTTTCCTTATTTAAGGATCCTGCTTTGAGGATTCTTGTACCGTGTTAGGAGAGAAGAAAGACATCCAGTTTTTACCAGTAAGAGAAATTGGGTGGCAATTTTCTTTCCCATTGTGCTGTTGATTTACATAATTGACAATCTGAGTAGTTTTTTATTTATTCGAGAAGTGTTTTATTTTAATCTTGGTATCAAAAACCACATGGAGAGAAATAAAGAATAACCAAAGAAATAGTATCCTTTTCTGAAGGACAAAAGATTAAATAATAGTTTAAAATGCATCAGGTGCTTTGTGGACACTCAACAAATGGGAGTTGTTTAAATTATAACTGCATGGTTTAAGAAAGGTTAATAACATTGGATCCTACAATTCAACCTTAATTTTCTAATGCCTGAAATTTATCTGTATTTTCAGAAATGGCTACAGTTAAACTTTTCATTCTAGGACTGATGATGTAACCCAGTGGACTTGACAAATATGTGTAAGACCCTGGATTTTGTCCCTAGCTTAAAAAAAGAAGAAAGAGAGAAATATCTTATTACAGAGATAACATGGATAAGATGATCTATCACTGAGCTACATCCCCCGCCTCCTTTTTATTTTTCATTTTGAGACAGGGTCACTAAGTTACTTAGGGCTTCAGCCACCTGAGTTGCTGGGATTATAGGCATGTGCCATCACATCCAGCCTTTTTCATTTCTTGATCCTTTAAATTAGGGCCATGATATTAAACAAAGTACTCATTTTAACAAGATATTAGGAGAATAAAACAATTACAATTTTTTCTTGTTTTATTATGAAATTTTATTTATAACTTCATAGATTGATATCCTAGCTTTAGTTCTGATTGCAGTTCTTAGTCACTAATAACCAGAATTATTATTTTTCTAAAGCAGTTATGTTTACATCTATAGTTTAAGTATTGTTAATGGATTTAACAAAGATGATTTTTATATTTTCTAATCTCACATAACTAAAATGGTTGAGTTTAAAGATTATAATTAGGGCTCGTGAACTATCATATCTGTTTTTCCTTTTTCTTTGTGTGTATCTTTTTCTGCCAAGGCTGCTGATAAGGAAAGGAAAAGGGAGTTGCAGAACTTAACTTCAGAAGAAATATTTGATACAGTGGAGGACCGAAATAAATATGTAGTTTTAGAAATTTTGTTTCTTTGACATATTTATGCAATGCTGATGAGGAGGAGGATGACTCCTACTGTTTGTTGAGTGTCTATATGTATTTTTTAATAATTATTTAATCCCATTAGGTGGGTATTTTTACCCTCTTTATAAATGAGGAAATTATATTTTAGAAAGATTAAATAATTTACTCAGTCACATAGTAATGATGACTATCAATTTTCAGCAATCTAATCTAATGTGCCATTTTAATCTAATCAATCAGACTAATGTGCCATTTTAAAATATTGAAACACCAATGTTTTTATTGGTATAATGCTGTTGTTTCCATTTTTAAAACTTAAAAAAATTAAATTTTTAATATCTAAATTTTGTATTTTTATGTATTTAGATATATGTAGAGTTATATGTAGCATTAATAGTTTAATGCTAATAAAGGTGCCCTTTTGAATACCTATACAAAAAATAATAGCAACTGTATCTGACTTTTAAATAAGTTTATCAGAATGTATGGTGATATTTTTAATACTTATGAAAAAGATAACCAAAATGTTGGTATTATAATGGACTAGTATTATAGTTACTGTTGATGATAGTGGCAAAGCCAATGTCCAAGTATGGGAAATTGCAAAGGCCTGTGACCTGCAAAGCAATGGTATCTGCAGATTGTTAGTTTTTTGTCTATAATGAGATACGGTCGTGGTGCACCTCTTCCTTCCTCAAGAATGTCTTGTATGAAAATAACACCATTTAGCACTGTGAGTAGCAGTACAGACAATAATCTGTGAACTAGTACTTGTCCACAAACCACATTTTGAGTAGCACTGCTCTAAGCTGCAGTAGCTCTGTGACTACTTAGTTTAATTAAAACAAAATATGCTTATGGTAACAGCTGTTGCTAAAATAAAGAAAATAATTAATTGTGGTCTGCATAATTTACAAATGACCTTTCCATAACTTTTTATGCCATTTAGGAAGTACTTAGTGCAATGCTAAAATACATAATATAAGTGTAATTGTGTTAGTCTGCTTTTCATTGCTCTAAACAAAATACCTCCCAATAACAACTTAGAGGAGGAAAAATGTATTTTGGCTCATGGCTTCAAAGGTTCATTTCTTCGACTCCATACCCCGGACCCAAAGGTGAGGTAGAACATCATGGCAGAAGGGAGTGGCTTTGCTCTATTCCTGGTGGCCAGGAATGGAGTGGGGGGAACGACACATGACCAGGGAAAATTAACACTTTCAGAGAACACCCCCCAAGGACCCACCTCTTCCAATTAGGATGGACTGATTTGGTTACAGCTGTCATTATCTAATCATTTGACCTCTGAACATTCCTGCTTTGATGCAGGAGCTTAGGGGAAACACCTTATATCCAAACCAAAAGAGTTCATTTGTTTGATCAGGGTTAAATTGTAGTCCTGATTTTAATCCAGGTGTTTTATATTAGTAGTGTAAACACTTTGAAAATGTTAGCAAAAATTTGGGGCTGGGGTTGTGGCTTAGTGTTAGAGTGCTCGCCTAGCATGCACGAGGCACTGGGTTCAATCCTCAGCACCACATAAATGTAAAATAAAGATATTGTATCCACCTAAAACATTAAAAAAATATTTAAAAAAATGTTAGCAAAAATTTAATGCTATCTATAGATCAGTTCTAATCATCTGAATTCAGGGATTAGTAATTTAGGCTAACACTGAATATAAAAATAACAGCACAGTAGAATACTATGCAGTCACACAGAAAGAACAAAGACTTGAAAGATAAGTAGCAAAAAAGGGAGGTGAAGAATCGTCTATGGTAGTATACATATGTGTCAATTATATAAAGAGTAAAGAAGTTTTGTTGAGGAATGTGAGAGATGTACTTTTTCATTTTGAAATATTCTGTATTATCTCAGATCTTACAGAAGAAGCAACAGGATAGTAAGAAGTTAGCATCACTGTCAATCCAAAATGAGAAACGTGCTAATGAACTAGAACAGAATATAGATCACATGAAATATCAAAAGGTAAAGCTGCAAAAAAGACTTCGAGAAGAAAATGAAAAAAAGAAGCAACTGGATGCAGAAATTAAGCGGGATCAACAAAAAATCAAAGTAATATTGTCATACATTCCTGCTAAGTGTAATATGAAATGTTAAACGGCTCAGAGCTAACGAAGCCAAGGTCTTGATTCATTTGGCTTGTGAAGTGTCTATCCTTGACCTGTCCTTCACTGCTGTCCTTAATTCACTTTAAAGCTTTGTTCATCTACATAGTAAAACCTATTTATTGAATTCTGAGTACTGTCTTGAAGCCTTTGACTTCACAAAAAAAGGTACAGTGATAAAATTTCTCTTAGTGGGATCTTTAGTTGAGGCTGCCAAAACCATAAATTTATAAAGCTTTGTAATTAATATCATTTGAATAAGATTTCCCATTTTCAATGCTTTGAAGTGCCTTTGCCTTGTTCATGTGGCTACATGGAAAAAATACCAAGTTAAATGGTAGCATTTCATTCATAGTGAGCAGAAGAATGATCAGACTGTAAGCCCAGCAGTTCCATAGAATGGATAACGGGGGAGGAACTGATGGTGTCAGACTGGGCTCTGGACTCAGATTAACATTAGGTTCAAATCCCAGCTCTCTCAGTCCCTGGCTGAGGACTTTATTGAGAAAATCATTCACCCTCTCTGAGTCTTTTATTCTTACAAAAATGACCTTAATCATGCTTGGCTTACAGGGCCTTTTTGAAAAAGAACAACAAACACTTATCTAGCACTATATACTGTGCTGTATTGTGTTGAAATGGTGACCAGCAAACAAGGCTTAAACTATAACTGGAAACTTTACAGATTTTTTTTAAAAATTAAAACTTTATATATTTTTAGAGAAGTTTTAGATTTTCAGAATATTTGAGAGGAAGATTTCCCCTGACTGCACACATATATAATCTTCCCCATTAGCAACACTTCCCAGATTTGTTAGATTTTAACATTGGATATAGCCTTTTTTCATATAATAAAGTCACAAAATCTATGGGAGGGAACTTAAAGAACATTTACTTGTTCTTTTCTAAAAAGCAATTTTATTGAGATATAATTCACATACCATATATTATTAGTTCTTATAAGGTATGGTAAAATATATATGAGTTTATAATTTTAAATGTACAATCTATTGGCATTAATTATATTCACAATGTTATGCATCCATCACCTTTTCTTTTTCCAAAACTTAGAGGTGATCTTGTTTTCCTCCAGCTCCTGAAAACTACTTTTTGTCCGCATGAACTTGCTTTTTCTAGATATTTCATACAAGTGGAATCATATACTATTTCTACTTCTGTGTCTGGTTTATTTCACTTAGCATGTTTTTATGCCATGTTGTAGCATGTATCAGAACTTCATTTCCTTTTATAGTCAAATAATCTTACTTTGCAAAGCTAGGTACAGTGGTGTATATCTGTAGTCCCAGTTACTCAGGAGGCTGAGGCAGGAAGATCTCTTGAGCCCAAGAGTTTGGGGTCAGCCTGGGCAACATAAAAAAATTTTAAAAGTTCATTTTGTGGATATACCACATTTTGTTTATCCATTAATTCATCAATGGACACATGAATTATTTCTACCTTTTGGCTATTATGAATAATGCTACTATGAACATTGTCATACAAATAACTGTTTGAGCCTCTGATTTTGGTTTCTGGATAGATACCTAGGAGTAGAATTTCTGGATCATATGGTAATCCTATGTTTAGCTATTTGGCAAACTGCCAGTGGTTTTCCATAGCAGCAGTAGCATTTTACATTCCTTGTAGCAATGTTTGAAATTTCTAATTTCTCCCTGTCTTCACCAATATTTGTTATTTTCTTACATTTTTTTTAGTCATCCAACTAGGTATGAAGTAGTTATCATACTGTTTTGGGGGGTTTTTTTTTTGGTACTGGGGCACTCGACCACTGAGCCACATTCCCAGCCCTATTTTGTATTTTATTTAGAGACAGGGTCTCACTTAGTTGCTTAGCACCTCACTTTTGCTGAGTCTGGCTTTGAACTCGCAATCCTCCTGCCTCAGCCTACCGAGCTGCTGGGATTACAGGCATGTGCCACTGCACCCAGCTTTATCTTACTGTGAGTTTGATTTACACTTTCCTAATGACTAGTAATGTTGAGCATCTTTTCATTGGTTATTGGCCATCTTCTTTAGAGAAATGTCTATTCATATCCTTTGTCTAACTTTTCAATTGAGTGTGTTTGCCTTTGTTGTTGAGTTGTAGGAATTCTTCTTATATTTTGGACATTAAATTCTATCAGATACATCATTTCCAAATATTTTTTCCCATTTTATAGGTGTAGTTAAACTTTTTTTTTTAAATACTTGAATGTAGCACTTCACTGAACTATATCCCCATCCCTTTTTTTCCCCTTTCTTTACTTTGAGACAGGGTCTCACTAAATTGCCCAAGCTGACCTTGAATTTATGATTCTCCTGCCTCAGTCTCCCAAATGTTGGGATTCCAGGTGTGTGCCACAGTGCCCACCTATTTTTTCTTTCATTGCTTGTGCTTTTGGTGTCATATCTAAGAATTCCTTGCCAAATCCAAGACCATGGATAATTACTCCTACATTTTCTTCTAAGAGTTTTATGACTTTAGGTTGTTCATCTACTTTGGGTCAGTTTTTGTATACGGTATGAAGTAGGGTTCATTCTTTTAATTGTGGAACTCCAGTTGTACCAGTACCATCTGGTGAAGACACTATATTTTCCCTGACAAATGGTCTTGACACACTTATCAAAAATAAGTTTGGGAAATGGGAAGATGTTGGTAGAGGACAAAGTTGGGAGTTATCTAGGTTAAGTCCAGATATCTAATAGATAGCTTTATATGCCTTATTTAAAAATACTATATTTTAACACTGAAAAATTGCTACAAAGGTACATTTCAGGTGCTTTCATAACAAAAAACAAAATTGTAATTATGTGGGGAGATGGATATGTTAATTAGATGACTCTAAATCATTTTGCTATGTATATGTATACATGATGTTGTATACCCTCTGGACAGTTGTCAGTTAAACTCTGACAACTCCCAATTTTTATTTTTAAAAAAATCAATTGGCCATAGATGTGTGGTTTCTAAACTCTGAGTTGTATTCCATTGTCTATATTTCTATGCTCATGCCAGTACCAAACTATTTTGCTTATTACTAAAACTTTATAGTAAGTTTTGAAATTGAGAAATAAACCCTCCATTTTAGCTCTTACTTTTTAAAATACTTTCAGTTCTCTGTAATTTCATATGAATTTGAAGGTCAATTTTTTTTTTATCTTGACAATACCAAGTCTTTTCCAGTGCATGAGCATGGAAGTCTTTCAATTTATGTAGGTCTTCAAAAATTTTTTAGCAATGCCTTATAATTCTCAGTATACCAATCTTTTATCTCCTTAGCTAAATTTCCCCAGATGTTGAGTTCTTTTAGATAATTAAAAGTGAAATTGTTTTTATAATTTCCTTGAATTATTCATTGAGTATTTATATTCAAACAATACAAATCCTTTTCCCTCCTATGTTTTTGTCTTTAACATCTTCGATTTTTCTCCTAAAATCATCCTTCATCCTGTTTTTCCCTCTAAGTATTCTCTCTCTCAACTACCATTCATAACCAGACTTCTTAGATAAGTTGTGTACATTTGTTTCTATTTCTTCTATTCCCATTTTCTTATGTTCTTCAGTCTGGCTTCTGGCCCTACCACCCACTTCAAAACTCTTGAGAAGTTCACTAGTTCTCTCAATGTCACTACAGTTCTTATTTTTAAAAAATATATTAAAAATTTTCTGGGCATGGTGGCACAAGCCTGTAATCTCAGCAGCTCAGGAGGCTGAGGCAGGAAGATCACAAGTTCAAAGCCAGCTTCAGCAAATTAGGGAGGCCCTAAGCAACCCTATCTCAAAATAAAAAAATGAAAGGGCTAGGGATGTAGTTCAGTGAGAAAGTGCCTCTGGATTCAGTACCCAGTACTAAAAGAAAAAAAGAATCAAAAATTTAAAATTTATATATGATAATTGTACATATTTTGAGTGTATAGTGTGGTATTTCAGTATAAATTCCTTATCTTAACACTCAGCTATATCTAGTGCAGTTTTCACCACTCCATCTTGAAATATTTTCTCCTCCTTGTGACATTTTATTCTCCTTATTTTTTCGTCTTTCTTATTGCTTGTCCTTTGTCTTTGCTACTTCATCCTATTCTATCAATTCTGTACATATGGGAGTTCCTCAAAGTTCTTTCCTATGCCCTCTTATCTTTTATATTCTGACCTTGTCTTTTTCTATGGCTGCAATTAAACTCTTGACAACTCTCAATTGAATTCTTAATCCCAGATCTGCCCTTTGAGCTCCAGGTTCATATATCCAATCATTAACGTATTCACTAAGTTGTTTTATAGGGGAATAAATAATTTTCCTTATAACCCCACTATTCCTCTTCCTTGCCCCCTTGATGGGCGACACACTGTAGTTCTTCAGTGTGTTTGTGTTATATATAATCCATTCAGTTGGGTAAGAGTAATTTTAGGAGTCATCATCAACTTTTCCCTTTTCCTTATGACTCACATTCATTGAACTCAAATCCTTGAGTCTGTGCTATCGAATATATCTTCTTTTCATTTTTGTGGTGCATCTTCAAGTATCCTAAATCTGTCCAGTTTCTATTTCTACTGCCAACAGCCTAGGTTCTTTGTTAAAACCCTCCCTCCAATTTGAGGACTAGGCCTTCCTGTCAATCTTGTGGACTTTGGGTTTCAACTCTTCATGTCTCATAGGTTATGCCTTAAACAAGACTTAGCAGTCTCTGAATCCATGTTTGAGGAAAAGAAAAAAAAAACTTTTGTTCAAAGGACATACAGTCTGCTGAAATGCAGCTCTGCATGTAACTTATTTTTAAATTTTTTTTTTGTAATTGTAGATGGACAGAATGCCTTATTTATTTTTATGCAGTGCTAAGGATTGAACCTACTGCCTCACACATGCTAGGCAAGCACTCTGCCACTGAGTTACAGCCTCAGCCCTGTAACTTGCTTTTTACATTCTTCTGTAGGAGCAATTTTATTCTTTCTAGTCACATCTCTAATTATAAATAATCTATTTATGGGGAATACAGGTATTCCAAAACAAGGAACAGACTGCTCCAAATATTCATTGACATTTTCACTGCTTGCTAAAACAGAAAACCTGCTCAGAGTCCTAAAAGATATCTTGCCCTCTGTTTGGTGATAACTTTCCAAGCCTTGTTGTTTGTCCATTTTCTATTTGTGTGACAATTTATAGAGAATACTACTACTTACACATAGGCTCCTATCCATAGAAATGGGAATCCCTGGAATAATGGGTGTTAGTGTGATCTTGGGCATTTTACCTCTGAGCACCCATTTTTTCATCTTCAGTAGAGTTTGTAATAGTCCCTGTCTCATAACATCATTGTGAAGATGAAATGGGAAAATTAGTTAAGTATAATTAAAAAGTCTATCCAGTGCCTATTGCACAGTTATTTTGATTCTGTAACAGGGATTATAATATAAGAAATACACAATAATGTCTGGAGCAACATGTGAGAGAATTAGACCTACTGCAGTATACTTTTAAAGGTTATGTGGATGGCTAGGAATAGTAGAGATTTAACTCCAAGTATAAGGTGCTGTTATTTAAGGTGGCTTTTGCTGGGACTATGAGAGGAGTTAAGTGAACCTAGGTCTAGGGGGAAGGAACTGATGGTAAAGGGGGTTGAAAATTCACTCAATACAACTCAGATGGGCATAGAAAGTTTTTTTGTTTTAGTCTTTAGCAGACCTATCTTCTTTGTGAGCACCCTTTCCCCCCACCATTCTTTGCCTGATAATTGCTGAAAATGTAGTGAGAACTAACCAGATGTCCTGTTTGTTCAGACCTTTACCTGAAAATGTAAACATTTCCTTTAAATAATTCTTAGGTTTCTTGAATAAGAATGTCCAGTCCCTTAACTTCTTCCTCCCTGTGCTTGTCTCATCAAGATAGCATCCAGTGTTTGTGGAAGTTGAGTGTGGATTTCTTTGATTGCATCCCATAGAGTTGAGGCATGTGACTGGCTAGAATCTGCTCTCTTTTGTTCCCTTAACCCTACATAACCTGCTGACCCCTGATGATTAGGCCCAGGGCTGGAATAATTCATAGGCTGGTCTGTCTGCCATTTTAGAGTATGGAAGTGTTTAGGCTTTATATCATCTCCCCTAGAATATAAACTCTTGTTGAGGCTATAGGGTCTTCTGTCTAGTTTGCTACTCCAGGGGCCTGGGTTTATTCTTAGTTTGGGGACCTATTCCCCATAATGACTAGCAGGCACTGGCCTCTCAACTCACTATTTATGCCACATGACACCAAGGAGACTAATTTTTCCTAACCACATATTTATGCTGTCTCAGTGAGGCTGGGAAATCCCACATGGGTGTAGAGCCTCTGCACTGTCATATTTCTCTCTCCCACATGAGTTTAGGGTCCTTTTATGATAATCTTTACTTATCACTCCCTTTCTGGGCCAAAATGAGAGGACATTTGAGACACAGATCTTTATTACTCTTTTCTTCTTTCTGCCATCCCCAGGGTTGAAAAGTGCTAGTTTATCCTTTTACAAACTGAAGATTAAACCCAGGGCCTTGCACAATCTAGGCAAGTGTTCTACCACTGAATTACATACCTAGTCCTTTATAAATTTTGTTTTGGAACAGGGGCTTGCTAAGTTGCCCAGGCTGGCCTTGAACTTGCAATCCTCTTTACTTAGCCTCCTGAGCAGCTGGTATAACAGGTATGTGCCACTGGAAGCAGCTGAAAGTCCTTTTAAAAACATTATTGGAGTAAATAGACATAAAACAGTACTGTCAAACTGCTATCCATAAGTCTCTAAACACCTACTTTCAGTTTCTCTGTTAATCTATCATGGACCAATAACAAACAGTATGCAGACTGGGCTGTTTACCATGGCCACCTCTTTGGTTCCTGCCAGGCTTTAGTGGTGGACTGCAACAGCATCTCTGAATCCAAGGAAGGATCATGAACATTGGGCTTCTTGACTTGGCCCTTAAGATGTGGATGGAAACTAAAGGAATTTGGAAAATGCACTTCACCAGGCCCATGATCTGTCTTGCAAGGCTATTCTTATTCTGAAGACTCTGATTTTTTAGCATCTTGCATATTACTTTTCTTTTGTACTTCTACTGTAATAAATTCTAATATGCTCACAGCAGACAGCTGTCTTGGGTAGACTAACTGTGGAGGTCATGAGCTTAGAAAGGCAAGGAGAAGAGCACATTAATAAATTTTAGACTTACCTTTGTTATGCTAATCCTCATAAAGAATGGGGGGAAATGCTGAGTTCTGTTACTAAACCCTGATTTTTGCAGTTAGATTTTATTGCCTCAGTAAAAGCTAAAATTATTTTCTTTTCAAATAGCCCCACTATCTCATTTTCTCTCCTTTTGCAATTAGGAAAGTAAATGTTAAGAAAATCACTCTTGGGCTGGGGTATATCTCAGTGGTAATGTATATACATAAGCATGTGCAAGACCCTGGGTTCAAACCCCAGCATCAACAGAAAAAAACTAAAAAAGAAAGAAAAAGAAAATTATCATCTGCATATTTAATGATAATGAGGTAGTAAAAGTGGTAAGGTTTTAAAAAGTTCTTTCTTTACAGGAACTACAGTTAAAAACAGAACAGGAAGAAAGTCTAAAACTGAAAGTTGAGGACTTTGATGCATTTCACTTGAAAAGGAGAAAAGTTTGTTCTTTTGGAAGTATAGACCAACTCCAGGTTTGTCATTTCTATTTAGTGTTTCTAGTTTCCATTCATTTTCTTTTTTTTTTTTTTTTTTTTTTTTGGTATGGGGATGATTTGAACTCAGGAGCACTTAACCACTGAGCTACATCCTCAGCCCTTTTTTGTATTTTATGTAAAGACAGCAACTCACTGAGTTGCTCAAGGCCTCTCTAAGTTGCTGAGCTAGCTTTGAACTCTTGATTCTCCTACCTCAGTTTCCTGAGCCACTGGGATTACAGGCATGCACCACTGTGCCCGGCTCTATTCAAGTTTGATGATTATCTAAATAGTGGCAAAAAGTAGTGGACTGTGAGTAAATCTTCAAATTCTAGGGGTTTTTGCCACTTGGGTGGGTGCAAAATTTCTAATATTTCTTCTGAAATTTCTGTTATTAAAATTATTTTCTCATTCAGAAATGTACTATATTTTTACTTCAATAGAATGGGGTTTATTTGAATTTTGTGGAAGGTGAACATGAAATCCATGTTCACTAGATTTGTTCCCCTATAATCAGGTATATTTCTAAAACTCAGAGCTTTCCTTTTAAACAATACTAAATTGTGTGAATACTATATGTAATATATAAAGAACTATTTTTTAGTGCCATATTTTAAAAATAAACAATCATAATCCATAAGTTAACTTCAAAGTTCAAAGAAACTGAAAATTTTATTTAAGAAAAATAATGTACTTTAGAATTGTAATTATACCCAAAATGCAACTATGTCCTTCTTAATTTTGAAAAAATTATTCTCTTTTCCTAAATTTTATGTATTTTTTTAATATTTATTTTTTAGTTATAGGTGGACACAATGTCTTTATTTTATTTGTATGTGGTGCTGGGGATCAAACCCAGTGTCTCACGCATGGTAGGCGAGTACTCTACCTCTCTGAGCCACAGACCCAACCCTATTTTGTTTTAATAGTGCTATTTAGGGCATGGATGTATTCCCCGTGCCTCCTTTTCATCCAGAAATGTCTTCAACCATAATCTTTTGGGTTTTTCTCTTACTGGATGGAGCTTACAAAGGATTTTTTTACTCATCTTTTAAATTTATTATGGTGGAGATATATATACATACATATATATGTGTATATTCATATATATATACGTATAAATGTATGTATGTATATATATATATATATATATATATATATATATATATATATACACCTCTGCAATAGAAAAAGATTCCTAGTGTGGATTTTTTTTTGTTTGTTTTTGGTGGTACTGGGGTTGAACCCAGGGGCACTTTACCACTGAGCTATATCCCCAGCCCTTTCTTTAAATTTTATTTTGAGGGCTGGGGATGTGGCTCAAGCGGTAGCGCGCTCGCCTGGCATGCATGTGGCCCGGGTTCGATCCTCAGCACCACATACCAACAAAGATGTTGTGTCCGCCGAGAACTAAAAAATAAATATTAAGAAAAAATTCTCTCTCTCTCTCTCCTCTCTCACTCTCTCTTTAAAAAAAAAAATAAATAAATAAATAAATTTTATTTTGAGACAGGGTCTGAGTTGCTGAGTCTGGCCTCAAACTTGTGATTCACCCACCTGCTTTAGCCTTTCAAGTCACAGGAATTTCAGGAGTGCACCACCACACCCACCTCCCAGTGTGTTCTTAATCTAAGTAAAGGATTTTGTCTGCCCTTTGTTTTTTAGGCTAAAATATCCCAGACTTTTTAAGATGTCTAGAGAATAAATTTTAATTTCTTATAAAACAATTCAGCAACATGTTAACTAGAACCACTTACTTCTTCAGGAACATGAGTTACTGACAGCCTTCAGTATGCATTTCAGAGGTTTCAGCAATCTGAAATTACATTATCCTATGATTTTTATGGAAAAAGGAAAAAATAAATGATAACATTATCTTTGTAATTTCAATCTAGAATTTGGATGAACAAAAGAAATGGTTAGATGAAGAAGTAGAGAAAGTTCTGAACCAACGCCAAGTATTAGAAGAGCTGGAAGAAGACTTAAAGAAACGGGAAGCCATAGTTTCTAAGAAGGAGGCCCTACTACAAGAGAAGAGCCTCCTGGAAAATAAGAAGTTGAGATCTAGTCAGGTATTCTATTTAATTTGTTTTTCTGGTTCTAGGATTCTTTTTCTCTAAGAGGTAAATCATACCATTGTAAAGTTGGAAACCAAAATAAATTATTCTTATTTTCAGTGTAGTTTGCTACTACTTATCCAAATGACCTTCACCAAAATATGTTGCAATTTTGGAGTAAAATGTTCAATGTTATTTGAAAATCTGATTTATCATTAACTTTTTTATTGTAGTAAAATAATACTAAACATGAAATTTACTATTTTAACCACTTTTAAGTATACAGTTCAGTGGTATTAATTATATCTTCAATGTTGTAGGACCATCATCACTATTTCCAAAATTTAATTCTCCCAAACAGCAGTTCTGTAACCATTAAGTTCACCTCCAGTCCCTGGTAATCTCTATTAGTAGCTTTAGTGGATGTTTTAAATAAAGCATACCATTTGATGTTTGATAGCGAACTTTAATAATTTGGAAAAACAGTCTTGAAATCTCTAGTTGCTACTACTACCCAAAGTTAGGGTTTTGCAAGTTTCCTATAAAAGAAAGATTTTGTATAATGAAGATTTATTTACTTTTTTAATTTATAAAGATTTTGAGGACCTTTATAAAAAATTTTCCTGCAGGACTTGGATTTTATAAGCTAGTTAAGTAGTTTTATTAATGAATTTGCCTCCGTTTCAACTTTGAATGATTGCAGGACCAGAACTATTTTTTTTAACCTACTGATACATATTTTTAACAATAGCATTTTTAAATGAAGGTGGCTTGCCCAGACCTGAAGAAGACCTATTACCTTTACCTCCAGTTAGTTTTGGGTCTGGGGTCAGTCTACACACTGACTCATGAAACAGACTTCCTCTATTAGACTTCCTTTCAGTGAGCATCTAGGCCAGTAGGATATGAGTTGTTGGTGGTGTTTAACCTCTCCACATTGATATAAGAGGTTAGTAATGGGGACCTGTACTTACCTCTGCTTAGTGCTCCATTTCCCAGTCTATGTTGAAATAGCTTTTAGCCTCAGGCCACTCAACACAAGATTAGGGTGGCTCTTCCAGCCAGCCTGCTTGTTTGTACTATATCCAAGTAACTTGCTAAACCTGGCTTTCAGGGTCAAATTGTAAAATCTATTTCTCCAAACATGAAAATAATAGGGAAAGATTAACAAATTAAAATCTCAGGTGAGTAATGGAAGAAAATTACTTGGCTTTTTATGATATGTTCTGTACCACAAAAGAGAAGGGAAATTTAAAAAGGAGAAAGAAAATATTTTCCCTAAAATAAGTTTACTTCACAAATGAAAACATCTATTTTCTATTTTCAGTGAGATGTAATATTTAGGAAGCAAGAACATTCTGAGATAAGTAGGAAGTATAATAAATGAAAGCCACAATAAAGTAAAACAAAAATTTTTAAATTTGTTTTAATGAAACAGAAGAGAAACTTGTGACTGTTAGTCTGTTGCATTGTTTTCTGAACAAAAGGAATAAAAAGATTACATCTTTTCCAGTGCTTGAGAAGTAGTTATAAGAGTTGATTATAGTGACTGGGGTTGTAGCTCAGTGGTAGAGAGTTTGCCTAGCATGTGTGAGGCACTGAGTTCAATCCTTAGCACCACATAAAAATAATAAAATAAAGGTATTACGTTCATCTGCAACTAAAAAAAATATATTAAAAAAGAAAAGACTTAATTATATGTATTTCAGACAATGAACATGATGGACTGTACACATACATATTACCCCACTAAAATGACAGAAAGGAAATATATGCACATTATACACAAATTTAATTTAAAATAGATCATCCAGTACTGGCAGGATTGTAAAATGATGCAGGTACTTTGGATAACCATCTTGTAGTTCCTCAGAAGATTAAACATTAGAGGTAATATATGACCCAGAAATTCCACTCCTAGGTGTATAAATGAAAGCATATATCCATATATAATCTCAAATGTAAATGTTCATATCAACATCATTCATAACAGCTAAAAATGAAAACAATACAGATGTTCATCATCTGCTGAATGTATAAACAATCTGTGATCTATTCATACAATGGATTATTATTTGACAACTTGCAGTAATTAATCAGTGATGCCAGCTACAACATGAATGAACCTTAAAAACACACTGTGAGAACCCTAAAGAAAGAAATCAAAGAAGACCTTGGATAGTCAAAATTAATATTATCAAAATGACCATACTACCAAAAGCACTATACAGATTTAATGCAATTCCAATCAACATCCCAATGACATTTCTCATAGAAATAGAAAAAGCAATCATGAAATTCATCTGGAAAAATAAGAGACCCAGAATAGCTAAAGCAGTCCTTAATAGGAAGAATGAAGTAGTTGGCATCATTATACCAGACCTTAAATTATACTACAGAGCAATAGTAACAAAAACAGCATGGTAATGGCGCCAAAATAGACTAGTAGATCATTGGTACAGAATAGAGGACACAGAGACTAACCCACAAAATTACAATGATCTTTTATTAGACAATGGTGCCAAGAATATACATTAGAGAAAAGATAGCCTCTTCAACAAATGGTGCTGGGAAAACTGGAAATCCATATGCAACAAAATGAGATTAAACCCATCTCTCTCACCATGCACAAAACTCAAAAAGGATCAAGGACTTAGGAACACAACCAGCGACCCTGTGTCTAATAGAAGAAAATGTAAGCCCTAATCTCTATCATGTGGGATTAGGCCCCAGCTCCCTTAATAAGACTCCTTTGGTGCAAGAATTAAAATCAAGAATCAATAAATGGGATGAACTCAAACTAAAAAGTTTCTTCTCAGCAGAAGAAACAATCTGTGAGATGAATAGAGAGCCTACATCTTGGGAGCAAATCTTTTACCCCTCACACATCAGATAGAGCACTAATCCCTAGGGTATATAAAGAACTTAAAAAGCTAAGCACTAAAAAACCAAATAACCCAATAAATAAATGGGCCAACGACCTGAACTTCTCAGAAGATGATATACAATCAGTCAACAAATATATGAAAAAATGTTCATCATTGCTAGCAATTGCAAATCAAAACTACTCTAAAATTTCATCTCACTCCAGTCAGAATACCAGCTATTATGAATACAAGCAACAATAAGTGTTGGTGAGGATGTGGGGAAAAGATACACTCATACACTGCTGGTGGGACTGCAAATTGGTGAAGCCAATATAGAAAGCAATATGGAGATTTCTTGGAAAATTGGGAATGGAACCACATTTGACCCAGCTATCCCTCTTCTGGGTCTATACCCAAAGAACTTAAAAACAGAATACCACAGGGACATAGCCACATCAATGTTTATAGCAGCACAAGTCACAATAGCTAAACTGTGGAACCAACCTAGGTGCCCTTCATCAGATGAATGGATAAAAAAAATATGGCATATATACACAATGGAATATTACTCAGCAATAAAAGAGAATAAAATCATGGCATTTGCAGGTAAATGGATGGAGTTAGGGAAGATAATGCTAAGTGAAGTTAACCAATCCCAAAAAACCAAATGCTGAATGTTTTCTCTGATATAAGGAGGCTGATTCATAGTGGGGTAAGGGAGGAGGAGCATGGGAGGAATAGATGAGCTCTAGTTAGGATAGAGGGATGGGAGGGGAAGGGAGGGGGTATAGAGTTAGAAAAGATGGTGGAATGTGATAGAGATCATCCAAAGTACATGTATAAAGTCACAAATTGGTATGAATATATGTTGTATACAACAAGAAATATGAAAAATTGTGCTGTATTTGTGTAATAAGAATTGTAATGCATTCCACTGTTTTAAAAAAAAAACACACTATGAGTGAAATACACCTGTCATAATAGACCACCATTGTATAATATCATTTATATCAATTATTCAGTATAGGTAATTCCATAGAGATAGAAAGTAGAATAGTGCTGGGGCTGGGGATGTGGCTCAAATGGTAGCGCACTTGCCTGGCACACGCAGGGCGCTGGGTTCGATCCTCAGCACCACATAAAAATATGTTGTGTTGTGTCCACCAAAAACTAAAAAATATAAATATTAAAAAATTATCTCTCTCCCTCTTTAAAAAACAAAAAACAAAGTAGAATAGTGGTTGCCTAGGTTGGTAAGGGACTAGGGAGGAAATGGAATAACTACTAATGGGTATGGAGTTTGTTTTGGAGGGGATGATGAAAAATTTTTAAAATTGATTATGGTTGTAAAACTGCATTTACTAAAACCAATTTATACACATTAAATTGATGAGAATAGTATGGCATGTGAATTATATCTCATTAAAGCTGATATTCACAAGAAAGCTGTAAAGAAAGTAGAGGAGTACCAGAGAACAAGAATTAAAAAAAAAAAAAAGTCTGTTAGATGCAAAGCAGATAGATGAGTGGTTACTGTCTTAGTAGAACAGAAGACTGGAGTACATAGAGAGAGGAGCACAAATAAGGGCCAAGCCTTTAGCTTTAGCTTTTTAAAAAATATCAACTGTATTGGAATGTAATTCACATATAACATCAAATGAATGGGCTGAGATTTTCACAAGGCTGAAGTGAGGCATAGGCTAGAAACAGGGTATAGTGAAGGAACGTATTCTTTTTTGCCCTGGGACAATATGATTTATTTTCTGAAGATTGAACCAGGCCCAGCAAAGGGTCAGGATCAATCAGAATACTCAAAACAGGGAACAAATGCAAGTCTACATATGAATTCTGAGACATGCATTTCCTGACCCTCACTGGATCCCCAAATGCTGGTAGTATACTTCCCAGTGAGAGATCAGGAGGATAAAGGCCCCAGACAAATTGTTTCTGGACAAAAGGGGTCTGAAAAGATTTCCTGATAAGTTTGATCAAATGAAGAGTGTAGAGAGGAATTTTATACTTTTATTGAAGAAGAATTAGTTGTAAGGTAAAAAAATTATATCAAATAGAAGTATGATCATTTTAATATTAGTTCAGCTGTGAACTAATAGCCATGAGGTCATAATCAAGTTAATGATAGTCACAAAGTCATAAAAGGTAATCAAATATTGATTTAACTCAGAGCTGTAATATAACTTACATTGGGAAAATGGAGGTGGAGAAGAAGTAAAGAAGAGGAGGTGCAAGAGTACTAAATCCCATAATATACAGACAGTAGGCAATATCTAAAATTGATGTTATTTAGAAATATGGACATAAACATAAAAAATTGTTGAAGGAGGCTGTTTCTGGGGAGTGGGCTACAGGTAAAAGATTGGGACAAAGCACTACTTTTTCAAAATGATAAATTTTTTCATAGTATATACATGTGTATATTATAAACCATATGGCAGCAGTATGTGTGTGTTTACATATGTATCTATATCTGTATATATGTATATATACATAAAAATTACCGTGATAAAAATATTTCACAAGTTATCTTGAATTAATCTATAATAAACATCTCCATAAATCTGACCAGATTTCTCCATATTTTCTGATCAGAATAAAATAAGAATAAGAACAAATTGTACGTTACCCATACATCAAATCTCAACCTCTAGGAAATTGTAACAATTCTACAATATAAGAAGCTAAGAAAGGGCTAGGGTTGTGGCTCAGCAGTAGAGTGCTCGCCTAACACGTGTGAGGCCCTGGGTTCAATCCTCAGCACCATATAAAAATAA
This sequence comes from Spermophilus citellus, assembly GCF_964194105.1. Classification (NCBI taxonomy): domain Eukaryota; kingdom Metazoa; phylum Chordata; class Mammalia; order Rodentia; family Sciuridae; genus Spermophilus; species Spermophilus citellus. Next base: position 88,670,990 of record NC_138183.1, on the reverse strand, counting down.
ATAAACAAAATAAAGGTATTGTGTCCAACTAAAAAATAAGTATTAAAAAAAAGAAACTAAGAAAGAAAAGTTCAATTAAGAAAATAATAAAAAGGAAAAACACTAGCCAAGGTAATCTTGGTAGTAAATTCTTTTTTTTTTTAAGGCATTCAACTTAAGATTTTAGATAATGACCCTCCAAAAGAAATCCATGGGCGAAAATAATAATGTGAAAGCTAAAAATGCGTTCATTAAGTAATTTCTCTGTTTTTCCTACTTTATAAGTAGTGTGGATTTCTGGTAACTGTTTTTGGGATATCTGGGGGTTGTGTCTTTTTAGGCCTTAAACACAGATAGTTTGAAAATATCAAGTCGCTTGAATTTGTTGGACCAAGAGTTATGTCAAAAGAGTATTCAACTCCAGAGCAGCTCAGCTGAGGAGAAAATAAGGATTTCAGAACAAGTTCAAGCCCTGCAGAAAGAAAAGGATCAGCTCCAGAGTCGAAGAAACAGTGTGGATGAAAAAGTTAAAAATGGTAGAGTGCTATCACCCGACGTAAGTCAGTATTCTTTGGAACTGGAAGTGCTGTATGATGATGAATGACTTGGGTGATTTCCTTGTTCTCTTACAATCATAAAAATGATAAATCTGGTAAACATTGCTTTCTTGAGACTTTGTCAGCTTTAATGAGTTCATCTGGCATCTGTTTGGCACCATAAATCATGCTTGACTAGAAACAGATGTTCTTATATAGTGTTCCATGAATGTGTCCCTTCCTGCCATTGCCAGGCATTAGGAAATTATATTGTCCTTGAGTGTGACCTTTTCAGCTGGGGTTTTTCATCTGAAATCACAGAACAAAGAATATGGTTTGAGGGACTCTTTTCTCAGTTGTTCCAAGAAGGGCACCTGTCTTCTCTCTATGAATGTAAATGATAATACGTAAATGATAATACGACCTTAAGGGTTAATTCTTACAGATATGTTAATAATGAATCCCACTATTAGGGAAGTAATTAATCCAACTTTTATATATATAAATTATAATGCATCAAAAAAAATTTTAAAAATAAAAAGAAATAAAAACAAAGGTTAATTTTTTCCATGGAAGCTTGGTTGAGAAAGGACTGATGTTTGAGAGCATATTCTACACTATGTCTGAGCAAATAGAGAAATTCAAATCCTGGTAAAATATCTTTTGTTATAGTTTTTATTTAGGAGAACATATGACTCCTCTCACCTCCATTTTTAAGAACTATATAAAGATGATTCATTCATTGGCTATCAAATTGTCAAGGACTATGTATTTTATTTTATTATCTTTTTTTTCATAGTATGGTGAGAATTGAACCCTATCACTTGACTACATCCCCAGTTCTTTTTTTATTTTTTATTTTGAGACAGGGTCTCACTAGGGCTGGCTTCAAACTTGTGACTTGAAAATATCAAGTCTTGCCTCAGTCTCTCAAATAGCTAGGATTATAGGTATGTCCCACCACACCCAGCCAGACTAACATCTTTTTAAAAAATTTTATTTCAGTTGATATGATCCCTGTACCTTACTTTATTGGACAGAGGTGAATTTTTGAGCCTGATTTTCACTGCAGTTGTTTGTATATATGTATATGTGTGTGTGTGTGTGTGTGTGTGTATATATATATATATATTTATATATAGATGGACACAATATCTTTATTATTATTTATTTATTTTTATGTGGTGCTGAGGATCGAACCCAGGGCCCCACGTGTGCAAGGCAAGCGCTTTATCACTGAGCTACAACCCCAGCCCTGCAATTGTTTTTTTTTTTTTAATATTTTTTTAGTTGTAGATGACATGATAACTTTTTTATTTATTTATTTTTATGTGATGCTGAGGATCAAAATCAATGCCTCACATGTGCTAGGTGAACGAACACTCTACCACTGAGCCACAACACCAGTCATCTGCAATTACTTATTATTTATGTCCTGTCATTATCAAAGCAAGGGAAAATTATATTAAGTTGCTGGAAATTACATGCTTTGTTGACTTTTGTCATGTTTTAGATTGGAGGCAAGAAAGAGGAAGTAAGGGGACTAGTGAAGAAGAAACAGGAGAAAGGGCAGCATGAAATTAGACTATTGTTCACTGAATTGATGCAAGTAATTAAAACTAACTTGATTGGAGGAATATTATCTACTTCTACTGCCCTGTTTTATAACTTACCTTAGGTAGCTATGCAGAGGCTCACAGAACCTAGCTGTCCTCCTAAGCAGTTAAATTGGAGCCCTAGATTTGAAAGTGTGAGAGCAAAGTATGCAGCAAAACATTAAGTATATAAGGAATTTTGCTGATCCACGACTGCTAGTGGGCCAATGAAGGAAATAAGAAAAGTAGAAAGTATCATGCTTCCCTTGCGAAATTCATAAAGAGATAGAAATATAAGAAAAATTCTCCAGAGGTAGAAATCTAAGAAATGTTAAACTCCAAAGAACATAAAAAAAAGCATGTTATGGATAACGTAGTTAAGCTATCCTCATTACATTATTTATGCAAAGCAGTGCAGTGATGGTTTGTGAGAAGATGGAGTAAGGCAGTCTTGGTGGATTTTGAGCTGGATTATTAAAAAAACATGACATGGGCTGGGGCTGTAGCTCGGTGGTAGAGCACTTGCCTAGCACATGTGAGGCGCTGGGTTTGATCCTCAGTACCTGGTAAAAATAAATAAACAAACTAAGGTATTGTGTCCACCTACAACTTAAAAAACAAACAAAAAAAACATGACATATACTATGAGATATAAGACAGAAGTCCAGTTTAGACAGAACATTGTTAAATAAGACACAGTGATGAGAATAGGCAAATTATGTTTGGAGAAGAGTAGAGGTCTCTTATCAAGAAACATTGAGGCTTCTATTTCATGTGAAGTTCTGAAACAAAACTATTTATGGATCTGTGGTGAAAATATAGCACCATACATAATACCTGATTAGCAGCTATTCTGGATTAGTTTGAGGAAGTGATGAGCCTCCCACAATTGTTAGGGTTCCATTTAGTCTTGAGAACTCCTGTATACTTTTCCCTTGCATGGTTGTTCTCCTTAGTTTAGCTCTGAAGTTGGCTCTGCTCTTACCACTATTTGAAAATCAAGATTAATATTCCCAAATAGATCTGCCAGTAGGAGATGACTAGAAACATGAGATTTTTAAAGTAACACAAGACCAGTAAAATCTAGGTGGAATGATTTGCTATCTTGATGTCTTTAAACTTACTAAAAATTATTTTCTCTTTCCACAATAAATTAAAATGTTTTTTCTAATTGTATTACTTTACTAATAGATCACTGCATTAATAGAGGATTACCTAACAATTTACTAAGGACAGATCACGTCCCCTTTTTTTTTTATGAAATTCAGAAACTAAAATTTTAAAAAAAGAATATTTGAACTCGTTTATTCTGTTTTATTTGATGCATATTTATTTTTCTCATATTCTTATTTACAAATGAATAAATATTATATTTATTCTACATGAATCCAATGTGCAATTATCAAATCAGTATAATTAGCATTTACATCTCAAATATTATAATATCTCCTCTAGTTATTTTCAAATTGATAATAAATTATTGTAGGCCAAGTATCATACTGTGATCTAAAGAAACTTACAACTAATTCCCATATCTAACTGTATTTTGGTATCTGTTAGTCAACTCTCCTACTTACCCTTCCTAACATACAGTGATAGGTACTGTATGATCAGTTTTCAGTTTCCACAAATGAATGTTAATGTTCAATATTTTTCTTTCTGTGCTTTGCGTATTTAATAGTCATCTGGTTCCATCCATGTTGCTGCAGATGGCAGGATAAACTCCAGTTTTCTTTCTTTATGATAGCAAGGATTGAACTCAGGAGCACTTAACCACTGAACCCCAGCCACGAGCCCTTTTTAAAAAATATTTGATTTAGAGATAGGGTCTTGCTAAGTTGTTAGAGCTGGCTTTAAACTTGAGATCCTCCTGCCTCAGCCCCATGAGCTGCTGGGATTACAGGCAGGCACCACCACACCTGGCAACTCCAGTTTTTTTTTTTTCTCTCTCTCTCTCTCTCTTTTTTTTGGGGGGGGGGTTTGAAGGACATTTTTTTATTATTTATTTATTTATTTGAAACTCCAGTTTTCTAATAGTACAGAGCTATTTGTTGCCTACTAAGTAAGTGGGATCCAGGAAGAAAATATAAGAATTATTATGTTTATTTCATCTTTTAAACATTCAATTTCATGTTTTATGCTTAGAACATTTGTTAATTTATAGAGAAAGATACATATATCAGTGCTTACTCAAAAGTTTTTGTTAGCTTTTTGTTTTATTTTCTGCTGATAGGGATGTGTAATCCAGAATGTTTGCACACCACTACTTTAGGTCCTTATTGCTTGTCTCTGAACTAGCAGCAACAGCATCACATGGGGGAGCCTCTTTGAAGTACAGATCCTCAGGCCACACCCAAATCTGCTGAATCAGAGTTTGAATTGTAACAGAGTTCTTGTTGTTCATTAAAGTTTGAAAAGCAGTGTACTTTGTAAAGCACAGTTAACTTTTAGTAATTTGTGGTTTGTGCTGTGGTAAATTTTTCATCCCAGAAGAGTTTCCCATGGTCATTTATCTTGTCAACCAACCTACATCTTTGCTAAATTGGAGAAAACCACCACTTATAAGCTGTGGGCTCAATAGAGTGGGCTATCCTCACATCTCTGAAGTCATACTTTATATGAAGTCAATACTTCATATTAGCTCTGCATTTTCTTAGTTCCAAAACCAGAAACTAAATTTATACTAAATTGTCCACAGCTATGTATACAGGCAAACTCTTTAACATTTGCATTTGGTAAAATATAATCACAGTATAAATTTAAAAGTCCAATATATTCTTTGGATAATTCACTCTTAGAATTATGTTTTATGCCTAGAACATTCATTTAATTTATAGAGAAAGATACATATTTCAGTGCTTACTCAAAAGTTTCATTATTTGGGCTGGGGCTGTAGCTCAGTGGTAGAGTGCCTGCCTAGCAACCATGAGGCACTGGGTTCGATCCTCAGCACCACATAAAAATAAACAAAATAAAGGCATTCTGTCCATCTATAACTACAAAAAAAAAAATTTTTTTAAAGTTTCATTATTTAAAGTTTTTTTAATCTTAAAAAGGTGAATATTATTTGTTCCTTTTGGAACAATTATGAAATCATTGAATTCCTGATGGTTAGTGATTACAAAGAGAAAGAGAATATTGAAAATATTTTTCCAGAAGAGTTTATAAAATGGGCTTTTAAAAATAAATATTATCCAACCTCCCACTAGACTATGTTATTACATACCTGTTTCTTGAATTTCCTAAAATGAAGTTCCAGAAGTCACTCTATCCTTTGGTAGACCGGAAATATTCACATTATTTTCCTTTGTCATGCTGAGGGGTAGAGTAGGAAAAAACAGCCAAAGACATATGAAAATATAATTTTTCCTCTCCATTAACTCATTCAGGAGACACTTCCAGAGTTTAAACTATGTGGTAGGTACTATGCTCACAGTAAGGATACAAGTATAGGACAATCTGCCATCTGGAATTTAGTTTATGAAATTTGACCTCTACAACAGTATAGGAATACAGGAACATATCCAGGTCTCACAAATCTCACATAATTTCTTATCAGAAATTTGTATTCCCTCCACTTCCAATAACATGTATTTGGATAGTTCAAAGAACTGGATCATTTTCATACAGGGAGTCATTGTTTTGTTTTGTTATTTTTTTCCTACAAAGGAAATTTTCTCTGATATGTGAAAAAATATCATACACTTCCACCATTTTTTTTTCAGGGAGGAGGAGTACGAGGGATTGAACTCAGGAATATTTGTCCACTGAGCCACATCCCCAACCCTATTTTGTATTTTATTTAAAGACTGGGTCTCATTAAGATGTTTAGCACCTTGCTTTTGCTGAGGCTATCTTTGAACTCTTAATCTCTCAGCCTCCAGAGCCGCTGGGATTATAGGTGTGCACTGGCTGCTCTCACTATTTTTAATGCCTGTATTTTTCATAGGCATCTTATGAAATGTTTCATGTCCTTAAATCTTTAGTACCTTTGTTAAGCCATACTATTATTTTCCCTCCAGAGACTTTCCTTTGATATCCTAATTCTTTTTCAGAACTAGGAATTGAACTCAGGGCCCTGCCCATGCTAGGCAAGTACTCTACCACTGAGCTAATCCCCAATTATTCCTAGTTCTTAATAATTTATTCTAAATTTATTTCTTATTTCTCTCCTAGCAGTATATTATTTTAAAAGGTCATTAGAGGGACAACAAGGGTCTCTAGATCTCATTAGTGACAATATATATAAATTGCAACTGTAGGAATGGTGGAGGAAGATGACAGAACTGCTAATTCTGTGGACTGAGGCCTTCCAGTTTATTCCTTTGATTAGGTGATTTGCGTTTGTTGTATGACCTTGGAATGTTATAGTACTCACCTAAACAATTCCATTTTATTATACAAGATTTACTGTAAAGACTCAATGATTATATGTTTTATATACATGCACACACACATACACAGTATCGTATGGCATAACAAAACTCAAACATTCTTATTATTATGGGGGAGGGGTACTGGGTATTGAACTCAGGGGCACTTGAACATTGAGCCACATCCCCAACACTATTTTGTATTTTATTTAGAGACAGGGTCTCACTGAGTTGCTTAGCACCTCACTTTTGCTGAGGCTGGTTTTGAACTCGTGATCCTCCTGTCTCAGCCTCCTGAGCCACTGGGATTACAGGTTGTGCTACCATACTCCACCCAAACATTATTTTATTAAAATATAGTAAAATGGCTGGGGTTGTGGCTCAGTGGTAGAGCGCTCGCCTAGCATGTGCAAGTCCCTGGGTTCGATCTTCAGCACCACATAAAAATAAATAAATAATGGTATTGTGTCCAACTACAACTAAAAAATAAATATTTCTAAAAATGTATAGTAAAAGAGTAGTAATGTCCATTAAACTCAAATTGCATAGTAAGATCTGAGTATATGACAAAGTCCAGGTTTTAGTATTTCATTTTAAATGAGTGATTTCTGTTGTATTATATCTAGGAAGAACATGTTCTTTTCCAGCTTGAAGAAGGAATTGAAGCTTTGGAAGCTGCAATCGAATACAAGAATGAAAGTATCCAGAGTCGCCAGAATTTGCTTAGAGCATCACTCCAAAATCTTTCTCATAGTGAAGCAAATGTTTTGGAAAAATTAAGTTGCCTGAATCCTGTTGAAATTAGAGCTATTCTTTTCAGATATTTCAATAAGGTATTGTTTTGGAAGAACAGTATTTATCTTATCAATAGGGGTCAAGATGTTCCCCATATTTATGTTGAATTTTTAAAGAAATTGAAAGACTGAAAGATTTGATGGTGTAATTACATACTTAAGCATGTTTTCTCTTTATACTACTGAATGTTGTCATCTGAAACTTTGTGATTATCCAAATTTGTAAGCCTACCTTTGTGAGGTGCTTATAGTTGTAGGGCCTTTCAATAGAAGGCCTCTTTGGTATAGTTTTAAAAACCAAACTTCCTTATTATTTTTTGGTTCCAGATTTGGATGTTGCTATGCAGCATTCCTGAAAAATAAAGATCTCTCCGAGTTTTAGTTCCTTCAATGCTATAGGGCAAGGTAAACCTGTACTTTCTTGAATAATGTGTGAGTTGAAATGGAGATGAAGTGATGCATCAACGGCAAAGACAATAATAGATTTTATTAACCTGAATGTGCTTAAATCAATTAAAATATTTTATATGAATCGGACAGTTTAGTGATCCAGAGGTGTTTCATAGCATTCAGAACCATCACATCATTTCTCTAATATCTTTTTCACTTAAGATATATATTACAGGGGTAGGGATATAGCTCAGTGGTAGAGCACTTGCCTAGCATGCACAAGGTCCTGGGTTTAAATCTCCAGAGATGCAAAAAAAAAAAAAAAATTAAAAATAAATAAATACATAGTATGGCAGGTTAGACAATTCTTGTCTCTGAAAAGTCTGTTCAGTTTATGGGAATATCAGATAGTTGGTGAACACAAAACATTGAAGTTTTTAGAAGTTCTAATTGTATGAAATAAAGATGAAAATGTTATATACAATCTCTTTGTGGATAATCAGTCAGTAGTAAACTATTGTTACTGATGAGAGTGCATTCTATTTTTGTGTGTTTGGAGGGCAGAAAATAATGGAGGACTGTCCTAGGCTACCCTTGAAGCAAGAGTTCTTATCCCAAGATACCCTAGCCAAGATCAGTGGATTTCTGATCCTTTGTAGAAATAGTATTGTTCTGGTGAGGATATCATTAAATTATCTACAAGTTCTAAGTAACGTTGTGTCTGAAGTATTTTTACTTCATATCAAAGAAGAACCCAACAGATGATATACAAGCTTGAAACTGAATCTCTTTGTTTATAGTTTAAAAATTCTGCCACTTATTCATAACATCCATTTTGGGGTTAAAGTAGGGAATTAAAAAGTTTTGAAGGGGTTATTATTAGAAAGACGTAATAAAATGAGGAGCTGGGGATGTGGCTCAAGCGGTAGCGCGCTCGCCTGGCATGTGTGCGGCCCAGGTTCGATCCTCAGCACCACATACAAACAAAGATGTTGTGTCCGCCGAAAACTAGAAAATAAATATTAAAAAAAATAAAATGAAAGCATTACCAATTCAGAATTTCGACACATTTAAAAGACTGCCAGATTACTTTTTTAAAAAAATTTTTAGTTGTCAGTGGACTTTCATTTTTTCTTTTTTTAATTTATCTGTGGTACTGAGAATTGAACCCAGTGCCTCACACATGTTAGGCAATTGTTGTACCACTGTGCTATGACCCCAGCCCAACTATTATATTATTTTGTGGATATGTTATAAAGTAGTTGCCTAGGGACCCAGTATGTTTCAGGAAGCACTTAAAATGTGGAGATTAAAGAAGCTCATCTTTTTTTAAAAAAAACATTGCTTTTTAGTTGTTGATGGACCTTTATTTTATTTATTTATATGTGGTGCTGAGAATTGAACCCAGTACCCACACATGCCAAGCAAGTGCGCTACCACTGAGACATGCCCCAGCCCCAAAGAAGCTCATCTTTATGAAACCCAAGAAAAGTAGATTAATCTATTGGGTTAGGCTATCTAAATCACTTAAAAAGTAAAAAAAAAAAATGTCTTTGGTAGGTGGTTAATTTGCGAGAAGCTGAACGAAAACAACAGTTACAAAATGAAGAAATTAAAATGAAGGTTCTGGAACGGGATAATATGGTTCGAGAGTTGGAATCTGCATTGGAACATCTGAAATTGCAGTGTGACCGGAGACTGACACTCCAGCAAAAGGAACATGAGCAAAAGGTGCAACTGCTATTACGTCATTTCAAAGGTAACTCTTCTTTTTTCAGTTGTATAAAGGTGATGGGGGAATATTTAAGAAGGAAAATGAGACAGAACTTATTTCTTAATAGTCCAATGTATAAGCAGTTACTACTTGCACAAATTTTTGCCCTTTACCTGTTTTGGTACTATGTTTCGGGATAGCTGAAGTTGATACGAGGCTATTCATGCTTGAAATGCTATCCCTTCTGCTTGCCCCATTAGGGCACACCACAATCCTATTTGTTGTTGGTTTAGTTTTTATGTTGAAATGTGGAGATTTTGTCTGGCTTTTAAGTGTAGAGTTAAAATTTTTCTATCTCCTAGGAATATAGTACTATGATACTTTAATTATTTTACTTTCACAAAATTAAAGTGATAGGTTTTGTCACATTCTTAGTTATATTTCTTGTAATTTTCAGTTGATTGTAAAATTTTATGCATTAAGGTTATGTATCCTAGGTCAAAACTAGACTACTATTGATAGGCACAGTTATCAATGAGTATCTGTTCAACTGTCATCTCTGATGCAAAAAGAAAGCTATCATAGCCAGGCACAAGGTGCACACCTGTAATCTCAGCGACTCCCGAGGGGGTGAGGCAGGAGATCACAAGGTCAAGACCAGCCTTAGCAATTTAGCAAGGCCTTAAGCAATTTAGTGAGACCCAATTTCCAAGTAAAAAATAAAAAGAATTGAGAATGTGGCTCAGTGGTAAAGCACTCTGGGTTCAGTTCCCAGTACAAAAAAAAGAAGAAAAAGGAAGAAAGAAAAAAGCTGTCCCAAAAAGTGGACTTCATATTACACATGGCCAGTACACAAACAGCTGCCATGGCAACAAAATCACTGCCAGGTGATAATGTTACTGCTCTTGAGTCTCATGAATCCACAGCTGAAAATGGGTCAAAAGGGATCTGGAAGAAGTAACCTGAGGGGGCTGGGGATGTGGCTCAAGCCGTAGCGCGCTCGCCTGGCATGCGTGCGGCCCGGGTTCGATCCTCAGCACCACATACCAACAAAGATGTTGTGTCCGCTGAGAACTAAAAAATAAATATTAAAAATTCTCTCTCTCTCTCTCTCTCTCTCTCTCTCTCTCTCTCTCTCCCCCTCTCCCCTCTCTCACTCTCTCTTTAAAAAAAAAAAAAGAAGTAACCTGAGGAAGAAGAAAATTGGAGAACATTTGAATTTAAGTGTTGAGGCAGCTTACCTTGAAATTAATTCTATAATTGTTAATTAGCAACCAATTGACTAATGACAGGATTTCCTTGGCAGGATCCCAACATCATTATTGCATTCAAACATGCTCTCCTAAAAAAAAAAAAAAAAAACATGCTCTCCTTACCTTAATTTAGTTCTGTTGTCTCTAAAAGTGATGTGTGCAGAGAATTTTAAAGTGACAAGGATTATACATCAAAAGTTCATGCCATAGTCAAATAAAGACATTTTAAAAATCATTCATTTCTATAACTGCAAGTTTTTCATAACAAAGTTGTAACTAAAAATGTTAACAATTTGTGAATTTTCTAATTTCAGCTGGATTAGATATAAGTTCATACTTCATGGAGATTTTTTTTTTCCTTTTTCTTTTTTGCAGTGCTGGGGATCAAACCCAGGGCCTCATGCATGCTAAGCAAGTGCTGTACCATTTAGCTACATCCCCAGCCCTACTTTCTGTGGATTCTGATTTATGATATCATTAAGCAATTGTTATAACAAGATAAACTATACAAGCATACTTAAATAAAATTTTAGGAAACAGCTGATATTAACAAAAACAAATAGTAGGACCATTTTATAAATATGTCTCCTGAGTAAATCCAAAAGTATGTATCTTCTGAAAGCAGTATACTAGATTTTACTGTTCTAGAACAGTGTTAGACATTCACAAGTAGTAATTAGAGGCTTTAAGTTATATTTTGGCATAAACTAGAACTTATGCTGGCTATTTACCTTCTTTTCCTGTGGTGTTTTCTTTTGTGATTTTATCTTTCTCTAGTCCCTTTTAACGGTTTGTGTGTGTGTGTGTGTGGGTGTGGGTGTGGGGTGGTGGTGGTGGTGGGGTTTTTTTGGCTCTTAAGGCCAAAAAAAAAAAAATGTTTCTTAGGGCCTCTTAAGACTTTCCATATAACCACAATGTCTGATATAAACTTTAAGATATTAATGCAGCTTGTGGACAGAGTTCCAAAAGTGAAATTTTTATAGGAAACACCTACTTCTTCTGTTCTAGGGATAAGTCTTGTTAATATGAACTGCAAAAAAATGCAGACTTATAAACATATAGTTAGAGGTTGTTGAGGGTAGGGTGGAGAAAATGATTAAGGGCTCAGTCTTTTTAAAAAATGTTATGGGCAGAAGAATCCAAATTGTAACTGAAAACAAATCTAAAGTAAAGTAATAGATATGTGACCCTTTAAAGATAGTTTGGGGCTAAGTTAAAATATAATTTTGAATCATTTATTTAAAACCAAGTATAACTATAAATTTTTGCTTTATAGAACAAGATGGAGAAAGCATTATAGAAACTTTTAAAACGTATGAAGATAAAATTCAGCAATTGGAAAAAGATCTTTATTTCTATAAGAAAACCAGCAGGGATCTTAAGAAGAAACTTAAAGAACTGACACGGGAAGCATTTCAATGGCAACTAGCATTGTCAGAACGTAAGACGAGTTACTTGCCACGCTAACACTGTTTTTCTAGCATTTGGTGAGATCATGCCGATTTCCCCGTGACTGGGTTATTTAGGATGAGACATTTAACTTCTCTTTTGTCTCTCTGGACAAAACTAGTTTTTTCACCATGTATAAGACAGAACCCCATGAGAAGTGAAAGAATGAATGAAAGAACACATACGTATGTGTAAAGGAGATAGTCATTTTTAAAATTTATTTTTTCCAGCTGTCAAAGGTTTATTCATCATGGAGAACATTTAGAACATTTAGATCACGTTTGATGTGGCTGAATGAAGTAATATTTCAAAGGGACATATTAACTCCAAATAAAGGTTGCTACAGATAATCTTGTGGAGTATAAATGCTGGAGTTAATTCTTTAATGGATTGATGAATCTCTGAAATACAGTTATCAGCTGCAAAGTAAATGGTGTCTATATAACTACTCATTTTACTTCAAGAACTGTTTGTATATTGCCACTACAAACTCCTTATTTTTCTTAACAGTTGAGGAGTGCAACTATCTAAAATATTTTTAAAAATGTAAAATACAAAGTCCTGTATTTTACATTTTTAAAAAAATATATATATTTTTTGCAGTGCTGGGGATTCAACACAGGGCCTGTAAACTAAACTATAAACTATAAAATAATACCCATTAAAACTGTGGGAAGCAATTTTTTTTTTGTACCCAGAATTGAACCCAGAGGTGCTTAACCATTGAGCCATATCCCAGTCCTTTTTTATATATAATTTAGACACAGAGTCTCACTGAGTTGCTTAGGGGCTCACTAAGTTGCTGAGGCTGCTTTGAACTCATCCTCCTTCTGCCTCAGCTTCCTGAGCCGCTTGGATTACAGGCATGCACCACCTTGATTGTTTATTGATTGCATTGTGCCATTGTTTATAGTCCTTAACTCACTTAATCCTTAAAGTAACCCTGTAATTTAAGATAGCTGTCATTTTCCTGTTTTATGGTAAATTAAGCCTTCCATTAGCATAAAAAATATGTATAATACAATGGATAATACAAAAAGTAAAGTTAAAAGTGTGTGTATTAAATCAAGGCTTTTTATATACTGGCCTTTTTGGAAATTAAAAAAATTAATAAAACCCATTGTTGAGATAAAGATGTTTCTTTGCATAGTTATATATAGATAAGTAGAATTAGCACCTTCATAAATGAAATTATCAAACATGACAAAAATATTCTGTAAAAAGAAATGCTATGAAGGTAATATATTGCTATGATTAAAATATACCCTCAAGTCAGCAAAATAAAGAGGAGTCAATATTTCTAAAATAACAGTCTATATTTTATAAAAGAAATATTCTGCTTTGGAGCATATTCTAACAATTTAAGAATGGTTGATGAAAAGTTGGCTTTAAAACCTTTTAGGAAGGGGCTGGGGTTATGGCTCAGCTGTAGAGTGCTCACCTAGCACGTGCGAGTCCCTGGGTTCAATCCTCAGCACCACATAAAAATTAATAAATAAAATAAAGGTATTGAGTTTCAACTACAATTAAAAATTTTTTTTTTAGAAATAAAACCTTTTAGGAAGAGGAAAAAAAGGGGAAATACTGAGGAATTAATTGGAATAAATTATGTTGTAGGCATACATGAATAGGTCACAATGAGCCCCTATATATAATTATAATGCACTAATTTCAGTAATAGACCCAATTTGTACCTTTAAATGAAATTGCTTAAAGATGGGCACAGAAGATGGGTTCAGTGAAAAATATATATGCAATGAAAAGATATATGCTGGGCTGGGGTTGTGGCTCAGCGGTAGAGTACTCACCTAGCATGTGTGAGGCCCAGGATTCTACCCTCAGCACCACATAAAAATAAATTAAAAAATAAAGGTATTGTGTCCAACTACAACTAAAAAGTAAAATCATGAGTTCAAAGCCAGCCTCAGCAAAAGCAAGGCACTAAGCAACTCAGTGAGACCCTGTCTATAAATACAAAATAGGGTTGGGATGTGGTTCAGTGGCTGAGTGCCCCTGAGTTCAATCCCTGGTATCCCCCCCCCCCAAAAAAAAAAGAGAGAGAGAGAGAAAGAGAGACAGAGACAGAGATACAGAGAGATATGATACAAACACAAATCCTTCTAAGGAGACTAAACTTTCTGATTCTCAATGTAGTAGTACAGAGGTGCTTATTTATACAACTCATTACTTAAAAACAATGCCTGAAATATGTAACTAAAACTTTTACTTGAAATATTACTTGCAAAAAATTAAAAAGTGCCAGGTGCACATGCCTCTAATTCCAGGTTCCTAGAAGACTGAGATAGGAATATTTTAAGTTCCAGGCCACTCTGGCAACGTAGCAAGACTTTGTCTCACAATAACATTGTTAAAAAGGGTTGGAGATGTAGTTCAGAAGGAGAACACTCCTGGCTTCATTCTCCAGTACTGAAAAAAAATTTCTTAAATAAAAAGTAAACAGATATTAAATAACAAAGAAAAAGCAATTAACATAAAACCATTTTAGCCTTTTAAAAAACCCACTCTGTAGCTAAGTGTGGTAGCTTATCATGTACAAGGTGCTTATCATGTACATGACCCTGGGTTCAATCCCCATCACTTAAACAAAAGAATCTCACCCACTTTCAATTTTTTTAAAATATATTTTATTAGTTGTAGATGGACACAATACGTTTATATTATTTATTTATTTTTATGTGGTGCTGAGGATCGAACTCAGTGCCTCACACATGCTAGGCAAGTGTTCTATCACTGAGCCACAGACCCATCCCCCACTTTCAATTTTGAGATAACTGAAATTAGACTTCTGGTTTGTAAATGGCCCATGTTTATACTCCTGAGTCTATGAGACATTTTTTCTAAAAAATGACAGAGTGGTATGGGGGTACACAGATTTCAGAAACCTTGATTCTCGATCTGTTTTTTTTTTTTTTTGTAGTTATAGATGGACAGAATGCCTTTATTTTATCTGCTTATTTTTATGTGGTACTGAGGATCGAACTCAGTGCCTTATGCATGCTAGGCAAGTACTCTGCGGGCTGAGCTACAGCCCCAGCCCCCCTCATTCTGTCTTTTAAGGAAACAATAAAAAGCTAAAATAAAGTTGAATAATCTTGGGGAGGTGCAAAATGCAACACACACCTATCTAACACACACCTATCTGACCAACTTGCCCAAGAAGTCTAGTCTTGATAATAATGTTGAACGTATTATTTCGCTAATTTGCCATTCTATCTAAAAAAATTTTAAATACTGTTTTTGGCTATAACGTCATTATATAACATTGTCATTATAGAAATTTTTGAAAATGCAGAAAACAAATCATCCATAAATCTACCTACATTTTAGCATAATTATTTTCTTATTTTCATCATGTTTTAAAAATAGTTTCAGTGATGTTAAGGATAGAGCTTATGTTATATCCTATCTCAAGATATAATTTTATAACATTAAATGAAGTCTATTTGAATTATAACATATAGTAATTGAAATATATCAAATTCTGAGTTCCCTGAAATGTCTTCTTTTTATTTTTTTGAGACATGCTCTTGCTATATTGCCTAACCTGGCCTTAAACTTATGGACTTAAGTAATTCCCCTGGGCTCAAGCAACCCTATTGCCTCAGCCTGCAGAATAACTGGGACTACAGGCATAAACCACTGTACCCAACTTTTAGCTCACTGGTTTTAATAGTAGTCTCTGTTGTCTGCCTATGAGACTTATATTTATCTTCTTTTAACTTTTTTCCAAATAGAAAAATTAATTTTAAGTAAAATATCTTGGTCAATTGTTGGTCATAGTTATGATGTTAATATGTTTTTTTTTAAAGAACGAGTGATAGAGGGAGAGAGAGAGAGAGAGAGAGAATTTTTTAATATTTATTTTTTAATTCTCGGCGGACACAACATCTTTGTTGGTATGTGGTGCTGAGGATCGAACCCGGGCCGCACGCATGCCAGACAAGCGCGCTACCGCTTGAGCCACATCCCCAGCCCGTTAATATGTTTTTTAACATACTTTGAGGATAAAATTTTATATGGCCACTCAGTATTTCCACTTCCACTTAAATATTTAATACCATTCTTGTACCAATTTAAATCACTATCAAACTATATATAAGATAAGGAATCCTGGGCTGGGGTTATAGCTTGATGGTAGAGTACTTGCCTAGCATTTGTGAGGCACTGGGTTTGATTCTCAGCCCACATATAAATAAATAAATAAATAAATAAATAAATAAATAAATAAATAAATAAAAATAAAGGTCTATCAATAACTAAAAAAAAAATATTAAAAAGATAAGGAACCCTAGCTTGTTTTTTTTTTTTTTTTTGGCAACACTGGGAATCAAATCTTGAGCCTCAAGCATACTAGGCAAGTGCTCTACCATTGAACTATACCCCCAGCCCTTAAATCTTAACTTCTACTAGTTGTGTGAACTTGGGAAAATTAATCTCTCCCTAGTTTTGCTTCTTCATTTTTAAATGGGAAACTTAAACTTGCAAGTGGGAAACTTCCTATTATAAAGAATCCAAGTGAACCTGAGAGTGACCCTCAGCAGTGGGCCCATTTCTGCTCTTTCACATAAAATCTTTACAAGTAAAATGACACTCTGAGTTGGGCAGCAGAATTTTTTAAAGCTTCTTGGTAACCCTAATGTGCAACATTAGAGTTTGGGGCCACTATCTATGATCAACTTGTAATCTGCTCTAGTTCCATTTGAGGATCTATGTCATTTATTAGTTCAGGTTTTTTGTTTTTGAGGGACTTCAAAACCTGAAAAATCAATGTTTTAAACCAAGGTTACAAGCTAGAATGCCTATAGGAACCAGGAATCCAAAGAGAATTAGAGGGCTTTACAGTTGTCATCTATATGAGTAGGGGCAATTTTTCAGCTACTGTTGCTATGCAGAAATTCTTAGCTCTTCTAATTTTTGTAGAAAAATTGAAAATCTATACTTTATATGAAACTCTAATTTTAAAATTTTGTATCAAGAATTATTAACATTAAAGACCAAATAAAATGTATCTGGGGGTCAGATTTGAATTGGGGTCTGTCACTATGCAACTTTGTCTTCAAAGAACTAAAAGTATATTAAGTATGTATTGTCATATGTTGAAGTTTGCATTCATCATATTAGATTTAGTACCTATATGTATTTCTCTTAAGCAAGTTTTGTCTTTGATGATAGAGGTTATGATTTGACAATTTCTAAGCTTTGATCTCTTCACTTCTTTTTTAAAATTTGTTTTAATTAGTTATACATGACAGTATGATACATGGCACTATGATACATTTTATATAAATGGAGTATAATTTCCACTGGTCGTGTAGTCATATATGTACATAGGGTAATAATGTCTTATTCATTCTACTGTCCTTCCTACCCCCTTACTCCCTCCCCTCCCTTCACTCCCCTCTACCTAAAGTAACTCTGTTTTTCCCTAGTCCCCCCCCCCCCCCGCACACACACCTTTATTGTGAGTTAGCATCTGCATATCAGAGAAAAAAACTTTGCCTTTGGTTTTTTGGGATTGGCTTATTTCACTTACTATGATATTCTCTAGTGCCATCCATTTACCAGCAAATGCCATAAATTCATTCTTTTTTAAAGCTGAATAATATTCCATTGTGTATATATACCACATTTTCTTTATCCATTAATCTGTTGAAGGACACCTAGGTTGGTTCCAAGTTTAGCTATTGTCAGTTGAGCTTCTATAAACATTGATTTTAAGTCCTTTGGGTATAAACCAAGGAGTAGGATAGCTGGGTCTTTTCACTTACTTCTAATCACTCATTCCAGTGGTTGTTCCTTACTGAGAGGGTATACTGTCATCTTCATTTCCATGGTGGAAGTTGTGACACACACCCCTGAGGACATTTGGATATCAGAACCTTTCTGTCATGCTGGGAGAACCAACCAAAGACCAGCTTTTTATACATTTAATGCCAAGTCCCTGAAGTATGCCTCCAGGGACAGAGGCTGGATTTGAAATTTTCACTTGGCTGGATTTGAAATTTTCTAGCAACAAGCTAAGCAGAGGGCAGGCATGGAAACACAAATAGAGAGATTCCAAGTTTTCCAGGGAATAAGTGGAATAATTAATACTCACACATTGTGTGTCTAAAAGAAACATTAAACAAACAACAAGCATAGTGAGAAATATTAATGTAGTTGTGTTAGGATATTATGATTAAAATACCTGATTTGAAGGAAATGATCTCTGAATTTTTGGTTTTGGGATTATTTTTAGATCATGATGCTGGAGATGGAGTCCTGAACCCTGAAGAGGCAGGTGTGATTTCAGAAGAATTAAAATGGGCATCCAGAACTGAAAGTATGAAATTAAGTGCAAGAGAAAGAGAAGTAAACAGTTCTTCAAGCAGTTTAAGAACACAACCAAATTCCCAAAAACTTTGGGAAGATGCCCCAGAGTTACCTTCTATTTTTAGCTCTTTAGCACCGTCTAGTGGGCAACTGTTACGCAGTGATGATAAAACAGAAACAGATGAATATCAGTTTACAAAATCTCACAGTCGACCATCATCCCAAATTCAGCCAATGGGAAATGTGGAACAGCTTCATGGTATCACACCTGTAAAATTGTGTCGTAAAGAATTACGTCAGATTTCCTCCTTGGAACTATCATTACGACGTTCCAGTCTTGGAGTTGGGGTTGGATCAATGACTGCTGATTCCATTGAAGTGTCTAGGAAACCTAGTGACTTTAAAACTTAGTCATTTAACGATAGACATTTTAATATAGTAGATATGTAAAAAGATTCCTTTCTCTAACTTGTTAAAAGTAAAGCTCAAGCTCATTAGTCCTTCTGCAGATAAAGGAAGAATGGGAGGATTGTATATTTTGGGGAGTTTTAATTTACATTTCCACAATAATTAAATAAACACATTTTATAATACTTGATAACACTTAAATATTCCCACTTACAAATATACTCAATTTTTTCAGGCATATTTTATTTGTTTTTTATTTTCCAGGTATATTGGAAGAACAAAACTAATAGACTAAATTATCCTTCAAATGTATGCTATTATTTAATATAAAAGTGTATTATAAACATGTTATGATACAATAATCCTTAATATATTAATATAAAAATATATTGCTGTTTTTAAAAGATCCAGATAAATATTTCTTGTGTTAGAGAGGGAGTTACCTGCTGCATATGTTTTGGCACAGATGAAGTTTTTTGCCAAAATACAGTCTGTAGCCTAAGACAACCTGCCAGGTTTATGGACTAAAGTTGATTTTAGTGTCAGAGCCCACAGAAGTTAAGTGATCAGTCTTGATTTTTAAAAAACAATCTCTGTTCTTTTTCTAGAATTGTTGTCTGTTTATAGTGTTATATTATTGGTTTGCTAATATAATGAAACGTAAATTTTCATCTTTCTCCTGCCATGTGCATTTGACATGTCTTTTGTTTATGCTACCAAAATTGGGAGAAAAGATACAGTTACATGGAAGAGAGAGACAATGATAGAAGAATACAGAAACATTTATTTCAGCACTTTCAGGAAAAGAACATTGATTGTGACATATCTAGTCACATGGAGGCTGTTTTGGAAAGCCTGAAATGTAGTCAAAGGATCCTTAGCTAATTATCTGATGGGATTCAGTGTGAGACTTTTCTCTACAACCTACTTCATCAGGAGTTTCAAACAGGCAGACCAAACAACATTGGGACTGTAAATTTGTAAATGAAATTTTTGCTGCATTTTCTGTTTCAGCCTTTTTGTTCATCATGTTTAGAATTAAGAATTGAACAATTTATCCAACCAGTTCTTTTTCACCATATTTTTTTTCATTATAGGCAACATTCCATTCTGATGACCTGCAGTATTATTTTGTTTCTTTTCCAAACTTTTACTTGTAATCCAAATTTGAGTTTCTTAGTTTAATTAATATTTGGGGACAGCAGTAACACCACCCTGACTCAACAGATGCCTACCTAATGAGAGTTACCCACTTCTTGTTGAATCCATTTTTTCTTATCTAATGCTGTTACAGACTTTTTTTGTATTTTACTCTGTGTTGTCCTGACCATCTCTCCCAAGACCCAAACTGTCACTCTGTGCCCACTTAAGGCTTTCTGCCTTTATCTAGTTGCTAGCTCTAGGGACTGAAGTTTTTTGTCCAATTTGCTAAATACCTGTTCCTCAGGAAAAGAAAGACAACAAACTTCTAAATAAGTGAATAGTTTACCTCTTAAGCAAGGTACTAAAATTCATTTAAATTATGGGTTAAGTAGATTTCTGTGGACTTATCTGGAAACTGAACAGTTTATAACATTGGCCCAGTGAAAAACTGTTCAAGTTTCAAACAATTAATTTACAAACTAACTTGGAAATTTTATTTTTACCAGAGACTATTTGAAGTCTCACAGTCTGTTTTTCAGCTAGTCTTCCTTTTGTTTGTATGATATATATAATAATATATATATATATTTTTTTCAGTCTTATGGCAAAAGGCCAGTGCCTTCAACAAAGCATAGCAATTATATGTTTATTAGTATATGTATTAATGAAAGTTCTAATTATAAATTTCTTATAAGATTAATGTGCAATGCCTTAATTATAAATAATTCATCCTATAAGAATGTATTTTGATACTAGAATCCTGCTTTCCCAAGAAATTAGCACATATTTGTTTTAAACTATGAAAATAAAAACACATTTTCTCACTAACAAAGCAAGAAAAGCAGTGATTTGATTTGATAATGCACAAGTGAATCTGACTGTAGAGTAACAAAGATATAATTTTACCCCCTGCTTTGGTTAAATATATATCTTTTATATATTATGATAAAAATACTATAAAAATAAAAAGCAAAGTTGTTCAAGTGGCCTTCAATTTATAATCCTCCTGCCTCAGCCTCCTGAGTTGCTGGGATTACAAACATGTGCTTTTATTAATTTCTTATTTTGCAGTGTTTGGGCTAAATAAGCACTCTACCACTAAACTATACTCCTCAGCCTGCCTTTGTACTTAAATATTAATTTCTTTTATTAATGTTGTTTTGGGTTTTATCTGGGGAGCGTGTCCTCAGTTCTTCACATCTTCATGAACTTTCATGATCCAAAGAATCAGCACATATACAGATGATTTTCAGTTACATAGCCTATATTGCCACTAGCATTGCCTTATTTTATATCATTCGAGGTTAATAAAGTTATGAATGCTTATTTGAGAATAGGTGCCCTATCGGAAAAAATAAAGGTCTTATATTTAAGTCTTAGAATGAATTATAATGGAGTCAGATACTTAGTGTGGGTTCAGTTCTGTGAAAAACACAAATTCCCAAACATTAAATGCAAGTATGACTTGTTTTGATCTTTCAATTACTTCCTTAGGCACATACTTGTGACTTTAAAATACTGGGGTACTAATATCTGAAGGTTCAAATAGAAAGTCACATATGTCCACAATTCTCGTGACTTGATGGAATTTAAAAAAATATTCATTATATGTATTTACATTTGAAATTAGGTTGTAGGCTGCCTTTGTTAATACTGGTAACACACTCCCTACATTCATATTTTTAAAAATTTAAAATAAAGGTGAGAATGAGAGCCTTCTGCAATAAATATCTCAAATGTATTGGCTATGTAGTATTTTTGAGCCTAAATTGGCAGTAGTTTACCAAGGTAGAAGTCTTTGCCCAATAAGGAGTAGTATTTTTTTATTGTCCTTGATACTGATAATAAAAAAAACTACATGGATTTTATTGTTTTTAAATTTTCTACAAACAATGCACCCCTTATTGCCTTCACCAGGGGTTACTGCTTATATTCCGTGCTCATAGAATTCACTGCATATAGGGCACCAAATACCGATGTTTGTTGAAGTGACCTTAATGTTGAACCCAACATGATCCCAACACAGAGGTAATTTGAACAAGGAAAAATTATAAAGAAAAATTTCAGAAAACCTTGATGTTATAATGTTGGTTTTTGATACTTTATACATAGTTCTTGTCATATTTTTCCTTCTAGAAAGTTCCAGAGTAAGTCATCAAAATTTTCATTATTTGAAATGTTGGCAATGTAATTTGCACCCAAAGATATGTAATAGAATTAGTCGTCCTAAGACTAATTCTACCTAAGTCTTATGTACTATTGGTTATTTTTTTTTAAGTTGTAGATGGACACAATACTTTTATTTTATTTGTTTTTTTTTTTTATGTGATTGAACCGGGGATTGAACCCAGTGCCTCACGCATGCTGGACAAGCTCTCTACCACTGAGCTACAACCCTGGCCCACTACTGGTTATCTTATCTGGCTATTTTTTTTGCAGTACTGGGGATTGAACCCAGGGGCATTCTACCACTGAGCTACATCCCATTCATTCATTCATTCATTCTTTCTTTCTTTTTTTTTTTTTTTTGTAGTTGTAGGTGGACACAATACCTTCATTTTATTTATTTATTTTTATGTAGCTGAAGATTGAACCCAGTACTTCACGTGTTCTAGGCAAGTACTCTGCCACTGAGCTACAACCCTAGCCCCATCCCAGCCAATATTTATGTTATATTTGGAGACAGGGTTACCCAGGCTGGCCTTGAACTTGTGTTCCTCCTGACTCAACTTCTCTAGTAGCTGGGGATTACAGGCAAGTAGTATAGTACCCAACAGCTCACAGTTCTGTTGAGTTCTTTATAGTTGTTCAAGAGAAAAATAAAACAGTCTCACAGACTTTCTCATAATGAGCATGATCCTTTATGCCAAGAACAAAAAACACAGAAAAAACTAGATAACTAAACCTTTATAAAAATATATACTTACAATTATTAGACATTTAAAACACCATTTATTAATAGTATGTAATGAAAGTTGGAAATAGGAAATTTTTTAAACTTCATATATTATTAAATTTCAAGCTTATTATAGTATATACAAAACAAAGTATAATTTTTCAAGTCCAAAGAGGTAAATCTTGTTAGAATTCACTTTATTTGATCTGAGGTGTCTTATTATTTTTTATTTTTAATTTAATTTGATTTGGGGGGAGCATAGTCTTAGAGATCAAACCCAGGACCAAGGACATGCTAGGTAAATGCTATTATGCCACTGAGCTATGCCCCAGCCTGAAGAACCACTTTTGAGCTGGGAATGTAGCTCAGAGGCACAATGTCCGCCTTGCATTTGCAAAGTCCTGGGTTCGACCCCCAGTTCCAAAAAACATAAGATTAAAAAAAAAAGAACCACTTTTATCCCTACCTTCCAATTATTAAGAACAAAGTATAGTTATATATTTACTTACCCTTTACTCTCCACAGTGATCCAGGATTGGAGTAGCTCTGAGAAGACATCTAGATGACTGGAGGCAGGAGGGGACAGAACAGGAAAGAAAGGTTTATTGGAAAGCATTCAATAGATAAGCAAAAGGTTTTCAAAAATATTTGGAGAGAATATATTTTACTTTGACAAAAAGATCAAAACTTAACTTCAGTCTTTGGTTATCTGTAAAACCTAGAGAATATACCTAGTTAGTACTGAATTTGCCAATCGAAAATATACATCCCACTTTTTATACTGATTCCTTTCTTTTGATTATATAATTTGAGATTACATGAAAAGCCATCCTAAATAATATAAATGGAAATTGTGAAGCCATTCAATAGAGAATTATAAGAGACAGAATTTTGGGATAAATTCCAATAGCCCAGCATAAACCACAGAAAGCAGTTTGGATTTAAGTAATTTTACCAGTGAAGAACCATGAATGGTGTATCAAAAACAAACGTTTGATTGTAGGCAAAATTGACAGGATTCATTTTTATAAAACAATACTATCTTAACCATTTTTGTTAGATTTTTCTCTCTGCTAAAATATCCCTGAATTTTTGTTTTGAAAACCCTGTGGAGAAAAGATTTTCATTCATGATTACAAATAAGCATCTATCTATCTATCTACTTTGAGAGGCAGAATTAATGTCATTTTTGTTAGTGGCCTGCAGTGGCATTTCACTATTCTACTCAGTAAGAATGAAGAGTTGGCTGAATTTGACTGATTTATAATTTTGATTATTTGTAAGTATTAAACTTGGCAATATTTTGTTATTTTCTAGCATTGTATGCTGTAGATGGGAGAATGGGAATAGGACAAAGTGTTTATATACTAAGGTTTCAGTCTCCTTTTGAAATCCCTAGAACTTGGACAGCATCTGAATCATTCCATTCCAGTATCAGGCTTAAATCCATCTGTTTCTTTGGGTATTTTCGTAGTTAGTTCCAAGTTCCAAGTTAGATGACTAGGATGATCCAGTTATAATCTTATTAATAGAGTACATTAAACAATGATGTTTCCTAAAACACCAAATAGCCTTTCTTTACAACAAAAAACTATTTATAAATCACTCCTTTACATTTACAAATATTTTCAAGTGCAACTTAATTATTAAATATTATTTAATAAATTGAGAGGGAAATTACTATTTATAATTACTATATGGAAAATGGTCTGTTGTTTTATCAAACACATGAAAACATTAAAACCAAAGCATCACATATATTTATTTAAGACTTGTTGAATCTAGCTAGGTGCAATGGCTAATTCCAGAGATTCAGGAGGCTGAGGTGGAAGGATTGAAAGTTCAAAGCCAGCCTCAGCAACTTAGGAAGGCCCTAAGCAACTTAGCCAGAACCTGTCTAAATAAAATATAAAAAGGGCTGGGGATGTGGCTCAGTGGTTAAGCGCCCCTGGGTTCAATCCCTGCTACCAAAAAACAAACAACTTGTTGAATCTGTTTTTATAGGCATAAGTTTTGCTTTATGACCATTTCTTTGATTCATGAATGAAAAATATGTTTTTACTGGGTTTTTGACCATCAGGGTTTTTTTGGGGGGATGGGAGGGAATAGTCTTTTCTTAGTTGTTACCTTTGTGAGCTACTGAACTACAGCTAGAAAACAACTTTTTATTTTTTTTTTTAATTTTGAGGGCAACTCTGTGTAAACTTTTATTTTTATTTATTTTTTAATTTATTTCTTACATGACAATAGTGGAATGCATTACATTCATAATTATCCATTCAGCACAATTTTTCATAACTCTATATAAAAAGTATGTTCACGCCAAATTATGCCAATATACATGAGCTCTCTTTATTTTTTTTGCATTACAATTCTTAATACACCTTTATACCACAATTTATCATATCTCTGTATATAAGGTATATTAACACCAAATTCACATGTTCATACTTGTATTTTGTATAATGATGACTGTCTTAAATGGAATTGTTTCCATTTGGTAATCACAAAAATATTTTAAATATATTAAAATATTTTAAATATTCCTCCCCCCACCAGGAAATGGTAAACAGTAAATTTTATATTTTTGGCGCATGTCAAAAATATGTAATCAGATGAATGGTAGTCAGTCTTCATTTGGCATTTGCCACTCTTAGCTACTATATATAATAAGTATATTAGAATTAAATTTGACATTACCATGGTGGCCTCTCCTTCATATGTATTCAGAGGGAAGCTCATTCCCCCTATTTTGCAAGTATCTGCCAATGTTAAGAAATATTTTGTCTGTATTTAGATCAAAACACCCATGATCAAGTAATCCAAGAGAAACCAAGACCTTAAGGGTAATAGAACCTACAATCAGAAGTATTCTAGTGGATTGTGAACAAATAAATCAGAAAGGAAGAATACTAATATACACTTTTCCTGAAAGTCAACTTCAGGGTACTGAGATCCTCTTAGTAAGATTTATTAGGAAATTCACTATCTCCCATGAGAAAGAAAGTTGCATGTAAGGATCTGATTATGTGAGTTTAATTGGCCAGACCACAGCAAACCTGGACCTTCAGGAACAGGGCTAGTAACCTGGGCTTTAATTCTCATATGGGAAAGAATCTGGGCCTCTTCCCAAAGGATTAACAGGTAGCTCAAGTAATTTATTTTCTGAAACATCACAAAATGGCATTTATATGGAATAGATGGAAATTTCTATAGATTTTTTAACTTATAGGCATTTTCCTGCTTTGTTTTCTAACAACCTTTTATTTTTGCAGATAAAACCAACAACACTTTCTCTCAAGGAACTTATATCCTACTGAATAAGTATTATGGTGAACATAAAGCAGAGTAAAAGAGAATGTTGTAAGAACTAGATATAAACTCACAACAAAAAAATTATTTTTCATTTGATCTAATGTATGCTAAAAAAGGGAAAGTATCATAAATTGTATCTGAACACAAAAATCACATCTAACCAGTTCTGATTGGAAGGGAAGGGCACTTTCCCATTTTGTCCTTTTGCAAGTAGGTTTGCACTTTGACCTACACAATTGCTTAGAATTTATTTCAAGTTTAGGATCCTACTTAATTTTTTTAAAAAAATTTAATTTTTAAATATAAAATTATAATTTTAGATATGTACATAATGTACATGGATATGTATACATAATTAAACACACACATAATTTCCTGTTCTGTGTGTGTGTGTGTGTGTGTGTGTGTGTGTGTGTGTGTGATGCTGGGGGCTAGACCTGGGTCCTTGCATAAAGTATACCATCTTGTTTTGTATGTGTGTAGTGCTGGGGATTGAACCCAGAGCTTTGTGCATGTGAAGCAAGCACTTTACCAACTGAGTTATATCCTTAGCCCCTAAAATTTATCATCTTATGGTGTACAATTAGTAGTTTTTAGTATATTCACTATGTTGTGTAATACATACTAACATCAGAACATTTTCATCATTCTGAAAAGAAACTCTGTTCCTATTAACAACCAGTCCTGATTTCCTCCTTTTTCATCCCTGACAACCACTAATCTTTCTGTCTCTATAGAATTTGCCTTGTCTTGACGTTTCATACAAATTATATATATATATATATATATATAATGTGTAATCTTTTGTCTCTGGCTTCTTCACTCAGCATGTTTGTAAAGTTCATCCTTATAGCATGTAACTGTTTCATTCTTTTTATGGCTAAATAATACTTCATATATAAGTCACACTTTGTTTATCCATTTTATTAATTGGTGGAAATATGGGTTGTTTCTACTTTTTGGTTATTACAAATAACCACACTAGAGCATGATGTGAATATTTATGTATAAGCTTTTATGTGAACACATTTTCAATTCTCTTAGGAGTGGAATTGCTGAGTCAGGTGGTAATTCTGTGTGTAACTTTTTGGGGGAAATTCTTTTTCCATAACAGCTGCTCTATTTTACTCTCCTAACAGCAATGTATTAGGGTCCCAGCTTTCCTATGTCCTTGCCAACACTTGTTATTGTCTGTCTCTTTTAAAATTATAGCAATGCTAGGGCATCTTATTGTAGTTTAAAGTTATTTTTTCCAAATAACTAATGTTTTTAGTAATAGCCATTTGAATATCATTGGAGAAATGTCTTTTCAAATCCTTTACTCATTTTATTTATTTTTTAAACAGCCATGATAATTTATTTACAATTGAATTCTCTATATTTACAAAACAATTTTATACATCAGAAATGGTATGCTTTTGCATGTAAATATCAAGCACCAGGTATTGAATCACAACACAGACAACAATGTGAAATGGGCATAAAACAAAGCTGAAGTACCTTTACTCATTTTATTTTATTTTTTTATTTTTTTTATTTATTTTTATTTATTTTATTGTTGGTTGTTCAAAACATTACATAGTTCTTAATATACCATATTTCACAGATTGATTCAAGTGGGTTATGAACTCCCATTTTTACCCCGTATACAGATTGCTGTGTCACATCAGTTACATTTCCATTGATTTACAAATTGCCTTTCTAGTGACTGATGTATTCTGCTGTCTATCCCATTCTCCACTATCCCCCCTCCCCTCCCCTCCCATCCCCTCCCCTCCCCTCCCCTCCCCTCCCCTTCTCTCTCTCCACCCCCTCTACTATAAATCGTTTCTTTCACTTATATAATTTTTCTCCTACCCCTCCTTTCCTCTTATATGTAATTGTGTATAACCCTGAGGCTCACCTTCCAATTCCATGCAATTTCCCTTCTCTCTCCCTTTCCCTCCCGCCTATCATCCCTGTTTAATGTTAATCTTCTTCTCAAGCTCTTGTCTCTACCCTGTCCTTGGTTACTCCCCTTATATCAAAGAAGACATTTGGCATTTGTTTTTTAAACTGAGTAATTTGTCTTTTCATTTTTGCACTGTAAGAGGTTTTTTTTTCTCCTTTTCTTCTTTTTTAGGGGGGTACTGGGGATTGAAATCCCAGAGACATTTTACCACTGAGCTATGTCCCCAGTCCTTTTTTCCATATTTTTATTGGTATATTATACACAATGGTGGGAGTCATTCTTACATATTTGTATATACACATGATATAACAATATAATCTGGTCAATATAATTCCCCAATATTTATCCTTTCCTTACCTTCCTCCTGCTTCCTGCTCCCTTTCCTCTGTTCTACTAATCCCCCTTTAATTTTCATGATACACCCTCACACTTTTTCCTTTTTCCTCTCTAGCTTCCACATCTGAGTTAAAACATGACCCTTACTTTTGAGTTTGGCTTATTTTGCTTAGCATAATGTTCTCAAGTTCCATCCATTTTCCTGAAAAATGATATAATTTAATTCTTTATGGCTGAATAAAATTCCAGTGTAAGTATATCACATTTTCTCTTTTGTCTTTCCATCAGTGGATACTGAGGCTGGTTTCATAGGTTGGCTATTGAGAATTATGCTCCATAAACATGGGTATGACTTCTGCTTTCTTCTTAACAATTTTATAGTTCTGAATCTTACATTTGGGTCCTTGGTCCTTTTTTAATTAATACCTTTTTTTTGTATTCAGTGAGAGATAGGGTTCCCACTTTATGTTTTTGCATGTAAATATCCAGCACCATGTGTTGAAAAAAATTATTGTTTCTCATTGCATTGTCTGCATACTTTTATTGAAAATCAATTGACCAGGCTAAGGTTGTAGCTCAATGGTAGAGTGCTTGCCTACCATATGCAAGGCACTGGGTTTGACATAAATAAATGCAGTAAAGGTCCATCAACAACTAAAAAAAAAAAAAAAAAGAAAGAAAGAAAAGAAAAGAAGAAGAAAGAAAGAAAACCAATTGACCACACATGTATGGATTTATTTCTGGACTTTTAGTGTTCTACTCCACTGGTCTATATTTCTATCCTATGCCAGTCCCACATTGTCTTGATAACTCTAACTTTGCAGTAAATTTTCAAGTTAGGGAATGCAAATCCATAAACTTTGTTCTTTTTAAATATTGTTTTGGTTATTTGGGGTCCCTTGATTTTACATATGAGTTTTAGAATCAGTCACCCACCCATTGTGCAAAAAAAAATTGAAATTTTTATGGGATTTTCATGGAATCTATAGATCAATTTTAGTAGTATTGCCATCTTAACCATATCATGTCTTCCAATCCATGAATGTGGTGTATCTTTACATTCTTTTAACCATGTTTTATAGTTTTCAGTGTACATGTCTTACACTTCTTTGGCTAAAATTTTTCATAAATAATTCTTTTTGACATTATTATAAGTGAAATTGTTAATCTCTTGAGCTGTTCACTACTACTGTCGAGAAATACAATTGATTTTTGTGTATCGACCCTGGTTTACTTTTAGTGAAAAGTAAATTCAGGTTATAAACATATGTCATGAATCAAGAAGTGCTTACCTTACCAATTTAATGAATAGGAAATCCACCTTTTATTGTTGTTGATAAAATTTTACCTGGTTATTTTAAGACTATTTCTTTAAGAATTATTTATTTTATTTCTAAATTAATGGAGGTGACAGCATAGAGCTCAGTAGGTCATTTGACACTTGTAGTTCATAGTTTTGTGTCTTTCATATGTATTTTTCCTATTTAAGTGAAACACAGGGACAACCTTCAGCACCTCATGTCTCTCTGTCATCAGGATACTTTCTGTGTATTCCTCAGTGTTATATATATTCAGGATTAATGGTAATACTGACAATTAATTTATTAAACACATTTTTGTGTGCTAGGTTTTATGTAAGGGCTAAATGCTAGAAACAAAGTTGATTATATCATAGACCCATGCACCAAGAGGCATACACCATGTTGAGAAAAGACAGATAAATGGTCAATTACATTTGGGATCTGTTCATTTAACAACATTTGAATGCAAACAATAAATCTGGCACTGTAGTGACATACCAGTAACTAAAACACAAGGTTTCTACTCTTATGAGGCTCATAACATAAAGAAGAATATAAGGCTGTGGTAGAGTATAACTTTTAGGGGTATGATAAAGCTTCCCCTCACCTTTGTTTATTAATGGACATGTTGGCCTTAGGGAGGTACAGGAATAAAAGTTACATTTCAGATCAGAAAATCCCATTGCAAAGCCTAAGAAGTAGGAGATAATATCATGTGTTCAGGGAACTACTAGCAGTCTAGTAATAGACCTGGTACACCAGAGGCTTTGAATAGTATCTGCTGAATGACTGAATGGATTAGTGCTGATACCAAGGATGCTGGAAATGAGGACAGGAAGGGTTAGGTAACAAAGGACCCTAAAAAAAACCAGGGGCTGGGGTTGTAGCTCAGTGGTAGAGTGCTTGCCTAGCACATGTTAGGCACTGGGTTTGATCCTCAGCACCACATAAAAATAAATAAAAGTATCATATCCATCTAAAACAAATATATATATATATATATACATATATATATATATATATATATATGTATATATATATATATATATAAAACAAAGAAATCTGAAAGCCATGGAGAGCCTGCTATGTTTCTTTCTTACACTTTATACAGCAGTTAGACTAGTTTACTTTTGCTTGACCAAATCTTTTTATTTGTTAAGAGATGGTATAAGTATAAAAAAAAATACCAGATACAGTGGCATACATCTTTAATCCCAGCAGCTCAAGAGGCTGAGACAGGAAGATCATAAGTTTGAGGGCAGCCTGAGCAACTTAGCAATACCCTCAGCAACTTAGAAACCCAGTCTCAAAACAAAAAATAAAAAGGACTGAGGATGCAGCACCCCTGGGTTAGATCCCTGGTGCCCCTTCCCCCCAAAATAAAAAAAACCTAAAGAGATTAAAAACTCATTAAGCACAACTTTTATGTATAAATTATAGGTGATATATACACATAACAAATCTATTTTAATCACTTTCAGGCTCCTGAGTAAAATACAATTATTTTTGAAAGTACAAAACAGCTTTGTATTAAATAATTCCATATTCACATAGGTCATTTTTCAATTCAAGTGACATGTAACCTCATGTAAATAGTGCACTATTTATAATACTACAGTGAGGGCAGGGAAAGGAGATAGCTGAGTCAAAATACTAGGAAAGCAATATTCACATTTTTGTTGTGAAATAGAAGCAGAGAGTGTGAGGACACAATGAAAAAATACAGCTTTTAGTGCTTTGATTTTTTCAGTTTTCTTGAGAAAAGTAGTAACCAAGAATTAGTCCTACTTTTAATCTTTTTTTTTTTCGTAGTTGTAGATGGACAGCATGCCTTTATTTTATATTTATGTGGTGCTGAGGATTGAACCCAGTGCCTCACACATGCAAGGCAAGTGCTCTGCCACTGAGCTATAGCCCCAGCCCTCTACTTTTAATCTTAATGTGGGATGATTAAAACTCTATTAAAACTGATGTGACACAGCAATCTGTATACGGGGTAAAAATGGGAGTTCATAACCCACTTGAATCAATCTGTGAAATATGGTATATTAAGAACTATGTAATGTTTTGAACAACCAACAATAAAATAATTTAAAAAAAACTCTATTAAATTGGCTAAATTAAAAACTATATACTATAACCTCCTTCTCTTACTTACCACTTGTTTTTCTTCTCAAATGTGATTTTTTTATTTTTTCAAAGTGATTAGGTATGTGACTTAAGAGTCAAATAAATACAAGGTATATAATAATAACCTGTCTTCATTGATTCCTGCTTTCCAAAGGAAAATTATTCTCTGATTTAATTCTGTATTTCTAAGTAACACAATACTGCCATGTCTTAGTTTTTCAGTTTTAGCCATTTTACATCCTCTGAATTTCCCAGTATTTTTATAGCACACTGTTGGGTGTTTATTTATTTATGGTTTTGGGGATTAAGCCCAGGGCCTCATGCTTGCTAGGGAAGTGCTCCACCACTGAGCTACATCCCCACCCCTATCTTACATATTTTAATGACTATTACATAAATATTGTCCATAGCATTTCATGTTTTGTTAAGAAGTTAATCATATCACATTAACAGACGATTACAGAAATCCAAAAGCTTTCTTATTGTTATGGTTTAGATACGAAGTATCCCCCAAAGCTCATAGGTGAGACAATGCAAAAAAATTTTAGAGATGAAATGAGAACCTTAGTGTAATTTGTGCATTAATCCACTTGAATGGATTGGCTAGGCAGTTACTGTAGGCAGATAGGTATGGCTGGAGGAGGTGGTTCACTGGAGGTTTGCCTTTGGGATTTACATTTTTTTCCCTGGTAAACTTTCTCTCCTTCCGGATTGTCACTTCCTGAGCCGCTTTCCTCTGCCACACCCTTCCACCACGGTGTTCTGCCACACCTCAGGCCTAGGGCAAAGGAACTGGCCACCTATGGATAGAGACCTCTGAAACAGTGAGCCCCAAATAAATTTTTCCTCTCTACATTGGGCTGCGGGTTTTGGTCACAGCAGTGAAAAAGCTGATGAAAACCCTTGTTTTAGCTTATAACATAAAGGTTTTCTTCTTATCCCTGTCACATATCCAGCAAAAGGGTCAGCTTCAGTTCTGTGCTGTGCTATCTTCATTCAGGACTCAAACACCAGAGCAGCCCCTATCTGAACAGTGCCAACCTATGGCTAGGGCAGAGACAGGAAGTCATGAGCTGGCTCTTAAACCTTCTACCTGTAAGTGATATACTCAATTCTGCCTTGATTTCACTGACAACATAATTCACAATGCCAAGTCTGACATCAGAGGGACTGAGAAGTGTATTTCCCCACAAAGGAGGTTCATCAAATATTCTTAAATACAGTCTGCTAGAAATGTTTTATTTTCCTTGGAGTTTATAATTCCTTCTTTCTTCAGTTGCTTAGCTTTCTCTATACCTATCAGCATTTCATCTCTATTTGTCCTACCAGAGTTGCAAATTTTGTTTATAAGGTTCAAACACATTAGGTAATCCATCATTTCCATTTTTGTTTCTTGAAGGCATCCCCTTTAGCCCTCCATCCTCCAGTGCCTGGATAAATGGATTGCTCTCCAGCCTGATACACAGTCATCATCTGGGATCCTCTGTTCAACAACTTCTCTCCTTTCCTGGAGTGCTTATTTGTCAGATCATGTTTTCTGTTTCCTGATTTGCATCCTTATTTGGGTGGAGTACCTCCCTCCAGTAGTTTCCTGAGTGGATGGGAGTTAAAATTTGAGATTTTAAAAAAAGTCTTGACATCTTTTCCTGCTCCCTCCATTGGTTTTTATTTCATTTCTTTTTCCTCCTCCTCTCTCTTCCTTTTGTTATCTTAGGCTGGTGTTACATGTAAGGAGGTTTCTCCAATTTGTAGAGATCCTTGACTCTTTACCCACATTTGAGAACAAGGTGGTAAAAAAATTGATTAGAGCCTCTCTTTGTATGAACAGTGCTTGTCAACTGTTGGTCTTCACTGTAATCAGATGACAAACCACATTCTTAAGATAGGACCCCAAACATCAATATTTAGAGGTCTCTTACCACAGACTAGCTGGTTTTCCATTGTTGTTCAGCTTTTTGTTACTATAACAAATACCTAAGATAATCAACTCATAGAGAAAGTTTATTTTGGTTCACAGTTTTGAAGGTTCCAATCTGATTGAATGGCCTCCTTACTTTGGGTCTGTGGTGTGGCAGCGCATCAACCCACTTACCTTGTAGCCAGGAAGCAAAAGTCAGGAAAGTTCCACTATCCCCTACAATGGCAAGCTCCCAGAGACCTGAAGACCTCTTACTAGTACCCACCTCTTAAAAGTGCGACTGCCTCCCAAGAACACCACCTGGGTAACTAAGCCTTTAACACATAGGCCTTTAGAGAACAATTATCCAAATGATAATATTCCCTAAGAAGAAGTTTCCAATCTCTTGTCAGGAACCCATTCTGGATTTGGGAATGAAGGTGAATGGGTTTGTCTCATAATTCAGTATGCACAATCTCACTTAACTCTGCTTTTCAGTGTAATAGGGCATTCTTATCCCTCAGCTCTGGTGTTTAGAGGAGCTCTGAGTCAACTTGTCCAGAAAGAAAACCACCATTCTTCTGCTGAGTTTGAGCAGCACGGAATGGAGCAGAGAATATGGAAGGGAGTCTCACTGCTCTTCAAAACCTTTACAACAATTATTTTCAGTCTCATTCTCCCTCTGCTTTCAAAAGTATGGCAGCCCCAGTTTCAGAGCCTTTTCAGAGTTCAGTGCCATGAACTTCTGGTTGGCTGTGCCTCTTTCCAAAAGCTTAAGTATTAACTTTCTCAACTTTCATATGTCAGTTTTCACTTATCCGACTGTTTTCTACATTCTTAAGGTTTGTTGACATCCTTCTTTAGCAGGGCTCTCTTTCCTTATTTGCTCCATCTTTATAGGTTTATCTTTTTTTCCTTAACTGTCATTTAAAAATTTATCTTATTTACTATAGATATACATAATATTGGGGTTCATCTGATATTTTAATGAGAATTGGAGAAAAGTGTGTTTTTCTATTTTTAGAAAAAATAGGCTCTATTTTTAACTAGAAGTCTCCTTACCATTGGATTTAAAAAAAAATTTTGTAGTTGTAGATGGACAGCATGACTTGACTTTATTTGCTTTTTTTTTATGTGGTGCTAAGGATTGAACCCAGTGCCTCAGATGGACTAGGCAAGCACTCTGCCACTGAGCTACAGCCCCAGCCCATCATTGGATCTTAACATGGATATAATGAACATTTTCTAAGTAGGAAAAATCAAGTATAGTTATAAGTAATTCCTTAAGAATTAAATATAAGAACAATAGTAAATAACTAACCTAACTTTAACCTAATGCTTATGTATGCTACACAGTCCTTAAAATGTTTATATAATATTATCCTCATAATAACTGAGTTGAGTGCTGTGATTCAATCCCTGGCAGCCCACTCCAGAGCCTTCATGCTATGTAACATGGTACA
This sequence comes from Spermophilus citellus, assembly GCF_964194105.1. Taxonomy (NCBI): domain Eukaryota; kingdom Metazoa; phylum Chordata; class Mammalia; order Rodentia; family Sciuridae; genus Spermophilus; species Spermophilus citellus. The sequence continues at coordinate 88,635,734 of NC_138183.1, read as the reverse complement.
TCATATTCAGTGTTACAGGTGACCTTATTTATTTTCAATTTGTCCAGTCTTAACCAACATCTATTTATTATTATCTTAAACTATAAACATCAGATTTTGAACATTTTCAGGGCATCAGTCGATGTGGCAAAGCATCACTCTGAAGTTATCTATTTGAAATAGAGTGATCTGTGACAAATTTTAAAGCACAATCATTCAGACTAGGAAATTTGGCATGCGTTGGATTTATATCACAGACAGATGGGAATTCTCCTGTAAAGGAAAACAGTTACCATCTGTAATTTGAGAGGTCAGAGAAGCAATTACAAATCTTACATTAGCAACCTAAAACTTATGAATACCTGTTTAAATGAAATATAATATCTGCAAGAGTTTATCATATTGAACCACTGATAACCTTCAACACCCTAATTGAAATAATTCAACTACTCACTGAAGAGTTTAGTACCAGGATCACTATCATTCTCTCCAAGACTAGTAAGTACCCTTGTGGCAATTCTTTGTGAGATGTGTGTGTACGTGTGTGTGTGTGTGTCGGGGGGGTGTACATGGCCATGTGTTGCTTAATGATAGGGGTATGTTCTGAGAAATGCATCATTAGGTGGTTTAGCCATTGTGCAAATGTCATAAAGTATAATTCCACAAACTAAGACAGCTATGATATCTATAGGCAATATAATATTATGGGACCACTGCCCCATGTGTGGTCCATTGTAGACCAACATGTTACCTGGTGCATGACTGTATATAAATGATACATAAAACTGTTGAGAGCCACAGCCAAAGGGGCCCCAGCAAACTTCCAGCTGCCAGCAAACTTCCAGCTGCCGGCTGATGATTGGCTCACAGCGGCCCCAGCAACATCTGATTGGCTCCTCTGCGGTGATGTTCATTGGGCTGTTTCCCTGCCCTTCAGACTGCCAGCTGATGATTGGCTCACAGCGGCCCCAGCAACATCTAGCTGATTGGCTCCTCCACGGAGCTGCTCATTGGGGGACTTCTTTGGCTCCGCCCACACGACCCAGCCAATCAGACTCAAGAGCAGGAGGATTGTGGGAGGTGGTGAGGTTTGTGTGGGGGTGAGAGGCTTGTGGGAAGCCGGTGGTGGCAGTTGGGCTCTGAGGGTTTTTTCCTGAGGAGCTGTTTTGTTTGGCATTTGTAGTTCTAAAAATAAAGTTAGTTTCTTTTGACAAGTGGCTCCTGAATTGTGCCCAGCCAGACTGCGGCATTTGGTGGCTCGCATGGGGAGCGACTGAGGGTAAGTAAACTGCTCGCCCCTGAGGGCAGGGTGAGAGGATGGGTAGCCATTCTAAGTTTCCTCTTTTGTTTTGCTTCATTTTTGTATTAAGTTGCCTGTCCCTGGAGATGAGTGAGACGGAAGAAAAACCGCTCACATCTGAGGAAAAACTATTTGCGTCTGAGGAACAGATAGGGAGAAAGGACGGATGCACATGTCAGGAGGATAGAAAGGCTGATATAATGATTTTGTGTGGTTCCATTTTTATTTCATTCTGTCTCGGTTTTGTTTGGTGTTATCTTGTTGGGTTGTATTATAGTAGAAATACGGGAATAGAAATTAGTAAAAAACAAACCGAAAGACTGTTAAGTAAATTGTTAGAGGAAGGAGGCAACTCAGTAAAATCAAGAACAGTCAGGGCATACGTTGATACAATACAAAAATGTAGCCCATGGCTTTTTAAGGAGGAGTTGTTAGATATATCACAATGGAACCATCATGGTGAAGATTTAAAAAGAATAGAAAAGAACAACCCAGGGACTCTGCCAGTTGGCACATTGCCATTGTAGACGTTCGTATCTGGTTTGCTTAGTCCAAAGCCTTCAGTTCAGACAAAGGTAGAGGAAGGAGAAGACATATTGATTCAAGTAAAAGAGAAGGTCTCTCAAGTTAGTCAGAAAGAGGAAAAGATTCAAGTAAAAGAGAAGGTCTTTCGAGCTAGTGAGACAGAGGAAGGAAGTTTAGAGCAGAAAAAGCCATCAGGGGAAAAGTTACAACAGGAGACTGCTAATAACACCTTTCTATCAGAGAGCGTAAGTGTCCAACCAACAGCACAACCTCTACAGGAGACTGCTACTAACAGCATTCTATCACCAGAGGGCATAAGTGTCCAATCAACAGCACCACCTCCATATGCTAGGAGGCTCCCAACCCCCGCAGTTGATAGTTGGGATCCTGAGACAGGATCTCAAGTATGCCCTGTATTTGAGGTAGGAGGGCAGCAAATTTACCAGGGTTTAAATTTCAAAACAGTGAAGGAGCTAAAAGAGGCTGTAACAACCTATGGTCCTCAAGCACCCTTCACTGTAAGCTTGGTCGAATCCATTACCAACTTAAACATGACGCCAGCAGATTGGGCTAATATTTGTAAAGCTGTGCTAAATGGAGGACAATACCTGTTATGGAAGGTTGCCAATGAGGAATTTTGCAAGGAGACGGCTAGGCGAAATGCAGCAGCTGGTTATTCTCAGAGAAATCTAGATATGTTGTTAGGAAAGGGACCTTATGAGGATCGGCAGCAACAAATTGCATATGATCCTGGTGTATATTTACAAATTGCTGTAGATGCAGTTAAGGCATGGAAGACTTTACAAGGACATGGAGGTTTACAAGGTCAATTATCTAAGATTATACAAGGAGCTAATGAACCTTACGCTGAATTTGTAGATAGGCTTATTCAAACAGCTACCAGAGTTTTTGGGAATACAGAACAAGCAATGCCATTAATAAAACAACTGGCTTATGACCAAGCGAATCGTTGGTGCAGAGATATCATTAGACCATGGAAACAGGAAGATTTAAACACATATATTAAATTATGTAGAGACATTAATGAACAAGAGCAAGTCATGGCAGCTGCAGTAAAACAGGCTTTAGATGCCAGAGACATTAATGAACAAGGGCAAATTGTGGCAGCTGCAGTATAACAGGCTTTATATACCAGGCCAAGAACATGCTACAATTGTCAACAAACAGGACATTTTAAAAGGAATTGCCCCATAGGAGGAGGGTTTAACAAAACTAGGTATCAAAGGAGTAGAATACCGGGTATTTGCCCACGATGCCATAGAGGGAGACATTGGGCTAATGAATGCCGTTCTCAAACCACCATAGAGGGTACTCCATTACATTGGGCTAATGAATGCCGTTCTCAAACCACCATACAAGGTACTGCATTATCAAAAAACGAACAAGGACAAGGTGTTTATCCACAATATCATGGACAAAGGCATCAGGCTCCATTGCCAAAAAATGGACAGGGGGCCCCAATGCTCCGGGGCCCCAAACCACAAATATACGGAGCACTGGAGGAACCCAGCAACCCCATCAGGATAGTGCCCAGGACACATTGTCCATCAGATCCCTCATCAGACAAACCAGAGGGAGCGCAGGGTTGGACATCTGCGCCTCCGCCAGATCAGTACTAACTCCAGAGATGGGAGTTCAAATCATTCCCACAGGGGTAAAAGGACCTCTTCCCAAAGGAACAGTAGGCTTATTATTGGGATGCAGCTCTTCTACTCTAAAAGGACTTTTGATAAGTCCTGGGGTAATTGATCCCGATTATGAAGGTGAAATAAAAATTATAGCCAGTTCTCCAAAGGGTATATCAATAATTTCACCAGGAGATAGAATAGCACAGTTACTAATAATACCAAGCCTACATGATAAATTCTCCAGTCATGCTGTAGAAAGAGGTTCCAAGGGATTAGGCTCCACAGGTGTAGATTGGGCTATGCTTTCTTTAAATTTAGATTCTCGCCCCATGCTAAAACTAAATATTCAAGGACATGAATTTAATGGGCTACTGGATACAGGTGCAGACCTTAGCATCATCTCTCATCAAGAATGGCCAAAACATTGGCCATTACAACAAGCCACTCAAACGCTTCGAGGCCTAGGAGTGGCGACTAATCCCCATAGAAGTGCAATGGTATTAGATTGGAAGGATCCTGAAGGATGTGAAGGAACTATACAGCCATATGTATTGGATCATCTTCCCGTAAATTTATGGGGACGAGATGTCTTAGATCAATTAGGTTTGACATTAACAAATAACATCAATCAAAATGCACCCACTATTATGGCTAGACAAGGTTTTAGGAAAGGAAAAAGATTAGAAAAACAAGAACAAGGTATGGCAGCACCAATACAAATAGATCAAGGAACAGACAGACATGGGTTGGATTTTCACAAAGGGCCACTGAGACAATAAAAATTACATGGAAATCAGAAAGACCAGTATGGGTTCCTCAGTGGCCCTTGACTAAAGAAAAGATACAAGTAGCCCATGATCTGGTCAAACAACAATTAGCGGAAGGACATATACAACCTTCTGTATCTCCCCATAATACTCCCATTTTTGTCATCAAAAAGAAATCTGGTAAATGGAGATTATTGCAAGACTTAAGAGCCATTAATAATGAAATGGTCATTATGGGACCTGCTCAATCGGGGTTTCCTCAATTGTCTGCTTTGCCAAAAACTTGGTATGTTTTAGTTATAGATATTAAAGATTGTTTTTTTTCAATTCCAATTCATCCTGAGGATAGTCCACATTTTGCATTTACTATCCCTGCACTGAATCATGAAGGTCCTGATCAGAGATATGAATGGAAAGTACTCCCTCAAGGGATGGCTAACAGCCCAACTATGTATCAAATTTATGTTAACAAAGTAATCCAGCCACTTAGAAATCAAAATCCTGAACTACAAATATTTCACTATATGGATGATGTATTATTAGCACACAAAGCTAAAAACACATTGCTAGAATGTTATGCCACACTTACAAATTTATTAAAAAATTATAATCTAGAGATAGCAATAGATAAAGTACAATTAAATTTTCCAATTAATTATTTAGGAGTTCTATTATCCTCAACCATGGTCCGTCCACCAAAAATTCAAATACGAGTAGATCAACTCAAATCACTTAATGACTTTCAAAAGTTATTAGGAGACATAAATTGGATAAGGCCTTATCTAGGTATTCCAACAGGAGAATTAGGACCTTTATTTGATATCCTAAAAGGTCCATCAGGGAGACTCCCAGACTGCCCTTGCCCTGCGGCCATCAGGGCTTCATCCCAGACCTCTCTGGGTAGTACTCAGGCTAAAAGCTCTCCTGAATGCTCGGCTAAAGCCCATCCCAAACGTGCAGACTCAGGATGCCACAGAACACTTTGGGGTCTTCAGTGACTTGCCAGACGTGTCTTCTCTAGCAGCTGCCACTCCCCCTGTCCACAGAACTCAGGAAGGGGCCTGAAGATCAGGAAAGGGACTCCTAGCCAAAGCGACCAGCTCAATCAATCAAGTCTACACTGGCCCAAAGGGAGCATCTCCATCTACACTAGGCCAGGGGGAGTGAGTCTCCTTCTACAATGGTTCAAGGAAAATGATTCCCTGTCTACACTGGCTAAAGATCTAAGGCAACCAGCGGCCACCATCTTGGAGAGCTGAAGTATCCACCTCCACTCTCCGACAGATTGCAACAACAAAACAGGTGTGTGTCACCCAGCTCAGCCCCCATATATAGGGGGATTTCGCATAAAATCTCTCCTAGACTTTCAGGGGGCGGGAGTATCAGAGAGAGCCTGCATAAAGATTAAAGGAGAGCTAGAGGCACCTGACCTTCAACCCCCCCTCCCATCAGCAGCCAAAACAAAACCTGTCTAGCCAGCGCTGGGGGAGGGCAAGCAGAAAAAATCAAAACCATAGAGTGCCGGGGATCCCAAAAGCCAACGGTGTGACCCCGGAGATCCAGGCTGTCTGATTCGCGCGGCCTGCCCCGCGGCTACAGAAGGCAGGAGCCGCAGAAAAGGGATTAACTAGTAAGCATGGAGATAAGTGGTTGCGACAAAGTGGAATCCCGCCAGCCAAGCCCGCACTGACCCCTGGGCTGAGTACGGGATTTTAGACGGGGAAGGAAGCGGTACAGTTCTATCCCCCACAAGGGAAACAAAACAATAGAGTGCCGGGGTTCCCAATAACCACCCTCCACATCCAACAAACGGCAGGCCCAGGGTACAGTATGAACTGCCGAGAACCATCATTCAGGGGAAATCTGGTCTAGCAGGAGAAACCAAGACTAGCAGGAGAAACCAGGAGAATAGAGGCAAGGCCCTCGCGACTGGGCAGCTGTAAACTGCAGGCCCGCCGGCGACAGTTCACCCACTGCCCGCGTAACTGGGCGGTAGGAGAACGCCCACCCGCTGGCGACTGATCACCTGCCCGCGGCCTGTGATACTGGGCGGCTGGAGACTGCCCACCTGCCGCGACCGGGAGCTGAAACCAAACAGAGACAGTCCAGTCACACCCCCCCCATTAGGGCACCCTGGCAAGGAGACTGGGGCCCGTCATAGCAGAGTAGTGTCGTCACTGGAGCTCGGACGTCGGAATTCCTTCCCAGCGGAATCCACGTTAGCAGTCATAGTTCAACAACACAAAGGAGAGACATCAGAGTAATACAGAAACAAAACAAATCTATAGAAGAGAGCAGAAACACGACAATCAAAAAGAGCTGGAAAGTAACGTGGACAACATGAGAAAACAAGGGAAAAAAGGATTACAAACAATGCAAGACAACTCAATTCTACAGGAGGACATAGAAACATCAGAAACAGGGATAGGGAAAGAACTCAAGGCTTACCTAACTCGAATGGAAAGGAATATTAGAGAAGACATGAGACAGCAAGTCCAAGAAATAAAAGTATATTTTGAAAATGAATTAAACAAACAAATTCAAATGGCAAAAAACGAGCTTTACCAGGAGATAGAGATCTTAAAAAAATCAAACAATAATCCTAGAATTGCAGGAAACTATAAACCAAATTAAAAACTCAAACGAGAATATTACAAATAGACTTGATCAAGTAGAAGTCAGAACATCAGACAATGAAGACAAGGTTTATCAACTTGAAAAGAATATAGTCAACACAGAAAAGATGCTTAAATCCCACGAGCAATCTATTCAAGAGATATGGGATGTCATAAAAAAACCAAATCTGAGAGTCATAGGGATAGAAGAAGGCACAGAGATTCAAACCAAAGGAATGGACAGCATATTAAATGAAATAATTCTAGAAAACTTCCCAGAGATGAAATATGGAATGGATTGCCAAATCCTGGAAGCCTACAGGACCCCAAACATTTAAAACCACAATAGACCAACTCCAAGACATATAATTATGAAGATAGCCAACGTACAGAACAAGGAGAGAATATTAAAAGCTACAAGAGAAAAGAGGCAGATTACATTCAGGGGTAAACCAATTAGGTTAACGACCGATTTCTCATCACAAACATTGAAAGCGAGAAGATCCTGGAATAATGTATTTCAAACGCTGAAAAATAATGGATTCCAACCAAGAATACTATATCCAGCAAAACTGAGCTTCAAATTTGACAATGAAATTAAAATCTTTCACGATAAACAAAAGCTAAAAGAATTTGCAGCAAGAAAACCAGCTCTGCAAAGCATTTTGAACAAAACACTACAAGAAGAGGAATGGAAAAATAGTGCCCAAAACTAACAGCAGGAGGTATCTCAGTAAAGGGGGAGGAAAATAACCAAAAAGCAAAACTAGCCAAACTAAAATAAATAAATAAAGAAGCATGACTGGAAGTACAAATCATATCTCAATTGTAACCTTAAATGTTAATGGCCTAAACTCACCAATCAAGAGACATAGGCTAGTAACCTGGATCAAAAAAACAAATCCAACAATATGCTGCCTTCAGGAGACTCATATGATAGGAAAAGACATACACAGGCTGAAGGTAAAAGGTTGGGAAAAATCATACCACTCACATGGCCCTCAGAAGCAAGCAGGAGTGGCCATACTCATATCGAATAAAATCAACTTCAAACCTAAGTTAATCAAGAAGGATAAAGAAGGTCATTATATACTGTTAAAAGGAACCATCCACCAACAAGACATAACACTCATCAATTTGTATGCACCAAACAATGGAGCTGCAACGTTCATAAAACAAACTCTCCTCAAGTTCAAGAGTCAAATAGACCACAACACAATAATTATGGGTGACTTCAACACACCGCTCTCGCCACTAGACAGATCCTCTAGACAAAAACTGAATAAAGAAACTATAGAACTCAACAGCACAATCAATAATCTAGACTTAACCGACATATATAGAATATATCAACCATCATCAAGTGGATACACATTCTTCTCAGCAGCACATGGATCCTACTCAAAGATAGACCATATATTATGCCATAAGGCAACTATTAGTAAATATAAAGGCGTGGAGATAATACCATGCACCATATCTGATCATAATGGAATGAAATTGGAAATCAATGATAAAAGAAGGAAGGAAAAATCCTACATCACATGGAAAATGAACAATATGTTATTGAATGATCAATGGGTTATAGAAGACATAAAGGAGGAGATGAAAAAATTCTTAGAGATAAATGAAAATACAGACACAACATATCGGAATCTATGGGACACAATGAAAGCAGTTTTAAGAGGGAAATTCATTTCTTGGAGTTCTTACTCAAAAAAAGAAAAAACCAACAAATAAATGAACTCACACAACACCTCAAAAACCTAGAAAAGGAAGAGCAAAACAACAGCAAATGTAGTAGAAGACAAGAAATAATTAAAATTAGAGCAGAAATCAACGAAATTGAAACAAAAGGAACCATTGAAAAAATTGATAAAACTAAAAGTTGGTTCTTTGAAAAAATAAATAAGATAGACAAGCCCTGAGCCATGCTAACTAAAAGAAGAAGAGAGAGAACTCAAATTACTAACATACGGGATGAAAAAGGCAATATCACAACAGACACTACAGAAATACAGAAGATAATTAGAAAGTATTTTGAAACCCTATATTCCAATAAAATAGAAGATAATGAAGATATCGATAAATTTCTTAAGGCATATGATTTGCCTAGATTGAGACAGGAAGACACACACAATTTAAACAGACCAATAACAAAAGAAGAAATAGAAGAAGCCATCAAAAGACTACCAACCAAGAAAAGCCCTGGACCGGATGGGTATACAGCGGAGTTCTACAAAACCTTCAAAGAAGAATTAATACCAATACTTTTCAAGCTATTTCAAGAAATAGAAAAAGAAGGAGCTCTTCCAAATTCATTCTATGAGGCCAACATCACTTTGATCCCAAAACCAGACAAAGATACTTCAAAGAAAGAAAACTACAGACCAATATCTCTAATGAACTTGGATGCAAAAATTCTCAATAAAATTCTGGCGAATCGAATACAAAAACATATCAGAAAACATGTGCACCATGATCAAGTAGGATTCATTCCTGGGATGCAAGGATGGTTCAATATACGGAAATCAATAAATGCTATTCACCACATCAATAGACTTAAAGACAAGAACCACATGATCATCTCGATGGATGCAGAAAAAGCATTTGACAAAGTACAGCATCCCTTTATGTTCAAAACACTAGAAAAACTAGGGATAACAGGAACTTACCTCAACATTGTAAAAGCTATATATGCTAAACCTCAGGCTACCATCATCCTAAACGGAGAAAAACTGAAGGCATTTCCTCTAAAATCTGGAACAAGACAGGGATGCCCTCTATCACCACTTCTATTCAATTTAGTTCTTGAAGTACTAGCCAGAGCAATTAGACAGACAAAAGAAATTAAAGGCATAAAAATAGGAAAAGAAGAAATTAAACTATCGCTATTTGCGGATGACATGATAATATACTTAACAGACCCAAAAGAGTCTACAAAGAAGCTGCTAGAGTTAATAAATGAATTCAGCAAAGTGGCAGGTTATAAAATCAACACGCATAAATCAAAGGCATTCCTGTATATCAGCAACAAAACCTCTGAAATGGAAATAAGGAAAACCACTCCATTCACAATATCCTCAAAGAAAATAAGATACTTGGGAATCAACCTAACAAAAGAGGTGAAAGATTTATACAATGAAAACTACAGAACCCTAAAGAGAGAGACAGAAGAAGATCTCAGAAGATGGAAAAATGTACCCTGTTCATGTATAGGCAGAACTAACATCAAAATGGCGATATTACCAAAAGTTCTCTATAGGTTTAATGCGATGCCAATCAAAATCCCAACGGCATTTCTTGTAGAAATAGAGAAAGCAATCATGAAATTCATATGGAAAAACAAAAGACCCAGAATAGCAAAAGCAATTCTAAGCAGGAAGTGTGAATCTGGAGGTATAGCGATACCAGAGGTCAAACTGTACTACAAAGCAATAGTAACAAAAACAGCATGGTACTGGTACCAAAACAGGCAGGTGGACCAATGGTACAGAATAGAAGACACAGAGACTAATCCACAAAGTTACAACTATCTTATATTTGATAAAGGGGCTAAAAGCATGCAATGGAGGAAGGATAGCATCTTCAACAAATGGTGCTGGGAAAATTGGAAATCCATATGCAACAAAATGAAATTGAATCCCTTTCTCTCGCCATCCACAAAAATTAACTCAAAATGGATCAGGGAGCTAGATATCAAATCAGAGACACTGCGTCTGATAGAAGAAAAAGTTGGCTACGATCTACAAATTGTGGGGTCGGGCTCCAAATTCCTTAATAGGACACCCATAGCCCAAGAGTTAACAACAAGAATAAACAAATGGGACTTACTTAAACTAAAAAGTTTTTTTCTCAGCAAGAGAAACAATAAAAGAGGTAAATAGAGAGCCTACATCCTGGGAACAAATTTTTACCCCCCACACCTCCGATAGAGCCCTAATATCCAGAATGTACAAAGAACTCAAAAAATTAAACAATAAGATAACAAATAACCCAATTAACAAATGGGCCAAGGACCTGAACAGACACTTCTCAGAGGAGGACATACAATCAATCAACAAGTACATGAAAAAATGCTCACCATCTCTAGCAATCAGAGAAAGGCAAATCAAAACCACCCTAAGATACCATCTCACTCCAGTAAGATTGGCAGCCATTATGAAGTCAAACAACAACAAGTGTTGGCGGGGATGCGGGAAAAAGGGTACACTTGTACACTGCTGGTGGGGCTGCAAAATGGTGAGGCCAATTTGGAAAGCAGTATGGAGATTCCTGGGAAAGCTGGGAATGGACCTACCATTTGACCCAGCTATCGCACTTCTCGGACTATTCCCTGAGGACCTTAAAAAAGCGCTCTATAGGGATACGGCTGCATCAATGATTATAGCGGCACAATTCACAATAGCTAGACTGTGGAACCAATCTAGATGCCCCTCAATAGATGAATGGATAAAAAAATGTGGCATCTATACACAATGGAGTATTATGCAGCACTAAGAAATGACAAAATCATAGAATTTGCAGGGAAATGGATGGCATTAGAGCAGATTATACTAAGCGAAGCTAGCCAAGCCCTAAAAAAGGAATGCCAAATGTCTGCTTTGATATAAAGAGAACAACTAAGAACAGAACAGGAAGGAAGAGCATGAGGAAAAGACTACAGTAAACAAAGACGAATGGGGGGAGAGAAACGGAGAGAGAAGGGAAAGCATATGTAAATGGTAGGAGACCTTCAATGATACATAAAATTATAAGAGGTTATGAGGGGCAAGGGGGAGGGAAATAAAGGGAGAGAATTGAACAACAGCAGGGGAGGGAGAGAGGGAAGATGGGAGGGGAGGGGAGGGGAGGGGGGATAGTAGGGGATAGGAAAGGTAGCAGAATACAACAGTCACTAATATGGCATTATGTAAAAATGTGAATATGTAACAGATGTGATTCTGCAATCTGTATTTGGGGTGAAAATGGGAGTTCAAAACACAATTTGAGTCAAATGTATGAAAGATGATATATCATGAGCTATGTAATGCTTTAAATAATCAATAAAAAAATAAAATAAAAAAAAGGTCCATAAGATCCAAATTCACCCCGAATGTTAACGCCTGAAGGAAGAAAGGCATTAAAAATCATTGAAACATATATGGAAAATATGCATTTGGATAGAATTGATATAAGTTTGCCTTTATTATTTATTGTACTACCAACAAAAAATATTCCTATAGGAGTATTTTGGCAAGAAGGTCCATTATTATGGATACATTTATCTTATTCTCCTAACACTATTCTTCCTAGGTATCCTGAGGCTGTAGGACAATTAATACTCAAAGGAATAAAAACAGCAAAGGGAGTATTTGGAATTTCTCCCAATAAAATTATTACTCCATATACTATGAATCAAATTGATGAATTAACTAATGAGTTAAATACTTGGGCAATAATCATGTGCAAATCTAATGTTTCATTTGATAACCACTTACCATCTAATCCTTTATTGTCTTTTTGGTCATTGCATCCTGTAATTTTTCCAAAAATGACAAGAAAAACACCTATCATGAATGCTCCAAATATATTCACTGATGGGTCAAATAATGGTACAGCAGCAATAGTTACACCTGATCAAACTTTTACATTTTTAGTACCCAAACAATCAGCTCAAAAGGTAGAGCTTAATGCAGTATTACAAGCTTTTGTGATGTTTAAAGATTCTGTATTTAATTTATTTTCTGATAGTCAGTATATAGTTAATGCTATAGTATCCCTTGAAGATGCTGGTAGGATTTCCCCTTCTTCTACTGTTTTCTCTTTGTTTTCCACTATACAAAGTTTAATCTGGGACAGAAAAGATCCATTCTTTATAGGACATATCAGGGCACATACAGGATTGCCTGGAGCCCTTAGTTTGGGCAATGATTTAGCAGATAAAACTACACATGACATACATATTTTCTCTACACTAGAAGAAGCTATAAATTTTCATAAAAGGTTCCATGTCAATGCTAATACTTTACAAAAGCGTTTTAAAATAACTAAAGAATAAGCTAGACAAATAATAAAACAATGTCAAAATTGTGTGACCTTTTTATCACAAGTTAATCTTGGAGTCAATCCTAGAGGATTCATACCTAACCATATTTGGCAGATGGACGTCACACACTTGCCAGAATTTGGAAAATTAAAATATTTGCATGTTACAGTTGATACTTCTTCTGGATTTTTGATGGGCTCCCTTCATGCCGGAGAAAAAACTAAAGATGTTATAGCTCATTGCTTACAAAATTTTGCCACTGTGGGCATTCGAAAACAGTTAAAAACAGATAATGCCCCTGGTTATACTTCTACCTCTTTTAAACAATTTTGCTCATCATTTGGCATTACTCATATAACAGGAATCCCATACAATCCACAGGGACAAGGCATAGTTGAAAGAGCTCATCAAACTATTAAAATGTACTTATTAAAGCAAAAAGACGGAATTGGGAAGGGGTATATATTCCCCAAAGATAAATTTAAAATAACCCGTTTTACTCTAAACTTTTTAAATTTGGATTCATCAGGACTTAGTGCTGTAGAAAGGCATATGTGTCCAAAAAATGTACATAAGCCCAAGGTACTTTGGAAAGATATTCTAATAGGACAATGGAAAGGTCCTGACCCAGTAATTGTCTGGAGTCGGGGGTCTGTTTGTGTGTTTCCACAGGGAGAACAGCAGCCGATTTGGATTCCAGAGAGATTAACTAAAGCGATTTCTACAGACCAAAAAGAAGATGATTTGGCTCAAATCCATAACAGCTGATATCCAAAACTCCAATTTGGCTATCCTTACATCTGCGACAGAACCAGGATGCTTTTTTCAATATCTGTTTTATTATTGCCCTTTCCCATATCATGAAGTTCTATTTTGTTTTTTGAGCTCATACAGACCTAGGTTAATGTTTTGCTGATCAGTTCTATTTTTTTTTTTTTGACTATCGAGTTTTTAAACATTGCAATGGAGATTTCACCTGTAAAAAGTTATAAGGCCTTTACTATTATGTTATGTGTTATATGTATTATATTATGTGTGCACACTTGTGTTTTGTGTTATATGTTTGAATGTACGTATGTCCATATATCATATATGATGAGCGCTCATGAAAAAATGGATCCAAATATTTTTTTTTTATTCACGTGATTTAAATGGTTTAATTTAAATTGGGTAAATAACTGTTAAGAATTGTTTTAATATGTAAACAAAAAAGAAGGTTAACAGATCTGTTTGTTTACTTTCACCTTTCCTTTTCATTATATTTAATAATTCTCTTCAAGATAATATAAATTGTTAAGAAAATTGTTTTCTTTTCTCTTCAAGATAATGTAAATTGTTAAGAAAATTGTTTTCTTTTAGTGCCTTCTGGAATGTTACATAATTTTTTCTTTAGCCATTATTGCTAGAATTCCTATCTTCATCCCAGTGCCGGTGAAGACAAAGATAAAACTAATCTACAGTTTCTGCAATAGCCATCACTGAACTGCTTGCAGAACTTGCCTAAACTATGTGTCACTTGTATGCATTGTGAACTCACTTGTATGCATTGTGAACTATCTGTTGGTGCAGCGACTTGTGGTAGTGTTGGAGTATTTTTACTGATGATGTCATCGGTGGTACAATTTTTCCAACAAGAGCCATCAGTTGGCTTGGTGTATCTTCCTCCCTTCTGCTTGTCATGACAAAGACCTCTCCACAGGTGTGGCTGTATACTGGACCGGTAGTCAATGACGGGTAAGATCCAATTACAATGGTACCAACCTAAGACAGGAGGCTGACGCCCTGAGGTCAGCTCATCCGAAGACGGGTAAGGACCATATGTAGTATTGGACAACCTAAGGCAGGCACAGTCCCCAAGCCACATGCTTGTTGTTTAAACAGAGAGGGGGAGATGTTGAGAGCCACAGCCAAAGGGGCCCCAGCAAACTTCCAGCTGCCAGCAAACTTCCAGCTGCCGGCTGATGATTGGCTCACAGCGGCCCCAGCAACATCTAGCTGATTGGCTCCTCTGCGGTGATGTTCATTGGGCTGTTTCCCTGCCCTTCAGACTGCCAGCTGATGATTGGCTCACAGCGGCCCCAGCAACATCTAGCTGATTGGCTCCTCTGTGGTGATGTTCATTGGGCTGTTTCCCTGCCCTTCAGACTGCCAGCTGATGATTGGCTCACAGCGGCCCCAGCAACATCTAGCTGATTGGCTCCTCCACGGAGCTGCTCATTGGGGGACTTCTTTGGCTCCGCCCACACGACCCAGCCAATCAGACTCAAGAGCAGGAGGATTGTGGGAGGTGGTGAGGTTTGTGTGGGGGTGAGAGGCTTGTGGGAAGCCGGTGGTGGCAGTTGGGCTCTGAGGGTTTTTTCCTGAGGAGCTGTTTTGTTTGGCGTTTGTAGTTCTAAAAATAAAGTTAGTTTCTTTTGACAAGTGGCTCCTGAATTGTGCCCAGCCAGACTGCGGCATAAAACTATGAGGATCTTCAACTGAGATGATCAACGTATAAAGAAATCAACTGTTTTGGCTCACAGTTTTGGAGGTTCTAGTCCATGACTGGCACCACTGCTTTTGGACCTGTAGTCAGGCAGCACATCATGCTGGGGAACAAAACCCAAAATCATTCTACCTCATAGCCAGGAAGTAAAAGAGAACTTGAGGAGGGGGCTGGGGTTCCACTATTCCTTTCATGAGCACACTGCAATGACTTAAAGACTTCCTAATAGTGCATGCTGGGTACCAAGCCTTTAACACATGGGCCTTTAGGAGACACTGAAGATCCAAACCATAACTCTTAGTTACTAATTCTTTTGATCATACCCTAAACCCAGATTTTACTGATAACTACAGCCCTTATTCTAATTTAAATTTCAAGCCTCCCACTCTCCAGCTGGTCTCTAGGACCTAAAGTTCAACCTGATCAAAAACACCAATCTAGATATCCTACCATCTTTTCTCTGTAACCCATTTCCATCAATCTTCTTACAATTACAATGCCTCTTTTGCTTTTACTGTCCACTACATTTGCCCTTCTCTCCCCATTACATTTCCCTGATCAAATCTCAGTCCTGGTTATGGTCTAGTAGTACCCTCACATGTGTAAATAAACATGGCTGGAGAGAAATGCATAACCAGTTCACTAGTCTCACTATAAATTTATGACCACTCACTGAAGGGAGCCCTTAGTAGTGCCTGGATACCTTAGTATGTTTCCTAATCAGTTCACTCTCCTATACTTATGGATTCCTATTTTACTTCTCTCCTCTCACATTTCTTTCCATTGACTAAGTTAGCTAGAATGAACTAAACTGCTACAACAAATGGACCTCAAAGTGTTATGGCTCCAACTCAATAGATATTTATGTATTTCTCACATAATTGAGTATTCCGGGTCAGTAGACAACTCTCCTTTCACTGGGCACCTTCTTGTGGTTCTGCCAGCTTCAGGGGTTTGTAGTCATCTGCACAATCAAAGCAGAGGCACCAAGTCTAGGGTCCAGCTGGTGAAAGGAAAACACCTGGAGGCAAATGTAAAGGCTCTGACCTGGCTCACATTCTACTGGCAATTACTTAATATCTAACCATACTAGCTAAAAGAGAGGCTAAGAAAAGTAGTCTGTATTCACCAAGAAGGGGAAAATAAATTGTGATTAACAACTAGCCATCTGCCCAAATGACCTTGCTCCTTATCTCACAGAGAAAATAAAAGCAATTAAAAGAGAATTTCTCCCATCATCTAATCTAGTCAGTAACTTCAATATAATCCACATATGTGGGTACTGGGGGAAACTGTGCCCCTAGAGATCCCTGATCAGAAAGTTGAAGTTTCCAGGCCTTCAATTAGAACAATTTGAAGACCATACCACCTAATCACAAAATGCACACATGCCTTCTTTTCTTGTGCCTTCTAACTGTAGTGGTTTTGGATATTGTTCATCAACACTCTTTCCTGCCCTTCTTTTTGTGAAACTTCAATTTACCCTGCTTTGATGGTTCTGCATTACCCTGGTTCTCCTCCCACTTCCTCCTTCCCCTTCTCTGTTGGCTTCTCTCATCTAGATCAGAGCTTTTCAAACTTTGATGTGGCACAAATCTCTTGGGGTTCTTGTTAAATTGAAGATGCAAATTGAGCAGGTCTGAGTTGAGGCCTGAGATTCTGTTTCTAATGAACACCTTAATGATGCCAATGATGACGGGCTATTGCTCACACTTTGAGTAGCAATAGTCTAAGGAAGATTTTTGCCAAGAGTCTGCCCTTTTCTCTTAGTGATATCACTGCTAGGCCTATTACTTTCTAATCTATTCTCTAGTTTAGTATTTTTTCCCATATTGCAAAACCTTTATTTCTAACTTCATAGTATCTGTATCTATGTGGCTGCCTTGAAAACAGTTCAAACCCTTAAAATATCCAAATCTAAAGTGATCTGCTTTTTGAGAAAAAGAAGCTCTTGCTCCTTTCTTTTCCAGTTGTACCTTTTCTCTTACAGTTATACCTTTTTCTGTCTCTTACAATTATCTGCAAACTCAAACCTCTGATTTCTCTTGCTACCTCTAGTTAATCAGTCTGCCTTCATCTCTCAACCATGCCCTTTTAAATCCAATAAAGAAAACGCCTTCCTTTTCTTCCCCCAACCTCTTAAACCATGAAAACTCAAAATAGTGAATTAAATACAAATTTACCCACCACTCATCTGCAGCCCCCTTCTTTGTCACTTTTTTACATATCCCGAGTCTTTGCTCTTTTTGGAACACAACCTTCTTTGGCCTCCATAGATGTTCTCATGTTCATGCTGTAAACTCTTCTCCACCTCCTTCAAAGTGGATCTGAAATACCTCCTTCATGCTGCCTTTCTTTCCTGGTCCCCCAGATAGTGTATGAGTTCTTTGATCCTATGCAGTATTATTTGTTTTTTTCACATGACCCCTATCATAGTTTGTCTTTTATTATAACTTTTTTTTAATCTTTGTTTTAGTCCTTGCTCTTAGAGGGCAAGAACATCTTTAGCTCCCCTCTGTAGCCCCGCTGCATCTAAGGCTTGCCTGTGTGTGGGGAGTTGTTTAAATAATGTCATGCAGTGGAATCAGAATAGGAAGTGAGTACAGCTGGGTTCCAACCCTGTCATTTAGCTGTGAAGCTCTGGGTCTGTCACTTGAGTTTGCTTGTAAAATTAGACCACTACTACCTGAAGAATATCTAGAGAAACAACATGAAAGTGCTGTGTAACTCTACAGAAAAACGAGCAACGTTATTTGCCTTACAGATGCAGTGTTGCTATTTGAATCTGGACTTGCAGCACCATTCCCACTTCACTAACAGGAGGTCATCCCGGAGGCACTGGTAACCAAAGCCACCAGATCCCACATCCTTTTTCCACCGGGGTCCCTAAGAGCCCTCCACAAGGCAGGTGATCCCGCGGGGCTGCGAGGGAGTGGGCTGGAGCCAATCCTCCGGGGAGGCCTTCCTCCTTCCACCCACTCTGTGGGAGCGCTTCTCTTCCCAGTGACCCCGAAGACCGCGGCGGCGCCGCCTACGTGAGACGTTTGGACCCTGCCCGGCCCCCGTAGCTCCCCTTCTCCAGCAGGTGGTTCTGGTCCTCTCCCCCAACTCGGGGCGCTCACGTCACTGGTGAACCTCTACCCAGCGTTAGCGCCGCGACCCACCGTGAAAATAAACAAACCCCAGCGCTAGGCGGCAGGCGCGCCAGGCCCCGCCCCCGGCCCGCGCTCTCACGCCGCCCCCACCACCCGGCTCCCCTCCCGCCCTTCGCTCGCTCGCTCGCTCACAGCCGCGCTCTCCCCGCCCCTCACCGCAGCCTGCAGCCGCGCTCACCGCCGCGGTCCGCCCAGCCGGCCCCGGCGCCCCGGACCCGTTAGTGCCCAGCGTCCCGCCAGCCCGCGGGTCGACGCGCGACCCCTCCCAGGCACGAGCCCTCCCCCGCCCCTCCCGACACTTGACCCTGCCGGGTCCCAACGCCCAGTGCGGCCGCCCGGGAGCTGTGGCGGCGACTGGGGAGAAGGAGGGAGAGGAGGGCCGAGCCGGCGGCCGGGAGGCCCGGTGAGTACGCGGAGGCGGGCCCGCCTCGCGAGGGTCCTCTCCGGAGCCCCTGCGGCGGTTGTGACGGCCTGACCGCTTTCCTCTCCCGCACCCACGGTGGGGACTTGGCCTGGAGCAGTGGGCCCCACTGCGTAGAGGCGCTGGGCAGAGGGCGCGGGAGGGCCGCTCCCCGGGAAGGGCCGCGGCCCGAAGCTTGACGTAGGGCTCGAGGGCGGCGGGAAGGAACCTGCGCCCGACCCCAGGCCCCAACGCTGGGACAGTGGTTGTGCCTCCAGGAACCCCTGGGGACCGTCAAGTGACAGGTGCCACCGCCCCCTCCCCGTCGCCCGTAGCCGCCCTCCCTCCTCGAGAGCCAAGCGCTCAGAAATTTCTGGAGCCACGACCTGACTCGTTGTTTTCTCCCTTTCAGGTTTTGGAGCCGCGTCTTTGCCCGAGTTAGGTCTCGCCTAGCCCCAGTTCTTTCTCTGTACTTTGCGAGTAAGTTTTGGAGCATCGGTTAACAGCCTATGGGTGAAATTGGCTTTCATTCATGAATGAGGTATAGTGAATTACTTTTTGAACATAGTGCTCCTCTTCCTTCCCGCCAGCTATTGAAAAGTAAATTAGCAGAATTTAATTTTTTCCGTTATTTTTTTGAAATTGCTTTCCAAAATATTTGTGGATTTCAGCATTTAGGGTGTGAAAATTGAGCAGTATGGGCTGGGGCTGTAGCTCAGTGGTGGAGCGCTTTCTTTGCACGTGCGAGGCACCAGATTCGATCCTCAGCACCACATAAAAAATAAATAAAGGTATTGTGTTTACCTACAAGTTAAAATATTCAAGAAAATATTGAAGAGCAATGACAAAAATAGTGAATTCCATAAATGCCTTTATTCTTCATCCCCTTTTCCCATTCTTTAACCTCATTTTTCAATTGAAGAGAACTAATGCCTTCATTAGAAGGACTAATGAAAATGACTTTCTTATACAAAAAAAAAGCTAGGGACGTTTTTCCTACAACATGTAGCATTGCCTGTTTATTTAATCAATGTGCTGGTGATTGCAACCAGAATCATCAGTTTAATAAATTTGGCTTGTAGCCATAAAAATATTTGAGAAACCTTATGGTAACTTAGAATACTGTATTAAAAATATAGATGGCTGGTGTTGTGCCTCAGCTGTAGAGCGCTGGCCTAGCACATTGGAAGCCCTGGGTTTAATACTCAGCACCACATAATAAAGAAAGAAATAAAAGTATTGTATCCAACTACAACTAATTTATATACATGAGTATATATATTAAAATCTTTATAGAAATCTAGCTTTTTCCTCAACAATTTTGTACCAAGTTGGTAGTATCAAGTTCTATTTAATGAGATATTCTTAATTTTCATAAATGGTCACAATAAACTTATCTGTAAGATTCCCATCCCATGGCTTCAACTCTACAGAGTAAGAACAAAAACCTAGAAATTGATGAAAAGAACATTGTGGGCAAATGAAAGTACATATATTTTATTCATGGGAGAATCCCTTGGGCCTTCACTCAGTACCCCCTTGTACTTATTGCTAGATTTCTCAGTGCTCAGAAATTAGGAGCTCATGTTGGAAAGTGGAGGCCATACTTAACTATGAGGAAAAATGTGGAGTTTGAGGCATACTCTTAAGGGTTTACATTGTTTGCAGTAAGTGTGTTATGAACAGAGTTTTAATATGCAATTGAGACTTGGATGTGAACCTTAGTTTTTAAGAACCCAAAGTGAAAGCTACTGTTTGTGTTAATTGAGGAATAGAACATGTAATAACATAGTTCACCAGGTGTTAAATCAATGATACTGAGCGTCATCTCATTTTGTGCTTTGTTTACTTATTTATTGTTGCTAAGACTCACACTTAGGGCCTGAATATGCTAGACAAGCACTCTGCTACTGAACTACACCCCAAGCCTGTCAATTTGTTTGTTTTAAATTTAAGTTGCATTTAAAAAAGGCCATACTAATTGGCATCTACATTATATCTCTGTTTTTGATCAGGCGAACTGGTTGATAGTGCTAGTAGAAGATGAGTGCCTTTCATCTTCTAAAGATTTTTCTGAAAAATAAAATCAGCTTTGAAATGCCTTAATTGTGATAACCTGGACTGGGAGATCTTTTGTGAGGTCATAGTCTACAGGGATGATGTCATAATGGCAGTGGTCCTCCAAACTTCTATAAAGCATGAGAAAACCAGCTATTTAGAAATCCTGCTGCTTGCAGTTTAGGGTGTTCATTTTTAGAAAACAGTTTACTTAAGTATGTGATGAGTCCTTATTCTTTTAACGAAATACTTTAATACCAAATATGCATCCTATACAAATATGTTTTCTAAACAAAATTAGTTGTGGTGATGATTAATTGGTAGAAAGGCATTTATCCTAATGAAACACTTTGAACTGCTAATAATCATTGTTAATTTACACTGGTATTGTGTGAATAGAGGATGATCTGTAGTATGCTTTGCATAGGTAATTGTTCTTAGGGAATATAAACTTGCAAAACCACTCATAAGTAATTTTTCTTAGGGAATATAAACTTGCAACACCACTAAGTTCAACAAATTTATCTTCTATGTGCTAGGTTCTGTGATATTTTGTTAGGAATAGGAAGAAGAAACTCTTGTTCAGAATGTTGGTATCAGGACCATAAGGGGGTAGGCACAGTAGATAATTTTATAGGAGTCCAAATAAGTGTAGTGTATGGAAATATTATAGAAGAGGGAATTATTAACTTGAAGGGCAGGTTAGACAGTGCTTCATAGAGATGTTAGCAACTGAGCAGATTTTGAGGAATGAATAGAAATGTTTTTTGTTTGTTTTTGTGGCACTAGGGATTGAACTTGGGGCTATGAACATGTTAGGCAAATTCTGTACCACTGAGCTTCTTCCCCAGCCCTAGAAACTTTTTAATTGGAAGAGATGGAGGGCATTTAGGTAAAGAAAATAGTGTATAGACAGGAATAAGTAAACTTGTCCTTAGGAAATTCTAAATAGTTGGTTTTCCTGGAGTACCTATAAAAAAAAAGGAGAATTGCTATAGAAAGCCCTAACATATGCCACAATATTTAGTAAGTCAAATAGTTTAGTAATTCAAATAGTTTTAGGATCCTGAATACAAAATGGAGACTTAGTTATACTTTTGACATTATTGAAATCACTTTTGTAGAAATTAATAGTTTTTACTACTTATAATTAAATTATAGGCAATAATAAAATAATAAGATACATTTATATATGATGGATGCATATTTAAAATTATGAATTTATTTCTTTTGAGTTTTTACCCGAAACATTTCTGTTTTTAAAATTATTTGTGAATGTCTTTTGTCTTCCTTCAATTTCTTACATTAGCCTTGAAAAATAATTTTTATTTTTAGAGGAAAGATTTATTTTTTGGTTTTTGGTTTTTTAGTGCTGAGGATCAGACAGGCTTTGTGTATATTAGGCAAGTTCTTTGCAACTGAGCTGAATCCCCAGCCCTGAAATTAATTTTAAAATGAGACTCAAAGGGAACAAGGGGAAAATACAAAATAATCATTTGATATCTTGACCAAAAACCCGATTTTATAATATTTTTAGTAATATGTAAATATCTATTTAATATATATTAGGTGTCATATTTGTAGACCAACATAGTGGCTTAGGGGAGATCTGCTAAAAATTTGCAATATATGTCCCATTAAATAGGGATATGTAAATAAGCATGTAAGTATATGAATTTTTTTAAATGTTTTTTTTTAGTTGTACATGGACACTATACATTTATTTTATTTTATGTGGTGCTGATGATCGAACCCAGTGCCTCACATATACTAGGCAAGTGCTATACCACTGAGCTACAACTCCAGCCCCTAAGTATCTGAATTTTAAAGACTAAGTGTGTTGAAAAGAGAAAGAAAATAGAGGAGGGATAAGAGCTGTATTTGAATCTATCCTAATATCTTTTAGATATAACTAGAGGTGGAGATGCAGTTTAAGATAGACTGAAGAATGTTAGCCCTAGTCAAGCCCTGAAATATGGTACCTTTAAAAAGCCTGATATCTTCATGATCCTTAGGTATTTAAAAAAAAAAAAAAGAATTCCTAAATTATATGACAGCTCTTTTTAAAATCTTAAAAATTTGTTAATGAAGATAATATTCTCTTAAAGTATGTAACATAATTAATCTTTTTTTTTTGTGGGGTTACAGGGTACCAGGAATTGAACTCAGGGGCACTTGAGCACTGAGCAACATCCCCAGCCCTATTTTGTATTTTATTTAAAGACAAGGTCTCACTAAGTTGCTAAGCAACTTGCTTTTCCTGAGGCTGGCTTTTGAACTCACAATCCTCCTGTCTCAGCCTCCTGAGCCACTGGGCATAATTTGTCTTTGACAGTTGATCTCTATCATTTGACTTTTGCATTATTAACATAAAGAACTGAAGGCATCTCATTGTCAATTCTGACCTATAGTTGCCCTTTCTAAGTTTTACACAAGGCAGGAAAATCAATATTGCATTTATTACACTATGCTTATCTTTTTCAATTTGGATGTACATGATAATTTTCCCTTACAGAAATGAGAGGATTTTCTTTTTCTTTCTTTCTTTTTTTTTGTTTTATTTGTTTTTTTCTTACAGAAGTAATATGATCATTGTTGAACTTTTTGGAGAAATAGTGAAAACTATAGAAAGGAAAGGAAGCCTAATGAGTAAGCTCATGCATTTCTTTGTTCTTTTTGGTATGTGTATTGATAATACACTCATTTAGAAATGGGAATTTATTTGTATATTAAGTTATATTTATTTTATCTAAAATTTACCTTTCCCTCTCTACAACTTCTGAAGTACTGATTAGGATGGCTTTTGACATGGTGATTTTTTTCATGGCTTTGAGAGAGAAGATGAGTTGTCTATTTATCTTTTAAACTAGAGCATGAAGCACAAGTTTGATCCTTTCTAGTTATATCATTCCTATCCCTTTAACTGCAAATTTCCCCTTTTACATATTACCCTTTACCAGCTAATGTGTTTTTAACACTTGGGTTGTTGAGCCTGGTATATACTTCCCAGAAAAATAATTTTGCCTTTCAAGTGTTTATCATTTGTTTTTTCCTCAGGTAACAGTTTTTATTCTAATGCCTTCTTTTTGCTTTGTTTTTCTTTTATTTCTTTTCACTCATTTGGGAAATATTTTATTTATGTACTGTGTGCCATTGTTTAAGATTGTCCTGTGATTCTTGGATTTCAGGTAAATTGATGTTTTGCTTAGGTGTCATTTAGGTACCTTAGGTGTCCTCTTTAGGACTTTTGATTTTAGGTAGTGCCTGGCTGCTAAACTATTATTCAATGCTAATGCCTATGAACTTTTCAAAAAGATTAAAGTCTTGGTTTCTAGATGGGGTAGATGTTCGTTTAAGTTTCAAAACCCTTTTTGCAATAAGAGTCATACATGCTTAGTTATATTTTTGAAATTTAAAAATCTTTTCCAGATTTCTAATGAGACAATGCTGATTGCTTCTGTAAATATAAAATTTTAAATTTTAGTTTATTCATGAAATAAAATATACAGTTCATGATTTTAGACTTTTAAATTATGATTTCTTCTGAGTCTCCATTAAAGTTTTGAGTAGATAATAAAAACAAACTTTTTGTTGTCTTAATAATTCAGTGATTTATAAGAGTTGAAATTGTTTTTAAAGAATCTAAAAGGTGTTTTATAAAAACATAACTTGAAGTTTCTTGTGATAAAATGAGAAGATTTCAAGTTCAATTGGATTTTCTAATTTTAAAATAATGACAAACTAATGGTCAGAAAGTATATGCATTGTTTGAGCAGTCACCTTGCAACTAGATTTTATACTAAGAGATCATATCACTACTAAATGGGGAAGATATCAACAGAGAATTAGGACCCAAGTTTGCTCACTAGGAGATTTTTGGCTCCCCTGTTCCTTCCTTCTATTCCTTGTAACCATGTCCTTGATGTTTGAACACCTGGAACATAAACTCTCCAATAGGCCTTGGCTACCATGAAGCAGAAGTGCATTCTGCAGTTACCTGATTAAGTAGATAGGGTTTGGAGCATTTCCCTTGTGACAATTAACACAACTGTAGAGCAAGAGCTACCTACTGGCAACTACCAGGTGAGGCTCTTTGCATCAGAAGGTGACTAGCGCAGAGGCTATGTCTTTCCAGGGTTTTCCTTGGCTGCCTGAAGGTCTGAAGGAAACTGAGAATACACTGGTTAAGGAAACTCTGCCTTATATCACAGAAGGAAGATTTCTGTGAGCTTTGGATAATTGTCTTAGAGTAGACATTTATGAACATTTAACTCATGCAGAGCAACCCAAATACAAAATTCACAATTTTGATATAGTTTCTAGAATGGAAAAAAATTAAATTATACTAAAACTAGGTTATACTGCAGTGACAACGTGAAAATCTGAGCATCTTGACAGAAAACTTGCTTTCTTGCTCAAGCTACTGTCCATTACTGGTTAGTAAGGGTGCCTTTGTTCATTGTAGTTTGACTCTATCACATCTGGCCATTTTTGACTCCATCTCAATATATGCTTTCACAATCACAGAAGCAGGGAAAAGGGAACACCGTGAACCACCAACTTAAAGCTTTTTAAAGCTTATATTTCGTTGGCCAAAGTCAGTCATGTGTTCATTCCTGCATTTAACAGGAAAGTGATATATAATTCTGAATATTTGTAAGCACTAATAGAGCTGCCTCTTGCAATTTTTAGCCCTGTTAAAATTAAATCTAGTGGTAGTTGAACAGTTGGGTGGGCTTATTGTATGTACCTAGAGTGCTAAAAGCAACTAAAACTTTATGTAGGATAATTTTAATAAGACATGTTGAAGTTGAAGCAGAATTATTTTTTTCACAGTGTTTTTGAGTCTCGAATTTCTTTTTAATTTTGTAATATTTTCTCCCTTGTAATAATTTATGAAGACCTTATCTCATACTTGTAGGAAAGGTTTAAGCCTTTCCTACAGATATGTCATATCAGTGTGGTGTCATCTCTGTATATTGTGGTGTTTTCTCTTGACTTACATATTTCTGGATACAGGAACAGTGTGGGTCTTTATATGGCATTAGAATAAAAATATTTGATTTAGTGACTGCTATAGCACATCTTCAAATATCAGCTCTCAAGATTTTCTTTACTATATTGAAGAAAATTTAAAGATTTCCAAATATTTTTCTGGGTTCTTAAGATGAAAGATTTAATAATACATGCTTATTTTTGTTCTCTCCTGAAAACATACAAATTAGAGTGTGTGGTTAGCTTTCAAAATGGACATCAGTGATTCTTATCTCCTAATAGTCACCTCAGCATAATCCTCTCCCATATTGAACAGTAGACTAGTGACTTGTGAGTAATAAGAAATAGATGTGTAACAAAGTGGAATGACAGCAGCTAATTCAGATATGAACACTGTGACTCAAGCCAGATATGATACAAGTATAAGGAAAGCAAATAAATAAAAACAAAAATCAAAATGGTAGTTATATTTGGATGGTGGCAGTAGAAAAATGCTATTAGGGAGAGGCATAGGGGTTGATTGACATTAAGTTGCTTGGTACTTTGAGCATTCATGTTTTAAAAGACTGAATACTTAAATTTTTGTATACCTATTTTAAAATAAAAACAAATTTTTGAGTTGCATAATCTACTAAGAAAATCTATGCTGGGACTGTACAGTGGAAGAGCATATGCTTGGCATGGGTTCAAATCCAAGCACCTCAAAAAAGTGGTGGGGTAGCTGGGGCTGGGTGGTTGGGGGTGGGGGAGAGAGAAAGAAGGAAAAGGTAAGCTTCAGCAAATCAAGGTTCTGGTCCTGACTCTCCCACTAAGTTTTAGAATGATCTTAGGCAAGTCACTTAATCAATGTAAATTGTATTTACTATATTTGTAAAACTAAGTAATTTGTCTTAGAAATTTACTAGCGGGCCTTTATTCCTTCCAAGTCTAAATAAAAGTTTCTTGAAATGCTAACAACACTAAATAAAACTATACCTACCTTTGCTTGGATTAGTAGGGTGCACAGAGATTGGTGAACTAAAAGCTAATGTGAAAGCCAATTTTGAAATTTTCGTTGTAGAGGGAATTGAAGCTCTTTATTTTGCTCTCGAGTCTAAGCCATTGTCTCTTGAATCAAATGTTTTGAATTTAAGTATTTTCAACATATTAATGTTCTTCTTTATGCCTTTTTAAATTTACTTGAAAGTTGAGGGTAAACATGTAGCTGGACTAATGATCTTTGTGTACGGTAAAAAATTATATTTCTCCTTTTCCATTATAAACCATGTTGATTTGGAATGTTTTTCACTAAAGTGTATATATTACATCAATATTTAAATGGGATGAAAATTATTTTTTAAAATTCCTAGATGGAAAAATGGACACATATTACAATGGTTATCTGGGAAATATCAATATATCATTTTTCTTTTGTATAATTTTATATTATTAACTTAAGTTAAAAAGTGTGTGGACTGGGGTTATAGCTCAGTGGCAGAGCGCTTGCCTCGTACTTATATGGTACTGGGTTCAATCTTCAGCACCACATAAAAAAAATAAATAAAGATATTTTTTTTAAAAAGTATGTTATTGCCAGTGGGACTGTGGGTTTAAATCCAAATATTACTATGACATCAGGAAAAATGTGTGTACATATATTTTATGCTTTTCTCTTCCTACAGGAATTATTCTTGATAGAAGTATTTTAAGAGAAAAATCTTTATCATGGCCTCAGCAGTACTTAGTTCTGTTCCCACTACTGCCTCTCGTTTTGCACTGTTACAAGTGGATAGTGGCAGTGGTTCTGATTCTGAGCCTGGAAAAGGCAAAGGTCGGAATACTGGAAAGTCTCAAACTTTGGGAAGCAAATCAACTACAAATGAGAAAAAGAGAGAGAAAAGAAGAAAAAAGAAAGAACAGCAACAGAATGAAGCAAATGAGGTAACAATTGTTTCCTTAGAGACAGCATCATAAGGGCAGCTACTGTCTCGTTTACCTGGGTATTCATAGTACCTGATCCATGGGTACTCAATAAATATTACTTGAATTGATGGATGTAAATTTATGAGTACTTGAAGTCAAATGTAGTGAACATTTTTTAAATGCCTTTTTTTCCTGTCCCTAGAATCTTGCATATGCAATTCAAAAGGCCATTTATTTAAATTTTAAATTTGTATTTTGAACTGTATTGTTTTGCATTTTCAAAGCATGATTATTTTACTGTTTTTTACCCAGTATACTTCTCTTCAGTAAAGAAGAATCATTAAAACTGTGATAATATAGAATAAATCTATTTTCACTTAGTCATTTTATCTGTAACTACCAACATTTGAAATGACAAAGATTTGAATTACATTTGAATTTACAAAGATTATTAAAAAAACACAGATAATGAATGGGGGTGTAGTTTAGTGGTACAGAGCTTGTCTAGCATGTGCTAGGCCCTGGGTTCAATCCCCAGCACTGCAAGAAAAATAAAAAAGTAAATCACCTTAAATTAGTCAGTCATGCTGACCCATACCTATGGTCCTAGATGCTCAGGAGTCTGAGGCGGGAAGATCACTTGAACCCAGGAATTGAAGGCCAGCTTGGGCAAGACTGTCCCAAAAAATTAAAACAATTTTTAATTAAACACACAAATTATTTTTGTTTTGTGAGTTACCACAATGAGTAGAGAAGTAAAAAAAATGTCTTTTTAAATTAAAAAAAATCATTAATCAGGATATAAGATATTTTGTGTTTATTTTATAGCTCAGGAATCTTGCTTTTAAGAAAATTCCTCAGAAATCCTCCCATGCCATTTGTAACACGCAACATGAGCTTTCACTGTCAAACACAGTACAGAAGGATTCACGTGAAGAAAATTGGCAAGAATGGAGACAAAGAGATGAACAGGTACAGCTAAGTAAATAATTTTGCTCTATTTTTCAGTGATTTGGAGAATTTTTAAGATGGCAGTGCCTTTGAATCTTTATCACCATTGTTCTAAGAAGCAGTTTGTATTAGATTAATTCACATGTGTTTGCTACTTTTAATAGATTTTTAAAAATCTAGAAAAGCAGATTGATCCATTTGTTATTTATGTTAGTTTTGGCACTTCAAAGCAGTACTATCAGGTGTTTTTTTATTGTTTTGGGGCATTTTTGGTGCTAGGGATCAAACCCAGGACCTTGAGCAGGCTAAAACACATACTCTACCTCTAGCTACATCCCTAGCACTGTGTATATGTTTTTTTTTTGGTTGTTGTTGTTATTGTTGTTAACTCATCTGCTTTTTGATGAAGGAGAGAGAGGGGAGGTAGAGGAACAAGATTTAATTATTTTAAATTTAAAAAGTCATTTGAAGAGCCAGAGATCTCTTGCTAAAAATACCTAGTAACAGCTTTGTGTGATAAGAAGGACTTTGAGGGGAACTTCCTTTTTTAACCTTGATATAAAATTGTTGATGACGTTTGTTTCTTTGACCTATTTACATGACATTTTGTTCTTCTGTATTATTATTAAATATCACTAATAGCAACCACATAAAGTAATTTATTAAGACCAATAATTTTTTTGTCATGTGCAGGAAAATAACAGACTAAGCCTGGAATGTACTCTAGGAGATGCTATATGTGTAGGAAATGAAAGGTTTGTTTATTTGCTTATCTATTGTTTGATCAATAGGGAATAGATATTGTTCTAGCAGATGTTTGGTCTGTTAGAGTGGCTATTCCTATCTTTGGATATTAGTTCTAAAAGAAGTAGACACTTCTGTAGTAAGCTTTCATCATAAGCTATGTTAATTATATCATTTTATTTAAGATTTTGAATTGCTTTAGGCTCATCATTATAAGAGTTAGTTATTACTATAGAGCCATGCAGTAATGCTGTTGACTTCTTCAGACATTGATAAACTGGATAAACCATCTTGTACTCACTGGTATTATCTGTTGTAGTTATCTGTTGTATTTACAACAGATAATAAAAGTCATTGTACTTTTAATAGGAATTATTTCTAGGGGTTGGTTTCTTTTTTTTCCTCTTATACCACATTCATTGTGACTAATTCTTATTTAAAGTGTTAATGTTGTAATAAGTTACTTTTTTATACAGTAGTAGAATCTACCAGTGTCTTCACGAGAGAGAAATTCTCCTAATGGCCTAAAGATTACTAGAAAACTAATGAAGGAAAGCTCAAAATTCACCAGAATTAATCCCATGTAATATGGGAACTTGAGTACAGATATCTGAAAACCTTTCTTCTCCTTCCTCTATCACAATAATCTGGTAATTCTAAAAAGTAATTAAATTGATTTGACTCTGACACTATATAAGGATAGCATGCAAGGCCCAGGAATTTCTGCTGGGTATACTATTTATGGGTTATGTAGGAAGACCTGGTACCTTATTTAGAAGTCTCACTTGGAGGAAAATAATCAGGGTCATGGGTCATAGAACTTGGGTAATTACATTGAGAGGTGAAAAAGATAGGGCGGGCCTGGAACCAATAGACAGTATACCACTTGGAATCCATTTTACTGTGAGGAGTCATAGATTTCAAAAGTAGCTACATTTGGAGGAACCAGGAAGTACCTGTACTAGGCAAAAAGTATACAGTATGTGGGGTGTGTTCTTCCTGACACAGTAGGAAAACAGCACTCTTAAGAAATTTCAAGTATAGAGAGCTGAATCTAACAAAAAGCTTTGCCTGATATGTGGTAGTTTATTTCAAATACAAAAGGGAAATTATTCCAAAACAAAATCTATTCCTAAGTCACTAGATTGGTAATAACTAAGCCTCAGCATAAAATCTGAATGAGGAATTAAGGAGCAACCAGTACTAGTCAGTAAAGAAGCATCCATTCTACCTTAATAACAATATTGGATCTTGGTTAATCTCATGTCAGCTAAAGAAAAGTTTCTGCCACAAAATAGGAAAAGAACATTGTACTTAGCATCCAGAGGGGAAAACATAGTCTGGAAAAGATTTTCTGTAGGGAACAGAAATTAATTTTAATAACAATCAATGGACTAGCACATTTTATAAAAGCCAAGGGGATAGTTATATAACAAGGTGAGATAAGATAATGGACTGAAATGAGTTGATGAGAAACAGGAGTTGAAAGGGAGATTGGTGAATTTAAAAATTTAAGAAATAAGTAATGTAAGATTTTAAAAACTTCATTAGAAGAACTAAAAAACAGAGTATACCCAGAAGAAAATTGAGAGTAGTATGAAAGAAAATTTGTGATAAATTTTGCCAATTAAAATTGACATGATAGATGAGAACACTGAAATAAAATCAGAGAAACAGTTAGTGTTCCTAAAACCAATAGAATGAAGAAAGGTATTAAAGATAATGTTGACAAAAATTTCTTCTTTTTTAAATTGTAGATAGACATGATACCTTTATTTATTTATTTTTATGTGGTGCTAAGGATCGAACCCCCGTGCCTTACACATGCCAGACAAGCGCACTACCACTGAGCCACAAACCCAACCTGATAAAAATTTCTTTAAGCATGATTTAAATCTAAGCTTGAAAAAACTAAAGCCAACTTTAAGTCTTTTAAAGTTTCTTTAAATTTTAAGAATGAAAAATAAGGAAATACTACTATAAATAATATGCACTGAAGAAAACAGCTTGCCTACAATGAAAAATCAGACTTAATATTTTATTTAAAAATTTTTTTTAGCTGTAGATGAACACAGTGCCTTTATTTATCCATTTTATGTGGTGCTGAGTATCGAACCAATAATTTTTATTGAACCCAGTGCTAGTCAAATGCTCTACTGCTGAGCAACAGCCCCAGCCCCTTATTTTATTTTTAATTTGTTCTGTTTAGTTATATGTAACAGTAGAATATATTTTGATACTGTACATACAAGAAGTATAACTTCCCATTTTTGTGGTTGTACATGATGTAGAATTACACTGGTTGTGTATTCATACAT
Organism: Spermophilus citellus; assembly: GCF_964194105.1. Lineage (NCBI taxonomy): Eukaryota > Metazoa > Chordata > Mammalia > Rodentia > Sciuridae > Spermophilus > Spermophilus citellus. The sequence goes on along the minus strand of NC_138183.1, from coordinate 88,603,863 downwards.
GAACATATGAAAGTTATATCTAATTCATCGTACTGTTTTTCCTAATCCCATCCCCCTTCCATCCCCTTCATTCCCCTTTGTTTTTTTAAGTATTTATTTTTTATTTTATTTTATTTTTTTGGTGGACACAATATTTTTACATTTTTTATGTGGTGCTGAGAATTGAACTCAGTGCCTCACGCATGCTAGGCGAGCGCGCTACCACTTGAGCCACATCCCCAGCCCTCATTCCTCTTTGTTTAATCCAATGAACTTCTATTCTTCCCTTCCCCCGCTTTTTGGGAGTTAGCATCCAAATATCAGAACATTTAGTTTTTGTTTTTTTGGGGATTGGCTTATATAACTTAGCATGATATTCTTCAGTTCCATCCACTTACCAGCAAATGCCATAATTCCATTCTTCTTTTTGGCTGAGTAATATTCCATTGTGTATATATGCCACATTTTCTTTATCCATTCATCTACTGAATGGTACCTACATTGGTTCCATAGCTTAGCTGTTGTGAATTGAGCTTCTATAAACATTGGCATGGCTGTGTCACTGTAGTATGCTGATTTTAAGTCTTTAATTAAAAACCGAGGAGTAGGATAATTGGGTCAAATGGTGGTTCCAATACAGGTTTTCTGAGGAATCTCCATACTGTTGAGTGGTTGCACAAATTTGCAGTTCTACTAGCAATGTATGAGTGTACCTTTTTCCCCCACATTCTTGCCAATATTTATTGTTACTTGTATTCTGTGTGAGTGTGTGTGTGTGTGTGTGTGTGTGTTGCTAGGGATTGAACCCAGGGCCTTGTGCATGTAAGTTGAGCACTCTACCAACTGAGCTATATCCCCATCTTGTTACTTGTGTTCTTGATAATTTCATCTGACTTGAGTGAGATGAAATCTCAGTGTGGTTTTAATTTGCATTTCTCTAATTGCTAGGGATGTTGAACATCTTTTCATATATTTGTTGACCATTTGTATTTTTTATTCTGTGAAGTGCATTTTCAGTTCCTTTGTCCATGTATTGATAAGGTTTTTTTTTTGTGTGTAAGTTTTTTGTTTAAAAAAATTTCTTTTTAGTTGTAGATGGACACATTATCTTTATTTGATTAATTAATTAAATTTTTTTTTATGTGGTGCTGAGGGTCGAACCCAGTGCCTCACACATGCTAGACAAGTGCTGTACCACAGAGCTATAACCCCAGCCCCTGGTGTTAAGCTTTTTGAGCTTTTTGTGCAGCTCTGTGGTGCAGGCGGCAAAGATTTTCTCCCATTCTTTAGGCTCTCTCTTCACATTGTTGTTTCTTTTGCTGTAAAGAAGCATTGTAGTTTGATACCATTCCATTTATTGATTCTTCATTTTACTTCTTGCACTTTAGGAGTCTTGTTGAGGTATTCAGTTCCTAAGCTGACGATGGAGAGTTGGGCCTACTTTTTCTTCTAGTAGGCACAGGTCTCTTGTCTAATGCCTAAGTCCTTGACCACTTTGAGTTGAGTTTTGTGCAGGGTGAGTGATAGGGGTTTAATTGTGTTTTGCTACATATGGATTTCCAATTTTTTCAGCATCATTTATTAAAGAGTTCTTTTCTCCAATGTATATTTATAGTGCCTTTGTCTAGTATGAGATAACTATGTTTATGTGGGTTTGTCTCTGTGTGTTCTATTCTGTACCACTGGTCTTCATGTCTGTTTTGGTGCCAATACCACTGCCATTTTTGTTAGAATAGCTCTGTAGTATAATTTCAGGTCTGATATTGTGATACTTCCTGCATCACTTTTCTCACTAAGGATTGCTTTGATTATTGTGGGCTTCTTTATTTTTCCAAATGAATTTCATGATTGCTTTTTCTGGTTCCTTGAAGAACATCACTGATCTTTTAATAGGAATTGCATTAAATCTGTAAAGTGCCTTTGGTAGTATGGTCATTGTCAATATTTATTCTGCCTGTCCAAAAATATGGGAGATCTTTTATTCTTCTAAGGTAGGAAGGGAATTCTAATATACTAAGTACTGCTTTTATGCCAGGCAGATACTATGCTAGGTACTCCATATGTATTGCAACTTTAAATCCTTAGAACTACACTGTAAGGATAATATTTCAATTTCCTCTTTATATGTGAGGAAAATGGAATCCACAGAAGTTCTATAACTTGTCCAAAGTTATAGCTAGCATGGGTAGAGTAGGAATTTAAATTTTGCATCTCTGAGATCTCCCAAAATTTAATTTTTTCCACATCACTCTCATTTAAAATTCACTTTTTATCAGAATGACTGATTACAGTGACTTTTTTTTTAAAAAAAAACAACTTAAGTTTAAATCAGTATTCTACCACGCGGCCTGCGCAGTGGTTTCATTAATGAGGTTCTGGCATTCAGTTAGTTAGAAGAGATCAAAATAAAACACACAGACAGTACCTTATTTTAATGCTAGGTCCGAGACGGCTCGGTCTCCCTGTTTCCCTGCCTCCAGCCGCTCAGCAGGGCAGCGAGGATTACTCTGGGCTAGCAGGAGAGAGAGAGAGCGAACACGCCGGGGATCAGCCTTTTATTTGGGGGAAACAAGAGATTCAGGGGAGAATTCCATCCAATGAAGGTTGAGGGGGGGCTGTACTCCAAGGTCAGGGTCAGTGATTGGGTCTCCAGGGTCAGTGGTTACGCACACCCCCACACGGATGGGCTCTCTCATCAGGAAAGGGTCGGGATAACTCCGACACAGCCAGAGTGCCTCAGGCCCTTAACGGGAGTCACCCAATCACGTGTCAGAATGGCTCCCCACATATTCCCCCTTTTTATTCTTAACAATGAGGCGGCGGTTCACTCTCTGGAGTCCCCGGATTCTTGATTGGAGGACTCGCCATCCTATAGTTACAATACAAAAGAGAATTAACAGCAAAGAGAATAATCCAATAATGTACCAAGCGGAGTGTTTAAGAATATTTCCAGGGTTGAATCCATTTAACTCCTTCAATATTTGGTTAGCCAAAGAAGAAGGATCTGAAAAATCAGCTCTATTATTTTGAATGTCTTGGATATGGTGATGAAGTTCCAGAATATCCAAGCTATTATTACTATTTTGCCAAATGCCTAATAAATGGTTTTTAACCTTCTCCCAATCCCAGAGAGAAGCATTGTACTTGGCAGCTGTAACGCATACATACTTATAATTAGCATGGCATTTAAGCCTTTCCTTAAATTTTAAGGCTGAAAGTTCATTACCAATGTTAATAACAGTCGCCTCTAAGGCGTTTAATTTAGTTTCAATCCTTTCATCAATATTTACTTGATTACGCAGAGCCTTGGAAGTATTTTGAGCTAAATTATTAAGAAATTTTGCATGCTGAATATTCTGAGACAATGTCAGAGATGCAGAGACGGTTGAGGCAATAAATGAGACCAGTGCTAAGACACCAACAATTATGACTCCAATAGCACGTTTAGGTCTTGTTAGCTGGGCATGAATTTGCTGTAAAACTTGTAAACCAGCATCAGCATACCATGGCTCTGAAATATTAGCAGGTAATAAAACAAAAGAGGGCTGATGAAGTATCAGCACTCCTTTTCCTCCATTATACCTAGAAATACAATTGGTTAGGTTGCACTTATTACAAGTAACAAAATATCTATCATCTATCCATCTAACTTTTACATTTCCAATAATTAAAACATAAGGAGATTGGACACAGGCTCTTAGGCCATAGCAAGATCCCTCTTTACAGTTCTTGCCAACAAATTTTGGTAAAGGTTTGTCTGAAAAATGTAAATACTCTGAGGCAGCAATTAAACGCCAAATATCTCTTTGAATGCCTCCTTCACTATAAGTCAAAATATTACTAACAAATCCTGCAGGTGTCATAGCAGAATTTCTTCGTAATTGTCTCTTATCAATTTTTGGAGACCAGTCTAAAATATACCCACTAGCTTTAGACACCTTATGTCGTACAGGAAAGGTATTTACACAATCCATCCATTTAGGAAAGGTGCCAATTTCAATTATAGAACTATTTGGACAGTGGGGTACCGGTGGAGGTTTTGCAGAAATGACTGGCTTGTTATGGGAAAGTCCCATCTTAATTATTGATCTAGTATTAGGTTTTAAGTCTCCATAAATAGAATTATTTGTCAGTCTAGGTTTACCAATCGCTGTCTTTTCTTCAAATGATACTTTCAGACAGCCAGCATGTTTATCATGTGACCAACATAGGGGTAATTGGGCACTGTAGCCAGAATAATTAAATCTAGTCACATGATTGGGAGTAATATGAGTATCTGTAAATCCTCCCATCATGAATGAGTCATTAGTAAATACTGGAATAGATTCTCCAGTCCACACAGCTGGGTGTACCAGGGGTGGATCTGGGAAATAAGTCCAATAAGTGTCTACTTGATTCCCTTTTACCTGACAGCCCAGTAGGGCAATTACTGTCGCTACCATCAAGACTGGGGTCCTGTTCTTTCCTAGGCGTCGAAGTATTTGGGAAGCCTGGGTTGTCAATTTCTTCACATCTTTCCACGAAATCAGCTTCTCGGCTGGTTCAATCTGGTCTTTCTTCATCTTTTTCCGATATCTCCTCCTTCTGGGTTGTGGCTCCTCCGTGTCTATCCTCAGTCGCTTGAGTCTGGGTTCTATCTCCTCCATGTCTGATAGCACGTTCAGGCACCCAGATAGGACGAAAAGCACCTTCTGGAAAAATACAAGCATGCCCTCGGCCCCATGATATTACCGGATCTGGGCCCTTCCACTGACCAGTCTGTAAATCTTTCCACAGAACTCTGCCTAAAGGGCCTGTCACTGAGGGAGACATTTGTCTCTCAGCAGCAGTGTGACCTTCTGTGTCACAGTTTAAAAAATTTAAAACAAATAAGGCATGATTAAGGCTATTTTGGGGAGTCATTATCTTATTCCCCCTTTTTAATTTTTGTAATTGAAGTTTAATAGATAAATGAGCTCGTTCTACAATGGCTTGACCTTGGGGGTTATAAGGAATTCCTGTTTTATGATTAATTTGAAACTCTTGGCAAAATTGTTGAAAAGCAGAGCTTACATAAGCTGGAGCATTATCTGTTTTAATCTGCATAGGACACCCTAAAACAGAAAAAGCTGCTAAGCAATGAGAAATTACATGTTGAGTATTTTCCTTAGTACGTGCTGTGGCAAAAATAAATCTAGAATAAGTGTCCACTATGACATGCACATAACATTGCTTACCAAATTGAGGAATATGAGTTACATCCATTTGCCATATTTGATTTGGTTTTAAACCACGGGGATTTACCCCTGATGGCAGAGATGGAGTGTAAATAACACACTTAGGGCATTGGCTTACAATCTGACGAGCCTGTTCTTTGGTAATACTGAATTTTTTACGTAAGCTAGAAGCATTTTGATGATGCAAGGAATGGGAAGCTAGGGCACAGTCATATGAAGACATCTGTTGACAAAAAGTTACTAATTTATCAATATTATCATTACCTGCAACCAAAGGTCCAGGGAGGCTAGAATGTGCTCGGATATGTCCAATAAAATATGGGTACTTTCTCATTAGCACTGTTTTTTGTAAATTATGAAATAATTCAAATAACTCCTGTGATGAAGTAAACCCAATAACTGAGGTTTTAATATTTTTGGTAACTCTGACTGCATATAAGCTGTCAGAATAGATATTAATAGGCTCATTTGAAAAATAATCTAAGGCCAAAATCAGGGCTTGAAGTTCTGCCCTTTGAGCTGAAGTATAAGAAGTTTGTATTACCTCTGTATGAACACGGCTGAAGAAACCTGCCTTACCAGAGCTGGAACCATCTGTGAACACCGATAAAGCTCCCTCTATTGGATGGGAAAGTACAATCTTTGGAAAAATAAGTGATGTTAATGATGCAAATTGTACAATCTTATCACGAGGATAATGGCTATCTATCTGGCCAGGGAAATCTGCAAAAGCTATCTGCCATGAACTAGAAGTTTGGAAAAGCCAATTAATCTGTTGAACAGAAAATGGAATAATTATGATATCAGGCTCAGATCCAATTAATTGTAAAATCCTAGTTCTACCCTTAATCACTAATTGAGCTGTAGAATCATGAAAAAGTGTTAATGTCTTTTGAGGGGAATGAGATAAGTAAATCCATTCAATAACTCCTAATCTTTGCCATATGGCTCCTGTTGGGGTATGCTCAGTTGGAAATATTAATAAATACAGTATTTCTTTAGGATCTATTTTAGTAAGCTGTGCATTTTTAATTGCAATTTCCACTTTCCTTAAGGCTGCTTTGGCCTCCAAAGTTAGTTGACGTGGAGAGGTTGGAGAAGGATTTCCTTGTAATATCTGAAATAAAGGACTTAACTCAGAAGTAGTTAACTTTAAGGATGGTCTTAGCCAGTTAATATCTCCTAATAGTTTTTGAAAATCATTAAGGGTACGTAACTCCTTAACTCTTATCTGAAGATTTTGAGGACGGATTGTACTCCCTTGAATTATCTGACCTAGATATTGAAAAGGAGATACCTTTTGAATTTTTTGAGGAGCTATACTTAAACCCAATGTTGTAAGTGAGGTCTCTAACTGAGTAAAAATTTCTGAAAGTACTTCTGAATTAGCATGGGCCAATAATATATCATCCATAAAATGAATAATGTATGCATCAGGGAAGCTATTTCTAATGGGATCTATTGCCTGATCAACATATTTTTGACACAGTGTAGGGCTATTACGCATTCCCTGAGGAAGGACTTTCCAGCAGTATCTTTTAACAGATTCCTTAAAATTAACTGCTGGGACAGTGAAAGCAAATTTTTCACAATCTTCAGGATGTAACCTTATAGAGAAAAAACAGTCTTTTAAATCTATTACCATCAAGCTGTAATCTAAAGGAATGGCTGTGGGGGAGGGAAGTCCTGGCTGTAATGATCCCATAGGCCGAATTGTCTGGTTTATTGCCCTTAAATCCTGTAATAATCTCCAATTTCCTGACTTTTTCTTAATAACAAAAATAGGTGTATTCCAAGGGCTAAGTGTTGGTTCAATATGACCAGCCTGAAGTTGTTCCTCAACTAATCTATGAATTATTTTAAGTTTTTCCCCTGAGATGGGCCACTGAGAAATCCAAATAGGCTCTTCTGTGAGCCATGTAATTTTTTCAGCTGTTTTAAGGATCGGGGAAGTACTCAGTGCCCCTAATAAAAATTTTGTCCTGAAGTATTTACTAATCCTTGTCGTGGAGACTGGCTTGTAAACAGATATTCTTCCTGAAAGTTTTCCCTATCATCTCCAGGAAAATACCTCTGATTAATTTCTTCAACTGACCTTATAGAATTTGGGGTGACTAGTAGCAGTCCCATTTTGGCTAGTATATCTCTTCCCCATAGATTAGCTGGTAAAGACTCTAACACATAAGGCTTAAATATTCCACTGTTCCCATCAGAATCTTCCCAACGGAGATAGTTGGCACTTTGAGCAGGCTGTGAAATTTTTCCTATTCCTTCTAGATTAGCTGAGGCTGTATGTAGAGGCCATGTCCTGGGCCAAAACCGGCTGGACAACACGGAGCTATCAGCCCCTGTGTCAATTATTCCTAGGAAATTTTTATTATTAATTCTAAGTTTTAATAAAGGGCGTTCTTGTCGCACTAACTGGGACCAATATACTCTGTCCGGCGGTTTAGAAACTGAATCTGCCGGCAGGTGTCTTTCTGAGACACAAGGCAATAATATTAATTGAGCAAAAATATCCTTTGGGGTGAGTCTTAGGGCATAATTGGATCTTACAGTAACATATAATTGCCCTTTAAATTCTGAATCTATCACACCAGGTATTACTTCAATAGCTCCCTTTAAATTATTACGCCCCAAAATTAAACCTACAGTATTTTCAGGAAGTGGCCCGAAAATCCCAGTAGGGATTTGTGTTGGTCCCGTTTCAGGATCTAATTCAACTGTCTCTGAAGGTCCTAAGAAAACTGTCTGTGATCCATGTCTCTGCTCCGGTAAAAATCGCGGACTGTCCTGGTCGGCGCCGCTAGTGACGTCACACTGTGCGACGTCTCCCCATATTGTTTCTGGGCCCGGGGAGGGGCCGAACGGAAGTTTTTTGTCCCCTCGCTAGGAGGAAATACTTGTGGCGAGAAGGCAGGCTCATCCGCGCCACCCAAATCAACCATGTGGCGCCGAGTCCTGCAATATCTATTATCGCCAGTAGATGGAGCCCTAAACCTAAATTTGCGTTGGCGACATTCGTAGGCGAAATGACCGGGTTTTCCGCAAACGTAACACTTGCTGCGGGACTTCTGAACTGAATTTTGTGGCCCCAAAGTTTTCTTTAATACTGTTGCTAAGGCTACCGTTTGCAACTGAGTGGAATCTAAGTCAGAACACAAGCGAATATACTCAGAAATTGTTCCTTTCTTACGATGGGGGCGGAGAACATCTTGGCAAATTTTGTTTGCGTTCTCAAAAGCCAATTGTCTAACAATAAATTCGCTAGCTCCTGGGTCTCCGATGGACCTGTTCGCAGCCTGATATAGTCGGGCTACGAAATCTGAATAAGTCTCACTGGCACCTTGTCTGATTTTGGTAAGAACTAAATTGGACTGGTCCTTGGGGACAATTTGCCTCCAGGCACGTTTTGCACAATCAGTTATTTGATTGTACACTACAAAATCATAATTTAACTGTCTTTTTAAATCAGCAAAATCTTCAGTCCCTAAAAACATCGTTACTGGCGTTTCTATGCCCTGTCTTCTGTTTCTTTCTGCCTGTTCATTACAAAAATCAGTTCAGTAAGTTTTCCAAAGTAAGTAATCTCCCCCGCTCAAACAAGATCTGGCTAAAAAAAACCCAGTCACTAGGAGGAAGGGGTTGTGAGCAGATATTTTCTATCAGACTCTGAACAAAAGGCGAATTTGGGCCGTACGTTTCACATGCATTTTTTAATTTCTTGATAGTTTTAAATGGAATTACAGCATGAATTCTAACTCTCTGATTTTGCTCATCAGTTTGCTCAAAAACTGGAAAGAGGTGAAAACCAGTAGTATCCTCCCCCATTTCTTGAGCCTTCTTAATACCTTGCTGAACTGGGGTAAGAAAAGTCATCTTTAATTCAGCACACCTGTTAAATTTGGTTCTTCTAGCAGGTATCGGCTGAATTTTAAAGGCTTGGGCAGGTGGTGCTAAATGCAATCTATTAAAATTTCTCTCTAAGTCCTGAGTTTCTATGTCTAATTCTTCTTCCTCAGACTGCGAGCTGCTATCAGACTCTGTACTATCGCCATTTGGAATTTGGGTTTCTAACTCACGTGGCTGAGAAGAAACCTGAGCCCCGCTAGGAGTTTCCTTTGTATTTTCCTCTCCAGGAAGATTGGTTACCACTTCTGGAGGGCTCTCCAAGATTAGAGATGCTTCTTCTTTATCATGCTGTTCTGTATAATCTGTCTGCGGGCTAGCTTGCACATTTCTAACCTTTGTTTTAGCTCCTAGCGCTTTTGTTTTAAAACGGCTCAAAGGAAAGGAAATTAACTTAGCCTCAGGCTGATTTTCCATTTGAATAGACCTAATGGCTCTTTGAATACCTCTCAGAAGCTCTTCTGGTGGCCACGGACTCTGGTCCATGTATTCAAAGAGACAAATTTCTAGGGCCGTCCAAGTTTTCTGTATATTCTCTATGCCTCCAGGTATTTCAGTAGAAAGACAAACTCTCTGTAACTTTCTTCCTAATTTCTCCCAAGTAAGTAAATTTGGAGACTCTTGGTCACAAAACCAAGGACAATATTCACCTACAATCTTTAAGAATTGCAATAACTGAGTTTTCTTTATCTGTTTTCCTTTCTGATTAATTATACTGTCTAAAATAGTTAGATACATTTCCTTATCCGAAGAAGTAGAATTTCCCATTTTAAGTAAATTAACGTCTCTTTCCTTCAATATTTCCCGGTACTTTTGTGACTCAAATGTCACTTTTTCCTTTCTCTTATTTCTTATTTTCTTTATCCTCTTTATTACTTTTGTGACCCAAATGTCACCTCTTCCTTATTTTTCTCTTTATTCTTTATCTTCCTTATTTCCTCTTTATTTCTTTATTTCTATTTCCTTATCTTCCTTTCTCTTTATTTCTTTCCCTTAATCTTTTTAGCGCGCGCTCCCACTCAATCTAACTAATTCAGAATGCCCCACGTTGGGCGCCAATTCTACCACGCGGCCTGCGCAGTGGTTTCATTAATGAGGTTCTGGCATTCAGTTAGTTAGAAGAGATCAAAATAAAACACACAGACAGTACCTTATTTTAATGCTAGGTCCGAGACGGCTCGGTCTCCCTGTTTCCCTGCCTCCAGCCGCTCAGCAGGGCAGCGAGGATTACTCTGGGCTAGCAGGAGAGAGAGAGAGCGAACACGCCGGGGATCAGCCTTTTATTTGGGGGAAACAAGAGATTCAGGGGAGAATTCCATCCAATGAAGGTTGAGGGGGGGCTGTACTCCAAGGTCAGGGTCAGTGATTGGGTCTCCAGGGTCAGTGGTTACGCACACCCCCACACGGATGGGCTCTCTCATCAGGAAAGGGTCGGGATAACTCCGACACAGCCAGAGTGCCTCAGGCCCTTAACGGGAGTCACCCAATCACGTGTCAGAATGGCTCCCCACAAGTATTGTTTACTTTTATACTGAGTGTACAGTTTAGTGGTAGAGTATACACAGGCTGTGGGTTTTGTGTGTAGCACTCGGAAAACAAAGTAAATTTAAGCTCTAAATTGCTTAATTATAATCAAATGCTGGGGAGAGCCATGTTTTTTAATTTAAAATTTCCATTTTATTCAGTTTTTATCATTCGTTTAGAATCATCTACTTTAATATTGAAATTCTCTGAGTTAATGTGAAAAATAGTAATGATGTTTTATAAGACTTCTATCTTTTAATACGTTCTCCTGCCTACTAACTTATTTTAGTTAGTAATATTAGTCAGAATGTAAGACATATTGGAATATAATCATAAATACCCTTTCCATAATTAAATGTCAGAAATATGGATTAAAAGTTTAGCGGCAGATGGAACCACTAGTTGTTTTCTTGTCCATATTGTCATGTTATGATTCTTTTACTAACAGAATATAATACTATCGTCTCTTTATTGTGAAACTTTTTTTTTTTAGCTGACATCTGAAATGTTTGAAGCAGATCTTGAGAAGGCATTGTTGCTAAGTAAATTAGAATATGAAGAGCACAAAAAGGTATTTGTTTACTTATTGATTGAGATATTTAAAAAGTTTTAAGTAGTTGAAGGCTAGGACTGTCCTTCTGAATTTTACATAAAAGTTCTGTGTTGGGGATATAACTCAGTGATAGAGTGCTTGCTTAGCACGTGTGAGGCCCTAGCACATGTGAAGCCCTGGGTTTAATGCCCAGAATTGCAAAAAAAAATAAAATAAAATTAGATTAAGATTGTCCTGACTATTCATCATTACAAAAATATTATTCATTTTAATAATAGAATTCTTCTTCAGGTTTTGAGAGAATGTAAACATGTTGACTAAGTTTCCTCTAATGATATAGAATGCTTAAGAGTTCTTCCAACCAAGGTGAAGAGAAGAAAAGGAATGAAATTCACAACAGATAATTTATTTTAGTTTTAAATGAACATAGACTGTAGGTAGATTTAGGGAGCCCCTTGGGGTTGTAGCATGGTGACAGAGATTCAATCCCCAGCTCCACTATCCCCTCAAAAAATATTTAAAAAGTTTAAGTTGAATGAAAGAACTACAGTACTCTAGTCATCTATTAAGAGACTTTGCCAGAGATACACTACTGTTAACTAAAGTAAATGGGACATCATTCTGACATATTGGCTTTGTAAACTCAGCATTTATCACTGAGGTTTATTTATTAAATTGTACGCTGAAATGCATCTTATACCTTATGACTGTAGAAACATTTAAGTAAAAAGTAGTATCGGTTCCAGTTTCTATACTTAAATTGAGCATTGATTGTCTTCATATCATTTAACATTCTAGTCTTTGACATTTATTGGGATCTTGATGGTTCATTAAAGTTATTTAACTTGCAGTTATTCATTGGTTGATCATAAATGGGCCCTGTCATGTTTAGGTCTTTTTGGCCATGATACTATACATTAACATCTTTATCCAAGATGAAAGGAAGAGAGGAATTAAAATTCACAGCAGGTGATTTTTCTGCTTAATCATAGTTTAGTGGAAAAGATTAAAAGTTGCTATTAAAGTGCTCTTTGGGGGCTGGGGTGTAGCTCAGTGGTAGAATGCTCGCCTAGCACGCGCGAGGCCCTAGGTTTGATCCTCAGCACCACATAAAAATAATGTATTGTGTCCAACTACAACTAAAAAATAAATATTAAAGAAAAGTGCCCTTTGTATAATGTAGGTGTTAGTTTCATTTTATGTATTCCTATTCCTATTATTTCAAATAATCGAGAATGACTATAACCTTTATTGTTACCTGTTCACACATAACAAACAGGTAACTACAAAAACAGATACAGCTCACTTTTACTGTGATTTAATCATTTAAATGTACTTTCAGGTTACACTGGAAAGATCTTCCTGTATTGCTCCTTAGGACATAAAACTTTATCAAATAGGATATTTTCATATGATTTGCTGCTGCTTAGATAAATGTTGAGATTTCAAAGGTAAAAGAATTAGCTATATTCTTAGAAAAGGAATAGAGTAAATGGTGTTGATAAATATGGTCCCAGCCAGTTTTCTTGCCATAATCATAGGCTTAGTGACCAAAAGCATTGATTTTTATCAGACAATAAGAGAGAACGGAGAAATTTCTTTTTATGCAATGGCTACTTTTACATGATTACATTGATGTAGCACTATTCAAAAAAATTTATGTTAGCCTGAAAGTTTTTATAATAGATAACTGAGGTTTGAGATGCTTTATTATGTCTTCTCTTCTCATTCATTCACCAAATACTTATTAAATAGCCAAAATGTGCTAAGCACATGATACAAAGATGAAAGACATAATCCCAACTTCTTTTGAGATTAGTAGAAGACATGCATATAATTATAATGTATAGTACTGAGAGATATATGTTCTTTGTTTGATGGGAATTCAGAAAAATAGAAGACTTTTTAGTGCCTTTCATGAGGATGGATATTTGGAAAGGATTCTTGAAGAAAAGTCTTATTAGATGTATTTACATGTTTACAAGGTAGGCAAGAGGAAAGTAGGCATTCTCAGAGCAGGTGTGGCAAATACACAAGAAGTTTATATGTGGAAGAACATAACCTATTTGAAAATTATAATTTAGGAGGCTAGAATTGCTCTCCAGCAATGGCCAGAAGGATAGGATGCAAAGAATCTTGTGTACTACCCAAGAAGGTCAGATTTTATACATCTCTTGGCAGAAAGTTATTGAACTTTTTAAGATTGATTTTGAGTTTCTACTTTAGAAATTCATGATGTAGCAGTGTAGAAGATGATAGAGGGATTAAAAGACTATGGCAATGTCTAAGCAAAAGACAATAGGGGAAAATGTCAGAAGTTACAAGGAAAAGAGAATAGATTTAAGAGATTTTTAATATACAAACTCAACAAGACTTAGTAACTAATAACTAATTGGGATATAAAGTGTGTAGAAAAATAGACAAGGATACCATGAGTTTTTTAGCTTAGACAATTGTATAGATGGTGGTGGCATAACAAGGTAATAAGAAAAGGATGAAGTGGGGAAAGCAGGTTGGTTGAATGGGAAGATAAACACATTTAATGTGGAGATGCTTATTAAAAACTCCAGCTGACTTCTCTATGTACACACATAAATCATTAGTATAAAAGTGGAACTTTAAACTTTGAAGAGCAATGAATATAAGGCATAAGAAGAATAGGTTAAGAAAGAGATAATGGTAGACGGCAGTTATATTTTTAAGAAGGTTGGCTAAAGAAGCTACTAAAGATGACTTATGTATTGAGAAAACCAAGAGATGGTTGAAAGAAAAAATACCTTCTGAATTAGTGATTAAGTTGAGGTTGACCTTAATTTTAGAGTCAGAGAACAATAGAAGCCAGATTTCAGTGGTGTGAGAATGCACTTACTGTCTTAAATTTGGTTCTGAAAGGAAAGAGGTTATAGATAAAGATAAAATATTTTTGTTTCTATTTTAATGTAAGTTGTGAGAGGTTGAGCATATAAATAGAAACTTTATAAAATTTATATGATTTGACTGACCAAGTTGTGACTTTTAAAATCTGCTTCTTTTTAAAATTTATTTTTATTTTTTAGTTGTAGATGGGCACAGTACCCTTATTTATTGATTTATGAATGTGGTGCTGAGGATCGAACCCAGGGCCTCATGCATGCCAGGCAAGCACTGTAACACTGAGCCACAACTCCAGCCCCCTGATTCTTATCTTTAAAATAAAACTTTAAGAAATGTATTTCTTACTGGTCAGTTGATTTTATAATTTATAAACTAAACTTAATTATTATTGGTAATTCTTTTCAGGAGTATGAAAATGCTGAAAATTCTTCAACTCAGTCAAAAGTTATGAATAAAAAGGATAAAAGAAAGAACCATCAGGGAAAAGACAAACCTCTCACAGTATCACTAAAAGATTTTCAATCTGAAGGTAATGTATGTACGGTATCTGTTATGCTAGAATCATCTTGTCTTTTTATACTTAAGTTGTAAGTACAAATTTTTTAAAATTGATAAAAATTGTTTTCTAATGTGTCATTTAAAATGTAAACCTGCTTATTAGTCTGTTTTGTGCTTTTATATTTTAACATCTGAGATTAGATAATTTATAACAAACAAATTTATTGATTCAGTTTGGAGGTAGGGAAGTTCAGTGTCAGGGTGCTAGCATTTGCAAGAACCTTCATGCTGCATTGTCTTGTGGAAGAAGGCAGAGAGGACAAGAGAACAGGAGGGGGTCAAACACACCTTTTAACATGGCACTAGTCCCTCTTTTGAGGGTGGAGACCTCATGGCTGAATCACCTCTTAATTCTATTTCAATGAAAATAAAAGTTCAAAATGCATTTTGTAGAGGACAAACCATAGCAATCTGTTTATAAGTAAACTATTTGAGGATTAGGATAATTTAAATCAATTGTTAAAATTTTGAACTTGTTACTTTTCTAAAACTTAACAAAAATTAAAATTGGCATTTGCAATTTGAGTGACCTTAAAATATATTACTGTTCATATACATAAACTGAAATGATCAAACATCTCAACCATTATTGATCAACCACTTCACATTATCTGGAATTACCCCTTAGAAAATAAAATACAAATTTTAGAATGAAACATTTCCAGAAAACTGTTTATATAACATCATTTGGATTCATTATTAAACAGCAAAGACAGAAGGAATTATATCCTCCATTAAACTTTTGAAGACAGACCACAAAGCACATTATTTCTAATATGGGTAATACCTTACGTTGTGCTATACAATATGGTAGGCACTATTCATTGGTGGCATTTTAAATATACATTAGTTTAAAAGTATAGCTCCTGAATTGCATTACTCACACTTTAAATGCTCAGTGTGACTAATAGCTTCCATATTTTCCCAACTATAGAAAATTAACATCATTGCAGAAAATTTGAACAGTGCTTGTGGTATAGAATAGTTGCTGACCATATGAGTGGCTAAAGAATGGTTTATTTTATTCATAAGAATTCAGCCTTAATATTTTTAACATTATTCTATGAGTATAAATGTCTCTATAGTAGTAATTTCAAAAAATAAAAATGAAAGATCTAAATACTGTTGCAAAAGTGTTTTGTGAACTAACTAGGAATGAATTTAGAGGATTTTTTTGTTTTCTTTTGAGCCTCCAGAGTTTTTCCTATAGTCTGCTCCTGAGTAATTTGCTTTACTTTGAGGTTAAAAGAACACACATGCATGTTAAAATAAAATCTCTAATAAGAAAGATTTTATATAAGAAACATATTTCACTAAAAGTAGAAGTATGAAGAGAATTATTTTTAGAACCCCTACTTTATTTGACATATGTTTCATTTCTTAAGTAGTATATAAGTTTATTAGCTGCATCGAGAAAACCATCAGTAACAATATGTTAAAGGGAAGGTACACAGTATTTTTATAAGTCATGATTATCACAGTTGTGATTATTCCTCAGATTCTAGCATCACATTGTATGTTAAGAAGAACATGCCAAAATAATGGTCACATGGCCTACCAGGATTTGGTAGTTTAATGTGAACCTTAAGATTTTGGCATTTACTATGTCTATAGACTTTTATTTTGATCAAAAGATGTTTTAGAGAATTGTACCATCTTTCATAGTCTTGGTCAAAAGAAAGCTATTAAATTATTTTTAGTCCTGGAGAATGTAAGGTTTCTGCTATACACAGAAGTATTATTAGTAGATATCCTGATCCTTTCCAATTTAAATAAGAATACTTGCTCCCTGCTTGTACTTTAGATGCAACCTTGTATCTATGTAGATATTCTTTTATGTCTTCCTTTTCTTACATGTTCTCAGTAATTTCTTTCCTGAAATGTTGTGTTGTTTCTAAGTCAGTGACTAACTTCATCTAGAAATATTTTTATGGGTTCATTTTTATATTCTGTGAATTTACCTCAGTTTTTAGGGTTTTATTCATAGTACTATCAAATCATCATGATGTATATTTTTAAAATAAAATAGCTTACAGTTTTAAAGGATATAAATTACTATCATACTCTGTTTCATTCAACAAAGGTAATAATCTGAACATTTTTACAGTTAACAGTACTCTAAATTGATTTTGATCATTTGTGTCCCCTCAGCTTTCTCTCTCCACTGAAATCTTGTGAAACCAAATAACTAAATTATGAGACTCACTTGTTTTTAAAATTTAATGTATGGATGATATTTAACTTAAGATACAAGATCTTGGTCCCTAAGCTGAACTAATTAGTAATTATATCCTGACTTTTAACATCTTAAATCTAGAAAAGTAAGTCTGATATGAGTCCTAGATAACCCTTCATAATTTTTAGTTTTATTTATATGCTAAAACATTTTATTTCAATGAAGTTTCACTTTTTATTTTTCATTTACAGATCATATTAGTAGAAAGACTGAGGTAAGTTTGGAACCATCTTATGTTTTAGAAAACACTGTTGATTTTAAGAATAACAGTTTAATATTTAGCAGTAAGTTTTTTTGAGACATAGCTGTTTAAAGGATAGTTCATAGGTTTGTCTTGATTGAACCCATCAGGTTTTGGCAGTATAAGGATAGAAAATATAGGATAAAAATACTATTTGCCTGAAGTATAATGACATTTGGGTTTATTATCCTAATTTGTGTGTGTGGGTGTGTGTGTGTGGTGAGAGAAAGTGTGTGCACATGGGCCAAAATATTACCATGTGTGTACCAAACTTAAAATTCAAGGGAAAAGTGTCTATGTTTTAATCTTCATAAAAATCTTATCCTGGGACACCATATCTCAGGTATTGAGAATTATGGAAATAGTGAGGTAAGCTGTGATTCTATAGATGCCCATTCCTTTCATCATTAAGGAGTAATACAGCCTATAGCCTACAAACCTTCCTGGTGTTATAGGTCCCTTTCTTTTAAAATTCTATTGCTGCATCTACAAACCTTTTAGATTTGAGAGATGATACTGTTATAAAATATCCTCTTCTGTTAAGGAAGATACTAATAAATATAACAGTTCTTTTGGTTTCTTAAAGCAATAATTTCCAAGTTTCATTATTCTTCTGTTATATATGCTTTATTGTTAGTGATTTCATTGTTTTTTTCATGATCAGATAGTTCTTGATTTCACTTAGAATATTCTGTATATATTTTGTCTGACCTTTTTGCTTTATTTTGTTTCAAGCATTTGCTTGCCCAGGTTAGGAAAATTTAATCCATCTCTTAAGAAAACCGTATCTGGGGCTAGGGTTGTAGCTCAGTGGTATCGTGCTTAGCATACACAAGGTCCTGTGTTCACTCCTCCATACTACCATAAAAACAGAAAATCACATTTAAATAATTCTCTCACCATATTAATAATTTAGTTTGTAACTATACCTGCAAACACAAAATTGATTGATTGTTAAAACAGTTGAAATTCTTTTTAGGTTATTTTTAAGCCACTAACACTATTTCTTAGTTAAAATTTAAATGACCTCATATTTAGACTGAATTTTAAATCTGTTTTCAAAACTAGAAACCTGTTTTGGGACCAATTTCAATTTATTTTTACCCATTGAGTTTTGGGGGATAGTTTTAATTCTATCAACTGTTCCATGCTTTGATTTTTTTTTCTTTTCTGATGTGAAAGATTAAGAACAACAAAAAACATGCAGAGCAAGAGGATCTTATCTATTTAATATATTCAAGATGAGTTGTATTTAAATAAGCATCTGTATAGGGAATCATATTTTTCCTATCCTCAACTATTAAATTTCATATGTAATAAAATTCATTGTAAAGAATCCTTATGATTTACAAGTTTTATATTTAAAATGTAGTCTAACTTATTTCCCACATAACTATTTAAGAAATTAGTCAAAACAATATATATTTCACTTCATCTTTTAATGCTTGTTAGAAACATATCGCCTTTATGTTCCATTTCTATTACTAGTATTACAGGTTGAGTATCCCTTATCCAAAATACTTGGAACCAGTAAATTGTTTCTGGTTTTAGATTTTGAATATTTGCATAGACTTTTCTGGTTGAGCATCCCTAATCTGAAAACACTAAACATTCAAATAGGATGGAGCATTTTGGATTTCAGATTTTTTTATTAGAAATTCTCAACCTGTATTCACTTTATGGGACTTAAATGTTACAGTGGTTTTGCCCTTGCTGTAGGAGTTTAGAAGAATTTTATCTCCTCCACCCCAGAGAAGCCAAAAATGAAGACTGAAAATATTTGTTTGAACTCCAAAATGAAATGTTTTCTGTTCCTATAAATGTACTAATCTTTGTTACATTATATTCTGAATAATTATTTCTATCCTTAATATGTTACTTATATCAGGAGAATTTTTTTTCATCATTACTCTAAAGTACCTAACCTCTTGTCAGAATAACATTCTTACCTGCCCCTTGTAAATCAGGCATTTATTGGATAAAATTCAAATCACTTTTAAAATTTTTTTGTTAGGTAATTTAGGGGTACTTGAACTGCATGTAGGAAGTGGGATACAGTTAGCTTTTCTTCATTAAATATCTGGGAGATGTTGACTACCATTCATCCACCAGTGTCCTTCACTAGAGTATAAACAAGAATATCCCAAGAGAATTCTAGATAAACAGAATTAATAACAGAGTAGTTGCTTATACAAACCTCTTTATAAAACCTCAAATAACCTTTTAAAAATGTTATTTTATTTTTAAAAGTGTTTTTAATTTTAATTTAAAAAATCTTAATATGTTTTAAAGTGATGGTACAGTTGGGAAGAGTATCTTATAGTTTATCCTTTCTCTTGAGACCCACTTTTATCTGACTTTCCTGATGTTAGTTCTTCTAGTATAGTTATATAACTTTAGAAATTTTAGTGATCATCAAGTCTTAAAGTCCAAAGGTCAAGTCTTCAGGATGCTTGAATAAACAGTCTGTGGAAGAATACCCAAGAAATTATAACAGTTGTTGAATACCCAAGAAATTATAACAGTTGTTGCCAAAGGAGGCAGGGGTTGATCCTAGGACAAGGATAAGAGAAAAGGCTTTTTACAGTATAAGTTTTTGAGTTTTTATCATGTCTGTGCTATAATTGTTTTTATTAAAAATTAAAAGGACTAGAGATAAAGGAAAGAGCCAAGGAAAAAAATCAATCCTATGTGGCTTCATAACCTATTTATTTCTGATTGTACTATGCTTGGTTACATGAGTGAATAACTATTTTAGGATCTAGTATATTATGAAAAAAATGTTGGATCTGTTGATTTTCTAACGTTATGATAATTCATCATTGTATAATTAAATAATAAGAGAAAGATGTTAAAAAATAAAATAGTTAATCAACTATTAACTATTAGTTATACCTACCAAAATGTTATTAATATAGACTATTAAAGTTAAAAGCACATACATATAAACTGACTTTTAAATATCTCACCTAAAAGCTGGCTTTACTTAAATTTCAAGCCATGTCCTAGTCTTACTGTGTTGCGTTTATTTTTGTTCCCTTTCCTATACTTATTTATTAGTTCTCTGGTTTTGAGTAACAGAAGGCCAACTCAGCCCAGCATAAGCAAAAAAAAAACCATAAATAAATACATAAAAATGCTTATTTGGTTCATATAATCAAGTCATAAAAGAATAGGGGGAGAATTGGCCTCATAGTTGACTGGATCCAGATGTTTCAACAGTTTTAGAACCTCTCTACTCTCAGTTGCTATTGGTGGCTTCATCTCAAGACAGATCATATGATTATGTGGGCATCTCAGGATTATGTCTTCACAGTGTTTCTTATAAACTGTTAATTAGGTTTTCTTAAAATATACTTTTTAGTTGTAGATGGACACAATACCTTTATTTTATTTATTTTAATGTGGTACTGAGGACCAAACTCAGTGCCTCACACGTGCTAGGCAAGCGCTCTACCACTGAGCTATAACCCCAGCCCTTGAGACAGTTAGATTCAAATTGTTTTCTTAAATAGATTAAAGAGGCATAAAATATGGCATATCAAATCAAGGGTTGTAGAATGTTTTGCTATTTTTATGATGTTAAAACTGATTGGTGGCTCTCATACCAAAATTTTCAATAAAACGAACCAGGACTAGGAGAAATGACTGCTTCTAGGACCATAAGAGGAGATATATAAGATGAACCTGGAGCATCTTGTAGTGCAAAAAAGTAAGAAGGTGCTTTAAAAAAAAAAAAGACTGGGAGCATGTCAGAGGGACAGTAAGAGCCACTAAAGTAGCTCCAATAGTCAGAGCTGAGATAATTTGAGAAACCAAGTAAACATAATATTGTACCGAAAGTACAAAGTGTATACTTATGAATCAGTAATAAGTGGTTCAAATAAGCAAATAAATCTGAGGAGATAAATCTTCTACTCGTAAAAATTCCAAATGGTTTATGTAGATATTCTCCTTCCAGTAGACAGAACTTAATTTCTCCCATACCTCCTTGAGTGTGGGCTTTGCTTAGTGGCTTTGCTATGGAAGGAGGGAAAATAACTTTACATTGGAGAATTCTGGCAAACACTTCCTTGATGAGGTGATCAGTGGTTACCAATATTGGTTCCTTACTTATAACAAATGTACCATAATAATGTAAGGTGTTAACAACAGTGGAAAACAGGTGAGGGAAATGTGGGAACCCCCTGTATTATTTTTGCAACTTTTTTGTAAGTCTAAGACTATTTTAAAATAAAAGTATATTTAAGTGATCAGTGGGGTTCGGATGTTACAGCCATTCTAACGCTTCTCATCAGCCTATAAGTCAATGCTTTTAGCAATTATTGGTGATTATTTTTTGATTCATTATTACCTTGTAGCTTATTCTCCATTAGATTTTTACTTCAAGAACATATGCATTTAGTAATAACTGAATGATAGAGGAGGGTTTATATAAAAACCAGTCTCCCACCCTAGCCCTTGCCCTTTCCTGTACATTTTTTTTTTTAAACTGGGGCTTGAACCCAGAGATAATTTAACACTGAACTACATCGCAGCCCTTTTTATTTTTTTTTTTTTTTTATTTTGAGACAGGCTCTCACTAAGTTGCTTAGGACTTTGCTAAGTTGCTAATGCTGTCCTGGAACTTGTGATCTTTCCTGCCTCAGCTTCCCAAGTCTGATATTATAGAAATATGCCATCATACCTGGAAGCTCCTGAACTACTTTTAAAAATAATTTTTATATTTTCAAGACTTGACTCTTCTGTATGCCAAGCCATGTGGAAGTATTGAGTTTTTCTGAACATACTGTATTTTTTCATACTATTTCATACTATATTCTTCTCTATTTTTCTTTATCTGGCTAACTTGTCTAGTGAGTCACTGACCAGAGTAAACATCTTGCTTTAGAACTTAGCCATAGGGTCACATTTTCCTGGAAGCTTTCCCCAATCATTTTATTTAGATGCCCTGAACAGCCTGTTTGATAGCATTCAACTCCTTATCATTTTTCCCCATAGCTTTATTGAGGTAAAATTGAAGAACGGGCTGGGGCTCAGCAGTAGTGCACTTGCCTGGCATGTATGAGGCACTGAGTTCAATTCACAGCACTACATATAAATACATAAAATAAAGGTCTATCAACAACTAAAAAAAATTTTTTGGAAGTACAATAAAAAGTACATATTTGAAGTATGTAATTTTATCACCTTTGACATGTATATAACCAATGCAATCAGCAATTCCATTACTTTTTAAAAATTGAAATCATGCAGACTGTTTCCTGTATGATTTATTACATTAGAAATCAATCACCTTAACATAGAGAACCCCACCTCCACTCATCAACTATTTCAAAATTAATATAAATATCTCAGAGGTCAAGGGGAAAAGCCCGAGAAAAGTAAATAAAAAGTGCTTTGAACTAAGTGATAATAAAATTTTAAGTATCAGGATTTCTGGGATGAAACAGTACTCAGATTAACATTTATAACTTAAAGTAACTCATATCAGAAAGAAGCTAGATTAACAAATTATTTTCAAATTATGCAGTAGGAAGGAAAAAATAAGAGTAGGAGCAGAAATAGATGAAATAGAGAAATAGTACAAAAATAAACAAGTCTAATCAAGAAAAAAGCAAGAACAAAAAATAATATCAGTGGAAAGGGAGCTATTAAAAATAACCCTACAGGGGCTAGGGTTGTGGCTCAGTGGTAGAGCACTTGCCTAGCACGTGTGAGGCCCTGGATTCGATCCTTAGCACCATATAAAATAAATAAATAAAATAAAGATATTGTGTTCAACTACAACTAAAAAATATTTAAAAAATAACACTACAGGTGCTAAAAATATATTGAGGTAATATTATAATTGTATGCCAGCATATGTGATGGTCAATATTAGAGATGGATCCGGGTGCTGCTGAGAAGAAAGTATATTCAGTTATTGATATTCTATATATGTCTGTTAAATCTAAATTATCAATTGTATTTTTTACTTATATAGCTTTTTTGTTTAGTTTTTGTTTGGAGGATCTATCCAGTAGAGACAGAGGCATTTTAAGTTACCCAGTATTATTATGTTGTGCTCTATTTGATTCTTGAAATTGAGAAGGGTTTGTTTGATGTACGTGGATGGATTGTTTAGGGCATAAATATGTGTGATTGTAATGTCTTGTTGATGTATAATTCCTCTAAGCAGTATGAAATGGCCTTATTTTCCCTTCTGACTAACTTTGGGTTAAAATCCACTTTATCTGATATGAGGATAGAAACTTCTGCTTGTTTATGTGATCCATGTGAGTGATATATTTTTTCTATCCTTTCACCTTCAGTAAGTGGATGTCTCTTGGAGACAGCATCTTGTTGAGACTTGTTTTTTAATCCAGTCTCCCAGTCTGTGTCTTTTGATTGATGAATTTAGGCCATTAATGTTCAAGGTTATTATTGAGATATGACTTGTATTCCTGGTTATTTGGGCTTATTTCTAGTTTTTAATTTGAATTAGCTTCTCCTTTGATTGACTATTCCTTTAGTGTAGTTTCTCTCTTTGCTGGTTTTCACTGTTTTTTTCCATTTCATCTTCGTGGAATATTTTGTTGAGATAGTTTTGTAGTGCAGGCTTTCTAGTTGCAAATTCTTTTGTTTATCATGGAAGATTTTTATTTGATCTTCAAATCTGAAGTTTAATTTTGCTGGATATAGGATTCTTGATTGGTATCCATTTTCTTTCAGCACTTGATTTATATTATTTCAGGACATCCTAGCTTTGAGGGTCTTGGATGAGAAATCATCTGAGATCTGAATTGATTTCCCCATATAGGTAATCCGATATTTTTCTCTCAGGGCCTTTAAGATTCTATCTGTATGTTAGGCATTTTCATTATAATGTGCCTTGGTGTGGGTCTGTTGTAATTTTGTACATTTGGGGTCCTGTAAGCCTCCTGTATTTGATTTTAAATTCCATTCTTTAGGTTTGGAAATTTTTCTAGTATATTATTTTATTGAAAAGATTGTGCATTCCTTTGGTTTGTACCTCTGCAACTTCATCTATTGCGATAAATCTTAAATTTGGTCTATTCATGTTATCCCATAGTTCTTGGAATTCTGTTCATGGTTTCTTAATGTCTTCTCTCCATGGTCAACTCTGTTTTCAAGATTATGTATTTTTCTGATTTCATTTCTCATACTGTTCTTTAACTTCACAGTTCTAGGTACATTCTTAACTCCTTCTCTGACATTTTTTTCAATGTGGTGTTGATGGATTCTGGTTTTGGAGTATCTAGGTTTGTTTGGGGCAGTTTTTTTCTTTGCTTTTTCATGTTGTTTATGTGTCTACCCATCTAACAGTATGGATCTGAGGCAGTAGAGTTTCTACCCTGTGGACTTATAATGTCCCGAGGTTTCTACTACCACACCATTTAGGGGGAGACAAATAATAACCATCACCAATGTAAATAATACACAGCATTAAAACAAATAGTACCTACGATGATATCCATAATGTTAATTATCCCAATATACAGAAATGATATGATCATACAATAAAAACAGCAGGTTTGCAAAAGGGTTTATAATCTCAAAAGGTGAACAGGGAGAGAACAGAGAGGATGTAATGATTATGAGGCAGGAGGAGAGAAGAAGTAAAAAAGTAAAGGAAGAATTAAAGAAAATAGAGATTAGCTATTAGAAAATGAAAAGAGAATGGAAACAGAAAAAATATATAAAGTAAAAATTATAAAAAATAAAAAAATGCAAAACTAAAATATACCAAACGTTCTAGTTCACAGAAAAAAACTAATCCATGAAAAATAATTGGCTTTAAAAATGTTAGAAATGAGAAAAAAATATGAATATGTATAAGTATCCATATAACATTAAGATCACAATTAAACAGAGAAAAAGAATTTTTTAAAAAAGATCTTGATGAAAAGTTAAGGAGTTCAAAAGATTCTCATTTCCTTTTCTCAGTAGTTTTAGGTGGGATCCTCTGGAGCTTGATGCTCTACCCTCTGGATTGCTGGAGTGAGAGAGGTAATCCAGTAGGTGGAATTCCTGAAGGCAGGGTTTAGGCTTAGATGGGCTCCAGGCTCTTCACTGAATGCCAGTTGGTCTGGAGATTTTAAATCAGCACACCTCCCGGGCTCAGTACTTGCTGGTCCACGCTGAGAGACTGTACTCCAGGGATCTCCCCTGGTTTCTATTGGTGAGATAGCCAATTCTTAGCCCCCTGTGTCACCTTCAGACCTCACGTTTCCTGTAAAGGTTCAGTCTCTAAATGATCTCTCCTGCCTCCTCCCTTCCAAGTTCCTGGCAAGATAGGTCTTTACGAGCTGGTCCTGCAAGCAGTCTGATTGAAGGAGGAGGGGTAGAGCAGGATGGGTATCCATTACCAGATGTTCCCTCTGTAAACTTCTTTCCCGTTTGATTTTCTCCTGGTTACAAGCACACTCTGTGTCTGAAGTATGTGTTTACTGGGGCTGTATTTCAGCCCAAATTGGGTTTGCCAGGAATTGGCACCTTCAGGTGCTGCCCCAGTGCAGCGGCTGCAAAATGGTTCTTTCCTTCTTCTACACGCTGACTGGAGAGGTGGTGTCTTCTTTCCCTGCACATGGATATTGTGCAGCGCATCCTTCAGGTTTGCCAGTCCTTGATCTCTAAATGCTCCATACCCTGGCCCACCTTGGGCCTCCCCCAAATTTGGCTTCCTTTATTCCTTTATCCCTCCACTGTGCTCATAGAGGGACTACTCTGGCTGCTGCTTCCAGCCTGATTGTGCCGCTAGGGATTTCTTCCTTATTTTATTATATCAAACCTCCTGAGTCGCTGATCTGCTTTTTGAATGTCCAGTTTTAAATTCCAGTAAAGTCCCCCCACTTTTTTTTTGTTTGCCCACTTTACCAAGAAGCTGCCTGTCTACTTTCTTGTTTCACTCTATGGAGGAGTCAGGAAAGTGACCTCTTCTATTCTTTGATCTTGAAACTCCTCCTTATCATTTTATTTCTTCACTAGAATTTGAATTCTTAGAAGTTAACAAAATCAAATTTTGTTGATTTTGTTCCCTAGTAGTCCTAATTTCTGACACATGGTAAATAGTAATGTAAATGAAAATCAGTTGAGTGAATGACATTGTTCTACCTTCTTACGAAAACTTTCAAGAGTCTTTGTTGGAGTCTGCTTATGTATTTTAATAATGTTTATAACAAGTACATAGTAGGTTTCATTTTCTCTGCCACTTTAAACACATTATTAGGGCTTTCATGGAGCTCTGTATTAAGAATAATTATGAGACTACATTCTTGTTCAGTAAGAAAAAAATGCCACTAACAATTAACTATATTTGCCATTTACAAAAGAAGTGGCTACATGCTTTATAGTTTATTATTCCTGATTTAAAGAAGAGTTTTTTAAAAAAGAGTTATCTTCCTATTTAAAGAAGATTTAAAGAAAAGTTATTTAAAGAAGAGTTATTTATGTATTAGTTTTTATCTTTCTTAGTATTATGAGTTCCAGGAGAGTAGCCCATGCATAGTATAGTCCTGATTACATAGTAACAGCTTATTAAATGCATAATTATTTCAAGTTAAGACTTGATTCTATTGGAGTTTACCCTGGGGGAGAGGAGAAAGTAGACTTACCCCAAATATAATGTCATCATTAATAGCTCACTTGGAGAACATCATTATTTAGATTTCCTCTTGGAATAAGTTAAAAACACTTGAGAAGTAAAAACAAAAAAGCACATAGTTTGCTATTTTGAAAACTGTATAACAGTATGTTAAAGTATCTTTTTAAAAAATATTTTTTTTAGTTTTAAGTGGACGCAATATTTTTATTTCACATTTATATGGTGCTAAGGATCAAACTCAGTGTCTCAAGCATGAGGCAAGCACTCTACCACTGAGCCACAATCTCAGGCCTTTAAAGTATCTTAAATTGTAAAGCTAGAAGGCTATCCTCTAAGACCTAACATGAAACTCTTAGAAATATGAAAGTATTATAATGAAAGTTTTCCCACAAATTAATCTGTGGAGTCTCTGCAAGTCTAGTGAAAATTCTAGAATTTTTGTTTTTGTTTTTAGAACTCAACAAGTTACTAGTATAGAACAACAAAGGCCAAGAGCTAAGAACTCCTAAAGAAGAAGCATAAATAATGTATTTGTCATTCACCAAAAGTCCATGTATGTATGAATATGTTTTTGAGCTGTTTTGTCCTACTGAGCAGTTTAATCCTGGGCCATTTCTATACTTGTTAATTATTCTAACTTTATCATGTTTTATATGTAGAAAAGCAAGGAACAGCTGTATTAAGAAAAAATAAATAAATTGTATCTTTACTTTTCATCACACAATAAAATCAGTTCTGCATACAGATGAGCCATTTAGACAAAAGCATATTTATAACTTTTAGAACTGGAAAATACAGGAGAACATGTTTCTGACTGAGGAGAATGGGAAAAATTCACAGAAATACTCTAAAACAAATGATTTATAAATTGGATGTCATTCAAAGTAAATAACTTATTTTCCAAAAAATACCAAATAGAATGTAAAAAGGTAAGGCACAAATGAAGTTTTCAAAATATAGAACTGATAAAGAACTAGTATCTAGGTAGAAAAAGAACTCCAATCAAATGGTTACTGTCTCACAAGATATAAATATGAAAGAATAAGCAAGAAACATCAGACATTTCACAAAACAGGAAACATGTATAACAAAAACATGACAAACATCCTACTTTGTAACTAATCAGAGAAATGTAAATTAAGATCACACTGAGAATACTGTTTTTTTGTTTTGTTTTGTTTTTCCCCTTTACCCACCAGGCAGGCAAAAATTAAGAAGTTTGAAAATATCAAGATTCAGAGGTCATGGATCTATAGAATTATAGATCAGTTTATATTGGTGAGAATGTAAATTAGTACAAATACTTTGCATAATTTTGTGTTCTTATAAATTTTAAAATTTATAATAACTGAGGAGTCAGCACACATTTTCTATAAAGGGCCAGGTAGCAAATATTTTAGGTTTTGAGGTGTATCTGGTCTTTGTCACAACTACTCAGTTCTGCCATTTATAGAATAAAAGCAGCTATAGCTTACTTAAATGACTGAGAATGGTTGCGTTGCAGTAAAACTTTATTTTCAAAACTGGCAGCAGGCCCCTTTTGGGCTGTAGCTTGCAGGTCCTTGATAGACAATTTTGCAGTTTTACTCCTAAGTACACATGTCCTAGAGAAACTTTTATGTTTCCTAGGAACCATAGGAATTTTATGTTTATGTGTGCAATGGACTAGCCCACCTTCATCTTCCCCGAAGAAAAAACTGGAAAAAAATTATTATTTTTCAGCAGAATGGATAAATTTTAGTGTAATCACACAAAGGTTTACACAGTAGTGAAAGTAAAGTTATGTTTCTGAGTAACTACACAAATGATCCAAAACAGTGTTAAATGAAAAATAAGTCTCAGAAGATTTCTCAGAGTGGTATCAATTTTATAAAACTTAAAACAAAACTTAAGTATTCTTTTTTTTTTTTTTTTTTTTTTAAGAAATGGGGATTAAACCCAAGGGCGCTTAACTGCTGAGCCACATTTTCAGCCCTTTTTTATATTTTATTTAAAAATGGGGTTTTGTTGAATTTCTTAGGGCCTTGTTAAGTTGCTGAGACTGGCTTTGAATTCACCATCCTGCCTCAGCCTCCTGAGCTGCTGGCATTATAGGCATGCACCACTGCACCTGGCAAAACTTAAGTATTCTTGCTAAAAACTACTTAATCTGAGGCAGGGATTGTGGCTCAGTGGTAGAGCGCTCACCTAGCACATATGAGGCATTGGGTTCAATCCTAAGCCCCACATAAAAGTAAATAAAATAAAGGTATTGTGTACATCTACAACTAAAAAAAAAATTTTTTTTAAAGTTTATCCTAATATATAAATCAAGCCTTGAGCTCTGACTTCCATTTTACAAGAGATAAAGTAAACCAGAAAAACCAAGATGGATACTTGGTAGGACAACTGACCTGGTCTCTTTAACAAAACAAAACAAAAATGTTACTGAGAAGAAAAGGTGGAGTGTTTTGAGGAGGATGTTCTACATTAAAGGAGATTTAAGAGATGACCAAATGTAATATGTAGACCTTAATTAGACTAGTAATAAGATGTTTTGTTACAGTTGAAGAAATTCAAATATGAAATAGGCATAAGTATATGATATTAGAAAATATGATTTTTGTTGGGTGTGATAATATGGTTACATTGAAAAATATTTTATAACTGCATGTGAAAGATAAAATGTCATGATGGCTATGCTGTAAAATTATAAGCAACAATAGGGGAAATATAGGATAAATATAGGAAAAACTTTACAGTTGTTAAGTTTAGGGGTAGAATAAATGGATGAAAAATTTCAAAATAAAAAGTAAATAGAGAAAATGGGCAAATGCATTATATTGTTTAATGATATGCTTGTAAAACACAAACCAAAGATGGGAATGATAAACTAACTTTGGGGGGTAGTATTAACTTTTGTAGAGGCAGGAAGATAGAGATAAGTGAAAACTACATGAGGGCAGGGCACAAGGGATAAACAGTGTTCTATGAAAACTACATGAGGGCAGGGCACAAGGGATAAACAGTGTTCTAAATTGCTAAGAAGAATGGTGGAGGGGCTGGGGTTGTGGCTCAGTGGTAGAGCACTTGCCTAGCATGTGTGAGGCATTAGGCTTGGTCCCCGACACCACATAAAAATAAACAACAACAACAAAAAAAACTGCTTTAAAAAAAAACAAAAGAAGAACAATGGTGGAGTTGTGAGTGCCTTCTTAGAAATGGCTTTATTGAGTTATGTACCATAAAGTTTGTCTATTGCATGTGTATATAGCATGTGTGTATTAAAATAATATTTACTTAATATTTGTTTTGAGTTGCTGGGAATTGAACTGAGGGTGTCATGCATGTTGGGCAATTTCTACTACAGAACTACAACCCCTACTCTCATTTGTAGTATATTTAAAGAGTTTTGTGGCTATAATCATAGTCTAGTTTTCAAAAATTTCCATAATTCCCAAGGCTCCTGCATATCCATTTATTTTATAAAAATATTTTTAGTTATAGATGAACATGATAACTTTATTTTATGTATTTTTTAAAATGTGGTGCTGAGGATCAAACCCAGTGCCTCATACGTGCTAGGCAAGCACTCTACCACTGGATCACAACCCTAGCCCTGGCATATACATTTATAATTAGTCTCTACTCCTACCTGCAGCCCTTGGCAATGACTCTTCTGACCTCTATCTCTGCAGATATGCCTTTTTTGGCAATCTCTTATGAGTGTACTTCTACAATATGTTGTCTTACACATTTAACTTCTTTCACTTAGTGTTTTTGAGCTTTACCCATATATAGCATGTATCAGTAATTCATTCAGATTTATCGGTGAATAATATTCCATTGTATAAATGTTGGTGGACTTTCTGTGAATGAACATTTGTTGGCTGTGTGTTTTGTTTCTCTTAGGTGAATATCTAGGAGTGAAATTGCTGGGTTGTATGGTAAATTTATGTTTAGACTTAGAGTCTGTCAGATTGTTTTAAAAAAATGACTGCACCAGTTATCATTCCCAGCAACACTAGGGCTCTAGGTTCCACATTTTAAAATTGGTGCATTATAACTATACATAATGGTAGGATTTGTTGTTAAATATTCACACATGCACATAGTATAACAATATAATTTGACCAGTATTCTTCCTAGTATTTTCCCTGAGGGTTCCATTTTCTATACATTCTTACTAATACTAGATATTGTCTCTGGTTTTGATTATAGCCATTTGATTATAGCATGTAATTGTAATTTTCATTCAGTTTGCACTTTCTTAAACTAAGAAGCATTTTTTTCATGTGCTTAGCAGCAATTTTTGCATCTTCTTTGATGAAGTTTCTGTTTAGATCTGTTGCCCATTTTAAGTGTGTTGTCTAATTGTTGATTATAAGATTTCTTCATGTGTTTGGAGGATATGAGTCCTCTGTCAGATGTATGATTTCTAATTATTTTCTCTCAGGCTGTGCTTTGTCTTTTTGTTTTCTTAATGGTATCTTTTGAAGCAGAAAAGTTTTATATTTTGATGGATTATACTCTTGATGTTCATTTAATAACTCTTTGCCTAACCGAAGACCATTATTATTTATTCGAGAAGCATTTAATTTTTCCTGTAATGTTTATGATTCATATTTTAGTTAATTTTTGTGTATGGTATGAATAAAAAATTCAAATTTACCTTTCAGCATGTGCATATCCAGTTTTCCCAGTGCTGCTTATTGAAAATACTATTATCTCCTTAAAGAAGTGCTTTGGCACCTTTTTTTTTTTTTTAAATACTTTGGCAACTGCTTTCTTTTTTTTTTTTTTAAGAGAGGAGGGAGAGAGAGAGAGAGAGAGAATTTTTAATATTTATTTTTTAGTTCTCGGCGGACACAACATCTTTGTTGGTATGTGGTGCTGAGGATCGAACCCGGGCCTCACGCATGCCAGGCGAGCGCGCTACCGCTTGAGCCACATCCCCAGCCCAGCTTTGGCACCTTTAAAAAAATTAAATTGACCATAAATTTAAAAGTTTACGATAAGACTATCAATCTGTTTAATTGATTTGTATGTCTATATTTATGCAAGCATTATCTGTCTTACTCATTGTATGCTGTGCTCAGATTTCAAATTAAATTGAAATTGAATTGGCTATACAGTAATTGATTTAAAGAATCTGTGTTCTTAAATTCACCACATTTTGATCTTTTTTCTGTGATGAATGGTGGGGGGGGTGGTAGTTGAATTACTTTTGTCTCCCCTGTAGTTTATCAAGTTGTAGTTTAAAATTTTTCATCTTATAGGCTGAAAAGATATTTTGTGCCTCACTAAGAACTACTCAAAAGATATGCGAATAGGGATAGTGGATAGAGATTGGGATAGGATTGTAGTAATGGGAGCATCTATCAAAAAGTAGACACACTAGATGGAACTGCAGTCTTTAGTGACAGGAAAATCCAGAGATTGTTGCCAACAGCATATTATTTATTCTGTTTA
The DNA here is from genome assembly GCF_964194105.1 of Spermophilus citellus. Lineage (NCBI taxonomy): Eukaryota > Metazoa > Chordata > Mammalia > Rodentia > Sciuridae > Spermophilus > Spermophilus citellus. The sequence continues at coordinate 88,571,715 of NC_138183.1, read as the reverse complement.
TAGAAGTGTTTTAAGCACTTTTGTATTTATTGCTTTCAGATGAAGTCTTAACAGAATATACTGAAAGAGGGGCTGGGGGCTCAGTGGTAGAGTGCTTGCCTAGCATGTGTGAGGCACTAGGTTCAATCCTCAGCACCACATAAAAATAAATAAAGTGAAGGTATGTGTCCATCTCCAACTAAAAATATTTTTTTTAAAAAAAGAATATTTTGGGGGCTGGGGTTGTGGCTCAGCAGTAGAGTGCTCAGTTTGCATGTGCGAGACCCTGGGTTTGATCTTCAGCACCACATACAAAAATAAACAAGTAAAATAAAGGTGTAAAAAATTATAAAAAAAGAATATTCTGGAAATAGTTCATGAAGCAATAGGTTTAAGAGTTATATCTGTACCATTTAGCAATAATTTATGGGCATTCCTGAGCCGTAATTACCTGGGGCGGGGTGGGGGGATAAATACTTGCTGTGTCAACTTCTCATAATATTTATGAGATTCAAATAGTAATGTTTGTTTAAATGCTTTGTAAAATATAAAGCATTATATAAACTTTTAAAATGTTATTTGTATATTAAGCACTTATATACAAGAAAATAGTTTATTCAAACACTTAATTTTCATAGACAATGTGAAGGGAAAAGGATGTAGAATTTGATGACAAATACAATTGAAACGGGTAAAATTGTATTAGAACTTAAAAATGTGGGGCCTAAGTGAAATCATTGAAAGTGAGAAGAATATTTTCTTTAGTCTCTGTGCATATAACAGGAAGTCAGAGGAGGAATACTACTTTATTGGAGAATGTGTAAACTTTCTAATTTTACATAATTGGATATATAATGATAGAATATTGTCTCTTTAAAACATTCTTCATTGTTATATAGAATTTATGTAAAAATTATTTATAAGTGCAGTGCAAAATATCAAGCAATACAAGGTTATTAATCAAGACAGTGCATTACCAGCATAAGTATAAACATAGGTTAATGGGATTACGAGTCCAGAGATTTGGACAGGGGTGCCAGGACAATTCATTGGGGAAAATAGTCTTCTTAACAAATAATGCTGGATATCTACATGCCAAAGAATGAATTTGTATTCCTTCAATACCATACAAAAAAATTAACTCAAAAGTAGATGTTAGAAGTAAATGTAAGTACTAAAACCATTTGCAGTGGTGCATGCCTGTACTCCCAGTTACTGGGGAGGCTGAGGCAGGAGGATTACTTGAATCCAGGGAGTTAGAGACCATCCTGGACAGAAAATAGCAAGGCCCTGCCTAGCTCAGTGGTAGAGCACCTTGCCTAGCACTCATCCCCAGTACTACAAAAAAAATTTAATGTTTTTTAGGTTAAAAGGTTAAAAGGTACAATAAATATAACATTTAGAAGAAAATATAGGAATGAATTTTTGTACACTTGGGTTAGGCAGTGGTTTCTTGGATAAATTGTACTTCATCAAAATTTAAAAAATTTTGTGAAATATTTGCAGAGACAACCCACAAGTGAAAATTTTGCAGATCACATTTAGTAAGATATATTTATTTGGAATAAAGAACTCTTACAACTAAAAAAATAAGTAACTCAGTTAAAAAATGGACAAAGGGTGGCACACGCCTTTAGTCCCAGCAGCTCGGTGTCGGGGCTGAGCAGAGCAAAACGATTGTGAGTTCAAAGCTAGCCTCAGCAAAAGCGAGGTGCCAAGCAGCTCAATGAGACCCTATCTCTAAAAATACAACATAGGGCTGGGGATGTGGCTCAGTGGTTGAGTGTCCCTGAGCTCAATCTCTGGTACCCCCCAACAAAAAAAAGGACAAAGGTAGACATTTCTCCAAAAACATAATGCAAATGCCCCAGAAGCATATGAAAGGATGCTTATCTCCACCAGTGTCAGGGAAATGCCACTCAAAACCACAGTGAGATACTAATTTACACCCAGAATAATAATAAATGTTGGTGAAATCACAAAGAAAATAGAACCTTCTTGCACTGCTGATGGGATTGTAAAATAGTGGACTGCTTTGGGAAACTATCAGCAATATCTCAAAAGGTTAAACAAAGTTCATATGACCCGGAAGTCCCACTCTTAGGTATATGCCAAACAGAATTTAAAATATGTCCACAAAAAAATCTTGTGAATGAATGTTCATAACAGCATTTTTCATAATGGTCAAAGTGTATAAACAACTCAGTGTCCATCAATCAGTGAATGAAGAAGATGTTGAATGGAATATTATTTGGCAGTAGAAAAAAAATGAAGTACTGATGTATGCCATAACATTGATGAACTTTGAAAACATTTTACTAACTCAAAGAAACTAGTCACAAAGCTGGGTATGGCGGTGAATGCCTGTGATCCCAGCTACTCTGGAGGATGAGGTGGGAAGATCCCAAGTTCAAAGCCAAGCTGGAGTTGAGAGGCAGCAACCAAGTGAGACCCTGTCTTGAAGAAAGAAAAAAGAAGGAAGGAGGATAAGGAGAAGGAAGAAGTTAATCACCAAAAAACACATATTGAAACTGGGTACAGTGACGCATGCTTGTAATTCCAGTGGCTCTGGAGGCTGAGGCAGGAGGATCATAAGTTAAAAGCCAGCCTTAGCAATGGCAAGGTGCTAAGCAACTTGGTGGGACCCTGTCTCTAAATAATAGAGCTTGGGATGTGGCTCAGTGACAGAGTGCCCTTGAGTTTAATCCCCGGTACCAAAAAACAAAACAAAACAATACATATTGAATTATTCTTTCTATTTGAAATATCCAGAAAAGGCAAATTTATAGAGATAGAAATAGATTAGTGTTGCCTGGGGCTGGAGAGAGGATTTGGAGGAAATGAGAAGGAATTGCTAATGGGTGCAGGGTTTCTTTTTGGAGTGTTAAAAATGTAATAAAATTGTGGTGATAGTTGTACAACTCTGAATAAGTTAAAAACCATTGACTTATCCATATTGAGTGAATTGCATGTGAGTAACAAAAGCTTTAAAATCAATCAGTTCCCAACTTTAAAAAAATATGAAGTAAGAAAAGGACTTTTGGAAATGGGTCTACTGTTTATTTTCTGGAGATACAGAAGGATTGAGTGGTAATCTCCTAGCTATCTTTTTTTTTTCATTCTTTATCCTTCTAGTGACTGACTAGGTTTATTAAATGAATACACTTGTTGGGTTGAATAATAGTAAATCATAATTCATTTTTGACAGGAATTGAGTTCTTCTCAGACTTTATCACATGATGGAGGATTCTTCAATAGACTGGAAGATGATGTTCATAAAATTCTTATTAGAGAAAAAAGAAGAGAACAGCTTACAGAGTATAATGGAACAGATAATTGTACAGCTCATGAACACAACCAGGCATGTAAAATAGAAAATTCTCTTAAAATCATAGTGAAATTAAAATGCAAATTATCTTTTTTTAAAGTAAGCTTGTAGAATCCAGTTTTGATTATATAAAGCAAGTTTTTTGATATTATCTTACTAGTTAGTAATCCCACAAAAGAATTTATGTTTAAAAATACTAAGTTTGTAGTTTATTCATTGATGAATATTTATTGAATATGTTCTGTATTTTATGTACAGTTAAGCACTGGTGAAGGGATGAGGGAACACAAAGATTAGTGGGCATTTGAGGAGGTAGACTTGTAAAAGGATTATTTGGCATGATGAAGACTTGAATAAGAGAGATATGAAACAATAAGAAAGATATTTTGAATAGAAAACTTAATCATAGCTTGGGTGAATTGCGAAGGTATATAAACAATTACGTTTGGCAAGGATTTTGAATGATAAATAACTTTAAACTTCGAAATGGAGAAAGACTGCGTCCTAAGACAACTGCAGAATTAGGAAAGACCTGTAACTGAGTATTCAGAAAATTGAAAAACTCCGCAACCAAGAAGTTTAAGGTAAACTTGGAATTACATGATTAGAGAAATAGATTGAAGTTAAATTTTAAAGATTTTTTTTTCCTGTGAAACTAAGAAGTTAGAATTTTATCCTTTATAACAGGACAAACTGGATGGCCTGAGTTAAATCTGGTCAGTGGTTGGTTTTTTTTTGTTTGTTTGTTTGTTTGTTGTTCTTGTTGTTTTTAAGGCCCATGAACCAAGAATAGTATTTACATTTTCACATAACTGTTTTTAAAAAAGAAAAGAGAATAACCCAGAAAGCCTAAAATATTTGCTGCCAAGCGCTTTACAAAAAAAAAAGTTTGCCATTATGCACCATTGGCTCTCAGTGTTGTCTCCCTTCTCTATTCTAACTCTGAACCAACAGGTATTGCTAGAAAATATTTTTAATACAGTGCTAATGTTCTCATATGATAATCAGTGCTATGTAATTTTTGCCATATCCCTATTTCTACTTGACAGTCCTTTTTTTCCACATTTTTATTGGTGCATTATAGTTGTACATAATGATGTGATTTATTGTTACACATTCATACATACACACAACACAACAATAGAATTTGGCCAGTTTCACTCCTCAGCACTTTCCCCTCCTTCCCCATCACGCATCCCCTAACCCTTTCCTCTGTTTATCTCCCTTTGATTTTTAGGAGATCCACCCCCACCTTTTTTTTTCTTTTTTCTTCTCTAGCTTCCACATATGAGAGAAAACATATGACCCTTGACATTCTGAATTTGGCTTATTTCACTTAACATAATGTTCTCTAGTTCCATCCATTTTCCTGCAAATGCCATATTTCGTTTTTATTTGTGGATGAATAAAAAAGTTTGTTATGTGTATATATATATATATACACCATGTTTTCTTTATCCATTCATCCATTGATGGACATCTAGGCTGGTTCCATAGTTTGGCTATTGTGAATTGTGCTTCTATAAACATGGGTATGCATGTATTACTGTATGATGATTTTAACTCTTTAGGATAAATAAGTAGAGAATCTTTGAAGGCTTTTGAGTAGAAGGGAGAGTTTTATTTGGTAACTATTAATTTCATTGCAGTACCTAGGAAAAATTGGAGGAGGATGAAGGCTATGGAAAAGAACTAGATAATGCTTAATTGTAAGGGTTTAGTGCAACAGTAGTATTCTATTAGTAGGAATATAAATTGGTATAACCATTTTGGGAAACAATTTGGCGTTATCTTTTAAAATTGAACATGATGGATGGGCATGATCTATGTTGTAGAAACTCTATCCCTGAACTAAGCCCTGTAGGCATGTTAAAAACTTCATTGTTTTGTAATAATAGAATCAATAGGAGAAGTGAATGAACTGTAAGCTGCAGTTCATTGGACAAATATCAAGAACAAAGTGTTTAATGATAATAGAGTTCAATGCTATTCATACATATATTAAAAAATTAGAAATTTGATATATTACTTAGGGATATCTATATGTACACATGTATGTTTTATATACACATATAAATATACACATATAAATGTATATATACATAAAGGTGATGTTAAACATAATGTTAATGTAATGTTCATAACAGTGGAGATCATCAGGAGAGAAGAGAAAGGGATATAAACTAGGAGAGGCACATGGGTGCTGCCAAGGTATTGGTAAAACTCATCCTTAAAAGAAGTTCAAAACTCTTAATCTGCATATTGGGTTACTTTTACTTTTATCTAACATATACATGTTATATATGTGCATATGTGAAGTCTTTCATAATTAAAAAAAATTAGGATTTTGTTGTAGTATGTCATTGAGTGTACTGGGGATAAAAGAATTGAGGCTGGTTTTTAAATTCTCTTTCTCTGCCCCATTGTACTCCTTTCTCAGAGAAAGAAAATTCTTTTTGCCAGTATTCAAATCATTTTTAAACTGTATATGCATTTATATGTCAGGAATTATTAAGTGTGAAAAAATAAATGTGTATTCTGCCATTTTTTTTTTCCCCAGTACCAAGGATTGAACCCTGGGGAGCTTAACCACTGAGCCAAATCCCAACCCTTTTTTATATCTCATTTAGAGACAGTGTCTCACTGAGTTGCCTAGCACCTCACTTTTGTTGAGGCTGGCTTTGAACACACAATTTTCCTACCTCAGCCTCCTGAGCTGCTGAGATTATAGGTGTGCACCACTTCACCTAGTGGAATTCTGCCATTTTTAACAAGCATTTATTTTCATTAAGTAGATTTTTATCATTTCTTACAAACAAAAAGAGTACATGAGAAAATGTCAGAGTATGTAATACCTATTTATATTTTATAAAATTTGTTCCTGTGTGCACATCTGTATACACACAAGATATACACATATGTACATGATACGTATGTGCATTCTGTGTCATAGTATAAAACATTACTATCATGAGCTACTCTTAAGTAAATTTGAAAGCATTGTTTTCAGGATAGCCTCAGTTCAATTAACTTCCCATGTATATACTCTTCCAAACTTTTTTCTATAGCAACTGCAAACCAATCCTGTGTGAAGTCCTTCCCCACTTACTCATGAAAAAAATGTGCATTTCACATGCCATTTCCTCTTCCACAGCCCAGTCTTCAACACTAAAACCAGAAAATCTGGATATGATCTTTACTTCCCTTTTATTCCCCATAACATTTTGTTTTTATTATAGCAGTCATTCTTACCATTCTTAATAGATTGCAAGTTCCTTTGGGCACAGACTCTGTCTTATACATCCTTTCAATCTCATTTTATTATGATAACTTTTACTTAGAAGATAATTTGTAAATATATTTATTAAAATGTAGTACTTCATTAAAAGTGAGTATATGTTAAAACAATATGGCTCTGTGTTTTAAATAGTGTTATGTATTTATTGTAGAAATTTAAGTAAAATACAACAATAAAACTAAAAATAAATATTTGAGGAATAGATATATGGAGATATATATATATTCAGATATACTGCATTAACTACTTAAAATAGACTCTTATTTCATCGTTAACCATTGAGTTGGTGGGAATTATTATCATCCCCAATTTGTAGATGTAGTGGGGAAAGAAAGACCCTCATCTTAGTCACCTGGAGGAACCTACTTGTGATATTTTGGTATAGTTCTACTTTTCTATGGATATATACATTTTTCCTCAATGTATAACTGTCATATGAACCACTTTTTTCGGTTAATTATAGATGGTGAACATTTCAGGTCATCAAATAGTTCTTGTACATTAAATAAATAATTCAGTTTATAGACTAAGTTGCTTGCAATTATCCTATGCTGAGAAAAATCTTAATGTACCAGTTTGATAACTAATGAGATTACATGTTTTTTTCAAGTTTTTTTTTGGTCATATGTCCATCATATTGGTTACAACTATTTTTTCTAGCTTTTAAATTCACCTTTTGATTACAGTATTTTTTGAGATTTTTTAATTGAGTCAAGTCTGTCAGTCTTTTTGTTTTCTTCCTTTGATATCAGAAAGTCTTTCCTATTCAAAGTGGAGGGTCATATTAATCCAGATTTTAAAAAATACTTAAAATAGGATATAGAATTGTGGCTCAGTGGTAGAGCATTTGCCTAGCACGTGTCAGGCACTGGGTTTGATTCTTAGCACCGCATATAAATAAATGAATAAAATTTTAAAAAGATCCATTAGTTTCGTAAAAACATACTTAAAACGGTCTCATTTTTATCAAAAGTTGTATTCTACATAGTTCTCATTGTTAGATACTCAATATAAAATAATTTTGATAAAAGAAAAATTTAAAACAATAAAGTGAAACCTTATTTATGATTAAAATGTTGACATGTCTTTCTAGAATTTTTTTCTTCACACATATTACAATTTTGGGATCATGCAAATATATTTTATTGTTCTTTATCATCATTTTTAGTGATTGCATAGTTTTCAATTTTGTGAATTTACTGTGTATTTGGCCTATGTCCTATGCTTTGGCTTTTAAATTGATAATATATTTTTCATAGATGCTTCACCTTCCCACTTAACATAAATTTCTAGGAGTGAGATTCGTGGGCCCAATAGTAGTATAGTGCTAATTTTGATCTACCCATCTTATTCCTTAAACTAGAAACTCAGACTAGAGTGTCCATCATCCTCATTTGCTACATTCAACCTCTCATCCAAATGCTGTTGATTCTGCTCCAAATTATTTCTCAGATACACTTATCTCCATTTATTCTGCTTTACCTTTATCCAAGGCATAATCTTGTTTGATCTGGGCTTATAATAGCATTAAAAGGTCTATCTACCTGTCTTTGCCCCCACTGCAGTCCATTTTCCACACAATACCTAAAGCGATTCTTTACAAACATTAATGTAAATCTAATATAAAATATAAATATAAATCAAATATATATATAATGGTTCTGCTCAGAATCCTTCACTGCTTTCTGTTTTAATCACAGTAATTTGCAGACTGTTTTTATAGCTTACAAGTCCCTCTAAGATCAGGCTTTATTGATTTTTCTGAAGTCGTCTTATACTATCTCGCCCCTTATTATACTCCATCTACACTGTCGTCTTTTTTCTTCCTTTCTAATTGCAGCATTTGTTTATCTGTGATCTGTCTCCTCTCTTAGATATCTAAGTCCCATAAGAGTAAGAAGCTTTTCAGTTCAGGTGTTCTATTGTATACCTGGTACCTAGCAGCTAAGATAACCTGTATTTGTGGAATAAATTGTTGTTGTCTCCTTACTCATTATATAAATAGAGCCAATTTATGTTCATCAAAAGAATGGACTTTGGATGACTTTGTACATTTAAATTTATTTACTTTAGTATATGGTATAAGATGACAGGAATTTTCAGGATAGACTAATAATAATAACTTGTCATGGAGCACTTTTAATGTTTATTTCAAGATAGAAATAACATTCCAGAGTCCTGATATTCTTAAGTATATTTGCAGTTTGAGATTAACTGTAGAAATCTTATTTGCTTACATTATAGAATTAAGATCATAATTGAGTCAAAGTGGAAATGTCAATATTTAAGGTTGCCTAAGAAAATTAATTAAAGTTAGGATTTTTCCTTTTAAACTTGTTACAAAGGACTGTTGCAAGCCAGGTTTGATAGAACAATTTTAGTCCTAAAATAGTGTTTTTCTTTTTTCAGGAAGTGGTTCTAAAAGATGGAAGAATTGAAAGACTAAAGTTGGAACTTGAAAAGAAAGATGCTGAAATCCAGAAGCTGAAAAATGTGATCACTCAGTGGGAGGTTTGTATGCACCAGTCTATAAATGCAAATGTTCTTTTTCTTTTTTTTTTTTTTTTTAGTTGCCAATGGACCTTTATTTTAAATAGTTATATGTGGTGCTGCGAATTGAACCCAGTGCCTCACACATGCTAGGCAAGCGCTCTACCACTGAGCTACAACCCCAATCGTCTGCTTTTCTTATATGTAAATGTTTAATATACAGCTGATAGAAACAGTCATTCTGCTATTGAGAATTTTAAAACTGATTAATGATTTAATGTCTGAACAATATTATAATTTTTATTGTTGTAAAATATTTATAACCATTTCAAGTGTACTACTGATTCAGTGGCATTGAGTATCTTCATGATCTTGTCTAATCATAACCATTATCTCTTTGCAGAATTTTTTTTATCATCCTATCCCAAACAGAAATTCTGCACCCATTAAACAACTGTATTTTCATTCCCCAGACCTTTATAACCTTTAATATCTATGAATTTGTCCATTCTGGTTACCCCACATAGGTAGAATCATACATTGTTTTTCCTTTTATGTCTGGCTTATTTCATTTAGTATGTTTTCAAGGTTCATCCATGTTGTAGCATATATCAGAATTTTATTCCTTTTTATAGTTGAATGATGTTCCATTGTATGTATATACTACATTTTGTTTGTTAGTATACAATCTTGAGTCCCAGATTTTAATTCTTTGGATTAATTTTTTGAGAAACCACCAACTCTTTTTCAAAGTAGTTATACCATTTTTTAAAATATTTTTTTGTTGTTGTTGTTGGACACGATACATTTATTTATTTTTATGTGGTGCTGAGTATCGAACCCAGTGACCTGTAGGCACTAGGTGAGCGTTCTACCACTGAGCCACAACCCCAGCCCCAGTTATACCATTTTGCATTCTCACCTGTGCTTAGGGTTCTAATTTCTCCAAATCTTCAACATTTGTTAAATAAGTGTGTATTTTTAACCATAAATTATGTGAATTACTCTCTTACTTCTTCCTTTAGCCCTTAAAATTTCTTTACTCAATTTGAATATCACTCTCTTTGACTAATTCTTAGAACAATTGTTTATTGAGTACTTGTAGTATGCCAAATACCCTTCTGGGTCCTGCATATGTAATAGTTAAAAAAAAAAAAAAAAGAAAGAAAGTCAAGTTCCAACCCTTATGGTATTTACACTTCTTTCCTGCTCCTGCCTTTAAGAATCACTATATGTGCCTATCTTCCTTAGCCTTTCATTTCTGCTTTCATTACTTTTGTTGTTAATAGGCATGGGGAATAAAAAATGAGTTACAAGGAAGATAAACATATAAACAATTGCAGTACAGTATAAGAATTATAATTGATATTTGACAGAATATTCAAGAAGTACAGAGAAAAGAACAAAGAGTTGTTGCTGTTTAAAATTGGTAAGATTTTACAGAAAATATGTTTTTTCCAGAGAGGAAAATAGTGTGTACAAAAACATGGGAATGGTGGGATGTACATGGTAACTGACATTTAGGGAATTGAGAAGCTATCGAAAATGAGATTGAAGGTGTTTGTTGGGTATTACACAAAGAGGGCAGTAAAAAGTCTTTTCTTTTTACATGAGAATTATTTTGTGGGATGATGATGCATGTAGCCTAGTCTTAAAGTGAAGACAGTCTGATGAAAATGACCATGAATTGAGTGTAAGAGGAAGGACACATTTTTCAAACTGTTTTGAGAAATGGGAACTAATAGATTCCATTTTTAACTTGTTGAATTTGAAATGGCTGTGTTATATGCAAGTATATATGCTCAAGACACAGTGGGGGTCAATATATATGCATTTAACTTTATCAATTTTATATGCTCTTTCATAAACTTTCAAAACACTAGTAAGGGCATCAAATATTGCATACATTATCATAAACTACTTATTACTGGTATTTTACATATTTATGTTTTTGTAGATATGCTTATTCAGGATTGTATATACAAAACTATGTATGCTATTTATTTATGAGCAATTTAGGGAATTTTCACAGGTAAGTTTGCACATTTTCAAGTTTGCTTTAAGAACCAATTTAGACTCTTCAAGGCTTACTTAAGAGGTGGCTTGTGTATACTGAGCAGAACCTTGGAGCTAAAGTTTTGAGCTAAAGTTTGGTGAGATGTTAGAAATTGAAGACATGAGAATGGGAATTTTATAGTAGTGTGGCTCCATATTTATAGTGTATTTTTCTGTATTCATAGTGAATATAGTTGTAGTTTAGTGGATATTTTCCCCCTTGTATCTATGTTTCTATCTTGTCTTCCTTATTCATTTCTAAACTCAAGTCCTACCCTTTATATTTACTGTGGTGCTTTGGTTTACTGTGTTGACTATACTGTTACTTAGCATATAGTACTGATTTATCATTAGCAATTTAATGGACAAAGTACTGGTTAGTAAAAGCCACTTTTATAGGATGTGAAATTCATTTAAATTTGTTTTACAAATAGTTTTGAGGGTTGGGGGTGTAGCTCAGTGGTAGAGCACTTGCCCTGTGTATACAGGCCTTGGGTTTCATCCCTAATACTGCCAAATGAAACAAAATTTTGGGATCTGGTAACTTCTGCACATATCTGTACATGTTTAGAGAAGAAATGAAAAGTTTCTTAAAGTTTCTTACGTGTTTTCTTTAGGCTTTTTTTTTTTTTTTAATTTTTTTAGTTGTCAATGGACCTCTGTTTTACTTATTTATATGCAGTGCTGAGAATCGAACCCAGGGCCTCACACTAGCATGCTAGGCAAGCACTCTATTACTGAGCTACAACCCCAGCCATTCTTTAGGCTTTTATTTTTAAAAATATACTGAATGTATTTTTTTTTGATGTACTTATTAATTCTTTATCAGTGATTCAAAGAATGTTACATGTTGAATAGGGTAGCATAGGCAGAAAATTGCCTAGAATATGGATTGTTAATGTGGGAGCACAATTCCTCTTTGTTTATAAATATATTATTATATCATTTATGTAGTATGAGAAGGAGCAAACCATTTGGAAAAAGAAATTGAAAAAAGAGTTAAAAGATTTTAATAAATAAGTCATATCAGCTAAAAATTACCATAATAATAATTTTTAGTCAGTGAATTAATAAGAGATTAAATTTTAACTGAGAAGAGATAGAACTGCATTACAAAATTCAGTTACCACTGCAAGTGTCCCAAAATTTAAATTATAGTTTAATAAGACTAAAACTTCATTTTTAGTATTCAGTAACCACATATTGGATAGTGGCAGATATGAAACAGATATAGAAAATTCTTATATATTGCTGGACAGTACTGGTATAGAACTGTGAGTCATTTTCATTTTGGTTTTTATCTAAATTATTTTGAATTGTATTACCTAACTTTCCTTCACTTTTATCCCTCCTTTAAATTTATAATTATCCCTCCTTTAAATTTATAATCACCTATAATAATATCTATTATTGTATCAAAGATTATTTTAGTAGTAGACAATTCTGAGTACAGGTTTCTCTATCCTTTTTCTTTCAAAAGTAATTTATATCTTTTTTTTTTTATTTTTTTATTTTTTTTATTGATTATTTAAAGCATTACATAGTTCATGATATATCATCTTTCATACATTTGACTCAAATTGTGTTTTGAACTCCCATTTTCACCCCAAATACAGATTGCAGAATCACATCTGTTACATATTCACATTTTTACATAATGCCATATTAGTGACTGTTGTATTCTGCTACCTTTCCTATCCCCTACTATCCCCCCTCCCCTCCCCTCCCATCTTCCCTCTCTACCTCCCCTGCTGTTGTTCAATTCTTTCCCTCTTTTTCCTTCCCCCTTGCCCCTCATAACCTCTTATAATTTTACGTATCATTGAAGGTCTCCTACCATTTCCATGTGCTTTCCCTTCTCTCCCCGTTTCTCTCCCCCCATTCGTCTTTGTTTACTGTAGTCTTTTCCTCATGCTCTTCCTTCCTGTTCTGTTCTTAGTTGTTCTCATTATATCAAAGCAGACATTTGGCATTTGTTTTTTAGGGCTTGGCTAGCTTCACTTAGCATAATCTGTTCTAATGCCATCCATTTCCCTGCAAATTCTATGATTTTGTCATTTCTTAGTGCTGCATAATACTCCATTGTGTATATATGCCACATTTTTTTTATCCATTCATCTATTGAGGGGCATCTAGGTTGGTTCCACAGTCTAGCTATTGTGAATTGTGCCGCTATAATCATTGATGCAGCCGTATCCCTATAGAGCGCTTTTTTAAGGTCCTCAGGGAATAGTCCGAGAAGGGCGATAGCTGGGTCAAATGGTGGATCCATTCCCAGCTTTCCCAGGAATCTCCATACTGCTTTCCAAATTGGCCTCACCATTTTGCAGCCCCACCAGCAGTGTACAAGTGTGCCCTTTTCCCCACATCCCCGCCAACACTTATTGTTGTTTGACTTCATAATGGCTGCCAATCTTACTGGAGTGAGATGGTATCTTAGGGTGGTTTTGATTTGCCTTTCTCTGATTGCTAGAGATGGTGAGCATTTTTTCATGTACTTGTTGATTGATTGTATGTCCTCCTCTGAGAAGTGTCTGTTCAGGTCCTTGGCCCATTTGTTAATTGGGTTATTTGTTATCTTATTGTTTAATTTTTTGAGTTCTTTGTACATTCTGGATATTAGGGCTCTATCGGAGGTGTGGGGGGTAAAAATTTGTTCCCAGGATGTAGGCTCTCTATTTACCTCTTTTATTGTTTCTCTTGCTGAGAAAAAACTTTTTAGTTTAAGTAAGTCCCATTTGTTTATTCTTGTTGTTAACTCTTGGGCTATGGGTGTCCTATTAAGGAATTTGGAGCCCGACTCCACAATATGTAGATCATAGCCAACTTTTTCTTCTATCAGACGCAGTGTCTCTGATTTGATATCTAGCTCCCTGATCCATTTTGAGTTAATTTTTGTGGATGGCGAGAGAAAGGGATTCAATTTCATTTTGTTGCATATGGATTTCCAATTTTCCCAGCACCATTTGTTGAAGATGCTATCCTTCCTCCATTGCATGCTTTTAGCCCCTTTATCAAATATAAGATAGTTGTAACTTTGTGGATTAGTCTCTGTGTCTTCTATTCTGTACCATTGGTCCACCTGCCTGTTTTGGTACCAGTACCATGCTGTTTTTGTTACTATTGCTTTGTAGTACAGTTTGACCTCCGGTATCGCTATACCTCCAGATTCACACTTCCTGCTTAGAATTGCTTTTGCTATTCTGGGTCTTTTGTTTTTCCATATGAATTTCATGATTGCTTTGTCTATTTCTTCAAGATATGCCATTGGAATTTTGAGAACCCTAAAGAGAGAGATAGAAGAAGATCTCAGAAGTAATTTATATCTTTGAGTAAGCCTAGAATTCACAGCTCCACAAATTGATAGTGAAACAGTAATTGTTAAAAGAACACTAATTGTATCATTTACTTTTTTTAAAATAATTTTTTTCTCTTAGGCAAAGTATAAAGAAGTAAAGGCAAGAAATGCACAGTTATTGAAAATGCTGCAGGAAGGTGAAAGTAAGTGATGTTATGTTTTTAGAGTTAAAGTTAATCTTAAATAATACCTGAAGACAATTTTTCAAGATATAAAAAGGTTTCCCAGAGTGTTCTCACTGTACTTAACTTGGTATTGGTTTATTGTAGTATTGTTTAAGTATTTGAATGACTGAAAAGACTATACGGTGGTTTTTCCTGTTTTTTTTTTTTTTGTCAGTGAAAGATAAAGCAGAAATTCTTCTGCAAGTTGATGAATCACAAAGTATCAAGAATGAGCTAACTATACAGGTAAGGAACTATGGAGCATTCGAGTAGTCTTTTTAGGCTGTTCTTCAATCTTACAGTATTAAACTTGAATAAACAAATACAGCCCATCAACATTGCAAGAAGGTGATAGAAATTATACTTTTATTGTGTAATAGCAAATAAATGATGATTCTATTTTTTGCACCAATGGGGAAAAATAAGGTTGCATTTTAGTGAACTGTGAACATAGAACTTATTCTGTTCCTGTACTTGATTTTCTCTTTCTATCCTTATTCGGTCTTCTAGTACAACAGTGAGCTTATCCTATCTATCTTTAATATATAACCATGTACAACATCTAATGGAAATTATGTGGAGGGTTTCTCCTTTGATACTCATTTATTTGTCAGAATTTATCATTGTAAATTAAGTGTTATAAATTTTAAAATGTTTTCTTATTGAATATTTGGTCATAGGTGACGTCACTGCATGCAGCATTAGAACAAGAAAGATCTAAAGTGAAAGTATTACAAGCAGAATTAGCTAAATACCAGGTATGCTTTTAAAATTTTCAAGAGTTTTCATTACACACAGTAATTTGAGTAGACACTATGTGAGAATAAATGTAGTATTTTATTCTTAGGCCAGAATTTACACACCATATATATTAGTAATTTTGTTAATAGTCATGTACTTTTTGTTTTAGAAAATGTTAGATATTGATTTGTACAGTATCAAGTAATTTGGGAAAGTCTTTGGAATTAGTAGAAGTATGACATATGTGCCATTGAGTCATCTTGGGGGAAATGACATTTGTCCCATTATATCCTAAGTTTGCTTGGGTACAGGGCTATAGTTCCATTAAAGAGATACCATTTCCCCTTTATAAGTACTATGTAGGGGTAATATTTGGAGAAATTGTGTGCATATCATTTTTTATGATAATATTTGCATCAATTATTATTTATGTTATTTGCATCAGTTATTTTTGGTGATTACCTAATAATGATTTTCTAATTTTTGATTTATTCTGCATTTACAAGATGACATTCAGCATCTTCTCTCTGGATGAAGCCAAAAAAACCCCAAAACAGTGCTTCATTTTAATATATATTTATACGTACATACACATTTGTATGTACATATTTATGTTTCTGAATCATAAAAATGCATTAATTGATTTGGAATTATGGTCAAAAAATGCTTAGAAGCCAGTGGTGGTGTGGAGAACCTAAATTTTGTTTAGTCCTAGCTTTGAAATTGAATCAGTTTGGGAAGGAAAATTTTCTTTGCTTAGGAGATTTTGAAAAAGATCCCCCTATATATTTGTTGTTTGGTTTGGTTGTTGATTTATTTCATTGAGTTGCATGGTAAGTTTTTAGCCACATAACATTGATAACTATGTATAGTGGTTATATATCTTAAAGAATTCTTAAATTTATTTTTATTTTCCTGCTAATAGATAAATCTCTTTTTAAAATACATGTCATTACAACCTAATGTTCTACAAAACCTGTTCATTCATTAAATCTTTGCAGAACTTTAATGTGGTCAGGAGTTAAGAACAGCATTCTTATACTTGGGATGCTCCCCTCCCCTCCACTTCTTTCCTCCCCTATACTTCTCTCCCCTCCCTTCCAAGAGTGGTGATATAGAGAGTAGTATAAACAGAATTAGGGGTAAAAGAAATTATTTTCAAACTCATTATCAAATGAGTCTAGGCTTGTTATGTCTCTGTTATGACCACTACTTCAAAAATGTACTTCCATAGATAAGCAGTTCTCAAATTTGGTTGATCAGCAGGATTACTTGGAAACATTTTGAATTACAGATTATAATCCAGTTAAATAGATGTGGGACAAAGCCTAGACATCAGAATTTTAAAAACACTACTGCTTACCAAAGTAAGCTTTATGCATGACTATCTCACAATTCATTCCAATTTTATATATAACTATAATTTACCAATTAATAAATAAGTAGAAGGAAGATCATTAGAGAAGGGGAAAAAGGATCGGGGGAGGGAGGAAGAAGGGGAATTAGGGGATTGAAATGAAGAAAACTGTTATGCATTTATGACCATGTCAGAATGAACTCCCAATAATGTGTGTAACCATAATGCACTAATAAATTTATAAATACTATTACTTAGGTAATTTTTTGATACTTTTGTGTTTGGGTACTGGGGATTGAACCAAGGGGTACTCGACCACTGAGTCACATCCCTATCCCTTTTCATTTTTTATTTTTAGACATGTTCTTGCTAAGCTGCTTAGGGCCTCACTAAGTTACTGAGGCTGGCTTTGAATTTGTGACCCTGGATTCTATCCTCAGTACCACAGAAAAGTGGGTGGGTGGGAACTATTTTAAGGTATTTATATTTAAATTGAGGGATAGAGTGTATAGTTATGGAAAATTTTAATTTTCTTTTTATGCATTGTACATGCCATATTTCTACAATTCATATTTGCTTTTTAAATCAGAATAAAGCAGGAAATATTATGTTAAAAGTAATGCATATAAAATTCTTTATGTCTTTAAAAGCTGCTTTTTCTCTTGGCTCAAGTCAGATACCATAAATGGTGTTTCATATGCAACAAGTTAAATTTAGATTTATATGTGCTACTGAGAAATCTATGGATAAACAATCAAATTTCTTATTCTGTTTATATCAACAAAACTAGATAGAACTTATATTATTAATTGTATTACTCAAAAGATCATGAACAGAATTATTAAATGTGCTGAACACACATAACAGATTTTGTGTTTTATTTTGGTATTGATTAAAATTTTAATATTTTTAAATCTCTGGGGCAGTCAAAGTGAGCTCTAAAATGTAATATGTTTATCATCTAGCTAAGTAAGCCCAGACAAATTCATATAAAAGTGCTGTAACTATTTTCTACAACCTACTTTAATCATTTATAAAAATAACCACATAAGAATAATTCAGTAGTATACATATTCAAATTTATAACAAATTCAAGAAAAAAATGCTTTCTTATCCCCAAATATCTTTGGTTGTATATATTCTTAAAATGAAAATGACCCCCAAGTGCTATATTCTAAATAATTTGTTGTATTTTTCTTTACAGGGTGGCAGAAAAGGGAAAAGAAACTCTGAATCTGACCAGTGTAGGTGATTATATTATTAGCCTTTGAAGTCAACACAAAAATTAAAACTTTCAGGGTTTTTCAAAGATGTATATATTTAATGCTGTGCAACTGCTAAACTGTGCAGTTTTGTTGAAGAAACTAAAAGTACTAGTTCACTAACAGTCTATAATTTTATGTTCTTTTGACTTAAAGTGGAAAGAAGAAATATAGAATTCCAGCCAAACTCAGTGTTTATCGTTTACTGTTCATACTTCTTATCACTTTAGTTTTTCATCAGTCAATAAAGTTAATTTACTCTTCCACTAGTATGTTTGATTTTTAAATTTTCATTAACAATGTAAAAACATTGTTTTTGCTTATAGCTCAACCAGTTAATTGGATTCTTTCAGCTTAGCAAATATTTATTCAAGACATACACGAGTGAAATATGGTTGACATCCTCAGTTAGGTTATGTCTAGGGGAAATAGAAAGTGAACATGGGTAAAATAAAAGCAAAAAATAATTATCGTGTGAGTATGCTATCATATTATTTGGGAATTGCGAAAACTTGCATGAGATAATTTTTAGAGAGTATTTTTTTTTCTGTAAATTTGAGAGGCATTCCAAGCAAAAGTGATCCCTTTCTGGGCTGAAAGATTTATTTAAAGAATAATCTGGCCTGAGGACAGTAACATGATACACTGAGAACTGGAGGACTATTGATGTGTGGGGAGGAAGGAATGAGAGATTTTTCATTGGTATAATCAATTACTAAAAGAGCTTTATTTTAGTACAATCACTGAAATACAATTATTATTCATTAAAATAAAATTTTTCTTTGTGTGTTAACAAAGAGAATACATAAATAATGGTCTTGACTCTTAAAACCAGCATTATATTCTACATCTTAATAATCTTTGAAGAAAAAAATACTTCAGCAGAAAGTTCATGAAATTGTCATCATTGCATATTTCTGTCTTCTTCCATGAGGTTATATTAGCCTCGCAAAGAATTGTGATATATTATTCTCTGTAGTCCAATTGCTTAATCTGTTATGAGGCACAGAGTAGATGCTAAGGAAATATTTAATTAATAAAAGAAGACCTTCAGGGCTGGGGCTATAGCTCAGTGGCAGAGTGTTTGCCTGGTATGCCTGAGGCACTGGGTTCAATCTTTAGCACCACAAACAATATACAAATAAAATAAAGGCATTTTGTCCATCTACAACTACCAAAAAAATTAAATTAAATTAAAAAAATAAAAGAAGACATTCAAGGGAAAAAGACAAAAAGGCAAAAAGAGTGGAACTGATAAGGGAACAGAAAGATAAGCAAAGACTGTGTTAAGGGAATAGAATGCCTTCTTCCTCACCCCCTACCTCCCCAATCCATGTGCTAAGGATCAACCTAGTACCTTGTACATGCTAGGGTAGTGATCTACCACTGAGTTACATCCCCAGCCCAGACTGGAGCATGTATTTATATAGGACAGTAATGAGAAAACAGAAAAGGTAGGCTGGGAATAGTTATCATCCATCTTGAATTCCAGATTAAGAAATTGGTAGTGGGCTGAGGTTGTGGCTCAGTGGCAGAGCACCTGCCAAGCACGTGTTGAGGCACTGGGTTTAATCCTCAGCACCACCTAAAAAAATAAATAAGTTATAAAAATATATTTAAAAATAATTTGGTAGGCACATTAAAAAAACCATTAAATTTTTACAGAGAAAGGAGACATGTAATTAGTTTTCCTTTAAGAAGATTGAAATGGCAGTAATGTAATAGAAAACTATAGAAGAAAGTCATTTGGAAGGGGATATCAAGGAGGCATTATAATAGTAGAAATAGACAACTAGGAAAGGAAGTTTTTTTTTTTCCTGAAGTAGGAAAGTGACAGTAGGATTCAGAAAATGAAATAAATGTTTCTGTTGTCTTAAATGTATGAAGGTGAGAAAAGAATGAGGGCAGGGGAAAAAAAGGTTCCAAGCCTAAATGAAAGTGATAGTGCTGCTAATAGGTAAACTGAAAGAAGAATGAATGAGGAGATGACAGAATTGACTTTTGGGAGGTGGTACTGGGAGAGGCATTTGGCCACTGAGCTTCATCCCCAGACCTTTTTATTTTTTGAGACAGGGTCTATGTTGCTAATCCTCCTGCCTCAGTGTCCCAAGTTGCTGAGATTATAGGCATGTGTTACTGAACCTCACTCAGAATTGAGTTCAACATTTTAAATTGGATTGTGTAAATTTATCCTGTGAAAATAATTTGAAAGAAGGATCTGTATAGGTAAAAATAGTAACATAATAGAGAACCATGGGAGTAACATAAATATCCAACTCAAATGATTAATTGATTTAATATTTAAGTGAGAAGAATTACATGGAACTTAAATATATAACTAGGATGACTGAAAACAGAGTATACTGAACAAAGTTTAAATATAAAAACAAAATACAGCTTGTACACACTGACTACAATTATATGAAAATGATATATGCATATGGACAAACTGGAAATGGTTAATTCCAAAATCAAACTGCATGGAATGGGAGCATTATGGCTTAGTTGTGGGGTTTTTTTCCCTTAAAATTTCATCTAACAACATTTTTTGCAATAAAAGAATAGGAAAGCTTCTTTTGCTTAAATTTGTGTTAAGTAATTTGCTGTTGTGGAAGTAGGTTGTATCAACTTATTTTATTAAGTGTTAATAAGGGATATTTCCTGGACAAGGATTTTTTGTTTTTGTTCGTTGTTGTTATTGTTGTTGTTGTTTTAAATCCAGAACCCTTCACTGTAATAGAATTGAACTAGGGAAGATAGCATTGTGAATCAAAATAACTATATAACTGCAAGAAAACTTGCAGTTTAATCAACCAGCTTAAAGTCTCACTGGTTTTACTTTCTATTGTTTAACTTTTAGAACTGTAGAAGTTTTACTACCATTAACCATGTCATATAGTTCTGATGATATCTATTTAAAATTAACTTTTGATAATCATATTACAAACTAAGGTGTAATTTTATAGATTTTTATCATTAAATGCAATGTGCTTCGCATTGTGAATTTGTTAGAGAAAAGGTAATTTTCTTCTTGATACTTCAATATATAGAGAATAAATATGGATTGTATTGTCTTATGTAGAATTAGATTTTAAAATACAACTTTAATTGTGATATAATGACATACTGACATATAATAGATTGGGATGAGTGAACATGCTTTGTGATTTCAAACCTTCAAAGTTTATTGGAATTTGCTTTATGGACAATTTGTAATCAATTAGTAAATGTTTTGTGTAGGCTTGGAAAATATGTATTCTGCAGTTTTGGAGTGCAGTATTCTATATATGTCCAATTATATCAAGTTTCTTCAAGTCTAATATATCTATTGATTTTCTGTCTTCTATTTGATCAACTATTGAAGAGAGGTGTGTTAAAATCTGACAATGATTGTGGATTTATCTACTTTTTTCTGTCTGCTTTGTAGGTGTGTATAAATTTAAAGCTGTTTTATCCTGTGGTGAAAGATAAATTTTATTTTTATGAATGACTGTTATTAGTATGTTTTTTTGCTTTGAAAGCTTTATTTCATCTAATAACTGTTAGCTTCCTTAAACTTAGTGTTTCCATGTTGTATTTGGCACCACCTCCCATCAGTCAATCTTTCTGTGATCTTATATATCTTGTTTATTTTTAGTTTTGAAGACAGTTTTGCTAAGTTGCCTCGGCTATTCTTGAATTTGTCATCCTTGTGCCTCAGCCTCATAAGTTGCTGGGATTACAAATGTGCATCACCACACCCAACACTTAACAGGATTCTAATAAACTGCATATTATACTTTCCTGTTTTTAATCCCAATCTGACAACTTTCTATTTCTGTTTATATCTTTTTCTCAGTTTTGTTGGTGATCCTCTT
Organism: Spermophilus citellus; assembly: GCF_964194105.1. Taxonomy (NCBI): domain Eukaryota; kingdom Metazoa; phylum Chordata; class Mammalia; order Rodentia; family Sciuridae; genus Spermophilus; species Spermophilus citellus. The sequence continues at coordinate 88,549,826 of NC_138183.1, read as the reverse complement.
TCTTGTCTGGTCTTTAGAACTGTTAAGTCCTCCAACACTTAGGCTTTTCAAATAAAACAAGTTGGTCCCCCAAAAAGAAGAAAAGTTTTATTATTAGTGGGGCTCTACCCACCAATTTTTAGTACTAAAGTTTGATTTCAGAGACAATCAACATTTTCAAATAACTGATTCAAGAATCTATTATTAAAGCAGCTGCTGTTGGAAGAAAATAACTGACAGTTACTTTTTGACATTGTAGTTCATTTTGAGCCACCAATTTTAATTCTGTCAAATGTAACTTTTTTTAAATAATTAGAAGTAATATATATATATATATATATACACACACACACACACTAGGATATATATATACACACACACTAGGAGATATATATATATATATATATATATATATATATATATATATATAAAATAAAGCTTCTTTTTTGGCTTCTTAGAATAGTACTTGTCATACTGCTGTCTGTTTTGTGTTGCTATAACAAAATATCAGAGCCTAGGTTATTTTTTTAATTTTTTTTACTTTTTTAATTTGTTTTAATTAGTTACACATGACAGTACAATGATCTTGACATACATTTGAATCAGATGGGGTATAATTTCTCATTTAGGTTATTTTATAAAGAAAAGAAGTTTGTCTTTGCTCACAATTCTGGAGATCCAAGAACATGGCACCAGTGTCTCTGTGTGAGGGTCTCCCTGGATGGTGAAAAACAGGAAGTGAGAGATTCAGAAGTTGCACCAGGTGCGCTTCAAACAGCAGCCAGTTTTCACAGGAATGGAAAAACATTAATCATCTCCCACTTGAATTCACCTGATAAAGGTTCTGTAATCTCTCAACATTGCCAGAGTGAGGAATCAGCCTTCCAGCAGATCAACCTTTGGGGGACACACTCAAATCATAGCACCAATATCTGTGTTTATTTAATAGCAAAGTGTGTTTGCTAATATTTTTTGGCCAAAATAACAAATTCTTCTTTTTTTTTTTTTAATAGTAGGATCTGCTACTCAAGTTAGATATTTTTATTTTTATTTTTTTTTACATTTGTCCCATTTCTTTTTTTTTTTTTTTTTTTGGTGTGCCATATTTTTTATTTATTTTATTTTATTTTTTTTATTGGTTGTTCACAACATTACAAAGCTCTTGACATATCATATTTCATACATTAGATTGAAGTGGGTTATGAACCCCCAATTTTACCCCAAATGCAGATTGCAGAATCACGTCAACAAATTCTTCTTTTCCTCTTATTTCTAAATGTTATAATTTCAGCCTTTCATGTTTATAAGATAGCAAACAATTATCGTGGAATATTATATGAACCAGTTATCTGGATGATTTTAAACCAGTAGCCAGCCAGGTTGAAAGCCATTGGGTTAAAAGACAAAACACAGAAAAAAAGTAGATAGACTCAGAAAACAAAAAACAAAAAACTTAGGCCTTAAAATGAGACAAGTAAAGCCCATCACACACAAATAGTCTTAACTGCCCCTTCCTCTAGAATAGGGTCTGTTACTCTTTTCTTAAATTTGGGTGGTCTCTTCCACCTCCACCATCTTAAAATGCTTTCTCTGGGGGAAGCTAGCCATCATGTATAATAAGTACCTAGAGAGCTCTGTGCTATAAGAAATTCAAGTCAGATGACAAGGTCACCTATAGGACTTTAGTTGATAACTACAGCCTAGTCTGTAACTAGGCCATGTAAGTGAGCTATTGTAGATGTCTGACTCATTATGACCCCCACCTCAGTTCACATCCAACTACATGTGAGATCACAAGTAAGAACTCCCCAGACATCTTAGTCCTTCAGGTGCTCTAATACCAAAAATACCATAAAATGGGTAGCTTATAAACAACAGAAGCTTATTTCTCACAGCTCTGAGAAGTCCAAGATTAAGGCACCAGCAAATTTTAATGTTTGGTGAGGACTTGCTTTCTGATGCATGGATAGCAACTTCTAGCCATGTCCTCACCTTGGGGGAAGGATCAAACTCTGGGACCTCTTTTATAAGGCCCTAATACCATTCATGAGGGCTCTGTCCCATGACCTGCTCACATTCCAACAGCCCCATCTCCTGTTATCATCAGTGGTGATTGAGTTTTATCATATGAATTTCGAGGCAAGACAAATAGACCATAGCATTTTAAGCTATTAAATTTAGGAGTTGTTTGTTTCACAGCAATAAATAATGAGGGATAGATGGGAAGATGGCAGAGTAGAGGAAAGCTGCATTCCAAGTCATGCCATGGCCTGAGACCAAAGCAACAGTTGTACATCTTCTCAGCAAGATGGGTAAAAGAGGGGTTTCACTAAAATTCAAAATTGGACATTCAAAGTGGCTTAGGGACTTGGGTACAATAAACAAAGAAGAAAGAATATATTGGAGGTTACCCAGCTGCCACACCATCATAGAAAGTGAAGGTGATTGGCACTGATTCACCACAGAGGATGATTCACACCCCTGTTGGGGTAGGTCCAAAATGTCTAGTTAGGCTCCTTCCTGAGGCTTCCAGTGGCCTATGTTATGTTTTTAGTGTGTAACCAAGGGCATGAATTGGCTATGCTATGGTCAGTGTGTATCTTCCAGCTGAAGTGGTTCTGGAGTCTGAGCAGGCAGGAGTGAATACCTTGGGGACTAAGCTCAGGAAGATTGTGCTCTTGGGAGCAGTTAGTGGAAGATTGGCACCCCTTGCCCCTCCACTGAAATTCTTGGGAGGCTCCTGCAATCCAAACCGGAATCGACTATTGTTAAGCCCTAGGGGTGGGCTGACCTAATCTCTCAGAAGCAGGTATCACCAACAAAGCCCTTGAGGCCTGATTAGGCCTAAGCCCCACCTCTGCAACTCCCCTCAGAACTGTGCATAAGCTTTACCCTGAGAGTGCACTAAAATGGTCTGAACAGACAGAACTCCAACTATAATACTTCCTAATATGTCACACCTTATACTAGTGAGAAGGGAAGCTGAATTTTAAACAACTTAAGTCTTACGCCGCTCCAACTGGCACATCAGACAGCAACACAAAAACAAGAAAGGGTTAAACCCTCACCCCTTGCTCTCTCAGTACAAAACTCAAGGAGAACTGGGAAAAAGGACTATTGAACTTAGACAGTGACCACCCAATCTGGTCGACTATTTTGACCATCTTTGTGGAGATGGTTCCTTCGTTCTTCATTAAGAATTTGTGTGTGTGTGTGTGTGTGTGTGTGTGAATTCTTGCTGTGTTAATTGGTTCAGGGACATATATACATACACTTATTACGTTTCTCTCATTTTTAGCATTTTTAATGTAGTTTCTTTTTTTTTATTGATTGTTCAAAACATTACAGAGCTCATGATATATCATCTTTCATACATTAGACTCAATTGGGTTTTGAACTCCCATTTTTACCCCAAATACGGATTGCAGAATCACAACTGTTACATACTCACATTATTACATAATGACATATTAGTGACTGTTGTATTCTGCTACCTTTCCTATCCCCTACTATCCCCCCTCCCCTCCCCTCCCCTCCCATCTTCCCTCTCTATCTCCTCTGCTGTTGTTCAATTCTCTCCCCTTTTTTCCCTAGTTTATTTTTCTTGTCTTTGTCTTTTGAGGGTTTGGGGTTTAGGGATTGTATATTTTTGTTTGTTTGTTCGTTCTGGGGGGGGTGGGTACCAGGGATTGAACTCAAGGGCCCTCAACCACTGAGCCACATCCCCACATTCATAGCCCTATTTTGTATTTTATTAGACACAAGGTCTCACTGAGTTGCCTAGTGCCTCGCTAAGTTGCTGAGGCTGGCTTTGAACTTGCAATCCTGCCTCTACCTCCTGAGCTGCTGGGATTATAGGAGTGTGCCACCACACTCAGCCTTTGTTTGGTTTTGTATAATTTTCATTTATTTATTTCTCTTGTCTTTCTCTCTTTTGCTAATGGCCTAATTCTATTTTTCCCCTCCTTTCATGTAAAAATCACCTGCTACATCTCTTCTGCATTCTCTTTGTTTATTTTTTGAAATTGTAAACTCTTTTCTACCTTCCTAACTCATTTTTCCCCTAATGAACAATTTTTATACCTGTCAGAACTAATTGGCTTATATAACTCTTGCTGATACAATCATTACTGCTTTGGATGATAAAACTGATACTTGCTGTTTGCTTTAAAGCCAAATCTAGTTCATGGTTATTGTTTTTACTGTTTAAAATTGCTGAACCCACTGTACCTGGGTTTTGGTGGTAATTATGTTGAAGGTGTTGTAGTAGGAACTGGGCATTTACTTTAATGCTGTGTATTTTTTGCAACAGTTATTAAAATTGTTTATTTTACCCTATTCTGTGAGGTGCCGGGAACCTACAGGGACAATAAAAATTGACAGGTTAGAAACTCTGCTGCTGAACTAAACCCAACCAAAAGACAGCATATCTTACTCCACACATAAATTAATGACACTCAATCTTCAGTTATACTTTAATGCAAATAATAGAAGAGACAAAAACCAAAACTGATGATTAGACCATGCCATTCAAGTTGGGATAATCATTAATATACTAGACAACATAGTAAACTCCTCCTGTCAAATTCCTTACCTACTTCATGATTTTTTATTGTGGTACTGTTGTTAAATGCCATTTCTATATAAGTGGCAAATAGTATAGACATCAAAGTAGACACCAGACATTTAGCATAAAGCTGTACATCTGTTGCTGAAATTAATGCTACTCCTGGCTCCTCCTTCCCTCTAAGAGGGTCAGAAAGAGATTGGGACACTACAAGATCACAGAGTAGAGATCCTGCAGCTGGGAAATACATCTCTACCAAGCAATAGTGAGTCTCACTCCACACACTCCATCTGAGCCCTGACATTTTGAGACAAAAGCCTCAAACCATACCAAGGATTCAAAGAGGAACAATCAGGGTGCTCACATCCCACCCCTTGGCATCTACTCATGTATCAAAAACAGAAGTCTCAGAACAAATAAGATAATTAGACACAAAAGGACACATGCAAAAAAAAGGGGGATCCACCTCAATTGATGGACATGTCCAAGACCCCTGAAAACATGAGGAAATAAGGAAACAAGCAAGACAACCCCCAACCCCAATCCACAATCCCCTAACAAAGGATCCCACTGAGAGTTTGTATGAAAGCCCAGAGAAAGATTTTTAAAAACTGATTATTAAAATGTTCAATGAACTAAAAGAAGATCTAAGGGAATAATTAAAAGAACAAATGCAGGAGATGAAAGATCACTGCAATTAAGAAATAGAAATAGTGAAAAGATACCAAGCAGAACTGGAATGAAACCAAGAAATACTTGCAGGCATCATTAACAGATTAAAATGCATAGAAAAAAAGAACCTCAGCCCTTGAAGATAGAACTTGAGTACACAGACTTCAATAAGGGGGAAAAATTGTAGAACATGACCAGAATATATAAGAACTCTGAGACAACATTAAAAGAACAAACCTGAGAATCATTGGGATAGAATAGAAAATGGAGATACAAACTAAAGACGTAAAGAATATTTTCAATGATATAGTTACAGAAAAGTTTTACTATATTAAATGAGATAGACATTCACACACATGAAGCTTACAGGACCCCAAATAGACCTATTCAAATGATACGCTCTCCAAGACATACAGTAATCAAAATGCCTAACATAGAAAATAAGGAAAGAATATTAAAAGCTGGAAAAGAGAAACATCAGGTCACAGAGGCAAACCAATCAGGCTCACTTCTGATTTCTTAGTGCAGACTCTACAATCAAGGAGGGCCTGGAATGAGATATTCTTTTTTTTTTCTTAGTTGTAGTTAGACATAATACCTTTATTTTATTTATTTTTATGTGATGCTGAGGATCAAACCCAGGGCCTTGCACATGCTAGATGAGCACTCTACTGCTGAGCCAAAACGCCAACCCCTAGAGTGAGATATCCTAAGCCCTAAAAGTAAACAACTGCCAGCCATGGTTTCTATACCAAACAAAACTAATTTCAAATTTGAGAGGGAAATAAAAACTTTCCATGACAAGAATAAACAAAAAGAATTCATGAGCACCAAACCAGAACTACAAAAAATACTCAAAAATAATCTGCATGCAGAATAACTAAAAAACAATTCCCAAAGTTCCCAAATACAGAAAGTTCAATAGAAGAATAACACAATAAATGAGAATCAAGACCAGATAAAATTTAGCAGAAAACCACAATGGCAGGAAACACAAACATATATCCATGATAATGCTGAATATTAATGGTCTAAACTCCCCAATTAAAAGACACAGATTACCAGAAACAAGTTGGATCAAAAAAAAAAAGGGGATCCAATTATATGCTGTTTACAAAAGACTCACAAGCAAAGACATCCTTAGGCTGCAAGAAAAATAATAGAAACCACGTAAACCCATATAGATTGAGTAATATTCTCTTAAATGAAGACTGATCAAAGAAGAAGTGAGAATAGAAGTTAAGGTTTTAGAAACGAGATAAAAACATCAAAATCTTTGGGACAGTATGAAAGCAGTTCTAAAAGAAAATTGCACTGAGTGCCACATTAAAAATGAACAAGCTATGCTCCACCTCAAGCCTTAAAAAAAAAGAACAAACTAACTCCAAAACCAGTAGAAGAGAGGAAATAATTAAGATTAGAGCCAAAATCAATGAAATTGAGAATAAGAAAGCAATACACAGGATCAATGCAATGAAGAGTTGGTTCTTTGAAAAGATAAATAGGATTGACAAACCCTTAGCCAAATTAACCAAATGAATGAATGAGAAGACCCAAAATGTTAGAGATGAAAAAGAGATATCACCACAGACCCTTCTGAAATTCATAAAAATTATGAGAATCAACTTTGAAAAATTATACTCTAATATACTGGAAAATATGGAAGACATTGACACATTTCTAGACACATATGAACCTGCCCATATTGAATCATGAAGACACAAAAACCTATACAGACCAATAACAAGTAATGAAATGGCAATTCAAGACCTTTCAAAATAGAAAAGTCCAAGTCCAGGTGGATTCTCAGTTGAATTCTACCAGATCTTTAGAGAAGAACCAATCTTTCTCAAATTATTCCACAAAATCGAAAGGGAGGGAACACTCTCAAAAATATTCTATGAGCCAATGTAACCCTGATAGCAAAACATAAAAAGACACATCAAGGAGAGAAAAGTATAGATCAGTATTCCTGATGAACATACATTCAAAAATCCTTGATAAATTATTAGTAAACTGCATTCAAAACACATTTAAAAAAAAGATCAAGTGAGTTTTATTCCAAGGATGCAGTGTTGGTTCAACATATGTAAGTGAGTAAATGTAATACACCACTTAAACAGAATAAAGGACAAGAATCACATGATCATCTTAATAGATGCAGAAAAGACCTTTAATAAAATCCAGCATCTATTCATATTAAAAACAATGGAGAAACTAAGTATCAAAGGAACTTACCTCAACATCATAAAGACCATTTATGACAAACCCAATGCCAATATCACTATAAAATCAAAAGTAAGATGAAGCTGTCCACTCTCACCATCCCTATTCAATATAGTTCTCGAAACATTAGCTAGAGTGATCAGGCAAGAATAGGAAATCAAAGGGATAAAAATAGGAAAAGAAGTCAAACATCTTTGCTTGCTGATGACATGATCCTATATCTAGGAGACCCAAAAATACTCCACAAGAAGACTTCTAGAGCTTATAAATGAGTTTATCAAAATAGAAGGATATAAAGATCAATACCCATAAATCAATAGCTTTCCCCTACTCCAGTAGTAATTCAGCCAAGGAAGAAAACCATTCCATTCACAATAACCTCAAAATAAAATACTTGGGAATTAATCTAACCAAGGAGGTAAAAGAACTCCAAAATAAAAATTATGGAACAATGAAGAAAGAAATTAGAAGATAGAAATAAGTTCCATGTTCTTGAATAGGCAGAATAAATATTGTCAAAATGGCCATACTACCAAAAGCACTATATAGATTCAATGAAATCTCCATCAAAATACCAATGACATTCTGCACAAAATTAGAAAAAAATCATTCTTAAGTTCATTTGGAAGAATAGTCAAAGCAATACTAAACAAGATAAGTGAAGCAGTAGGTATCACAACACTTGATGTGAAATTATACTACAGAGCTGTAGTCACAAAAACAGCATGGTATTGGCATCAAAATATACATGAAGACCAATGGAGCAGACTAGAAGACAGACAAATCTTTATATCCATCTTAAATTTGACAAAAGTTGCCAAAAATATATTTTGAAGAAAAGAGCCTTTTTAACAAATGGTTTTAGAAAAACTGGATAGCTACATGTAGAAAAAAAACTAGACCCCATATCTCTCACCATGCACAAAACTCAAATTGAAATAGATCAAAGACTTAGGAATTAGACCAGAAAATTTACAACTGCTAGAAGAAAACATAGGTCAACACCCCATCATATAGATGCTGGCACCAACTTCCTAAACAAGACCCCCCCAAAGCGCAAGAAATAAAGACAAGAATCAATAAATGGAATGCCACAAAACTAAAAAGCTTCTGCACAACAAAGGAAACAAAGAGTGTGAAAAGATAGTCTACGAAATGGTAGAATATCTCCTATGATGGGATTAATATACAGAATATATAAAGAACTGAGAAAACCCTACCAAAAAATTAATAAATGGGCAAAAGAACTACGCAGAAATTTCTCAGAAGAAACAAATGGCCAACAAATATAAGAGAAAATATTTAACATTTCTAGCAATCATGGAAATGCAAATCAAAACTATGCCAAAATTTCATCTTACTCCAGTCTGAATGGCAATGATAAAGAATACAAATAGTAATGAATGCTGGTAAGATTGTGAGGAAAAGTGTACACTCGTACATTGGTGGGACTGCAGATTAGTACAACCACTCTGGAAAGCAGTATGGAAAGTTCTTAAAAACCTAGGGATGGAAATACCATATGACACAGCTATTTTTCCAAAAGATTTAAAATTGGAATAGTATAATGGTACAGCCACCTCAATGTTTATAGCAGTACAATTCACAATAACTAAATTATGGAATAAACCCAGGTGCCCATCATTTAATGAATGGGGTTAAAAATTGTCTATACACACACACACACACACACACACACACATATACATACATACACACACAAAGGAGTTCTATTTAGTAATGAAAAATAATGAAATTATGGAATTTGCCAATAAATGATAAAAATGAAGAATATCATGCTAAGTGAAATAAGCCAAACTCAGAAACTCAAATGTTGAATATTTTCTCTCATATGTGGAAGCTAGAGTAAAATAAAGGAAAGGGGAAGGAAGGATTTGGATAACATAAAGATAAAGGGAAGATCAGTAATATAGAAGGAGATCAAGAAGTAGTGTGGAGGGCTGGGCTATAGCTCAGTGGCAGAGTGTTTACCTAACGTATGAAGCACTGGGTTCAATCCTTAGCACCACATAAAAAATCCTTAGCACCACATGAATTCTTTTAAAAATCATGTAATGTGCATGTATAAATATACCACAGGAAACTTCACTTTTATATATAGGTAGGTGGAATCAATCAAATATAAATAAATAGGAAGTCTAGTAGAGGAAGAAATATTGGAGAGGGAAGGGAGGGCAGGAAGAAAAAGAGGGATAAAGGGAGGGATCAAAAACTGAAATAGAATTCCATGCATGTATGAGTTTGTCATGATGAACCCAACCACTATGGATAACTATAAAACTCTAATAAAGAAATAATAAATAAATAATGATAGCAAAATCTGTTTGTTACTTGGAAGCATGTGATATCATTCTTTTTGGTTCTCAGGGGCAGGTAAAAGTGTAAAGGATCTGTAATAGGGTTCACTAGAGGAACAGAATCAACAGGAAGCATAATTATATAAAAAGGGGACTTATTAGGATGGCTTATGTGACCAGAAGCTGGATAGTCCACAATGACCATCTGCAGACTGGATAGCTGGAAGAACCAGTAGCTGCACAGTCCAAGAGGCTGAAGCCCCAGAATAAGAGAAATCAATGGTGCTGTCGTAATCTGAGACTGAAGGCTTCTGGGGAATCAATCACCTGGCAGAGTCCACTTTGGAAAAGTGAAGAAGTCAGAGTCTAATATTTTCAGACGTCACAAAAGCAATCAAGAATTCATTCAAGAATTGAACTTGCATCTGCTTCTGCTAACTTGTTCTTCCAATTTTTATTCTATCCAAGCCATCATCCTATTGGTCAGTGCTGCTCATCCTTAGGGAAGGTCTTCCTTTCAGTTGGCTGTCCCACATGCCAATGATTTCTCTACACACCCTCATTGACACACCCATAAGCCTCTTAATCCTCAGCATCTCTTAATCCAATCAAGTCGACAGATTCAAATGAACTATTACAGGCTCCAAAGATCTTGTTATTGAATGCAGAAGGCACTTGAATCTTTAGTGAGAAATTGAAGGAGAGGGAGAAAAATATCAGTGGAAGCTGAAGAAAAGGGGATTCTTGTTATGACAGAAAGTTTGGCAACATTATTGCTTACAGTAGCATGGAAGATGGAAGATTAACCTAGTGGATATAGATCTGACAGGAAAAGTTTTTCAGATGGAATGTAGGAATTTATAGTTGGTTTCTTTAACTGCCTATGATAAAATAAAGGAAGAAAGAGATGAAATTAGAAAAAAATAACATTTTTAAAGCAGCATTTAAAGAAAACATAAAGGAGGCAGGAATTGCTGGGTTCAGAAGTAAAACTTTCTATCCCAGTCTTGCCTGGAAAGAGTCACAAAATTATCAGTTGCTTCAGGGCAAAGATGAAATCCAAAGGGTTACCAATAAAGCAAAATATCAGGATGAAATTCTCAAGGGCATGGCTATATTCGTCAAGACCTAAGAGATTTAAGGGAGTGGCCATTCGTATTTGTTGTTCTCATATGCCCCTCTTCAGTTAAATAAAGTAAGTCTCATATGTCCTCTTCTCAGTTAAATAAGGACTTTTAAGAATCTGAAGGGCATTGTGTCACAACTTCATGGGCATCCCATAGTAGAGAAGGGCCTGTCTCAGGAACAAATGTGGGTATGGCTTTTATCTAATGAATCTACAAAAATTTTAAAAGAAACTGTATCAACTTGAACTGAAAGGGATAGAAATAATATAAAATAAAAAGAGGGCTTCGTATTATCAATCTTTTACTGCAGGAAGCAGTCTGAGAAAGCTACCCAGATACAAATAAGAGCTATTGCTTATAAAAAAGTAAAGATGTTTTGGTCTGGGGTTGTGGCTCAGCAGTAGAGCACTTGCCTAGCGCATAAGAGGCCCTGGGTTCGATTCTCAGCACCACATTAAAATAAAGGTATTGTGTCCAAATACAACTAAAAAATAAATATTTTTAAAAATTGAAAAGATGTCTTGGGAACCCAGAACATAGCTGAATTAGACCCTAATCAAGGAATTGGCAACATCTACCTAGCCCAAGTTCAGTGCCTCATATTTTATTCCTTTTTGTGTAGAAGTGTTAATTGTAGTTACCTTATTTGTCAACAGGAAGTGGCTGACTTGTCTCTTAGTTTGGGGATCTTCAGATTGAGATCGAAAGTGAAACTGTGCTCTTAAAGATCTAATATAGATGACGAGATGCTAACAGGACATTAGGGGTCACAAGACTACATGAGTGGGTATCTGTATGCATATATCCACATTTTTTACCGTGTTGAAGATTTGCTCTAGGACATCACACATGTTAAGCATGCACTCCTTTGGTGAGCTACAGCTCTAGCCCTAAATGAGTATATTTTACTTGTGGGAGAAATGTAAATTATTTATGGCTAAAGGACATACTGTGGTAGACTAAAATGGCCAATAATTCTTCGACATTTTTTTCTCAAAAGGGGTGATATGTGTGGCCCTGTCCCTTGTTCAGTGTATTCTTTGATCAATGGAGTACAGAAGAATGACTCAAGGCCATTCTTAAGACCTTAAGAGACTAAGAACTTCCAGTCAGAACATTTCCAATGAAGCTAAGGGAAATTAGCTGCCAAGTAAGAAATCTAAATAGTCTAAGACCTCCATGCTCTAAGAAATTCAAACTACCTTAAAGAGGTTACTTTTAGGTCTCTAGTTGACCAGGCCTGAAGGGAACTTCAAACCAATATTCAGTTTCATGCACCAGCCATGTGAATGAGCTGGATATGATTTGAATGTCCTGGATATTCAATCTGGTGTGACCTTCAGATGACTTTAACAGCCATTTGTATAAACTCACAAGAGGTACCTAGAGAGAGAACTGACCAACTGAGCTCAGCCAATTCGTAGCACAGGGAAAGATAATGAAAAGGTTTATTTTTAAAAATCTATTAAGTTATAGTATAGCATATTATGCAACTGAAAGAGACAGCATATTCCAATATTTAAAATCCCTTTTGGTTTTTCTTCTTGGCATCATCTGTCTATTTGGAAATTTCAACAATATTGAAGCTATAGCACTCTACCATATTGAAGAACTTCATGTTGCCCAGTTTAGGATGTTAATGTGTGACAAGGTTTATGAATTCAGGTAGTTAATAACAACATTTTTGTTGTTTTAAGTTTGAGAGTTTTTGAATTCTGGATTATTTGGATCTGTTGAATTTCTAGTTTATTTCCACATGGCATTCATGACAGTTTTGTAAATGAATATATTAGCAGAGTCCTTGAATCTAAAATTCTAGCAGAATACATTGAGAAGAGTCCTATATCTACATAGGACAAGAAGATTATATTGGTTTTTTTTAAGCATGTATCATTTTTTTCAAATATGTATAAATAAATTTTTTCTTCTATAATATTCACTGTAATATAAGCTTTATTCAATCTTCACTTTACTTAATTGTAATCTAGTTATCATAAAATACCAATGCCCTTGAAGTCCTTTCAAATGGAAGATCTTCTCTCATGTATCCTATGGATCTCAGGGCCAGGAACTGATAACTAATAAGGTTACAGCCCTTATGATCCAGTCATTGCCTTTGAATATTGCTGCATTGCCTAATACATGGGCTTTGGGGGGGGACATTTCAAACCATAATTTATAATATATGGCCTTCTGAATGATTTTACTGGCTCTCTTTGTTTTAGCATAAATTTTTCAAGGTTCATCTTTGTTAATATTTATATAAGTTCTTTTTTATTGGTTGTTCAAAGCATTACAAAGCTCATGATATATCATCTTTCATACATTTGACTCAATTGGGTTATGAACTCCCATTTTTACCCCAAATACAAATTGCAGTATCACATCGGTTACACACTCACGTTTTTACATAATGGCATATTAGTGACTGTTGTATTCTGCTACCTTTCCTTATATAAGTTCTTTATTCCTTTTTCTCTACTTATCAGTTAATAGAAATTTTGGTTTCTACTTTGGCGCTACTAGGAATATTTCACATAGAAATTTTTGTGTGAACTTGTATTTTCAGTTTTCAAGAATGGAATTGTTGGGTCATATGATAACATATGTTGAACCTTTTTTGGTGGTGGGGGAAGTTCATAGGAATTGAACTTAGGGTCTAATGCATGGTTAAGCATGTTCTGTAGCACTGTGCTACATCCCTAGCCTATGTTTAACCTTTTGAGGAATTTCCAAACTAATTTTCCAAATAGCTTCACCATTTTTAATTCCCTTTAACAATCTATGAGGGTTTCAGCTTATCCACATCTTTACAAACCAATACTGTTATGATCTGTCCCTTTTATTGTAGCCACCCTAGTGGGAATGAAATCATATCATGTTTTTTTTTAAATGTTTGTAGTTATAGATAGACAGAATGTCTTTATTTTATTAGTTTTTTTGTGGTGCTGAGGATTGACTCACACATATGAGGCAAGTGCTCTGCCACTGAGCTACAGCCTCAGCCCATATCATGGTTTTTTTTTTTAATGTACACAACACAATGCCTTTATTATTTTTATATGGTGCTGAGGATCAAACCCGGGTCCTGCCTGTGCTAGGTGAGTGCTCTACCGCTGAGCCACAATCCCAGCCCCATATCATGTTTTTTCTTTGTTTTTTTTTTTTTTTAGAGAGAATTTTTTGATATTTATTTTTCAGTTTTCGGTGGACACAACATCTTTATTTTATTTTTTATGTGGTGCGGAGGATTGAGCCCAGCGCCCCGAGCATGCCAGGTGAGTGCATTACCACTTGAGCCATATCCCCAGCCCGCATATGATGGTTTTTCAAAAATATTTTTTTAGTTGTAGATGGACATAACTTTATTTATTTATTTTTTATGTTGTGCTGAGGATCAAACCCAGTGCCTCACAAGTGCTAGGCAAGCGCTTTACCACTGACCCACAAATTCAGCCCCTATCATGGGGTTTTAATTTGCATTTCTCTAATGGTTAATAATGTGTAGCATCTTTCAATATATGCTTAATAGCCAATCAAGTGTCTTATATGGAGAAAAAAATCTATACAAATTTTTTGTTCATTTTTAATTGGGATATTTGTCTTTTATTATTGAATTAGTGGCCTTTTTTTCCTGATTTGTTTGCCTTCAATTATCTTTTCCTCCATCCTACTTCAAACACTCTTCTAGTTATACCCTATCACCTTGTATTCAACAGTCTGGCATCCCCAAAGTTTTAACATCAAACATACCACACCTATCTTTTCAGGCCTTTTGCTAGTACTCCAAGTTATAAGATCTTCATTCTACCATAAGGTCTTTGTAATTATTATCTGGTTATCTTAAGAACACTGGTTCCCTTGAAGTCCTCTGAGATGGCAAATATTTTCTCACACATCCATGGATCTCAGGGACAAGAAGTGATTTTTTTGCTTCGCTGCTGCTCAGGTTATTTTTCCTATTCTTAGTGTTTCTTTAATTTCACTCTGATCTCTAAATCCACTAATCCTGTGGCTTTTTGTTAATTTTTTATTTTGAAATAATTTTAGACTCACACATAAATTGCAATACTAGTATAACATTGTTTCATTATGTCCTTCATCCAGCTTCTCTGCTCTTAAGCTCTTACATGGCCATAAAACCAAATGATTATCATAATTATCAAAATAAGAAATTAACATAGATACAATAGTACAAACTAATCAATGGACTGTATTAAAATTGTACCAATTGTGCAAAAATTATTTTGCTAATTTTCTGGTCAGGATTCAATCCAAGGTGCCACAACAGCATTTAGTAGTTATGTTTCCTCATTCTCCTTCAATCTGGATATGTATCTTTTATTTCAGACAGATATATTCTAGGAATTATGTGCTTATTTATCACTGGAATGATTGATGAGTAGATTCTAAGGAATTACTGCTATGCCTTCTGTTCAGGAAGCTGTTATTCCCAAATCTCTCAAAGCTACAGGAAATCCCAACTGAAGCTATTTCATAACCCCACGACCAGACAATGGAAAGTAGTGCCAGGTCACCGCATTTCACACCTGTTATAAAACTCTCATACATTAACCATCACCACTGTGGGAAATATAGCCTCTACCTTCCAAGTCTTCATGCAAATCCCAGTCACTCATTGGAAAAATCTAAATTATCCAGAACCTTTGTAAAGGGAAGGGGGGTCTGGGGGAAATGATTCCTAGCTTCCATTCTCTGAGTCACAGATTTAAGCATGAAAGGAAGTGAGAGTAGATGTTGATCACAAATTAACAACGTTCAACTATAGGGGTGAATTGTATGCCCAGCCTGAAAAAAGATAAGTCCAAGTCCTAACTCCCAGTACTTGTGAATGTGACCTACTTTGGAGTAAAGATCTTTGAAGATGTAATCAAGTTAGGCTAACATCATACTAGATGAGGGTGGGCTTGAAGACCAATGAATATTCTCTTTATAAGAGAAAGAAGAGGAAGACTTGAACACACGAATAGAGGAGAAAGCAGGTAATATTAACATACTACAGCAAGGAGAACAAAACTGGAGATCACCACTTCTATAACCCGTTGGTCTGTCTAATAAGATATATATCTTAGACCAAGATAATATGAAAATTTTTCCTCCTTCTAACAATAGTTGGAATGCAAAACTAATCTGAACTAATCAACATTAACAATATTCAAAATCTAATTAAAAATTACTAGCTATGTTTTGATAAAATAAAAACATTCTGAAGGAATGGAAATGATTTAAATTTTTTTTAATGATACCTTTATTTTATTTATTTTTATGTAGTGCTGAGTATCAAACCCGGTGCCTCACACAGCTAGGCAAGCACTCCATCACTGAGCCACAACCCCAACCCTAGAAAGGATTTTTATTTGCAGACAACATGACTGTATATTTTAAAAATCCTAAAGAATCTACAAAAAAAGCTATCAGAATTGAGAAGTAGTTTTAACAGGTTGCTTCTATAAAAGTCATTATAGAGGGGCTGGAGTTATAGCTCATCGGTGGAATGCTTGACTCATACATGTGAGCCACTGGGTTCAATTCCTAGCACCACATATAAATAAGCAGATGGAATGAAGGTCCATCGACAACTAAAAAACAAAAAAATCATTATAGAAAAGCTCCATTGTATTTCTTCTGTATGCTAGAAATGAATAGTTAAAAATCAAAATCAAAAAACAATTTCCACTTAAATATAAACTGGGTGTGGTGGCATACACCGGTAATTCCAGCAGCTGGGGAAGCTGAGGCAGGAGCATCACATATTCTCAGCATCTTAGCGACACCCTAAGAACTTCAATAAGACCCTACCCTGTCTCTAATAAAATATAAAAAGGGGCTGAGGTGGCTGGGGTTGTGGCTCAGTGGTAGAGTGCTTGACTAGCATGTGTGAGGCACTGGGTTCGATTAAATGAATAAGATAAAGGTCTATCAACATATAATAAATAAATAAATGGGGCTAGGGATGTGGCTTGGTAGTTAAGTGCTCCTGGGTCCAATCCCTGGTACCATAAAAATAAATACATAATGAATAAAATTTTGGGGTCTGGTTTGCTCAGTGATAGAGCACTTGCTCAGCATATGAGAGGCCCTGGATTTAATTTCCAGCACCACCACACACACAAAAAAAATTAGAAATTAACCAGGGAGTTGAAACATTGTGTAATGATAGTTATAAAGCATTTCTGAATGAAATTAAAGAAGACATAAATAAATGGAGGGGCTGGAGATATAATTCAGTGGTAGAGTGCTTGCCTAGCATATGCAATATGTCTCATGTTCATGAATCCCTATCAAAATTCTAATGACAATTTTTGTAGAAATTGAAAAATTCATCCTAAAATTCATATGAAATCTCAAGGGACCCCAAATAGCTACAAAAATAAAAATAACAAAGCTGGGTGAGGGGGTCACATTTCCTGATTTTAAAACCAATACAAAGTTACTATAATAAAAATCTTGGTACTGGCATAAAAAATAGACATATAGACCAGTGGAATAGAATAGAGATCCCAGATATAAACACTTGCATATCTGGTCAAATGATTTTTGACAGGGGTGCCAAAACCTTTCAAAAGAGGAAAGCTCAGCAGTGGAGTGTTTGCTTAACACATACAAGGCTCTGGGTTCAATCCTCAGCACCACATAAAAACAAGTAAATAAAGACATTGTGTCCAACTACACCTAAAAAATAAATATTTTTTTTAAAAAGAGGAAAGGCATTCTTTTTAAAAACTGGATATCCCATGTTCATAGCAGCACAATTCACAAACAGTGGGACCAGCCTAGATATCCAGCAATAGATGAATGGATTAAGAAAGTGTGGTAATATATACATAGTGGAATTTTATTCAGCCATAAAGAAAAGTGAAATTATGTCATTTGAGGAAAATAGATGGAACTAGAGACCATTATGTTAAGTGAAATAAGCTAAACTCAGAATGTCAAGGGTTGCATGTTTTCTCTCATATGTGGAAACCAGAGAGGAAAAAGGAAATGAAAGAGGGAAAGAGTTGGGGGGACTCTCATAAAAATCCAAGGGAGATCAGTAGAGGAAAGAGACCAGAGGGTAAAGGAGGAGAGGAGGAGGGAGATGCTGTTGAATGATATTTGACAAATTATACTGTTATACTGTGTGCATGTAACAACAAATTCCATTATGTGTACAACTATAATGCACCAATAAAATATGTGGAAAAAGCTGGGCAGATGGCTCATGCCTATAATTCCAGAGATTCTGGAGGCTGAGGCAGTAGGATCCAGAGTTCGAAGCCAGCTTCAGCAAAAGTGAAGCAACTCGGTCTCTAAATAAAATACAAAATAGGGCTAGGGATGTGGCTCAGAGATGGATTACCCCTCAGTTCAATCTCCAGTACCCCCGCCCCCACAAACTGTGGGAAAAAACTGGTTCAAAAATGGGCAAAGGAGGGCTGGGGTTGTGACTCAGTGGTAGAGCGCTTGCTTTGCACGCATGAGGCTCTGAGTTCAATCCTCAGCACCACATAAATAAATAAATAAAAAGATACTGTGTCCATCTACAACTAAAAAAAATAATTTAAAAAATGGGCAAAGGATTTGAAAAGATGTTTCTCCAAATATATGATGGCCAATAACCACATGTATGTTCAACATCACTAATCATTAGGGAGATGCAAATCAAGTATTAGACTACGGAGAAACTGGAATTCTTATGCTATTGGTAGAAGTGTAAAATGGTACAACTGTAATGGGAGCAATATAATAATTCCTCAAAAAATTAGGAATAGAATTAACCATATGACCTAGACATTCCACTTCTAGGTATAGCCTCAGCAATGGTGAGGCACTAAGCAACTCAGTGAGACCCTGTCTCTAAATAAAATACAAAATAGGGCTGGGGATGTGGCTCAGTGGGCGAGTATCTTTTACTTCAATCCCCGGTACTCCGACCCCCCCAAAAAAAACTATTTAAAATTGTCTGATTTAAAGTCAAGGCACAATGAGAAATTTTTTATACCGCTACCAAAATTACAAAAATTTAAAGTCTGATATTACAAAGAGTTGGTGAAATTTGGGTTAATTGAAGTTCCCATACATGGGAATATAATTTGTTACAGTCATTCTGGAATACATTAGCACTATCCTGTAAAGATGAAGATTTTATGAACCCCCCAATAACCCAGCAATTTCACATTAGCATATGTATGGAGAACCCTATGTTTATATGTATAAGGATTTTCACAGAAGCATTGTTTTTAACAGGGGAAAAAAAACTAGGGGAAAAAAGTCCATCTAAAATACACAGAGTAATATGGATGGATTTCACAAATAATATTGAAAGAAGAAAGGGGAAAAAGAAGAAAGAAAAGAATACAAATTGTAGGATATTATACGTATGAAATTTGAAAATGAGCACAATTAACTAAATTGCATATTGGTATTTTATAGGTGATAAAAACAAAATATGTGAATATTATTAAAGTCCTTTTATTGTTTATCTCTAGGGGATATGTTATGGTTTAGACATGAAGTGTCCCCCAAAACCTCATGTGTGAGACAATGCAAGAATGTTCAGAAGTGAAAATGATTAGGTTATGAGAGCTTTAACCCAATCAGTGGGTTAAACCACTGATATGGATTAACTGGGTAGTAACTGTAGGGGAAGGTAGGGTATTGCAGGAGGAGGTAAAGTCACTGGGGGTGTGCCTTTGGGATTTATGTTTTGTCCTTAGTGAGCAGAGCTCTCTCTCAATCATGCTGCCATGTCTTGAGCTATTTTCCTCTGCCAAGCTATTCTTCCATGATGTTATGCCTCATCTCAGGCCCAGAGCTATGGAGTCATTCTACCATGGACTGAACCTCTGAAACCATGAGCCCAAATAAATGTTTCCTTCTCTACTTCGTCTTGTCAGGTATTTTGGTCACAGTGACAAAAAAGCTGACTAAAATAGGATGGGAGAGGATTATATTAGGAAGAGGCATATGGGGTGTCTTTTGGGGTGCTGGTAGTATTTTATTTTTTGACCTTGGACATAACCATATCTAGATTACATATAATGCATACTTCTATATGTACCATATCACAAAATGAATTAATGAAAATGGGGGGCTGTTTGCAAGTATCTTTCATTTTAGTATTCTCCACAAGGCAGTTCCATGCTGTTAGATAACAAAAAGAATCCTAGATTATAGCCCTTAAACAAAATCAACTAAACATTTCTAGAAAGAAACAATTAGATACCCTTCCTTCTGCCCCCAACAATTTACGGGTTAGTATAAAGCTCTGAAAGATTCTAAATGTCCATTTTGCATTTTTTTTGGTTAATTTTATTTTCTTTTTTCGGTACGAGGGATTGTACTCTGAGGCGCTTGACCACTGAGACACGTCCCCAGACCTATCTTGCATTTTATTTATAGACAGTGCCTCACTTTTCCTGAGGCTGGCTTTGAGCTTCCGATCTTTCTGCCTCAGCCTCCCTAGCCACTGGGACTACAGGCATGAGCCACTGCACCTGATGCATTTATATTTTTTAAAATATTATCAACTTTTCTCTTTCTTTATTCTCTGTGTGTGTTTGAGAGAGAAGAAAGAGGCATGCTAACCTGTCCTACCCCAAAGAAAGGACAGGTACAAGGTATAGCAAAACCAAGTCTTTTTACTGATTTGAAAGGATTTGAAAAGATGTTTCTCCAAATATACTCATAAGTCTGGGTGAGCAAGCATACCCAGAGTAGTTACAATCAGCATTTTATTCCCTAATGTGCAAAGTTCTTCCCCTGGTTCTTCATTGGCTGAGTACTCTGGGGTATACAATCTTCCCACATGTCACCCAGGATTTACCATCTTCTATTGGGTTATTTAAAAATATATACCTTTTGTTGTTCCCATCTCCTTTTGTTTTCTTGTGGAGGGACATTTTTTCTGGGATTGAGTGAGTTTTGGCACATATGCAATTTTTACTTCTTTACCTCAGTTATTATTTCTTTTTTATTGATTATTTAAAGCATTACATAGCTCATGATATACCATCTCAGTTATTATTTCTTAACAGAGAGATTTCTACCTCTGTTGGTAAGACCAACCCTTTACCCCCACCTCCTGTTTGTTAAGGGGCATGGACTTTGGATCTGCCACATCCATAGGCTATGGTGCTACTGTATGAGGTAACTGCTTGTAACTTTCCATTCTGCTCTATTTCCCCTCTGGCTGCCTTTCTTGCATCCCAATCTTATATAAGGCTAAATACTGTATTTTGAAAATAGACCACCACATTTTCTATTTTTAACAGTGTGTATGTGTGTGTGTGTGTGTGTGTGTGTGTGTGTGTGTTTGTTGGTGAGGATCAAACCCATGACCTTGTACAGGCTACACAAGTGTTCTACTACCTAACTCTAACCCTAACCCAACTGACACTAACCTCAACTTTTCTTCTTTTTTGATAAGTTACTGAAGAAAAGTTTTTTTTTTTTTTGGTACTGGGGATTAAACTCAGGGGCACTCGATCACTAAGCCTCATTCTCAGCCCTATTTTGTATTTTATTTAGAGACAGGGTCTCACTGAGTTGCTTAGTGCCTTGCTTTTGCTAAGGTTGGATTTGAACTTGTGTTCCTCCTGCCTAAACCTCTGGAGCCACTGGGATTACAGGAGTGTGCCACTGCCAAGCAGAAGAGGAAATTTTTGAGCATCATATATTAATTTTTTTTAGTTATACATGGACTCAATATCTTTATTTTGTTTATTTATTTTTATGTGTTGCTGAGGATAAAACCCAATGTCTCACATGTGTGAGGCAAGCACTCTGTCACTGAGCCACAACCCCAACCCAAAATATATATTTTTCAAATGCACTTAAGGGCTGGGATTGTGGCTCAATGGCAGAGTACTTACCTAGCATGTATGAGGCACTGGGTTTAATTCTCAGCACCACATATAAATAGATAAATAAAATAAAGGTCCATAGACAACTAAAAATATTTTTTAAATGCACTTAAAATATAAAGGACTAAAAATGGAAATTCTAAATGTTGGGTAATAATCTGTGATTTAAGATTACAGTGATGTGTTTGAAGTGGCTTTTGACTTGCTCCTGAGGATTGATTGAGCACTGCTTTCCCAACTGCTATTCTGTAATGTCATGCCACATTGATTGCTAGAAATTGGTCCTGGTGGAAATATTTATACCAGGAAACTGGCAAATGATAAATGCTACCAATCAGAAGCATCTTAGCCAGTCATTAAACATTCCTTGAGCACTGCTCAAGGAATAAGAGTTCTGAATGTAAGTATGAACTTTTATTAGTTTTCTTACCTTTGGAGAAGCTTAAGCTGTTTAAAACAAACAACTCTGTCAAGATAGATACTTCTTAAGCAAAATATGAAGCTCAAATAAGAGAACTTAATTGATGTAAATCTCAAAAAATAATAAATTGAAGAGCAAAAATAAAAGGAAAATTGGCATGTTCTAGACCAGGACCATACTCTAGACCAAGCTCCTTGTTTTTTGTGATAGTGTTGGTGGTAAAAATAAAAATTATTAAAATAATCTCCTTTTCTAATAGTTTGACAATTTATTTTTACTTTCAATTGCTCCAAAAGAAGAAAATAAAACTGTCCATTGTTCTTTGGAGATGAAAACATGAAGGCACTTTCCATATTTGGAATATCATGATTTTGTCAGTATTTAATATATAGTCTTTTCTTTTTGTTCTGGCTCCCTGGAGCTATTTTATTTTATTGGTATCAGGGATTGAACCCAGGGCGCTTAACCACTGAGCCACATCTCCAACCCTTTTTGTATTTAGAGACAAGGTCTCATTGAGTTGGTTAGGGCTCACTAAGTTGCTGAGGGTGGTTTTGAGCTTGCAATCCTCTTGCCTCAGCCTCCTGAGCCACTGGGATTACAGGGGTGCGCTACTATGCCCACCTTCTCTGGGGTTTTTAAATAAAGGTATCTATGGTTTTATTGCTTTCATATTAATCAGAGATATATCAGGAAATATTATTTATCTACTATTTCATTTGATGGAAAGTTCTCATAACTTTTCTGAGGTGAGATACAGCAGTCTTTAGAGAGTGAATGTCTAATAAGAAGGCAAAAAATTCAGAAAACCCAGGTTGTATATTTTGGTTGTACTAACCATTTACCAGATGCGTCATTTAATTGTCCTTTTCCTTAGTCTTTCCATTCTAAGAATTAAATTTAAAATACTAATAATATAATTCATAGGATTTCCACTTATCCCTTGGAACACTTTAGGATGAAGGCAGTGCTGAGGCATAAATTAATGAAATACAACTCAAAATAAGACAAAACACCTTTTACATTTTAGTGAACACTGCTTTCTTCCCTTTTACTCTCAGGCAGTGCAATATATTTCTTATTTGTGATTAGTACTGAACCTAAGACTTAGTTTCTACTTGGTAGAGAATCTACACCTTTTGAAACCAACTTATTCCTCTCCTTTCCTCTTCCCCTCCTTCTCTCCTTTCCTCTTCCCCTCCTTCTCTCCTTTCTCTCTTCCCACTCTGGGGATGACTTGCTTAGCAATGAATTTAAAGGTACAACATTCTCAAAAAAGAAAAAAAAAGCCTAGTTGCATAAGATATTTTATAGACCAAGCTCCTATAAAAATAGATTTATTTCCAATCTACCTATCCTATGAAGTTTAAAATTATCTAATTACATTGTTCCTTTAGATGCTTTTTTTTTTTTAATACCGGGGAATGAACACAGGGACACTAATCAATGAGCAACATCCTCATCCCTTTTTTTTTTTTTTATTGGATGTTCACAACATTACAAAACTCATGACAAATCATATTTCATAGATTAGAATCAATTGGGTTATGAACTCCCATTTTTACCCCAAATACAGATTGCAGAATCACATCGGCTACACATCACATTTTTACATACTGCCATATTAGTGACTGTTGTATTCTGCTACCTTTACTATCCTCTAAAATCCCCCCTCCCCTTCCCTCCCATCTTCTCTCTCTACCCCATCTATTGAAATTCATTTCCCTCCATGTTTGTTATCCCATTCCCCTCGTAAACTCTTATATATAATTTTGTATTACAATGAGGGTCTCCCTCCATTTCCATGTGATTTCCCTTTTTTTTTTCTCCCTTTCCCTCCCGCCTCATGTCTCTGTTTAATGCTAGTCTTTTCTTCCTGCTCAGCCTCACTGTTCTGCTCTTAGTTGCTCTCATTATATCAAAGAAGACATTTGGTATTTGTTTTTTAGGGATTGGCTAGCTTCACTAAGCATAATCTGCTCTAGTGCCATCCATTTCCCTGCAAATTCCGTGATTTTGTCATTTTTTAGTGCTGCGTAATATTCCATGGTATATAAATGCCACATTTTTTTTATCCATTCATCTATTGAAGGGCATCTGGGTTGATTCCACAGTCTAGCAATTGTGAATTGTGCTGCTATGAACATCGATGTGGCAGTATCCCTGTAGTGTGCTCTTTTAAGGTCTTCAGGAAATAGTCCGAGTAGGGCAATAGCTGGGTCAAATGGTGGTTCCATTCCCAGCTTTCCCAGCCCTAGAAAAAAGCCCTAGAAAAGGAAGAGCAAAACAATAGCAAATGTAGCAGAAGGCAAGAACTAATTAAAATCAGAGCAGAAATCCTCATCCCTTTTTATATTTTATTTAGAGGCAGGGTCTTGATGAGTTGCTTAGGGCCTCGATAAATTGTTAAGGCTGGCTTTGAACCTTCAATCCTCTTGCCTCAGCCTCCCGAACTGCTGGGATTACAGGCAGGCACCACCATGCTGGGTTTAGATGCATTTTTTCCCTGCTTTTCTTTTTTTAATTTGTTCTAATTAGTTATACAGTACAGTAGAATGCATTTTGGGGACACATCCTACATAAATGGAATGTAACTTCCCATTCTTCTGGTTGTACATGATGTAGGATCACACCGATCATATAGTCATATGTATACAGAGGGTAATAATTCTACTGTGCTTCCTACCCCATACCCCTTTCCCTCCCCTCACTCCTCTCTGCCTAGTCCAGAGTACCTCTATTCTTCCCTAGCCCTCCTTTTGTGGATTAGCATCCACATATCAGAGAAAACATTCAGCCTTTGACTTTTGGGCGGGCATTGGCTTATTTCACTTAGCATGATTTTCTCCAGCTCCATCTATATCAGCAAATGCCATAATTTCATTATTCTTTAAGGTTGAGTAATACTCCATTGTGTATGTATACCACATTTTCTTTATTCATCCATCTGTTGAAGGGCCCCAAGTGTGGTTCCATAGTTTAGGTATTGTGAATTGAGCTGCTACAAACACTGATGTGGCTGCATCATGGTAGTATGCTGTAGTATGATGCTGATTTTAAGTCCTTTGGGTATAAACTGAGGAGTGGGATAACTGGGTCAAACGGTGGTTCCATTCCAGGTTTTCTGAGGAATCTTCATATTGCTTTTCATAATGGTTGCACCAATTCGCAGTCCCACCCGCAGTGTATAATTGTACCTTTTCCCCATATCCTCACCAACATTTATTGTCGCTTGTATTCTTGATAATTGCCATTCTGACTGAAATGAGATGAAATCTTAGAGTAGTTTTGATTTGGATTTCTCTAATTGCTAGAGATCTTGAACATTTTTTCATGTTTGTTGATCAATTGTATTTCTCCTTCTGTGATGTGTCTGTTCAGTTCCTGAGCCCATTCATTGATTGCATTATTGTTTTTGTTTGTTTGTTTGTTTTTGTGTGTGTCTGTGTTAAGTTCTTTGAGTTCTTTATATAACCTGGAAATTATTACTCTATCTGAGATGTGTGTGGTAAAGATTTTCCCCCATTCTGTAGGTCTCTCTTCATGTTATTAGTTGTTTCCTTTGCTGAGAAGAGGCTTTTTAATTTGAATCCATCCCATTTATTGATTCTTTTTTTTTCTTGAGTACTGGGGATTGAACTCAGGGCCACTCAACCACTGAACCACATCTCCATCCCTATTTTGTATTTTATTCAGAGACAGGGTCTCACTGAATTGCTTAGTGCCTCATTTTTGCTGGGGCTGGCTTTGAATTCTCAATCCTCCTGCCTCAGCCTCCCCAACTACTGGGATTACAGGTGTGCACCATCGTGCCTGGATCCATTTATTGATTCCTGATTTTACTTCTTGTGCTTTAGTAGTCTTGTTAAGGAAGACAGATCCTAGGCTCTCCTGGTAAAGATTTGGACCCACTTTTTCCTTTATTAGGCACAGGTACATTGTTCTAGTGCCTAAGTCTTTGATATACTTTGAGTTGAGTTCCATGCAGGGTGAAAGATGGGGGTTTAATTTCATTTTGTTGCACATGGATTTTCATTTTATAGCACCATTTGTTGAATAGGCTATTTTTCTCTAATTAATAGTTTTGGTGCCTTTGTCTATTATGAGATAACTGTATATTTTGGGGGTTTGTCTCTGTGTCGTCTAATCTGTACCATTGGTCTACATGTCTATTTTGGTGCCAATACCATGCTGTTTTTGTTACTATAGCTTTGTAGTATAGTTTAAGGTCTGGTATTGTGATACCTTCTGTTTCACCCTTCTTGCTAAGGATTGCTTTGGCTATCTGGATTTCTTATTTGTCCAAATGACTTCATGATTGCTTATTTCTGTATATATGAGAAATGATGTTAGGATTTTAATTGGTATCACATGAATCAGTATAGTGCTTTTGGTAATATGGCCATTTTGACAACATTAATTCTGCCTATCCAAGAGCAAGGCAGATCTTTTCATCTTCTAAGGTTTTCTTCAATTTCTTTCTTTTTTTCAAGTTATTTAAAGCATAGTTGTTTTTTTTAATTTGTTGTTCAAAACATTACAAAGCTCATGACATATCATCTTTCATACATTTGATTCAAGTGGGTTATGAACTCCCATTTTTACCCCAAATACAAATTGCAGGATCACATCAGTTACACATTCACATTTTTACATAATGCCATATTAGTGACTGTTGTATTCTGCTACCTTTCCTATCCCCTACTATCCCCCCTCCCCTCCCCTCCCATCTTCCCTCTCTACCTCATCTGCTGTTCAATTCTCTCCCTTGTTTTTCCCCCCTTTCCCATAACAACCTCTTATATGTAATTTTGTGTAACATTGAGGGTCTCCTTCCATTTCCATACAATTTCCCTTCTCTCTCCCTTTCCCTCCCACCACTCGTCTCTGTTTAATGTTAATCATTTCCTCATGCTCTTCCTCCCTGCTCTGTTCTTAGTTGCTCTCCTTATATCAAAGAAGACATTTGGCATTTGTTTTTAAGGATTGGCTAGCTTCACTTAGCATAATTCTGCTCTAATGCCATCCATTTCCCTGCAAATTCCATGATTTTGTCATTTTTTAGTGATGCATAATACTCCATTGTGTATATATGCCACATTTTTTTTTATCCATTCATCTATTGTAGGGCATCTAGGTTGGTTTGACAGTCTAGCTATTGTGAATTGTGCTGCTATGATCATTGATGTGGCAGTATCCCTATAGTACGCTCTTTTAAGGTCCTCAGGGAATAGTCCGAGAAGGGCGATAGCTGGGTCAAATGGTGGTTCCATTCTCAGCTTTCCCAGGAATCTCCATACTGCTTTCCAAATTGGCCGCACCAATTTGCAATCCCACCAGCAATGTACAAGTGTACCCTTTTCTCCACATCCTCGCCAGCACTTATTGTTGTTTGACTTCATAATGGCTGCCAATCTTACTGGAGTGAGATGGTATCTTAGGGTGGTTTTCATTTGCATTTCTCTGACTGCTAGAGATGGTGAGCATTTTTTCATGTACTTGTTGATTGATTGTATGTCCTCCTCTGAGAAGTGTCTGTTCAGGTCCTTGGCCCATTTGTTGATTGGGTTATTATCTTATTGTTTAATTTTTTGAGTTCTTTGTATATTCTGGATATTAGGGCTCTATCTGAAGTGTGAGGAGTAAAAATTTGTTCCCAGTATGTAGGTTCCCTATTTACCTCTCTTATTGTTTCTCTTGCTAAGAAAAAACTTTTTAGTTTAAGTAAGTCCCATTTGTTTATTCTTGTTATTAACTCTTGTGCTATGGGCGTCCTATTAAGGAATTTGGAGCCCAACCCCACAATATGTAGATCGGAGCCAACTTTTTCTTCTATCAGACGCAGAGTCTCTGATTTGATATCAAGCTCCTTGATCCATTTTGAGTTAACTTTTGTGCATGGCGAGGGAAAGGGATTCAGTTTCATTTTGTTGCATATGGATTTCCAGTTTTCCCAGCACCATTTGTTGAAGATACTATCCTTCCTCCATTGCATGCTTTTAGCCCCTTTATCAAATATAAGAAAGTTGAGATTTTTGTGGATTGGTCTCTGTGTCCTCTATTCTGTACCATTGGTCCACTGCCTGTTTTGGTACCAGTACCATGCTGTTTTTGTTACTATTGCTCTGTAGTACAGTTTGAAATCTGGTATTGCTATACCTCCAGATTCACACTTCCTGCTTAGAATTGCTTTTGCTATTCTGGGTCTTTTGTTTTTCCATATGAATTTCATGATTGCTTTATCTATTTCTATAAGAAATGCCGTTGGGATTTTGATTGGCATTGCATTAAACCTATAGAGAACTTTGGGTAATATCGCCATTTTGATGATGTTAGTTCTGCCTATCCATGAACAGGGTATATTTTTCCATCTTCTAAGATCTTTTTCTATTTCTCTCTTTAGGGTTCTGTAGTTTTCATTGTATAAATCTTTCACCTCTTTTGTTAGGTTGATTCCTAAGTATTTTATTTATTTATTTATTTATTTGAGGATATTGTGAATGGGGTGGTTTTCCTCATTTCCATTTCAGAAGTTTTGTTGCTGATATACAGGAATACCTTTGATTTATGCGTGTTGATTTTATATCCTGCCACTTTGCTGAATTCATTTATTAGTTCTAGTAGTTTCTTTTTTTTTTTTAGAGAGAGAGAGAGAGAGTTTTTTTTTAATATTTATTTTTTAGTTCTCGGCGGACACAACATCTTTGTTGGTATGTGGTGCTGAGGATCGAACCCGGGCCGCACGCATGCCAGGCGAGCGCGCTACCGCTTGAGCCACATCCCCAGCCCTCTAGTAGTTTCTTTGTAGACCCTTTTGGATCTTCTAGGTATAGAATCATGTCATCTGCAAATAGTGATAATTTAAGTTCTTCTTTTCCTATTTTTATGCCTTTAATTTCTTTTGTCTGTCTAAGTGCTCTGGCTAGTATTTCAAGAACTAAATTGAATAGAAGTGGTGAGAGAGGGCATCCCTGTCTTGTTCCAGATTTTAGAGGGAATGCTTTCATTTTTTCTCCATTTAGAATGATGCTAGCCTGAGGCTTAGCATATATAGCTTTTACAATGTTGAGGTAAGTTCCTGTTATCCCTAGTTTTTCTAGTGTTTTGAACATAAAGGGATGCTGTACTTTGTCGAATGCTTTTTCTGCATCTATCAAGATGATCATATGGGTCTTATCTTTTAGTCTATTGATGTGGTGAATAACATTTATTGATTTCCGTATATTGAACCAGCCTTGCATCCCAGGGATGAATCCTACTTGATCATGGTGCACAATTTTTTTTGATATGCTTTTGTATTCGATTCGCCAGGATTTTATTGAGAATTTTTTTTTACTCAATTCAACCATATCTATAATCCTTTTATTCAGTATGGAATCACTATTTATTAGTAAATGCTATATCATTTTATGCTTTCCATAAGAGAGTTCATTTTATCCATGAAAAGTGAATATTTCCTTATTAAACACAATTAAATTTAATTTTTCAATCTGAAAGATTCATCATAGAAAGTGTTTATTTTAAAATAATTTCTAGTTAAGTTTATATTCAATAGCTTAATGTTCAAACCAAACATACAGAAATCCATTAACAAATTGACATAAATAATAATAGAATAAGTGCTATTTCATGCAGGTAAAAATAAAGACTTGTTTTATCTATTTATGACCTTCTTTCCTTCTTTATTATTGTTTTCTAGATATAAATTGACTTTTGTGTTTATACTTCTTTTTGATGTCTCTTGAACTCATAGGTGGTAGCATCCAAAATATTCAAGTCAAGAAAAACTAGCTTGTGATTGGTACATTACAATTTTCTGTTTAAAGCAGTTTTTTAATTGAAGTAAAAAAAGTTCAGCATGGCCTGCTGGTCTTTACAATTGTCACCCTCTGTTCTGTTCCAGTTGACAAAACTATTCAGTCAAGTATCTATGTCCAATTTTAATGAAACACTAGCCTAAACTTGTATGCTAGATTAACCAGCAATATTCATTCTAAGAAAGTGCATATACTATCAAGTACACAGGAATTCAGGATCATGAGAAATGTGTGCAAATCCTAGAAGCAATATGAAATGCATGCCTCAACAATCAGTGACTACTCTGCATAATTGATTCAATGAATCTGTAATTTAGCTTCCAATTTTTCATAATTGTGCATTTATAACAATGTGCTTCAATAAATTTAAAGTTGTAGTATAAATTGTTTTAATACAATAAAAAATATCTACATTGTATAGTTAAATCACTTTAAAGAATTCTAAGTCAACATACCAGGAGATATCTAGTATATTGATACTTATATTACATGAAGAATATATTTAGAATTAAATTGTCACCTAGTTTTCACTTTTCTTAAAATGATTTAATGTACATAATTTCTCACTTCCAATTTAGAAACTTTAGTGAGTCACATCTAATATTTATCTTCTATATATGACAGATTCTCTACAGTTTCTGTTGATGATTATATAGTATTTGTTGCTGTTTAGGATCAACAATTTCAAGTGATCCTTCATAATGAAGTAAGACACTTACTGATTCTTATTATTTTACTTCAAGTTCAGTTTTAGTTCCAGAGAAGGCAATGCCGTCTTAAAGACTTGGACAAGATTTTCTTTCTTGTTTTCTTTTACTCCAGGAAGATCAGTTAACAAGAAATACCTGAGGTTTCTTAAATTACACAAAGCAATGATGCCTTTATGTGTGATATTCCCACAGGAAATTATTTCCATTTCCAGTAGACTTTTTTGTAATTTTTCAAGTTGACTAAGCCTCTGCAAACAGTCATCCTCAATATAATGACACTTGCATAGTGTTATTTTTTCAACATGCTCTAGGCCCTCCATGTAATCAAATCCAATGCTCATGATACAAGAGTTGGTGGCATCGATTGCTTGAATCTTGTACTTGTGCAGAGGGCCTTTTGGGAGGTTGTTGTAATCCTTCTGCCACCTCTCCTGGCCATGGTAGCGCACTGTGGCCCCACAGTGTAATAGCCATTCAGACGCAGCCCGGTCAGGGCCAACATCCCTGATGTGATCGTAATCCACTTTATTAAACACTGCATTCAGCCAGCCCCAGAAGTGTCTGGAATCACATGACCATGGGAGTTTCTGTAAGCCACACAACTGCTGATAAATTTTTCCAAACAGCATCATTTGATAGCGTCGCAGGGAGGGAGGGAGAGAGCTGGCATCCACCTTTATTGAGAATTTTTGCATCTAAGTTCATTAGAGATATTGGTCTGTAGTTTTCTTTCTTTGAAGTGTCTTTGTCTGGTTTTGGGATCAGGGTTTTGTTGGCCTCATAGAATGAATTTGGAAGAGCTCCTTCTTTTTCTATTTCTTGAAATAGCTTGAAAAGTATTGGTATTAATTCTTCTTTGAAGGTTTTGTAAAACTCCGCTGTATACCCATCTGGTCCAGGGCTTTTCTTGGTTGGTAGTCTTTTGATAGCTTCTTCTATTTCTTCCTTTGTTATTGGTCTGTTTAAATTGTGTGTGTCTTCCTGACTCAATCTGGGTAGATCATATGACTTAAGAAATTTATCGATATCTTCAATATCTTCTATTTTATTGGAATATAGGGTTTCAAAATACTTTCTAATTATCTTCTGTATTTCTGTAGTGTCTGTTGTGCTATTGCCTTTTTCATCCCGTATGTTAGTAATTTGAGTTCTCTCTCTTCTTCTCTTCGTTAGCATGGCTAAGGGTCTGTTGATCTTATTTATTTTTGAAAGAACCAACTTTTAGTTTCATCAATTTTTTCAATTTTTTTTTGTTTCAATTTTGTTGATTTCCGCTCTGATTTTAATTATTTCTTGTCTTCTACTACATTTGCTGTTGTTTTGCTCTTCCTTTTCTAGGGTTTTGAGATGTAGTGTGAGTTCATTTATTTGTTGGTTTCTTTTTTTGAGGAATGAACTCCAGGAAATGAATTTCCCTCTTAAAACTGCTTTCATTGTGTCCCATAGATTCCAGTATGTTGTGTCTGTATTGTCGTTTATCTCTAAGAATTTTTTGATTTCCTCCTTTATGTCTTCTGTAACCCATTGATCATTCAGTAAGATATTGTTCATTTTCCAGGTGATGCAGGATTTTTCCTTCCTTCTTTTATCATTGATTTCCAGTTTCATTCCATTATGATTAGATATGGTGCATGGTATTATCTCCACACCTTTATATTTACTAAGAGTTGCCCTATGGCATAGTATATGGTCTGTCTTTGAGTAAGATCCATGTGCTGCTAAGAAGAATGTGTATCCACTTGATGATGGTTGATGTATTCTATATATGTTGGTTAAGTCTAGGTTATTGATTCGTTATTGAGTTCTAGAGTTTCTTTATTCAGCTTTTGTCTGGAGGACCTGTCTAATGGCGAAAGCGGTGTGTTGAAGTCACCCATAATTATTGTGTTTGGTCTATTTGACTCTTGAACTTGAGGAGAGTTTGTTTTATGAACATTGCAGCACCATTGTTTGGTGCATACAAATTGATAATTGTTATTTCTTGTTGGTGGATGGTTCCTTTTAACAGTATATAGTGTCCTTCTTTATCCCTTTTGATTAACTTAGGTTTGAAGTTGATTTTATTCGATATGAGTATGGCCACTCCTGCTTGCTTCTGAGGGCCATGTGAGTGGTATGATTTTTCCCAACCTTTCACCTTCAGCCTGTGTATGTCTTTTCCTAACATATGAGTCTCCTGAAGGCAGCATATTGTTGGATTTGTTTTTTTAATCCAGGTTACTAGCCTATGTCTCTTGATTGGTGAATTTAAGCCATTAACATTTAAGGTTACAATTGAAATATGGTTTGTACTTCCAGTCATGTTTATTTATTTTAGTTTGGCTAGTTTTTCTTCTTTGGTTATTTTTCTCCCCCTTTACTGAGATACCTCCCACTGTTAGTTTTGGGTGCTATTTTTCAATTCCTCTTCTTGTAGTGTTTTGCTCAAAATGCTTTGCAGTGCTGGTTTTCTGGCTGTGAATTCTTTTAGCTTTTGTTTATCGTGAAATATTTTAATTTCATTGTCAAATCTGAAGCTTAATTTTGCTGGATACAGTATTCTTGGTTGGAATACATTATTTTTCAGCGTTTGAAATACGTTGTTCCAGGATTTTCTCACTTTCAAAGTCTGTGATGAAAAATCAGCCGTTAACCTAATTGGTTTACCCCTGAATGTAATCTGCCTCCTTTCTCTCGTAGCTTTTAATATTCTCTCCTTGTTCAGTATGTTGGATATCTTCATAATTATGTGTCTTGGAGTTGGTCTATTATGGTTTTGAATGTTTGGGGTCCTGTAGGCTTCCAGGATTTGGCAATCCATTCCATCTTTCATATCTGGGAAGTTTTCTAGGATTATTTCATTCAATAGATTGTTCATTCCTTTGGTTTGAACCTCTATGCCTTCTTCTAACCCAATGACTCTCACGTTTGGTTTTTTTTATGACATCCCATATCTCTTGGATAGATTGCTCGTGAATTTTAAGCATCCTTTCTGTGTTGACTATATTCTTTTCAAGTTTATAAACTTTGTCTTCATTATCTGATGTTCTGGCTTCTACTTGATCTAGTCTATTTGTAATATTCTCGTTTGAGTTTTTAATTTGGTTTATGGTTTCCTGCATTTCTAGGATTACTGTTTGACTTTTTTTTAGGATCTCAATCTCCTGGGAGAGTTCCTTCTTTGCAATTTGAATTTGCTTATGCAGTTCATTTTCAAAGTGTTCTTTCATTGTTTTGACTTTCTGTCTCATGACTTCTCTAAGATTCCATTCCATCTGAGTAAGGTATGCCTTGAGTTCTTTCTCTGTCCATGTTTCTGATGCCTCTAGGTTCTCCTGTAGATTTAGGTTGTCCTGCATTACTTGTAATCCTTTTTTCCCTTGTTTTTTCATGTTGTTCACGTTACTTCCAACTCTGTTTAACTGCTGTGTTTCTGTTTTCTCCTATAAATTTGTTTTGGTTTTGTATATCTCTGTGTTCTCTCCTTTGTGGTGGGAGACTATGCCTAGAAATGTTGGGCTTTATTGTACTTTAAAGCTGATTCATTCAATTCATAAAAGGCTTCCGAATTCTGTATGCATATAGTGATCTGTTGTTTGGTCTTAGGACTTTATGTTTAGGTTAGGTGCTATGATGGTATGAGGGTTAGTATGTCTTGGCTACTTTGGAATATTGCTCTACTGAAGGGGGATATTAACAGGCAATTGGATCAGGGTGTTTGGTAGTAGCTAGGTATTTAGGAGCCTTATAGATGGCCTCGAAACATTCACCTATTTGCATTTAGACAATTACACTTAATGGAAGACATAATGCTAGGGATGAAAGTTGGGGGATAGGAGAAGGAAGATGCTCTTAAAAAGAAAGAAGGAGAGAGAGATAGATAGATTAGAGGAGAATGGAAAGAACAATAAAGCTTGAAATGGAAAAGAAAGAAAGAAGGAAAAGGGGAGAAAAGAAAAAAGAGAGAAAAAAATTGAGGTCTTAGAGATCCATTTTCTTCTCTTCCAGTAGGCAGAGCTGTGCCCTGCGAGCCGAGCTTCTGCCCTCTATGTGCCAACAGCAATACTTGTAAGGTGGCTCCTGGGAGTCTCTCAGTCCTGTTAGTCCAGAGCCGTTTCACTTCTCCGTCCCCTCCCCCCCTTCCTCCTGCCAGCCACCCAGGTCCTGTTCACCAGAGGAGGTCCCCAAGGATCTGGTTACACTTGCAGCCCCACCACGTGTCCTATTTCCCGAAGGACTGAGCACTCTCTCTGTCATTCATCTAAGCCCCTGTGCTGTGGAGCGGTGATCTGGGATCCAACAGTTTAATTTTTCCGGACCCCTTTGATGGGCACGCCCCCAGAAACTGGTGGCTAAGACCTTGGGTGTCACTGCTGGTGGTAAGGGGAGTTGGGGATTGGGAATCCCCTCTGCTTCCCTACAGACATGCCCCTGGAGAGATTCCGGAGGTTTCCCGGCTGCTTGTATCTGGAGGGGGTGGGAGTCACACACCTGCTAAAGTGGATTCTGCTGGGAAGGAATTCCGTCGACCCAACTCCGGTGACGTCACCTCTCTGTTATGGTGGGCCCCAGGCTCCTTGCTGGAGTGTCCAAATGGAGGGGTGGGACTGGTCTATCTCTGGTTGGTTTCCGTTCCCGGTTCGCTATTTCATGAAGGCTTGGCTAGAGACCTCTTCCTAGAGTCCCTGCGCCGCTCCTGCTGAGCTGCGCCTTGGAGGCTAGCTGCTCAGTCGTGGGGGCCGTGGGTGGGCGGCCGATGGTCGCTGAGTCGCGCGGGCGGGCAGCGGCTGGCGGGTCTGGACCTCTGTGCCATGTGGCAGAGATTCACTTGTCTGGGGCAAACTGTCACCTCCAAAAATCCTTCTAATTCCTGGCCGGTCTCTCTTCAGTGGAATTTTGCTAGGAGTTTCTCAGCAGGTAGAATCTAAGCGTATCAATGTGTCTCTCTGACCCCCTTATTGAGGAGGTACTGAAAGCGTTGCCTCCCCGTCCGCCGCCATGTTGGATCTCCTCTTTCTTCAATTTCTTGCTTTAGTGTTCTGTAGTCTTCATCATAGAGGTCTTTTACTCTTTTGTTAGATTGATTCCCAAGGTTTTTTTTCCTTTCATTTTTTTGAAGCTATTGTGAATGGGGTAGTTTTCCTAATAGAATTCTCTTTCAGTAGATTCATCAGTGGTGTATAGGAATGCTTTTGATTTAATGGGTGTTTGTTTTATTTATTAGTTCTAGAAGTTTTCTGCTGAAATGTTTTAGATATTCCAGATATACAATCATGTCATCAGCAAATAGTAATGGTTTGAGTTCTTCTTTTTCTATTCATATCCATTTAGTTTCTTTCTCCTGTCTAATTTCTCTTTCCAGAGTTTCAAGAATGATATTGAATAGAAATAGTGAGAGGCAATCCTTGTCTTGTCCCAGTTTTTAGAGTTGAATGCTTTTAATTTTTTTTTCATTTAGAATAATGTTGGCTTTGGGTTTAGCAAAGATAGCTTCTACAACGTTGAGGTTAGTTCCTACTATCCCCTAGTTTTTCTAGTGTTTTGAACATGAAGCGTTGCTGTATTTTGTCAAATGCTTTTTCTGCATCAATTGAGATAATCATATGGTTCTTTTTTTATCATATAATTCTTATTTTTAAGTCCATTGAAGTGATTTGATTTGCCAGAATTTTATTAAGGATTTTTGCATCTATGTTCATCAGGGATATTGGCCTGAAGTTTCCTTTCCTGATGTGTCTTTGTCTGGTTTTGGTATCAAGATGATACTTGCCTCATAGAAAGAGTTTGGGAAGGGTCCCTCCTTTTCTACTTATGAAATAATTTGAGGAGTATTTGTGTTAATTCTTCTATGAAGGTCTTGTAGAACTCAGCTGAGAATCCATCTGGTCCTGGGCTTTTTTGATTGGTAGGCTTTTCATGGTGTCTTCTATTTCATTGCTTGAAATTGATTTGTTTAAATTGTGTATGTCCTCCTGATTCAGTTTGGATAGATAATTTGTCTCTAGAAATTTGTTGATGTTTTCAACATTTTCTATTTTATTGGAGTATAAATTTTCAAAATAGTTTCTAATTATGGTCTGTATTTCAGTAGTGTCTGTCATGGTATTTCCTTTTCCATCACAAATTTTAGTAATTTGAGTTTTCTTTCTCTTCTCTTTGTTAGTATGACTAGGAGTTTATTAATTTTATTTATTTTGTTTTTGTTTCGTCAATTTTTTAAATTGTTTCTTTTGTTTCAATTTCATTGATTTCAGCTCTGATTTTAATCATTTCTTTTCTTCTACTGCTTTTGTGTTGTTCCTCTTTTTTCTAGGACTTTGAGATGTAATGTTAGGTCATTTATTCATTGACTTTCTATTCTTTTAATGAATAAGCTCAATGCAATGAAGTTTCCTTTAGTATTGCTTTCATAGTGTTCTATAGATTTTGATACGTTGTATCAGTGTTCTTATTTATGTCTTAGCATTTTTTATTTCATCCCAGATTTCTTCTACTATCCATTCATCATTAAATAGTATATTATTTAGTCTCCAGATATTAAAGTAGCTTCAATCTTTTATTTTATTGTTGATTTCTAATTTCATCCCATTATGATCTGATAGAATGCAGGGTATTAGTTCTTTTTTTGTATTTGCTAAGAGTTGCTTTGTGGCATAGTATATAGTCTATTTTAGAGAAGGATCTGTGTGCTGCTGAGAAGAAAGGATATTCATTTTTCAATGGATGAAATATTTTATATATGGCAAGTAAGTCTAAATTATTGATTGAATTATTATTTAGTTCTACAGTTTCTTTTTTAGTTTTTGTTTGGAATATCTATCCAGTAGTGAGAGAGGTGTGTTAAAGTCACCCTATATTATTGTGGTCTCTTTGATTCTTCAAATGGAGAAGAGTTTGATGTACTCAGATGCTCCATTGTTTGGGGCATAAATATTTATGATTGTTATGTCTTGCTAATGTATAATTCCCTTAAGCAGTATGCAATGTCCTTCTTTGTATTTTCTGATTAACTTTGGCTTGATGTCCACTTTATCTGATGTTAGGATGGAAAACCCTTCTTGTTTACATGATCCATATGAGTGATATGTTTTTTCCCATCCTTTCACCTTCATTCTGTGGATGTCTTTGCCCATGAGGTGAGCCTCCTGGAGATAACATAAAAATTATATGAAATTCAAATTTCCATATACAGGTACTGGGACTGTAACTCGGTGGTAGAATGTGTGCCTAGCATGTACAGTGTCTTGGTCTCAATCCCCAGCATGCATACATGCACACACACACACACACACACACACACACACAAAATGTTCTATCATAATTGAAGTTTAATTGCAACAGTAATTAACAGATTATCAGATTAATTTACATATGAATCTAAATATGTTGCAACCGAGATTGCATGCCAGGTAAAGTTTAAAATAGTCCTAAAACAGTGTGTTTTAGGGCAGGCAGGTTTGTTACCTATTATAAAAGAGTTGGGTTCCCTGAGATCACAGTTCCTTTTTTGTAACTCAAACCTGTACTTGTCCAGATTATACCTGATCTTCCTTGAGCTGTCTTCTGGTAATTGGGCCTTGAGGAACTGGCACACAAAAATGCTGATACTCAGCCTACTATCTCAGTGAGTAATAAAGCCCTTTGTCTCTGACCTAGTAGTCTTGTCTTCTGTCCACATCCACAACGCTATGGCAGAGTAACATGTTAGCTTATAAGAGAATAAAATCTCAGATCCTTACAGTTCTTGACAGTTTGGGTGTCAGAGATGGTATCCTGGAAGAGATAGGATTTTTGGCAAAGGAAAGATAAGGGTCTTGTGACCTGGTTAATAGTATTTTGGGGAAATCTATGGCAATCATTGGGAAATCTGTAGGAGCCTAATGATTAACCTGTATGATCAATGAGGCTATATACAATTCTCCATTATATTGCCTGTTCAATGAAAAGCTGATTGCTGGACAACTAATGTTGGGAAATAGGTTCAATGACAGTTATACAAATGTGTCCTCATTGTTGACACAACTTGTCAACTTGTCAGTTTTAGGGTCACCTCATTGTAAATGAGGACTGAGTATTTGCCTCAAAAAAACATGCACCTACATTGAATATGAAAAGAAAATTTGAAACAGTCATGGGCAAAAACTAGGCAAATTTTTATAACTGGCTTGTTTGCTTGGGAGAAGAGAGGAAAGGTGTACAAAGCTTGTTAATAACTGCAACAGCTAGGCTGCAGTACAGCTCAGCCCTTTCTTTGTCTATTTTACTAATCTTAGATCCATCTGGGGACCATAGTAAAATATCTTGTTTTTGTTTTCCAGTTTGTCTGAACTGCTATTAAGAGCTTTGACTAATGTAAGATTTTCCTGAGATAGACTTATTCCCTGGGAAGCCCAAGGAAGCATTTAGATTAGCATTAAGGCTCTTATTAGTCTAGGTTGGGTTTATGATGCTAATGAGGTTACTCCATGAATGAGAAAGAAACCTAAAGAAATCTAAAAATTCTTGCAATCAGCCCTGCCATCTCAGAATACTTCCCCTACTATTAATGTTGAGTGTAAGAATTAATATTTTAATAAATATTAATAAATAAAGCAAATATTCCAGATTCAGGTGGATTCCTCAAAAAGAACACTGCCATGTGAGCCAACCTCAAGTCAGCCAAAGGTCACAAAACCCAAACACAGTTGGAAAATGTGGCTGTGGATGTCAGTTCCTAAAGCTGATATAGTGTAGGCAAATGAAGATTTTTGCTATCTTATATAGGGTGTTGTGCTGACTGAAAACATTGGACATTTATTGGATTGGGCTGCAGTTACCGACAGCATAGTTTAAAACTCAGCAAATGCACTTTGCTTACTGAATTCTATCCTGTACCCCTTAATCCCTGTCTCTCCCTCTACCTCAAACTGATTAAAGGAATAGATGATTGGGGGAGGGAACAATGCATCCTTGTCACCAAGGGATGCCAAATGCTATCTTTGTCAGGTATGCAGGGGAACTTGGAGGAGAAGAGGAAATCAAACTTCTATGGCTCTGTTGGGTATAGGTACCAAAGTCACTATGTCCCCCATGAGAACCATAGGCATCTGCTTCAAGTAATGCTTTGGGCAGAGTTCATCTGGGGAAAGAGTGCAATTATGACCTCAGGGGGAGCCCCCCCATCTGGGCCACTTCAGGATATTATTGCTTTTATATCTGAATGTAGAGTAGAAATCGGTGTTTGTTACATGCTTGTATTCCCCCATTCTATAAGTATTAGAAGAGATTCTCCTGACTGGGAAAATGCTGCATATAGAAGTTCTAATGTCTATGAGCCTCCACAATTCTAATGACACCACCACTGAGCTATAAATTTACATGACTAATGATTTTGCTGATTGAAATCTCTGATAAGGCAAGGCAGCCTCCATTTGGAGGTGCCCCTGGAGGTTACCACAGCTACCATACGCACACACACTTTGAAAAGCAGCTATTAATTTGTTATTGGGCTCCTGTAGAAACTCAGTATTTGACTGATACAAGATTCTGATTCTCTACCTGATATTCCCA
Source organism: Spermophilus citellus (assembly GCF_964194105.1). NCBI lineage: Eukaryota > Metazoa > Chordata > Mammalia > Rodentia > Sciuridae > Spermophilus > Spermophilus citellus. The sequence goes on along the minus strand of NC_138183.1, from coordinate 88,509,593 downwards.
TTTTGGGGTATATCAACATGGACCGAATGACTAATAAGGTGAGAAGGGCTCAATAAGTTTTACACATCAAATGGAAACAGTATGTTTGAGAATGCCACTATTCTGACCTAGAGGCATCTCAGCTTTATACTAAAAAGTGGCATTTATCCTTCTAGGGGCCTCCTGCTAGCTTTTCTGTCTGGTGCAAAGTTGCTGGCTCAATGGGATCCTCAATCCACAATTTCCCTAAATCCCTGGGCCTCATTCACTGACAGTCTGGCTAAATTGGAACCTGATAGAAGTTCTCTGAGCTGTTATGGCTATTTAGTTTCAGTGTACACTATATAGAACCCAAAATATTCAGTAGTCTGATTTTTTCTGAGCAAGTCCTCTTGATGAACCTTATTATATTTGTTCTGACTTTTGGGCTGTTGCCAGTGGCCTACCTTCCTAACTTCCTCTGCACACACTTTGGTGCTAGGTACATTGGTCACTGAGTGTGACTTTCCCCTTAAAAGGGTCATCTCCTCTTGACCAACTCCAAGATAATGATAAAGACAAAGGAGTATGATAGGGGCTTATAAACCTACATACGGAGGTCTACACTTGGAAAACTGACAGATTGAAAATACTTCTGGGCTGGGCCTGGGGCTCAGCTGTAGAGTGCTTGCCTAGCACGCGCTAGGCCCTGGGTTCAATCCTGAGCACCCCATAAAAATAAATAAAGATATTGTGTTCAACTACAACTAAAAAATAAATATTAAAAAGAAAATACTCCTTTTGGGCATATGAATTGTGAAAACAAATTATGATAGCCATCCCAACCACCCAAGTCTCTCATGTAGATGTTCATTCCTCTGATGGGTAAGAGCCCATTCTTCTGATGAGACTGATTGGTGTCAAACTATTGATAAAGTCTGCACTGACCTGATGGACACCTTGCTGCCTGTATGCATCACTGGATAGACACCATACATATCCATCCTCATAGACTAGGCACAGAGTAATCTAGGTATCTGGTGCAAAGGCAGACTCTTGCATGCTAACCTTATGACTCCTGATGAAAGTTGATACATTCTAGAGAATAACACTGTGCTCCTGATATAACATTAGACATCTGACCTCCTCTCAGGGATATTAGTTGTACCTTCAGTTGTTGACAATTTTTAAGCTTATGATATTACTGGTCCAGTTCAATCAGCTAATCTAGCCGCACCTTTGTGGCCTTTGAAACTAATCTGTTTTTTTTTTTTAACTTTCTGAGTCATTTGCAATCTGACAATAGTGTACCTTTTATTGCAAAACTCACTCAACAATGGACTAATAAGGTATTTAATGAAGCTTCCATGCTCCCTCCTATCCAAGGGCATCTGGTATTGTTGAGCACTGGAAGTTATCTCAAAAAATCAACTTAAAAAGATCTCTCATGCTACCTCCCTCACCTCTTCCTAGCCCACATACTTTAGTACTAGGTATTTTGGTCAACAAAAGTGGCCATCTCTAGAAAGGGATCATCTCTTGGATAACTCCTAGGTAATGATAAGGATAAAAGATGTGGGGTGGGAACTTATAAGCCTACTTTGAAATTCCTGGGCATTATGCTTCTTTCTTTTCCCTTATGGCAATTGCAGGTTAGTGTCGCGAGCTATCCGTGGGCTGCGTGTGGACTGTTGTGCATAATAGCCTAGTGAAGGGATAACTCTGGCATTGGGAATTTCCTGTGGCACCCCCCCCCACAGGGATTAACCACCTGATACAAGTGAACTTCCCCTTCAAGCTCTACCAAAAATCCCACACAACACCTGAGATGGGTGTGACCTGCCAAGATGTTAATCAACCTGCTGAACCCAAGACATCACATAGTTAGACTTTGCCCTTGAAACCTTATCCCTGCCTTTGATGTACCCCCTTAAATAAACCACTGGAGCCATTTTTTTTTCTTTGTCTAGTTCTAGAATCCATATGGACTAGATCTATCAGGGGCTTCATATTTTGTAAATATATTTCTGAGTATTTCTGTTTTGTTATTCACTAGTTTGAGATTTTAAGTTTTAAGGTGGCTTATACCCTCTGGGCAGGAAGAACTCCCAATGAGACACTGGTTGTTGACTGCCGTGGTAGGTTAGCTTGGTTGGTACACCCTCTGAGTGGCAGCCCAGCCAAAGGAGGCCTAAACGATTTAAACTTAATTCTGGTTCACTTGCTTGGATCTTATCGAATTAACATGGTCCCAGTTAATAAGGATAATTACCATGTGGTTAAGAACATTGTTCTCTGAGTTTTTAAATAGTGGCCATATGGACAAAAATGAGAGACATGATGGATCTCCAAAAGTATTAGAAAAATACTCTCATATGTTTTGTACCTTAGTTTTCTGGAAAAAAAAGTCTGGATGTACATAGAAGAAAATTAAGGGAAAGGAGAGGAAAAGGGAAGTTGTAGCTACTGGAATGGGAAGACAGTTAATTTTTTGTTGTTGTTGGAGATAGATGAAATAACCCTGCACTAGATAAAGGAACATCTTAGACCATGGAAAACATAGGAAAGAGAGAAGTATTAACAATCTTGTCTTCCAGAGTTATCCCTGTGTCTTTCCTCATGAAGTAGAATACTCTCAAATTTAATTTCTGGTCTGCCAAATCCTGTCATAGAGCTATGATGAAAGCAGACTGCCATTCTCCTTAACCTTAATAAGAGGCCCATTGAAAACAACAGGGATTGGCCCAACTCTTGTAGTTATAAGAGAGCTTCAGTATTTAAAGAAACACCACCAATAGATCATATAGCCCTTTGACAACTGAGAACTCTGCAAAGTGAGGCAACTCTGAATTATTTGCCTCAGAGGGATAACTGAGTTGCTATTTGTGTGCATCTTATGCCAATTATTCCTACAATGTGAACCATCCAATTTGAAGAGGTAGAATAAAACTTGTCCCTACTTTAACCAAAATGATCAGTGACATCATGTTGGCCCTGAAGGGAATTCAAGTCAGAGTCAACTCACTTTTTAGAGTTGTCAGGATTGATATAATTGCCCTAGATTTTCTCTTTACAGGCCATGACAAAGTGGGTGCAGATACTAATCCATACTGCTGTATTTAGATTAATGTTTTGAATCAAGTGGAAAAGTCAATACAGAAACAATATCTGTGAAGCAGCCAAAGTAAACCCTGGTGGTTTATGGGATTTGTTTAGTTGATTGGATCTGGAACCCTGGGAAGCATGGGGATTAATAATGTAGTTTGGCCTTATCCTGCTAATGGAGTTTTGTGGACAGTAACCTTATTAATGCTGTATGAAACAAACTGAATGGATTTGGTTCCAGCCTCTGGTTGTCAGAGTAACCAGCAGCATGCCACCCTCATGGGAAAATTTTCCAGAAATCAAGAGAGTTTAGAAACAAAGGGGGTGAATATTACTGGAAGAAATTTCTTTTTTAAAAAATATTTATTTTTTAGTTTTAGGTGGAATGAATCTTTATTTTTTTTTATGTGGTGCTGAGAATCAAACCCAGTGCCTCACGCATGCTAGGCGAGTGCGCTACCACTTGAGCAACATCCCCAGGCCCTGGAAGACAATTCTTTATGGGTTTCTCATGATTCTGCACCTTATGAATACAGGCATCAACTGTCTGTGGTAGGCAGAAAAAAAGCTCCCCAAAGATGTTCACATTCTGTAATCCACAGAATCTTTGAATATGTATGTTACATGCAAAAGGGACTCTGCAGATGTGATTAAGAATCTTGAGATATGGGGCTGGGGCTGTAGCTTAGTGGCAGAGTGCTTTCCTAGCATGTGTGAAGCATTGGGTTCAATCCTTAGCACCACATAAAAATAAACAAATAAGATAAAGGCATTCTGTCCATTTACAACTACAAAAAAAAAGAAAAAGAAAAAAAAAAGAATCTTGAGATGGAGAGATTATCTTGTATTATTGGGGTAGACCCACTATCATCACAAAAATTCTTTTTTTAATATATATATTTTTTAGTTGTCAATGGACCTTTATTTATATATGTGGTGCCGAGGATTGAACACAGTGCCTCACACATGCTAGGCAAGCTTTATCACTGAGCTACAACCCCAGTCCATCACAAAAATTCTTTATGAAGAAAAGATTGAGGTAAAGGGTTAGAGTGAAAGTGGAGGTAGGGGTTGGAGTGATGTGGTCACAAGCCAAGGAATTTAGGCAGTCTCTAAAAGATGGAAAAAGCAAGGGATAGAGTTGCCCTTTGACTTTCCAGAAGGAACGGCCTTTGATTTTAGTCCTTTATGACTCATTTTGGACTTCTGACTTTCAGAATCACAGGATAATAAACCTGTGCTATTTTAATCCACTAAATTTGTGCTAATTTCCTAGAGCAGCAATAAAGGCAAAATATTTAGTATAGTGCCTTTGTTGTAGATTATTTTTTGAAGGATATTTGTATACTGAACAGAAGATATAGTGTATCCTTACAGAGCAAAGGGAAGGGCATGGGGGATAGCTCAGTGGTAGAGTGTCTAGCAAGCATAAGCCCTTGAAAGGAGGGAAGAAAACAGAGCAAAGGGAAGGTATTTTACTTATTAAAAATTTGAGTTCAACATAAGCTTGAGTTTTCTCCTTTATGATGCAACCCACTGAATGTGCAAGTGTCACCTACCCCTCTTTCCATCACCCCATGGAAATTAGGACATGGGAACTGGCACAAGAAGATGTTACATTGGCTACTGATATTGCTGTGAGTAACAAAGTCCTTTGTTTCTTAGGAGTCTGGTGTCTTCTACTAGCTTTCATGAAACCATTAATCTGTAAGTAGGCAAAAACCTCAGATCCTTCCTAATTCTTGGTAGATTATAGAACAACTAAGAGAAGCCACAGTATTGTTCTGCCTTCTCTTTTCAACTCATTTGGGAACAAAGGTCAAAAGAATTATTTGATAAAATTGGTTGGTGGGAATAAAATGCTTTTTGAAAAACATCTCTCAGTTTCCCATGTAAAATTCCTCAACAGGTTGCTTTCTTGAATGTTACAAAACTATCCAATATCTATAAACATTATTTTTTTCCAGAAGCATTATTATCCTTTGGAATTCCTAGGTAATTTGCTTTATACCATAGATTATGAAAATTTGTGAACTATTTCTCTCTGCCTTCAGCACCTAATTTTCCGCATGGTCCATTTGCTTAGTTTACACAATATAATGACAGCCTCTTCATGTACATAACTTCCTAAGGTTAGGAAACATATTCCAAATACAACTATTTGGGATATATTCGTCAACTAAAAAGAAATCATAAGTCTTGGAGTTTTACAAAAAATAAGACTAAGCCTGTGTCTATTTATCAAATAGTTGTACACATTTTTATATATTTCCAGAAGGACCAGTCTTACCACTTCTGCAAGATATTCAATGGTTGCCTTAGGGATTGTGTTTCAGGGTTTCAGTAGTATCCTCATTATAAGAGAAGTCAAAGGAGAATAGACTTAGTCTGTTTTCTTTTGCTAAAACAGAATATCTGAACTGAGTAATTTATAAGGGAAAAAAACATTTATTTAGTCCATGATTCTAGAGACTGGAAAGTCCAAAAGCAGTTGCACCAGGATCTTATTGGATTCTGTGAGGGCCTTTTCTTTGACTTTTTTTTTTTTTTTTTGGTCCTGGGGATTGAACTCAGGGGCATTCAACAACTGAGCCACATCCCCAACACTATTTTGTATTTTATTTAGAGACCGGATCTCACTGAGTTGCTTAGTGCCTCCACATTGCTGAAGTTGGTTTTGAACTCAAGATCCTCCTGTCTCAGCCTCCTGAGCCACTGGGATTACAGGTATGTGCCATCACGCCAGGCTTCCCTTTGACTTTGAAAGTAACTTTTGAGATATTTGTGAACAGTTCCTAGACTGTGGGACAACTTTGAGATTAGTGCCCTAGGAGAGCCTTTATTTTCCAACACTGTGTCTTTCTCATAACCTTTACCCTTCTTGATTTGGTTAATAAAACTGCATTCATTTCTTAAGGCCTGGCTCAAATAATTTCCTTCAAAACCTTCTTTGACTTTCCCACCTTTTCCTGCCCAAGCAAGGAGTGAATAATGCTTCTTTCCTCTGAACTTTCACTATAAAGTAAGTTTAAAGTAAGTATGTATTCATCTGTGTAAGTATGTATGTATCTCGCTATAATATAATCATTGAGAAAAAGAAAGGGGTATAAAATATGATCTACTGCTCTAAATGAGTTTCCGCTCTAGTGGAAAAAATGATAGTCCAATAATTCAGTTCAACTGTAACTATACTCATGCCTAGAAATTAGGTTGAGCACTAATGAGATTAAGCTTGATCCTTTTTTTCCCCCAAGGACCTTGTTTAACAGAGGAAATATGCACACAAGTGTTGAGAGCCACAGCCAAAGCGGCCCCAGCAAACTTCCAGCTGCCAGCAAACTTCCAGCTGCCGGCTGATGATTGGCTCACAGCAGCCCCAGCAACATCTAGCTGATTGGCTCCTCTGCGGTGATTTTCATTGGGCTGTTTCCCTGCCCTTCAGACTGCCAGCTGATGATTGGCTCACAGCGGCCCCAGCAACATCTAGCTGATTGGCTCCTCTGCAGTGATGTTCATTGGGCTGTTTCCCTGCCCTTCAGACTGCCAGCTGATGATTGGCTCACAGCAGCCCCAGCAACATCTAGCTGATTGGCTCCTCCACGGAGCTGCTCATTGGGGGACTTCTTTGGCTCTGCCCACGCGACCCAGCCAATCGGCCTCAAGAACAGGAGGATTGTGGGAGGTGGTGAGGGTTGTGTGGGGGTGAGAGGCTTGTGGGAAGCCGGTGGTGGCAGTTGGGCTCTGAGGGTTTTTTCTTGAGGAGCTGTTTTGTTTGGTGTTTGTAGTTCTAAAAATAAAGTTAGTTTCTTTTGACAAGTGGCTCCTGAATTGTGCCCAGCCAGACTGCGGCACACAAGTAAGTATAATACAAGATAAAATCTACTAAATGACATCAAGAAGGTAATAAAGCTATATGGGAATACAAAAGATTGAGAGAGTATTTGATAAAAAAGAAGTTACTAGGGAAAATTATTAAAAATTGTTAGACTCAATTTTAATTGAATCTTGAAGGAGGATAAATTAATGGATCTAAAATGAAGAGGAAGAATTTCTACTTGCTGTGAATGTGTTGAAGGCTTGAGGCATGCTTGGAGAATTAAGTTCACTGGTTTGGTTTGGTTGAGGATATGGTTCAGGGACAAAATCTTCTGGTCAGAGTGCCCAGGAACAATTTGCAGTGTTTAGACATTGTGTAAAACTTTGGTGAGAGTGACTGAAAAGTTTTCAATGTCATGAATCAAAGTTCAGTTCTAGAAGGATAACATATGGCAGTGCTAGAAAATAAATCTGAGGATGAAGACGTTAGGCAGAGGAATCTGTTGGTTATTGCTGTAATCTAGGTTTGAGTTAACAAGGGTATGAACTAGACCTGTGTGGTCACAAGAGAAATGGTCTAAGATAAGAGAAGTTATGCTACAAGTGAATTGTGGAAACAATTATAATGGGAATTCAGAGGAAAATAAGATTGGATAGACATGGACACTCAAGGAAAGTCTTAAAGAAGAGAGAGCAATAATCTCTGCTAGATGAGGGGTGTAATATGAAAAGGTAAGAAAAGTATAACATAAAAGTGTTTCTAGAGATGGCAATAAACATCTTTGGAATGTAGTGTATCTAGAGAATAATGAGAGTGAGCTTGAAAGATGGCTTAGGAGTTAGTAGCAGGAGACTATGATTCATAGTAAGAAGCTTGGGCTTTATTTTCCAGGTAGTAGGGAGCTCATGATGGATTTTGAATGTAGGAGCAACATGAGGAATTCATGTTACTTATATTACTTATTTGACACATATATTACATTGTATTGAAGTTATAATTCCTGGACACAGGATTAAAGTTTGTCGAAGGGTACTCAATGTTAATTCTTATTGTTTAAATCATTCTGTGGAGGAAAGATTCTTTTGTCATGCAAATAATAATGTAGTTAAGTTTTAACAATAGATTTTCTCAAAATGTGACCTGTATATTTGCAGATGGCTCTTACTGGCTTATGAGAGCCGACTGGTAAAACTTAAGGTGTTTTGAGGACTAGGTAACCTCAACTTGGTAGCTCAAATTGATCATTTGCAAGTATTTACATCACAGAAATTGGCAAATGCCATAAATCTTGTTTTTTTGGAGAGCTGATTATTAAACATTTAACAGCACATCACTGGCTATCTTCACCCACCTCTCTCCTCCCACATTTAACTATCTTCTTAGGGTTTTTTTTTTTTTTTATGTTAGAGAGTGAGTTTTGTTGTATCTTCACTTCAGTACTCCATTAATGGTTAAAGAGTAGATGAAAAATCTTCTGATTGTCTCCATACCAGCCATTTAATAAACAAAAATCATTCAGGGAAAAAACAAACATCAAGATCAGCAATTGGCAAACTATCCCTGTGGCCCACATCAGATTCTATGGTTGATTTTTTTTTTAAGTAAAATCTTCAGTAAATACAGCTTTGCTTATTTAGTTATGGACTGTCCGTGGTTGTTTTGTGATACCAGGGCATATTTATAGTCTATAGTCTGCCTAAAGTATTTACTACTTAGCCCTTCCAAAAGTTTACAAATCCCTGATCTAGTCCATGATCCCCCCACCTCCAAAGGTCCCTTATAGGTTAGGGTTATGTTTATGAAAAGTACCACCAAAATGATTAACTATGCTGTATCTTCTTACAGATATATTACTTAAGTTATATAATATAAATGAGAAATTTTTAGAGGTTAATGTAGACACATAGTTACAATGTAATTCTATAAGTGTAGGGTTAGAGATATATACAGTGTATTTACAGGAGTGCAGACAGACATTGGGTCTCTAACTGTAGCCAGTGAAATCTTTCTGGGGAATGTGATATAGGAAAAGTGGGATTAGGCAGGTGAAGGCAAGGAAGAAGTCACACCAGACAGGGGAGGCAGTCCAGGCAAAGCTTGGAAAACAGCAGGACAGGAAGTCACAAATACTGACCTAATGAAGTTGGGAAGAGATTTTATTTAAATATATAGAACAAATTCCAAATGATTGGTTGTACAATGGTGGTACTTTCTACCCCGAGAAGTAATGATTAGACATAACCATTACATTTAGACATAACCGTTCAGCAAAGGACCTTGGGTTAACTCTTCATATTATTGAACAATGCTGGCACAAAATTTTGGTGATGTCAAAGTATGTCTTTATTGCAATTTATACGTCAGAACTTTTCTCTGACCCAGATTCCAAAGGGTTTTGCTAAAAGGTAGTGTTTATGGGACAGTATTTAATTCTACAACAGGGCTGAATATCCTTGCATATTTGGGTCAGGATTTTCATTTGTGCAATACTTATTACAATAATATACTGTGTTCTCTATCTTTAACAAACAATGGGGTTGGAGGGTGTGGTTTAGTGATAGAGTGCTTGCACGCTTGCCTGCTTGCTGCCTCGCATGCCCGAGGTCCTGGGTTCAATCCCCAGAACCACAAAATACCCTAACAAAACACTCAGAAATGGTTAATATGTATGTATGTGTGTACATACACGCATACACACACACACTTATTTTTTCCCCCCAAATGATGGCATCCTTTCAAATGTACGACTCAGAAGTAACTTCCTATATACACTGAAGATAATTTTTGAACAACCATCTTTGATATCACCTAAAGTCTGAAATGATGCAGTAACTTAATTTGATAGAAAACAAAAGGAACATTTCAGCTGTACTAAATTGTTCCAGTTGGGTGAGCACTCTTTGGGCACCCCGCTTCTTGGATACAGTGATCTGAGATTTGGAGATGTTCACACATGACTGTCAGCTGAGACTGTCAATAGGAGTTGCCCTGATCTTCTGACCAAACCGGTTTGACCCGAGAACTGAACGTTAGGGCCATGAAGCAATGATTGGTTCATAGGCGTTCACTCCATTTTCCTTTATAATTAGTCCTTTCGCCTTCATTGACTTATCCTCCAAGTTCCACGCACACAGCAGTTAGAACAAACATTTTAAAGCCTCCAACTAGGCAAACACCAACCATATTAACAACAAAATTCCTCGCTGCTATTTCATCATCAGACCCTCCTCGGTACTGTACGCAAGCAGGCAAGACTAGCACGCGGGAAAGTAAACTGAGCAGAGACTAGCCGTGGTATGAGGTGAGGAGGTGGGGAGACAACCTGGACCATGAGCGCGCAGGCGCATCCGCGCTCGCAGCGCCCAGTCGTCCAAGTCCCTTTCTAGTAATTTCGCTGGCCGTGATGTCATCCCGGTGCGCCGCACAGTGCCTCTTAGAAGACGCATTTTGTTTTTTGGTGACAGGAGTGAAAAAGAAAAAAATGAACTGATCTGCCCTGCCCCAGTTTGCTTTTAATTCTCCAAGCTGGCCGCGCCTACACTTTGCACACTGGGACGAGGGAGGAAAAGGGACGCAACTGGAGCTCGAAGCGGCGCCAGGCGAGGATGACTCGGCGACGCGGCCATCCGCGTTACCCGGCGTGCCCCGCGCGGCGCCGGCGGAGGGACGTGGGGGGAGGGGCGGGGGGGAGGAAGCGGCTGCGGATGTCGCTGCGAACCAGCGGCGTCTGAACATTGCGCTGCTGCGGAGCGCCCAATCCGGGCCTGCACCTGGAGCCCTCACCGAGCTCCGCGGCCCCTTGGCGGCCCGGCGCCGTTGCCACTTAGGCGGCGTGCCCTGCGTTCTCCGCTGCCCGGGCCAGTCGGCTCTGGCGTGTCCTGGCTCCCCCTTGCTCTCCTGCTCCCTCCTGCTCGCCTGAGTCACCGACGCCGCCGCCGCCATGGCCGAGAGTGGTGAGAGCGGCGGTCCTCCGGGCTCCCAGGACAGCGCTGCCGCGGCTGAGGGTGCCGGCGCCCCCGCGGCCGCTGCCGCTGCCTCTACGGAGCCCAAGATCATGAAAGTCACTGTAAAGACCCCGAAAGAGAAGGAGGAGTTCGCTGTGCCCGAGAACAGCTCGGTCCAGCAGGTGAGGCCGTGTGGGGCTCGGGCTGGGGTGGGGGTGGCGGCAAGATCTCCGCCCGCGATCGGAGGAGACGGTTTTGGAAGGGCCTGGGAGAGGGTCGTCCGCGGATGTGCCTTCGGCCATTCTGGATCTCATCCCACATTAGAAATTGCTCAAGTTCGCGGGTTTGCTCCTTTGGACACCGCAGAGGTTTGTGGCGGGGCCGCGCGGCCTGCTTGTGGGACGCGCCGCCGTCGCTGCCGCTTGGCTCTGGGTCTTCCTCCTCTGGCGTCCACCGACCCCCCAACCTCCTCCCCCAGCTCCCCGCCCTCAGCCACCTCCTCTCCAGCTCCTCACAAAGGAAAGGAACCCACCGCCTGGCTTCGGGCCTGGTGGAGGCTGGGCGGGGGTGAGGGTCCACTTTACCCTAGCTGCGGTTTTGTTTCATCAATAAAAAAGGGGCGGGGGTCTGCTCATTGTTTTACCTGTTGGCGGGTTAAGGCAGGTTTTAGGGTGAGGTGCACGTGTACGTTTATTCTGCGTTTTGAATGCTGAAATCTTTCTCATCACCTTTTGTGAGAAACACCTTTTGTGAGAAAGCCATGACGTTTTCCAGCCGCATCTTAAAAAAAAGTACTAGGCTTAAGGAGAAAAAGTGAACGACTTTTCATTCATGATGACTTGCTGTTTCTTTTTTAGTATATCTGTCATCACTTAGATGGCAGTCATTGGGTAGGTTTTTTGATCTTAGAGGGACGATAGCGACGTTACTTGGATACTGGGGATGCAACCCAGTAAAAGAAAACAAAACTGGAATTCATGGGGAATCTTACCAAATAATTTCCTGCTTGAACTTTGTTCAGGAATACAAATTTTGCAGTTAATTAAAAATCTTGGTGGAATTCAACACGTTGTTTCTAGTTTATTGTTTCCTGGAGTATTTTTTTTTTAATATTTATTTTTTAGTTCTCGGCGGATACAACATCTTTGTTGGTATGTGGTGCTGAGGATCGAACCCAGGCCGCACGCATGCCAGGCGAGCACGCTACCGCTTGAGCCACATCCCCAGCCCTCCTGGAGTATTTTTAATAATTATTGAATAGATCCCTGACAGTATCAAATAATGTGAATAGTTAATTTGGGGAAGCAGTTAACAATTATTGAAATGCACTTTTAAGTTTTCTCCAGGGTTTATCTAACTCTAAAGGTGTGTTTTGTGAAGCAGGAGGGTGTGTAGCATCAATTGAGAGAAACTTTTGTCATCAACTGAGTCATCCTTTGTTTCCTAACTCTCTTACAAAAATTTTCCTTAATATTTTTATATTTTTCAACATACAGAAAAGTTGAAAGATTATATAGCTAACATCAATGTGTCTCTCACTGTCAGTTAACATTTTCCTGTTTGTTTTATAACATAATTTATTAAATTCCATTTTATGTTTTTGAATACATTTAGAAATAAGTTGCAAAATATCAGCAGCAACCTTAACAGGCACTCCAACATTGTGTGTGTTATTCCTTTCAACTTATACAGTTTTTTTTTTTTTTTTAAGGTAAATTTGACATGCAATGGGATGCATGTGGTTGCCATTACATAAGTTTTTCACAAATGTTACAGCTGGGTCACTCAAGTCCTCAACAAAATGTAGAATTAATAATTGACTAGAAAGGTTTTTCTCTTGCCTTTTTCCAATCAGTTCAGTCACTTTCCATTTCATCAGTCACATTTTTTATTTCATTTTCACCAGAGATTTGATTTGCCAGTTCTAGAACTTCACATAAGCAGTATTTACACATAGTATGTACTCTTTGAGTAAGGCTTTTTTTCACTCAGCATATTTAAGATTCATTCTTGTGTATATTAGTACTTTTATCTCTATATTGGTTTCCACTATATGAACATATCATGATTTATCTACTGTGTAGGGCCATCTGTTTCCAGTTATTTCTGTTTAGTTACTATTAACAATCTTGTATGAGTTCTTTTGGTTAAATGTGTAGAAGTGGAATGACTAGGTTATAGGGCAGGCCTGTTTAGTTTTATAAGAAATGACTTTTTTTTTTTTTTAAGGCTTTTGTACTATTTTACAATCCCATCAGTGATATGTAGGTATTACTTTTGGTTCAGATCCCAGCTAACATTTGATATAATCAGTCTTTTGATTTAGCTATTTTAGTGGGTGTTAAATATTAAATTTTGAAGCATTTGAGTCTTTCTACAGTTTCCATTTTAGGCCTCCACCATCCTGATTGCTTTTGGAATTTTACTGCAAAATATTAGAAATAGTCAATATTTTGTAAATAAAAATTTTATTTAGGTGAATATCTGTGAGGACTTTTTTTGCTTTTTGTGATGGTGAAATTAAAATCCTAAATTCTGTGGAACTTAATTATAAATTCTACAGGTATAACTGAAGTGAATTTTCAGTAAAACTAAAGCCTTTTGAAGTAACTTTTTCTGGTGTCAGTTAATAGTTTTAATCATTTGTTTCTGTTGAAGCAGAAAACATGATAAAAATTTTAGTTTACCACTGTACCAAGAACCTGAAGAAAAATTAAACTGTGGGCTTTGTTAAGGGAAGCACATACAGGAAAAGTGCAAGAAATAAGAAAATTAGTTTTCAGTTGATCTATTTGTACAGTTCTACTTGGAGCACAAGAAAAGATATACCATTTTGAAATTTAAATTTTTCTTAAAAATGTTGAGTAGATTTACCATGCTTGTTATATATTAAAGTTTGTCATTGAGGGAGCTGAGGGTGTAGCACAGTGGTAGTGTGCTATCCTAACAATGTGTGTGGCTCTTCCTGGGGTCAATCTTTAGCACTGGAGAAAAAAGTTGTCATTGAAAAAGATGTCTGACATTAAGATTCCTTTAAAAATACAATGATGGAGCAGGTGCTTAGCATGCTGAAGGTCTTGGGTTCAGTCCCCAGTAACTAACAAACAAAGAAATTGGCAAATATTTGATCTTGAAAATTCTTATCTGGGAGGGCAAGAGGATAAGTAAAAGATCACCAAATGATAATATTGAAGACCTATACTTTATTTCAGGAAAATCCTATTTTCTATCATTGAAGATCTCTTTCAATAAATATTTCTATATAATGTATGTATATATATGTGTATATATATGTTATATAAATACACAAATGTTCTAATAATTGATCGAATGAAATCACATTAAACCTGGGTAGAAGCTGTGGTTTTAGCTAAATGGTAGAGCGCTTGCCTAGTATGTGTGAGGCACTGGGGTTTGATCCTCAGCAATGCATAAAAATAAATAAATAAAGGTATTGTGGTCATCTACAACTAAAAAAAAAAATTAAAAAAATTTTTTGTTAAAAAAACACCTGGGCAATTTGTCAAATAAGATGTAGTTGGCAGTTTATATTTGTATTTTTCTCTTGGTTTCTTTTTTAAAATTTTTATTTTTTTATTCTTTCTAGTTACACATGACAGTAGAACTATTCTGATATATTTATACAAGCATGGGATATATCTAATTCTAATTAGGATCTCAATCTTTGGATGTACACTGTGGTATATTTATATATGTACATTGGAGGGTTATATCAGATTCATTCCACTGTCTTTTTTATTCCTATCATCCCTACCTTCCCTTTCTTCCCCTTTGTCTACTCTACTGAACTTCTATCCCTTCCCCACTTATTGTAGGTTAACGTCCACATATTAGTGAAAACATTCAACCTTTGATTTTTTTGGTATTGGCTTATTTTACTTAGCACGATAGTCATCAGATCCATCCACTTCCGGGCAAATGGCCTCAAGTCATTCTTTATGACTGAGTGTATTCCATTGTGTATATATACCACAATTTCTTTATCCATTAGATGGGTTAAATAAAATATTAAAATATTAAAATTATTGATATTAATTTGACCTCTTTTTCCTTTTTTTGTGGTATTGAGAATTGAACACAGAACATTCCACATTCTAGGCAAGCACTCTTATCAGTGTATCTTCAGTCCCTCTCCTTACTTTTTCAATATGGATGCTTGAAAGTTTAAAATTCTTGTTTGGCTTATGTTTTATTTTGACTGGACAGTGTCTTACCCAGAAGGTTGTTTTATCTAAGGAAAGTTGGTTCCTGAGATAAGTTTTCTCTTTTGGGGATGTGTAGGGATTGAACTCAGGGCATTGCACATACCAGGCGGGTGCTCTACCACTGAGCTACAATCCTCAACCCTTTAAATTTTTTTTTTTTAAATTTTGAGATAAGGCCTTGATAAGCATCTTCCTGCCTTAGCCTCCTGAGTAGCTGGGATTGAACATGTGCCACCATGCTCTGAGAGATCAGTGTGTTCTTATTTGTTTTTTTCCTAATGAGTTGCTAAAAAACTCTTTTGCTTTTGGAGATCGCTTACTGCCCCCCCCCCCAACAGTGTAATTGAAGGACTCACATACCATTCAGTTCACCCTTTTAAAGTCAATATTTGACTTTTTTATTATTTTTTAGGACATTGACAGGATTGTAACAATCATCACCACAGTCAATTTGAGAACATTTTATTATGTCCAAAAGAAACCTTGAACTCTTTAGCAACTCTAGTTCCACAATCCTTTTCCTCCCAGCCCTAGGGGACTGCTGATATATTTTTTGTCTACACATTTGTCTGTTTTGAACATTTGTTATAAACTGAATCATGCAGCCTTTTGTGATTGGTTTCTTTGTTTCTTTAACACAAACTTTCAAGATTCATCCACATTGTAAATTCTATCAATGCCTCCTTTTTATTGCCCAGTAAGATTTCATTGTATGAATTCTTACCATATTTTATTTTTTCATCACTTGATGGACATTTTTCCCCTACTTTTTGGCTATTATAAATGTTGCTTCTATGAATTCATATATAAATTTTTGTGTGGGCATGTGTTTCCATTTTTCTTGTGTATATACTAGGAGTGGAATTGCTGCTCTCTGTTTAACTTTTTCTTATTTAATATATATTTTTTTAGTTGTAGATGGACACAGTATCTTTTTTATTTTTTTTAATATGGCGCTGAGGATTGAACTCTGTGCCTCATACGTGCAAGGCAGGTGCTCTACCACTGAGCTACAGCCTCAGCCCTAGCCCATCTCTGTTTAACTTTTTGAGGAACTGCCAGACTGTTTTTCCCAAGTGGCTGTGTCATTTTACATTCCCACCAGCAATGCAAGAGGATTCCAATTACTACATGCTTGGTAATACTTGTTATTGTCTTTCTGATTATAGCCATCCTAGTGGCTGTGGGGTGACATCTCATTGTAATTACTTTGCCTTTTATTATTACTTGAGCAGTAGTTATTGTAGTCTGGGAGTCCTTAATACTCTTAGGAAAACTGTGAAGCCAAAACTATTTTCCTAATAGTGCTAAGATGTTACTTGTGTTTTTCAGTCTAATTCTCACAAAAATGAGCAGTGATCTGGTTGTTCTGGTGCACACCTGTAATCCCAGTAGCTCAGGCAGCTGAGGCAGAAAATGTTGAAAGATTGAGACCAGCTTTGGCAACTTAGTGAAAGAAAGAGCTGAGGTATAGCTCAATGGTAGAGTGCTCTTGGGTTCAATCCCCAGTACTGCCAAAACAGAAACAAAAATTAGCAATGTGCTTTGCCTAAAGCTTTAAGATATCAGATATTGCAACAGATAGGAAAACTTAGCTGTTATCTTTTATGAGACTAAAGTGATTTGCAAAAATTTAAGACGGTGCTACTCTCTTTAATAGGAAAATAAGCTACTTTTCAGAAGTTTATTTATATTAATATGTGATAGGCTTATTATTTTTAAATTACTATGTCAGAGGATTTTTCACTTTTAGAAGATTTCTAGTATAGTCAGTATCAGTAGATACAAAAAAACAAAACATAGGGCTCTGAATTTTTTAAATGGTGTCCTAAGAACAAAAATTGCTATATTTAATAAGTTGAAGACTGACTCCACTAAGCTGCCATTGTCTTGCTTAGAAACTATAGTAACCTACTGTCAGTTTCCCAATTTTTCTGTAACTCTCCCTCATTCATTCCCAAGTAATCTCGAAAATTGTTCATTAGATCATGTGACATTCTGCATAAAACTAGTGAGTTTCCATTGATTATAGAATGTATCAAGCGGTGATGAGGCCCTGTGGGATGGTTCTTGCCTCTTTTCCATTCTTTACTCTGATCCCTTCTTTCTTCTTCCTCATCTGGTTCACCATACTGACTTCATGGTTTTTTGACCTGTTACTGTGGTTTTTCCCTGCTTCAGGACTTAGGTACGATTTGTTTTTGCTGTATGGCATGCCTCTGACTCTGCCACATCCCACTTATCCTTTAAATATCAGCACAGAGGTCAGTTTCTTAAGGAAGTATCCCTGATTGCCAGATTACATTAGGATCCCTTGTTATATTTTCTCACAGTACCTCGTTCTTTGTCATGATTTATCACAATTCAAAAACATATATTTATGTGATTAATGCTTCTTCTCTACTAGAAGGGGACTATGATTGTTAACATTGTGTTTCCAGAGCCTAGAACATAGTATGAACTTAGCAAATATTTATGAATGAATCTAGAACATTAGGCTCAATATGTTTTTAATAATAACTGTGAGTTATTGAAACTTTACTGAGTGTATGTAGCATGTACATAATCTCATGGCTTTAATTCTCTGTAAGTTTCATCTTAAACTGCTGTCCTTTAGCTCAGAACCCTCCAAGCACAATTCTTGACTGCCTCAGGATGTTCTTTCTTGTTCCTCTTTGTCTGGAGCTTTGTTCTAGAATAGCCTTTCTTGGCTATAGAGATCCTGATCTAAACCATAGATACAGAAAATGATTTGAGTAATATTCATTTTCCTTAAAGATGGAATTATAACTAAAAAATTTTAGATATATAGGGGATATAAAAATGTAATTCTTCTCATAGCAATATGCTGGTAAATGTTTACCAACCAATTCTTCAGAGAAAGCAACATTGATTTGTAGTGTTTGCCAATTTTTAGGATGTAAATATTCTCATCCTAGTAGATTTAAAGCTACTGGTATTAACCTGGCTCACAAAATTTCCCCAAATTAAGGAGCATTTGCTTCCACAGTTGCCTTAGGGTAGAGGTCAGCAAACTGTGGTGGACCATGTCTTTCATGCTATTTACCTTACGTATTAAGTATGATTCCTTTCAGAATAGATCATGTGGCCCAGAGAGTGGAAAAATATTTACTCTCTAGCTCTGTAAAGAAAGTTTACTGGCCATGGCATTATAATTTACTATTCTAGATCTCACACTGTTCATCAAAACTCTTCTCATTGGAAATTTTTACTGTGACTTATGTATAATCCAGCCCATAGAAAAGCAGTGCATACATATGTAATTTTTTAAATTGCCACTTAGTAGAATTGCAGTTATTTTTCATTGTGGCAAAATACACAAAATATAATTTATCATCTTTTTTTGCCATATACAGATTCCATTTTTTTTATTTATTCCTGGTGGTTATGTTCTAAATAGTATACCAACACACAGGAAGTTTATACATACTTTTGTATATATGCCCATATATACCTGATCTCTCATGTATATAATCTTAAATACTAAAGTACAAATCATTGGTAAATTATTTTTATTTATACATTGACAGCGTATATTTTGACATTATACAAATTTGGAGTACATCTTATTCTAATTAGATCCCGGTCTTGTAGTTGTACATGGTGTGGAGATTTGCTGGCATATTTATATATGTACATAGGAAAGTTAGGTCAGATTCATTCCATTGTCTTTCTTATTCCTGCCCCTCCTTCCCTATCCCTTTGTCTAATCCAGTGAACTTCTATTCCTCCTACTCCCTTGTTGTGTGTTAGTATCCACACATCAGAACTTTTGACCTTTGGTTTTTTGGAATTGGCTTACTTCAAATAATAGTCTCTATATCTATCCATTTACCAGCAAATGTCATAAAGCCATTCTTTTTCATGGCTGAGTAATATTCCATCATGCATATATATCACATTTTCATTATCCATTCATCTGTTGATTGAACTCGGACACTCAATCACTGAGCCACATCCCCAGCCCTATTTTGTATTTTATTTAAAGGCATGGTCTCAACTGAGTTGCTTAGTGCCTTGACATTGCTGAGACTGTCTTTGAACTCAGATTCTTCCTGCCTCAGCCTCCCAAGCTCCTGGGATTATAGGCATGTGCCACCATGGCTGGTTTATGCTGATTTTAAGTCCTCTGGTATATATCAAGGAGTGGCATTACTGGGTCAAATGGTGGTTCCATTCTAAATTTACCATCTTAATCATTTTCAAGTATACAGTTCAGTGGCACTAAGAAATCTATATTATTTTGCAACTGTAACCACTATCTCACCACTGAACTCTTCTCATCTTTCAGAATTAAAACTCTGTACTCACTAACAATAACTTCTCATTCTTCATTCTTTGTCAACCCCTGAAAACTACCATTCTACTTTCTGCTCCCTTCTTACCTTTTCCCTTTTATTCGTTTTAGCCTTTTTTGGTGTTTTCTCTCAAATGTCACTCTTTTCTTCCCATTCTGGGCTATTGTGAATGTTGCTTAGCAAGGCATAATGTATTCTTTTAAAATTTTAATTTCACAACAACTTAGGTTAGAGTATTATTAATTAACCCATTTTAAAAGTAAAGATAGAAGTTGATTATTTCTTACTGGAATACTTGGGACTAGAAGTGTTATAGATTTTGCATTTTTTAAAAAAAAAAATTGGAATATGTTTATAGTTTTTACCAGTTGAACATCCCTGATCTGAAAATCGAATATCCATTTTGACAGACTGCTTGGTTTACTGGCTAAGCAGCTGCTACACAGAGGTCTAGACTTGGGTATAATGGTTTTTTTTTTTTTTTTTTTTTTTTTTTTTTTTTTTTTTTTTTTTTAACCTTTAAAGCTCTCTTCAGTTTTGTCAAAGGTTGTAGCTTATATGTTTAAAAATTCGGAGTGCAAAGAAAAAATAAATACACTATACATGCTATTATTGTAAGATTAGAATAAATTCAAGTGGGGCTGGGGTTGTGGCTCAGTGGTAGAGCACTTGCCTAATACATGTACTGTGTTCGATCCTAAGCACCACATAAAAATAAATAAATAAAGCTGTATTATAAAATTCAAGTGATGTAGAAAAGTGTGTAATTAAAAGGCCCATTCAGAAAAAAGAGCTAACTTTTTTTTTTTTTTAAAGCAATTCTGTCTGGAATGGTGTTTTTTTCTATATTCACACATAATTTTTATTTATTCCTGTTAAGCAAGTGGGAACATGACCCACACTCTCTTTAACTTTTTGTGTTATCTTGCAATTAACTTAGTACTTGTTTACATGTTTTATTTGCATATTGATATTTTGAGAAAGGGAAAAAGAGCTTTGCCATGTTTATTACTTATTTTAAGTAAATTGTAAGATGGTTGGCATTTTGGAGGAAGCATGAACCTTGGAATTTGAGAAATTTGACTTTGAGTTTAACTCCTCTGAAC
Organism: Spermophilus citellus; assembly: GCF_964194105.1. Classification (NCBI taxonomy): domain Eukaryota; kingdom Metazoa; phylum Chordata; class Mammalia; order Rodentia; family Sciuridae; genus Spermophilus; species Spermophilus citellus. The sequence goes on along the minus strand of NC_138183.1, from coordinate 88,489,118 downwards.
TTCATTGGCTGTGGTTTTAATGTGGTGTAATTCTTGATTCGCTAAATGATTTCAAGAGATAATATGCATGAAGTACCTGGCTCAGAGTTTATATACTTTATCTCTACTGGTCTTCCCTCAGTACCCTTTAGCTCATCAGTAATTGATGTACACTATGTAATAGAAGGAAGCTTTAGAGTATTTCATCATGTGAGTAGTGAAACATTTAGTTTTGTTATTCTCTGTCAGATTTGGATTAGAGACTAAAAACATATTTTATAGATTGCACTGTAATATTTGTGACTGTTGAGTTTTATAAGATGGTGTCTTATATCTATTTATGTATTTAGTGTAGTTTCTCATACTTGACATTTTGTATAAGGTTTTATGCAGTGTTTTTAATAAGGCTGCTAACTTTAAGGTAAACATCAAATATTTGGAGAGTGAAAACCTACATAACTATTGTTTATGGAAAGTTTATTGAAGGTTTTTCCAAATAATACTAGCAATATTGAGTAAGGAACTGGTTAAAAATAGAGATTCCTCAAGGACCTATCAATTAAAATTACTGAATTAGCAAATGTTTGAATATGAGATGTATGTTATTCATACTATTTGGAAAATTCTTTTAAAAGCTATTATTATATGATTCTATAGGAAATGAAATTAATGTGTATGTTTTATCTTCAAAGTTTAAATAAATTTTACTTTTTCTTTGGTACTTGGGATTAAACCTAGGGCTTAACTACGGAGCCATATCCTCAGCCTTTTTTATTTTTTATTCTGAGACAGGGTCTTGCTAGGTTGCTTAGGTTCTTGTCAAGTTGCTGGCGCTAGCATTGAACTTGAAATCCTCTTACCTCACCAGGATTATAGGGCCATCCTGCCCAACTAGTTTACTTTTTTGATAGATTGCAAGATATTTCTCTCTCTCTCTCTCCCCCCCCCCTCCCCCCCCCTTTTCGTAAGGATATTAATAGGGAGGAACAGAGATAAACTGTTTGACAAATTTGGATTGTGGGGTATTTGTAAAGGATAACAGTCTTTTAGCTAACTTAAAGTCACATTAACACCTTCCCCTGTCCTTTTTTGGTCCTGGGGATTGAACCCAGGGTCTGGTACATGGTAAGCATGATATCTACTGCTGACCAGTACCCCTAGCCCCAACCTGGTTTTAAAAGTGATTATAATTCAGAGTTTATTCTCACATAATTAGGTCAGTAATATCTGTCTGCCAGAGTATGAGTACTGTGCTCAGGTAGGTTACATACATCTCTTGATTTTGCCATCAGCCCTGCAGAAAAAATACTATTTCCATTTTACTGATGAGGAAACCAAGGCTCAGAAACAGATAACATCTCCCTCATTACACAGCCAGAAGGTGGCAAAACCAGGATTTGGGAATTTAAGTCTGTATGTCTCAAAAACATTTTCTTGATATGCTAACACTTTGAGTGTTCTGTCTTCCGAACTAAGTTTGTGTCATATTTTCTTCCCCAAAATGATCAAGAACAGAGAGTAAAACAAAGTGGGCCTTGAACAGCTGCAAGCTGGCATCATAATCTTAATGCATTTTGTTTCAGGGTAGCACCTCATATTCTTTGAGCATTGTATATTGTATGGTTTCCTTGATTATTTGTTTGTTTCTTCCCCAAGTTAAAAATAGCAAATATTGAGAGGAGGTATGCTGTTAAAGATGAGCTGATAGTCTGGCAAAAAAAAAAAAAAAGCAGATACAGGACATTGAGAGTTTGAACAGTTATTGTATTAGAGAACAGCAGTTTATATTCATTCCAGTCATTCATCATTATCAAAAAGTTATATTCCTCAGGGTGGAAAGCAATTTTGGTGCTCACATGGGGTAAACGTCAATTAACTAGAGAATCCACCGACGTGAAACTCTTGACTTTTGGATGATGTTGGGAAAATGAGGAGCTATTGAACGTTGTTTTTGGCCATGCTGGGTTGGTTTTCAAATCATTAAATTGCCTATTAAGGTGCATTAGGATTTTGATTCTTGTGGCTGTTTTGAGAAAAATTCTAGTAGTTTTCTGTTGTTTATTATAAGTTGTCATTGCAAGCCCAGAGTAGGACATGCACATTTGCAGGAAATATGGATCTTTAGAGGCCCATTCTATCATGTATCTTTCATTTTGAGTTAATGATGGTCATTGTAGTCTTTAACTTAAATAGCTAGTCAGTTTAATGGAAATTATAAAAATTCCTTATGGTTTTAGTTATTCTTTAGGTGAAAATATTTTGCATAGGTTGTTGAAATAAGTTTTTTTATTTCAGTAGGAGTGTCTAAAACAGCTTTGAGATTTTCTAAAATTAATGTCAATACTAGTTAGCTTCCAGTTTTTATTTTGTTATTGTCCGATAAGCATGTAGTACATAAAACAACAAGGAAGTTAGGTTCAAATGCTAGAGAGAAAATTTCTAGAAATTTTGAAGCCAGTGTAAACTGGCTATTTCCATCTACTTTTCCCTTTTTAGGGAGCAGAATAGAAATATAAGAATCTTTTAAGTATGTGCTGAATTTTTGACCTTTCTGCAAACACCATTTAGATAATAAAACATTTTTTACTCTGTCATATTTGGATTAAAATTTTCTAAAATACATTTTATTTGGGAAAGTGTCTGGTATTGTATAATATTAAGGTTTCAGATGGAATAATGGCAGAATTTATAAAATTCTTAATCTCTTGGTTTTTGCTTGTTCCAAATTTTGGAAAATGTTCTAAGAACACATCAAAATTGCATTAGTCTTCTATTTTGGGAGTGGTTATAATACCTAAATTAGTTGACATTGATTGTTGGAAAATTTTTTATAAGAACTGAAGTATATAAAATGTAGTCAGATTACACAGTTGCCCTTTGTATAGTATTATAAGTATAGCTGTATCCTGTCACCATTTTTAACATTTTCTGACTTTCAACAATGCCATTAGTCCGTATTTCAAGCCTAAGGTGTTTTTAAGATCCAAGAGTCCCATGAGTTTGGAGGATCCTCCTAGTATTCAGTGACATTAATTGTCAGCAGCTCTAATTTTGTGAAAGGGTGATTTCTCAGTTCCAGTCTTTTAGGACTTTGATTTCTTGAGTTTTTTTTTTTTTTTTTAAGAATTGAACAAGATAATGTGTGCATTATGTCAGAAAACAGCTTTGCTGCATAATAAAATGTTTTTGAACTATGTCAAAGGGCTCAACTGAACTATTCACTGATGTTCGACAATTTTCTGTAGTTGCTGCTGTTTTGGATATCCGGTCTCATCTGTGCTGTGGTACTCATGAATGGTCATCTCTTGATTCTTGGGTGATTTTCTTTTATTCATGTCTTATCTAGTGTGTGGTCTGCTGCCTAAAACTAGGACGTCTTCATTCCAGTTCCTTTCAGATGACTTGCAAAAGACAAGGCATGTTTTAATTTCTTACTAATCACTTGAAATTGCTCAGGTCAAGTGAGTACTTGTATTTTGACTTCCTGCTTCAGAGTCAACCTTTAAAACTTTTTATTACAGTATAGCACAGAAGAATGCATACATCATAAATGCACAGCTCTACGTATTAGCACAGAGGCCAAGAATGTAGAATATTATCAACTCCCAAAACGTCACCTTGTGATCTCTTATATAAAACCGCCTCCTAAAGGTAACCACTCTTCTCACTTTTGACACTATGAATTTTGCTCCCTCCTTCCGCTTTATGAGATCACACAATTGGTTTTCATTTGTTGATTAGCCTCTTTTATTCTGCATTTGGGTATCCATGATGATATATGGCTATAGTTCATTTGTTGTCATTTTTCTATTAAATGAGTACTATAATTTATTCCACAATTGAGGGATAGTTGAGTTGTTTTCAGTTTTTGGCTAATATAAGTAATCCTGGTTTGAACTTTGTGGTTTTTGGTGTACCTGGGGACATGTAATGTTGAGTCACAATGTAAGCATATCTTCAGCTTCTATTATATGATATTTTCTAAAATATACTACTTCAACCTGCAGAATCCAGTTGCTTCACATACTCTGCAACACTGTCATATTCTTAATTTGAACCACTTAGTGGATGGGTTGCTGGTTTTAATTTTAAGTTTACCTGACTATTAACGAGAAAGAACGTCTTTTCCTGTATTTTATATTTTCCCTTTTTTGATAATGTTTCTTTTGCAGTCTCTGATTTTTTTTCAGTTGGGTCACTTTTTGGTGATTTAAAGACGTTCTTTATAAAATATGGATTTCAGCTGTTGCTTATTTGTATTCCAGATATTTTTTTCTCTGAATTACCTTTTACTCTGTTAATAATAGTGCAATTTATTGTGCTTTTTTGTTTTTTAATGGCTAGATCTTTCCATTATCTCACTTAGAGAATCTTTTCCAGTAGGATCACACTGTTGATTTATAGTCATTTTTTGGTTCTGTTTTTAATGTGATCAGAATACATACTTGGTAAGATTTTAATGCTTTGAAATATGTTGATTTGTTTTATGGTTTAGCATATGATCTAATTTTGTAAGTGTACTTCAAAAGAATGCTTAATCTGTAGTTGTTGGGTGTAGTGTTCTAGTTATGCCAGTTAGATCATTTGTTAATGTTTATGTCTTTTATATCCTTAGTAAGTTTTTCACATTGTAGTCTGTCAGTTACTGAGATAAATGTGTTAAAATCTCCTGAGTGGATTTGTCTGTTTTTCTTTGTAGTTCCATTTACTTTTGTTTTATATATTTTGAGGCTATAATATGAAGTGTGTTTAAAGTTTTTAATCGTCTTGTTTATAATGTTGCCATGCACTGGTTGCTTTTGTGTTAAGTCTGCTTTGTCTGTTAGAATAAGCCTTGCTGGCTTTCTTTGGTTAGTTTTTGCATGGACTCTATCCATTATTTTTACTTCAACCTTTTATAAATTTGTCTTTTTAAAAGCATCATGAAGTTTGGTTCTAAAATCCAGTCTGGCAGTTCCGTCTTTCCACATACAGTCTTATGTAGTCATTGATACTTCTGGTTTACATTTACCATTTGATTTTTATTCTTCCTACTTATTCTATGCTTTTTTCTCTTCTTTGAATTGAGTATTTTGTATTATTTCAGTTTCTTCCTTTTTAGGTTGGTAGATGTATACTGTTTTTATATCTTGGAGATTACCATATGAATCTTACTTATGAAATGTCTAAATTAGTAAATACTTACTCTTTTCAGATAATTCAGACTGTAGAGCGGTAGAATTCCATTTATACCCTCTTAGATTTTTCTTTCTTCTGTCTCTCCCTCCCTGTCACAGGACAGAAGACTTTCTAGGGCTTTATAAAATCAATTTTAACTTAGATTTATTTATACACACACACACACACACACACACACACACTTTTAATTGTCTTTTTATTCATTTATCTAGAATCATTTTCTTATCCCTGAATACTCTAATATCTCCTGTGGTGTATGTCTGCTAGGTGACAGATTTCTCTCTTTTAAATGTGTCTAATAGATTCTCTCCATTTTTTTTTTTTTGGTATATTTCAAGTTCATTTTAAGGGATATTTTGTTGATATAAAACTCCAGGTTACTTGTTATTCTCTCTGTCTTTAAGTTTTTTTTTCTTTTTTATTATGGATAATTTTAAACATACAGAAATTGGGCTTGAGATATAGCTCAGTGGTAGGGTCTCATGCTTTGGGTTTAATCCCCAGCACCATAAAAAAAGAAAAGAAAAACTCAGAAAGTAGAGATAATAATAGTAAGTTATTTCATCCAGCTTTGACAGTCTCATAGCTGTTGTTGTTTCAGGATTACTCATCCTTAAGGCTTTTTCCCTTTTCCCTATTATTTTGTAAAACTCTTATCAGCTTATTACTTAATATTTTGGCATGTTATCTGAAAGATAAGAACTCTTTAAAAAAAAAAAGATTGTCAGTATATTATGCTGTGTTACCATTTGCCTTAATTTCATCACTATGTACTCTCCTTAAAGTTCCCAATTGTCTCAAAAATATTTATTTTTTAGCATGAATTAGGGGAAAAAGAAGACTTTTTATTTCTTAAAGCAGTTTTAGGTTCATGGGAAAATTTAGAGTACAGATAGTTACCATTTCCTTTCCCCTTTCCTCCAACTTTCTCCACCATCAGCATCATACTTCAGAGTAGTACATTCATTATAATTGGTGAGTCTTCATAGATATCATTACCCAAACTCCATGGCTTACATTAGGGTTCAGTATTGGTATATGTAGATGCTGTGAAATCTGACAACTGTATAAATGACACATATACTCTTCCTGTTCTCTTTAACCCCTAGCAATCCCTGATGCTTTTTCTATCTCCATAGTTTTTCCTTTCTCAGGAATCAAGTAGACTTTTTTTTTTGTACTGGGGATTGAACCCAGGGCGCTTTACCTCTGAGATACATCCCCAACCCTTTTGGTTTTTGAGACAGCTTTTCACTAATTTGCTTAGGGCCTTGCTAAATTGCTAAGGCTGGCTTTGAACTTGTGTTTCTTCTTGGGAGAGTGGACATCATGCCTTGTTCCAGATTTTAAAGGTATTGGTTCATCCTTGAGATGTTAACCACAGATTTTTTTTTTTTTTTTTTTTTTTTTTTTGTAGATGCACTTTATTCCAGGTCAGTAGGCCTCTTTTTTATTCCTAATTTGTGGAGAATTTTGTCTTGAATGAACTCTGTCAAATGATTTTCAGCATTGATTAATATGATTGTGTGGTTTTTCTTCTTGTTTTGTCTGTTAATGTAGTGAATTAACATTGATTTTATTTCCCCCCAAATGTTGACTTAGCTCACATATTCAGGCTAATCCTACTTGGTCATTAAAACTTTTTTTCTTGTTTCTGTATAACTGGATTGGGTTTAGTAGTATTCTCTGGAGGATTTCTGCATATATGTTTGTGAGAAAGAGATTGGTTGGTAGTTTTCTTATGCTCTTTTCACTGGTTTTGGTATCAGGGTATAATACTGGTGTCATGAAATATTTTAAGATTCCCTCTTTGATTTTTGTAAGATTGAATGTGTTTTGGTAGATTGGTTTGCATCTTTCAAAAAATTTTGGTACATTTTATTCAAGTTGTTGATATTTTTCTGTAGTATTCCTTATCTTTTAAAGTCTATGAGGCTTGCTTCCTTTCTGTTGTTTTTGATTTTGTTAATTTATGTCTTCTGATTTTTTTCTTGATCCAGCTAGCTAGAGGTTTCATCAGTTTTACTGAGATTCTAAAAAGGTTTTTGTCTTGTACATCTGTTTTATTGATTTCTGTTCTTATCCTTTGGGTTAGTTTGCTGTTTGATTTCTAAAGATGGAAACTCAATTTACTGTGTAATGTGACCTTTCTTCTTAAATTTATCAGCCTTTAATACTATATATTTCCTAAATCGTTGATTTAGCTGCATATCACAAATATGAACAGTTTTACCTCTTTTTTGCTCAGTTGAAAATATTTTCCTAACTTCTTCTCAAGTTTCCTTTTTGACCCGTTTTTAGAAATGTTTGGTTTATTGGTTTGGGAACTTTAAAAATAATTTTTATTACGAATTTCTTCTTCTTAGTCCTCTTCCTCCTCCCTCTCTTCCTCTTTTTCATTCCTGGGTTATTTTTCATATATATATTATATATATATATATATATATATATATATATATATATATATATATATATTTTTTTTTTTTTTTTAGAGAATTTTTTAATATTTATTTTTTAGTTCTCGGCGGACACAACATCTTTGTATGTGGTGCTGAGGATCAAACCTGGGCCACACGCATGCCAGGCGAGCGCTATACCGCTTGAGCCATATCCCCAACCCCAACTAATATATTTTTGATGCATTATATTTATTGGTGTACTTAATTGTGGGCTTCGTTGTTCTATATTTATAGATACACGTGATATAACAGTATAATTTGGTCATTATCACTCGCCAGTGTGTCACCCATTTTCTGTTACCGATTTCTAATATAATACCATTCTTATACTTTTGATTTAATTACTTGAAATTTCCAAGGTTTGTTTTATGACCCATTTATTTCCAAAAAAATCTCCTTAGCAGTAGTGCTGTCTTAGTTCCACTGCTATAAGGCAGTCACATAGAGTGATTTGAAGAGGGTTATTCTTTTTTTAAAATTTGGACTGATTCCTTGAGGCAGTCTGTTAATGTAGATTCCTAGGTCCATTGTGAGGTTTTTCTGATTTGAACAGTTGGGTAAGCCTAATTGTTCTGGTGATTTTAGTAAAAATTTGAGAAACAGTGATCTATTATATTAGCTTATCGTTCTATTATCAGGTTCTTTTCTCTGCTGTTTTTGCATGTTTTTAGATAATCCTCTCCAGGTTTTCATGGTTACTTCCTAATCTCTTTTTGGTTTACACTTCTGGAAAGCCTTGTCTAGTTACCTTCTGTGTTCCTCTGTACTTTGTAATGTACTTGACTGATTCTCAATGGATTACTAACTTTCAGGGAAAGATTTTTACTTTTTATTTTGTTTCTTCATAGTAGTACTTGTTAATTGTTGAATGCAAAAATTACTATGGATAGTCAGTATAATAGACCATAAGGTTGGCTGTACAAGTATGCAATTAGAAGTAAAGGAGCAGAACTGGAGGTGGAAATCTGGGGAATAGCTTATTGTAAACTTATAATTTGTGGCTTGAACTAAATTTGGTCCCATTGACTTTAAAGAAAAGGATATTGGAAGCAATGAACTGTTAGACTTTAGCAGAAGATAGAATATAAAATATGTACATCAAAATAAGATTTTTGTTAGAGATAAGTGGTAATTTAACACAGAAAAGATGTGTTGTTGTATTGTTTGAATTTGAGGTACTTTTAGAAACTAAATTGGATGGTGTTTCATAAACACCTGTAATACATATTTATTTTTATCTTATTTAGTTCAAGGAAGAAATCTCTAAACGTTTTAAATCACATACTGACCAACTTGTGTTGATATTTGCTGGAAAAATTTTAAAAGATCAAGATACTTTGAGTCAGCATGGAATTCATGATGGACTTACCGTTCACCTTGTCATCAAAACACAAAACAGGTATGGTTTTAGAAGACACATGGCTTTAAACTGTAATAAACATTTATATTTCTCTTTTAAAAAAAAGTCTTGAGTTTAAAGGGCTTTCCTTGTCATTAATATTTAAATATTAAAATTCCTTTCTCTGTTACTGTTAATAAAATGTTTTAGAAAACAGTAGCACTTATACATTGTCAGATAATCATTTAATACTTTAGAGGATTCAGCAGTATTCAGTCATCATATCTAAGTTATTTGAATTGGAGAACAAGCAAGTTAATACATTTTTAGTTATTTTTGTTTTAGGGAGATTTTTAGACAAAGATCTTGGGTATCTTAGCCAACTACAAATCAATAAGCATATTTCATTAATTTGAGCACCATCAGCTTTTAAGAGAGACCTTTATTTTGTGTGTCACTCAGAATACTCCTAATTAAGCTGGAATTTTCTTGTCACAATTTTATTTTATCTTTAGTGATGGAATGTGTTTTAATTTGAATTTTTACTGCTGTGGCAGAACATCATGGCAGAAGAGGAAAGTGGCTCAGGACATGGCCATCAGGAAGCAGAGAGAGGGACAGACAGACAGACAATGCTTGCCAGGGACAAAATATTAATCCCATAGGCATACCCTCCAATGACCTACCTCCTCTAGCCACACCCTGTTTACAGAACCATCATCGAGTTAATGTCTATCAAGGGATTAATGCACTGATTTTAAGGTTTTAAGTTTATATTTTATCGAGCTCTTTTAAAAAATTTGTTCTTTTTTAGATATGTATTATGACAGTAGAGTGTATTTTGACATATTATACATACGTGAAGTATAACTTACTCTAATTCAGATGCTATTCTGGTTGAACTTGATGTGGAGTTACACTGGTATAAACCTTCTTGCATTGTCTCACAAGTGAGAGGACACATGGGGGACATCTCATCCAAACCATAATAGAGTGGCTTTAGACTTATTTGGGTATGGGATTTTATCATATCACTTGTGTACATACAAAAAAGATATAGATGACATAAATTGGTTAAAGCCTTTCTAAAATTACTTCACATTGGTTGTAAGTCTTCTGAATCCTCTTTTGACCAAGTCATCATTGTCCATATTTTCCCTATGATATCAAATTCTGTTCTGTCAGGATCATCAATGGTACAACATTTCTTGAGAACTATGGTGTGTTCTCCAGGATTTTCTTCCAGCTGTTGATATCTATTCAAGTTTTTATTCTGGTGTTCCTCCAATAACAATTATTTCCTTTACTAATGAAAAAATTTATTTCTCCTGTTCCTGTTCTGTGCTCCTCTATATACACATAATAATATCTTTCAGTGACAATTAATGGTGTAAATTTCTGAGGACACTCCATGTGGTAATCTAACTCAATGTGTATGCTATGTCTACTCAGTCACTCAGTACTACAGAGGGACATGTGTGCAGGCATTAGAGTTGATGCCTGACTGTACAAGTAGTTGCAAGTCAAGATACTGTTTTCACAGTTAAAATGAAAAACTGTACATCTTGGAATCAAAAAGAAGCCATAGATTTAGTTAATTCTATCTCAACCTTTTCAAAAATTTTTTTTTAAGGTTTTAAAGCCACTGAGCCACACTCCTAACCCTTTTCTATATTTTATTTAGAGATAAGGTCTTACTAAATCTCGCCAAGTTGCTGAGACTTGGCTTCAAACTCATCCTCCTACCTCAATCTCCCAAGCCACTAGGATTATAGGTGTGTGCCACCGTGCCCGGCTTTGATGAATTCTTTCTTCTTATTTTTTACTTTTAAAAATTTCAAGGATCAAAGTAAAACTGGCCCCCAGCCCTGTAGAATTAGAAGGGGATAGATAAAAAGTTCCTTATAGAGTTAAGCTTTGTGGATGTGACCAATCATCGATTATCTTCTGTGAGGTGTAACCTCTCTCCCTTTCTTAAGATGTAATCAGTATATTTGAAAGTAATGAAATAATTTTTATATATATATATATACACACACACACACACACACACACAAATATTTATGTGTATATCATACTCAAAGAGGAGGGCCAATTGCAGTATATTTTGTATTTTATAAGGTTTTACTATGTTTCTGCTTTTTTTTCCCCTAGTCCTTAGTTATTTTTATGATAATTTGAATCTGGAATTTACCCTTTGTTTCTGGATATTGGGATATCAGAGGTTCTTTTAAAATTAATTTACTGCTTACTTTGATTCAATTATTTTCTCTAGGCCTCAAGACCATTCAGCTCAGCAAACAAATACCACTGGAAACAATGTTACCACCTCTTCAGCTCCTAATAGTAATTCAACATCTGGTTCTACTACTAGCAACCCTTTTGGTTTAGGTAAGTGGTGTTAGTCATTTTTTGTAGAAATCAAATAACTCCTTTTCCTCCCAGGGTAGCTTTAGATAAATGACAGAATAAAATGTTAAGTAATTTTAACAACAAATTTTAAAAACCTTCTGCAGTTTACTTCTATAATTGATGGTGTTAAGGAAAAGTTGGGAATACAAGTGTGTTTGATTAGCTTACATTTATTTGCATTTGATAAGTTGTCAATAAATGACACAGTTCTCTTTCATAATGAAAGATGTAGTGTTTGTATACCTGATCTGACCACTACATAATTACATCTTAAGAAATTTAGCCAGTTGTTGATCATAAGCTGTAATCAATAATTTTTTCATTTGTAAAATGGAAGAATTAGACTATATTAATTACTTTCTAACTGTCCTGAATGCATAGAAGGACTGTGGCCTGAGAGCAAGCCCAGCAGTTAAGGATCTTCTATATTAGCTAAAACTACTTTTCATGTATCCTTTTTTTTTTTTTTTTTTTTTGAGTTCTGTGAAAAGTAAAAAATATTCTGAAGCTAACAAAAGTTGAAATAGATAGATGAATGACTTAAAGCCTCTTTCAGTCTTTAAATTGTATGTCTAGTATAGTACCTTGAAATGTCATTGTTTTTTATATGCACAATTTTCACATATCAAGGTCATAACATACCTTGTATCCTTTCTATAAGTAGTTTATTAATTCAGTTATACTATGCCAATTCAGTTATACTATGGAAGGATTTTAGAGAATGGCATGAATTTGAATATTCATATTTACTTTTTAAAAAAAATTTTTGCTTTTATTTTAAAAAGGTATTATGCTATATGTCTCCTTTGATTAAGGCAGGTAAATTTTAGGTGGCAAAATTATTTATTGTTATTTGTTCTTTTTAGTTATACATGACAGTGTATTTTGACATATTTGTACGAACATGGAGTAGATGGCAAAATTATTAACATGAACACTAGAGAGATTAGGATATAATTAGTGTTTATACTTATGAAGGATGTTGTTAAGGTAAATTTATGTCATCTTTCCTTACTTCATAGACAAGAATATTGAAGGCTAGAGAGGCTTTTAATTAATTTGTTTGAAGCTACAAAGCTCCCTAATCCCATTAATTCCAGTCTTAATCCTACCCCGGCTTCTTACCTCATTGTCTTTTTTTTGGTCAATTACTCTTTTTTTCTTTTCTATATTCAACTTTTCCTTTTGCTGGTTGTTATCTGTAAAGCTGTTGAATCTTACCATCCTCTCTGTAGGTTCCCTTCTTAGCTGTCTTTAGAAAAGGCATTTTCTGTTTTTTGAGTATATTTTCCCTTCACTAAATTGACTTTTATTTTTTTTTTTGTCCCATCATGTCACTGAAAATTCCTTGATAAGATTGCTACTGACCTCTCAAATATAGTAAACACCATTTTTAAATCAGTCTCTTTTTTTTCTAAATATATTTTTTGTTGTTGTAGTTGGACACAATACTTTCATTTTATTTATTTATTTTTATGTGGTGCTGAGGATTGAACCCAGCACCTTGCATGTGACAGGCAAGTACTCTCCTGCTGAGCTACAACTCCTAATGCTTAAAAATCTCTCCTTGAAATTTCCTTCCTGTAACTCCTAGATATTGTTTTTTCTATAGTTAACTTTCTAACCAGTCCTTTTCTATCTCACTTGTAGGACCCCCCCCCCTTCCGTAGTGTGGGTTATATTCTGATGATCCTCCACATTTCTACCTCAATTTACGTCACTTCTGAACTCATGCCTTATATTCATCTGTTTTTAGTCACCTGATGTTTTAGAAAACAAAGAAATGTGGGGAAGAAAAAGAAAAACAAAACAAACATAGCATCTTGCTCTTCAAATGCCTCTTTTCCCAGAGCTGGGGTTGTGTCTCAGGGGTAGAGCACTCGCCTAGCAGGTGCGAGGCCCTGGTTTCAATCCTTAGCACCACATAAAAACAAGTAAATAAAATAAATGTATTGTGTCCAACTACAACTAAAAAATAAATATTAAAAAAGAAATTGCCTCTTTTCCCCATGGAGGCTCTTGGTCTGAAACCTTTTTATATCCACCACCATGTAGATGTTTCTCCTTGTACTCTCTGGATGTAGATCCTTAATTTTTTCATTTATAATGTTTGCTCTGATTCATTTCTATAGTGCTGTTAGAATATCATCTTCAGTGGCTTTTCTGCTTAAGATGTTTCAGTTCTCTTGAAAGATTTTCAAGATATAACCCATGCCTGTCTGCTCCATCCTTATTTATTACCCATTTCAGAAGTTATAGTAGATTGTCTGGTCTTAATAGATAACCCCAAACACTGTGGTTTATTATAACAAAGTTTAATTTCTTGTTACAAACCTTCCTTGTGTGCTACGGGTTTCTCTCTCTCTTTCTGTTTTCTCTCTTTCTCTCTCTCTCTGTCTCTCTTCTCTCTCTGTCTCTCTTCTCTCTCTGTCTCTCTTCTCTCTCTTTCTCTCTCTCTCTCTCTCTCTCTCTCTCTCTCTCTCTGTCTCTGTCTCTTTTCTCTCTCCCTCTCCTCTCTTCTTTCTTTCTTTCTTTCTCTTTTTTGATACTGGGGATTTAACCCAGAGGCAATTTACCACTGAGCCATATCCCTAGCCATTATTTTTAAAATTTTGAGACAGGGTCTCACTAAGTTGCTAAGGCTGGCCTCTTGATCTGCTGGGATTACAGGTGCATGCTACCTTGCCCAGCTGCACTGGCCTTTGAGGCCCCCATTCTTATAGTCCTTCAGAGACTCAAGCTAATGAATTTTCGCCGTCTTGTAGCTACAGCACTTGGAACATGGCAGAAGAGGCAACTTAAGCATCTGAAGTTGACACAGTGATACACATCATTTCTTTCAGTTCTTTGGCCATAACTTGTCACATGGCCCTGTACAAGTATAAAAGGCTACACATGAACTATGTGGTAACCACTATATGTGTCTTACTAGTCATACTGAATTTTTTGTGGTTTCAAGAATATGTCAGTACATTTATTGCTATTTTGTGTATATACTGTTTTTTTGTTTTGTTGTTGTTGGGTTTTTTTTGGTGTGTGTGTTTTAAACCCCCCAACCTTCCCCACTTCTCTATTATTAAGTATCATGTCTTCTCAAAGCAGCCATTCCACTTAGGTAGTTTATTACTGTATTATATATCTGTTGAATTACTTAAGTCCATGTAAGCATTTTTTACCTTGTCCCTTGTATATATAGAAAATGCTCAGTAAGTGAGGAATTTATGCATTTGTTTGGTTATGTAATTTCATAAAGCAAACATTTTGTGATACATGTTTAATCATTCTCTTAGATCTGTTAGATTTTTCTGTGATTTAATTCCTGCAAAGAGGTTATCTATTTTTAGAGTGTTCCTGGCTTTCTTTCTCCTTGATTGGCAGCGGCAGTTTAACCAGAATTTATAGTGCATTTTACTTGTTAATGTAAGTTAGGGTTGTGGAAGATAGAAGTATAGTCCTGTGTGGGGTCCCGCTACTTTCTTTAGCTGGCATCTTCCGGGATGCTTTGATACCAACCAATTCTCGGAAACCAGCTGTGGATGTTCAATGTTCAATTCAGTCTTTTTTCTCGTATTTTTTTATTGGTGCATTATAGTTGTACATTCAGTTTAGTTTTGACACTTTATTAGAAGTTAGTTGTCAGGACTCACATGTTAGACTATCCCCACTTCAAAAATGAATTGGAAGTTTCTGGCCACCCTATACTTTTGATGAATCAGCTGTAAAACTGGGAGTTCCTTTGCCCAGCGGCCCTCAGTATAGATTTGCTAGAAGGTCTCCCAGAACTCAGGAAACACTTTACTTGTATCCTTTATGATAAACAAGTAAATATAACTGGAACAGAACAATGCTTTGAACAGGTAAATAGGGCAAGGTGTGTTTGTGTATAGAGGGGGGTGGGTAGAGGATGAGCAAAAAGCTTCCATACCCTAATTAATACACTGTTCTCCTCTTATCTAGGTGTTCTCACCAACCCTGAAAGATGTTTTTAGAAAGTTTGTGTAGACCTCAGTCTCTCAACTCTATCCCCTTCCCTTCTTGGAGGTCAGTAGGTGGGGCTCAAAAGTTCCATTTCATCCTTTGGTCTTTCAGATGACCAGCTCTGTCCTGAGGCTATGAAGAGACCCTATACTTTTAACCCTAATTAGCTTTAAAAAATCAAAAAAGTCTATTATGAATTACAAAAGACATCACACCTACCACTCTGAAAATTCTAAGGGTTTTAGGAACTCTGTCAGGAACCAAGGAGAAGGACCAAATACATTTTTAAAAAAAAATATTTTTTTAGTTCTTGATAGACTTTTATTTATTTATATGTGATGCTGAGAATTGAACCTAGTGCCATCAGTATTAGTTTTGGCTAATTTCAGGTATAGAAATAAAATGTGTGTGAGTAATAGGAACTCTGTTTTTGTTTTAAAACTGTTTCTTGGACTATTGAGTCAGATAATATTTTTGAATCTTCATATTTTAGCACAGGCATGGTAATGTTAAAATTTCTTATGTGTTTTTTTCCCTGTTAGGTGGCCTTGGAGGACTTGCAGGTCTGAGTAGCTTAGGTTTGAATACTACCAACTTCTCTGAACTACAGAGCCAAATGCAGCGACAACTTTTGTCCAACCCTGAAATGATGGTCCAGATCATGGAAAATCCCTTCGTCCAGAGCATGCTCTCAAATCCTGATCTAATGAGGCAGTTAATTATGGCCAATCCACAAATGCAGCAGTTGATACAGAGAAATCCAGAAATTAGTCATATGCTGAATAATCCAGATATAATGAGACAAGTATGTAGAAAAATAATTTCAGTTTATTTACCCAAAAAATTATGTTTCTTTTTAAATTTTCTATGGTGACACAGATTGCCCTGTGTATACTACTAAGCTAAAGAGAATTCTGTTCACTGTTTAGGAAAACTCATCAAAGCACTAATTTGGACTATTTAAAATTTTTTTTGTTTTGTTTTTGATGGACCTTTAGTTAATTAATTAATAACTATATAGTGCTGAGATTTGAATCCAGTGCCTCACACATGCTAGGCATGTACTCCACCACTGAGCCACAGCTCCACCCCTGATGACTATATGAACCCAGGATTTTTATGCTACATTTAAAAGTCACTTATTTTGAGGATTTAAGAAACAAAAGGTTCAGTTCTGGATATGGGCATTTTATTCATAACAAAATGCTTCCTTTTTGATGTTATTTGAATTGTAGCTTACTTTTTGAGGTAAAATCTACCATGAATTATTTAAAATAGTTTTCTGACTTAAAAATTATAAATTTGGTATAAAGCTCAAATTGGCTTTTGTGATTCTGGATTTATACCTCATTCTGTAAAATAAAGTGAGTCTTCTCATGAGTAGAGCAAATGAATTTTGCTTCTGGGAGATTTAAAAAAAAAAAGAGCGGAAAAAAGTAGAAATTGGGAGCCAGGTGTGGTCGTGCATACCTATAATCATAATGGCTTGAGAGGCCGAGGCAGGAGGATCACAAGTTGAAAGCCAATCTCACCAATTTATTGAGGCCCTGTCTCAGAAAAGGGTTGGGGATGTGGCTTAGCAGTTAATAACCCCTGGGTTCAGTCCCTTTTACTAAAAAACAAAAACAGAAAAAGAAAGTAAAAACAAGGAACAAAAAGCAAATTAAAGATTGATCATTGTAAAGAGTTGCTTTCCTATTATGCTGGTTAAGGTTAACTGGAATCTATCATTTTGTTTTTAAACTAACCTTCCAAGTTCAGTTTGATTACAAGGCACATGTAGTACAGGTGACTCCATTCTGGTTTGGTTTGGTGTACTGGGGCATAGTGGAAGAGGCTAGTCTGAAACAATGGCTTTCCATAAACTTTAACAGTAGTTAATGGCTAAGATAATTCTTATGTAGTTCAGTCTTTTTTTAAAACATATTTTTTTTCCTTAGACATTGGAACTTGCCAGGAATCCAGCAATGATGCAGGAAATGATGAGAAACCAGGACCGAGCCTTGAGCAACCTTGAAAGTATTCCTGGGGGATATAATGCTTTGCGGCGCATGTACACGGACATTCAGGAACCTATGCTGAGTGCTGCACAAGAGCAGGTGATCCGCTGGTTCCAAGGCTTAAGCCCTGAAGTAGCTTCTAAAGCAAATATGTGTGTGATTGAGGAATGTGGGGAATGTGATTTCATTAAAAAATAGTTTCTATATCTATTATTTAAAAGCTTATTTCCGATTTTCATGTCTTTTTTTTAAATTACAGTTTGGCGGTAATCCATTTGCTTCCTTAGTGAGCAATACATCCTCAGGTGAAGGTAGTCAACCTTCTCGTACAGAAAATAGAGATCCCTTACCCAATCCATGGGCTCCACAGGCTTCCCAGAGCTCATCAGCTTCTAGTGGCACTACAAACACTGTGAGTGGCACTGCTGGTAGTACTACCAGTGGCACTGCTGGACAAAGTACTACTGGGCCAAATTTGGTGCCTGGAGCAGGAGGTATGTGTGTAACAATTCATGCTTTTTTCATTGTTGTCTTCACCTATAATGGGATTATAAGTATTGCTGTGTTATTTGTATGTGGATGATGTATACCTTTTATGAAGTATCTTTCAATGTTGCAGATTTTGTGGGGTGTTTTAGGGGGGCAGAGAAAGGATTTTAAGTTGTATACACTTGCAGAGTACAGTATGTTTTGATATATGAATATATTGTGGAGTGATTAAATCAAGCTGATTTGCATCTGTCACTTCATACACTTATGTTTTTTCCTGTGGTGAGAATAAAGTTATTAGCAGTTTCCAAGTGTATAGTACATTGTAATTAATTATAGTCATTATGCTATATTGTAGATCTCCAGAACTTACTCAGGGAAAGATTTTTAAACAGGAATGATGAAGGAAGTACTCTTGTTACTATTTGAATTATGTATTGGAGAAACCAAAAATTAATGAAGGGAACTTGATTATGAGGTCATTCAAGTAATGCAGAGCAAATAAGATTATTACTGAGAAGGTGACTGAAAAATAAAAGGTAGAAAAACAAGCAACTCTTTATTTATTGTCAGAGAAGTAGGAGGAATAAAAGATAAACTACTCTTAAGTTGCTTGGCCACGTTTAATTTCTGAAGCTGGTCTTGAACTTGCAATCCTTTGTTTCAAGAGCCTCCTAGCTCTTGAATCATTGGGATTATAGGCTTGTGCACTGTACCAAGCAAAATGTGTATTTTAGGTGTCTGCTTCTACATATTTCAGTGAATTTGTATAACCAGGTGCCTGCCACTGTGATTAGGACATGAAACATTTCCATCACTCCAGTAAATTTTTTTTATGCCTTTTTTCTATTTAGTTCTTTTCACCACATCGACAGCCACTGTGGATTAGGTTCCCCTGCTTGTGTCTTATTTACTTTCATATACTTGTTTTGAAATTTATCCATGTTGTTTCTCTAGTTTGTTCCTTTTTGTCAAAAAGTAGTCCCTTGCATGGGAATCATTACAGTATGTATGACGATTTTGCCTAGCTTCTCTCAACTTTATAAAAGATGAAGAGCAAAAAGAATTAGAATTGAAACTTGGAAAAACCTGGATGGGATAAAAGCAGTATATGGTAGGATCTTGGCAGCAGCCAAATGGAACTATTTTGTGGCCAAAAGAGTGGTCTGTGGATACTTTAAAATTGGGGCATATGTTGAATTGGAGAGGGTGTCACATGATTCATATAAACTAGGGCTCCAGGATAGGCACAATTAGAGGATCTGGGTAGTATGTCCATCTTTGTCTGGGAGGAACTAGTCTTGACTCCATCTTCGGTAATTGCTGTTGTTGGGCTTCTTGTTCTTGGTGAATGTTTTGCATTGTGCTTTCTTGAATTTTGCTCTGTTCTCAAACCAAACCTACAGAACTATTAGATGTATGTCCATTTTTTAGGCCATTTCTTTCTGAAGGCTTGGGTTTAGGTGTTGGTTTATGTAGAACAATGGTTCATATCTTACAATTGTTTCTCAGTGAACACGATTTGGTTCTTTTGTGAATGCTTCTGGTGCCTATAGGAAGGTCCTTGGAGTCTGACATCTGATAAGCCGTATACATTTCTATGTTCAAGCCCATTGATGACAGCAAACTTTTGTTTTCTAAAGGAAGCTTTAAATATGTTATGGTCAATCATTTGTGTGCATTGTGGTAGAAAGGGCTATTGAAGATTTCCAGAGGCAGTTTTGTGTCTTCACATGCTCATAAGAGTGCTGAGAAAAGTGGATGGTAGTATCATTTCAATAGTAGATAAACTGAAGTGCAGAGGGAACACATAATTATCTGTGTTGTTATTCCTAGAGCACGTTTCTTCGATTTAATCTGGTTTTGTTTTCTAGATCAATCTTTAGCAGTCTTGACAGGTACTGTACCCATATTTGGTAAAAAGTAGATTTTCAGGTCTTAACCCCAGACCTTGTGGGGCATATAATTTTTCAGGGGTGGGAAGGTTTTAAGATCTGTGTTTGTGTAAAGGTCTTAGAGATTATGATGTATGAGTGGATAAAGGATTTACTTTTGTCCACTTTTCTATAGGTTAGACTCAATAAATGGATGCCTTTTAAAAACTATTCATATGGGCTGGGGCTGTAGCTCAGTGGCAGAGAACTTGCTTAGTATGCATGAGGCACTGGGTTCAATCCTCAGCACCACAGAAAAATAAATAAATAGGGGCTAGGGTTGTGGCTCAGTGGTAAAACGCTCGCCTAGCACGTGAGAGGTGCTGGGTTCCATCCTCAGTATCACATAAAATTAAATAAATAAAATAAAGGTATTGTGTCCAATTGCAACTAAATAAAAAGATATTGTGTCCATCTGCAACTAAAAAAAAATAAAAAATACAATAAAGGCATTCATTCTGTCCATCTACAACTACAAGAAAACAACAACAACAAAAAACATCCATATAGTTAAAATTCAGATGTTAGTGTTTTCCGTGAATTTGGTCTGTGATCATTAGCCACAGTGACAGGATTAGTCCTTTAGTAGCTTTGTGTTACTGTATTGTGTACCTGAGATAGATCAACTTAAAAGAAGGAAGATTTATTTTGGTTTATGGTTCCAGAGGTTTCTCTCCATGGTCACTTGGCCCATTGCTTTTGGTCCTGTGGAGAGGTAGTACATTAAGGCAGGAAGGAGTGACAAAGGAAGCTGATCACTTTATGGTAGCTACGGAGAGCAAAAGAACAAAGAGTAGGGACTAGGGTCTAATGTCCCCTTCAAGTGCACAGCCTCAGTGATCTTTCCTCTGGCCTCACCTTTTAAAGTTTTTGCTGCCTCTCCTAGCACCATAGGCTGGGAACTAATCCTCTAAGACAGGCTTTTGGGGGTACTTCTCTTAACTGTGTACTTGGCATATAAATAGAAGAAATGGAAGTATAGTAGCACTTCCCTTATATGAGCAGACCTAGATATATTTTAAAAAATACTTTTGTTTTGGCAGAGGAAGTGGAAAAATGATATTCTAGGTGAGGAACATTTTAAAAACTCATTGCTGAGGGAAGAATCAGAATGAGGAGAGTAATTGATGATCACAGTGGTATATGTTCTTTTATAGAACCCAGTGGATATCCTGAGGTTTCTGGATAATAGTATAGGTTTTATAAAAATTGAAGTACAACTGTGTGTGTGTGTGTGTGTGTGTGTGTGTGTGTGTGTTGATTCTGGGATTGACCAGGGATGCTGAGCTACATCCTAATCACTTATTTTGAGTCTGGTCTCACTAAGTTGCCAGGCCTCAAATTAGCTATCCTCCTGCCTCAGCCTCCCAAATAGCTGGGATTACAGGCATGAGCCACTGTGCCTGGCTTTAAGTAATACCATTTTTATTTTTTAAAATTTCTTTTTAGTTATTGATGGACTTTATGTATTTATTTATCTACCTATCTACCCATTTATTTATATGTGGTGTTGAGAATTGAACCCAGTGCCTCACACATGCCAGACAAGTGCTCTATCACTGAGCCGAAACTCTAGCCCAGTAACCATTTTTAAATCAAGAAAAAGAAAGAATCCTGTATTCTGCTTACTTATTTAATTCTTATTAACAGTTCTTTTGAGAGAGATGCTTTGTTCCTACTTTAAATGCTATGTAGAACAGACAGAACAAAGATTTAATCAAATATCCTGACCAGTAGGCTGTTGGAGTTTTTAATAGCAGGGTGTTGACATACAAAAAATCAGTTTTGCAACTTTTACTGAGGTTTTTAATTTAATGACTTAGTGCTCTAACATTTTATGTTGATGCTCCCATCAAATTAAAATAAATAAGAAAAATTAGTTTATTCTGCCAGCCTGTCTAGGTGTCAGCATGTAGATCACTATTATGATTCTAACTCAACTCTTTAAATTTTGACATGTGTATTATATGTCTGAATACATATATGCATGTAACAGTCAAAATTCTTAACTCTTTTTCCTATAAAAATTTAATAATGTAGAAAGTGAAGAACTAGCAAACTTTTCATGTAAAGGCTCAGATAATACTTGAGGTTTTGCATGCCAAGAGGCAAAAATTAAGACTATTACATCATGGAAGAACAAAATTCCACAGATTTTTTTTATTGGTGCAAATAAAAATATAGAAATAATTAAGTACAGTGTTTTTCTCATACATATCTCCTAATGAGAGGAATGAACTTTTAGAGGATACCATTTTGTTTAATTGGGGTTCACAGTGTTTTTTTTTTTTTTTAACCAAAATTGTAAATGTTCACCAGTTAATACTGACAAGTAATGAGACTTTTATTTCATTTAAAATATGAATTTATTTCAAAATTATGGTTTTAATAGCATATTTATCAGTTGGGATAGGCATGTGTAGAATTTTTGCTAGATTCTTTGGCTTTAGCATGCCATTGCATTGTAGATTAATCACTTCAAATTTAAAGTAGTATTTCCTCAATCACACAGTTCAGTGAATTTTAAAATGTGAAAGTTCCTTTACACTTGGGTTGGAGCTGAAAGTGCTACTGGTAATATGAACTCAAAAATAAATCTGCAAATTTGTGGGAAGGGAGATCTTGTTGCAGTTTTTGTAATATACTTTTAATTAATTTATTTTTTAATGTGGTGCTGAGAATCAAACCCAGCGCCTCACGCATGCTACCTCTGAGCCACAACCCCACCTCCTTGTTGCAATTTTTGATAGCACAAAAAAAACAAACAAAAAACCCAGTTTGACTTTCCTTGTGATTCAAACAGTTTTAGGTGTGAGAATGACTTGACTGCAGTGTGAGTTTCACATGTAAATGATAAATTACCAAACTCTCTAGAAAAAAACTAATTTTTAAAGTTTTTCTAAATGTTTAATGATGTTGGTTTTGTTGTGGTTCTCATTTAGAAAAATTTTAATCTGAGTCATGAAACTTTATCTCTGTGAAGCCACTGTATTTGGGCATGTCAGGATATTGAACTATTTCTAACAAAAATTTATGGGATTGACTATTAAGTTAAGAGTAAATGGTGTTCATCATGGGTACTTCATCTAGTTCAATAACATCACAGACTAAAATATTTTGCAGATTATCTGCTGATGAATAAAATAATGAATAACCATAGTTGTTAACTACCTTGTTATTTTTATAAGCTTTGTAGATTGATCCAACTCAACCCTTATATGTATTTTTTTCACCATCTTATATAATACATCTACTTCAGGTTGTTCCAAAGTGCTAATATTTTCTCAGCTTTGAAAATCGTCTCACTTCAGTTGTTCCATGCAGATTTTTTATATGAAACCAAATTTTCAGTCACTTCAAACTTGGCATTGACTTCTCAAGTACAATAGATCTAAGTAGTATCAGTAACATCTGTTGACTCATCAGTAACCGTGGAATATCACTCGGAATCATTTATGTTGTTTTAAATTGCATATTGTTGTTGTGCTCAATGTCTTTAACTCTTTGAGAAAAGACTGTTCTCCCAGAAGGTTAAAGATTTATTTGGCTGCTACAATTAAAATTTAATTAAGTTTGCTAATTAATCACTGTTGGTAGATGACTTTCCTTAATTGGCCAATAAATAAGCCACTTGGAAACTTAGCTCTGGTTCCAGCCTTATTTTCGTGAGGAAATTAAGCTGTGATAAGATATTTAAATTTTGATATTTTTCCTCACCATTGCTTTCTTGTGAGTAGGGAACATTGTGATTAGTGCTTAGTGTGGCAATCTCTGTGTATGTTGTAGCCTTCAATGTCATTTCATAATAAACAGTGTTTTGCCGTCTCATTTGTAGTCTACCCACCGCACCCCGCTTATTTTCTTTTGATATGATTGGTATGCCCTGGTAGTAAAAAAAAAAAAAAAAAAAAAAAAAAAAAGATTCTACAGCAATTTCATATGACATGAATTATAACTGACTGACTCTTGTTTGTGTCACACTGAGCAGCAATATGAAGCAGTGATAGTGCTATACTCTGTTGCAAGTATTCCAACTCTGCTTTTGTAGTACAAAAGTGTGCCCATAGATAATAACCAAGTCAGCATGACTGTTCCAATAAAATAGGATTTACAGACACTAAAATTTGAATTTCAGATACTTTTCACATGTCACAAAATATTTATCTTCATTAGATCACCCCCCCAACCATTTGAAAATGTAAAAACAATTTTTACCTTATGGGCTATAGAAAAATAGGTTGTGTGCCAAATTTGCTGTGCAGGCTGTAGTTTGCCAACCTTAGAATACTTCTTGGATTCTAGGATATGGAAAAACTAAATTGATGCTTCCAACTTGAGAAAATAGGAAAAACAAATTATTATAAACAGTATTATATAAACTAGAAAGTCAAAGGGAAGAGTCAAGTGTATTATGCCTGATAAAAGTACATTAGATGGAATAACGGAAAATGACAAAGCTAATGAGTTAACATAATAAGTTTTAGAATATTGGGTGATAAACTGTTAAATCACTCAGGGGAAATTCTCAGGGAGTTAGAAATAAAACACAGACACACAATGTACCTTTAAACCAAGCCCCGGGGATGGCTCCTCTGCCCTCTATCTCAGGCTCCCTAAGCTAGGAAGCGAGGATCTACAATAGAGGCTAGCAAGAGCTAGTGAGCACGCTTTGGAGTGGGCTTTTATTGGGAAACTCTAAATTCTGGGGAAAGTCCTGTCCAATGAAGGTCAAGGGGGGCAGGGTTGCAAAGACAGGTGAGGTGATTAGGTCCCTGGGGTTGTGGAGAGACACGCCTCTACAGGAAGACACTGTTACTGGAACCCTAGAAGGGCCGGGCAGTCTAGCAGCATGGCTGCTGCCTGATGCCTCATCACCCAGAAGGGGGAGCTAACTCAGTTGGGGCGAGGTTGGTCTCCCACAAATACCTTTTGAGTTTGAGTGTATATAGTCAGCAATTGAAAGGGGCGGGGTACAAGTTAAACAAATTAATTAGTTTTCAAAGAAAAATTGCCTAAATAGTAGAGTTATCACATTGAATTAACAGAAATTCAACTGTAGCTCTCAGTCAAAAAGATAAGAAAAGTAAGAATAATTATAACAAGCATTTTATACATTAACTAATTTGTCACAACCACCCTATAAACAGTATTTTCTCTATTTTACAGAAGGGGAAACAGAAATATGAAGAAGTTACTGTCCAAGATTGCATAGTAGTTAGGTTGGATTTGAATCTAGATAATTTGGCTTGAAATAACTGCTCTTTAGTTACTGGCTCAAATAACATCTTTTAAATGTTAAATATGCCTGCTGTTTCAGTCAGTGAATTGTGCCACTTCCCAAAGAAAATGGGATGGAGGCTTCTTTTTTCAATGTATGAGCACATTGAGTGCCTAATAGGATTCTTAATTAAGTGATCTTCTGCAATCCTGGAGGAAAACTTAATCTAGACTTTTTAACTTATGGTAGTTTTCAACAGTAATTTGACCATATCTAATTTTTGCCTGAAGTTGACTTTAGAAGCTAGCACTGCTTAGATAAGGAATTTATTATAAATGCAACCAGAATCTTAAAATCACAAGTTCTCTTTTACTGGTATATGTTGGTCATGTATTTTTGGAAATCTTAGTTTTAAAATTCTTTCTTAGTTTAGTAGGTACATATGAGGTACATAGTAGTCCCCACTTACCTGAGAGATATATATTGCAAGACTTCCAGCAGATACCTAAAACTGCAGAGTACCAGTTCCTATGTGCTGTTTTTTCCTCCTAAAACATATGTACACAAATTTAATGCCTTTCCCATCTACTAAGCACTTAACATGAACTGTGACCATAATTTTTGCAGTCAAAACTTCTGTATTCTGAGGGGCAACAGCAAAACTGGCCTGAATTACTTTTTCCTTTACAATTTTACAGGATTTGTTTCTTACTGTAAATCTTAGTAGCCTCATCATATTTTTTTTCTCCTTTTAATAAGCTTTCACCTTTTCATTTAAAGGAAACATACTTAATGGCATTTCTGAATTTCCAGCAACACAACTCTTGTGCTTTGAAATCATTATTGAGAAAAATAAGGGTTACTCTGAACACAAGCATTGCAGTACTTTGATGTTTAGCTACTAAGTGACAAAGTGGATGGGTAACAGATACATATGGATGTACTTGACAAAAAGGGGTGGAGCAGGACAGCATGAGATTTCATCATGATAACTTAAAACAGTTTGCAGCTTAAAACTTATGTGTGTTATTTCTGAAATTTTCCACTTAATATTTTGGATCTGTGTAAAGTGAATCTGTTGTTAAGGAAGAACTCCTGTGTACAGCTGCAGTCGCTAAAATTTAAGCACAGGGTATAGTATGTTTTAATGCTTTAATTTTGTTTATGTAAGTTTTTCTTAATAAAATGTCTTTTTTTTTTAAACCTTCAGCTAGTATGTTCAATACACCAGGAATGCAGAGCTTATTGCAACAAATAACTGAAAACCCACAGCTTATGCAAAACATGTTGTCTGCTCCCTACATGAGAAGTATGATGCAGTCACTAAGCCAGAATCCAGATCTTGCTGCTCAGGTGAGTTTTTAAATTGTATTAAAAATAACTTCAGGTAAAACTAACATAACTTAATCTAGTACTTTTGATTTTGGTATATTTGTGTTGTGTGTGCTAGCTTAACACATTAGAAATGTAGGTAAACTCCAACTTTTTGGATAGTTTTGTTTTTTTGTGTGCTAAATTAGTATTTCATATAATTGAAACAGTTTCATCTCTGCTTCATTGACTAGAAAGTCTGCTATTCATTCACTAGAAAGATGTGCAGGCTTACTTTTTGTATGTTGAGTTAGGAAATGACTATAAAATGTTTTGGATTTACCCTTTCAAAGTTATACTCTTCTGTGAAATGTGAACCTTTTAAAAGCTATTAAGAATAGTATCAATACAGTTGAAAGACTTATGTATTAGACTGCCCAGATTGAAATAGCAATGCTAAACATTGCACTTGTGGAACAACTAAAATCTTTTATTAAAATCAGAGAGGAATTTATGAGAACACCTGTCCCCCACATCTCCTAAATGGTACACAGGTCTTATATTGGATTATTTGTTTTCCAGTTTGTTTTTCTGAAGAGACTAAAATTAAGAAAAATAGTGGATCTCAACACTGGCTGAGCTATTCAGGATCATTTGGATCATCAGTTCTTCTTTAAAAAAAAATGCTGATGCTAATCTTGGTGTTCTCTAATGGATTTACATCTTTCAGGTCTTAAAGAAGAACAGGATCAGTTCTTCTTTTAAAAAAATGCTGATGCTTCAATACCCATCCTTAGAAATTTTGACAGAATTAGATTGCATCTTTCCTCCTCCTTTTTTTAACCTTCTTGAGTCCTCTGATTGTGATGTACTGCCAGATTTGGCGACACTGAACCATGAAGAATGTGAAATGAACCTTGCTTATCTGTAATTTATGTTTGCTGTTTATTAAAAATGCCCCCCCCCCTTTTTTAACATTCTTACTGTCATGTATATCTAAAAAGGACAAATTTAAAAAAAAAAAAGGCTTTTATAATCAGATATGGTGGTGCATGCCTGTAATCCCAGAACTTGGGAGACTGAGGCAGGAGGATCACAAGTTCATGCCTGGCCTGGGCAACATAGTGAAATCCTGCCTCAAAAAATGAAAAAGACAGGATGTAGCTCAGTTATAGAGCACCTCAGGGTTCAATCCCCAGTACCAAAAAAGAAAGGTGAGGGCGGGCGGGGGGGACACTTTTATAGAATCCTAGGAATTTTAAATACTTTTTAAAATTTTAATTTTAAAAAACTTTTTTTAATCTCTTAATTTTAAACTCTAGATCTCTATTAATAGGAGTATATAGTATATGTTTTTGCAGTATAATACATTCTGCCATTAAAAATTTTGTGTAATAGGAAATATAGACCAATTTTTTTTTTAAAGAGAGAGGGAGAGAGAGAAAGAGAGAGAGAGAATTTTTTTTAAGAGAGAGTAAGAGAGGGGAGAGAGAGAGAGAGAATTTTTAATATTTATTTTATTTTTTTTTAGTTCTTGGCGGACACAACATCTTTGTTGGTATGTGGTGCTGAGGATCGAACCCGGGCCGCACGCATGCCAGGCGAGCGTGCTACTGCTTGAGCCACATCCCCAGCCCATATAGACCAATTTTTAAAGAATTTTTATTTTAAAAAATTTGCATACAAATGGCTAATGAACCACACTGGATGTGCATCTTGGTTTTGGAATTTGACCTTAAAAAGCACATTCCTAGCTATTATAACCATAATTTTGTATTTATAAAGTACTTGAGTACTTTGATACACTGTTTTACTCTAAAGTAAATGTTGAAAAGAATAGCTAGGAATGGATGCCTTTTACTATAGACAATTGAGAAAAGTTTACAATGCACTCTGGTTTATCAGAAGATTAACATTTGTAGTTTCTATATTCACTTTTGATTTTTTAAATATTCAAAAACAATCTTATAAGTATAAAAACTGTACTAACTATGATATAAAGTCAGGTAAATTAGGAGAAATTTCCTAATCAAATAAAATGATTTTCTGAGAAAGAATTAAAATGGCATGCTTTTTTCTAGATTAGTTTAGATGACATAAATCTCAAAAAGTAAATGTGGTAATCTCAATGTGTTCATAATAAAGAAGTATCTGACTGAAGCAATAAAGAAGCAGGTTTGTTGACCTCAAGTAGGTATTATTTTATTTTCTGTGAACTTATTGATCACCTTGAAATGAATACTTTATGTCCATAAATCATTGTCGTATTCCTTCATTGATTATTGTGTTGAAATTAAATGATCCATTTTGCAACAATGGATGAATTAGAAGAGGGAGGGGAATTCTCTTTACTTCTCTCATGTACATGTAATTGCTCTTCCGATATGGTTAGCTACACTAGAGAAAAAGGATCATTTCCTCCCTAGATTTTGGACAGGTAAATAGGCTATCAATAAATCATTGTTAGTTGACGTCACACTTTATACAAAATGATGTAAAATTTGTCTTTTTCAAAACTATACTAATTTATTAGTTCCTGCTTTTGCTGTTAGTGTATTGTAATATTAAGTTTCAAGTATCCCACATCATGTTAATATTGGCCCTGACTTAAAATTCTTAACCTCTGTTGAAGGTTAGGAGATAATGCCACTTTTATTTTCTCTGGTGGTAGTGAGGTAAAATCCAGATACTAATCTTGGTGTTCTCTAATGGATTTACATCTTTCAGGTCTTAAAGCATTTTAACAGTTTTCCCAGAGGACTGTTGGTGCTAGTTTTGGCTGATTTTCACCTAGCAGTTCCATTTCTCTGGCAAGTTGGTTGCTGTTTTGTGGTGTTATTTTTCCAGACATAATATTAACTGTTTTGTAGTAGACAGGTAGAAATGGCGGTTCCAGATCTGGATTTTTCTCTGTGCGTAACCACTTGTGCATCTCGGTTTCTAAGCAAACCATGTATATGAGAGAGATGATGCTGTGTCCCCTTCTCCCCCATGTCCTTGTTGTGGACAGTATTTTCCCTTCTTTTTTATTTATGTTCTACCTTCCTCTCTTTAAAATGCCAGCTTAGGCATTAGGGGAAGATAGAATATTAAACAAGGTACATTACTTGTTTCAGATATTTCCAGTTAAAATTGTTTGAACACTTGCCCCATAGATGATGCTGAATAATCCCCTATTTGCTGGAAATCCTCAGCTTCAAGAGCAAATGAGACAACAACTCCCAACTTTCCTCCAACAAGTGAGTAAGAAAAGATGCTAGCTATCTTCGGTAATGATTTGCTTGAAAAAGTTTGTTGATGAACATTTTCCTTGCTCTTCTTTGGCTGATAGCAAAATATAGAATAGAATATGATAATCCTGCCAATTCGTAGAGAATTCAGCTTGATCCTACCTGAGCCCCATTTTACTGCTGACCTTTTGCTTATGTTTCTTTAATGTTAATTCTGAGGAAAGAGCTACTTTTTTTCCCCTTTGCTTTCGAGGATTTAGGATTTTGAATGCTTTGTTAATACCATAAATCATTTCCTTTCACTTTACTAACTTTGAAGTGCTGCTCTGTGTCATATGATATACTTTATGGTTTTAATCTCAAGTCACAGGAAAAGCTACCCTATTCTGTTGTATAGATTGGATTCTTTGTAATGTTTAATTTCTTATAAATTAGTAGAAAGCCTGTTTTCTAAGGGCTAAATCTTATTTCCTCAAACCTGGAATTTTGTAAAATTAAAATTGTAAGTGTTGTCATATAAGGAAGATTTTATTATAAGGAAGATTTTATTATTAAAAAAGTACTGAGATTGCCATGGTATTTTATTATTTAAAAAGATAATTGAAAAGTCAGTTTTGGTGTTTTGAAACTGGTAGTTCTAGGGCTTTATTTATTATGAAAATGATTCTCAGGCCTGTCATTCCTTAGCAGAGGTTAGTTAGTGTTCTTGATCTATTGTAATGATGTAAGCCTATTTTTTTGGTCAGGTGGTGAATATCTGGAGGTGGAAAGCTGAATTCAGGACACAAGTATTGAGTTTTGGAATTATTGTTTTAGAGTGTACATTATTGATAAATTGTTACATTAGCAACAGATACAACTTGGTCAGGAGGAATAAGAGGCTTTCACCATATTACCATGTTGTGCATTTGGAGGCCCTCTCTTAGAAATAATAAATTTTTCTTCTGTTGGAGAAGGGGAATAGTTGTGGCTTCCAGAGTCACTCCTGATTGTCTTCCATTATGCAAATGTCTTTCATGATGAACTTGGGAGGAAGTCAAATAATGATTTGCATACTAGATTTGCTGTCAAAGAGGAGGACTTGTGTTTTGTTTGGGGGAAAGAAATTATGTATTATCATATTCTGGGAGTAAGGTTTTAGATTTTTCTCAAGAAACACAGGAGAGGAAAGATGTGAAAATCACCGACACTGATGTTAATTCCCTTGTAACTACTGATTTTCTTTCATTGTTCCTTAGATGCAGAATCCTGATACTCTGTCAGCAATGTCAAACCCCAGAGCAATGCAGGCCTTGTTACAGATTCAACAGGGTTTACAAACATTAGCAACGGAAGCCCCCGGCCTCATCCCAGGGTAGGCTTATTTGGGAAAGATTATGAAAGTGCATAATGGTTGTTTTCTCTCAAAATTTCACAGTTAATGTCATTTCTTGATATTTTTGAATGAGATTATTTTTAGTGAAAATTTTTAAGTTATAAATGCTTATTTTTTAGAAGGCAACTAATAATATGTCAAAAAGTGTGATTCACTACCTGTTCTAGAGTCTAGTTTTACAAGTCCTTAGGTTTGTAATGAATTTGTGCTTTCTCTAGGTTTACTCCTAACCTGGGGGCTTTAGGAAACACTGGAGGCTCTTCAGGAACTAATGGGTCTAGTACTACACCTAGTGAAAACACAAGCCCCACATCAGGAACCACTGAACCTGGACATCAGCAATTTATTCAACAAATGCTGCAGGCTCTTGCTGGAGTAAATCCTCAGGTAACAGTTTCTTTTTCTTCAAGTTTTGCCTTCTTTAATATTAGAAATTTAGGAATTTCTAAAAATAAAAAGGAGGAAAAAAGTAGCTCTTTAGTATTTTGACTAATGAAGAACACAATTTAAAGAATCTTGAATCTAAAATTAAGCATTATAGAAATTGTCAACTTTAGTGCTGTATCATTTGCTAAAGGAAGCATTGTTAATTCTTGGGAAGAATGTTTTAATCCAGTGCCTTATTTGTTTCACAAAATTTTGTCAGGAGGAATAGAAGCTTAATTATCCTCAGAACTCCCTGGATAGTTGTAATATAGTCTTTATTTTTACTTGGAAAAAGCCTGTCTCAATCCTATACCATAACATCACCTCCTGTGTAACTTATGAACATGAACACCCTACCTCTCAGAAATGTTGTTATGTCTGTAAACATTGGCTTTACTAAGAATGCACCATTAGACAAAGATGATTGCCAGTTCAAATCTATTTTGATAGGTTGCCTCCATACTTCAGCATGGAAAAAAGTGTCTCAAGATCTGTTAGATGCAGGAGCTGGGGTTGTGGCTCAAGTGGTAGAGTGCTCACCTAGCACATGTGAGGCACTGAGTTCGATCCTCAGCACCCCATAAAAAATAAAATATATCCACCTAAAACTAAAAAAATAAATTTTTATTTAAAAAAAGTTCTGTTAGATGCTAATTTCAAGCCTTGATAAACAAAGGAGGGTGTTGTTATCGTGTGTGTGTGTGTGTGTGTGTGTGTGTGTGTGTTTTGGTACTAGTGATTGAAACCAGCGGTGCTTAACCACTTAGAAACATCTGCAGCCTTTAAACCAGCGGTGCTTAACCACTTAGAAACATCTGCAGCCTTTTATTAATTTTTTTATTTTGAGACAGGGTCTTGTTAAGTTCCTTAGGACCTCGCTAAGTTGCTGAGACTGGCTTTGAATTTAACCTTTGTCTTGCCTCAGCCTTCCGAGCTGCTGAGATTACAGGCATGTATCGCTGCACCCAGATCATGTTTGTATTCTTGATACCTTGCGTAGTTTCTAGCTTATGGTGGTACTCATAAGTGTTCATGGAATTAATACAAATAAAAGATTTAGTTATTGGACAGAATTAATCTTTATATCAGTTGAGCAGTCTCTCCATTACCAGGTAGACTAGGGTTGTTTGGATATTTATGTTTTTTGTTTTAGTTCATTTCTAAAAGATTTGATGTAGCTGAATTGTCAGCATTAGGAATATAGTTTATGAACTTAAAAGTTTCGGAATTGGCTAGTAAAGTAATTGAATCTCAGCCTTATTGGAACTTCAGGGTTTTATACATGAGAATACTGGCTTATAAAGTTATTCAGGTAGTAAGTAGCCACATAATCTAGTTCTAAACTATTTGCTTTTATGTTTTTCCCATCCCCCATGAGCCTGTAAAATAATGGTTGAAGTTTATTATGGTGCTGCTGCTTTTTATTGTTTTGTTGTTTTGGGGTGGTGCTGGGATTGAGCCCAGGGCCTTTTGCCTGCTAGGCATACACCTATTTACTGAACTACACTCTTAGCCTGTAGGACTTCAATTTTTTAAGGGAAAATTGCACGATCTATTTGAAAAGATTTAAGTGTAAACTAGAGTAAAATAAAGTGCTAACGAATTTTAAATATGTTGAATGTTGGATAATGAGTTCTTTTAAATTAGTGCATCCCAGTTATACAGAATGGTGGGTTTCATTGTGCATATTTGCATGTACATAAAAAACACAATTTGATCAATTTTACCCCCTCCTACTCCTTTCTTTCCCTTTATTCTAATGGTCGCATACTTTCATGGCATCTCTTTTTTTCCCTCTCTGTCTTCCACATATGAGGGAGAACATACTTTTCTCTTTGACTTTGGTCTCTAGTTGATCCATTTTCCTGCAGAAAACTTCACATATACCATATTTTCTTTACCTATCCATTCGGCTGATTCTATAATTTGGCTATTATGAATTGTGTTGCTTTAACCATGGGTATGCAGGTATCCCTAAAGTATGCTGACTTTAGTTCCTTTTATAGCTGGATCTCATATGGTTAGTTCTTTTTTTTTTTTTTTTTAGTTTTTTTGAGGAGCCTCCACACTCATTATCATAGTGGTTGTATTATTTATATAACAAATTCCCACCAATGGTGGTATAAGTGTTTTCTTTTTCCTCCTGAGCCTTCTAGCACTTATTGTTATTTGCGTTCTTGATGATTGGCTAGGCAGGTCCTTATAAAGTACAGTAGATCAGCATATGTTTTTAAAAAGCAGTTAAAGTATGTAAAGTTATTTAGGTGTGACATGGATTGGTTTCCCTTTGAGTAAGCTTGCTTATTTATTTATTTATTTATTTATTTACTAACAGCTACAGAATCCAGAAGTCAGATTTCAGCAACAACTGGAACAACTCAGTGCAATGGGATTTTTGAACCGTGAAGCAAACTTGCAAGCACTTATAGCAACGGGAGGTGATATCAATGCAGCTATTGAAAGGTTACTGGGTTCTCAGCCATCATAGCACCATTTCTGTATCTTGAAAAAAATGTAATTTATTTTTGATAACGGCTCTTAAATCTTTAAAATACCTGCTTTATTTCATTTTGACTCTTGGAATTCTGTGTTGTTATAAACAAACCCAATATGATGCATTTTAAGGTGGAGTGCGGTAAGATGTGTGGGTATTTCTGTGTTTTTCTTTTTTGGAACAGTGGGAATCAATGCTTTTTCATTTAAGGCTACTGCATGCATCAAACACTTCTGCATTTATTGTAATTTTTTAAAAACATCACCTTTTATAGTTGGGTGAACAGATTTTGTCCTGCATCTGTCCATTTTATTTGCTTTTTAAACATTAGCCTATGGTAGTAATTTATGTAGAATAAAAGCATTAAAAAGAAGCAAATCATTTGCGCTCTATAATTTGTGGTACAGTATTGCTTATTGTGACTTTGGCATGTATTTTTGCAAACAAAATGCTGTAAGATTTATACTACTGACAATTTTTGCTTTATTTGAATACTGTATGCACATTTGGGACTGCATTTCTAGAAACATACTGTGATAGGTTATCTAAGCAGAATACCTATAACCAAAAAAGTAAAAATAAGGAAATACTTTTAAAGCTTAGTGTTTCCTAGTTGTATAGAATCTTACAGCATCTTTGATGAACATCTCAGCAAAAGTGCCGGTTAGTCAGGTTTGTTAAAAATATGGTAGAAAAGCTGATTCTGGTTGTCTGTTTAGGGACATTTAATTGTACAGACAGCATAATGTAACATTGTCTCAACATTCACAGATTGACTGTAAATTACCTTAATCTTTGTGCAAACTGAAGGAGCACCTTAGTATACCCCAAGATGCATTTGCCTAGGTCTTTACAGCTTCTCCCATAGTAGTTTAACAGGCATTACAATTTGTAATTGAAATGTTGCTTTCACTGAAAGTGTTGATGTTTCAGTTACTTTTAATCGCCATATAAAAATAGAACAATCTTCTGGGTTTATCAGTTTTCTTTTTCATGCACAGGCAATACATGAATTTAAAATGATTTGTTAGCCACTTGTTTCTGAAGTGTTTGGATAGTTCTATTAAGAAATAGTTAAATATTGTGCTTTTCAGAGACTCAGAGAAGGGAATGGGGGGGGGGGCGAGACGGAATCTATCCTGAATTGGGCCAGCCTAAACTAAATAATACTGGCAATCAAGATTCTGTTAGGATTTCTGTGCATATAGTGTAGTCACGAAGTCTTATTTGGGGTGAAAAAGAGCCGTTTTAACAATGTTGAGTACATTTGGCTGTTCTACAGCCTTTTTCTTCCCTCCCCAAAGAAGTTCTCTTTGCCTAACTCTCAAATTGTTGGGGTGGTACATTCCTTTAGGACCAATTAAAACATAACTTTTAGAGGGTCAGTAATATATTTGGCTGACTCTGGTTCAGTATTCTCTTAGGTCGTTATTTCTCTCATGTACAGTTTCAGGAAATTGAAATGTTAAAATAACCTAAAATGAGTTCAGACCAATAAAATCAAGGGAAATACAAGATGAATTCCATTATTTCTGTAAGTTGCTTGCTATTAAAAAGTCAAGAGGCCAGGTTGCCCACCAGTCCATGCACTGTTCTGACACTTTCCCCAGGAGGAAAACATGTACAGAGGTCAGGGTGGAGGCATGACCACAGGAGGTTAAGAATGTTCATGTGTCTTTACTCTTTCTGCCTTATGCCTCAGTCTGGTTTAAAGACTTTTGTATTGGTGAATGGCAGTATACAGTGTGGGACAGTGTCATAACTAATTTGATGATTTATTAATCACAAAATAACAATAAATCTCTAGCTTTTACACTTGGTTTGTCTTGCCTCTTTTGTAGAAAGATAAAGATGTCTTCTCTCTGTCTTTTAAAAGCTTTTGAAGTAGATTCACCCCAAATTTTGTCACACTTACTCCTTTTAGTAATTTTTCAAGCTTTCCCAATGTTGTATACACTATGTTATGGTGTGTTAAAATTTGCAGCTTACTGGGAAGGGATGTGACTTGGGCTCTGCTCTTTTTTGGTTCTGGCTAGTTAATTTGAGTAAGATTTCATGATTTCTTTTATAATTCTTTAAGATCTTAAAGTACCTTTAAGCTGTTGCAGAGGCATGAGTTTTTGTTTCTGATATGTTTACCTTAGATCTAAATATCTGTTAAATGGTAAAAATCCCACTTAATGATGGTGTGAAAGCCATCTGTATTAAGTAGAAACTGTACTTCACATTTTGAATATTGATATTTCCCCAGGCTAGCAATATGTGATATGATACTCATTTGGGATGTTGGGGAGGCAGCAGCAGCAGCAAGCCATACGTCCAAGTCAGCCACTTAAACATGAGGGTAAAAGACTGTCTCTCCAAGTATACCATGTTGCTAAGCTGTGATGTTTGGTAGGTTAGGTGTTTTAAATGCATTTTCAGCTTAATGGTATTTTCCACTTACAATAGGTTTATCAGGAAGTGAACATATTCTAAGTTGAGCATGTTTGAAATTCTTAAAAGCACAAAACAGACATTTAAAATACAGTAGGCTTAAATTGTTCTCATTGAGTTATTTAGTACAAATTGAATAAAGAATGGTCTAGTAAAAATAACATTTCAGGATTTTATTTCCCAAGTGGAACCTTTATGATATATCCTAAACAAAGTGTAGCAAATATTGAACAATCATAAATCACTGTTGGCCTGTGTGTATTCAGATTCTTAGATTTTAAACTTGGTTTAACTATAGTAGTAAAAGGGGTTTTTGGATTTGGAAAGACAGTATTACTATGTAAATAGGTAAATCAGTGACAAAATATAACAGAATAGATAACAATTAGTGACAAAAGTGAAACTAGACATATTTAACCAAAAAAGCTGATGTGGTTAAGGCAAGGAAATCCTGTATGTTGTACTTTCTCTCAGAGGTTAATATTATACTTGTTAAAAGCTACAAGAAATCCTGCAGTAAAGAAGTCTGTTTGAAAGTGGTTACTCCAGCCTTTTCAAATCTTTTATTTGACCACTTCTCAAGGGAATGCCATATTCAATGACACTCTGTGGGGGAAACTACACCTAGAAATCATCCCTTCTCTGGTATTGCACATGATATTCAGCTATTTTCCTGGGCTTATATATAGCTTGCCATTCTTTCTGGGCTCAGTTAGTTCTGCAGTCTTTTTAAACTGTGTTAATCCAGTGATTTATTTATTCTGAACCACTTTAACCTTTGCCATCAATGGATGTGTTTTCTCATTCTCACCTCTCAGTGCTTTGTTCTATTTTGGTTTTCACTTTTCTGCTCTGAAATTGTCAGTTAAGTAACATCAAATGTCCTTCTCAACTTCTCTATTATCTTTTCTCATAAGCATCCATTACCTCAGAAAGTTGTCATTTTTATTGAACATGTATTAAATTCTTTCCAGTTTCAGTAACTATAACAAGGTTCTGTTCCACATGGGCCTCACATAATAGGAAGTGGAGAGTTGGACAATAAATAACACATATATTGCCTGCCAGGGCTAATGGTAGATAATTTAGTGAAAAATTCAGCATAGTAAGGAGGCTAGGTCAGGAAGGGGGTTGGGGGTTATTCTTACATAAAATAGAGAAAGCTACATTAAGAAGGTGATATTTAGCCAGGCATGGTAGCAAATGCCTATAATCCAGAGGCTAAGGAAGCTGAAGCAAGAGGATCGCAGGTTCAAAGCCAGCCTCAGCAAAAGCAAGGCACTAAGCAACTCAGTGAGACCGTGTCTCTAAATAAACAATAAAATAGGGCTGTGGCTCATTGGTTGAATGCCTCTGAGTTCAATCCCTGGTACCCCCCACCCCCCAAAAAAACCCCAAAACCAAAAAGTGACATTTAAATAGAGACATCATCGGTGTGAAGAACTTGCCAAGAAGAGAAACAAGTAAGTAATTTGTATAACACAGGAGTTCAGGTGGTTAGGCAAGGTGATTTAGGGAGAAAGCAGTATAGAGAATAAGATTGAAGAGATGGGGACTGGGGTTGTAGCTCAGTGGTTGAACACATGCCTTGCATATGTGAGGCACTGGGTTTGATCCTCAGCACCAAATAAATAAATAAGAAAGATTAAAAAATAAAAAACCAACAGCATTTCTTAAAAAAAAAAAGATTGGAGAGTTGCTCTTAGCATTTGTGATTATTGTAGGATTAGGGAGAATTTGCATTTCTGACAAATTCCTAAGTGAGAACTACTGAACTAGGAAAACCTTGTAGAAACATGGAGACTGGTAGGGGTAATAATCTAGCTGAGAAATCACAGGTGCTTAGGCTGTGGTAGTAGTATTGGGAAATGCTAAAAAGTAGCAGATTTGGGGTTGTTTTGAAGGTAGAATAAGATTTTCTAATAATAGTGGAGGTATGAAGTAAAGAACAATAGAATTTAGTCTAAACATGGGGATAATGTAAATCAGTAAGTTTGGTTTTGACATGTTTGTTGTATGTACTTACATATTAATTGGAACATACTGAGAAGGTGGTTGGAAGAACTGCAAAGCAAATGAATAGGTAACTGGAAGGTGAGAATTTAGAGAGCTCCTGTGAAAGCAAGTGAAGAAACTTATTCGCGAGGAGATGTGTATGATTGATTGTTCAATGCTCCAGCTTCGTGTGCTATGACAAGGGGTTTAAAGTGGTGGGGAAAAGTTAGAGTGGACTGAGGAGATAGTGAAGGTCATAGAGATTGCAGTAGTTGTAGGGAGAGGCATGTGTTGGTGGTGTGGAAGTTTGCCTTCTTTCTGCCTTCTTTCCGGTTGGGAAATCCATCATGTTTGTATTCTGTTGGGAGTTATCAGTATATGATCATTCACAGAAAGGGTTGAGGGAAGCAGTCTTAAAGTAACTGTTTTCTACCAAAAATCACAGAGAGACAGGAGGAGTTGTTCATTTTTGATTCACAGAATAGTTTTTTTTTTAAATTTTAATTTTTTGAATAAAAATCACCTGAGTTACATAGGCTAAGGTGTGTGAGAGTAAGTTTCTGGTTCTTTCCAGTAGTCATTTTCTCAGCTGGGGCTGCCTTTCATTGTCAGGAAAAAGTGGCTTTTGTGTATCCCATTTGAACTGTTCTTTGTGAGTAACATCTTTTGCAGTAGAGGAGAAACACCCCCTTTCTAACATTTCTGTTTTAGTGAAATTGAGTAGAATGAAATTGAGATTTCCTCTAGAACTAGGACAGTGGTGTAGCACATCCTCAGTTTGTTATCCTACTCTATACATGTTAATGTTTGTTTTTCTAACTTCTAATTATAACATGACTAGTCAAGACTCACAGCCCACTCTTGTCTTGCTTTACTCTGTCCTTAGAGTAGTGATAGGCATGGATAGGGCCACTAATTTTCCTTCAGAAATCCAAAGGTCGATGTGGAGCCAGATTCTTTAATGGGCATATAATCATCAATTGTGCATTCGGTCTAGATTTTTAAATTTGTTCTTTTTAATTATTCATGATAGTAGAATCTATTTTGATATGTTTATATAAACATGGAATATATTTTATACTAATTAGGATCCCAATCTTGTGGATGTACACAATGTTGAGATTCATTGTGGTGTATTCATATATGTACATAGGAAAGTCAAGGTCAGATTCTTTCACAGACTAGATTCTTTTTGAAAAGAAAAGTCATTCAGACATATTCTTCACTCCTTACATTTGCTAGAGAGGGGAGGGAATTTCTGCTGTTGAGTATTATCTAATGCTTTAAAACCAAATACTCCATAAGTTGTGGCTTAGGAGCAAGTCAGCCTCCCCATCCGCCAATACTGCAGAGTGAACCCAGGACCGTACACATACTAGACAAGTGCTCTATCCACTGAGCTATATCCCCATCTCTTATTTTGTTTGTGAATGAGCATTTTTAGTAGGATTTGATGAATATAGATATAGTGATTTTCCCAGATATCGAGAATTTACATGGAAGAGGGGTTATTCACATGGCTTTATAAGCATGCTTTCATCTGGGAGTGTACTCAGGATCTAAGTTCTCTCCAATTTTGGGCCTTTCTACAGGGCTGCTTGTATTTGTGTACAACATGGTGACTGGGCTTCAAGAGCAGATATTAAGAAAAATGAAAGCTGCCTGCTTTTAAAATCCTGGGCCCAGTATCATTTCTCCCATAGTCTGATGGTCAAGCAGTCTTAGCTTGTCCAGATTTGAGAGGTCAGAGACCCCATTGCTGATGGGAAGAATATTAAAGAATTTGTGAACATCTTAAACTACAACACACTCTAATCCCAGTAGGAGAAAAATGATGAGTGCATTTTTCTACTTAACTGTTCCTGTCTAAGAAAAGTTGTGACTCAGCTGCTTGTTGAATATTATAGAAGGAACTAGGTTATTCTTGACTTTGAGTCCTGTTCTCTGGGAAACAGTCTGCAAAAGAGGCATACATTGTAGTCTACTTCCTTGTGGCAGTGAGGTTAGGAAGATGGGCATGACCCCTGTGGGCCTTTGGCTTGTATTTTTTAAAAAAAAAAAAACTGTGGTAAAATACCTATGATATAAAATTTACCAATATAGTTATTTTAAAGGGTACTATTTAAAGTGGTATTAAGTATATTTATAGTATTCTATCATCACTATCATCTAGAACTTTTTCATCACCCAAAATGAAACCCTGTAGCCATTAAACAGTCACACTCTTCTATTCTCCCCTCACTCCAGTCCCTGGCAACTGCTGGTTTGCTTTGTCTCTGCATTTATATTCTCTGCAAAGTTCATTAATATGTATCTTCATGTCTGGCTTCTTTCACTTAGTGTGTTCCGAAGAACCATCCATATTGTACAATGTATTTCATTCCATGGCTGAATTATATTTCTTCATTTGTATTTACCACATTTTACTTATTTGTCTGTTGAAGAGCACTTCGGTAATTTGCCTGTTGTGAATAATGGTTCAGTGAACATTGCTGTACAAGTTTGAATTTGTTTTCAGTTCTTTAGGATATATACCTAGGAGTAAAATTGCTGAGTCATATGGTAATTCCATTTTTAGTTTTGACAGCTGCTAAATTATTTTCCATAGGGGCTGTCCCTTTATTTATTTATTTTTCCCTTCTTTTTTTTTTTTTTTTTTTTTTTTAATTTTGGAGATAAGGTCTTGCTTAGTTGCACAGGCTGGCCTTGAATTTAAAATCTTACCTCAGTGTCCTGAGTGGCTGGGATGACAGTTGTGCACCACTGTACCCAGTGGGTATATCATTTTTATTTTTGCCATCAGTTTCTATATTTCCCAAGGTGTGTTTTGTTTTGCTTTTTAAATGTTCATTCTGTTAGGTATGTCCTTGTGATTTTAATTTGCATTTCGGTAATGAGTAATTTTTGTTTAATTTGCAATTGGTCTGTAATTTGCAAGGGGAAGACTAGAATATTTCACCCATTCCCACCCCTGCTCTTGGGGGGGGGAGAGCGGGGAGAACAAGGACAAATAATGCATCAAAGAAAACAGAATTATTGGATGTTGAAATGGTGCTGGTGACATTCCAAGATGATCTTGGAATGACCAAATAGAGGTGTCTGGTTCCTGCCTCATTCACAAATATGAATCAAAACAATGAATGAATGGTTGCATTTCAAGGAGAGTGGCTGAGGAAGAACATTGGAACTCAGCAAAGGAAGAGATGGAAACCTTGTAGGGCATGGAAAGTTGTAGGCTATTGAGCTTGCAGCTGATATTCCTTGGGATCTTGGGCTTAACCTCCTTGGATCTTCAGAGTCTCAGGATGTGCACTTAGGGCCTTGGTATTACTTGCTTGCATCTTCTTCAAAGTCTTCAGTTGTCCTTCTTGGCAAAATGCATGTTCTCAGGTATGCTCTTGTGGGGAGCCATTTGTGGACTAAAAGCAATGTTGCAGCCATTAGGCAGGAAAGTTTGTTATCAGAAACTCAGTAGCAATCCCATTGGTTTGAGAATGCCTGGTTCATGTGGCATCGCTCTATCTCAAGTTAAGCACAGCACTGCAGATGGGTGGGACTCACTAAGAGCCAAACAGCCTGCCTATCCCCTCCTGTTTTTCTGAGAAGAATCAAGCACCAAGACAAGACTCCTCCTTTATACCTACCAATCCCCATTGATCTGTACCACTATAAATAAAGCAAGCATGGGCTGCATCTTTGTACCCTTCTGGTTGTCTTAACCCTTCACTGCGCCCCCCCCCCCAAAAAAAAAAAAAAAAACAACAACATATTTCTGGTCTTGTGTATTTTGTGGAACTGTTTTCATAGCTTTTATTTTATTTCGTACCCAGCCCATCCCTAGAACAGAATAGAAATTCAAAAATTAATCCATCTTTACAGCCAACTGATTTTTCAAGAAAGATGCTAAGAGCATCCATGGGAGAAATGACAGTCTCTTCAAAACATGGTGGTGGGAAAATGGAGGAGATATATAAATTTTTATATATATAATTTCCCTCGCCCATGTGGGACGTGAGAGACCCTTAAGAGATTCATATCTTTGTGATTGGGGCTTATTCATGCCATTTTTAGGACTGATTTGATGTGGTATTGTTCTTGGACTTGGCCATATCTTATTTGTAATCTATGACTCCCTGAGTACCTGGAACCAGAAAAGGAAGCAAAAGTAGCATTTTATATACTAATAACAGATTGGTTGAAAGGAAAATAAAAAATGTAATGCTGTTCATGGTAACTTTAAAACTAACAAACACTATGACAGATTTGACCAAGAAAGAGAAAGATCTCTATAATGAAAATTATAGTGCTCTACAATGAAAATTATAGTGAAGAAAGAAATGAAAGAGGACACACAAAACAATGGAACAACATCTCATGCTTTAGATTGGAGGAACTGACATTGTTAAAACATCCATACTACCCAAAGCAACGTGTAGATTCAATGTACTCACCATCAGTATACCGGTGTTTTTCACAGAACTAGGGAAAAAAACAAAATGCATGTGGAACCACGAAAGATCCAGAATAGACAAAGCAGTCCTGAGCACCTCCATCCCAAAACAAAGCTTGAGGCAGCCCAGTCAAAATATACTACAAACTACTGACTTCAAAATATACTACAAAACTACAGTGATCAAAACTGTATGTTGCTGGCATATAAAAACATATATGAAACATAGAACAGAATAGAAATTAAAAAATTAATCTGTCTTTACAGCCAACAGGTTTTTCAAGAAAGTTGCCAAGAGTATCCATAGGAGAAATGACAGTCTCTTCAAAACGTGGAGGTGGGAAAATGGAGGGGATATATAAATTATATATATATGGATGAATGAAACTTGCCACTTCTCAGCATGTACAAAAGTCAATTCAAAATGGATCAAGGATCTAAATGTAAGATCCCAAACTATTAAACTGCTAAAGGAAAACACTTCAAGATGTTGGGCTAGGCAAAGATTTTTTTTTTATAAGACTTAAAAAGCATAAGCAATAAAAGCAAACCTGGATAAATGAGATTATATTAAACTAAGAAGCTTTTACACAGTAGATAAAACAGTTAAGAAGTGACAGAGGGCTGGGAATATTATAGTTCAGTTGGTAGAGTGACCTAGAGAATGGGAGACAAATATTTGTAAGCTTTTCATTTGACAAAAGGTTAATACCTAGAATATGTAAGGAATTAAATAGCAAAATAATAATAAATAAAAA
This sequence comes from Spermophilus citellus, assembly GCF_964194105.1. NCBI lineage: Eukaryota > Metazoa > Chordata > Mammalia > Rodentia > Sciuridae > Spermophilus > Spermophilus citellus. The sequence goes on along the minus strand of NC_138183.1, from coordinate 88,445,657 downwards.
TAATAAAAATGGGCAAAGGATTTGATTACATTTTTTATTTCTTAATTTTCATTATAAAATTTGTTCTTTTTAGTTATACATGATGAATGTATTTTGACATTAACTGTACATGGAGTACAACTTCCCATTCTTCTGGTCATATGTGATGTGGAGTTACATTGGTCATATATTTATACATGAACATAGGAAAGTAATGTCCAATTCATTCTATTGTATTTCCCTGAATAGATATTTCTTTAAAGAAAATATACAAATTGGGGCTGGGACTAGCTCAGTGGCAGAGCGCTTGCCTAGCATGTGTGAGGCACTGGGTTCAATCCTCAATACCACATAAAAATAAATAAAATAAAGATACATTGTCTATCTACAACAACAACAACAAAAACTTAAAAAGGAAAATACACAGATGGCCTAAAGGTATGTGAAAAATGCTCAATATCACTAGTCATCAAAACTACAATGAGATACCATCTTACTTTATCTAAAAAACAGTGCTGGTGAGGATACAGAGAAGAGAACCCAATGCACTATTGGTGGGAATGTGAATTAGTATAGACATTATTCAAGATGGTATAGGAGTTCTTCAAAAAACTGAAAAATAGAACTACCTATGAACTAACAATCCTACTTCTGGTATATATCCAAAGGAAATTAAATATTATATCAAGGAGATACCTACCCAACCAAAATATAAAATCAACTGAGATGTCCATTGGTGGTCCAGTGGATAAAGAAAATGTGGCATATTTGCACAAATACTATTCAGACATAAAAAAGGATGAAATCCTCTAATTTGCAACAACATGGATAGAATGAGAGGTCATAGTGTTAATTGGAACCAGGTATAGACAAAGATTCCATGTTCTCATTTGTGGAAATTAAAAACATTGATCATATAGAAATCAATCACATAGAAGTAATAGAGAATAGACAGGAGTCACTAAAGGATGGAAAGGGGAAGGGCAACAAGTGACAGCAAAAAGGGTAGATCATGGGTGCTAAAATTAGGGAAACTAGTTCTAATGTTCTGTAGCACAGGAGAGTAACTATAGTCTGCAACAGCTGTACATTTCCAAATAACTAGAGAAGAGTTTGAATTTTCCCAGCACAAAAATAGTATTTAAGGATATGGAAATGTTAATTATCCTGATTTCAACATTATACTCTGTATCAAATTGTAATGCTGTATACCACACATAAGTACAAGCACTTAAGTCAGTTTAAAAATCAATAAAAAAAAGTGTTGCTGGTTGTAGGCAATACTATTGACCAACCTGAACTTGGGTTTTTACAGAAAAATCTTAGAAGTTCTATATTCTTTTCTCATTGCTTTCTCCATCTAACTCTCGTACATGACCACCCAACATGACTTTAATCTCCTCTTGAAGGTATGATTTGTGCCATATCCTCATATGCTAGTATATGCTACTTTGCATGCATATACGGTGTGCCCTTTGAACACTTATCTCAATTTTGAAGTGACACTGTTGGAAGTCCCAAGATCACATAGGCATAGGCGATGGGTGCAAACAAGCTTAGTAAAGGCATGTGGGTGAAATGTTCATGGAGAAGACACGTGAGTGATGATGATTTCTATTCATATGAGAAAGACACGAAACATTTATTAGACAGTAAGGCAAGTAGATGGTGACATCCTTAAGAAATTGACGCATTAGTTGAGAGTTACAGAGTTTTATCGGCAAAGGTGTAGTAGTTCTCAAGCCTTGCTTCTCATTTGAATCAACTAGAGATTAAAACATTTATTCTCTCTGGGTGAAGCTCAGGCATGAATTTTTAAAAAGCTCCCAGAATGGATCAAGAGTACAATCAATAATAAATGCTGGGGAGGATGTGTGTGTGTGGGGGGAAGGTACACTTGTACATTGTTCATGGTACTGCAGAATTTAAAAAAGAAAAAAAAAAGCTCCCAGATGATTATAATATCCTGGCAGCATTGAGAACCATTGATTTAAAGGAAATGGGAATTTATTAGTAATTTAAAGCAATGCTTCTCAAATAAACTGCATGAATCACCTGGGATCTTGTTAAAATGCATGTTCTGATTCAGAAACTAAACAAAAAAGTATTCAAGACATAAATGTAAGAAACTGAAACCATAAGACGCTTAGAAGAAAACAGATGTACATCTTTGTGTCCTTGTTTTTTTTTTTGTTTTTTTTTTTAGTGGTTTATTAGATATGACACCAAAACTCAAGCAACCAGTGAAAAAATAGGTAAATAGTACTTCATAGTACTTTTGTGCTTCAGAGGAGATAATCGTGAAAGCTAAGAAATTGAGGGAATGAGAGAGATTTGCAAGTCATATATGTGATAAAGAACTGATTGATTTAATAGACAAGTCAACAACAACAAAAGAATTCCTTAAAATAGAGCTGAAAAAAAAAGTGTTTCTTCAAATATAAACAAGTGGGCAATAAGCACATGAGAAGATGCTCCACATCATTAGGAAAATGCAAATTGAAACCTGAAGGTGGTAACACTTTGCACTTACTAGGATGGCTTTAATCTCAAGAACCAACCAGTAAGTGTGAGGATGTGAAGATACTAGAACCCTCTGTCCATGCTAGTGAGAATGTAAAGTGCTGTGGCCACTTGGAAAATAGTTGAACAATTTCTCAAAAGACTTAACTGTGGAGTTAGTGTTTGATCCAGTAGTTCCACTGTTTGGTTTTTATGTATTTAAGAAAAACAAGAACATGGTTCTACAAAAACTTGTACAGGAGTGAATATTCATGGCAGCATTATTCTTAACAGCCAAAAGGAGAAACAATCCAAATATCTGTGAACCATGCATAGATTTTTTTTTTTTAAATACATAGAAATGTTATCCAGCAACAGAAAGGAATGAAATACTGGTACAGGGCCAGACTTCTTTCTTTCCATTTTTTTTTTTTTTTTTTTAACTCAGGCCCTGAGTGCTCCCTGAACATGTGTTGGTTGGTGTTGGACCTGATAGACAACTTACACAACTTCTCAAGGTCTTTTCATTCCCACATAGCTCATCCATAAGAATTCTAGCTATAGAAGAGAAAGTGGTGTGTGTCCTCAGACGTTGACCATGTCACTGAAGTCTGTGATCTCAGAGTATAACCAATACAGTGAAAATGGGGCGGTAGCCTTGCATGTGTTATCCTCCCCAGTGCAAAGTCTGCCCTCCATACTGGGAATTGAACCTGAAAAATGCAAGGTAAGCACACTACTACTGAACTACGTCCCTAGCCCTTTTGATTTTATTTTGAGACAGGCTCTCACTGAGTTGCTTAGGTTGGCCTTGAACTTGGAATCCCCTCCCCGCTTCTTGAGTAGTTGGGGTTACAAGATTCCGTCATCATGCCCAGCTTTCTTCTTAAGTAAGTGTGAGCCTATCTAGTGGAGAATATGAATCTAATGAAACAATTCTTTGTAATCCTACAAAAAAAAATTTGGTTCAGATTTCACTTTGTGGGATTTTTTCAATTTTTTATTTTTATTTTTTGCTTCAATGGACTTTAGAACCTAGTCTTGCCGAAATGTGTACTGCAATATCACTCTGGAAATCCTACCAATTCTTACCTCTTGTGAAGGGATGTTCAAATTAAACGCTCCCATCTGAACTCTTTGCTTCTCCTTCTAAAGATTTGTGTCCTCAGCAAATTCAAATAAAGGCCTAAAATACCTTAGTGACAATGATCTCTCCAATGAGAAAAAGAGAAGCAATCCTCTCATCTAGGAGCTAACCTGGTTTTAAATCTAAGCCTCTGCGTCCTCCTGAACATGAAACACATATACAGGACACCTACATCACTAGACTTCTCTGCAGCTAAGATGAATCAAGACAAAGACCATTCTGATGTCTGAACACAAGAGAAAAACGTGAACACTGCCCCCATCACAAAAGTGATCAATTGTACCCTTAACCTCACTTCATTCCTCTCATACTATGACTGACACCTAGTCCCAGTTCTTGATGGCCTCCTTTTAGTGAGCCCTGCTTCTTTTGAACTCTCCCCCAAATCACCTATCATATATTCACATCTTCTTTAGTTCTAACATCTTACCAAGATCCCCCCACAGTTCTTGAAGTATATGTTCTTTATATAACAAGTAATAAACCTAGCTTGTTGAATGCAGGTGAGTTCCTGCATTATGTGGAGCTGAGTAGTGGCTTCCCTATTTGGATTAGGATTGCACTTCTCATTTTGTCAGCCTTTACAGTCTCCCACAAACCACCAATGTTATGGTTTGGTTCCCTGCACTCTCCCCTCCACCCCCCCCCCCCATATCTTTTGGGCATTCAAGTTTTTGCTTGTCCTTCCATGGACTATTGTGGTTTGGAGACATTTCCCCCAACACCATCACCATCTGATTGGGTCCTCAGTTTAAGTATGTGTTAACACATTAACTCTGAAATCTCACAAAGGCGGAGTTCAGTTTCCACAGAATCCTGTCTTGGTTGGATAGTTGCTGGGGGAAAACTGCTGGAAGAATTGAAGATTATTAGGAAATCTGCACCAGTCAACATTCCACATCTGACTTTCTATGAAGCTCGTCCAAACAACTCCCTTCAGTGCTTTGACAATGCTTATATGCTGGATATCCAATCTAATTCTACTTCTTTGGTAATTGCTGGGCATTCATACTGCCCATAATACAGTTAATACCCTGCCCTCAATTATTTTGAATATATAGATTTGCTGTTCAGTGAAGGGAGAATATATTTGAATATCAACATTTCAGAAAATTAAAATCCCTGGTCAATCAGTTCTTTAAGCCAACTTATTTCAATTTCCTCCTTGGTTTTCCAAAAGATTTGTGTCCAAATTTCTTAATTTTCAATTCCTCTCCCATCATTGAAAAGAAAAAAGTGATCATTAGAGCAAATGAGCACTGAACCCTGGAGTGCCTTGTGACACCCACTATGGTTGTCTTGTCCATAGTTCCCCAGTGAGTTTAGCAGGTTGCTGGGTCATCCCATGCTCCCTGGTCCTCATCCCAGACCTTGTTTAATTTAACCTGGCCAAGGTGCAGTGGGAGATGCCATCAGGAATTAAGAAGGAAAAGCTATCAAAGCCAAAGTACAAGATTCACATTCTTACAGGGGGTTTACAACCCCTGCTCCACTCTGCAATCTGAAGAGCACGGTGGGAGCTATGGCCTCACTTCTTTAGATTCCCGGAGATGGCAAGTATAACAAGATCTAGAATTTGTGTCAGGTTTTGGTCTTAGCACTTGGAATATTTTAGCTCAGTTCTCACAACTTAGGAGGCAGATGTTATCCCTGTTAAATAGGATAGGAAAATTAATCCAAAATTATTTTTTTTTTTTAATTGTTTTAAGGGCTGGGGATGTGGCTCAAGCGGTAGCGCGCTCGCCTGGCATGCGTGCGGCCCGGGTTCGATCCTCAGCACCACATACCAACAAAGATGTTGTGTCCGCCAAGAACTAAGGAATAAATATTGAAAGTTCTCTCTCTCTCTCTCTCTCTCTCTCTCTCTCACTCTCTCTCCTCTCTCACTCTATAAAAAAAATAAAAAATTGCTTTAATTAGTTACACATGACAGTACAATGATCTTGATATATCATACATTTGAATCAGATGGGATATAATTTCTCATTTTTCTGAGTGTACAGGTTGCAGAATCACATTGGTCATGCAGTCACATATATACACACAACAATAATAATGTCTATTTTATTCTGCTATCCTTCCTTTCCCCCATCCCCTCCCCTCCCCTCCCCTCCCCTCCCATCACTTGTCTCTACCCAATCTAATGTGACACACTACTTTCCCCCCCCCTCACATCATCATACATGCATTCTGTATAATGATGAGGATCTTCTTCCGTGCAATTCCCCTTCTCCCTCCCTTTCCCTCCCACCTTTCTTCCCTATCTAGAGGTAATCTTCTCATGCTCTTCCTCCTTACCCCATTTTGAGTCACCCCCTTTATATCAGAAAAAACATTCGGCATTTGTTTTTTGGGGGGCTTGGCTAACTTCACTTAGCATAATCTGCTCTAATGCCATCCATTTCCCTGCAAATGCCATGATCTTGTTATTTTTTAGTGCTGAGTAATATTCCATTGTGTATAAATGCCACTTTTTTTTTTATCCATCTGTTGATGGGCATCTAGGTTGGCTCCACAGTCTAGCTATTGTGAATTGTGTTGCTATAAACATTGATGTGGCTGTGTCCCTGTAGTATGCCGTTTTTAGGTCTTTTAGGTATAGTTCGAGAAGAGGAATAGCTGGGTCAAATGGTGGTTCCATTCCCAGCTTTCCAAGGAATTTCCATACTGCTTTCTATATTGGCTGCACTAATTTGTAGTCCCACCAGCAGTGCATGAGTGTACCGTTTTCCCCCGCATCTTCGCCAGCACTTGTTGTTTGACTTCATAATGGCTGCCAATCTTACTGCAGTGAGATGGTATCTTAGAGTAGTTTTGATTTGCATTTCTCTGATTGCTAGAGATGGTGAGCATTTTTTCGTGTATTTGTTGATTGATTGTATATCCTCTTCTGAGAAGTGTCTGTTCAGGTCCTTGGCCCATTTGTTGATTGAGTTATTTGTTTTTTTGTTGTTTAACTTTTTGAGTTCTTTGTATACCTTAGAGATTAGAGCTCTGTCTGATGTGTGAGGGGTAAAAATTTGTTCCCAGGATGTAGTAGGCTCCCTATTCACCTCAAAACAGGCTGGTAGACCAATGGTACAGAATAGAGGACACAAAGACTAACCCACAAAATTACAACTACTTTATATTAGACAAAGGTGCTAAAAGCATGCAATGGAGAAAGGATAGCATCTTCAACAAATGGTGCTGGGAGAACTGGAAATCCATGTGCAACAAAATGAAATTGAATCCCTATCACGATGCACAAAAGTTAACTCAAAATGGATCAAGGATCTAGGAATCAAACCAGAGACTCTGCATCTAATAGAAGAAAAAGTTGGCCCTAATTTCCATCACGTGGGGTTAGACCCCAAGTTCCTTAATAAGACACCTATAGCACAAGAATTAAAACCAAGAATCAACAAATGGGATGAATTCAGAATTCTTCAGTACTGAGAAGGGGGACTAGCTAGTATTGAGAGCCCTGCCGAGGGATGGCAAGAAGTGTTTGCAGTGATGGAGAAATATTTCATATTGTTTTGAGCCACTGCAAACTGTTCCCACCTTGGTCTTCTTCCCAAGTCAGAAGGGCTGATTTGGGAACAACATTCCCCTGTCCCTAGTTCAAGGACATGCTCCAAGCATCAGTGGCTGGAGGGATTCTCAGGGCTGTTTGTGCATGTGTGTCCTCCCTGGCCACAAGAGGGCAGTACTGCCCACATGGTAGCCACCTTGTGGTCACTTTTGGGAAGGACAGAGCAGTGGTTTTCAACTTGTTGATTCATGGCTCCTTTCTTTTTTAAAACAACTATTTCCTGATGCTCATTTTACAATCTCAAGATGAAATTAATTGCTAATGAAACTTACCTGATCCAATAATAATGAGGTCTTAACTCTAATATAAAGGAGACATAAAACTACCTAGATGAACACAACTACCCTAGATGAACACAGTGGGATAAATGCTTGTGCCAATTGGTGGATCTCTGTGAAAGGAGATTATCATACCAGTCCATAAAAATAAATGCAAATGGATATAGGTATATTATGTTGGTGGCAAATACACCATGATTTTTTTAAATGGTCAACAAATGTTGGTGAGGTTAAAAGTACAGTAGAATACTATTTTCCCTTTATATGCAAAGTTATTGCATTCTTGGAAATTTCAGAGTATATTAAAACTTCAAAAGTATTTTCATGTATAACATAGATCTGCATTGTTACAATAAGCGGGTTTGCTGGACATGGTCACACACTCCTGTAATTTCAGTGACTCAGGAGGCTTAGGAAGGTGGGTTGTTTGAGGGCAGCCTGGGCAACTTAGACCCTGTTTCAGAATAAAACATAAAAAGGACTGGGAATGGAGCTCAGTGATTGAGCACCCAATCCCTAGTATGGGGGGAGGGGAGGCTTTCATTTAGTGATACACGACGTCCAACAGAATACTTGGAAATCAGTTCTTTTTTGTTGAGAACTGGCATGTACTGCATGAAGTCTTGTTCCTTGTCTGCTGAATGGCAGTACCTGTTGTTTCCCATTCATTACCATCATTGTGACCAGCATTTTGACACAAAACCAATGGCTTTATGGGTTCTAGAGGGCTGGAACAACTGAACTGCACTTGGAGATGCCAAAGTTTTCCAGATGTCCCCAGACTGGAATAGGAGCCTGTTATCTGTGCCTACTTGTGTCACACTGTCTTAGAGCCATGTGTTTGCTTGTTCAGACCCCTGCTTCTTGAGGATAGGTCCCACCTTCATTTCTTTTTCCCCAGTACCCTTCCTGAGAGTGGGGGCTGCTGAATAAACCAAGACAAGAAGCTTCATTTCTGCCAGCCACTTCTTGAGGTTCTGCCTCCAGTTCACCATTACAGCCTATAAGAGGTTATCTAGAACATAGAAAGGCAGCTCACAAATTACAGTCAAAGGTATCCTCAAATCCAGAATGGCTGAAGAACACAGTCTACTTCTCAGTAAGTCCCACATGAACTTCTGCCCTCCAGCATGGGAATAGATTAGTGCTTCATCTCGGGTGAAGATGAAGTAGCTGGCTTGCTCTTAGGGATTGTATTAAAAAATATTTATCCTCAATGTGATGTGGTTGGAAACTGTATATTCAGGCCTGTTGCTTCCCTCTCTCTGATTCTTTCCAAGTGGGAGGGAGCTGGCACTTGATCTGAAGTTGTGCCTCTCTTCACACATTGTGGTGTATTTGCTGGACTGATTTTTTTTTTAATTGAGGTAATTTTCATACCATCAAATTCAGCACTGTAAAATATACTTTAGTAGTTTTTAGTATATTCTACTACATTGTGCAAACACTACTGCTATCCACTTCCAGAACATTTTATCACCCCAACAAGAAACCTTGAACCTATTAGCAGTTAGTCCCAATTCCCATCTTATTCATCCCATAGCAACCCACTAATATGCTTCCTATTTCTATAGATTCACCTGCTCTGGATCTTTTGGCTAAATAGCTTCATGTAAAATTCTTACATACATGTATGAATATATAACAAGGAATTCCACTATTATGTATGGTCATAACACACCATTTCTTGAAAATCCAGAAAAAGTAAAGGGTTTTTATGTTTTAAAAAATAATTAAATGGGCTGGGATTGTGGCTCAGCAGTAGAGCACTTGCCTAGCACGTGCGGGGCCCTGGGTTTGATCCTCAGCACCACATAAAAATAAATGAATAAAATAAAGGTATTGTGTCAACTACAACTAAAAAAATATTTAAAAAATAATTAAAATAAATGGCAAATAATATGTAGCATTTTTTTGGTTTCTTTCACTTAGTGCAATATGTTCAAGGTTCATCTGTGTGGTTGTGCCTATCAGTACTTCACTTCTGTTGATGATTAATTGTAAGAATATTCATTCATCATCTGATTGACTTGAATCTTAGAAATGGCTTGATCCATCTTCCTTGTCTTTGTGTATTCACTTCACTCAAAGGTCTCCTCAACCTCAAAACCAACCACAAAACCAAGAGAAACATTTAAGAGGGGAGAGGCTGTCCTTTTCCTCTGGGAAGACTGTCTTAGCAAGTCCAGCTTACCCTGTGGTCTGCTATACCCAAGGCCATGTAAATCAGTATCCTTGGCCAGAAAGGAAATTCACCCCACCCCTTTGTTTAGTCCCTTCTATCTGTGATCCCAAACAACAGCCACTCTGTGCAGCACCTCCCTCCCACCCTGTCAGCCCAAAACTTCACTTCAGAGGTTGCATATTGTCGATAGCAAATTGTAGGAATTATTGGTCAGAACCAAGCCAGCGCTGAACTTTACTTTTGTCATAAGTCTTCCTGAGCTGCTCTCTGGTGGTGCTCAGCACAAACTATCAAAAACAGAGTCCTGATGACCTGAACTTACCCTAAGTTCCCAGCCTTGGCTGCTTATCAGAGCCGGCTACGGATCTCAGATCAGGGACCCAGGCTCCCTCCTGAGAGATGCTGGTGCAGTAGGCTTGTAACAAGTGGGAAAGCATCCATATGTTTTACTTCTTCAAGTGATTGGTTCTAACATGCAGCTGAGGTTGAGAACCACTGTCTTCCTCTATTTGTCCTTTTCTTGTCACCATGAGAGAGGGCCCAGGGCCCAGAATGGTAGTCCAACTGTGGAGCAGCTGTGGAGGTCTGGTCCAAATCTTTTGTCAAGGAATGTGCTTTGGCTTCTGTTATGGGAAGGGAACTGGGGGTAGGGCACAGTCTACCCAGAACATGTCTTTCTGCAGGTCTAAATCCCTATTCTCAAGGGCCCTGCCACATTCATCCTTTCTCATGAGGACTATAGCCTGAGAGTATTAGATGCCTTATCTCTCCACCCAAACTTAAGTCACCTGAGAGGTAAGGCTTTGTGTTCCTCAAACCCTACAGAATGCCCATCACAGCACACAGGGGACTAAGTACAATGGGTTCATTGATGCCATCTTGTGCAGGAGCAGAGTTTCATCTATCTGGAATATGTTAATTGGATAACTTTAAGTGTTTGGATTCTGAATAGGAGGGTCAATATAAATTGAAGCCAGATAAGAGATGCTCCAAATAGCTTGGCAGGGAGAAAAATCCAAGACTTTACATTTTTTTTAGGCAAGAGCCATCCACTAAAAAACAAATCAAATAAAAAAACCCCCATCCACTCAAAAGTACCCTTTTAAAAGTTCCCCAGTAAGCTGTTGAGTCTGAGGCTCGTGTGTATGAGACTGCATGCCCTTGTGAAAGAAGTAATTCATTCTAAAACTTACTCTAGCCAGAGCTAACCAGGGGCCTGCGGCAGTGGCTGGGTTCTGTGATAGTGAATCGGACAGAAGAATAATGCATCTTGGGAGCGTAGGAGGAAGAAGGGCTGTAATCAGGCCCAGGCTGCTCAGATTGCAGCCTCCATATATGGGTCCTTTGTAAGCTGTGTGCCAGAGGCACACCTGCACCTCTGACCTCCCACCTAGTAAGCTGCTCAGCCCAGCTGCTACATGCCAGCAGGACCTTGGTGCCCATGGCAAGGTTGTTTCATGACAGCCACAACAGCTCTTGTGCTACTTCTCTGCCTACCTAGTGTCCACCACTGAAGGGTTTTACACAGGGGGGTGGACAGGCAGATACCACTGGTCTTAAAGCTTTCTCTGGACCCCCAATGCCTCCTCTAAAACTAAGGAAGGCCTGGATCAAAAAGTCCCATGTTTCATTCACTCAAATTCACCTTTGGAGTTTTGGTATATCCATGAACCATGTGTACTTTTTATTTATCTTGAATTCATTTTTTTTAAATACCAGGGATTGAACCCAGGGGCACTTAACCACTGTGCCACAGCCTTACCCCTTTATAAATATTTTACTTAGGATCTTGCTGAGTTGCTAAGTGCCTCCCTCAGTTGCTGAGGCTGGCTTTGAACTCACCATCCTCCTTCCTCAGCCCCCCAAGCTGCTGGGATTGCAGGCATGCTCCACCACGCCTGGCTTTTTATCTTGAAATGTCCTACTTTCTTTAAATATGCAGTCAGCACTCCACATGCACAGGTTCCACATTCATCACAGATTCAACCAACCTTGGATAGAAACATTGAGGAAAAAAATTGCCTCTGTACTGCACGTGCACAGGCTTTCCTCATTATTCCCTGAACAATACAGTATGACAATTATTTACTTAGCATTTACTCTGTATTAGGTATTAAGTAATCTAGAGATAGCTTGAAATATTACAAGAAGATGCCTAGAGGTTCTAAGCAAATACTAGGTCATATAAGATTTGAGTATGGCCAGCTGGTCTTGAAACAAAACCCTTGCACATATGAAGGGATGCAGATATGGATGTTTTTCATTTTAAAAGAAACTAAAGTCATTATTTTGAATGAAAAAGTCAATTTCCTTAAATACAAGCAAAATAACAATAAATACAAGAACAACGTAAAGTGATTAAATTGTGGGGAGACCATGAGCTCACAGAAGTCTGAAGCCTGTGGCTCTTTGTTGGAAGGTGAATATACGAGGGATCTGAGTGATCCACAGCTGACTCATGAGCACCAAGGGCTGGGAATCCGAGGGTAAGTTCTGGCAAGCAGGGCTTCATTTTGGATCACAGGATCAGCCTGGGCTGGGAGGGACATTTGCACAAAAGAGGCATCCCCAATGTCTCAGGGAGATGGAGTAATAGAAATGTAAGGGAGAATCACATGCATAGAATCATTTAATGCTGTGCTCCCAAACACTAAAACCTGGAATCGCACACCTTATATATTCCTATACTGCTGCACACTTTGGGCTGATTACTGAAGTCTGTACCCAGCTCTCATACTCTGCAAGTGCACACATTAGGAACTTTACAAGTTGAACTATTTTGACAGCTCCCCTACTTGGAAAAACATTTTTTTTCCTCTGATGTAATTATTTTCAATCTTCATTCTACCAAAATGATCCTTTTTATGATCATGAAAGATTTTGTTGACCACTCTACCTTTGAAGTAGCATTTAGTGTTCTATGTTTAAATTATACACATATATAACACACAACTTGCTCAGCAGAGAGCTGCTGGTCAGTATAGACAATATCATATTAAATGACAATTTTATTTAAAAGGCAAGAAACTTGGTATTGCTGATATATTTGCATAGGTTGTTTGAAGAGCTGGGCAAGGCTTGCTCGTTCTACCCATATTGCCTTTTGAGACCCCAACGTAGGAGCTGCTGCTAGAACTGCAGCTCAAGGACAGTGAACAGATTAGGCAGTGTGTGGAGTGAGATTACTTGCTACTAGATGGCCGATTTTGCACACATTTCTGTTCCAGAGACGAATTTTCAGGGGATTTCAAGGATAGCCAAGTTTCATTTATTATAAAATATAGGCATTAGTGGAAAATGTTCTAAGCAAAGTAATGATTTCTATCATCAATTATAGAATTTCCTCTTGTCATTTGATGGCATCACTGATGAATTTAAACTTCAATTTAAGCTTGATTTTTAAAGTTCCCTTCCTTTTCTCCCTACGTGACAGCCCATGACACGTACAAACACGTACATCTTGACACACCAAGGTTGGTTCAACCTTAAGAAGCATTTAGAATACAGCATGGATGAGGAGACTGGAACAAGGTCTGGAATGGGACACATCTATGACTGATTCTGTTCTGGACCACTGATGTGTGTCATTTCATTTTCAGAGTTTCCATAATTACAGCAACGATCTCTGAAAGACTTTTGTCCACACTGATTTGGATGAAGTTTTCTGGAGGTGATGGGGGCTCCAGAGTATCAAACTGGGACTGTAATAATGCAGGCGGCATAAAATGTTCTTTTCTTTGGTGTAAGCGTCCAGAGATGACCTCAAATGACCCGCTCAGATGGACCACCAAGAGCTGCACCTCAGCTGTCTTTTCTTCCTTTCTTGACTCCCCAGACTTCAGAGGTGCACCATTTTTTCCTCGAATTAAGATGTCTCTGTATGTTTTCTTTAAGGCTGAACAGGCTAGAACCACATGCTGTCCTGAGGTTACATCTCTGTTTAAGAAAGGAAGGAAAGAAGGGAGGGAGGCAGAGGGCTAAATAATGAAGACATTTAAAATAATCAGTCTTTTTTTTTTTTTAAACCCAGGGTTGCTTAACCACTGAGCCACATCCCCAGCCATTTTCTTTTTTTAGATTGTTTTTAAATTTTTTTAAATTTTTATGTGGTGCTGAGGATCAAACCCAGTGCCTGGTAGGCAAGCGCTCTACTTCTGAGCTACAACCCCGGCCCCCATCAGCCCTTTTTAATGTGTTAGAGACAGGGTCTTCTTAAGTTGCTGAGGCTGACTTTGAACTTGTGATCCTCCTTCTTCCTGAGCTTCTGGGATTACAGGTGTGTACCACCATGCCCAGCTAAAATAATCAGTCTTAATTCTAGGTGGAGGGCTCCAGTTTTACTTCTCTGTCAGTGAAAAGTGTCAGAAAATGCAGGTTAAGCATCAGGCATACCTGGCTTTGGGTTAAAGATCTTCCACTAGTCAACAGAAGAATCTCAGACAAAAGTATTTACTTCCTGGGGGGTCAGTTCATCATCTGTTAATTGGGACTACCCACATTAACTGCTATAGAGCTGTCCTAAGGGAAAATAATTGCTTGATATGCCTGGTATACAGAAGAGCTCAGTGTTGCTGACTGCTCCTATGGATGCAGGACATGCTCAGCCTCAGTGTATGGACACGGGCTGCTGGCATGCACCTGTGCAGTGCAAATGGTTGGATCAGGTCCTCTGATGGACATTTAGTGATTTGTACTCTACAACTGGCTTCTCCCCATCCACATTCTGCAGCATGGTGTGAAGGGTGGGAGTAGTTGCCAGTGCAGAGCTAGAGAAAAGGGCAGAGGAGAGCATCAGTTCCTGTGTGGGCAAGGTGAACAGGATGGGAGAAGTTTCCAGGGATGTACCAAGGAGAAAACTGGAGCCAGAAATAGAGGCAGTGTAACTCAGCACCAGTAAGGAGAGACCTGTGTGGCCAGAGACCACACAAGAGAGTGAACCATGTTCCACTGGGCTACAGTGTGTGGCTGGCATTCATCTTGGGGCTAGGCTGTGATTAGAGTTAAGAGGTGAGGGTAAATGCTGGTGTGAGTATCTGATAGAAAGTTAAGGGGCCTTCCTTTGATATTATGGCCAAGTTGAACTGGGACCCACTGGTTGGAATGTGCTGAGAACCCAACCTACAGGCTCAGCCATAGCTCTGCCCCACAGCCATGGTGTGAGCTTGTTTATTCTCAATCTAGAGGTCTGGTCTAGGCCCTCCTGAGGATTGTCACTTCTGCTTTGATTACTGGTCAGTATTACAGTAAAGAAACTCTGACATCAATACATGGGCAGGAGTTCTCTACAGTAAAACCCTAAGCCCAGCCATGTCAATAGGGTGTGAAAACAGCAAGTTGAATTTCTAATCATAAGTATACTCTAACTTCATATGGTCCAGATGGTATTAATTTGATAAAATATGACTTCATCTTAGAAAGTCATAACCCATTTCCTGCCTTTTATCCTTTACCAGTCCCAACCAGAATTTCCAGTGGGGTCAGGCCCCAGGTGGAAGGATCTTGTTAGAGGCATGATAGAGAGCTGGATAATGCAGGTCTCTCCAATCCTGGTGGACAATTACGTGTTGACTTACAAATGACCCCAGTCTTTCCTGATTGTCACAACTTAAAGGGGAGAAAAAGTAATGGCTAAGATAGGCTATAGCATCTTCTTCTGTCTTCCAAGTCCTTGAATTATTACATAACTTAATGTGTGATTTAGCCTACTCTTGGAAGTGTATGTAATTACATATTCACATAGAAGAAGATAGAAGGGTGGCATCAGTTAAAATTTTGTGAGGACTTACTGTGTATTAGTCATTTTAGAACATAATCCATGCATCATTTTATTTCTCACAATAATCTGTGAGTAGGAACTATATTTATCCCCATTCTACAGATTAAGAAACAGGCGTGGAAACTGAATGGCTGTCAAGACTGCCAGCTAGAAATTGTGGAGCTGGTGGGAGATTTGTCCCCAGAGCTCAACTAACACATGTGCTGTCCATGGCTCATTGATATCCATGTTCATTACTTGAAAGGAGTGGACTCTATTTCTGGGATCCTTTATCACTACTTGGTTGTGACTTGTGACCACTGTCTTTTCTCAGGCGAGTTTTTACTTTCTGGCTGACGCCAAAGCCCTATGGTCTCTTACCTTAGTAAAATGTCATGCAAATTGCAAAGCCATGGAATCCTGTCCTGAAATTAAAACAGACACAAATTGACTTCTAGGTATAGTTTGTACAGAAACAACTATGTCATGTTCACAGATGTTAAGATCCAGTTGTTTCAAGAAGTAGGTCATATACCAGGGAGAGGGGCCAAGTCAGTGGGCCATTAACCACAGAAATATTTTCTTGGTTTGGGTGTCAGTGACTCTTTTTATAACAATAAAAATTGCCTTAAAGCACCATTAATTATCTATCCCTGAAAATCCCCATGGTGTATGTTTTCCCTTGTTCTGGTATGCTGACACATCTCTTGCTGCTTTCCTTACATATCTCAAATGCAAAGGGGTATTCACACATACCCTATGCCAATCTTTGAACTTTCCAAAACAAAAGTCTCTTCAGATAAATAAATTGTGAGAAATTTGTATTTTTGCTAAAGAGAAAATGGAGGAAGTTTACACAGCAAACTGCAGTGTCTCACAAAGAAATCCTTTTACACATGGTTCTCTCCTCCTTCCCAGGAGGAAGATTATTGGCCATAGTGCAATGAAAAATAAAGATGAAAAAGTTTTTTAAATCATTTTTTCAGCTGGGTATTTCTATGCCACTATAGTGTGCATTTGGGAGTTAGGTGGGGCTCTGGTTTCTCAAGGATGCCTTTTCCCACCTTGGCCCAGGGGAGACACCAGATTCTTTGCTGCTTTTGAGTCCAGAGGGTACAAATATGTTTTCTTTTCCATATTTTGTTACTGGTGGCAAATATTTGTAATCATTACAAAGGCAGCCATCAAATCAAACTAAGGGTATCTTACTTTATGTAAAGATAACAAAGTATGTAAAGATAACATAAAGTAAGATACCTGTGCTGTGTGTTTTATATTGGCTTACAGCCTCCTCTCCCATCTCTTCAGGGACACCAGATAACAGCCCTGCCTTCCTGGCCTTGGGCAGCTTCAAAACCTGGGGAAGGAGTTATTCCAGCTTAGTTCAATGTTGCTACTTTGATTCTAACACCTGAGATTTTCTCATTTTGCTTTAGACTTTGGTCAAGCCTTAGGTCACTTTAATTTTCTCTTGATCTTTTCCACGAGGAGCCTTTTCAGCTCCCCAGCTCTGAGCGAGTACCTTTGGCTCCCAGATTCTGCCCAGAGCTCAGGCTTTTCCTACTTCTTATTCAGAGTAATTCAGTGTTCAGTGACTGAAAGTTTATTCTACCAAGGCCATCACTCTGTGCTCAGCAAACCATAAACCCTCCTTAGAAAACTGTGTAGTATAAATGTTTTTTCTTCATCAAACAAATTAATTTTTTAAAACATTGTGTGCTAAAATTGGGTTGAGGATCCTGGAAGATTTGCTAATCACAGACCTCTAAGACTTTACTTTCATGAACACACTTCACCCAGTGATCTTAGGAGTTCAAATGCAATAGCTACAAAATTCATACAAGGTAGAAATCAAACAAAAACAGCTCTGTCATTTATACCAATTATATCCTAAGGGACAACAGCTACAAAATTCATAAAAACCATTATTTAAATTACAATAGCTATTGCTATGTATACACATTGTAGCTTAAATGGATTCAACAAATGAAACATCAGTTTATGCCAACACTTGTCTAAGTGCCTTTAGTGAACAAGTGTGGTCATTTGTAGATGCAATAACAAGATGATGAGGACTACCAGCTCCCAATTTGCAGACCACAAGAACTCTGTTAATGAAATTAGAGATATGGAGAGATTCTTGGAGACTCTTGGAGAAGAGCATATATATTTAATGTTTATTATTATCAAGATTCTACGGACATCATTCCCAGAAGCTAGATGTTCTACAGAATCTGCTAGGAAAAAAAGTTGAAAGAGCTACATAAATGTAGCCCATAAATGCAATTTAAAACTATAGTTGCAAAACAGAATTTTCTTGGGCTTGGTGGGAAGCAGGAGGGAAGGTGTCAAGGATTTTAGGAAACAGGGAGAATGAGCTGGACTGGCTGAAATGTGCAGTATTTTGTAATGAAAAATTGCTCCTGGGCAGAGGCTGCCAGTTGAAGCACCGATTTGAATTTCCACTTTCCTTCATTTATTTACAAGTGGGGATTATGTGTTTAATGGGCCCTAGACACTGTTCTGGGTCCATACTCTAGACATGATCATTCTGAATTTGAGTTACTTTGTTTTGTTTTTGGTGCTAGGGATCTAGTCCAGGGCTGTGTTGCTAAGCAAGTGCCACACTTCTGAGGTACATCCCAGCCCTTGAGTTAACTTCTAAGGCACCATTAGACCCCACAGTTCTAAATTCCTGTCTTTCTTGCATTCCCTTGTGATTAGCAACGTTTTCCTACCACATTTATGGACTAGTGGAGATGAAAAAGATAACATTATTTTTATAAGCTGGTTTTTATTTTAAACGTACATATTTTCTAAAGCAGAAAGCTGTAACAAAGTAGGGAGACAGGGCCTTGAAGCCTCATGCATGAGGATGAGGATTCAATCTCTTTCCTGCTCCCCATCCCCCACCACTCTTAACCTTTTTCTTTCCATTTAACCAACCCGGATTTACTTCTTGGGAATCACATATTTTGTGAATTATCAAAGGTCATTAACCTAACAGGAAAAGTATGACCTTTAAAATTAGAGAGACTCCCTTCGCTGGGTGGCTTTTCTCCAGTTATTAAACTTCTCGGTGCCTCTCTTTCTTTCACCTGAAAAATGGGTATCATATAATTTAGTGAGCTGCTTTGGGATTTAAATAAGAAAACGAATACAATTTCACTTTAAACATGATTTAAGGGTTGAAATTAACTTTGAATCTTCAAGAGTTTTAATTTGTGAATTTATAGACACTGGGATTTAATTTCACAAATGCTGACTGTTTAATGAGCAAAGCACCAAATTGAGCATTCAGTATGGAGAATGGTGGATTTTGATAAGGCCTCCAGAAGAGCAAATCTTGAAGGATAAGGATGATTTCAACTGGAGAAGGACTTGCCAAGCAGAGGGGAGGGGTGAGCTGAGACTAGGAGCATAAAGATATGTCCTGAGAACTGGGGAAAAGAAAAGGCAGCTACTTAGCTCTGGGAGCAGGGTCTGGAGAGCCGAGTTGGGGGTGTGAGGAGATGCTGATTCACTAGCCAAGATCTAAATGACCTGCTAAGGAATTCAGACCTTATTATAGGGGCAGGAGGAAGGACTTGGATGTGTGAGCTCCACATTTATGTTCCTGATGTCTGTGAATAAAGGGAAAGATCTATATCTTGTTACAGATGAAGAAACTGGGACCAGAAGGAGAAGCAAATACCCAGAGCAATGTACCCTCTGAAGAGATACCTTGGACAGCATAATAAATAACAAGTGGTCAAACCCACAAAAAATGTCTTAGAGGAAAGAGGAGGAAACAACTCAGGTTTGCATTCCTGTCTGCTGGTTCTGATGTTCAAGGTCATGTCACTCTCCATAGTCCCCACATGCAATAATGGGAAAGGCACGGGGCACCACTACCCCCAGCCCAGGGCTCAGAGGGAGCACAGTAAACCTTCTTCCAAGAGTTAAGCCAGAACATCAGGAGGCCACAGGTTTCCTTGGTCTACAGTTTCAGTGCTCTGATGGACACAAATAGAGAAAGTGCCTTCTGGAAGTGATGGGTCTTTGGAGAAGAGGAAGAGATGGTAGAGAGTATCAGCTCTGTTGGGGGAAAGGGGAAGGAAGGGTGGAAAGCATATGAGGGGAGGAGGGGAGAAGGGTTGGTTTTTACCTGGTACAGAAATTAAGTACACAAAGGAAAGGATGCATGTATAAAGAACACACCCTCCCTCCTCCACACACACACAAAGGGAAAACTACAAAATTCAATTAGTAAATATTTTTGAGGAAAACAAGGGTGATATATCTGTGAAAAAAATTTGGTACTTTGCAGATTTCTTTTAATACTGGGACAAATATTACATTTACAGTAAGGAGAATTATTATTTTTAAAAGCTCTCTTTTCCTTTTTTTTTTGGTACCAGGGATTGAACCTTAACCACTGAGACACATCCCCATCCCTTTTTTATATTTCATTTTGAGGCAGGGTCCTGTTGAGTTCCTTAGGGCCTCACTAAGTTGCTGCATCTGGCTTTGAACATGTGATCCTCCTGCCTCAGCCTCCTGAGCCATTGTAAAAACTCTCTTTTTCAAACAGACCTTAAAATCTACTTGGGTATCACTGTGGGACAGCACGGTGATGCACAGAGGAGATGCGCTGACTGAGAGCTTTGAAATTCTTTATTGATACCATCATCATCATTCTAATAAGTTTTCACAGCCTGGGGGGAATATCCTTCCAGGCTGTCACTGTCCATGGAGCTCTGTGCAATGATGAAAATGTTCTGCCTCTCTATTGTTCAATAGGGTAGCCACATGTGGCTCTTGAGGCCATAAAATGCCACCAGTTCAACCCAGAACTGGATTTTACATTTTATTTCATTTTAATTAATTAACAATTAAATGGCGTCAAGGAGCCCTTGATAGTTCAACTTAAGATCTTAGCCCTGAGCTCTCTGAGCATAAAACATCCCCAAATTCCCCTAGAATTCATCAAGTCAAACCTGTACCTCAGCCTCTGACACTGTAGTTTGATCCACATGGTACAGATCCTCAGCACAGCATCACAGGACTAGTTACCAGGGCAACCAGAGGACACAGGGCCAGCACAGCTGTGACCCACACTTTCACTCCTAGACTCCCTCAGCTCTTGTCAAGTATGAAAAACACCTGCTGTTCTTCCTCCTTGTATCTGAGGTTGGTGTGCTTCTAAGGATGGCTGACTTGCAGTTGCTCTTGGATATATTCAGAAAGTGCAGAGCTCCTCCTTATCCATGGCTTCACTTTATAAGTGTTCAGTTACCCAGTTTACCATGGTCTAAAAATTTTAAATGTAACTCATAAATAAAAATTCACGAGTTTTAAATAACTTTTATTATAGCACATTGTTATAACTGTTTTATTTTGTTATTAGTTACTGTTAATCTCCTATCTTGCCCAATTTATAAACTAAACTTTATCTTAGACATGCACAGGAAAACATCATCACACAGAGTGTGGTACTACTACCCATGGTTTCAGGCATCTACTGAGGTCTTGGAATGTACTCCCCATCTGTAAGGGAGCACCACTGTAACCTGTTTCTTCCAGTGGCCACTGGAAGAAAAGGGCAGGGACAGCTTTTCTCCTGCATACAAATTCCTTTTCTGGATTTTACCTACCTCATTCAGAGAGCCTACTGAACAAGCATCACTGGTAAACAACAGTGATGCCTGTTCAATGATTTTTAAAACCCATCTGTTTAGGCCAGGAGTGGTGGTGCATGCCTGTAATCTCAGAGGCTCAGGAGGCTGAGGCAGGAGGATCACAAGTACAAAGCCAGCCTCAGAAACTTAGCAAGGCTCTAAGCAATTTAGCGAGACCCTGTATCTAAATAAATAAACAAGGCTGAGGATGTGGCTCAGTGGTTGAGTGCCCCTGGGTTTAATCCCTGTTACAAAAACAAAAACACAACAACAACAACAACAACAAAAACCCATCCATTGTAGCTCAGAGGCAGAGTGCTCGCCTAGCATGCATGAGGCCTTGGGTTCGATTCTCAGCACCACATAAAAATAAAATAAAAGGTATTGTGTCCACCTATAATTAAAAAATAAATATTTTTAAAAACCCATCCTTTGGGTTGCTTTGCTTTGTTACCTTTTATGTCACTCACCAAAGAGAAACACAAAATAATACCAGCACAATTACACTCTGAAATAATGATTTACTTTATGTGTGTGGATCTGTGGTTTATGGTGTGTCTGTGTGTAACACTAGAAATAGTAATAAAAAAAGTGATATTTACTGAATGCTTTGGGCACTATTCTGCACACATTTTTCTTATTATTTCATTAAATTCTTCCCAGAACCCACTGATATAGGTCCTGTTACCATTCTAAATCTACAGGAAGAAAATAAGGCACCAAGACGCAAATCCATTTTCTGAAAGTCACATGAGCGTGATGTTGAGTTCAGGTTGTCTATATTGTTTATTATTTCTAATATGATATCAATATTATTTAAATTATTACCCTGTGTCTCTTTCATAGTTCCCTTGCCCCATGTCCCATATCTTCTAAAATCAGATGTTGCAAACATCATTTTGCTGGCTCAAGGCTTGAACCATTGCAAACTCAAGTGACACTTCCCAAAACAGGGAGAAGTGCCAAAGAGTTCTCTAGAACAGTTTGAATAATGGTTGTGACTGTCACCTTTCAAGGCAGAGCAAAGGGAGATGATTTAATTGGAGGGTGAGCTGAGGCCAATGAAAAGTAAAACAAGCGTTGGTCTTTGGCCAGTTCCATTTGTTCCTGCCCTTTGGACACATTTAGCCCAGGGAGTAAGACGTGCCTTGCTGCTGTGTGGATGGACCCAGCTCTTGACCTGGCCCTCTCGCTCTCTCTTGAATTACTGTTCCTTCAGCTGGTGAATCCCAGAGTTTGTAATCCAGTTTGAGAAAGACTCTTTGGGATGTAGCCTCGTGACTGTGCATAAAGGACAGTGCCATTCATTTACGCATTCATGCACTCCAAAACATGCCATAAATATTTTCTGACATTTACTCTGTGTCAGGGCCTAGGGTTACAATGGTTAACAGATAAATGCACAGTCCCTGCCCTTTTGGGGGTAAAGTCTAGTTGTAGAGATGATTAATCACATTCTCACACTAACATTTGCTGAGGTGCGACTGGGACAAGGACAACAGGTATATGGTGTTCTGAGAGTTCGTCACGGAAGCTTCAGAGAGGTTGGTCAGGGAGGGCTTTGTAGAGGTAAGGGAGCTGAGATATGAAGGAAGAGCAGGTTCACTCTGGGAAGAGGAAAGGAAGCGCATTCCTGGCAGAAGTGGATACAAAGGTCCTTCAGGGAGGGGCATGGTAGCAGGAGGGACTGAGAGGGTGGCTCACAGCATCTAAAATAAGCTGGAGGCGGGTGGGCATGGAGGCCAGCCTGCACATGTTTAGGAATTTAGGTGTTTGGCCTGGACTTTGAGAGCAGTAGGAAGCCATTAAAGGATCTCAGGCAGGGGTGACATGACCACACCTGAATTTTCAAGATCACTCTGGCCTTGGGGTGGTTGTCAGAGTCTAGTGATGGTGGTTAGCTGATAGGACCTGGGAGAAAATGAGGAACTTCCCCTTGTTTGTGACACAGGGGACCTCTGCCTTCTCAGAGAGGCTCCACATTCTGCAGACTAAAACCTGGCAACAAGGTATTGTGGCAGACCCTTCCCAAGCTGGGGCAGAGGGTGACACTGCTCCTAGTGCTAAGCTTACAGGGAGGGTCAGGGCCAGAGCTAACAGGTGCAGGACCCACCATGCAGCTGGCTCTTTGGAGACCCATCCTCTGGTTATCTCATGACTGAGGAACTCCACCATACTAAGCATGACAGAGATCTCAATACCAGGTGGAGTATGTGTGTTGGATACAGAGAACCAAAGTTACCTGGTCATTCAATGGTATCCCTTTCTCCATCTTCATCCGATTTTCCTTTGGATGATAGTCATCTGCATCATAGAATTTCCATCCCAGCTTAAAGAACAAAGGAAAAGAGAGTATGTGGCAGACAGTAGGGCTATGTTACTAATGGGCAGTGTGGAAACAACACTGTTACCCTCCTCCCCATTGTAGGTGCCAGGACATCCCCCAGGGAAAAGCCCCCCGCCCTTCATTCACCACTATTCATAATTATCAAGGAGAAAAACTGACTTGCTCCAATGGTTCCTAAGCCATGCAGAGGTGTCTGGTTGAAAATCACCATAGGCCAGAAGAAAGGGGGGAAAGCAATGGGACAAGAACACAATGGGACACACAGTTGTTAAAACAGGTTACCTCGGATGCCAGCAGGGCGCCCACTGTTGATCTGTGGAGAGGACACAGATGTTCCAGTTACTGCCCTCGCTCAAAGTGTGCAGCACTTCCTTCCTCACAAGGATGCCTCGGAAACACGTGTCTGGGCAGTTGTGCTAAAGTGCCAATCCCTGTGTGATGCTAAAGTGATGTCCTTCCTGTTTTCTAGGAATGCCTTTGAAGAAATAATTAACCAGTTGCCACTGTTTGTTTTTCAAAAGGCAATATATCAGATTTCATTAAACCTCTGAAGTTTTTTTTTCCCCTTCAATAATCAGTTCTCTGGTCTGTATTGTAAAAGAAAATACTGATTTAATAAAATGACAAAAATTCTGCTGAGGAAATTGGAGGAAGGAGTCTGATGGGGGATTTAAGCTCTAACTGCATCCATGCAAAGTTCAGTGGGCATACAGAAGCACTGGAGCTTAAAAGAGACAATCTTAAGGGACAGGCATGGTGGCACACATCTGTAATCTTAGTGGTGCAGGAGGCTGAGGCAGGAAGATGGCAGGTTCAAAGCCAGCCTCAGCAAAAGCGAGGTGCTAAGCAACTCAGTGAGACCCTGTCTCTAAATAAAATACAAAATAGGGCTAGTGATGTGGCTCAGTAGTTGAGCCCCCGAGTTCAATCACTGTTTACCCAACCCCCTTCCCTCTAAAAAAGACACTCTTAAAATAGAGGTCATGGGTCAATGACTCAAGAACCACCACCACTTGTGAAGACTGGGAGTTAAGGGCTGGGGTTGTAGCTCAGTGGTAGATCATATGCCTAGCAAGTGTGAGGCACTGGTTTGATCCCCAGCACCACATAAAAATAAATAAAATAAAGGTATCATGTCCATCTACAACTTCAAAAAAAAAAAAGGAGTTAAATGCTCTCTGTGCACAACATCTGATAACAACTGTTGTACCCTAAAAAGCAGTGGGAGCTAGAGAAAAGGGCTCAGAGCTGGAAATGCAGAGGAACTCAAAAAAGGAGGTGTGGTCCATAGCCACAATTCAGCCACAAAATGTCTGGAGATCCTGGGAAAGTTGCCTGTTCCTCTAATCCTCAGTGTTCTCAAGGGACCTGAGGTACATAATTATCCTTTCACCTGTATTTTAATCAGTGAATATTGAGCACCTACTAGTTCCCACAATCCAATGGTGAGACCTCTGAGACGTGGTCTCAGCCCTCTTGAGGCTCACAGTCTAGGGCCATGGGGAGGGATGGAGCCTGGCAGACAGTGATGCATCCAGTCATTTCTGGCTCTCAGTTTCTAAAGTGTTGCCCAAACACTCTTTTTACTGTATCCTTACACCATTTTATTTTGCGATCTCTCAAGTTTTGCCAACCCCTACAATTACTTACTTGATTATTTTTATTTAATTACTTCACTTTTAAAATTAAGTACTTTAAAGAAACACCTTTTTCTTCCCTTTTATAGGCATTGCTCACTTTAAATAGAAGGTAATAAGAAAGATGTATTCAACGAAAACAAAACAATGTGACTAAGTTCTAGTTAGACACTTCTGTCTAACAAGGGTCTTGTCATTCTTTTTTTTTTTTTAAAGAGAGAGAGAATTTTTTTAATATTTATTTTTTAGTTTCGGTGGACACAACATCTTTATTTTATTTTTATGTGGTGCTGAGGATCGAACCCAGCGCCCTGCACATGCCAGGTGAGCACGCTACAGCTTGAGCCACATGCCCAGCCCTCTTGTCATTCTTTTGTTAAAGTAGTATCCCAGAGTGTCAAAGGTACACTGGTATCCGGGGCTGGGGATGTAGCTCAAACAGTAGTGCACTTGCCTGGCATCCGTGCGGCCCGGGTTCGATCCTCAGCACCACATACAAACAAAGATGTTGTTTCTGCCAAAAACTAAAAAAAAAAAATAAATAAATAAATATTAAAATTCTCTCTCTCTCTCTAAAAAAAAAAAAAAAAAAAGGTACACTGGTATCAAACCAAGACTGGCTCCTTGATGTAAACAAAGGACTGAAGGAAAAACAACCCCTTTCCCATTATGTTTGCTCTACTGAATTCCAGAGGTGGAATGCTACAGACAGGTGGTGAATCACCAACCCAGGTGAACTCCATGCCTGATGAAGCCAGAACTGAACACAACACAAATCACATTTAAGACCAACTTAGATTAACCATGAATGAACATGTCAGCTGTCACTCATATTCTAAAAGGAAAGCTATGCAGATTCAGGTATAGATTGGCAGGAAGAAGATAGAAGGGAAAAGAAAAGCCACTGTCTGCTGCTCCATCCAAACCTCCCCAACCAGAAAATGGGGACTCTTGGACACACACCAGGGATCTACTAGAAATGAGACAAAGTGAGTGCCCGCTTTGGTGGAGACTGGTCAGATCTAAGCATTACAAACAAAATGTCATGGCCCAAATGTCTCCCAGTGGGTCTAAATCAGGAATAAGGAACTTAAAAGACATCAGACTAGCAGGAAAGGGAAGGGATACAGAATAAACATATTTGAAAGGACCACTTGATCCACCAAAGATGGGGGTGGCTTCACCAAGACTGTCAAAATATAAAGAAAGCTGGGCTGGGGATGTAACTCAGTTGGTAGAGTGCTTGCCTAGCATGTACAATGTCCTGGGTTCAAACCCCAGAACCAAAGAAAAAGTGAAAAACTAACAGTACTACTATTAAAATAGTTCATTCTTTTATTCTTCAAGTCAGCAAATATTTACTGAGCACTTACTATCTGCCAGGCACTGCTTGGGACACATATCAGTAAATGAAAAAGATTTCATACATTGGTGGTGGTGGGGGGTGGACACAGTAAAAACATTAACTAGGTAAACTTCCTGACAACATTTTAAATGGAATCTTCCTGTTTTGAGACTATTATTCTCTTAAGCCATTAGGCTATGGCAATTATTTTTCCAAATGTTATGAAGTATAATTAAAAATCCTGCAGGGCCCTAAGAGGAATTCGAAGAAATCATCAAAGAATTCACTGTTGCTACATCCTAACGATAAAAAATAATCAATTCTCAGTCATTTTATTACTCAGTCAGCAACATCTGACACATCGCTCTGATCTTTAGCCATCAGAGTGTTCTGGGCTCAGTCTTTTGCTAGTTTCTACTTCAATACTCCTATGGTGATCTTAGTATCTCATGTCTTTAAATACATCCATGTGTCAGTAATTCCCACATTTTACATCAAAAGAACTTTCTTCTCAACTCCAGACTTGGATATGCAATAATCCCTTGATATATCCACTGAATTAAAAGGCCCATCCAATGCACCATATCCTACACTGAGATTTGTGTGTTTTACCAGGACCAAACCCAGGGTCCTCTTACACATGCTAAGCAAATGCTCTACCACTGAACCACACCCCCAGCCCACACACTGTATAGGTGTCCTTAATTTATCCTTTGCCATACTAGAATCTAAACTTTTTGAGGACAGGAATTTCATCTGTCTTGTCTACTATGTGTCATTGACAAAAAGACTGAGCTCAATAAATAGTTACTGAGTACATTATAAGCTGTAAATAACATGATTCAGACACCCCTCATCTGGCTCAAGGCTTACACTCTGCTCAAGTTCATAGAGTCAGGCAGCATGAGATCTAAGACCTAGGACTCAGATCTCACTACATCACAGTATGACAATAATTTTATACTTTCTAGTTTCTTCAAATCATAGGACAGCTAGGGATTTTCAAATTGTTTTATTTTGGGGGTGTGGAGGGAAAGGCTGGGGATCAAAGGCCAGGCATGCACTTTATTACTGAGGGTCCTGGGCTCTATGTTTTATTTCAATTTCAATATAAGATTTCCTGTCTTTGAGGCTCAAAACATCAAGATAATTTTGGAAAGCTATAATTTACTTCCTGAAACAAAAGCCTTTAATACACTCCTGACCAAATAGGTAGTTTGTGATTCAGAAAATTCTAGAAGGGTACTGTTAGGCCTTAGAAAGCTATTTCCTTAAGTTCTGTCTTTGCTGCTTGTCGTTGGATATTACAGTAGGTAGGATTTTGTTTTGGTTTTGTTTTTTTCATAAAAAACACAGATTTCGGTTTTATCAGAAAGCCAAAAGCTATTCCCCAAATGGGCCAGCAGCTTGGCTGGGTAGAATATGCATATTTTCCAGAGTTCTCTCCAAACTCCCAGGAGCCACCCTCCATATTAACAGGGTCTCTTTTCATTTTAACTTGATAAATACTGATCAAAGAAAGGGGGAAACGACACCAGATCTTCACGTTCACTGAACAAAACCAAATCAGAAAAGTCCAGAAACTCACACAAGGGGGCAGCCGTCCGCCCAGTTCGACAAATGTCTGAAAGAGGCTGGGACATGGGCTCCGCAGGCTCCGGCCCTGACAAAATGTCCCAACCCCGGGCATTTAGAGCCTCCTGAGATGTGGGGTGGAACCGCCGTCCCTCACGTTGGTGACCTGTCAATCACTCTGCCCAAGCGGCCTCTTTACAAGGGGCTCCAGACCCCGGCCGGCGTGGCTAGCTAGAGCCTGGGTTTTATACGCAGAGACCCAAGGTCTCCCGTGGTCCCCGGCCGGGGCTTAGGCGGGCGGGTTGGAAGGTGGACAAGCAGGTGCCACGGGTTCCCAGGGCCTGCGGGTCCCCGCCCGGCCGACCGGCGGCGCCCGCCTCCCCACCAGGTGCCCCTGCACCCGGCCTCCTGGACCTACTTTCCGGAGCCGCTGACGCCCATCACGAGCAGCGCGCCGGGCGCCGCCATGGCTCCAACACGGCTCCTTCCAGTCGCCTTCCGGGCCCCGCCGCCCGGCGCCAGAGCGTGGACCCGCCCCCGCCCGGCCGCGCGGCCTCCTCCTCCTCCCTCCCCGTGCGTGGGGCTCGCCGCATCCTGGGTGCGTCCCGCGGGCCCCTCTGAGCTCTCCGAGTCCCACCGCCGAGAGGTGAAGCGCCTCCGGCAGCAGGGAGCGGCTGGACCACCTCCTCCTGCAGTCCTCGCAGCGGCCCCTCCTGCTCTTCCTCCACCGGTGGAATCGGCAACCACCCATTCATTTATAAAAAAAAAAATACTTGTAAAAAGAATAAACAAAATAAATCCACGCTTTCACATACCACGAGGCAATAAAACAACTCTACCAAACAATCTGCATCTCCAGGGTAGATGGAAATCAATATTTTATGAAATTGGGATCGTGCTGTACATTGTTTTGTGACCTGGACTTTTGTTTCCGTAAATATTTCGGAGATGATTTTCGGTGTCAAATATAGAGTTGGCCATATTAGCATATGTAATGGCTGTATGGCCCTGCTGTTTAATTTAGCTGTTTAATTTACTTAAGAGGAAGGAACACCCTCTTTTAAATGCCCATTTGCCTTAAAAGGATGTCTTAATTATGCATCATTTACAATATTTGATTAAAAGCCCTTCTAAAGACATTTTGCACGACCTCCTTTGTTTATCAAATAGCTGTTACTCTGTCTTAGAAAAAAAGAAGACATAAAAACAGTAACGACTATTTCAATTATCCCTGCCTGACTTTATTTTTTTATACTTAGCCTGAGTGGATGAGATTTCTGATAGGGAGTTATAAAGACAAAGAGACAGGTCTTTACAGTTCAGTTATGGTCAATTAACTTTTTTTTTTTAAACATCTACAATCTGCAGGTTGATATAATATTAATATTCATTAAGAGCTGAATATTACCCCCCAGGCACTCCTAGGCTAGTAAGAGAAATAGATGTGTAAAATAAATACAGTCATATGTGTTGTTTTACCAGCTCACTGCAAATAAAAATAAAAATAATTTCATATTTCTTTTAATGTTCAAATCATAAATGATTAGCAGAAAGTCTGGTTATTCTCTCTGTATTTCACTCCCAAGGTATGTTTAAAGACTACAGCGAAGACATTTTGTTGCACCTCCTTTGTTTACCAAGTTCACATTACTCTGTGTCCTAAAAAAAAAAAAAAAAAAAAAAAAAAATTAAGGAGACACAAAAGCAACCATCTAATGACAATTGCAAGTAGTTCAGATGGTGGCAGGAAATAGCCTACTCAGGTTGAATAATTTGAAGAGGGTTTAACAAAGGGACTATATAAAGAGATATGGGTAGGGTCAGAAAAAGCAACAAGGAGCAGCATCTTGGTCTTAGTAACTGAGGAGAGATGTAGTTTCCAAGGGGGAAAAAGAGAGAGAAGGAGAGAGAGGAGAGTGTACTCAAGCTGTCCAGATGCTTTATGGAGAGAGGTGTCTAATAGGACTCCATCTCTAGAAGGGAAGCAGACCATCCTCTTGACCCAGAAGAATGGGGATCAGGGAAATAAATGACCTCCCAACCCCTCTCCTTGCCTTCTCTTGTGGTAGTGGCCCAACTCCACTGATACATAGTGTGTTAGCTTTTTTTGCTGCTGTGACTAAAGAACCCCTACAGAACAACTGTAGAGGATGAAAGATTTATTTGAGAGCTGTTTCAGATGTCTCAATCCATAGACAGCAGACTCCATTCTTCTGGGCTCATGACAGAAGAGTTGGCAGAGGGAAGCTGCCCCATGTTGATCAGGAAGCAGAGAGAGATTTCCACTTGCCAGATACAAATATAGATATGAATATAGACTCCACAGGCGCCCCCCCTTCCCACCTCCTCTAGCCACACCCACCCCTTCAATTACCACTCAGTTAACCCCTATCAGGGGATGACTCACTGATTGGATTAAGACTCTCACAGCCTGTAAGGATGACCTCAGGCCTGAGCCTAAGCAACTCCATTACAAAACCCTGCAGTCTCCCCAGGCACAAGCCTACAGAGCCCTCCAATATGTCATCAGGCATAGCCTGGTAAATAAGTCATGAACAAGCTATAAACAAATCTTTTTCCACAACTCAAACTCAGAGTGAAGCCACTGGTATAAACACGTCACTTGCCTTAACCCTGATGAGAGTCAAAGTGTAAAATCAGGGCAGAAGCCATCAAACCATGTATTTGCTCTGAAATGTAAAATGTCACTAAGAAACCTGGTAACAGTTGATAGGGACCCAAAGGGCGAGTAGAAGCTCCAAAAACTAGTATAAATAATAGAGAAAAAGGGCAGACATTCAGCCAGCTGATATACTTGCCAGAGAGCCTGATGAGGACCTGAACTGACATCCCAACTTTTCTCATCATCTGTCAGATCCTCTGCATCACCCTCACCTCTCTCAAGCTCTGTAACAGCCTCTTAACCTTGGTGAGAATGGTGACTTCTCCTTATGACCATCTCCTTAACCAGCTGTCAACTCCCCTCCAGAAGAAGCCTCCACTGGTTGCTGACCTGATCGCTGTGCTCTGAGTGAGTGTGCATCTGCTGGACTTAAGGCCTAAGGCTTAAGACTTTAGATCTGGCACTTGAACTTAGCGTGCAGAGGTAATGTCTGTAATAGGTCTCTCATGATTCAGTGTGTTTGCAGTGCTTAGAATTAACTTATAATTGTTTATCTGCATTTGGGGTAAAATTGGGGGTTCATAACCCACTTCAATCTAATGTATGAAATATGATATGTCAAGAGCTTTGTAATGTTGTGAACAACCAATAAAAAAAATTAAAAAAAAACTTATAATTGTTTGCTTTGAATTGATTATGTCTATTGCAGTGCCCAGCATTAAGGATTGTCATTTCTTGATTAAGAACCTATTGAGTGAATTGTCTTGAGTGATTTCAGTGAATAAAACATTGAAAAGGGCATAGCACGTGGACATTCTTTATTTCTCCCCTCAACTGCATATGTGGCACCTTTGCCCATCGTGACACAACCCAATCATTTTGCCTCTGAGCCTTCTTGCATTGTTTCACATGTGAGCTTTTGGGGGACACCACATCTAAACCATAACAGACCCCAACTGGAGCAGAGAGCTAGGGAGCTATTGAAAGGGTCCTTGCTGTCATCTCATATGTACAGAACAGAGAAGAGAAGGTGGAGAGTGTATCTGGAGGGACAAATGAAAAATCTCCCACACTTGTGCTAATTAGAGTTGTGAAAGCCTTCTGTGCTTACTTCTAGTCCAGCAGAACTCAGGGGGTCCCTAAGAGCTGAATTCCAGAGCTGTTGGTTTCCAAAGAGTGCCATCTGCTGGCCCTGGTTGTCTCAGGGCCTCCTAGCTATAAACTAATGGGCAGCCCTGAGGCTGAACTTTGGTCCAATATTACGTTGTGTCTGTCGACTGCAAAAACTGCTGAACTGAGGTACAAGATGCCCTGGAAACCCCAAGAGTCTATGAGGCACAGCTTTTTACATGTGTTACCACAGTGACTCAAATCTCAGTCACCTTCAGACTCAGGTCAACAACCTACACTGTAAGTCTTGCCCAGTAATGATGACCATGGCAATGCTCCTATATGCAGCTGCCCATTCCACAGGGGTCATATGAGGTCCAATGAGAATATCCTCTCTTAATGTACATAGGCACTTCTCTGGGAACCAAATCATGGAATCCTGTGATTCCATTGCCAGGTTTATATGCCAGGACACATGTACACAAATGTACAAGCAGCCTGCCTTCCTTCCTTCCTTCCTTCCTTCCTTCCTTCCTTCCTTCCTTCCTTCCTTCCTTCCTTCCTTAGTTCTAATCAGTTATACATGACAGTAGAATGGTCTTTGATTCATTGAACATAAATG
This sequence comes from Spermophilus citellus, assembly GCF_964194105.1. Lineage (NCBI taxonomy): Eukaryota > Metazoa > Chordata > Mammalia > Rodentia > Sciuridae > Spermophilus > Spermophilus citellus. The sequence goes on along the minus strand of NC_138183.1, from coordinate 88,413,315 downwards.
GAGCAAAATTTTTCACTTTTCTAGCTTACATGAAGTAGAGTTACACCATTCGTGCAATCATACATGTACCTAGGGTAATGATGTCCCTCTCATTCCATCATCTTTCCTACCCTTTTGTCCCCTCTTCTATCTCCTTTACCCTATCTAAAGTTTCTCCACTTATCCCATGCCTCCCCCATATGGATTTACATCCATTTATCAGAGAAAACATTTGGTCCCTGGTTTTTCGAGATTGGCTTACATGGCTTAGCATGATATTCTCCAACTCCATCCATTTACCTGCAAATGCCATGATTTTATTTTCTTTTAATGCTGAGTAATATTCCATTGTGTTTATTTATCCATTCATCTATTGAATGGCATCTAGTTTGCTTCCATAGTTTAGCAATTGTGAATTGTGCTGCGATTAACATTGAAGTTGCTGAGTTACTGTAGTATGCTGTTTTATTTTATTTTAAAGAGAGAGAGAGAGAGAGAGAGAGAGAGAGAGAGAGAATTTTTTTAAAAAACATTTTATTAGTTGTTGATGAATCTTTATTTTTATGTGGTGCTGAGAATCGAACCCAGTACCTCACACATGCTAGGCAAGTGCTTTACCACTGAGCCACAATCCCAGCCCCAAGAATTTTTTAATATTTATTTTTTAGTTATCGGCGGACACAACATCTTTGTTTGTATGTGGTGCTGAGGATCGAACCCGGGCCGCATGCATGCCAGGCGAGCGCGCTACCGCTTGAGCCACATCCCCAGCCCCATAGTACGGGGTTTTTAAGTCTTTAACATGAGGAGTGGGATAGCTAGGTCAAATGGTGGCTCCATTCCAAATTTTCTGAGGAATCTCCATACTGCTTTCCAGATTGGTTGCACCAATTTGCAATCCCACCAGCAATGTATGAGTGTGCCTCCCCCCCCCCCCCCGCATCCTCGCCAACACTTATTATTGCTAGTATTCTTGATATCTGCCATTCTGACAGGAGTGAGATGAAATTTTAGTTGTTAATTTTTTTTTGTAGTTTTAGATGGACAGAATGCCTTTATTTTATATGTTTATTTTTATGTGGTGCAAAGGATCAAACCCAGTGTTTCACACATGCTAGGCAAGTGCTCTGCTTAGAGTAGTTTTGACTTGCATTTCTCTAATTACTAGAGATGTTGACCATTTTTTCACATATTTGTTGATTGATAGTATTTCTTTTTCTGAGAGGTGTCTGTTCAGCTCCTTAGCCCATTTATTGATTGGGTTGTTTGATTATTTTTTTAGTGTTAAGTTATTTCAAGTTCTTTATATGTCCTGGAGATTAGTGCTTTATCTGACGTGCGTGTGGCAAAAATTTGCTCCCAAAATGTAGGCTCTCTCTTTACCTCATTGATTGTTTCTTTTGCTGAGAAGAAGCTTTTTAGTTTGGATCCATCCCATTTATTGATTCTTGATTTTATTTCTTGCGCTTTAGAAGTCTACAAACAGTCTTTTTCATAATAGTCCCAACCTGAATGTCCATCAGTAGCAAAGTGATTTGATAAATCATGGCATATTCAAACAATGAAATACTGTACTGAAAATAAAGTGAACTAACTACAGATACAAAATCTTATCAAAACCATGATGTTAGCCAGGTGCAGTGGTGCATGCCTGATTTGGGAGGCTGAGGTAACAGGATCTCATGACCTAGGCCAGTCTCAGCAACTTAGTGAGATCCTGCCTCAACAAACAAACAAATTCATGATGCCAATTGAAAGAATGATAACTATATGATCCCCATTTACAGAAAATTTAAAAACAAGATAATTAAGCAATATATCGTTAGTCCAAGGAGATCTATCTATCTATCTATCTATTATCTATCTATCCATCCATCTATCTATCTATCTAATACAGTAAAACAAGAGAACAATTAACCTAAAATTCAAAATAAGGAATGTTTGAAGAGGCACAAATCATCTTCTAATGAAGTGTTACTTTTCTATTTCTTAGCTGAGATATTGGTATTTATTTTATTCTTTTACTTTAAACTGTATATTTTATATGATTCAAAGTGTATAATACATCATTACATCATGCACACACAAACAGTTGGATGCTTTTCTACCTAATTTATAAATCCCAGCAGTGAAGAGGGACTTGGAGAATTCCTTCCTGTGGGCAAAGCAGGAGTGATTTGCTAGGAAACTAAATTCATCTTGACCTTCACCTCTTCCAGCTTGATTTACTCCTTCTCTGCTGCTAGTATTTCTGCTGACATCGTGCTTGAAGGCAATTCTCTCTGGAAAATGCCTGTGACACTGCACAATACTTCTTCACCAGTTTGTTTTTACTTGCCACTAAATAAGAATTATATTTTATTTAAAAAAAGCTAAAACAAAATAACATGAAAATACTCCTCTGCCTGTCTTTAACAAGGTATGTCTTTATTTCCTCTATTAGCAGCCAGTTAATTCAGGTTACACTTACATGATTAGTTATTATCTTTTAAAAAAATGCATTCCAGGGGCTGGGGATATAGCTCGCTTGGTAGAGTGCTTGCCTCACATGCACAAGGCCCTGAGTTCAATCCCTAGCACCACACACATACCCCACCCTCCCCCAACAAATATACTCCAGGTACATTTTTCCCTTATCTTTTGATTGATACACAAATGATAGATCCCTTCCCCCCGCCATCCAGTGCTGGGGATTGACTCAGGGCCTTTCACATGCCAGCCAAGTATTCTACCATTGATAGTTTTTACAAGTACAAATTCTCCAAGTAACAAAGCTGCTTCTTCAAAAAAAAAATTTTTTTTTAGTGGAAGACCCAGTTACACTTCAATACTCTCATCAAAATTGCTTCTTCCAGCTAATCCAAAACAAGGGGAGAGATAATAAAAGAAAGATAAAATAATAAAAGAAAGATCAGTGGAATAAACAAAGGGAAATAAAGGGAAGGAAGAAATGATGGGATAGGGAAAGACAGTGTATGAATCTGACCTAACCTTCCTATGTACATACATGAATATACCACAGTGAATTTCTCTACTGTGTGTATCCACAGTCACTAATTTTTAAAAAACTGTATATAAATAGCAGAAAGATCATTAGAGTAGAGGGAAAGGAACAGGGGAAGGGAGGAGAGGAGTGGAAGCAGAAGTTGTGGGGACAGAATTAGAGCAAATAATATTTCATGCTTTTATAATTATGTCACAATGAATTCTATTGTTATGTATAAGTAAAAAGAATCAATAATAAAAACTCTGAGAAATCCAACATTAAATAATTATTTTAAATTTAAAATAGCTTTTTCCATTCTTTATTTTCTTAAAGAAAAGTTATCTGGCTAGCCTTTCACAGCTTTTGCTCATGTGGTATACATTTTCTAAATTTTCTCTGATAATTCTCCTAAATAAAAGAAAATGTCTGAGTTGCTAGTTATTTGGCTCCTTTCTTTTCTACTTTTATTCTCTCCTTTGTTGACTGACAGTCACAAGTAAGGAATTTGAGTACCCTAAGTCCTCATGGTGTATCAGGAGGCTGTCTGCAGTTGCATCTTCTTGTAGAAGTCTTAGAAAAAACATGTCAGGGTATGTCAGTACCTGGATCACTATGAATATCAGTGATCCTTGCATGGGGTACTAGGTTACCTATTGCTGCATTATAAATTACAACAAAATAGCAGGGAACAACAACAAACATTTATTATCTTACAGTTTCTGAGGGCCAGGAAACTGGGACTAGCAGCCAAGATGACAGCAGGGCTGCAGTCTCATCTGGAAGCTCAACTTGGGGAAGATATGTTTCCAATCTCATTCGTATGGTTGTTGGCAGCCTGCAGTTGGCTGGAGACTTCCATTTCTCACTACACCTCTCTCTCCACAGGCTGCCTAAGTGGCTTCACAAATGGTAGCTGGCTTCCTTCAGAGAGAGTTTTGAGGAATGGGGGTGGGGGATTTTTATAGCCTAATTTTAGAAAAGACTCATCATTATTTGAGGAACAATATGAGAGGACCCTACACAGGGGTGTGAATATCACAGGGTAGGAAATGTTGGGAACCATTTTGGAGGCTAGTTACCACTCATAGAACCTATAATAGAGAAACTTCTCTTTTTTTAAAAAATAATTTAATTGTGGTGGAAAAAACCCATATAACAAAACTGCCATCTTATCCAATTTTAAAACCACACAGTTCAGTGTTAAATACATTCAAATTGTTATAAAACATATTTTCAGATTTTTTTTATTTTGCAAAATAATTTCTTATAGCTGCATTTCATATTTATTACATGCTAGTGGATGATATTACAGTATTTTTGTTCTGTCTTTTAGTTTAGATACTTATTCTTTCTACCTATCTGAGGTGTATTGCCTATTGGCCCCATTTTGCACTTAGTACTATGCCCACACGGTTGCCCTTGCCATGTGACTCTGCAGCTCTCTATATGTAAGCTCTCTGCTCTATGACTTTGGCCTTCGCCATCTGATTTACTCTGGATGATGGAGTGGGGTGGAAGTGACAGTGTACCAGTTTTGAGCCTCGGCCTAGCATAACTTTTCTGTTAGTCCTTTTGTGCTTCTTTAAGTATATGGACAATAGACCCCAGGGAACTTCTATTCTGACTCCTGCCCTGCCCTAGATGAGCCCACCACCAAAACTCCTCCCATGAACTGGCCTTGCTAAACTTTAAAACCCAGGCCCCCCTTTGTTTTTTTGAGAATTTTAATATTTATTTTTTAGTTTTCGGCGGACACAACATCTTTGTTTGTACGTGGTGCTGAGGATTGAACCCGGGTCACACGCATGCCAGGCGAGCACGCTACCGCTTGAGCCACATCCCCAGCCCCAAAACCCAGGCCCTTGTTGGAGCCTGCTGCCATTTTCCCTCTCAAAAACGTGCCCCTCTGTTGCTTAATAAAGCATCACTGATCCGTTGAGGACCTATCTCCATTTCTTTTTCTTTTTGTATTCCCTTTCATTTGGTGCTGAAACCCAGGACAGAGATTTGGGGCTCTTTACCTCTCCCCCATCCTAACTAACCTCTACTGCTTTTTCATATTTCCCTCCCATTTCTCTCTCTCCCCCCATCTCTTTCTGCCTTATATTCAAAGGTTAAACAACCATGTTAAACAGCCGATGAGATCTGGAAAGTGACCGTTGATTGTGCCGCTCTTTTGTGATTCTCTGAGGGCAGGGAAGACCCCAGCCATGACTAGCATGGCTAAATTCCCATACTGACTTCTCTCTCTCTCTCCCTCCCTCCCTCTCCCTCTCCCTTTCCCTCTTCCTCTCTTTCTGCCTTATACTCAAAGAAGGAGGCTCTTCTAGAGTTTTTCTTTTTTTTTTTTCTTCTAGAGTTTTTCTGCCTCTGTAATGCCAGATTCATGGGACCCCAGTAGACCTCCAGGAGCCAAATCCAATGCAAGCACACAAGAGTCTTTATTGCAAGCTCAAGCCTGGACTCACAACCATTCCGGACGCAGTAGTCCCAGGGAGTGAGTCCCGGTCCTTTGTTCAGTGAGATTTTATAAGTTTTGGAGGGATACTCTATGTGTCATAACATCACCCAGCAAATCATCACACACTGAGGGAAAGTCAAACAACAACTCTTAACATTGATTAGCTCATTCACTGGCAGGAACAAGTTGGGTAGGGGTGATTGGTTAGTTCAAGAGGGGGATTCCTTTTAACTGATTGGTGTAAGCCACAAGGGTTGTACGCGCTAAACTACGTGGTATGCTCTGTGGGTTTTTCCAAGGGCAAGGGTCACACTCCCTTCCTTGGACAGGCTTTTCTCTGAGGTAGAGGCTGGTTTCTCAAAAATGGAGTCACATCAGTTTCTCACCTTATGGCCACATAGATGGAGCAAGGACCTGTATCATATCTTTTATTGATATCAGAGGTATCCTGCAAATCACATCTGCTCCAATTCCTTCCTTCCTTTTGTTTTGTATTCAGACCTCAGCATCAGGGGCTGCTTTCTGCCATTTTGTTCCCACATGCCACATTGGCCTTCTCATTCTTTGAAGAGGTAAGGTCCCTTCCAGTGTCTTGCAGAGGTGCCCTGCTGAGACACTCACCTTTTGGCTCATTTGGATCCTGGAGGTCCTCCACCAATGGGATTGCAGGAAGGGATGCCCTCTCATTCTCCAGTGGAATTCTCTCCAGTGATGGGTGACATAAAAGGATGCCTTGATCTTCACTGCTACCCCAGTCAAACCTCTCCAACATGGGGGCTCCCACAGGACTCCCCTTTAGGTTGTCTCATTGCTCATCCAGACCCTGGGGGTCCTCCACCAGTCTAACCTCAACCTAAGTCAATGGCCCAAATTCAGAATTTCGGAACTTTGACTCCCATATCCTCCAAGTCTTAGATAATTTCCTCCAACAAAATGGCAAATGGCCCAAGGTGCCTTATCTCCAACTTTTCTTTTACTTTCACTCAAGGCCTTCATTATGCCAACCTTGCTCTGATGTATAGTTAATTTGTGCTGATTCCCTGCTCCATAAACCCCCTAGAACAGGTCCTGACTTCTAGTCCTCTTCTTCATTTACTGCCCCTGATATAGTAGATGAACCCCCACTGAAAGTAAATAAAGCTGGAGACTTATAAAGGAAAGTTTTACAGACTGAAATGCCTGATAATTATCAAAGGAGATTATCAGAGTCACAAGCTTATCTGCTGAGTGAGTTTGAGACTGACAAATCTTCCTAACCTCCTACATAGGCAAGCTTGATCTGTTTCTGTGTCTACTAGTAAAAGATGCAATGTGTCACATGAAAGTCCTAACATTACTAAGAAAGCCTGAAGTAACAGAAATGAAGGGATCTCCACTAAGAACAGAGATTATGCCAAAAAAAGGTATTTTGTAAAAATCCGATGATATTCGATAACTACATCTTTTGGGAGCATCTGTGACATTATAAAACTAAGTGTTGTGACAGCACTGGCAATGTTAAAGATTTACATTCCCAAATAAAGGCCTTGTCTTGACTGGCCTAGTTATGGGAACAACTTCTTAGCTCTTGCACCTTCTGGCGAGAGATTACTGTTTTCTGTCATCATCATATAAATTGAGTGTTCCAGATGATGCAACATTTATTTTGTATTTATCTCATTCCAGTACTCATGTTTTTTTGTTTCTCTCATAGAAGCACCCCATATCTACCAGATGACTTTATTACCTGTTCTTCCCAAAACAAACTTTTGCCATGGACCCCTTGACTGACTCAAAACATTCCTAAAAGGGAAACCCAACTGCTTGCCCCATGTCACCCCCTCAGCTTGAAGCAGCCAGAGCAATTATCATCCATTTTCCATTGCAGCAGTAAGATTTCCATTTTCAGAAGAGGGGTTGAGACTGGGGGACAAAGTTAGTGTAAGTAATAAATGATTGGGTCAGAAATATGGGGGCTGAGGACCTACTGGGTCAGGAGGAAATAAAATGTCAACACCTTCAGACATTTTCCCCTCTATCTGTTGCCAAGGTGACCTGCTTCCAGGGGATTGTTCCTTCCTAGAAAGAGCTGTTAATGAATGAATGCCTGCTAGGCTGCCCTCTTCCTGCCTGTGCCCCTGGGTGGCTTGTTCCTGCCCTTGTATCACTCCACCTCTGGCCTACCTTTTGTCACTAACCACATAGGCAGGATAGGGCTGAAGAGAGAGGCAGGATGGGGGAAGGAAAGGGCATGCTAAATGTTGTGTATAATGATTCTATCAAAGGGGAACACTGTGCTGACCCCCCCACATGCTTTCTTTTCCAAGAAGCAACTTACCTGTAGCCCTTCCTGGCCTCTGAGGAGAGGATATTTCATATTCCTTAGCAAACTATCTGTTCACTGCAGGAGAAATGCAGGCCCAAAAGAATGTTGATAAGAGGAACCAAGTTGCCCTGTAGGAAGAGACCTTTGTGACCAGATCCTAAAACTCTGGAAAATTCTCAAGCTAGTGCTCCCCTAGCTATAAAATTAGACTACATTCTCTAGACTGTCATAAGACATATTTTTTCCTATAATCCCCCATATGGCAAGAAAAAGACCAGAAAATCTGTCTCAGTTATTTAGAGTAAAATTACCCCTCATCTGTCCTAGTTCCGGATTCCAAATTATTTATTTTCTCTAGTGGAGATGTCACCCAGAGCACCAATGGACCTGCCTCCCAAAAGGCAAGTGAGGAGTGAGAGAGAAGTAAGTGAGAAACGAAAGATGGAGACCAGGCAGAGACACATACAAGAGTTTATTTGTCAGAGCTGACAGATAAAGACCATCTCTCAATAGGGGAGAAAGGCGAAACAGGCTTGAGTTCTGGGACTTTTTATGGGGGAGGCTCAGGAATCAGAGCTGGGTGGGTCCTAATGCAGGTGGTTAAGGGTGGGGTTGGTATGAGGGAGTGGTGAGCCTTTCTCAGAAAGGCCCTTGAGTGGGAAAATGAAACTTTTTCCTTAAAATGGTGGTTGTCACTTAAGATGGCCATCCAGATGCTAAGCAAAGACCTTATACCTCCCACTTCAAATTGATGAGCATCATATAAAATCAGGGTCTTGTGAGTATGAGGACTCAAAAGGACAAAGGGAATGTGTAAGAAATTTTAAGAGCATGACTATCTGGCAAATGTTCTCCTTTAAATTAAAATAGTTCTCAAGAAATTAGTAAATATCCTCCAGTCTGAGTGAGGCCCCATCCCGAGGTTGTAGAAAGAAAGGGAGAAATTGCTGACCCCTATAGTCTCTGGAATCAGGGAGTTGTCCCTTAGCCAAAAGGACAGTTTTATTGGCACAGGTGCCCATGTCTCTATTTATTTTTTAAATTTTTGTTCAGAAGGAAACCTCATCCTCAAAAGTAATAGGGTATGACCTAATCACATTTGAGATGAAGGAGATGCCTAATAATTTTCTGCATCCAGCCTGGACTGATTACCAACTGTGGAAATTAAAAAAAATGGTTAAAATGCTCTAGGTTCAAAACAGTAGCTTCCCATAGCTTCTGCCAGATCTCTATCTCATGGAGGCTTGCATTGAACAGTAAATTTCAGAGGCCTGCAGGGTTTGCAAGGGCTTGCAGAGAACTAATATAAGACCGAAGGGGGAAAAATATGTCACTTTTAAATCTAGGCCACTTGTGAGACCTAAATGGCAGTCTTATATCCCTCTTACAATCTAATGATCTCATATATACAAGTCTTCTTTAAAGAAGTTAGCCTAGTTTGAGAATCTTTACCTAAAGATTTCAGGGCTCTCTCTCATTCTTTCAATATCTGAACTCATTCTAATCCTAGCCAAAAGTAAACTCAGATCTGATAAAGATGTTCTGCATGCTCCTTTGCTAATTACAGCCATGCCATTTTTTTTCCCTATAGCTCTTTATCTCTTCAATTCTACATTTTTGAGCTCATGGCTTTATAGTGAATTGACATATGATCCTGCATGCCTAAATTAATATATTTTCCTAATCAGTCTTATTTTATCTAACTATAGAGGGTTTTATATTGTCTTTGTTCAGAGGCCAATTTTCAAGAGTTAACTCTCAAATATATTGGGAAAATTTCCTTTTACAACAAGCAGCTACAAGATTCATGTCTCCTGTCTGTTTTGTGTAAGTGTGCACACCTGTGTTCTGTATTGTTGTGTCTACATATGTATTTGTGTCCATCTATCATGTACATGGTATCAAAATTGGCATATAGATAAATAAGTATTCTTAAATTAAAATTTAAATAAGAACAGATCCAAATATCTTTAGTTCACATGATTTAAAAAAAGGATGGTTCAATTTAAAAACAGATGAGAGTAAAGATGTCTTTAAAATTACTAACTCACAAGTTTTTCTAGATGATCAGACAACTAATAGAGTTTTGGTTCCTATAAAATATCTAGAATGTAATATCCATTGTTTCTAGGATTTTTTCTTCAATAAGAAAGAGATGGCTAGTGCTGTTAACTACCCTTGTCTGATATCTTGGTTTTTACAATTAAAATTGAGTAAATTAGTTTTAACATAAATGGGATTAATCACAAATGTGTTTGTTAGAGACTTCTGATTAATATACAAAGTTACATTGCTAAAACATCAACTGCTAAATATAAAATCAAGAACTCTTAACTTCTTAAATTCCATAAGGTAATATATTTAAACATTATATGTGTTTTTATAAATTGGTAAATGGAAAAAGGTTTAAGGTTGGTTTGTGTCTGTATGTTCACTAAAACAAGGTTACTAAGAGTTAAGGTTCTATCAGGTATAATTTATATTTACACAGTATAAAAGTTTTCTATTGGGTTTCAGTTAAAGTACTATAAAAACAAAGTATTTCATCTTATTAAAGTGAAGTAATTTGTCTAAATTTGGAAATTTTATAAGGCTATTTCAGCATGTAAATTTTAAAAAGGGCTCAATAGCTAGGAAATAGATACAAGAAGGTTCTAAATATGGAAATATATTTTAATATGAGAAGTAGAAGGAAAAGGAAACATTTCTGGAATAAAAAAGTATTTTGTGTGGTAAAGTGTTAATAAAATGTCTAAGTAAGTTGCAGAAGGTTTGTGGAGGGAAAATGTCAAAAGTTTGTGTGTAATTAAGTTGGTTGTATATAAGTAACAAAATCAGTTAAAGTTAATCAAGGCTTTTTCCTAAGGTCAAATATTACTGTACTGATATAAACAAAAGTTTGATCATCTATAGGTTAAAGTAACAAAGATTTTCTAAGACATTAATTTGCTCTTAACTGTCAAGACAATTTCTTGTATTTGTTAAGTTTTATTCCTTTTTTAAAAAGATGGATACAAATTTTTACTTATTTTTATGTGATACTGAGAATCAAACTCAGTGCCTCACATGGGTGAGTCAAGTGCTCCACTGCTGAGCTATAACTCCAGCCCCCAGTTTTATTCTTTATAGCAACTGTTCTTAAAGGAATTAGAGTTTGTACAACTCTGGTTAAAAAACTACTGTTATTTTAGAGTATTACATTATATTAGAGATTCTGAATTTTTATTTGAAAGCTACATAAAAATAATGTAATTGTGGTGCTATTACTGGCCTCTCTGTATACTAAATGTATTCATATCTTCCAAGTATACAAATATTTAAAGTATTAGATTTAGAAGAACACTTTGTCTAGCTTGTGTTCTTCAAACTAAAGTTTAAAGTAAAGATTTGGGATTTTAAAATTATGTTTCTAAGTTCATACCTATTATACAAACTCAATATGTTTTTATTCTTGTTAATTTAATTTTGTATTTTTCTTGTAAACTTAAACTGTTATCTGTTAGTGCCTTACAGAAGTACAACTTCTAATATAATAACCTAAGTTAATTTGAGATAATAGGCTATCATCTACAGAGGACAGACAGGATGTAAGGCTAACTTCCAGTACTAATACTAAATCCAATTAAATAGAAGTTATAGATATTAAAGTTAAAACCCAGTACTCCAATTTTAAGACTGGTGAAACTGGCTTGCTAGATATTTAAGACCAAACCTTACAGACTAAAGAAGTAAAAAGTCAGGGGGAAAAGAGCCAGTATCTGGCTGTTGTCTTCTAAGTTAGCTTAAATGCAGGGAAAAAGGGGACTCTTGAAGGGCTTTGCAACTCTGGGCCGCATGACCTCCCAATCAGGGGGATCTTTCAGACCCTGGAGAACAGAAAGCTGACCAGTGCACATGCTACAAAAGAGGAGGGTCATTGGAGAAGGGCAATGTCCCTGATGCTTCCAAGGGAAGCCACATGGTCAAGGGGACCCTGGCCCATCCTGGCAAATGGCACCAAAAGAGCTAAGAAGCTGCTCACAAGTTTCCAAGAGTGACCCCCTGAGGGAACTCAGTTGACTCTTAAAAATAGATAGGAACAAGGTGAATTTGACCATATTGGTCAAATTCATAGGGCTAGAGATATCTGCTGGGATTCACACAGGAGCAGCAGGATTAGGAACCTCTATTCACTACTATAAAAAATTGAAGATCTCCAGCAGGTTGCCAATTCAGTACTGACTTTATAAAGTCATGACTGTTGTTCTGCAGAATCATTGGGGCCTAGATCTCCTTATTGCCAAATGAGGTAGCCTCTACCTCTGCCTTGGTGAAAAAATATTGCTTCTATGTCATCAGTCAGGACTGGTAAGGAATAAGGTTAAGCAACTACAGGACTAATTGAAAAGCAGAGACAAGAACTATCCAATTCCTAAAATGGTGGACTTTCTGGTTTCTCCCTCTTTTAACCCTTCTAATACTCATTTTTATTGTAATAACCCTTTCCCCCTCATTGCTTTATTAACTTTATATAGAAGCAACTTCTTGACTAAGTGACCCATCTAGCCCAGACCACCTCCCAAGAATATACAAAAGCCATTCTCCTCCTTCCCTTACATTGTGACTCTCCTGAGGCCCATAAGGAAGGAATCACCCACGATGATGCTGCAGTTTCTTGGCTTTACACCCTCCCTCAAGCCACAACCACCAGGACCATGTAGGAGCCTAAAATACCTTCCACCTCTTTATCCTCTTCCAGGTCTCTGACAGGGGATCCTCTATTCTGCCCCTTCTCAGTAGGAAGTAGCCAGATATAACATCCCAACTCATTATACCACTTTCAAAGTCTGAAATGAAGGTTGTGGACAATAGGCCCCAGGAAACTTCTACCCACCCTCCTTCCCTGCCCTAAATGAGCCCAACACCAAAACTTTTCCTATGACCTGGCCCTGCTAAACCCTATGAAACCCAGACCTTTGTTGGAATCTGATGCCTTTTTTCCTCTTGAAAATTCTGCCGGTACATCTGCCAATTGCCCTGGGGTAGTCTTTGCTTTGGTGATGCTCTGTGAAAGATGGTGTTTATTGATTAACTATGGATAGATCACGATAGATTATGATGGATTCCACACAAATGGGTTCATCAACACACTGTATTGACAATTAGTTTATTTCTTCTTCGCACCAAGGTTGGATTAAAGAATATGGGGTCTGTGATTTTCTGTTTCCCCAGTTGGATGAAAGTCTTTTTCTACATTGCACTTGTCCCTATGACTGTAGAAGCCATCTAGTGCCATGCTTGGCATACAGAAGGTGATCCCCGTAAAATGTGTCTGCTGAATGAATGACTGAAAGAAGAGGAAGGAAGGAAGCTGGGCATGGTGGTGCATGCCTGTAATCCTGGCTGTCCGGGAGGCTGAGGTAGGAGGATCAAGAGTTTGAAGCCAACTTGGGCAACATTGTAAGACCTTGTTTCAAAAAACCCCAAACAGACAAAAACAGGAGGAAATGAAATAGGAAGGGGGGGAAAGGGAGAGAAATAAAAGCACTCCCCCTTTTGGTGTGTCTCAGTGGCAGGCCCTGGCCTTGACTTCAAGCAAAACTTGCCCGTGTGGAAGCAGTTCATTGGATGAGCTGGACTGGGGGTGGTTACAGCAGAAAGCATTTTCATTTCTCACCTTGACCCCCTCAGGACGATTCTGTCAACTTGTTTCCCTGTCTCTGAATGAAATAGTAAGCGTATCTTAGAGCATTCCCTTCACCTTCAGGAAATAAAAGTCTAATCTTTTCTAAGAGCAAAACGCCAGTCTCTTTTCACGTTGAAAGCCTCTTACCTCCCTCTGCTCTTGCTTGGTCTGTCCCTGTGGGTCTGTAGTGGGAAGGAGGACAGTGCTCCTTTCTTTTATCCCTCTTCACCTTTTCTCTGAGGGAAATGAGATTTGTGAGACAAAGGTCCACGTCTTAACAGCTGTTTATGACTTTCATCTGGTATAGAGGCCTCTGAGCATGTTGGAAGTTATCTGCAGGGACTGTATGAGGGAGGGACTTTCAGGATTCCTTTGTCTCAACAGAGGTTTCACTTTTATCTTTGCTTGTGGGTTTTAATCACTCCAGTGACTCATTTTTTTTCAGTTTCCAGCATGACCTTCTCAGAGGGGAGAAGCATTGGTCCAATACGTTCTAAGATGACAGTCTTCTGTGGGGTCCAGGTGTGGCCCATGGACAGCCCCAGGGAATCCTCATTCTGCCTGGCTCTGAGAGATGCTATTCACAGGGGTACTGAAAGCTCAGTTCTTGTCCCTGTTAATTAGGAGAAGGTTTTAAGAAAAAGTAAAAGTTAAGTTTTATTGATTTGCTAGAATGTAACAACACAGCAGACTCAAGTCTCAGAGGCTTCTAGGAAGAACAGAAGACTTTGAAAAAGTGAGATACAATGGTTAAGCTTCAGCTGTGCCCATCAGAATTCATGACTCATATCCAGATGGCTCCTTGAGAGAGGGCCATTTCTTAAACCTGCTGGTACCAGCTCCCAAGTCTGGATTTCTTTATTCCTGTGGTCAATGAGCTGAAGGACAGATAACTCAGCCTAGGATGGGAAGGATGTTAGTCTTATTGCCTTCCTGTGGTCAGGTAGGGGGTGAGGGAGAAGAGGAAGAAAAAAAACGTGTCTGTGGTTGAGCAGCAAGGTCTATACTTACAGCAGGAAGCAGACACAATTCCAACAGGGCATCCTGGTCTCTGAACTCTGCTAAAGTCTCTTCTCTTCAGATTTTCCCTCTTGGTGCTCAGTTCTGTGCCCCCACCTTCCTAGAGATGTATGCCAAACTCTCTGTGTGCTTTCCTTCAAGCCTCTTTTTCTCAGTTAAGGTAAGAAGGAAATATAACCCTCTCTTTCCTCCACGGAGCAGGAGAGGTGGTGGGGGAAAGGACCACACAGAGGTGGGTTTTTGCAATGCTGAAATTGGGGAGGAAGGCTCATCTATAGTTCATAGACCCGGTCTATGGCTGATCACTGCAGTGGAGAAGTTTCCTTTCCCCTTTAGGCCTGAGGAAGTGCAGTGCTCCAATATAGAACATTTTGAAGTATGCTCACCAAGACCATTGGTTTTATTAAGCATAGAAAAATAACAGCCACAATTCTCTGGGTGACTGATGTACTTTAATAGGTGGAGAAGTAAAGAAGAAAGCATGGAAGTTATGCCAGTACTGCGTGCACCTTGTTTGTGAAATTTCTTGATACATTGTATAATGCAGAATTTCAGAGGCTTCCTGCTCTATGAGATGGCTCAGTCCTGACGTAGATTACTCAGGGCTTATCATCTCAATGTCTTCTGATTTCTGGCTCCTCCTTTTTTCCATCAGTGCAGGCCCTGGACTGTTCACTAAGACCCTTGCAGAAGGGTCCATGTAAACAACACAAAATCAAATATTAAGCATCCTTTTTTACTAAGAGCCCTTGGCCTTACCAGCCTTTGGCTGGGGAATATTTTGCTGATTGCCTCACCCTACATGGTATTCTACACATCTGTCATTTCAAAAGCTCAGATCTCTGATGTGGCTCAAAATTCCAGTTTCTTTTCCATGCAGGAAAAAAATGGTTTGCTTGTTTTGGCTCCTAATATATTATATTTTCTTTTTCTTTCATTTCTTTTCTTTCTTTCTTTCTTTTTTTTTTCAGTACTAGGGATTGAACCCAGGGGTATTGTACCACTGAGCTACATCCCTAGGCCATTTTACTTGAGACAGGGTTTTGCTAAATTGTCCAGGCTGGCCTCAAATTTGTAATCCTCCTACTTCAGCCTCCTGAGTCCCTGAGAATACAGGTGTGCACAACTCTGCCCAGCTATAAGAAAGACATTTTTTATTTGGTGGTGTTGTTATCCATTAAGATAATGACATTTTCAGTATATTCTTCCAGAGCTGCTTTGTTTTGTTTTGTTTTCCTGTTTTGCTACCCAGCGTCTTGGAATGGTGCCTACAACATAGTAGGCATGTTATACATAGGTGTCAGGTGAATGTAGCATTAGTAACTAGTTACTAGGCAAGTGATCATGGACATATAGAACTTTGTATTCCAGGCACTGCAAACTTTTAAAGTTAAGATATACTTTTATATATTATATTCAATTAAACATACATCTAATGGGTAAAGCTCAATAAATTAAAGCTCAATAAATATCTGTATACACATGTACTCCTGTAATTGCCACTCAGATCAAAATGTAATGCATTTCTAGAACTATAGTTTGTTTTCTTATGCTCCCTCTCCAAGTTGATATATCCTCAAAGATTGACATTAGTCTGACCTACATCAGATTAATTTTTGAACTTTTCAGTGGAATGCATAAATGAACTTTTTAGTGATTTTCTTCTCTTAATCAACATGTGCATGTCAAAGTTATTCCATTAGTTGTTCATTGCAATGATTTCTTTTTCATTGCTGCCTAGTATCCCACTGAATGACTATTCCACAATTTATTTGTCCATTTTTCTCTTCATAGACATTTCAGATGTTTTCAGTTTGGGTTTTTTTTTTTTAAAGAGAGAGTGAGAGAGGAGAGAGAGTGAGAGAGAGAGAGAGAGAATTTTTTTAATATTTATTTATTTATTTATTTTTTAGTTTTCGGCAGACACAACATCTTTGTTGGTATGTGGTGCTGAGGATCGAACCCGGGCCGCACGCATTCGAGGCGAGCGTGCTACCGCTTGAGCCACATCCCCAGCCCCAGTTTGGGGTTTTAATGAAAACAATGCTGCTATAAACATTCTTGCCTATGTCTTGCAAAGAAGTAGTTTATGCATTATCGATTATTTATTTTATGGTTGGCATTTTTATGTCTGTGGAATCAATATAACAAAGGGTCTGATTCCAAGGTTTTTGCAAATTCAAAAATTTATTTCTATGGGCCCATCTAGGATTAGTCAAGCCTGAAGAAATAATTCAGAACCAAATTGACAATTGGTAAGATATGTGAAAGTATTTTGTTGCCTGCATATACTTGTTGCAAAATGTTAGTTTCTCTTAATATGAGATGATATAGGAGAAGTCCCAGAGCTATTTTTGGGGGGGAAGTGGTGGTGCTGCTGGGAAGGAAACTCTGGGCCTTGCACATGCTAGGCAAGTGCTCTACCACTGAGCCACACCCTTTCTTCCTTGCCAAGCTAACTTGTGTATTCATGATTTACAATCCTACTAATCCTGTAAAAGTTTCCAAAAACTTAAGAAAACAAATTATCATTGAGAACATTGCTTGGTGGCTGGGTACCTTGGTGCATTCTTGTAGTCTCAGCTACTCAGGAGACTGAGGGAAGAGGATCCCTTTGTCCAGGAGTTTGAGACCAGCCTGGGCAACTTAGACCCTGACTCAAAAAAGAAAAAATTCTTGCTGGGCATGGTGGTGCATGCCTATAATCCCAGCGGCTTGGGAGGGTGAGTCAGGAGGATCATGAATTCAAAGCCAGCCTCAGCAAAACAACCAACCAAACAAACAAAACAAACAAACAAACAAACAAACAAAAAACAAGACACCAAGCAACTGAGACCCTGTATCTAAATAAAATACAAAATAGGACTCGGGATGTGAGTGCCCCTGAGTTTAATCCCTGATATCCCCCCCACCAAAAAAAAGAGAAAAATTCCATTGTTAACATGGATTTAGAGTGAAAAAGAATTCAATGAACTCAGCAGATACTTATAATATGCTGTGGAGGAGTTAAATGAACGTCACCATTACTCTATACGGTTCACTTTCCCATCACGGGAACCACTGGAGACGTGGGGTTGCAGCTGGAGCAGGCCTATTCTAGACCTTCTCCATTTTTCTTTTTCTTTTTTTAAATGATAAACTCTTCTTTATTGAAAGACATTCAGTTGGGAAGTAGAGAAATAATTGTTAGGTAAGCTTATATGGCACATGATTATGATTAAGTTCCACTAATTCATATTTCTGAATTTATGCTTTCTGTCCAGAGCATTATATTCATGCAGCAGTAGTAGGAAGCACTGATTTTTAAATTTTCCTCATTTAGGTCCATCCTCTTGATAATGCAGTGTAACATCAGGAGCATTTTAGCTGTAGTCATTTTCTACCATTTGAGTATGTGATGTTCTAATGTTCAGAAATCAAGTCTAAGTCTAGGAAATTTAGACTGATTATTTTGTGCTATACAAAACTCAACATGTATAAATCCAGTAGTTGTACCTGGTTTTCCCCTGTGTTTATGTTGAAATTTTCCATCATTTATGGCTTGTCCCAAGCACAAAATCCTGAGCCAAGGGATACCAGGTAATAGAATAACATGGTTGTAGCAGTTTGCTTTTGCACACTGTTCAGGAGTGCACGGATTTATCTAAAGCCTCTTTTTTTCTCTTCTGTAGCATCTTTAAGTATTTCCTCATTTATCTTAGCTGTAGTAGGCGTAGTCTGTGGAGTCACAGTGTGTCCAAACCCTTGGTAGTGACCCATGGGTGAAGGTGGCATAGAAGAGGCAACAGAAATTGCATCTTGTGATGATGATGATAACAAGCTTGTGTGTTCATTTTGATCTTGATCCTCAGGAAAATTTTTTCCTAGGATGTCCCCTGACTGTCCGTCCAACATGTCTCACTTGTTCAGAAATGTCATCTCTGATATCTGAAACATCCCACATGGCCAGAAAGGAATCAAAGCATGAGCCCTCTTCTGCTTCTTGGACATATGGTTTATATGAGAATGTGTAGTGATGAGCAATAGCAGCAAGGAACATCTCAATACAGATAATAAAGTCCTGGAGTCCTGTGGCCACGGCTTCTACAGTTTGCCATTCCCATGTATGCTTTTCAGAAATAACGCCAACTTTTACCAACAAAGCAATAACTACTGCTTGCCAAAAAGAAACAAAAACCACCAGCTTTACACAAAGAAATTTGCCAACAGGTTGGATAGGACTCAGTTCTTCCTTTAGTACTTTATAAAACAGCAGGAGACAATACATGGCAAACAATTGTGACATGTTATTTATTATAACCAAATAAGTCCATGCATTTGAAAAGCTGAAGTTTCCTTCATCATATATACCAAGCAGCTCACAGATTAAAGCAACGATGGTGGTGAATGGTCTGACAACTGTGTACTGCAGTACACCCAGTTTGCACCTAAATAGCAATACTTCTCCCATAGGCCATGGTGGACAGCAACATAAAGGTGGAAAATGTTTCTGCTGATCTTTGGCTTCAAGGATTAATACCAGATTTGGATATCGGTTAGTTAAATAATTAGTAAGGAATCCCATAAAGTTGTAAATGACATAAGCTTCATAGCATTCTCTGCAGGTATCCACATATATTGCAATGCTGGGATATTTTAAAGCTATCCAACTATCTAAACTGTATATGGGTACCATCCAAAGAATCCTTATTATTGGTTTTTGTAGTTCAGGTTGTGTATAATGCACTAGGTGTTGCAGTATCACCCACAGCGATATAGGTATGGTCAACAGCAAAAAGATTCCAGCAATAAACCAAGCCTTGGTGTGTATTCCAACCTCCAGTTTCTGTAATTCCCACACGCAAAGGGGAACCGCAACGACTATGGACACCAGGTCGATGACCACAGCTAAAGGTCGAATCCACTGTCTCCAGTTCCTCCAGGTACACGTGCAAGGCATGTTTTCGCATAAACCAGATCCCCGTAGCGAGGAAAAAAAGCTCAAAGGAGATCTTAATACGGAGCCCTGTTCCGTGGTTGTTTTGTTAACAGAGAACACAGAGAACGAGCTGTTAGGCGACTTTACCAACAGCTCGAGCCGCCTCCTGGGCCGGCGTTGTGCTTTCTGCTGCTCCTGATGCAACTTCGGCTGCTGAGGGTGCTACCACGGAGCAGTGCGGGCAGCATCCTTTCTTCCCCACCCCTCATCTACCCGGTTCTGCCGCGGTGGAAAGCCCGGGCGGAGCCGCTGCCCTCACCTGGGGATCGCCCAGAGCTCCGCCTGCACCAAGGCCTGGAGCAAAGCGGCGCCGACCGGACCGGTCTCTAGGGCCCCCGCACACTCGGATTCTGCCTGCTCGGTCTTTTCTTTGGGGATCGAGCTTCCTCCCTCCCGCGCTCGCAGGCGTCTCTTCGCCCCACTCTGTTGGTAGACAGGGCCCCAGGATTTTCTCACTCACTTGCACGGGACATGCCCCTCCCCCGGCGGAACCCCTCCATTTTTCTTATTGGTAGTCTCTTCTTTCCTCATTCAATTGTAAAAACCTCATTGTATACTTGTGTATAATTTTACCCAATTTATCTTTTATTGCTTTATTTATGGCATTTCTTTTTGCCCAGGAGAAGTTTAAGATATTTACCTACCATCATTTCAAAAACAAAGATTTTCAAGCAAAACTATATATCATGGCACTTTCTATAGAAACATGCTAAAAATATGTTGATGTTTATTTATGTCATGGCAATTAGAAAACCTTTAACAGAGAAAAATTGTTTTATCCATATATATATATATATATATATATATATATATATATATGAAAAATACATTACTAAAACGAAGTAAATATTCATTTGTTTTTAGTTTATTGTTTTAACTATTTTCTGATAATCTCATTTTCAGACAAGTTTGGCAGCTGTCAACAAATTTTAGGAAGCGTATGTTAGGAAAACATAATCTTGAGAAAATCCTGTCTATAAATTTACTTTCATTCTGTGAATTGGCAAAGATTGTCCTTGTATGATTTTAGTGTAAATATGTTGATCCAACTCATGGAAAAAAAATGAGTGTTTTTTTGTAAGAATAGCTTTCAGACCTCTATATCATAGTTCTCAATTGTTTTCCCTCTGTAGGCTCATATTCAAGTTCACAGAAATACATGAATTAAAATCTTTCAGTTACTTAAAAAGTTTATTTGTCACAGACTTTAAAGTAATAAAAATAAAGCAGAATCTTTAAAAATTGACCATAAAAGTAATAATGGTTTCATCTAGGTGGGAGAGATGATGTGCGAACTCTTCCACAGGTGTTTACACACAACTTGATGAAGAGCTTAAATTACAGGTGAAGCCTAACACCTCATGGTTTTAATTCCTTAGACTCTACTTCTGGTAA
Organism: Spermophilus citellus; assembly: GCF_964194105.1. Lineage (NCBI taxonomy): Eukaryota > Metazoa > Chordata > Mammalia > Rodentia > Sciuridae > Spermophilus > Spermophilus citellus. The sequence goes on along the minus strand of NC_138183.1, from coordinate 88,392,526 downwards.
TTTAGAGAATACGAGCTCACAGTGTATGTCATTAGGAGTTGCAGAGAGTGGAGAATACTTTCAGATGTGCTGGGTTTTACAGAAACAGTAGACAGATCTCATTGTGAGTGGGTTCAGTGCTCCATCAGATGCTAAACCAACCAGCATGGCACACAGATGTTGTGATGGAGAAAGATCCCTACTCTTCAGTCTGGCTTCATTCATCCCAGGAAAGTCATTCTTCAAGCTTTGTTTCAAGCATTTGCATGTGATGTAACAATATGCCCAGCCACATGCCATTGATTTTATTGTTAAATAAATGAAGAAAACCATTAATGAATGGTAGTAAAGAGCTGGCTCCCCAATTGACAATGATTGATTCTTAAGATATCCTGATGTCCTTTTTCACATTAAAACTTAACTCTGAAGGACAATTAATTAGAGAACCAATTAGCAGGGCTGACTGAAGTAATATAAAAACCCATCTTGACTTTTCATTATTGGTGTCATAGAATGACATTTCTTTTTTCCAAAAGAAATATCATTCAGCAGCTTTGTGAGATCCTGTCCCTCCTCCCTCCCCCCAAAATAGATGGGATGTAGCTCAGTGGTAGAGTGCCCCTGGGCTCAATCCCCAGTACCAGAAAAAATATATACATATATACATAGCCTCAGCAAAACACACACACACACACACACACACACACACAGACATATATATATATATATATATATATATATATATATATATATATATATATATATATATATATATCAGCTGGCAGTGTAGTGGTTCAGGTCTATAATCCAAGCTACTTTGGAGGCTGAGGCAGAAGGATCACATGTTTGAAGTCAGCTTTTGCGATTTAGTAAGATCCTGTCTTAAAATCAAAAGTAAAAAGGACTGGAGATATAGCTCAGTGTTATAACACCCCTGGATTTAGTCCCTAGTATCAATCACTAAACCAAAATAAATCAAAACAACCCCCACAAAAGAAATATCAATCTTTATGTCTGAATTAATTCATGAACAATAAAGCAAAGATCATTTTTATCATATTTATTTGATCATTTGTTACACATGACAGTAGAGTGTATTTCTACATATTATGCATACACGGAGTATAACTCATTCTAATTAGGATCCCATTCTTTTTTTTTTTAAATTCTTAAATCTGTTCTAATTAGTTGTACATGATAGTAGCATACATTTATGCGATAATATATCATACATAAGTAGAGTATAATCTCTCCTTTTCTGATGCTACATGTTGTAGAATCACATCACTCATGCAGTCATATATGTAATAAGGTAATAATGTCCGTTTCATTCTATTATGCTTTCTACTCCCATATCCTAATCCTTCCCTTCATTCTCTTCTATGTAATCCAAAGTAACTCTATTCTTCCCTACTCCACGCTCCCCACCCCACATTGTGAATTATCATCCATATATAGAATCCCATTCTTGTCGTTGAACATGATGTGGAATTATGCTGGTCATGTATTCATATATGAACATAGGAAAGTTATGTCCAATGTATTCTGTCTTTCCTATTCCCATCTTCCCTCCCTTTCCTTTATTTCCCTTTGTTTAATCCAATGAATTTCTGTTTTCCTCCATTCCTTATTGTGTGTTCGAATCTGCTTATCAAAACATTTGGCCTTTGGTTTGGGGATTGGCTTATTTCACTTAGCATGATATTTTCTGGCCCATTGATTTTCTGATAAAGGCCATGATTTCATTTTTCTTTAAGGTGGAATAATATTCCGTTGTGTATATATACCACATTTTCTTTATCCATTCATCCATTGAGGGGCACCTAGGTTGGTTTCATAGCTTAGCTATTGTGAATTGAGCTGCTATAAACATTGATGTGGTTGTATCACAGTAGTATGCTGCTTTTAAATCCTTTGAGTATATGCTGAGGAGTTGGTCAAATGGTGGTTCCATTCCAAGTTTTCCAAGAAGTCTCCATACTGCTTTCCATAGTGGTTGTACCAATTTGCAGTCCCACCAGCAATGTACCTTTTTCTCCACATCCTTGCCAACATTTATTGTTAGTTGTATTCTTGATAATTGCCATTCTGACTGGAGTGAGTTGAAATCTCAGTGTAGTTTTAATTTGTTTTTTTTTTTTTTAAAGAGAGAGTGATAGAGGAGAGAGAGAGAGAGAGAGAGAGAGAGAGAGAGAGAGAGAGAGGAGAGAGAGGAGAGAGAGAGAGAGAATTTTTTAATATTTATTTTTTAGTTCTCGGTGGACACAACATCTTTGTTGGTATGTGGTGCTGAGGATCGAACCCGGGCCGCACGCACGCCAGGCGAGCGCGCCACCGCTCGAGCCACATCCCCAGCCCTGTAGTTTTAATTTGTATTTCTCTAATTGTTAGAGATCTTGAATCTTTTTTTTTTAAATATATTTGCTGAACATTTGTATTTCTTCTTCTGTGAAGTGCCTATTCAGTTCCTTTGTTCATTTATTGATTGGGTTATTTGGTTCTTTGGTGTTAAGTTCTCTAAGGGTTTTTTTTTTATATCCTGGAGATTAATGCTGTATCTGAGATGCATTTAGCAAACATTTTCCTTATTCTGTAAGCTCTCTTTTCAAGTTTTTGATTGTTTGCTTTTCTGTGAAGAAGCTTTTCAGCTTGATATCAACCCACTTATTGATTCTTGATTTTACTTCTTGCACTTTAGGACTCTTGTTGAGGAAGTTGGTTCCTAAGCTGACATGATGGAGGTACAGGATCTCTGGTCTAATGATTAGGTCCTTGATCCACTTTGAATTTAATTTTGTTCAGGTTGAGAGATAGGAGTTAAATTTCATTCTGCTATATATGGATTTTCAGTTTTCCCAGCACCATTTGTTGAAGAGGTTATCTTTTCTCCAATATATGTTTATGGTGCCATAAAGATAATTTTGATGTATGTTTAAAAGCAATTAGTACCTCATCCTTTACAAAATAATCTGAAAAACAAAACCAATGAAAAACAAATTCTCTAAAAGCATTTTTATAAAAAAGCATTAGAGCTTCTTAGCTCTTTTGCATTATACCCCGAATTTCAACAGAGTTATTATTAATGTGTCAGAAGCTCTTTCTTCCTTGGGCATGTAGCACTTAAGTTTTTGGAGCTTAGCTTCTTCTAAATAATAGAATACTTGCCTTATCTATTTAACTGTGTGGTTAAAATGAAGCTGAAAGCATTTGTAAACTGCAAAATACTATGGAATTGCTGTTGGCATATTTTAGTTGATAGCAATTTAAAAGGTAGATAATTTTTAAATCTATTCCTAACCTGGCTACCAAGTTAGATATTACTATATTCCATTAGTAACAACATGATGGTAAGGGGAAAATATTTTTAGATGAATTACATGAAATCTTTGAAGTGTATGACATTTTTAAAAATTGTAAAGGCTATTGATATAATATGACATCTAAAAAATCAGTGGCATTTACTATTCCATTTCAAATTTCTGAAATCTATGTAAACAAAATTACTTGGTAATATTTTCCTCTAAGATGGCCAAACTATCAAATGTCTGCTTAAAAGATATTTGATACCACCTGTGTCTGGGGACAGTATTTGCAGGAATACAGCCTACACGGATGGAATGGGATTTCCTCCCACCTTGGGCTTAAGTGGAGAAGGACCTGGCTGCCATGATGGTGGAGCTAGGTAAGAAGTCTCCTCCCAGACTGTCAGTCACACAGCAGACTTGGTGCTTCTGGTAGCACCTGGCTCATCTTCTCTCTTCAACAGCCTTGGGTGTCTTGAATCAGAAACATATCTTAATAATGATAATTTTATGGGTGGGAAAAATACAACAAAGTTTAACGGCTTTCCCAAGTTCACAAAAACCAGCATGATTGCCATCTAAATGTGACTCAGTCCTTAGCGTGGGTGTGGGGTAACATGTGTCAGATGGAGCAACCATTTTTCATATTTTAATTTCACAGAAAATTTGCTTAATTTTATACTTAATTTTGTTTCTGAATTTAACTACAGTTTTTATTGTCTGACATTAACACCCAACATCTGAAACAAACTTACTGTGTTTTAACTTAATATGAAGTTTTCAAAAAAAAATTTGCATAAGATATGGGAACCTCCCATCAGCATGACCTTTAGGTTGGGAGAGAAAGAAGGAAGCAGTCACAGTTGAATGGAAGTGAACAAAACATGAATCATCAGAAGAGCCGGCCCTTGGATGAACTAGAAAAGTGTTGACTCACTAACCCATATTCTCCTCTGCTGACTACCAACCTGCTTTCATGGTACAGTAGCTAAATAACCCGGAGCCTTAATATAACATTTCATTTAACATTTTTGCTTCTTTCTTGGTGTGTGGGAAGCATATTGTCAAAAGCAGATGAGAAGAAGTAGGTAGATGTTGAAAAAAAAAAGATTCTGTCTTACGCATGTGGTTTGGATTATGTATTCACGGAGAACAGTTAAAAGATTTTGGCATCCTATTTAGGAAAAAGGAAACCTAGGAAGAATTGTCATCCTGGTTATTATGGTTTAGATATGTCCCCCAATGCCAGAAAGCAATAAGATGATTGGGTTTTGAGAGCCTTAACCTAATCACTGTTAATACACTTGAATGGATTAACTGGGTGGTAACTGTAGGTAGATAGAGTGTGACTGAAGGAGGTGGGTCACTGGGGGCCTGACTTTAGGGTATGTATTTTGTCGCTGGTGAGGTATGCTTTGTCTGCTTTCTGATTGTCAAGTCCTGAGCTACTTTTCTCCATCATTTTTCTGCCATGATGTTCTGCCTTATCATGGGCCCAGAGCAATGGAGTCAGATGTCAAACCCCGAAGCAAAGAAAAGACCACGGACTCCAATTTTAAATCAAATTAAAGCAAGCTTGTATTTGTGTACACTGGAGCTGGCCAGGATGCCTCTCCTGAAAATCCTGGGCTAGAGATCAGTACCCAAGCTTTCCAGGAATAAGGTTTTATAGTACAAAAAGTTGCAAAGGAGGGTGTCTTGAGAACTTACAGATAACAGGATTTTGACAAGCATAATACAAAGGCAGGTCGCAGGTTAATGATCTTCATGGCATGATATTTCAAGATAGGGAATAAATTCAGATCCCAACATCAGAATTTATGAGGCGCCACTAAAGTTTTGTCGAGGGTTGTTATCTGGTCAGGGAAAGCCAGGCATGGGTGACTTCAAGGCTTGGGCAGGGATTCCAAGCAAATTTAGAAATTGCAGTAATTTATAGTAAAACAGAGATTAACTTTTCATGACTTTTTGACAAGATGGACCCCAATCTTAAAATGGAATTAGGCTGGGTTCATCATCAACCATCTGATACTGTGGGCACTAAATAAACTTTTCCTTCTCTAAAATTGTTCTTGACAGGTCTTTCAGTCACAGTTGCGAAAAAGCTGATACCAGTGAAAGAACTCTTGGTTCGAGTCTTGAAAGGTTATTGACCCTCAAGCTAGGTGACTGAATTTCTTTTTACCCTGACTGATTGGAGGTAGAATATTCACTGTGTCTCTAGATTGACCAGGATGGGATGGGGCAGATTCCATTTGAAACCATCTGTTCTTCTCAACTTGAGATTAAAATGTACACTGGGCAAACTGTGAAAAGATATGCTTGTCTTTCCTACCTTTACTTTTGGAAAAAAAGTGAAAAATTACATATAACATAAAACTTATCATGTTAAACATTTTCAGTGTATAGGTTAGTAGTGTTGATTTCACTCAAATTGTTATTTGACACCTCTCCAGAACTTTTCATCTTGCAAAATGGGAACTCTCTACCCATTAAACAATTAAGCCAAAATGCTGAGTGGCTGAGCAGAGGCCATATGAAAATTGCTGTGGAATTGTCTGAGATGAAGGAATAGATGAAGGAACATCATGGTGGAAGGACATGTTAGAAGACAAAAACAGCTACTCTGTTTATGGTGGCCAGGAAGCAGAGAGAGAGGGAGAAATAGAGGCTGCAGGCAAGACAGATCCTTCCAGGGCACACCCTCAATGACCCACCTCCTCCAGCCATGCACCACCTGCTTACAGTTAGCACCCATTAGTCCATTCAAACTGGGATGGACTCATTAAGTTACACCTCTCATAATCCAATCACTTCACCTCTGAGCATTCCTGCATTGACACAGGAGTTTTTTTGGGGACACCTCATATTCAAATCATAACATTATCACTCACTGAGAACAATGGAACTGATCCTGGGGAAGCATGCTGGGCTTTGGCTTTGGCCAAATGGTTCTTCCGAAGTTTCCAGTCCTCTGCACTTCAGGCTGCATGTGCAAGTGTCCAGTGGATACCCATGGGTTCCCATCCTCCAGCATTAGCAGACAGACAGAATGAGAGGCTCTGAGTTTGCACAGAACTGGTGCCTACAGAGATGCCATGTTCTAGGTGTAGGCAGAGGACATGAAGCTTGTGTGTTGGATTCGCCATTCTAATGACCCCAGTGAACTTAATCGTCCCTGTCTATAAATACAGTTACACTCTGCAGTACTGGGTTGAGCTTGGGACTTCAATATATGAACTTGTTTTGGTGGGGGGGGGCTGGCACAAGGGATGAATTATTATTCAACCCATAACAATTACCAAGAGATGTTGTTAAAATCTCCAACTTTGTGGATTTTTCTCTCATTTCATTTTGATCAGGTTTTGCTTTACATAATTTGAAGCTGTGGTATTAAGCGCATACAAATTTAAGATTAAAAAAACACTTCCTTTTGAGACTGTTCTCTTATCATTACAAAATTCTCTCTTTATCTCACACTTGCCATTTGGGATATTTCACTCTCTTCTACAATAACCAGCATCAAATATCTAATTTTCCTAATTCTGTTATGCAGTCACAGACTTAAAATTTTTTTTATTAGACAATGTACTTTTTGTCAAATTTCTTTCTCTTTTTTTGAGAGAGAGAGAGAATTTTTTAATATTTATTTTTTAGTTTTCGGTGGACACAACATCTTTATTTTATTTTTATGTGGTGCTGAGGATCGAACCCAGCGCCCTGCGCATGCCAGGCGAGCGCGTTATCGCTTGAGCCACATCCCCAGCCTCTACTTCTGTCAAATTTCTATATCATTTTGGACTACATTTGTCTGCTTGTGTCAGAAAAATAAAAAATAACACTAGCTTAAAAACGTTGGAAATTTATTTCTCAGTTATAGAAAAATAATCTGGAAGTAGAGGCAGTTCAGGATTGGAATGCAATGTCATAAAATTGTCAGATTCCTTTCTCTCTGCCTCTTTACATAGCACAGACTTCTAGGTTCAAAGTCACCTCATGGCCCAAGATGGATCCTGGGGGCTCCAGGCATGATGTCTGCATTCCGAGGCAGCAGGAAGAAGAAAAAATGGATTGAAAGCTTACTTCTGCTTACATGCAACTAGTCAAAATTAAGATACATGGTCACACCCAACCTCAGGAGAAGCTGGGAAAACTTATCTTCACGAGTGGTAATATACTTATTAGGTAAATTGGGATTTTGAGAGCTAAGAGGAAGTGACATAGCGTCAGGATAGACAAAAGGCAGTTTCTATTACTGTGTTATATCCAGTATTTCTTCCAAGGCTGTCCTTTTTCTTGTTGGGTTCTTTTGGCTCTCAGGCCTTTAAAGGGTCCTGGACTGCTTGCTTTGCTGTATCAGAAGAACTGCTTTATTTCTCCTGGCTGAGAGAGGTCTCCACTTTGTGGAGGAGGCTGGCCTGTGACTGAGGCTGTCTCTGAGGCTGCCCTGCAGCTTCCTGACTTGTGAGCCTTCTGCCCATGGAAGTGCTGCTGTGGGGGGCTCAGTAGCCACATGTCTTCCTGCAGGGGTTACAAACCAAACACAGGGAAAGTGGAGTGTTGCCAATGCCCTGAGAGGTTCCAAATGAGAAGGGTAGATATTTTCAGGATTTTGTTTTGTTGAACCACAACGCAAAGAAAAGACTACCGACTCCAATTTTAAATCAAATTAAAGGAAGCCTGTAATTCCAGCCAGGACTATCTCTCCCCAAATCCTTAGATTAGAGAACAGTCCCCCAGCTCTCCAGGAGCATAGTTTTATAGCACAAAAAGTTGCAAAGGAGGGTGTCTTGAGAACTTCAGATAACAGGATTTTGACAAGCATAATACAAAGGCAGATAGTAGGTTAATGATCTAAATGGTTCAACATTTCAAGTTAGGGAGTAAATTTAGATCCCAACACCAGAATTTATGAGGCACCACTAAGGTTTCAGAGAGGGTTGTTATCTGGTTAGGAAAAGCCAGGCATGTGTGAGTTCAAGGCATGGGCAGGCGTCCCAAGCAAGTTTAGACATTGCAGTAATTTATAGTAAAACAGAAATTAACTTTTCCTGACTTAGTGATATGATGGCTCCCAATCTTAAGACGGAATTAGGCTGGGTTCATCAGTTTCTTTTTGTTTTTGTTGTACTGGGTATTAGACCCAGGGGTGCTCTACCACTTGGTACATCCTTAACACTTTTCATTTTTTATTTTGAGACAGGCTCTTGCTAAGTTGCTGGGGTTGACCTCAAACTTGCAATCCTTCTGCCTCAGTCTCCTAAGTCTCTGGGTTTTCTGGTGTGCACCACAGCACTCTGCTATTCCCAAGCTTTTAATGAAGCTCTAGTTTAAGAAAGACAAGACATAAACAAACTGAAATTCAAGACAGTGTCTTACTATGAATCGTCATACATTTAATTCAGTGATAGAAATCTTGATATAATGATAAGAGCTAACACACACACCATGCACTTTACTTGTACTATTGCCGCCCATTTAACAGATCAGAAAATGTTGAACAGAGAGGTTCAGTAGCTTCCTGGGGTCATACAGTCAGTAAGTGTCAGAACCCATATTAGAACCCAGGCATTCTGGTCCCTGAGCCATGCCCTTCCCTTATCCCTTAAGAGGAGGACTGACCTTTTCTCATCTTGCTTTTTAATTTTTCTTTCTTCCTTTCTTTTTTTAAAAAAAAATTTTTAGTTGCAGTTAGGTACAATACCTTTATTTTATCTTTTTATTTTTATGTAGTGCTGAGGATTGAACCCTTGCACGTGCTAGGTGAACACTCTACCACTGAGCCATGACCCCAGCCCCCTCATATTGCTTCTTAAGGGAAACTGGAAGAGGTATAGGACAATTTTAAAAGCAAAGTGGATCTTGCTCAAAATCTTCTAAGACATTGATTTCAAAAAATTTAACTCTCTTCCTTCCTTTCTAGTATTCATCCACTAAATTTAGACTTGGGAAGAATAGAAAAGGGGGGTGCTTTGGTAATCATCTAATTTCTCACCTCCTCTTTCTTTACTTTCTTTCTCTCTCCTCTCTTTTGCTGTGCAGGGGATTCATCCCAGGGTCTTATGCATGCTGGGCAAGTGCTCTACCACTGAGCTATATCCCCAGTTTACTGGGTCCAGTTGGATCTGGCAGCTTGACCTTCTCTACCACTTGACCTTTCACCTTGAACTTTTCTGGTTTTCTCTGATTAAAAAAAAAAAAACGCCTATATTTTCCTCATTATATAATGTTAGAAGCTTCAAAGTCCCTTGTGTAATAAGTTATGGAACACACAAACAAATAGCAACATCCCTTCTCCCTGAGGTTTGAAGCAGGAAGCTCAGTCCTTCCTGGCGAGTAAAGATCTCTGTTCATCCTGCAGCTGGGCGCCTCAAAAATTCACGTGGCCTCAGATTTCCCAAGGCAGAGGGTCTCAAACTTCCTATGCACCAGAACCCTCTGGAGGGCTTGTTAAATCAGCAAAGCCTGGGCCCCCCACAGTTTCGATTGAGCTATTGTTGGGTTTGAGAATTTGCACTCTATCCAGTTCCCAGGTGATGCTGCTGTTGGTTCAGAGGCCCCATTTTGGGAACCACTGATCTACCAGTGGATTTCTCCATGCTGGAGTGCCAGCTTCACCTGTCATGGAGTTTCCAAATGTGGCTGGGGCCATCCCTATCTCTTGGGCCAGCTTTCCCTGCTGTCCCTAGCCATCAGGCTTTACAAGGAAACTAAGGGGACTCTGAGCATGTGTTCAACTGTACCTTTGTTCCTTCCTTTGTCAGAGGAAAAGGGAAGAAAAGGCACCAAGATGAGAATTTCCAAGTGCCTTTTCCCATAATTCTTGCAGATTGGCTTAAGTTACTGCAATTGGAGGCTTACTAGCTGTTATGGTTTCGATATGAGGTGTCCCCCCAAAGCTCCTGTGTTAATGCAGGACTACTCAGAGGTGAAATGATTGGATTACATGGCTGTAACCTAATCAGGCCATCCTAGTTTGAATGGACTGGGCGGTAACTGAACACAGGCGGGCTGTGGAAGTAGGTCACTGGAGGTGTGCATGGGAAGGTTCAACTTGCCTGTGGTCCCTTCTACCTTCTGGCTCGCTTCCTGGCACCCATAAGCAGTGAAGTTTTCCTCCATCATGCCTTTCCACCATGATGTTCTGCTTCATCTTGACCCATTAGAGTTGGCCAACCATGGACTGAAACTCTGAAACCGTGAGCCAAAATAAAAATTTCCCCCTCAAAGTTGTTCTTGTCAGGTGTTTGGTTCACATCACTGAAAAGTATACTAACACATTAGCTGGTCCAAAACTTGCCTTCCTCCTACTTATTCGTTATTGGTGTCATGACCTGGAGTAATAAATGTGTTGGACTTCATATTTTATACAACATTGTCAGGTTAGTAATTTATTAGGATCCCAGGATGGTGTCCAACTTGTGGAGAGCAGCGAGCCTTTGCCATTCTTGCTAGTTTAAAAAAATTACCCAAAGTAGAACATACTTATAAAACATTTAAGTTGTATGGGCTTGATATAAAAATTTACATTATAAAATTAATGTCGTCTTCAGCATCCTCTGCTAAAGGTCCAAGCTGTTTAATTTTGGACTTTTCTTTGCATACATATTCAGGCCCCATGTGAGCTGATTCCCAACTGCAGTGCTGTACCAGTTGCTAAAATATTGGAACACTCCAGTAAGCACTGGTAAATAGCCTCTATGTGGCGCCTCTGGAAGGCCTGTCTCCAGGTTTTAGGCACTGTAGGGCACATGGTGAAGCTGGAGTTCTTTCTGAATTCAAGTAAAAGGAAAAGTGGAAGGATGATTGGAGCCCATGGCTCCCACAGGCTGCTGAAGAATAGACTTAGAAATAGGAACATGGATGCTCAAGGCAAGTGGGGACAGGACCCACTGGGCAATTAGGGCAGCAAAGGAGATGAACCCTTCCAATGTCAGTTTTCTTATCCCTCTACTCAAGGTTAGAATCAGGAAAGATCTGTGTAAGATCAGGCAAGGTGGGCAGCGACCAAAGGAGGCAGATTTAAAAAGGCCGCCGATAGATGCTTTATTTGAGATATCACTCCCTGGTGGAACTCGATCACACCCACAGAGTGGGCAGGAGAAGGGTCTGAGGAGAAACCACGTGGGAATTCCATCAGACTGGGATTTTATGGGCCTCATGGACGGAAGGGAAGGGCTTGGGACAGGGAAAGGTGTTTTTAGAGTCCCTTGTCCCATTGGAGTTGGTCAGGGAAGTTGGCTGAACTCCAGGATTGGCCAGGGGGTCCTGATGATTGACAGGCATTAATGGGAGATCCCACTGATTGACAGACATTTCTGTCGGCGCCTGATTGATGTTTCTTTCCCATGCAGGCTGCTTTGTTCTAAGTCACTGCCACCGACCTGACAGCCTGACTCCTTTTCTCTATGTTGATTACCTCAGGTGTTTGTTTTAGTGGTGGAAAGCTAAGTAAAAGACCCCCAGGTTTCTGGTTCCAGATGCCAGGTTAAGTGGAGAAGCTGTCTGGTGAGACATGGGAGAGTGAAGAAGGGGGAGAAGCAGTGTGAGTTCCTGTGGTTAGAAGTCAGGTAGAAGAGGAATCATGTCAAAGGAGACTCAGTGTCTATCACCAGAGAAGCAGGAGAAAAATCAGGATCCTGTAGGTTTAGGGAAGGTGAAAGAGGGAGCTATCAACTGTCGAAAGCTACTGACAGCGAGAAGTAATTGAAATGTGTCCGATGGATTTCATAACACAATTTAAACTGCACTTTGAGAAAAACATACATTGTTTTGGGAAAAAAAATTGTAATAAGAAGAGCTTTTGCTACAGACCCCTTCTCTGCCCTCTGGTGGCAGGACTTGGATATGGCTGATTTAGGGAAGCCAGTGTGAATAAGGAGCAATATTAATATTAATTTTTTAAATTATTATTTATTTTTAATCAATTAATTAATATTATAGTAAAATGTGTTTTTTAAAAAAATATTTTAATTTGTTATATATGACAGCAGAATGCATTACAATTCATATTAAACATACACAGCACAATTTTCATATCTCTGGTTGTATACAAAGTATATTCACACCACTGGTGTCTTCATACATGTACTTAGGGTAATGATGTCCATCTCATTCCACCATCTTTTTTACTCTCTTGCTCCCTCCTTTCCCCTCCCTGCCTTTGCCCTATCTAGAGTTCTTCTAATCTTCCCATGCTCCCCTTCCCAACCCCACCATGAATCAGCCTCCTTATATTAGCGAAAACATTCGGACTTTGGTTTTTTTTGGAAGTGGCTAACTTTTCTTAGCATTATATTCTCCAACTCCATCTATTTACTTGCAGATGCCATGATTTTATTATCTTTTATTGCTGAGTAATATTCCATTGTGTATATATACCACAATTTCTTTATCCATTCATCTAGGTTGGTTCCACAGTTCAGCTGTTTTGAATTGTGCTGCAATAAACATTGATGTGGCTGTGTCCCTGTAGTATGCTGTTTTTAACTCCTTTGGGTATAGATCAGGAGAGGGATAGCTGGGTCAAAAGGTGGTTCCATTCCCAGTTTTCCAAGGAATCTCCATACTGCTTTCCATATTGGCTGCACCATTTTGCAGGCCCACCAGCAATGTACGGGTGTGCTTTTTTCCCCACATCCTCACCAACACTTGTTTGTATTCTTAATAGCTGCCATTCTGACTGGAGTGAGATGAAATCTTAGAGTAGTTTTGATTTGCATTTCTCTAATTGCTAGAGATGATGAACATTTTTTTCATATTTTTGTTGATTGATTGTATATCACCTTACTGAGAAGTATCTGTTCAGTTCTTTGGCACATTTATTGATTGGGTCATTTTGTTTTTTAGCTTTTTGAGTTCTTTATATACTCTAGAGATTAGTGCTCTATTTGATGTGCAAGTGGTAAAAATTTGCTCCCATGCTGTGGGCTCTCTATTCACTTCACTGATTCTTTCTTTCTTTCTTTTTCTTTTTTAAAGAGAGAGTGAGAGAGGGGAGAGAGAGAGAGAGAATTTTTTTAATATTTATTTTTTAGTTCTCGGCGGACACAACATCTTTGTTTGTATGTGGTGCTGAGGATCGAACCCGGGCCGCACGCACGCCAGGCGAGTGCGCCACCGCTCGAGCCACATCCCCAGCCCACTGATTATTTCTTTTGCTGAGAAGAAGCTTTTAAATTTGAATCCATTCCATTTATTAATTCTTGATTTTAATTCTTGCACTGTAGGAGTCTTATTAAGAAAGTCGGGGCCTAATCTGACATGATGGAGATTTGGGCCTACATTTTCTTCTATTAGTTGCAGGGTCTCCGGTTTAATTCCTAGGTCCTTGATCCAATTTGAGTTGAGTTTTGTGCAAGGTAAGAGATTAGGGTTTAATTTCATTTTGTTGCATATGGATTTTCAGTTTTCCCAGAACCATTTGTTGAAGGGCCTATCTTTTCTCCAATGCATGTTCTTGGCACTTTTGTCTAATATAAGATAATTGTAGTTTTGTGGGTTAGTTTCTGTGTCCTCTATTCTGTACCATTGGTCTACCAGTCTGTTGTAGTGCCAATACCATGCTTACCATGCTGTTTTGTTACTATTGTTCTGTAGTATAGTTTGAGGTCTGGTATAGTGATGCCACCTGCTTCACTCTTCCTGCTAAGGATTGCTTTAGCTATTCTGGTCTCTTATTTTTCCAGATGAATTTCATGACTGCTTTTTCTACTTCTATGAAGAATGTCATTGGGATTCTGATTGGAATTGCATTAAATCTGTATAATTTTTTTTTGTAGTATGGTCATTTTGACAAGATTCATTCTGCCTATTCAAGAACAAGGGAGTTCTTTCCATCTTCTAAAGTCTTCTTTAATTTCTTTCTTTAATGTTCTGTAGTTTTCATTGTAGAAGTCTTTGACCACTTTGGTTAGTTTGATTCCCAAGTATTTTATTTTATTTGATGCTATTGTAAATGGGGTAGTTTTTCTCATTTCTCTTTCAGAGGATTTGTCACTGATATACAAAAATACCTTTGATTTATGGGTGTTGATTTTGTATCCTGCTTCTTTGCTGAATTCATTTACTAGTTCTAGAGTTTTTCTGGTGGAGCTTTTTGGGTCTTCTAGGTATAGAATCATATCATTAGCAAATAGTGATAATTTGAGTTCTTTCTTTCATCTGTCTAATTGCTATGGCTAGAGTTTCAAGAACTATGTTAAATAGAAGTGGTAAAAGAGGGCATCCCTATCTTGTTCCAGTTTTTAGAAGGAAAGCTTTCAATATTTCTCCATTTAGAATCATGTTGGCTTGGGGCTTAGCATAGATAGCTTTTACAATGTTAGATATGTTTATGTTATCCCTAGTTTTCCTAGTGTTTTGAACATGATGGGGTGCTGTATTTTGTTGAATGCCTTTTCTGCATCTATTGGGATGATCATATGGTTCTTATCTTTAAGTCTATTGATGTGATGAATTACATTTATTGATTTCCATATGTTGAACCAAACTTGCATCCCTGGGATGAACCCCACTTGATTGTGGTACACTATCTTTTTGATATGTTTTTGTATTAATTTTGCTAGAATTTTCTAGAGAATTTTTGCATCTGTGCTCATTACAGATATTGGTTTGAAGTTTTCTTTCTTTGGCGTGTCTTTGCCTGGTTTTGGAATCAGAATGATATTGGCTTCATAGAATGAGTTTGGAAGTGCTCCTTCTCTTCCTATTTCCTGGAATAAATTGGAGAGTATTGGTATTAGTTCTTCTTTAAAGGTCTTGTAGATCTCAGCTGTGTATCTGTCTGGTCCTGGACTTTTCTTGGTTGGTAGACTTCTGATGACATCATCTATTTCATCACTTGAAATTGACCTGTTTAATTTGTGTATATCATCCTGATTCAATTTGGGAAAATCAAATGACTCTAGAAATTTGTGCACATCTTTGATATTTTCTATTTTATTGGAGTACAAGCTTCAAAATAATTTCTGGTTATCTTCTGAATTTCTGTAGTGTCTGTTGTGATATTTCCTTTTTCATCACATATGTTAATAATTTGAGTTGTCTTTCTCCTCTTCATTAGCATGGCTAAGGGTTTGTCAATTTTACTTATTTTTTTTAAAGAACTAACTTTTCATTTTGTCAAATTTTTTCAATTGTTTCTTTTGTTTCAATTTCATTGATTTCAGGTCTGATTTTAATTATTTCCTGTCTTCTGCTACTTTTGGTGTTGATTTGTTCTTATTTTTCTATGGCTTTGAGATGTAATGTTAAGTCATTTATTTGTTGACTTTTTCTTTTTTTTAATATTTATTTTTTTAGTTATTGGCGGACACAACATCTTTGTCTGTATGTGGTGCTGAGGATCGAACCTGGGCCGTACGCATGCCAGGCGAGCGCGCTACCGCTTGAGCCACATCCCCAGCCCCGACTTTTCCTTTTTTTAAGGAATGAACCCCATGTAATGAACTTTCCTCTTAGTATTGCCTTCATAGTACTGGCCAGAGATTTTTGATACATTGTATCTGTGTTCTTATTCAACTCTAAGAATTTTTAAAATTTCCTCCTTGAGGTCTTTTGCAATCGATTGTTCATTCAGTAGCAGATTATTTAGTCTCCAGGTGTTGGAGTAACTTTATTTTTATTTTATCATTGATTTCTAACTTCATTCCATTATGATCTGATAGAATGCAGGATAATATCTCTACTTTTTTATATTTGCTAAGAGTTGCTTTATAATAGATGGTCTATTTTAGAGAAGGATCCATGTGCTGCTGAGAAGAAAGTGTATTTGTTCATTGAAGGATGAAATATTCTATATATGTCAGTTAAGTCTAAGTTATTGATTGTATTATTGAGTTCTATGGTTTCAGCTTTTGTTTGGAAGATGTATCCAAGTTGAAAGAGGTGTGTTAAAGTCACCTAGAATTATTGTGTTGTGGTCTATTTGACTCTTGAACTTGAGAAGAGTTTGTTTGATGAGCATAGAAGCTCCACTGTTTGGAGCATATAAATTTATTATTGTTATGTCTTGTTGATGAATGGTTCTCTAAGCAGTATGAAATGTCTTTATTTATCCCTTTTGATTAAATTTGGCTTGAAGACTACTTTATTTGATATGAGAATGGAAACACTTGCTTGCTTCCACAGTCCATGTGAGTGGTATGATTTTTCCCAACCTTTCACCTTCAGTCTGTGTATGTCCTTTCCTATTAATATTCAGGGATATTATTGAGACATAACTTATATTTCCAGCCATTTTTGTTTATTTTTGGTATTTAACTTGACTTGGTTTCCCCTTTGATTGGTTTTTCCTTTAGTGTAATACTTCCCTTTGCTGATTTTCATTGTTGTTTTTCAATTCCTCTTCATGGAATATTTTGCCACAGGTTTTCAGAAGTGCAGGCTTTCGAGTTGTAATTTTTTTTTAACTTTTGTTTATCATGGAAGGTTTTTATTTCATCATCAAATCTAAAGCTTAATTTTTCTGGATATGATTCTTGGTTGGCATCCATTTTCTTTCAGAGCTTGGTATATGTTGTTCTAGGATCTTCTAGCTTTCAGAGTCTGGGTTGAAAAATCTGCACATAGTGTAACAGGTTTCCCCCTATATGTAATCTGATTCCTTTCTCTCATGGCTTTTAATATTCTCTCCTTATTCTATATGTTAGGCATTTTTATTATAATGTTCCTGGTGTTGATCTGCTGTGATTTCAAACATTTGGTGTCATGTAAGCTCTTGAATTTGGTTTTCCAATTCGTTTTTCATATTTGGAAAATTTTCTCATATTACTTCATTGAATAGATTGCTCATTCCTTTGGTTTGAAACTCTATTCCTTCCTCTATCCCAATAACTCTTAAATTTGGTCTTTTTATGCTATCTCATATTTCTTGAATGTTCTGCTCATGGTTTCTTACCATTTTCACTGTGTGGTCTATATTCTTTTCAAGTGATATATTTTGTCTTCATTGTTTGAGGTCCTGTCTTCTAAGTGGTTTAATCTGTTGGTGGTGCTTTCAATTGAACTTTTAATTTGGTTTATTGTTTCTTTCATTTCAAGGATTTCTGTGTAGTTTTTTTTTTTTAGAAACTCTATCTTCCTATTGAAGTAATCTTTTGCTTCCTGTATTTGTTTATGTAGCTCTTTATCAAAATGATTTTTTGCTGCCTGTATTTGCTCTCTTATATTATCCTTTAATTCGCAGAACATTTTAATCTTATACATCCTGAACTTTTTCTCTGTCATCTCTTCTTATGTGTTGGCCATGGATTCTAATAATGTAGTATCTTGATATGTTTGGGGCACTTTCTTCCCTGTATTTTCATATTGCTTGTTTGTCTTCCCTTCTAGCACTGTGGATCTGAAGCATTACTGTTTTTACCCTATAGGCTTATAGTGTCCCTGTAGGGATCCAATACCTCTCCTTTGAGGTGAAGGACAATGTTATCAGATCTCAATATAAGCAGCATACACCCTAAAAAATGTTTACTATTAAGACATTTACAGTTTGATACAATGTACAGAAATGGTAAATTCAATTATTATCCAGAATTCAGTAGGTTTGCAAAAGGGTTTATAGTTTCTAATGGTGGACAAAGAACCAGGGGTGAGGAGTAAGATGATGGGCTGAGGAGGTAGAAGTTGGGGATATAGAGTTGTTACATCTTAGGAAGTGTGAAAGAGAACTCTAAAGAGGAAGATTAGCAGCAGGAGAAGGGAGAGGAAGTAATTTTGGGTAGATAAGTAAGTGGAAAGATAGTAGAATACATAAAACAAACACACACATATATAAAGAAAAATAAAAAATGCTAAAATAGTAGAAATTGGTGGGAAAAATAAAAAAGGAATATACAACATAGCTGTAATATATTATTCAGACATCCTAGTCCTCAAAATCCTAATTTATGCAAAGTACTTGGCTTCACATATGTTGGGGATGTCGGGGTGGGAGAACAGAGAGGGAGAGGGAAAAAAAAATCTTGAAGGAATAAACAGTAATGTTTTGGTTGGAAATCCGTATCTTTCTGGCTTCCCTTCTCCTCCAAAAGGTGGGTTCATCTGTTGTTAGCTGGTATCGCTGCCCTTAGGATGGTGAAGGTAACCAGCATGTCACTGTGCCAGGTTAGCAGTTGCTGAGGAGAAGGGGGAGTTAGAAACTGGGTACCTGAAATTATTCCATATGGCCAGCCAGAGTTCCAACCTGGGAGTTGCCCCCACTGAAGTTGGTGATGATGGTGACCCAAGTTGGAGGCACCTGCTTTCAGCCATGGGTGTTGGGTCGGGTTGGGGGAGCCCAGCGATGGTGTTAGACAATGAGTTCAGAGAGGAGCTCTCTGGCATGTACTGTGTGACTGTTGACTGACTTCAGAGCCTGTGTGAAGTTTACCAGTGCAGGCAGGCTACTGTGCTTAGAGGACTATCTCTGCTGCTGCTGAATCCCAAGATGGCGGCTACTGGGGGAGTCCCAAGTTGGTTGATGGGGGTCCACATGGGAGTGGCTGCCATAGTTCCTGTGTATGGGAAGCTGCCTGGTGTCCTGCATGGGAGTGGCGTCAGTGATTTCTGCTCTGGTGGGTGGCTGAAAGGTCTGCGCGGGTGTTGAAGGTCCCACTCCACTGCCTGCTAGTCCAGAGTGGGTGAGTATTTGGGAGACCTACTCTGATGCTGAGGCCTGGAGCCCTGGACCAGCTCGTTGGCCATGATTCCCATTGGGGAGCAGGAATATTGCTCACAGAGAAGCAGTATTCTCACTACTTGAGACCCAGGTCATGGAGTGACACAGAATGCTGCCTCCCTCTGGCCCACCATCATATATATTAAGATATCTTAATGAAGTTTTCCAAAATGAAATTTAGTCTTCATGTTCTTTTTTTTTTTTAGACAATAGTTAGAGAAAACAGGATTTTTATAAGAACAAGTTAGTGTGCAGCAAAGGCAGTAAAATCAGGAAAGAATAGTTTTGCTGAAATGAATTCTTGAAGGGGGAAAAGAGATTTGTAAGTCACATAATTATTTGGGATAGAAAATACTCTTGGCTTTGGAAACAAGACCCAAATTATGACCCACTGAGTACTCTAAGTATCACCTGAAAAGGACTTAATGGAATAATTTCAGTTTTTAAAATGCATTGCTTCTTTATGAGATGCATTCAACATTCAAGAGGCTACAGGCTTATCTACCCCAGTTGCCATCTTTGATTTTCTGGATCTGCTTGAGAAATTTCTTCATGTGATTTACTGATCTCAATTCTAAGTCAAAAGTAGAACTTCACCTTGGAAATTGACTTAAAGAACCCATGTGTGTCAGTTTTCTGTCATTGTAAAAAGTACCTGTGATAAACAACATATATAGAGGAAAGACTTATTTTGGCTCACAATTTCAGAGGTTCTAGTCCATGATTGGCCCATTGCTTTCAGCTCTATGGTCAGGTAGCTTATCATGGAGGAAGTGTATGGTGGAGTAAATCCTCTCACCTGACGGTCAGGAAGCAAAAGAGAGGAAGAAAAAAGCTGAGGTCCCATGATCCACTTTGAGAGCACACTCCCGGTGACCTTCCACTAGGTTCTACCCCTTAAAGATTTCACTACCTCCCAACAGCACTACCTATTGTCTAAGCTTTTAACTTTTAGGTCTTTGGGGGACACTAAAGATCCAAACTAAAGCACTATGGAATAATGTTTAGAACCTCTCCAAATGCTACTAATTGCAGAGTCTTGAAGTAAAAAAATGCAGCATCTTGCCAATATTTCATTTCATTCTATTGCTCAATTCACATTAAATTTATTATTAAGGACATAAAATGTGAGTAACTTTTGTTTGTTTAGGTTAACAGATTCCACTTGGGAGAGTTTTGTACCTTATCCAAGAGTGCAATTAGATCACACTGTTTTTATATGAGGTTGGTAATTTCATGGTATTCCAGTATGGGGGACTTTTACCCACCCTGACATTTTAAAATAAAGAGGGCATCTTTCGTTAAAATATCCAAGATGAAACAAATGCTGAATTTCCTAATAAAGCAAGTTTAAGAACAAATAAACTCTAAGTCATTTTAATCAACTGATATTACTTTAATTAATTGTATTTAAGAGTCGAAAGTTCTCTTGGAAATCCACTGATCTGGATAATCTGGAATGCTCCCAGTCTCAATATTTTCTGATCTGAGTCTTGAGATTTAATTAAGATACTCATTTTTATTTTTAATAATAGTTTTAATGAATATAATTCATATTTCATACAATCAAAAGTATATAATTCAATTGTTTTAGTATGTTCACAGAGTTATATAGACATCACTGCAATAAAGTTTAGAGCATTTTAATTACCCTCAAGTGAATCCCTGTTGAAACCTCATACCCACTAGCAGTCACTCCTCATTCCTCCCCAAATACTCTGTCAATGATTCTGGACATTTCTTATAAATGGGGAAGATATGCATATATAAATACACACCTATGTACATATAAGACATACATGATACATATTTATGTATAAATTATATGTAATATTTAGCACATAGAAATAATATCAATATTAACTATATTATATAAAAATGTATATTTGTTGTAGAAATATTAATATACAGAAACATTGCTATTTATTATATATAAATTATATTTGTATATAAATTTTGTGGCATTTTGAGATTTTTTTCACTTAGCATATAGTTTCAAGGATCATTCATACTATAGCATACATCAGCACTTCATTCTTTTTCATTGCCAACTAACGTACCATTGCATTTTTAATCCATTCATTAGTGGATACACATTTGTGTTGTTTCAATGCTTCCCCCCACCCTTTGGTATTGGAAATTGAATCCAGGGGCACTTAACCACTGAGCCACATCCCCATCCCTTTTTATTTTTTATTTTGATACAGGATCTCACTAAGTTGCTTGGGGGCTTGCTAAGTTGGTGAGGCTGGCTTTGAACCTGTGATCCTCCTGCTTCAGCCTCCCCAGACACTGGAATTACAGGGGTGTGCCATTGTGCCTAGCTTGTTTCAATTTTTTTTTTACTATTTTGAATGCTTCTATGAATGTTTGTTTACAAGTTTTTGTATGAACTTATATTTTCATTTTTGTGGGATATACACCAGGAATATAATAGCTGAATCTATAGTAACTCTGTTTAATCTTTTGAAAAACTGCCAAACTATGTCCCAAAGCAGTTACACCATTTTACATCCCCATCAGCAGTGTAGGAGTTTCCAATTACTCTTTATCCTTGCCAACACTTGTTATTATCTGTCTGTCTGATTATAGTCATCATGGTGGATCTGAAGTGGATCTTTTAGTTGTTTTGATTTGTATTTCCTTCATGATTAGTGCAGTTGGACATCTTTACTTGTGCTCATTGTTATTTGCATATCTTTGGAGAACTGTCTATTCAGATTCTTTGCCCATTTTAAAATAGTCATTTCTTCTTTTATTTTTGAGTGCTAAGAGTACTTTATATATTCCATATATAGTTCTCTCATCAGACATAAATTGCAAATATTTTCTCCCACTATATGGGTTATCTTTCTATTTTTATGGTGTCCATGACAATACAAAAGTTTTAAAAATAGTCAAAAATTTACTTTTATAATTTTACATTTTAATATTAAAATTCCTTAATGTGGAAAATTTCAAACAAAACCAAGAGACAATACAATGACCTGCCTTATTTGTAGCAACCACCTTCAACAATTTGCTGTTCTCATTTTATCTCTCTTCTTTCTCCACAACACTTTTTTAGTTTGCTTTATTTTTCCCCAGAGTTCTTTTCTTCATTTAAAATTAATTTTATTTTAATTGACAAATCATCATTGAATATACTTAAGTGGTATTATTATTATTTTTTTTAATTTTTAAAAATCTTTTTAGCTGTAGTTGAACACAATACTTTTATTTATTTATTTTTATTTACTTATATGTGGTGCTGAGGATTGAACCCAGGGCCTTGCATGTGCTAGACAAGTGCTCTACCACTGAGCCACAACCCCAGCACCACATTATGATGTTTTGATATACACATACAATGTGAAAAGATTTAAATGAGACTCATTAACATAATTGTCACCTCACTTCTTATGTTAGTCAGCTTCCTGTCACTGTGACAAAATACCTCAGATAAACAACTTAAAAGGAGGAGAGATGTATTCTGGCTCCCACCTGCAGTCTGTGGTCACTTGGCCCCATGGATTTGAGCTCGTGGTGAGGCTGAATGTCGAGGTGAGGAGCATGTGGCAGAGCAAAGCTGATTACCTTATGGGTCAAACACATTAAGCTATGAATCTTTCAGTAACTAATCCATCCATGAGGTTAGAGCCCTCACAGATCATTTCCCACCTCTGAATCCTGTTGTATTAAGGTTCAAGCCTCCAACACAGGAGCTTTTGGGGGACATTTGAAATCCAAATCCAAAACACTGCACTTACTTTTTTTGTGTGTGTGTGGTGCAACATTTACAATTTACTCTTAAAGTACTTTGAGATACACATTACACAATTGTTAACTACAGTCACTCTGTGCAAATAGATCTCAAAAAGAATTCTTCTAGGGCTAGGGATGTGGCTCAAGTGGTAGCACGCTCGCCTGGCATGCACAGGGCACTGGGTTCAATCCTCAGCACCACATAAAATAAAATAAAGATGTTGTGTCCACTGAAAACTGAAAAATAAATATTAAAAAAATTCTCTCTCTCTTAAAAAACAAAAGAAAAGAATTCCTCTAGTCTAATGGAAACTCTGCATCCTTTGACTAACAACCCTGTAGTCTCCTCCTACCCCAAACCCCTGCCACAGATTTTTGGTTACCATTATTCTACTCTTTACTTCTAGGAATTTGACTTTTTTAAGAATCCTGATATAGGTGAGATCATGTGATATTTGTTTTCTATGAATGGTTTTATCTGTGTTGCCTCAAATGACAAAATTTCCTTCTATTTAAAGCCGAGTAGTATTCCACTGTGTATATTTGTTATTTGCAAGCAATGTAAATATTCTCTAGCACCATTTATTGAAGAGGCTGCCTTTCCCCACTCATCCACTGATGGACACTTAGGCTGATTCCATGTTTTGGCTGTTGCAAATTACGCTGCCATGAACCTGGGGGTGCAGTTAGTGCTTCAACTCATTGACTTTAATTCCTTTGGATGTCTTACTAGAAGTGAGACTGTTTAATTGTATGGCAGTTATATTCTTAGTTTTTTTGAGAAATTTCTGTACCATTTTCCTTAACAGGTGTACTAATTTACATTCCCACCAATAGACTACAAGGGTTGCTCTTTATCAGCATCCTCACCGACACTTGTTACCTTTCATCTTTTTGATAAAAATCATTCTAACAGATGTGAGGTGATATCTTATTATACTTTTACCCTAATGATTAGTGATACCAAGCATTTTTTTCATAAACCTATTGACTATTTAAATGTCATTTTTTGAGAAGTGTCTGCTGAGGTACTTGACTATTTTTAAATTGAGTTATTTGTTTTCTTGCTGTTGAGTTGGTTGAATGCATTATATATTTTGGATCATTAATCCCTTATTAGACTATTCCCTTATTAGATGTATAATTTTCACATATTTTCTCCCACTCTATGAGTTGTTTCTTCACTTTGTTGATAATTTCTTTTGTTGTGTAGAAACTTTGTATTCTTTGATTTTAATTTTTAATAATACAAATTAATTGTGCATATTCACGGGGTCCATTTTGTTATTTCCATACATGCGTACAGTGTGCACTGATCAAATCCAACCTCCCTTTTTGTACCCTCCACTCCCCATCCCCTTCCCAAGCTCTAATAATCATTCTTCTGTTTTCAGGTTGACATTTTTCAGCTTCCACATATAAGAAAAAGAAAACAGAGTACTTGTCTTTTCAGAAGCTTTTTAGTCTGATGTGATACTATTTGTCTACTTTTGATTTTGTTGTGTGAGCGTTTAGGGTCATGTCCAAAACATTCCCACCTACACTGATGTGGTAGAAATTTTTTCTTATAGTAGTTTTTACAGTTTCAGGTCTTAAATTTCTGTTCAATTCATTTTGAGTTGATTTTTGCTCATGATGTAAGCTAAGGATTCAAATTTCATTCTTCTGCATGTGGACAACCAATTTTCTAGTACGACTTGCTTAAGAGGCTGTCCTTTCTCTAATGTGTATTCTCAGCATTTTTGTCATGAATCAATTGACCATATGTATGTCAGTTTATTTCTGGGCTATCTGTTTCATTGGTCAATGTGTCTGTTTTTATGCCACTACCATACTGTTTTGATTACAGCAGCTTTATAATGTTTTGAAATCAGGAAATGTGATGCCTCCAGGTTTCCTTTTTACGCTCAGGATTGTTTTAGCTAATTGGGTCTTTTGTGTTTCCATATCAATAAAAGGAGTGAATTTTCTTTTTCTGTGGAAAATGACATTGGAATTTTGATAGAGGTTGCGTGGAACCTGTAGATCATTTTGAGTAGTATAGAGATTTTCACAACATTAATTGCTTTACTCTATGAACATGGGATGTCCTATCATTTATTTGTGTTTTCTTCTATTCTTTCATCAGTGTTTTATATTTTTCAATATGCAAGTCTTTGATCTTCTTGTTTTATTTATCACTAAGAAAACCTCTCCTTTTAGCATGTGCTTTTGGTCCATGAAGGCTTTGTCTTAACCTATGATAACAAGATTTGCACTCATTTTTTTCTTCTAAGTGTATTAGAGTTTTAGCCTTTGCATTTAGGCTTTTAGGATCCATTTGGACTTTTTTTTTCCTTTTGTACTGAGGATTGAACCCTGGTGTTTAACCACTGAGCACATACCTAGCCCTTTTTAATATTTTATTTAGAGACAAGGTCTTGCTGAGTTGCTAGGTGCCTTGCTAAATTGCTGAGGCTGACTTTGAACATACAATCTTCCTGCCTCAGCTTCCCGATCACCTGGGATTACAGGTGTCCATTTGGACTTTTGTGTATGGTGTGAAGAAAGAGTCCAACTTCATTCTTTTATATGTATATATCCAATTGTCCTGGAGCCATTTTTGATGACTATTCCCTTATTGCATTGTCTTGACCTACTTTGAAAATCAACTGCCCATAAATGACTGACTCCATTCCACTAATCTATATGTCTACTCTTATGCCATATCTTGTTGACTGATGCTTTGTGTTAACTTTTGAAATTGGAAAGCATGAGTTCTCCAAGTTTGCTTTTCTGTAAGATTATTTTTGTTTTTCTGGGTTTTTTATATTTCTCTATGAATTTTAGGATCAGCTTGTCCATTTATGAAAAACGAAAGCCAGCTGGGATTTTGATATGGATTGCTCTAACTCTGTAGGTAAATTTGGGGAGTCTTGTCATACTCAATAATATTATTGTCATACTCAGTAATATTTCTCATCCAACTAATATGGAATGGAGTATTGGGCTTATTTATTTAGGTTTTAAATTTCTTTCAACAATGTTTTACACATTTCAAAACTTGTACTTCTTTTAAAAATTATTCTCAAGTATTTTTTGATACTATTGTAAATGGAATTATTTAAAAAATTTTTTTAGATAGTTCATTGCTAGTGTAGAGAGATTGATTTTTTTTTAGTTTTTAAAAAAAATTTTGTTGTTATTGATGGACCTTTATTTTATTTATTTATATGTGGTGTTGAGAATCGAACCCAGTTCCTCATACATGCTAGGCAAGTGCTTTTCCACTGAGCCACAACAACAGACCCCAGTTGATTTTTTTAAATATTGAGTTTATGTCAGGCAACTTTTCTGAAATTGATCATTAGTTCCAATAGCATTTTAGTAAATTGATTAGGATTTTTCTACAGAGTTATGGGGCACATAACAATGTTTCAGTCAGTGTGGAATACATATACAACAGTAGTTCCATGAGATGATAATGGAGCTGATATTGGTCTGTAATTTTCTTTATTTATGATGTCTTTGCTTTGATATCAGGAAAATACAGGCTTCATAGATAGAGTAGGAAAGTGTTTCCTCTTTTTCTATTTTTTTTAAATAAATTTGTGAAAAATTGGCATTAATGGAATGCTTCCTTAGATACTTGGAAGAATTAATCAGTGAGGCCATCTGGGCCTGTACTTCTCTTTGTGGGAAGTTTTAAAAATAACAAATTCAATCTTTTTATTTGTTACAGTTTTATTTAGATTTTCTATTTCTTTTAATTTGGTTTGGGTAGTTTGCATCTTTCCAGGAATTTATTTAAGTCATCTAAATTTTTTGGCATGCAGCTTTATGTGTCTATTGGCCATATGTAGACCCCCGCCCCCCTTTTCTGAAACTTTCTCACTTCTACTCTGTGGTTATAGTGGCAGAATTCCCTACTCACATTTACAAGGCATGAACTGATTAAGCTATCTGACCAACTGGACATTGAGAAAGAGTTGTTTTACCTTCATTCATATGGACTGTCGACTGAGAATATCTTGGCAGCCACATTTGCTATTACGTTTCTTGAAAAAATGAGAAAAGCATTCTGCAATAAGACAGCTGACTGGAGGAGTAGATACGGGAAGCAGAGGTTTGATTAGGATTAACCCCTGATTTCAATTCATTATTGAAATTGAGTTGTATCCCTGCCAATAATTCCTCACTCTCATAGTCATATTTTTTTTATGTCCTTGGAGAGGACATCTTTCAAGTATGAACTAATAGAATCTTGATTAGTAAATAACCGGTTCCCGGGAACTGTGCTTTGTAAGTGACAGAACTCAAGGAACAATTTCAGCTGGAGGTAGCAAGGCTGTGCTATGTTCTCAGAGTGGTGTTGCAATTAGTGGTGATCTTCAGGTCTAAGGACCTGAATTGAAGTAGATAAAGAATGACTGAACAAGGATTTAGCAAGGAATGAATTTTTTTTTTCTGTTAGTAGCTAGTAAACGGAGGGTGCTTAGGGCCAGAAAATCACATATATGAATAAATAACAACAGATAAGGTTCTTACTGGGAAGATGGAGAACCTGGCAATTGGGAGAGAGAAATCTTGGAAGACCTGATGACCCCCAAAGCCCATTCTAAGAGGTCCTTTATTGGACTAAATGGTGTAGCATTTTGGATCTGGATGGAGAGATTTGTGTTAGGGAGTATCATTAAGTGGGACTCCCCCAAATGGAACTTATCCATGAGCCATTAAATACAACCATGATTTCACATACCCTATTATCTCTAACAACAATTACAAAAGGGTAAAATATGTATTTGGGGCTAGTGTCCAGTTGGAGATTGTTTTGATAATTATCTTCTTTTTTCCCACCATTACTTATTAGGTGGGGTTTTGTTGTATTTACCATTTTTGTCTATTAGTTGTAAAATCATAAAGGGCTCTATCTGGACCAAATTGAGATTTCCTAAACAAATAATGGACATTGCCTAAAGATCCTGAATGAAGGACCATGGCTTTATGAAACCTCTCTGTGTAGTAATTGGGTGTGACTTGGTCTGCTGGTGGGGAGAAGATAGTGTATTATTAAATGAGGCCATTATTGGAATTTTATGTGCATCAGAAGAAGGTATGTATGTGCTAGGTAGAAAAGAGAAAAAATTCTAGGATGATGGTCCTGCCCTTTGTGAAAATCGCCACACCTCTTGTTCACATGCATACAGTGGTGTGTATCTTAGTAGCCATGTTTTGAAAATCTAACATAGCTCTTTGGCTACTTTTATTGTTAAAAGGTGGACATCTGATAGACACTTGGCCAAAATTCCTTTCTTACACCCTGGGGATCTGGAATGTCCCTCAATGGCTCTTGTCTTGAAGACAGTTTCTGATGCAGCAGTGTTCAGAGATGGGGCTTTTGGAAAGTGATTGGATCACAAAGGCTCTGACCCATTGATGACTTCATAGCTGATGGGCTATGGAAGTAGGGCCCAGTTGGAGGAAGTAGGCCACTGGAAGCACGATTTTGAAGGGTTTATTTTGTCTCCATTCCTTTTCTCTGTCTCTCTCCTTCTTTTTCATGGTACCATGAAGTGAGCAGCTTTCCTCTACCATGCCCTATGCCATGATGCCCTGCATCACAGGCTTAAAAGCAATGCAGCCAGCTAGTCATAGACTGAAACCTCTGACACTGTGAACCAGAATATCTTTCCTCCTTTAAATTGTTTATCTCAGGCATTTTGTCACAGTTACAGAAAGCCTACTAACACATCCCTTTACTATTTCTAAAGTTCAGTGATGGAAGTCTGACCAAACTGGGAATTCTGTGCTGGGAGAAGGGAAGAGAAAGGGAGGTAGGGAGGGAGGAAGAAATGGGGGATGAGGTCATTCTTTTCCAAATGACTGGATAAGTAATAAGTAAAGTTATTTGAAATCATAATTTTCCACCACATGGCTCGAGAAGGAGAGGGAGCTGGTATATAGAAAGAAAGAGGAATGAAGGCAACACTTACACCAGAGTAGAGATGAGAGAGGCTGCTTGCTCTGGGAGCCCACTGTTTGTTGTCCTTGGGTTCTGTGATCCAGTTCTTGCAGTCAGACTCTGCTTTAGTTAATTTCAGTAGGTTTTTTTTGCTACTTACAGTTAAAAGAATATTAACTAATGCAGTCAAAGATTTGCCACATTGATGGTAATATTCGTAATATGATGATTTGTTATGCAAACAAAACATAGCAATATCTTTCTTAGGCTATAACCTTAGTAAAGAAAAATAATTTCTTTATAATTTAATTTTGAAAAATAAAGTCATTTCTTTTTTACTATCTTCCCCTTCCTCCTTCTCTGCATCCTCCTCTTTATTATTTATTTATTTATTTTTGCTCTTGGAGCCTAGCACAATGTCAGACATCAGTAGATATTCAATTAATGTTTAATGACCTGAACTGAACATAAATAAAAAGAACAGTAAGAAAAAAATCCCATCATTAGGGGAATCAAACCATTTTCATCTCTCCCTGGACCCATATTTGTCCATACACTGTCATCATTTTTTATTTAATGGCAATCCCAGGACAGACCCAGTTCTGTATTCTATCTTTTTTCAGCAATGTATTTCAAACATATTTCTATGACGTTCAGAGCCTTCCAAATTGCAATTATTATTGTTGCTTTATTAATAGGAAAAGATAAATTTAGAAACTATATTTATACTGAATATTTCATAAGGCAAAACAGAAACGGAAAGTGCTTTGGTTGTAGTCAGCGAGCCAAATCTCCTGCTCCTTATTGCTGCATTGTCTTTTCCCTTGCAAAACCATATCCTGCTCAAATCCAGCTCTGCTCTTACTTCACGCCTGTGCCACTGCTGCTGAGCATGTCTGAAGGAAAACCACCGTCCCAAGGACAGGTCTAACTTTCAGTTCCTGATCACCAATCCCAAAAGGCCCTTAATGCTGCACAGCAATCATTCCATGTTCTCCTAATCTATTTACTCTCCCATTATCCTAGGTGATTATATTATTCATTCACCCTACACTCTGATATTTCCTCCCCTAGCCTCTATCTTAGTTGATGACCTTGCATTTTTTTTCATTGAGAAATGAGAAGCAATGACTTTGCAAGACCCTACTACTACCTAATCTACCCCTCTTTGTTCTGGTATTCTCTGCCTTTCTTACTATTACTATAAATCAACAGAATATGCTTTTTTTTTTTTATATTGAGGATTGAACCCAGGGATGCTCAACCACTGAGCCATAACCCCAGCCCTTATTTTTTATTTTGAGACAGGGTCTTGCTAAGTGTCTTTGGGCCTCATGAAGTTGGCAAGGTTGGCTTTGAACTTGCGATCCTTCTGCCTCAGCCTCCCTAATTGCTGGGTTTAAAGGCATGCACCACTGAGTCCGATGAGCATACTTCTCTTTAACTCCAGTCCATTCTTGTTACTGAGCCTCTCCTCTCACTGGCTCAAGGATTTTGCTCCAGCAATTCACTGCCATTCTGCCACTCCCATCTTTTCACCACTATTCTTTTCCTTTCTACTGAGTTCTTCTCATTAGACTACTAATGTGCTTCTTCCTTAGTCATACCCCTCTACCCTGTTCATACTCTATCTGCTTCTTCATTTCTTAATTCCTATTCAAGCAAAATTCCTTGAATTCAGTGGTTTTTAAAGTGCAGTACAAGGACCAGCAGCATTAGCATTACCTGGGAGTTTGTTATAAATACAAATTGTTGTCTTGCTCCAATTCTATTGAATCAAAATTCCAGGGAAGGACACCAGCAATCTGAGCCTTAACAAGCCCTCTGGGTGCTTGTGATGAATGCTAAATGTAGAAAAACACTGTTTGGATATAACTGCTGACTCCAATCTCTCTTCTCTCAATTCTCTTTTATTTTTTAATTACATGTGTTAATTGTACATATTAATGGGGCTCACTATGATACTTCACACATGCATATGATGTGCACTGATCAAATCCAACTTCCTTTTATCATTCCCCACTCTCTTAAATACATTCCAGCCAGGCTTAGATACCTTCATTCCATAGAAGCTGCTTTATCAAGGTTGAACATGATGGGGACAAGGTTTCTCAATGTGAGAGAGAAAAGTTACGGAAAAGCAAGACAGGAAGGAATAAATCTATGGTGCTGGTTTAGTCAGAGACATTGCTATGAACTTACGATTAGCTGAATAATGGTAGAGGTATATAGCTACAGAAAAAATTGTAGATATGTGTGCATACATGGGTGAATATATATGCATATATTATTTATCTCTGTCTGCTGAGAGGGCCGGGGAACAATGACATCCCAGTAGCAATGGGAACACCCAAACTCCAGATTTTGGTTTCTAATATTACACTTTAACAAAAGAAACAAAGGCCCATTGGAGAAATGATTGGGGCAGGGAAAATACAAGATAAACGGAAACATCTTATAGTACCATAAATTAGCAGAATGCTAAGGAAAAAAAAAGAAAGAAAATATGGGGACATGTTTTAGAAGCCATACTGAAAAGCCCTATGGCCAAAGCTGGAAAAATCTGAGCAACATAATAAATCATGTAGTATTGGTTTATAAAGTACAAAATAAGTATACATGGGTCCATGCTGATGTACAGAAATGATTAAATAATAACCAATTGTGGGAGATGAAACAATTCTGAGTAATATATGTATGTAGATACCCTTTCCTCTAAAAAGTGCAGCTTAATTTCTCTTTTCCTGGGGCTAGGTTTAGTGACTCTCTTCTAAAAAAATAGTGTAGAAAAAGAAAAAAAATAGTGACTTTAGAGAAAACTGGTAAGCACTACCTTCATCAAGGAATGAAGATGAACATCTCCCATGATGTCATGGGGATATCATGTTATCATGTACATCCTGAAATGATGTGATCATTTCAGGGCATGTCACTTCTGTGATTGTCTCCCCCCCCCCCCAAAAAAAAAAAACCTAGCCTGAATCTATTCATGATTAAAATATCAGGGAAAAAAATTGGGGAACTTTCTACAGGACAGCTGGCCAGTGTCAAGGTGTCATGATTAAGGTCATGAAAAAAAAAGGAAACACTAAGAAACCATTGCAGATCAAAGGAGGCTGTGGAAGCATGACAACTGAATGCAGAGTGACACTCTGGATTGGATCCTGGAACAACAACAACAAAAAGATATTAATGGAAAGACTGGTAAAACCAAATAAAGCAGTGGAGTTCAGTTGATAGTGATGTATCAGTATTGGTTCTTCTCCCAGTATACCATAGACTATGGATTTCTTTCTATCTCACTGGTTGGTTTTGGTCTCCTTTGCTGATTCTTTCTCACTTTTCTGAAGTCTAAACATTATAGTGTCCTGGGGCTTAGATCTCGGGCTTTTTCTGTTCTATAAGTCACTCCCTGGTGATCTCATTCTTTTTTTGTGTGTGTGGCTTTAAATACTATCTATAGACTTCTAACTTTCTAGTCTACTAGACCTCTGCCTCAACTCTGCATTTACACTTGGAAACAATTCAAATATCCACAGGCATCTCATCTTTAACTTGACCTAAACTGAGCTCGTGATATCTCCCCACAAACTTGCTCTTCCTTCAGTCTTCCCTATTGTGACAAATGGCAGTTTTATCTTTTGGTTACTAAAGTCAAAACATAGGAGTCATAATCAGCATTTTTCTCTTTCTCTTACTTCAGTTTCAATCCATTGGAAAACTTTTCAGATGTGCTTTCCAAAATACACTCAGAATCCAACCACTCCCCAGAATGTCCATTGCTCCCCCTCAGCTCTAAACCATCATTATTTCTTGCTTAGATTACAGAAACAGATTCATAATTGGTCAAGGGCTTCTGCCTTTGATTCTCCCAATGTGTGCTCAACATGTTAGCAAGTGATCTTATTAGATTGTGTCAAAATCAGTTCAAAATCCTTTATGGAGGTCCCAATTTTTAGAGCAATGGTCAAAACCCTTAAATTACCTCTCTGCCTTTGTCTGATCTATTCATTCTGCAATGTCTTCTGACTTCAAATCTCACTGCTTTCTCTCTCTAGCCCACCTGCAGAGACATCATGGCTGTTCTTTAAACAATGCAAGCACACAACTTGTGCAGATCTTTATGCCCATTGCATTTTCTGTTGGGGATACAGTTTGTAGTAACTTGTTAAGAAACAATAGAAAACCAATGAAATTGAATTATAAAGGTACCAGTAATTCAAAAGTAATGATTGACTGCCAACCAGGTAATTTCTTACGCTTTTATCTAGTAAATTGCAATGCTCACTCCTACTCCCAATACCTCCATTCCCTGTATAAATTAGATCACTGTCTAATATACTATTTTCTTATTCATTTTGATTATAAGCTCTTTCTTTCGCTGTAAGTTAAGCATGCTCTTTGAGCTGCCTTTTTCATCTGGTAGTTCTTGTGCTGGGAGGAGTGTCTAGAAAATAGTAGATATTTAGCAAATGTTTGTCTGATGTCATGTAAATGAATGCAGTTTGGTGGAGGAGGTGGGTGGGAATTGGACCAACATGAACCACTTTGTTGAACAAAAACTCAAGCTGAAAATGTAGTGGGTACTTGAACAAACAAATAAATAAACAAAAAACCCCAGAAATTCTGGGCCCAGTCTTAAACTGTGGAGTTTCCAGAACCCAGCATTCTGGAGAGTGTTAGTTTCTGTGCTGAAGTGCTTTTGATTCCACACAAAACAACTAAAATGAAAACTTCCAGGGAAAGTTCTCAAATGATATCATTCTCAGACGGCCAGGTTGGAGAGTCTGGCAGCCAAATTTAGAAATGTGGCAATGGAAAGAACAGCAATCAGACAGCTACTTTCCTCACTCTTAAGTGTCATAATGGAGGAGGAAACGTTGCAGCTCCTGGGTATGGGCTGGACACTGGGCAGCATGCTCACACCTCTGCCCCGGTTCAGGTGAGGGCTCTGTGGACAGGTGGAGGTGCTTTAGATCAGGTTGAGAAAGAATTTGTGTCTCAAAAAAGAGATCCAACTTCTTTTCCAATGCTGCTGAAGCTTCCCATCCATCTAAAATACATGTGCTTCATTAAGAAGATGGTGTGAGGCTTTGAAAAATGGCATTAAATATTTATGTATTTTATTTAGCACAGTGCAGTACCTGAACAGAGATAACTTATTCCACCCTCAGGGAGTCTCTGGAACATTCAGGCTAGGGTTTAATATCTCTTTTAACCACATCTTCCCTTTTCTTTGCAAAAATAAAAAATATTCTGGACAACTTCAAGAAATTGGAGGGATGATTCTATCCCTTGCTCATATCACCTATTCACATTTTGCTATATTATGTTCAAAAAATATCCATACTTGTATGTGTTTAAAAATAGCTAAATTTTAATATAGATATTGTTGTGGTTTGGATTTGAGATGTTCTCCAAAAGCTCCTGTATTAATGTCAAATATTCAGAGGTGAGATGATTAGCTTGTGAGGACTGTAACCTAATTAGCCGATCCTATTTTGAATGGACTCACTAGGTGGTAACTCTAGGCAGGTGGTGGGTGGCTGGAGGAGGTGGGTCACTGGGGATATGCTTCAAAAGGGTTCATCTTGCCTCCAGCCCTGCCCCCTGTCTCTCCTTTCTTCCTGGATGTCATGAATGGAGCAGTTTCCCTCCACCATGCCGTTCCTCCATGATGTTTTCCTTTACCTCAGTCCCAAAGCAATGGAGTTGGCCAACCGCAGACGGAACCTCTGAAACCATGAGCCAAAACAAAATTTCCTCCTCTAAGTTGTTCAAACCAGCTATTTTGGTCACATCAAAGAAAGGCTGACACAGATATTTTTTTTTCCTTAACATAAGTTAAGATGTATTTGGATACATTATATTCCTCATAATTCTAATATCAGTAGCTGAATAAGATTTCACAGGATTAATACATGGCTATTTCCATACTTTTAGATAGGTGGACTATTTACTGTAAATAATGTTGAAGCAGCTCATTTAATAGCCTTCCTTTTCTCACAGATGGGGGCATGCAGATATGGTTCTATGGGACAGCAGAATAATTGGTGGCTTATTTGTTGATAAAAGAGACCATTCCCTAACTTCTTTCTCAAAATTTCTCCATTAGCCTAATGTATTTCCTAAAATCCCCACAATTGGCAAATTTAGGCTAAGGCTTAAAAATTAGTTAAAAGTATGTTACCTTTCTTAAAACCTAAGTCATTATCACCCACTACTTCCTCATTACTAATTAATGTCTTAGTTTGAATTGTCATTCACCCTGCAGATGTTAAAGGAACAGAACTGGGACAGTTGGGTTTTGACATAGGACTAGGGGCAATATTCCTGCAGGGGACAAATGTATCTCAGGCTGGGAAGCCCTGGCTGACTGGGGCCTTTTGAAATTCAAGATGCCTGATTAATAGTGAGGCTCTGAGAAGAAGAGGAATCTTGTTCTGAGAGTGGATGAGCCCCATACCTGAAATCAGTTGCCCTATACTTCATGTCTAGATAAACAACTTCCTCCACCTCCTGCTGTTTCTCACAATCATATCCAGAAACAATAGCATGTGTTTTCAGTAAACCAAAGCAACAATTACATCAAGAGAGATCTCTGACCTTAGGCACTTTTGTATCCACCTGAGATGAACTGGAATGGTGTGGCCCAGTGAATTCCTGAAGGGACAGCAGCAGCCAGCTCCATTGACTCTGCCCCCTTACTTCCAATTGGAAATAGCACCAGTGACCTCTGGAATACTTCAGCAGAATAATGGAGTAAGGAAGGCAACTGGAGCAACTGTGCACCCTGCAAAATCTCATTATTATTCTTCCCAGGAAATGGGCTCTCTGGGATAATGAGTCTACACAGTGTTTACATGGGAAAAAATTAAATTACATATCACTGGTGTTAACAACCTAACTGCCAGCCAGCTCCATCCGGGCAGCTAAACAGTATTAAATAGAATGTATTTCTAACATATGCTGCTTCTGCCTTTGGAGCTGATTCTTTTTGAACTTTGGCTTACTCAGTGACACCAAATTGGCCAGCTCTGCCTTTGGGCCATTTGGAATTAAAAGGCAAATGATCTACTTTTCGTGTTTCCTGAGATACACCTTGTACAGGTCTCATACTTCCTACTTCAGCAAACTAAGCAGAGCTTCTTCAAAAAACCCGTGTATTTTGTGCCAGCAATCAGAGCTATCTGGTGACTCAAGTGATGGCTCTTGAGCATAGACAACAGGCATATTTCTCCCTCTACAAACCAATATCTGCCCATTCAACATGGACCATTTCACATGAAATTTTGGGTAATTAAAGCAGGCCAGAGATGCTCTTTCCCTGAAATGTCAGGGGAATGGACTCAGTTTTTGGCTTTGTTTTATCTAAGAAAGCATTCACATATTGCTCTCAGATGGACTTGCCTTATTAAGTTGTTAGGTTTGAGATATCCTGGTTGCAATGAGAGATTTAATATTCAGGTAAATGTGTAAACAAGGTGAGATTGAATCTTCTGGCCCTCATGTTAGTGATTTGTCTAAGACAGCTCAGAGCTGGGTGTGACTTAGTGATTTGGAAGACTCCTTCTTCCGCCTTTCTCTTTTTACTTAAGTGGAATGAAATTGGAGAGGAATATTAAGGAGATGTTGGGACTAGACACCTGTGGACATTATCATCATCTTATTTTTTAAAAATGGGGTGCATTGCCAGTGTTCTCAGAAAATTAGTTAACAAAACTTTCCTTATGGCATCCACTTTAAAAAACTTTGTCGATATTATTTTTTAATTGATAGATTGTTATGTTTATGGAATATAGTTGATATTTTTGATATACGTATACAATGTGGAATGATTAAAATCTAGCTAACATACTATCACTTTACTTAATATTTTTTAATGATGTTACATTTGAAATTTACTTTTTTAGTTATTTTGGGATATATCATTTATTATTGGCTAAAGTCACCCAGTTATGCAATAGATCCCAAAACTTATTCCCCTGTCTAGTTGAGATGCGGTACCCTTTGATCATTAGCTATCCATTCCCTCCCTTCTCTACCCTG
This sequence comes from Spermophilus citellus, assembly GCF_964194105.1. Classification (NCBI taxonomy): domain Eukaryota; kingdom Metazoa; phylum Chordata; class Mammalia; order Rodentia; family Sciuridae; genus Spermophilus; species Spermophilus citellus. Next base: position 88,355,853 of record NC_138183.1, on the reverse strand, counting down.
CTCAGCCTCTCCATAGCCATCACTCTACTTTCTACTTCTCTGAGTTAATGTCTTTAAGATTCCACATATAAATGAAATCATGTGGCATTTGTCTTTATGTATGTGATTTATTTCACTTGGCACAATGCCCTCTAGATTCATTCCATGCTGTCCCAAATGACAGATTTTTTTTTGAGGCTGAGTGGTAAATAATAGTATTTATATAAAGAATATATTCTTTATATATTCATCCATTTACAGGTACTTAATGTTGACTGCTTATCTTGGCAATTGTGAATAATACTGCCATAAAGATGGGAATATAGATATGTTTTCAATATTGATTTCAATCCCTTTTGAAATATTCCCAGATATGGGATTGCTAGATCATATGGTAATTCTATTTTTATTTTATTTTATTTTTTTGTGGGAAACTCTATACCATTTCCCACATTGGCTCAGTAACACACAGTATTCAAGGATTCTCTTTTCTCCTCCTCCTCCTCATAAACATGTACTTTCATTATTTTTTTTTTTTTAAAGAGTGAGAGAGAGGGGGAGAGAGAGAGAGAGAGAGAGAGAGAGAGAGAGAGAGAGAGAGAGAGAGAGAGAGAGAGAGAATTTTTAATATTTATTTTTTAGTTCTCGGCGGATACAACATCTTTGTCTGTATGTGGTGCTGAGGATCGAACCCAGGCCGCACGCATGCCAGGCGAGCGCGCTACCGCTTGAGCCACATCCCCAGCCCACTTTCATTCTTTTGTTAAAAACCATTCTGACAGGCATGAGGCAATATTACATTTTTAATTTCCACTGTGCATTTTTTCATGAGCCCATTGGCCATCTGTATATCCTCTTTTGAGACGTGTCTGTTCAGGTCCTTTGCCCATTTTTAAATTGGGTTGTTTCTTGTTATTGAGTTGTTTGAGTTTCTTATATATATTTTTATTAACCTTTTTCAGGTGTATGGTATATAAATATTTTCTTTTGCTTGTTTTAGTTGACTCTTCACTTTGTTGCTTATGCTGTGCAGAGCCTTTTAGTTTGATGCAATTAGTCTGCTTTTGCTTTTGTGGCTTAAACTTTCAGGCTCAGAAGCAAAGAATTCCTTTCCCAGAGCAATGTCATGGATATTTCCTCCTATGTTTTCTTCACGTAGTTTAGAAGAATACAGATTCTTAGACTTAAGTCTTTACCCATTTTGATTTGGTAGTTGCTCGTGATGTAAGTTAGGATTCTGATTTTATTCTTCCCTGTTGGAGAACTAGTTTTCCAGCACCATTTATTTATGGATTGTCCTTTCCCCATTCTGTGCTCTTAATCTCCACTTTTTCCATGGTCACTGTACTTACCAGATGCCTGAGGACTGACTGGGGCAGAAACTTAGCCTCTGACACACCCGGAAGGTGAGGATGGGATTAATAATGAATATTCCTTTCCTATTATGATATTATGACAATCAACTTTATACTGGTAAGGATTAAGGAAGGGTCCATGCAATGATGCAGGCACAGGGATAGCCCTGCAGGGTAGGAATACCATCTGGACATAAAGTTCACGTGTCCAAGTTATACAAGCAAACATATCATCATCTGAAGTAGTCACCACATGAAGATATATTCTTATTTTTGTAAAATAGTGCAGATGAAAGTGCTCTGAAAACCCTCAAGCACCTTGTAAGAGGGTAATGTTTTGAGATATTTACTTCTTCGGCACCCTGTCCTCCATGCTCCATTGTTAATTTTTTCCTTTTTGGCAGAAAGTAGAGATAAGAAGCTTTTTCCTAGTTTATGTTTCAAAAGCCCACATCCTATGAGAGCTGGAGAGGACTCAGGACAAGCTAAAATGTTGGAAAGGGCAAGGAGGGGTTCCTGCTCCTAAGTTAGCCACAGTGGGGGAGGGGGCTGCCCAAAGCAGGCAAGGTTAATAGAGCCAGAAAGAGGAATTTTGCCAGTGAGGACCAGGGGGGTGAGGGGGATGGAGGTTTGGGGGGAATGGGGGTGTAGGATGTGGGGCATTGTGGGCCTGGTATGGGTAGCAGGAGCCAGTTGGGAACCCAGCCAATGCTCACTCTCTCCAGAGAGCATCATTTAGGGTCTGAGCTCCAGAGTTAAGCTAAACTAGGCGGGGAGGCTCAAAGAAAACAGCCTAGTAAGCCCCTGAACTGAAAAAGTGTTTAAACAGCCTTGTTACACCTTAAAAGACCCCATCCTGGGGCTGGGGATGTGGCTCAAGCGGTAGCGCGCTCGCCTGGCATGTGTGCGGCCCGGGTTCGATCCTCAGCACCACATACCAACAAAAGATGTTGTGTCCGACGAGAACTGGAAAATAAATATTAAAAATTCTCTCTCTCCTCTCTCTCACTCTCTTTAAAAAAAAAAAAAAACCCATCCTGCATGCCAGAGCACCTGGCTTTTAATTATAACTCTATCTCTAAGTCACTCCATAATCTTGGGCACAACAATGCATTTCTCTGACTCAGTTTCCATATTACAGCTATTCATTCACCCTCTTATTCAATTTTTAAATTTTTTTTTTTTTAGTTGTAGACTGACAACTTTATTTTATTTATTTGTTTTTACGATGTCCTGAGGAACGAACTCAGTACCTCACCCATGCTAGGCAAACGCTCTACCAACTGAGCTACAACCCCAGCCCTCAATTTTTTTTTTAATTTAACAACTACTCATTCTTCACCTCTTTTATTAATCAATAAGTATTTACTAAGTGCCACTTATAGGTGAAACCCTGTGCTGGTCTCTGGATATACAAGGTGATATGACCTCTATGCAGAGACCAAAGAATAAATTCCAGAGCTCCAAAATGAGGGGGCATGAGCAGTTGTTAATTCTGACATTCTGTAATACTGTTATTTTAAGTTTAATTATGTCAAAAAATAGATAAAACCCGTGAATCAATGACAGTAAATTCTTGCCCTGAGAAATTGGTTTCAGTATCTGGAATTGGCTGATGGTCATTCTGAGTTCCTGTGTACTGGGAAAGGCAGCTAAGGCTGAGGTGCAGAACAGAACCAAGTCCCAGGTGGCCCAGCAGTAGAGTCTTATGTTCTTGTATTTATTTCTGGGTGAAGTCACCTTAAGGTTAGCTTTTGAATAAAACTCTGTGGTGGTCTGCTCAGGAATTCCATTTTTGTTAACTTTATTCATGGATTTATCACTGCTTTCAGACTCTGTGCCCAAGTGAGGGCCTTCTGAGGCATCAGGGCTTGATCATCTGTTCCTTTGCCACAGTTAGTGCTATGCTGTCTTCCCTCCCTCTCACCTTCTTTCAGATTTCAAGTAGTGAAATAATGCATCTAATAACCTACTTGTCAGAAATGCCAATTTTATGTCCCCTGCCATCCCAGTTAATTGACAATCTTCTACCTTCTGTTGAAGTTGTCATTCCATGAGTACTTCCTAAACAGCTAGCCAGATTTCTCTATGAATGTTTGCTTTCATATTTTGTACCCTTTCTGGACAGGAGCAACTTGATTCCTACTCCTTTATGCTCCAAATAAATGACAGTTGCCCTGCACCAGGTAATGTCTAGACTGAAGCATAAGACATGATTTCTGCCTCACGGAGCTCACAATACTAGAGAAGGGGTGGACACAGATAAAATTAATGGTGATGCAGGTAGAGAAGGCGGTGCAGGTAGAGAAGTATACAGGGGTTGCAGCAATGACAGAGAAGAGAAGCAGGCATGCTGGGCTCTTCTTTGTGGTAGTTTGCATTCTTGTCCCCATTCTCTGGGGACAAGGATTATACTTCCATTAACCATTATGTCCCATTGTCCTACACATAGAACACCTATAAATACTTATAAAATTTCTTTTTTATATTTATCCCATAGATAGGATGCTGGAACATAATTTAATGTTAGATTTGGCCACAGAAATTGATTTGGTTGATTAAATTATGTGATGATTTTTTTTTTTTTGGCAAGGCACAGTGGCATATGCCTGTAATCCCAGTGTCTCGGGAAGCCAAGGCAGGAGGATCACGAGTTCAAAGCCAGCCTCAGTAATATAGCAAGGCGCTAAGCAACTCAGTGAGACCCTGTCTAATAAAATACAAAATTGGGCTAGGGATGTGGCTCAGTGGTCTAGTGTCCCTGAGTTCAATCCCTGGTACCGCAATGCCCCCCTCCAAAATTATGCGATCATTTTGGTCAAAAACTTTAAAAGCTAGAATATGTTCTGTTACATTTCTTTTATTTTGTCTTTTGTCATGATGACCAGCACACATTCTGGGTTGTTCTGTAAGCCTGGGTCCTGGAGTGGAACTGACATATGATGATCATGTGGAATAAACAAGAAATAAATTGTTTAGTTATTGAGATTTTAGGGCCATTTGCTACTTCAGCGTAGCCTAGAGATGGGCTACAGTGTGACATTTCAATACATATATACTACATATAATGGTCAGTTTGGCATATCTACTACCTCAGACATTTATTATTTCTTTGTGTTTTGAACTTTCCAAATCCCCTCTCCAGGCTGTTTTGAAATATTCAATCAATTGCTGTCCACCACAGTTATATTACGGGTACATAGTAGCAACTCCATAAGTGTTTGCTTCAAAAAGAGCTGAAGGGGTAAAATTGGCCTCAGTGTGAGGAGGAGGAGGGGAGAATTAAGAGGGGTCTAGAAGGCCTTATATATAAGGAAGGTCAGCAAGAGCCTGGCAGTGATGGGTATGGTCAAGTTTTCCAGATGAACTCAGCTGGGAAGGTTCACAGTGATTTTGGTCTCCCCTAAAGTCTCCAGTTTGCTTGCTATGTCACCAGCAAGCAAGCTTTGGATATGATTATACTGATTAGCCAGAAAAGAAGTGACACACAAAAAATATTGAACATTTCACAAAATCACTGGGCAGGAAGGAGTCATTGCTAGAGAAGCAGACATGGGGAGGCATTTCCAGAAATAACACCACAGAATTTCTCAGAGAAAGCGGTATTTTCCAGCCCCACCAGTAAGAGAAAAAACTAATGGTTGTAGCAAAGACACTCAAAATACAGTGGCTTCAAGGATATGAGTTTCTTCTTCATCTCATGATTTTAAGGTGAGCAGGATAGATCAGTGTCATCTTGGAACCCAGCAGACTTTCAAGTCATTCATTGTTCCCTCTTCCCTGAGTGTTGTCACAATCTGGATTATCAAAGCTGAGTGCCTTGATCCTTATACCTTGTACCTTGATCCTAGTTAGTGGGAAGAGAGAAGAGGAGGCACATCCATGGTTTTGCTTAAATCTGAACATGGCATATAGCACAATGCTTCTACTTCATTGATAAGAAGTTAGCCACATGTTCATCTAACTGTTAGGAGCATGTTCCGGCCACGAATCCAATAATGGCTCCATCAGTACTGTGCTAGTCGTCAACTCTCATTGCAATCGTGCTGTGTGACAGGCTACACTAAACCTGGTGACTTTTAAACAAGCATTTGTTTGCATTCTCACAGATTTTCACATTGACTACTGTTTAGCTGGACTAAGCTAGACCTTTGAAAGGCTCTGATTAAGGATTCAGGTTGACTGGACATGTTGCCAGGGTGGGGGTTTAGGTCAGCTCTTTGTATGTTTGTTCTGGGGCCCAACCTGAAGGGACGGTATCTTTTCTTGTTTTTTTTTTTTTTTTTTCTTTTTAGGAGAGATGTGCACAAGAGTGAGCAGAGAGGCTTGATTCTTCTGAAGACTCAGCCTAGAAATGGAACACTGTCACTTTCCTCCACATTTCATGGGCCAAGGCAAGTGACTGTGACTAAGCCCAACATCAGTAGGGCAAGAAAAAATACTCTGCCTACTCTACTGAGAGATACTCTGATTTTACATAACAAAGGCATGAACGTGTAATTCTAATATGGGGAGAGCATGAATAATCAAGAACAATGATTCAATTTATACTCTGTGAACTAAGAGGAGGATGTATTTTGATGGACAGCTAGAAATCTCTGCCACATAAAACTTTTTCAGTTGTTGGCATTCATAGAATTTCTATAGCTTATTGGGATGAATTAGAAGGAATTTAGGACTATGTATTTAGTCCTATGTAAGCAGGACTTCGTGAAAAAAAATTATATAAAAAATATATAAAAATTATAAACAAAATATAAAATATTAGTTATAAAAATGAATTAACATTAAACTTAAGTAAAAGTTTCTATCTTTTATGAGAAAACTAAGTTTGCTTCTTGTGACCTTAATTATTTTATTGGTGTGTAATTTATATACAAAATATAGTCATTTACATTGCATAATTTGATGACTTGTGACAAATTTGTACACAACTTCTTTTGGGTATCAAATTTTATATTTGAAATGGCTATTTTCAAGTTCTTTGGAAATTTATTGTGGTATTTGTGATAGATTTTGAATAATCAATTGAACAATTTGGACTTGCTAATGCTGACCATCTTTGACCTGCAAAAATGGTAATTTTTTATGGTTTAATATAATACAATTAAATTTTGTCTAAGTATTTTTTAAAAAGTTGAAGATTTTTTAATTTTTTTTAGGTACCAGGAATTGGTACATCCTTGGCCCTTTTTAAGAGACAGGGTCTTGCTAAATTGCCCAGGCTGGACTCAAACTTGTGATCTTCCTGCCTCAGTCTCCCCTGTTGCTGGGATTAAAGGGTGTGCCCTAAATTGAAGCTTTTTCTTTTAGCACATATAGATGTCAGCATACTAATCTTAAGAACTCACTAATAAAATCAAGTAATCATTAAATGTAAACTTTATTTCCCCAAAGTTGGCATTTTTGCTTTGAATCCATATACTTGCTAATACACAAACACATTTTTTTTTCATTTTTATAATTTTAAAAGTTTCTAATTTCAATTTAACTTCAGGTGCAGAAAATTGTTAGTTACACTATTGTACTTAAGCTAAAAATATCATTCAACAAATCTGCAAGGTGAGATTCATTTGCCAGATATACTAATTTTAGCTCATCCATTCTTGATAACTCTCTTTCCTTGAATGACAGTACATCTAGGTATGAAAAGCAGAGTCGTACACTGATCCTATACTTTGCTGAAAAGCATAAACCAGATGGACTCCAGGAGCTCTTGTAAGATTCTATTTTAGTTTCATAGTTCCATGTGCAATTCAGAGCCATAGGCAAACATTTACATACGAGAGCTTCTCTATGAATAAACACCATGTGTTACTTGAATCTCCGGGTTTCATATAAAATTCATGCTGTATAGGGCCTTTACATCTTCCTGACATTGCAGCCAAATCATGACCACACACTTTTAGTGTTTCCATATCCCTCACCACCCAAAATCTTCACTTATTACCTCAAACAGCTCAGTTTGCTTGTAGAACAAATAATGTTCCTCCAAGCATTTCTCTCCCTGGCTTCTAGTTAGCGCTATGAACTGACATAGTCACTCATACTTCAGTTGCATCAATTGACTGATAAATCTTTGGCTTACCATGCTTTCTCCATTATATGAAATGTCATCTGTGTGCTTGCTAATAGCATCATCTGATGAGGGATGCTTTTCTGTTTCCTTTGCTGTCAGTGGATCCAATTAGGCTGTTGACAATTTCCATGTGGCAGATAAAATGAGCACTTCATCTCTGTATTTGAGTGAGGCATTTTAGCTTTAGCAATTAGTTTCATGACTTTGTAACCAGCTTTCTGATGTTATCGTTATCATACAAGGACTTTATTTCTTCTTATTTATACACAGATGCTTAAAAAAATAACTGTCTTTGTTTGTTTGTTTGTTTGCTTAGTGTGTGGGAGTAGGGCTGAGGTGGCAGCACAGTTTGAATGGGGCCATTGCTCAATTTGATTTGTAAACAGGACATCTAAGATGAGGAAGAGAACACATCGGTGCAGATAAATTCAAATTTAAGACTATGTTTAAAAATTACCTGATTAAAACTCTTTTTTTTTTACTGCTGTGTCTATTTTGTGAATCTGATAACTTTTAAATTTTATTAAGAAAAACTTCATAAATAAGTATGTGTAAAAACATTCAATACATAAAGATACTCAATAGAGTTTAAGTTTAAACCTTAATGTAAACTATGAACTAGCCTGATGCAAGATGACAAAAATGGGTGAAACACCTGCTTCTCATGGTTTAATATCCAGAATATATAAAGATCTCAAGAAATTAACACCCAAAACACAGTCCAACCAACAAATGGACAAAAGAACTAAAAAAGCCACTTTTCAATAGAAGAAACACAAAAGGCCCACAAATACATGAAAAAGTGTTCAACAACTCTAGCAGTTGGGGAAATGTGAATCAAAACCACATTGAAATTTCATCTCATTACAGTCAGATTGGCAATTATCAAGAATATGAATAATAATGTACTGGCAAGGATGTGGGAGAAAGGTACACTCATACATTATTGAAAAAATATACTTCAGAAAAAATTTGAATCGATACATTTTTAGGGCATCTTCATTTTGAGCATGTTTTATAATAAATTTTGTCAAAAATTAAAAGAATGAAATGTGTGGAAAAACCTTCCAAATATTAAACTGTAATTTTCACTTAATTTAATAAAAAAATTCTAAAAAGTACACAAAATATCATAGACCTTAATATCATAAAATATTAAGAAAAAACAATCTTGTGATGTTGTAAAGCTCCTAGGTCACTTTTTAAAAAATATTTTTTTTAGGTGTAGTTGATACAATATCTTTATTTATTTATTTTTATGTGGTGCTGAGGATTGAACCCAGTATCTCCCATGTGCAAGGCAAGTGCTCTACTACTGAGCTACAGCCCCAGCCCCCCAAGTCACTTTTAATGAATAGAATTAATTATGTTTATTTAAAAAGTAGACAAAGAAATTCCAGTATAAACCTGAAATGGGCTAATTAAAAACTTCAACAGCAAATAAAACTAAAAAGCAAGAAAGAACAATGGAGAAACTTAATGAAAAATCAATCATCAAACAGCAACTAATAATAAAACAAAATATATTTTATAGTGGTATAAAAGTTGGGTAAAGAGCATATTAGCTGAAAAAGAGAACTAAATATTTTTTGCTCACCTAAAAGACAAAAAATTTCACTGAAAAAAATTGATTTAAAAAAGAATTTTACTGAAATAACCAAACTACAGTGAAATGAACCATCAGACAAATCGGGATATTCACATAGGCAAGCCAAAGTCACTGGTTATTGCTAATACTCCCACGGAGTTACATGCTGAGTTCAGAAATTTCTTAGAAGGGACAACATAGTGTTCAGAATATTTTCAATGGGGCTGGGAGTGTAGCTCAGTGGTAGAGTGCTTGTCTAGCATGTGTGGGGCACTGGGTTCGATTCTCAGAATGGTGAATAAATAAATAAATAAATAAGCAAATAAATAAATAAATGCATTAAAAATATTTTCAATGATTATTTTAAAAAGCAAGACCTCATTTTTAGAACATTTTAGTTTCATAGAAAGATTATGCAGAAAGTACAGAATTTCCATATAAACTGTTTCACCCATTTTTTTTTTAAAGAAAGAGTGAGAGAGAGGGAGAGAGAGGGAGAGAGAAAGAGAATTTTAATGTTTATTTTTTTTAGTATTTGGCGGACGCAACATCTTTGTCTGTATGTGGTGCTGAGGGTCGAACCCGGGCCGCACGCATGCCAGGCGAGCGTGCTACCGTTTGAGCCACATCCCCAGCCCTATTTCACCCTTTTTTTCTTTCTTTTTTGTTTATTGTTTCCTTTTAGTTATACATAATATTAGGATTCATTTTGACATATCTACAAAAGAATGGGATATAGTTTGCTCTAATTCAGTTCCCAGTATTTCCCCCTTTCCCTCTCCTCCCCCTCCCCCCATTCCCTTCCCTTTATTCTACTGATCTTTCTGCTATTTATTTATAGTTTTTTTTTTAAATTAGTGTCCTGTGGATATACATAATGTATATACTGTGATATATTCATACGCATACATAGGAAGTTTAGGTCAGACTCATTCCACTATTCTTTCCTTATCCTGATCCTTCTCTCTTTCTCCTCAATCCCTTCCTTTACACTGGTCTTTCTTATATTTTGGTGGAATCTGACCCTTTTTTTTTCCCCTTCCTTCTTTTGGATTAGCTTTCACATATCAAAGAAAATATTTAACCTCTGATTTTCTGGGTCTGGTTTAGTTCACTTAGCATGATAGTCTCCAGTTCCATCCATTTATCAGCAAATTCCATAATTTTCATTCTCCTTTATGGCTGAGTAATACTCCATTGTGTGTGTGTGTGGTGTGTGTGTGTATACACACACATTTTTTTATCCATTCATATGTTGAAGGGCAATGGGAGGTTGGTTCCATAGCTTGGTTGTTGTGAATTATCCTGCTATAAATATTGATGTGACTGTAATACTGTAAGTATGCTAATTTTAAGTCTTTTGGATATATACTGAGGAATGGGATACCTGGGTCATGTGGTGGTTCCATTCCTATTTTTTTCTGAGACATTTATATACTTCTTTCCAGAGTGGTTGCATTAATTTGCAGCCCTATCAACAATGTGTAAGTGTAACTTTTCTCCCACATATTTGCCAACACATTATTACTCATTCTTGATAATTGACAATCTGACTGTAATGAGATGAAATTTCAATGTGGTTTTGATTCACATTTCCCCAACTGCTAGAGCTGTTGAACACTTTTTTTCATGTATTTGTGGGCCATTTGAGTTTCTTCTATTGAAAAGTGGCTTTTTAGTTCTTTTGTCCATTTGTTGGTTGGACTGTGTTTTGGATGTTAATTTCTTGAGTTCTTTATATATTCTGGATATTAAACCATGAGAAGCAGGTGTTTCATCCATTTTTAACATCTTGCATCAGGCTAGTTCATAGTTTACATTAAGGTTTAAACTTTGTGTTTAACTGTTCTATGGGTTGTGCATGGTGTCATGTATCCACCCTTATACAATGGTACAGAATATTTTTACACCCTTAAAATTTCTCTGTGCTTCACCTATTCATCCTACCTGTTCCTGAACTACTAATCTTTTTACTCCTGTCTCTATAGTTTTCTAGAATGTCATATGGTTGGAATGATACATTCTATAAGCTTTTCTGATTGGCTTCTTTCACGTTTCAAGTTATTCCATGTTTTTCTCATGACTAGAAAGCTATTTTTTCCCCTTTGCCCAGTAATATCCCATTGTATTGATGAGCCACAGTTTGTTCACTGATTTACCTATTGAAGGACATCTTGGTCACTTCCAATTTTTGACAATTCTGAATATAGCTGCTATAAACATCCATGTGCAGGGTTTTGTATGGACATAAGTTTTCATCTCATTTGTATGAGTACCTAGAAATGGAATATTACCAAACTATCTTCCAAAGTGGCTGTACCATTTTTAATTCCCATCAGTGATAAAGAGTTCCTGTCACTCCACGTCCTGACCAGCATTTGGTGTTGTCAGATTTTATCCAGTTAATAGATCTGTATGGAATTCCTTGGTGATGTGATGTTAAGCACATGCTTATAGATGCTTACTTTCATTTGCATATCTTCTTTGGTGAAGTGTCTGCTCAGATCTTTTGATGACCATTTTATTTTATTATTATTTTTTGGTGGTTCTGAGGATTGAACACAGAGCCTCACACATGCTACGTAAGTATTAACCTATGAGCTACACCCCTGCTCTTCTTTTGCCCATTTTACAATTATATTATTTGTTTTCATACTGTTGAGTTTTAAGAGTTGTCTGTATATTTTGAATATCAATCCTTGGTCTGATATGTGTTTTGAAGTACTTTCTTCTAGTCTATGGCTTGTCTTAGTCTCAACAGTGTCCTTCCAAGAGAAAATGTTTTAAATTTTAATAAAGTCCAGCTTCTCCGTGATTCTAGTTTTTATAAAAATTCATCACTAAACTCAAGGTTACCTACATTTTCTACCATTATTTTCTAGAAGTTTTATAGTTTTCTATTTTACATGTAGGTCTATGATCCATTTTGATTTAATTTTTGTGAACAGAATAAGGTCACTATCTAGATTCCTTTCATTATTATTTGGCATGTGTCTGTCCAGTTTCTCAGCACCATTTGTTAAAAAGACTATGCTTTCCCCACTGGTGCCCTGTTTCTTTGTCAAGGATCAGGTAGTTATATTTGTGTCTATTTCTGGTTCTATCCTGTTCCATTGGTTTAGTTGTCTATTCTTTTGCCAGTATCACGCTGTCTTGGTTACTGGCCAGGTAGTGCCAATCCTCAAAGTTTGTTTTTCTTCAGTATTGTGTCAGCTACTCTGAGTCTTTTTCCTTTCCACATAACTTTAGAAACAATTGTTGATATTCACAAGATAATTTGCTGGAACTGATTTGAATTGCATTAAATCTACAGATAAATTTAGAAAGAACTGACATCTTAACAATGTTGAGTCTTCCTATCCATTAATGTAGAATGTATCTCTATTAGTTCTTGGATGTCTTTCATCAAAGTTTTGAAGTGTTCCTTATATAGATCTTGTAAATATTTTTTTTAGATTTACACCTAAATTTTTTTATTTTTATTTTTGTTACTGAGGATTAAACCCAGGGTGCTTTACCACTGAGCTACATCCCCAGCCCTTTTTATTTTTAATTTTGAGACAGGGCCTCGCTGAGTTGTTTAGGTCCTCACTAAATTGCTGAGGCTGGCCTCAAACTTGTGATTCTCCTGTCTCAACCTCCTGAGTTGCTGGGATTTTAGACATGTGCCACCAAGCTTGGTCTTAAGATAATCTCTCTCTCTCTTTTTTTTTTTTTTTTTTTTTTTTTTTGTGGTGCTGGGAATCTAAGCCAGGGCTTCATGCATGCCAGGTGAATGTTCTAACACTGAGCCATATCCGTAGCCTGATATTTTTTCAATTAGCAATTTTTTAAAAAATATTTTTTAGTTGTAGATGGACACAATACCTTTGTTTATCAATTTATTTTTGTGTGGTGCTAAGGATCAAATCCAGTGCCTCACATGTGCCAGGCAAATGCTCTACCACTGAGCTACAGCCCCAGTCCCTCAATTAGCAATTTTTAATGGCTGTAAAAATGTTTATTTTTAAGAACAATCTATGACATTTACAACCATCAATCTTTTGTGGCCAGGCCACTTTTTATACATCTGTGGCTCACCAAAGTATTGTTATGCATGAGTTGTGAACATTTTTGATAAGGAATGGCAGTAATAATCACTGAACATGAGCCACTACTTTTGTTAAGAACTGGACATTGCAGTCACTGGCATGGTTGATGTTCTCATGCCTCAAATGAACCCACTTTTTCATTATTCAGATGTCTCTGATCATCTGTGTGGACAAGCCCAGGTCTGAGAATTGTTGTAGAGGTGTGGATTTAGTCAGGCGTTTGTTCGCTAGAGCTATAATTATTCTGTCCTACAGATCAGCCACCAGTAACATTCCTGGAGGTCACATCACTCCAAAGTCCACTTGGGGGTCACTGTCCCTGACTCTACCCTTGTCCTCCTTGGCAAAGAAGTTTAAGCAGCAGTCTTTGGCCCCTGAAGACCCAGACTCCGATCATTCCCATTTAAGTCAACTGCAGTGTCTTTCACAGCCCTGCCATGGTGGTGCCTTTCAATGATGATGGGATGGCGGTGCTTCCTTCAACGATTCTCTTTTTTGTTCAAATTTTTTTCATTTGTTGGTTTAAATATACATGACAGTAGAGTGTATGTGACATATACATACATGGAGTACAACCAATTCTAATTAGGATCCCATTCTTGTGGCTGTACATAATGTGGAGTTACACTGGTTGTGTATTCATGTATGAGCAAAGGAAAGTTAAGTCCAATTCATTCTATTGTCTTTCCTATTCCCATTTCCCCTCCCTTCCCTTATTCCCCTTTGTCTAATCCAGTGAACTTCTCTACCTCCCCCACCACCCCGCCCCACTTATTATATGTTAGCATTGGCATATCAGAGGGAACATTTGGCTTTTATTTTTTTGGGACTGGCTTATTTCATTTAGAATGATAGTCTCAAGTTCCATCCATTTATCAGCAAATGCCATAATTTCATTCTTCTTTAAGGTGGAGTAATATTCCATTGTGTATATGTGCTACATTTTCTTTATCCATTCATCTGTTGAAGGGCGCCTAGATTGGTTCCATAGTTTAGCTATTGTGAATTGAGCTGCCATAAACATTGTAATATGGTGATTTAAAGTCCTTTGGATATAAGCTGAGGAATGGGCTAGTTGGGGTGAATGGTGGTTCTATTACAAGTTTTCTAAGGAGTCTCCATACTGCTTTCCATAGTGGTTGCACCAATTTGCCATCCCACCAGCAATGTATGAGTGGACCTTTTCCCTCACATCCTTGCCAACATTTACTGTTACTTATATTCTTGACATTTGCCATTCTGGCTAGAGTAAGATAGAATCTCAGTGTAGTTTTAATTTGCACTTCTCTTTTGCTAGAAATCTTGAACATTTTTTTTCATGTATTTGTTGACCATTTGTATTTCTTCTGTGAAGTGTCTGTTCAGTTTCTTTGCACATTTATTGAATGGGTTATTTGTTTGTTTGTTTGTTTGGTGTTAAGCTTTTTGAGTTCCATGTATATCCTGGAGATTAGTGCTCTATCTGAGGTGCAGGTGGCAAAGATTTTCTCCCATTCTGTAGGCTTTCTCTTCACATTCTTGACTGTTTCCTTTGTTGTGATGAAGCTTTTTAGTTTGATACCATCCCATTTATTGATTCTTAATTTTCCTTCTTACACTTTAGGAGTCTTATTGAGGAAGTCAGTTCCTGAGCCTACATAATGAAGAGTTGGGCCTACATTTTCTTCTGCTAGGCACAGGGTTTCTGGTCTAATGCCTTTGTCCTTGATCCACTTTGAGTTGAGTTTTGTGCAGGTTGAGGGACAGGGGTTCAATTTCAATCTGCTACATATGGATTTCCAGTTTTCCCAGCACCATTTGTTGAAAAGGCTGTCCTTTCTACAATGTATGTTTATGGAGCCTTATCTAGTATGAAATAACTGTATTTATGTGGTTATGTCTCTGTTTCTCCTATTCTGTTCCATTGGTCTTCATGTCTGTTTTGGTTCTAATACCATGCCAGTTTCACTACTATAGCTCTGTAGTATAATTTAAGGCCTAGTAATGTGATGCTCCCTGCATTACTTTTCTTGCTAAGGATTTCTTTGGTTCTTATGGGCATCTTATTTTTCCAAATTTATTTCATGATTATTTTTTCTATTTTTATGAAGAATGTCATTGGAATTTTAATAATAATTGCATTAAATCCATACAGTGCTTTTGGTAGTGTGGCCATTTTGATAATATTAATTCTGCCTACCCAAGATCATGGGAGATATTTCCATTATTCTAAGGTCTTCTTCAATTTCTTTCTTTAATGTTCTGTAGTTTTCATTGTAGAGGTCTTTCACCTCTTTTCTTAGAATGATTCTCTAAAAGCCTTGTTGTAGGGGACATGATTAAAGAGATACAAGTGGGCTACTCGAGAAAATCCACTTCAATGCTTCCTTCTCCTTAAATATTTGGATAATTTCCTGCACACATACAAAGAGATTCTTCCTTTCTTATTTTATTTAACTGAGTTCAAAAGTCAATGAGTTTAGATGGTACATTGAAACCAAAGTCACTGAAAAGTGCACTGAATTAACAGGTTCATACAAACACACAGTCTTCAATTTAAATTAGGAGAATCTTGTAGCTATTTGTCTTCCTAGGGTTGACTTTGTAATTAGCCTCCCAGGGAGTTCCTGGATATGATTCAAGTATTAAGAGTGAAGTAGACCCTGGTGATGGGAGGGGGAGAAGAAGGTTGGCTTCTCTTATCAAGGTAACTGCTTCTGGTGAGATAGGGTTTTCAAAAACAAGGCAGGAACACCTCATTACATAAGGTAAAAAGGTCTGCTTTTGCTGTCAAGAAAGGCTTGAGCTTGAGTTATTAGGAATCATCCAAATTCTCTTTTGTAGTTCTATTCTTTTTTCCAGAGTCCCACTCTTTCCAGATGCTAAATCTTTCACTTGTAAAATTTGATGAGGCTGATGATTAAATTGACTTTATAATTTGGCAATTTGTAGATGAAGTTTTGAGTTTGTTTTTTAGTTGTTTTAGTCTTGTATTTCAATTAATAAAAATTTCTTTTAGCTGTGTTATAGAAATGCTTAGGATATGAGATGCCCCCATAAAACCCATGTGTGAGACAAAGCAGGAGTATTCGGAGATGAATGATTAGATTATGAGAGCTATAATGTAATTAGTGGATGAATCCATTTGATGGATTGATAATTTGAATGGATTAATGGGTGTAACTATAGGCAGGGAGGAAGAGACTGTAGGCAGGGAGGAGGAGGCTGGAGGAAGTATGTCAATGAGGGTGTACCCTTGGGGTAAATATGTCAATGAGGGTGTACCCTTGGGGTATACATGGCAACCAGGAAGGAGTGGGGAGGGAGGATTATATTATCCCTTGACCTCCTCCCTCCCTACTCCTTCCTGGTTGCCATGTTTTGAGATACTTTCCTCTGCCACCTCTTTTACCATGATGTTCTGTTTCACCTCAGGATCCAGAGCAATGGAGTTGGTAAACCATGAACTGAACCTCTAAAACTGTAGTCCAAAATAAACGTTTCTTCCCCTAACTCCTTCTTTTCAGGTATGTAGGTATGTTGGCCATGGCAGTGCAAAGCTAACACAAGAAAGAATACAGCTTCTTTTAGTCTTGAGCTGAATATTTAGGACTCTGAGAGTATCCTTGATTTTCTTTAAGTAGTTCAGGTTTAAATTCATTCTTGTGAGTTCATTTTTAGTTCCTCTTCCTCCTCCTCCTCCTCCTTCTTCTTATATTATTATTTTGGACAATGATTTCCCATAGGACAAAATTTTGGACACTTGATTTCCCAAAGACTTGTCTTCAATGGGTACTTCAATTCAGGTAAAAGGTAATGTACTTAGTTGTTTTCCCCCGAAACATGCCAAGGGTTTCCAGAGTCCATATTTTTATAATTCTTGAAATCTGAGCCTTTATTCCTAAGTAGGGCAGATACCCAACCTCAGATTCTTCTCATATCCTCAAACTTCTGTTTCTTGCAGAACCACATTGGATGATCTTTGTTTTGTCTTTCTCCATACTGTCCTTTTTGGCCTTATTTTTCTTCTTTGAAATATGAGATAATAATTTGGAGCCTAAGATGAATAAGTGTGTGGACTTGGAGGAAAATCATGGATTATGTTGGGTGGTGACTTTTCTTTGATTTCTTGGCTACCTTTTGGGTTGGGAGAGATGATTCAAACATAGTTGCAGTTTTCAAACTAGAGTGGCTATCATCACTGACACTTCATATATACATATGTGGCTTTGCAGGTTACAAATAGTAACCTGTGCTCCACCGGCCTTGTCTCATCCCAGCTTCTCATCCACCTGTGAGAGGGGAGGCAGCTGTATTCCCCTTTGGCGTTGAGAAAAGAAATGATGAGACTTTCCAAGATCCACAGAGTGGGCAGTAGTTGGGCCAAGAATCAAATCAATATCTTACTAGACCCTGACTTCTCCTTCAGGTTCTGCCCTAATTTTCGAAGCCCCAGGAGAAGAGTATATAAGATGGCCCATGTACTATTTCCAAAATTTAAAAGTAAAAATCCAGCTATCAAATGTTACATTAAACATACTCTATCCTCCTATCTGGACAAATTGTTGCAGTTTGGTGGATCCAGAAGCAGACACTAGCCTGTGGGATGTTTATTATGATCAAGGAGGGGAGGAAGCAGAAGCAGGTAGAGGGAGAAGTCCATAGGCAATGCAAGCACCTAGCCACAGTCAACCCCACCAAGTGTCCTACAGCATTTGTTGCCTTTTACACAGTGTAGTGGTAGGTAAAATTCCTGGACCTTGTCTTCTCCACAGGACCTGACACACCTTCGGATGAGGGGGCTCCTGGCAGGTGTGGCAAACCTTGAAAGAGCTGGGCAAGTCCTTCCTCTAACAAACATTCCTTTATGTTCAAGAAAGGGCAGTAGGGCAAGAGGGTTCCCATCAGTTTCTATTCTGTTATCCAAGTCCCCACCTCTAAGCTCCATATAGCTGCCTTAAAGGCCACAGTTGGTCACCCAGTTGGGCCTAGGGAACATCACACAGGGGCTTGTGTTCCTCTGGGGACGATAGTAATTTCCCAAGGGATCATAGGGTTCCCCTCACGCAGAGATTAGTGTAAAACGGGATGACACACATCTCCTTTGCCATCACATTCCTGGGCAACTGGAGGTGAAGGAGACTCTAAAGGGGGAAGAGCAGGATAGGAATCCTTCTTGCCAGGATTTAATGTACAACCAAACATTATACTGAGACGTTGAGAGATATAAACAAGAAATTGCTTGAGGAAAGCTCTAAATTTCTTAAAGAAGGGGATTGACTCCCAGTTAATATAAAGTAAACCAACGGTTTAAAAAATCCCCATGAGGACCAGACATTGTTACTATTAGCGGTATTTCTGGAGTAGCTTGCCTCCTGTCACTCTTTGGGGGCTCTCCATCTACTCAACAGTCCTTTCCCGCAGTGGAATCCCCCTTGTGGGAGTGGGTCAGGATCCTTCTTCGCCTTTTGCTCGAGGCCAGGTTTCTGGGGCGGAGCAGTGCAGGGTGCTGTCGGGCGCCTAGGGTGGCCCTCGGGACTGGGACAAACCACTACCAGGAGCCAGATCAATAGCTGCCAGAAAAGGAGGAGACGGAGAGGCGGAGGAATGCTGTGGGGCCCAGCCTGACGCAGCGGCAGCGGCGGCGGAGCAGGCCACTGCTAGGGCTCCCGGGCCACCCAAAACAGCTGTCCCTCCGCCTTCGCCTCCAGCGGCTCGGTGCGCGTGGGAGTGAGTGCGTAGCGCGCCCGCTGGGGGTCGCGGGCTCTATGCATCCTCTGAGATCGAGCCCTGGCGGAGGGAGGCGCACTAGCGCGCGCGACAGGAGGAGGCGGGGAAAGAAGCGGGCGAGGCCGAGGAGAGGGAGGGGGAGGGAGGAGGAGGGAGGAGGGAGGAGAGAGGGACCCGCCCGCCGAGCCCCGGCTGCCTAGCATGTGTGGCCGCAGGCATCCGACGCTGCCGCTGTCCCCCGGCTGAGCCGCGCCCGGGTGTCCCGGACGCAGCGTGAGCCAGTGTGTGTGTCCGCGCCGGTGAGCGCCGCGCCGGCCCCAGCCTCTCGCTCGCTCCCGGTTGCTGCGGTGCATGTTCGCTTCCTGCCACTGTGTGCGGAGAGGCAGGAGGACCATGAAAATGATCCACTTTCGGAGCTCCAGCATCAAATCGCTCAACCAGGAGATGAAATGCACCATCCGGCTGCTGGACGACTCGGAGATTTCCTGCCACATCCAGGTGCGGGAAGCCCCCGGAGAGGGTGCAGGGCGCGGGGTACCCCTCCCGGGAGCAGGACTGAAGGGGTGCTCTGAGGGTGGGCGTGCGCGGGTAGGAAACCCACCCGAGCTCAGGAGCCCGGCCAGAAAGCCAGATTTCTCCTCGTTTGCCCTCGGAGGCTGGGGTCTTTAAATGCCAGCCATGAGGGCATGGTCCTCCGCAGGCTCCAGGCGCACCTTATCTGCGCCGGGTCCCCTTACCTGGCATGCACCTTGCACTCATGTCTCGCTGTGTCCAGGTTGGGGGAGCCGGGCAGTTACCTCCGGGGGCCCCTGGCCCCTTCTGACCCTGCTTCACCAGGAAGTGGGAGCCCCGCGAGCTGAGAGGGACACTTGCCTGTCGCCCACTCTTGTTTCCTCCCTTTCTCCACGTGGATAAGGCATGCACCAGTCCGGGTTCACTCATTTCTCTCTCCCGCGCCCAGGCTCCAGAGGTGTCCTCAGTCCAGGGACCCTCTTCCGGCTCCCTCCTGCCCCTCTGCCAGTGGTCTTTACTTCTCTGTGTGGGGCAATGTCGAAGTTTCCCCAGAGTGAGAAAGATTGGGTAGCCTTGGGCTCCAGCTTTGAGAAATGCGATGCGCACAGGGTTGAACAGGAGCTACCTCGAAAGGAACATGTGAAGTCCGAGCTTTTCGGAGAAAGGATAAGGATTTGTGATGCCAGCAATGGGGAATCCTGCAGAGAACTGGGTCCTGGGAAAAAGAGTCCTTTGGAATCTTGACGGACATTCACTATTGCCCAATGTAGAGAATGCGCGTTGCTTTGGCAAATGCATCTTTGCT
The DNA here is from genome assembly GCF_964194105.1 of Spermophilus citellus. Classification (NCBI taxonomy): domain Eukaryota; kingdom Metazoa; phylum Chordata; class Mammalia; order Rodentia; family Sciuridae; genus Spermophilus; species Spermophilus citellus. The sequence goes on along the minus strand of NC_138183.1, from coordinate 88,335,734 downwards.
GGCATCCCTTTCCTTGAGTAGTAAGTGCCTTTGGGCTTGCAGATCTAGTGTGAACTGCGAGTGTGTGTGTGCATGAACACGCGTGTGTGTGCATTTGCGATGCGTGTACATATAGGCAAGTCTGTGCCTCTTTCCCTGATCCCAAGATGCCCCACTAGGAGCACACAATCTGGAAGGGTCGTATCAGGGGCTCCGTACTATTAGCTTCTGACTTCAAAAATTTTTAATTATTTCTGGGATTTCCTCTTCTCACCTACCAGTCTTGAGTCTTGAGGTTCCAGGACCATGCCTGTGAGAGGTAAATGGGGCAGCGTCTCCCAGTGGCAGGAATCCTCTCTAGACTGTGTTAACCATATATGAATGAAAGGTCTTTCCCTACCTATTAGAAAAAAAAAAAAAAATCTAATGTCCCCAGATGGTGTCATTATTTAACCAATCAAAACGAATTAAACCTTTATGTGTGTGTGTGTGTGTGTGTGTGTGTGTGTGTGTGTGTATAGTTTATGGCACCAGGACAGTGCAATTCATCTGTAAGCTGATAGCTAGACAGGTTTCAAGGCAGAGATGTGATGCCATATGATCTCACAGGAAAGTAGGCTCTGGTTGAATTTTCTGAAGAATCTTGAAATTTCATTCTGAGCTAAGCACCACTGCTAAACTTAATAATAAAAGGATTAGCAGGCTAGGCAGTTTTTCTGCTGCCACCATGGTTGTGCAGAAATGTTTGGCATGTACTGTCTTGTGATCCAGAGAGAGGTTTGCATGGTTTGCTTGAAGTGCTAAAGTGGATGTATGGGTGACTTAAGTCATAATGAATGTGCAGATAATAAAGGGGCCAACAGTAGACTGTGAGGCTGTTGCGGTCTTTCCCAGTCTCTCAGCCCTCTACTTTCTCTGACTAAGATGGAGTTGACATTTGTTTTTTCTTTCTCTCCTTTAAGACCAACTCTTCCTTAGAATAGATAAGTAGCCCCCAAAGGACAAGCATTTGTTTTCTATTGTTCTAGGAAACAATCAAGTTTCTTAACCTAATAACAATTTGGAAAGTTTTAATTTTTATAGCCCAACTGATGCCAAACAGGTTAAATTTTGTATTCCAAAAGGTTGATTTTGACATTGATTAAAAAAAAATCATGAAACATTTTTTTCTGCCTCTCCTGTCCCCAGATGGTGTCATTATTTAACCAATCAAACAAATTAAACCTTTTTATTTTGATGATTTTGGACATAATACTTCTTAGAGTATTCCAAACAAGAATTAAAATTTTACTCCCGGTATCATCTAGGTTTATCCCTGTTTGTTTAGAGAACAAAAATACTTAGAGGCATCAGCACTTATTTTGGGAAAATCCACTTGTGTTTCTTCCCTCCATTCTTTTCTTCCTTCTTCCCTCCTTTCCCTTCCTTCCCTCTCCCTTCCAGGGAATCAAAAAGTTAAAGGACTGTATGGACTATCACAGAGAGGCACACCCTCCCACCGTAGCCCACACCTGTCTGCCTGAGTTAGGAGCTCTCACACCTGGTGCCTATCTGACCCCTGTTCTCTCCAAGGTTCAGGTGCTATCTGTGGAACCCAGAACAAGTAGAGAAACTCAGGTCAGGAATCCTTGGAAAGATCCTTCCAAGGATCAGTCTGCCTTCCTTATAAGTGAGTACCCCAGGTTGAAAGAAAGACATCTACTCAAATAGGTTCCCTTGGCAAGGTGCTGGAAGGTGGCTGCTCTGGAGATGAATTCAGGACATGGTAGAAATCTTTCAGATTGTTGTTTGGGGCCACGTAAAAACTCTAGGTACCAGTTTTGAGTATCTTCCACGTGACAGCCCTTTGCACTTATTAGATCTAGTCTTTACAACAACCTTTAGATAGGTATGGTTTCCATCTTATGGATAAAAAAACAGAGACACTGAGATTTTAAGTGACTTGTCCAAGTCTACATCTCTAAAAAGAGGCTGAGTTTCTGGCATTCAAACCCAAAAATTGTTTGGATCCAAAGCTCATGTATATTTTTGACATATTACCCCATAGTTAAATTGCCCAACTTTCAGTGACACTTCCAGACACTGAAGTCGATAAACCCAAGGTGTGGGGTTTGCACCAGTGACTGAAGGCCAGTCGAGACTCATGATCAGTGAGGTCTAAGTGATCCTCCCTGCCAGTTTGCAAATTTAACGTACCCAGAGTCTGATAGGAAAGCTGGTAGCCCAGAGCTGATTGAACACCACAATCCAAAGGCCACTGGGGGTCATTTCTGCTCTCAGGAGATTTGGTGTTTGCCTTCAAGAAATCTATGCCACACTATATTTTTATATTTCAGATTGTGGCACCTCAAATTATCCCTGTGCATTAAAAGATGAAGCTAGAAGCTAAGGGGGACTTGCCTGGCTGTGCTTTGATTACAGGGTGTGATATAAAAGGTTTTGTCCTCTCAGTGTACTTTCCACAAAAGGGAGAAGGCGAGTATTCTACTTACTACTTCCCTCTACCCCAGGATACTTGCATTTACTGTTTTTTTTTTTAAATGAAAAGATGTTGCAAAACAACAGCTTTTAAATATTTCTTTCCCAAATGATATAATTTGATTGTATTTGCAAAGAAAACTTTCAAATACACAAACTAACAGCTTAGTCTCAGCACCCTGGTGGTTAGTTCCAGTAGGAAATTTGGAAGTCACTATCTTTGTCTCATCACTGGTATAGGATGCTGTCCCATCATCTCATTTACATGTAAATGTTTAAGTAGAATGGAAAAGGAATTCCAAATAAACGTGGAGTAAAAGGGAGCACTGGACAGAGGCTCAAGGAAGGGAAGGAGTTGCTGAATGCTCCCTATTGGCTTTTTCCATTTGAGCCAAACCTTGAAGTTCAGATATTGTAGGAGGATGTGGATTAGCCTTACCCCCCTTTTTTCATTCAGTCTTGCTGCTTTAATTACAGCAGAGTCCTAGCCATCCTTTATCCATTTTTCAGAAACCGGCACAGATATTCACAACTCTAATAAACTTGCCTTTTTTAATACTAATATCAATTGAGTAAAATTTAGACTTTTTTACATTATTCATCTTTAGCAAAACCTGGTAAACATGGCTGACATGTTTTGAATTGGTGGGAATCTGTGTTTGTATTTGAACAGCAGTCCCAGCATAGTGCTTTTCACATAATAAGAACTCAGTAAATAAAGGTACAGATTGAATAATTTCCTTTCTAGTCTATTAAATTCACAAGGGTAGGGACATTTTTGTTGTTGATGTTGTTCACCATGGAGTCCCTAATACCTGGAGTAGTGTCTGTAGTATTTTATGTGTTCATTAAATGAATGAGAGCTAACCTACACAATATTTAATTTAGCTTTCAACACAAGGATAGCATGATAGCATTGGCTTGGAATCAAATGTGTGATTTAATTATGTTAGCAACCAGTTGTGTGACATTGAGTGAGTCATTTCTTATTTGTAAATTAAAGGAGTTGGGTTAGAAGAAGGACAACAGTTTTAAAAGTCTCTGGTTTAATTATTACATAGGAAAATTGCATTTGAGCAAAACAGGGCTATCAACCGAGTGGTTACATTCATGTTATCTCAGGTGATTTTCATAATTATCCCACATTATCTTCATTTTATTGATGTTACTGTGTTATTGCATGTTATCTCCATCTTGCAGATATGGAAAATGAGATTCAGAGTGATTAAGCAATTTGGGTCACCTGGGCCAATTAATAGTGAGCCATGTCCAACTCACTATTACAGGCAGAAACCCAGGTCATTTGATGCAAAATCCAGAACTCTTTCTTCTCCGTGGCAATGCTTCTTGGGACTTGAGAGTTAGGATGCTTTTAGTTGCAAGTAAGAGAGTAGCTAAGTTAAAGTGGCTTAAATATTAAGGATACTTATTATCTTACTTAGCAAGAAGTCCAGAGATGAGACAGCTTCAGGGCTGTTCTCCAAGCTGCATAGGCCCAGGTGCTTTCCATCTTTCTACTTTGCCATCTTCAGCATGACTGCTATGTCATTATAGCCTCCCTGATTATAAGGTGGCTGCAATACTGGATGTTGGACACTACCCCACCCAACACCCGGAGGAGGCACTCCCTCATGTGTTTCTTTTTATCACAGAGGCACATCTCTCCTAGAGAACCCTTCAGTCTTCCCTTCAGATTCCGCTGGCCAGGACTGGATCACATTCTCATGCCCTAGCTACAAAAGCATCTAGGAATATGTCCATCTTTATAATGGGAGATGAGCTTTGCCATTATGGAAGGAACAGAGGAGTGTGTGTGTGTTGGGGAGGAACAGCTAGCTGTTGGCTGATCAAGTTTTGGTGTCTTTCAGAACCCGTGAAATTGGATTGTAATTATTATTTCAAGAAATCTTTCAGGAGAGTTTAATAAAATTTTTTCTCAGCTCTGGCTTATTTTAGAAAATATTTGTATGATCCAGTTCCTGAACAATAAAAATCATTAGATAATCCTTTGTGGGTTTGTGCTGTTAAACATCAGCTCAGTCCTTACTGACGCTGTATGTTCTGGGCCACTGAAAGGTGGCTTGTCTAGAGCAGGTGCAGCTCTCTACAGAGAGCAAGCTTTATGCTTGTTGAGGTGGCAGGGTGGCAGGGTGGTGGAGGGCTTACGTTCTAGAGCACTGCTTGCTTGGCTTTGAGCTGTGGCTGTGCTGTTGTGTATCCAGGTGACTCTGGGTAAGTCACTTTAACTGTTTGGGCCTCAGTTTCCTCATTTATAGAGTGATAATGACAATGGCACAGATCTCATGGATTTATGAAGGGATTGAATGGAAGAATATGTGTCCAGTATTTCGCTTAGTACTTTTTTTTTTTTTTTTTTAGTAAAAGCTGAAAAAATTGTGAGTGCTATCTTAACTATGTAAAGATACATGTTATGATTTGGACATTAGGTGTTCAGAAAGCTCCTGTTTAATGCAGGAATATTCTGAGGTGAAATGATTAGGTCATGAGAGCTGTAACCTCATCAATCCACCTAGTTTGAGTGGACTATAGGCAGGTGGGACACGACTCGGGAAGGTGAATCACTGGGAGTGTGCCCTGGAAGGGTTCATCTTGCACAAAGCACCCCCACCACCACCCTGCCACCATGAACAGAACAGCTGCACTCTGCTATGCCCTTTACCATGATGTTCTGTCTCACCTAAGCCCAGAGTAATGCAATTGGCCCACCAAATTATATGTTGGCATGTGCTCATCCAATTACCATTCCAACAGACGAGAAACTACCCTTACCCTCCGCCCCCCAACCAAACTGATTACAATAGTACTCTGCATTTGGTCAATGTTTTAACATTTACAACATGTTGGTACATACATTTTTCAACAATACAGTGGAGAATAAGTGAGGAATTATTATGCTCATTTTATAGATGGATAATAGGAGGCCCAGTGACTTGCTTCAAACCAAGGCCCATGATCATCCTGCTGGTGAAATCCAAGTTAGGTTCAGTTGACGACCACATCGTTTCTGCTAGTAAGGATAACCCAACACTTTTCTCTACCACGCTTATCTAGAATTCCATGCAGAATCTACTGAGAACCAGACAGAAAAGGAACAGAAAGGAGAGATAGTTTTTTGAATACTGTGGTCCAGCACCAACGGTTTTAGGCCTAGATAACATACGGCATTTCTTTATATTAAGTATATACTGAAAAATGCAGTACTATTCCAAAGATCTGCTAGGATCTCAATCCCTTGATACCCTCAAGGTAAAGGCAGAGTGCATTGACTACAGGGAGAATGTGATATTGCTACCTCCACATCATTTGGATGGCATATCAGCCAGATGCTTTAACTACAGGCAACAAATTCTAATTTGAACTGACATAATATTAACGACATTTACTGCCTCATATATTCAGGAGTCCTGATTTAAGGACTTAATTCAAGGATTGAGACGGTTTCCCTGGGGCTCCCTTGCCTATTTCTACCTTTTGCAATGGCTTCATTCTTGGGCTGATATTGAAATGGTTATAGTAGTGCCAGTTCTCATATTTTCATAGAACATCCACTTTCAGGAGAAGAGAGAAGCCATGTCCAACTCACTACTCCAGGCAGAAATCCTGTAGTCAATATGATCAGACTTCTCAGGTCATATGCCCTCGCCTGAACCAGTGACTGTGACCAGGGGAAAGGAATGTGTTCTTAGTTTAAAGTGGCCTCAGATAACCCTGGGATTCAGGGTGGGATCACCTTTCCCTCCAGGTGTTGTTCTGCATCAGGGAGAATGAATACCTAAAAGGCAGGACCGCCTTTGGAGAAAGGGGGAAATGCCTCCTAGGAAGATAACCCATAATACCTCCTCTAGATAGTTTGTTTGGTTAGTTGTCAAAGTGTGGCTTGGAGACCTCTGGAAGGCCCTGAGATCTTTCTGTGGGGGTATATGAGGTTCAGACTATTTTCAAATGTTACTAAGGTATTGTATGCCTTTTCCCAATAAGTTTTATTGAGATATAATTCACATTTCCATTTAATAACCCACTTAAAGTGTGCAATTTAATATATTAACTAAGTTGTACAAACATCACCACAATCAATTTTAGAACATGCAAAACTCATGCCCTTTATCAGACATTCTCAATTTCCCTTTAAACCTCCCTGCCCTAGGCAACCACTAATCTATTTCTTGCCTCTACATATTTGTCTATTCAGGACATTTGATAAAAATGGAACCATGCAATATGTGGTCTTTTGTGTCTGGATTTTTGCAGTACAATGTTTTCCAGGTTCATATATGTTGTAGCCTGGATCAGTATTTTGTTCTTTTTTCTTGTCCAGTATTAGTTCATAGTGTGGATATATCATAATTTGTTTATTCATTCATCAGTGATGAACATTTGGGTTGTCTCCACTTTCTGGCTATCATGAATAATGTTGTTATGAATATTCCTGTAGACATGTTTCATTTCTCCTGGGTATGAACCTAGAAGTGGAATTATTGGGGCATGTAGTAACTCTATGTTTAATGTTTGAATAACTACTGAACTGCTTTCCAAAGAAGCTGAACCACTTTACATTTCCACCAGCAGTGTGTGAGAGTTTAAATTTTTGCATATTCTTTCCAGCATTTGTTATTATCTGTCTGTTGGATTATAACCATCCAAGTGGTTTCTGAGTGGTATCTCATTGTGATTTTGATTTCTCTGATGCCATTTGCATTTTCCTGATGGCTAATGATATTGAGTAGCTTTTCATATGATTATTAGCCATGTATATATCTTTGAACAACTGTGTATTCAGATCCTCTGCTCATTTTTAAATTGGGTTATTCTTTATTATTGAGTTCTTTATGTATTCTGGATATAAATCCCTTTCTCTATTCATTGATTTGCAAATTTTCTTTCCCTTATTTGGGCTGTGTGCTTCCTTTTTGGTGATACAAAAAAGTTTTTGAGTTTGATGAAATCATATATATATATATATATATATATATATATATATATACACACATACATATGTATATATAACACATATGTACTTTTATTTCTTATGATTTTGATGACATAGCTATGAAACTATTGTCTAAGCCAAGATCATGAATATTTATGTATGTTTCCTTCAGTTTCATGGTTTTCTCTCTTACATTTAGGACTTTGACCCATTTTTGATTTGACACGTAGTTTAAAACTTACCATTTGAATGTGTACAATTCAGTGGATTTTGTTATATTCACAAGGTTATACAACCATCATTACCATCTAATTCCAGACATTTTCATCACCCCAGAATAAACCTGTACATGTTAACTGTCACTCCTTATCTTTGATCCATTTCGAGTTAATTTTTGCATATTGTATAATATAGGGGCTCAACTTTATTCTTTTTATGTGGCTATCAAGTTGTGCTAGCATTATTTGTTGAAAAAAATGATTCTTTCCCTATTGAATTGTCTTGTCACTCTTAAGATGATTGTCTTTCCCCATTTCCATTCTCTCACCTGTGTACAGTGTACCTGTTGTCCAAGTGTACATGTTTTGAGGCTTCATGAGGTGTGATATCCCAGCAGAGTGACGGGAGAAGCATGATGAGAATCCAACTCTCTGTTGAGTTAGACCTTAAGATGTTTGCAGAAATGTAGAACAATGCTATTTTTCTCACTAAATTATTTTTTAATTTGTTTTGTGTCTTATAACTTATGCTATTTATGTTGATATGTAGATTACTGTTATTTTTAAATTACAAAATTGAATATTTTAAAAAGTCTTAGGAAATATTGACATATACACAAAAAATTTATAGATCTTCAATTGTGTAAAGGAGTTTAACAATTGCTGCTATAGGTGACTGGTGATTTCCTGAGCTTCCTGAAAAAAAAAAAGTCCTAAATAAAACAAAATAGAATTCCTGTTCATTTTGGGCCCTCATTGGTCACAAATTAGAGGTTTCTGAAATATGTACATTGGGTATGTATACATGTATATTTGGAATTCTCTGTAGTAATCCTATACCTCTGTGGGTGCATGTGTTGCTTGTGTGAGTGTTCACATGTATTTGTGTGTGCATATGTGTGCATGTATGCGTATTGCAATGTTAGGAATTGAAGAATAAGACCAGAATCCTTTGTGTAAAATATTTCCCAAGATGCTCTCCAGCTGCATTTTGACTTTTTTTCAGCCCTAATAATTAGATGAAGCCACATTTTATTTTGAGACCCTTCTTTTGATTATGGAAAATGTGTAGCAACTATGCTTGTGTTTAAAATGTAAACTGCTTGAATCAGATTCTTCAGTGACTTGAGTTCCTAAATTGTTACTTCTTTTTCTGACTAGACATATTAGGGAAAACTTAAAAATATTGCAGGAATGAAAATATAAGAATTTATCTTGTGGAGAATCTAATATGAGATTTATAAGGCAAAAGTGATAGACATTGGGTAGATAACAGGATTTTTTTAGTGCCACTTTGTGTGATGAAGAATTTCAAATTTCTCCTCCCATGAAGTAGTAGAGAACCAGATGTGGAATTTGAGATGGGCAAAAACAACAGGATTATGTTCAGGAGCCACCAGGATAGATTTTGCAGCTGGGGTTTGATTTGAACTTGATTCAGGCTAACGAGATTCAGTGTTGAGCCCCGAGAGGGGGTGTGTAAATGCTTCTCAGTCTCTGATGTTTCTGAGAATCTTCTGTACTCTGGTTCAAATGTAGAATCTGATGCATGGTTTCTTGGAAAGTCATTTCTAACATGCTTCCAAGTAATGCTTGAGCCTCTGGTCTGTGGACCACACTTGGAACAGTAGGACATTGATGGAATTATCAGTCTCATGATAAAACTGTTTCCTTGAGTGTGGGGACTGTTCCATTTTATTTCTCTCTATGGTGCCTCACCTGGCACACTTCTCTGAGTTAGATGTTCAGAGAGTGGTTGAATGAATGCATAAAGAAATCCATGTTGATTTGGACCAAAGTGCTGATTAGTTGCTGAGGATGGAATGATTCCTTATGATAGACTGCCCAAGTCAAATCAAGAGATGGCTTTTCAAACAGGATTTCCTGTGATGGCAAATCTGATGAGTATTGAATGTTGGTGAGAGCCAACAGGGGCCTTGAGTTAGTGACAGCTTTCCTGTTCCTCTGGGCTACACTTTCTACTCTTGCTCTCCTGTATCCTGGACTCTTGGTGGCATTGCCAAGGAACTCTGAAAATATCTTGGCATAAATATTATGTATAAGCCAGGAGTGACTGGTGGTCCCCAGAGGCATATGGGACCCAGCTGTTTTTACTTTCAGATGTGACCCTGAGGGACAGCAACCCAGGAAGACAATATAAAATGAGTTCTTGTTGTAACATGATCTTTGGAGCTGTTTGTACTGGTGGCTTTCCCTGAAAATGGGATGGAAAGGAGAGGGTCACTTTAGAAAAGAAAAAAGATGTTTATTCTAAAAGGAAGGGCATTTGTATATATTAAACCACTATGTTTTTCAAAAGTGAATTAAAGGTTTTTGAAACCACATCAATCTCATTAAATAAACATTTGTTAAATATCTTCTATATGCCAGCATGGAACTAGCAACTAAAGACACAAAAGAAAATAAAATCAGACATTGAGAGGCTCACAGTCATTTGGGGAAAGATAGACAAGATAGTAATTCAAGTACAAAATGACAGGTGTAGACAGGTGTATGCAGGTGGAAAATCAAGAGGAAGCATCTGTATCAGTCTGGGCCATCAGTATTTCTGAGATAGATGAATTTTGACTTCCACTTGTCCTTTTATATCTTGCTTACCCTGGGTATAAACCAGTATGACTGGATGTGGGAATGGAGAAGGGGAGCAGCTAGGATGAATACCAGATGGTGGGTTTCAATGACAGGGGTAATGTTGATGCTGTTCCAGGAGAGTTAAGATCAGTCACATCATTTTTATGGGCCAGTACGAAATGAAAATGTAGGGTTTCTTGTTCAAAAATTATTAAATATTTTAAGATGGTAACAGGAAACCATTAAGCCAAGTAATGGCCCTTCTAAGTATGGGTCCCTGGGGAAAGGTACATGTCACATCCCATGAAGCTGGCCCTGAGGACATAAGACTAACATAGAAGCAGGTTAGAAGAGAGGATTATGAGGTCCACTTTGATATGTTGACTTTGAAGTGGCTGTGGGATATGTGAATGGAGAATTACCAGTATACAGTTGGGTCTAAGGAATAAAAGTTGCTGGACACAAAGATCTGGAGGCACAGGTCAGGGAGTTCTTAGGGTCTCTTTAAAGTGTCGGCAGAAATCACTAATGATGAAACCACCATGACTGGTCTTCCTGTTTTGTCTACATTTTTTCTTGGAGCATTATGGTAGATTAAATCAATGGATTATGAACTATGGAATTCTTTCTAAGAGCACTTGATTGCTTTCTCTTCATTAGTCAGCTCAGATCTGAATAAGATCAAGAGATGGTCCCCATTTTCTTCTGCAAATAGGGGAGCCAAACCATAGTTTTCAGTAAAATGTGTTTTTCTGTCCTTAATCCTCATGTCCTATCTTGAACTAGCAAATGAAAAAAATCTCTCTCAGATTTCAAATTCTGAGTCTCAAAGCATAGGATTTCCACTATAGGCAAGTTGCTTCCTGAGACAGTGTCATGAACATTAAGTAGACAATACATTTTAAAATTCTGTCAACAAAACTATGAAAAATAGCTTTGCAAATTATACTGCAATAATTTATTACTTACTTAATATTTATTTATGTCTCAGTTATCTCCTATGGCAAATGTTGTTTTCTACTTGGTTTCCAGGGGGTTTATTAAAAAATTAATTAAAATAATTCAAGTTCTGTAAAATTGCTCACAGAAATAATCTATTATTAGTAATATAATGACCTGAATCTTAGATGTACAATATAGTTTATCTAAATGTATCTATGATTTTGGGAAGGTATGAAATATGAGTATTCTGTAGCAGGAGAAAGCAATTAACATATTAACACATCAGGATTTGGTTTGTTTTACCTCAGAAGTATAATTTGTTGTTGTAAGGTCCCAGGAAGTCAAGATTGACAGAACCTGGATCTTCATATTCAAACAGAAAATTCAAACACAATATCATTTACTCATGGATGTTGTAATAAAATTAAGCAGTCTTTAAAAAAAACAGTAACTAATTAGCTTTATTAATAGAAGAGGGGGGAAAATCCTAATTAACAAGTTGTCTAATAATTCTTCCTTGATGTATTCTAACTAATGTTTTTATTTTTGGCTGTTATATGCACATATTATTGCCCATTGCTTTGAAAATCATGCTAGTCATTGTGATTTGTGTCTTATATAGGCATATTACAATGTTATGGTGATGTTGGGTATTTATTGGTTCTTTGTTTCGTATCAATCTTTGTCTTTACTTCTATTCATCTTTATATCCTCAAGTAGTACAGTAATAATGTGTATTAGCTAGTTGGCTAAATCAAAATACAGAAAGGTATGAGATCTCCTACTTGGCAGGTTAGGATAGGGTATTATGTCTTGAGTTTTAGGTTTGCTCCAACTATACTGAATACTACCATTATTTTGTTTTTGAATCTTCCTCCATAGTCAAAGTAATGTAATTCTTTCTTGCTAACAACTTTTTTTAATAGCACAAGAGGGAAACCATACATTGTTCACATTTCTGGGTAAAGAAAGCAAATTGATGTTTTAGGACGGTCATCCAAGGACACAGTTTAAATTCTTTCCTTATCTGCTTTCTTTAGTAATGAAAAATGAAAATTGTAGTCAACCTACCACACCACACACACACGCACACACATACACAAAACCACACACACACACACACAACCACACAAACATATGAATAGTTTGTCATCTAACCTAACTAGATAATTAGTTTCCTTTGATCATTTGGCATGGTATAAATATTGCTTATAGTTCAAAATTTAGAATTAACTCCCAAGATACTGCAAAGAGAAATAAATTAAGGATAATGTCAATAGCATTCCCTATTTACCCTCTAAGGAAATTTCTCCTGTAGTGTGAAGATTGCAAGTTGAGCTCTTAGCAATCTCAGACCATGATATTTCAAGGGCCTCTAGAAAAACATGAGAACAAAATATTTATTGGCTCTAGCTAAAGCCTTATTAGACTCTCTTTGTTTTGAAGGCTTACGCAGAAGAGTAATGAAATCTCTGGAGTCAGGGGTTGAAGAAACATTTCAGGTTCTTTCATACCACCTGGAGCCTTGTCAAGAATAACTTCACCTCCTGTGTTCCCAAATCTCAAGGGAAATGTATATCTGCTGAGGGTCATCCTGACACCTGGGGTGGGGGGCACCCTGAATGACACCTTTAACTTTCAGGTTTGGAGACATAGGTTCTCCACCAGGCATAGTTGGCCCTTTTTTGGTTCAGTGCTGATTAAAACGGGGCCGGGCGGGGGAGGGGAGGTGGGGAGAAAGGAAGAGTAATGCAGAAACTCAAGGGCAGCCATGAAGCCTGGGTTTGCAGCGCCAGCAGCAGTGTGGTAATTTGAGAATAGCAAATTAGAAGAACAAAGCAGATTCTAATCATAGGCCACAGAAAGGAAGGTGGTTCAGGTTTATCTCCAAATTGTACTTCCATTAGAGAAAGGGAGGCTTTTAATGCTATTAGCCAATATATATTGTTAAAGATTTCTTTCTTCCTTTCTCCAGGCTTTCTTTAGTACGTTCACTGAGTAGGAAATGCCAGCCAGCCTTTCTCTTCCTTGTGGTATTGAGCAGTTGTTAAATTTTACATCAGGCCCTCTCTGGCTATGCTCAGAACCATATATAAAACACTTTCTTGGAGTTACTGGAAATTGGGGTGGTGGGTTCGGGAGTGGGGAGAGAGAGAGGGAAAGAGGAATTGATTTTGAGATTTAGGGTCTTTACCCTTTAGAAGATTCCAGACTGAAGGCAGAATTGAACTCTAAAAGAGTGTTTTTTTACCATCCATCCATCCATTCACTTTTCACTCATTCACTTCTCCACCCATCTGTCTACTCACCTACTAATTCATCCATTCACCCACCTGCCCGCTCATCCATCCATCCACCCATCCATCCATCCATCCATCATCCATCCATTTTCCATCCATCCCATAAACAAACATTATCTCTAAGGGACATTGAGGTTTGTGAGTTCTTAATTAAGTTTTTAAATTTCTATATGCTATTGAGACTGATGATAGTCCTGTGACCTGTGACTTTCAGTGACTGCACCAATGAAGCAAGTCTTTTTTAATTACAGATCAGGAAATTGGGAGGCTTAACCGTGGAAAGCCATTAGCCTGTAAGGATGATTCTAAGCATAGCCAGAGAAGGCCTGATGTAAATGATTGTAGAGACTCCAGGAAATAAGTGTTGAACAGTGGTTGCCAGGAGTTGAAAAGGCCTCTGTTGGGGACTGTTCTGGGTACGAGAGGTACAAGAAGATAAATAAGAATATAATCCTTGCTAGCTTATAGAGAATACTAGTAGAATACTAGTCTGGTAGAGACATGTAAATAGATTTGAAGTGGTACGATTGTGAAAGAAGAACACCAGAATGCTATTGGAACTCACTGAGGGGGCCGATAGTGAAGTCAAATGTAGCATGGGGAAAGGCATATCCCTCCTTTAATCTCTAGTCACTTTCCTCCAAAGTTATCACTTCTTAAAAGGGAATTCCTTGAAATGGATCACTGACATTTTCTCACATTTAAAATATGAGTGAGAGCATCTTTAAGAACTTTGCTCTTTTTTTTTTCTTGCAAATATCTCAGAGAAAATTTTACCTTGCTCCAAAGTGTTATTTCAAGACAAGTCACACATATCCCATCTCTGCCAGATTTCACTCTTAAAGTATCTACAGTGTAGAAATACTGAAATACTGGAGCAGTGAGTGGGGGCCCCTAATGTAGCTTGGGAATGGCCAGGATGACTTTCTGGAGGAAATAACATCTGAGATGAATTTAAAAAAAATAAATTGGCCAGTAAATTGAAGAATATGTTAAGAAGGGGTGCAGTTAGGGAGGGAAGGACATTCTACTAGAAGGTTAAGCATGGTAAAGACATGGCATTTGAGGGGAACTGAGAGGAATGCACTATAATTTTATGAATTGGCAGAGTCCCATGCAGTAGGGTGTTGGTAATTACCTGCTTAGGCAGGTAGTGAAATGGACAGCTGGAGTTTAGAGAATAATATTGACCACTGTTTATTAGGGAATGATTAAGAAAACCTCATTGAGGCATGGTTTGTGTGGGTCAAAATGATCTGACAAATTGTTTTGCAGGAGCTTGACTCACACTTCTAGAGCTACAGGTAAGATTTGTTAAGTGTTCCATCTCAGGCTTTGAATGCCTTAGTGCTTTTTGTAAAAGCACCACCGAAGGGACACTGGAGTTAGTGAGATCTCAGCAAAGGTTTTAAACTTCTATGTGCTTTTGGAAGTGGTGATGATCCCATGACCTGTGGCCTTCAGTGCACTCATGGAAGCAAATCTTTCTTAATTACAGATTGGGAAATTGGAAGACCTTATCATGACAACTCACCCCATTAACCTATTAGGGTGATCTTGAGCATAGTCAGAGAGGGCCTAATATAAATAATTGTAAAGACTCCAGGAAGTGTGTCAAACAGAGGAGTGAGGAGTAAAAAAGGGCTCTTTATGCATGTTAGATCAGTTTTTCCAATAGAACTTTTGTGACCATAAAATGTTCAATACCTGTACCATCTAGTTTGGTAGACACTGGCCTCATGTGGCAGTTGAGCACTATACTAGTGTGACTCAGGAACTGAGTTTTTAATGTTATTTAATTTTAATTCATTAAAATTTAAGTAACTCCATATGCTGGTGGCTACCATATTGGGCACCAAATGTCAGCCTTTTAACAGTGTCATTTGTCATTTGAACCTTTGGTGAATGTGTTACTTTTGGAGTTGTAAAACCATAAGAGATTTTGAAGTACATAAAAGTGCCTTTATTCTCAGAGAAGACTTAGAAAGTTGGGGAGGATTTTAGGTGATTTATTGAACAACCACATCTTTCTCACAGAGCACTTGAAATCCAGAGAAGGGAGGGGATCCACCTAACCTGGCAAGTGACAGCTCTGGGATGCCAGTATCTGGCTCCTGTTTTCACAGTCCTTTCTACTTCCTGATAAGATGTGTCCACGTGAAAGTAGTCAAGGCTGCTATGTGTTCACTTTGGATCTGAAAATAAGTAGCATAATGATTTAGAGAGAGGAAAATCACTCCTAAACTTATAATTCTTGATAGATAGACATCATCTCTCAAATCAGTTTTTCTCTCTGTCATTTATTCTGGAGGTAATATCTTTTCTTTTTTAAAAATAATTATAAAAACACTTAGTAAAAAGAATGGAATAATACAAAAGATTACCCAACGAAAAATAAGTCATCCTCATACATCTGTACCTAGGTATAGAGGCCTCTATGATGTTTTGGAGGTAAAGTTTCCCAAAATATTCTTTTTTCTTTCAGAAAACAATCTTGACCACTGTTTATTGTGGAGTAATAATAGCTCCATTGAGGTGTAGTTTGTATAGGCCAAAATGACCTGGAGAAATGTTTTGTAGGCTAGCTCCAAAAACACTTGTAGAGTAAGAGGTAAAATGTATTGGCTTTAAAAAATCAGGCACTCCAGAAATGTTGGCACCCACATGTTTTCCTTTTCCTGAGCTCCTACATTCTCTTTGGTGAGCTCTATTTGTGTTGGATGGTTAATAATCACATCCTAGCTTTGGGGAATGTCTTTACTGCTTCCTCTATCCTGTCATTTTATTTCTCTCCTTTGCAGCATGACTGGAATAAATGAAGAAACTCCCAGGCCCTTTCCTTTCTCTGCCTGCCTCTGTCTTGCAGACTTGGGATGTCTTCAAAGAGGACCTTTCCTCCCAAGGGTCCTGTTTAAAATTCTGTTCTCAGTGAAGTGTGAAGAACAGTCAGAGATGCTGAAAGACATCTGATGTATGAGATTCCTCCCAAGGAATAGTGACTTTCTCAGATGACTCCCAAAGAGAGGGGCAAGAGGAAAGGAGGCCTGGCCTCCACGAGGAAGAGAGTAGAAAGGGAGACATGGAGATCTGCTCTGGTGGTATGGCCACACATTGGGTTTATATATGGCCACAGCAGGCCCTTGGCCATTTTTGCAGGAGGGCTTTGAGAAGGTTTGTAATGAATGAGTTGATCATTCAGTAAGCAGAATTTTAATGTCCACCACAAACGCTGTGTGAATCTTTCCTTGAAAGTGACTGTCCCAGCCACTCCCATCACATTCTTTCTTGATAATTTTTCAGAGCATTTATGGATGCTATTAAGTTGCTCATTTCTTTGTGGGCTTGTGTGTAGTCTCTCTTCCCCGTATACTGGCCACTCTCTGAGGACAGGGATGCTGCTGTATCCTAGTGTCTGGAACGTCCCCAGTGCCTGGAACATTGAGCTCAGTAAAAATATTGGTTAGCTGAAAGAATAAATAAATTCCTATGCTTTACCTAGTAGTAACTATCCCCATAATAGTGATAAATACCATTGTTGTGTGCTTAGTATGTGTCAGTTCCTGTGCTAAATACCTTTCATCTCATTGAATCCTCAAAAGCAGTCCTTGGAAGTGGAAATTAACATCCTTACTTTGTAGGTGAAGAAAATGAACCACAGAAATGTTGAAGATTCCTGTGTGGAGTTACGTGGCTAGTTAGTGGCTGACTGAGCTTTTAACTTGGGTCTGTCTGAGACTTTAACATTTAACAAATCAAGGTACAATCCCTAGAGATATCAGCTTTGAGCAGTAACTTCAGAGAGGAGCCCTACAAAGGAAGCAGGTGAGTGTTGGGCAGTTGGGAGCAGGCAAGGCATCTGCTCCTGGGGGGATTTAGATGGAGACACCCACATGGCCCCATTAACACAGTGCTGTGGAGTAGGATTATCCCTGACCCAAGTTCCTGGTGGATATTTTGAGCAGTTGTGAATAATTTAGGTGCTGAGGCAGAAATGCTTCTTTGCACTGAATTCTAACTGAAAACTGCTGAAATTAAAGCCAAGAGGATCAGCAGCTGTTTGGTTATAATTATTATTATTTTTATTTTTTGTTAAGGAGCAGGGGAGAAAAACAACCCTGAAATCAGCCACATGTTTTGCCTTTTTGGTGCTCTTTCCTGGCTTTCCAAATGGCTCCTTGGTGCTTGTGAGTATTTTTATTTTTATGAGATCATATTTTGCAAAATACCTGGGAGCCATTTTCACCATTCTGGGTGCCCAGAGAGCACTTACTTTGATCCATTTTCCTACCAGGAGAGCTGAAGTGGAGAAAAATGAGGCCTAATGGGCACCATAGTCTCAGCAAACCCCTGCTTCTGTGAGTCCTCCCTGAGCCTTGGTGCTTTTGCTCCTCCTCAGCTATGGGGGTATCAGTTAAGCCTCCAAGTGTGAATTTACACAGCATGTTATATTCTGTAAATGCCTCAGATTCTGTTTATTGGTCATCTCCAAGCAAGTCACTAAGCAGGAAAAGAGGAAAATGTGATAGAATCTGGGCCCAACACTTAGCATAGCTTGGTGAGTTAGCCCAGCCCAGGGCAAAAACTTTTGAGAGGCCAAGTGCATCTTCCTAATGAGGGTTAGTGCTGTCCAGGATCTGAGTGTGATCGTATTACATCTTTTAAAGACAGTTTCTATTGGGATATAATATACATACCCCACATTTCACCTTTTAAAATGTACAATTTCATGGTTTTTAGTGTATTCACAGATTTGTGCATCAGCCACCATAGTCGATTTTAGAGCACTTCATCACCCCCAAAAGGAGACCATACCTGTTGTCACTCCCTCCAACTCCTGAATTTCCTCCATCCCTAGGCAACCACTATTGTACTTTATGTCCCAATAGATTTGCCTTTTCTGGACATTTCATGTAAATGGAATCATGTAGCAATTGGTATTTGTGACTGGTTTCTTCCATTTAGCATAATGTTTTCAAATTTTTCCCTGGCAGCAATTATCTGTACTTCATTTCTTTTTGTTGTCTAATAATATTCCATCGTATGGCCATACTGCTGTTTATCAATTCTTTGGTTGATGGATAGTCAAAGTGTTTCCCTTTTTCACTAATAAGAATAATGCTACTCTGTGTAAAAGTTTTTGTGTGGACATAGGTTTTCATTTACCTAGGAGTAGAATTGCTGGGTCCTGTGGTAGTTCTGTGTTTAACTTTTTGAGGAAATTCCAGACCGTTTCCCAAAGTGACTGCACCATTCCCGTGGGATACGTGTGGGCATTGAGATGTCTCCATATCCCTATCAGTGACTCTTGTTATTGTCTGCCCTTTCGATTGTAGCCATCCTAGTGGGTTTGGACGGGGAGGTGGATTGACACTGCAGTTTGGATTTGCATTTCCCTGATGGCTTTCACTTCCATCTTGACTTTAGTTGTTTTCCCCTTAGTGGCCGAATGGTGTTTTTGAGGGTTAATGTTTGAACAGGAGAAGAGAATGAGGCTATCTCTGGAGGCCTCGTTTCCACAGGCAGCCTCATGTCTATGGGGCATCTTTCATGCTTGCACCTTTCCATCTGTAGGGCTGGGGGACCATGACTGAACCACTGCCCAGGACTTCATGTGGTAGCCACCTGCTACCATCTTTACTTATCATAAGATCCATAAGAAATATGAAGATTTAAAGAAATTTGCTTTTAAAAGTCAGTAACAGATGTCATCCTGTTATTCACAACCTAGGTTGTGAATGTTTCTTAGGTCATAGTGTTTTTATGAAGACACTGTATCCCAAGCCTACAACATGGAGAATGAGTGTGTTTTCCAGTTTCTTTACGTCCTCAAAGAATGAACAGATAGGCAGAGCCCAGATCCTGGAAATATGTGTGTTAATTAAACTCTTTGTTTTGAGATGGATTCACATATAGTGGTAAGAAGCAATACTGAGAGATTTCATCCTTGGACTGTTTTGCTGTGATAGGAAAAATGAAAATTTACTGAGGGATTGGAAAATAACTCTGGAAGTGTGCCAAGAAACTCCAATGATTTCTGTGTCCTCTTCTCCCTGCTTTTCCCAGTATGAAGACCACATGACCATGAGCTGCTCCTGAGGAGTGGTTGTTTTTTGACAACAGTTATTCAGCTTTGAGAATTATTTTGGCTTAAAGTAGATAAGCTTAATGACAGCACCCCTTCTCTTTCCTCCCATTCTTGCGCTTAAGAGTCATCAGCTCGCAATGAATCTTCTTGTCCATGGCTATAGCTGCTGACTCTAATCTGCTGAACGTTTAAGAGAAATCGAGCCTGCCAAGGATCTCATTTTAACTTAGATCTAGCCCATACTGGAAAAATAATCTCTTAAATGAAGCAAAGAAGGTAAATGAGCTCAAGATTGTAAACCTGGTCAGTGCATTACCTGGAACATTGTTTTAAATCTGGTGCTATCTTTGATTCAGTACATATATATCACATATCTGCCCCGAGTTAGGGATTGCTTGAGGTTCTGGGGCTATAATTAGAGAATGAAACACACAGAAATCCCTGGCCTCATGGAGCTTATGTTCTGCTGAGGGGAGACAAAAAATAAAAAATAAATAAAATATAGAGTATGCCAGTTGCTGGCAGGTGATTTGGATAAAAAGTAGGAGAGGGGATCAGGTGGAGAGGTAGAGGAGGAAGGGCATGGGATTGATTCCAGCTTTAAATGAGGTGATCGTGAAAGAACTCCCTGGGAAGGTGACCCTAGAGCAGGGATGGCAACCTTTTTCTGTAAAAGGCCAGGTAGTACACGCTTTAAACTTGGCTGGCCCATTGCTCAACTCTTATAGTTCAAAAGCAGCTGTTGAGGTGTGTAGGTGAGTGGGAGAGCACTTGCCAAACATGTGCAAAGCTTTGGGTCCATCCCTAGTACCACAAACAGATAAACAAATAAAAAACCTCAGAGGCAGCTGTAGACATTAAAGGAATGAGTGTATCTGTGTGTCTATAAAACTTTATTTGCAGAAATAGAGGATATTCTGGGCTTGTGCAGGGGCTGTAGTTTGTCAATCCCCACATTAGAATAAAAATGTGAAAGTGGAAGAATTCAGGTCCTGTGGTCTAAGGGGAGATCATTCTAAGCAGAAGGAGTAGCCAGTGTAAAGGCCCTGAGGGGATTGGTGACCAGCATGAGCGAAGAACATGAGGAGTCAAGTGACCAAGCAGAAGAGTAGTGGGAGATGAGGTCAGAAATATGCTGGGGTCAATCCTATGGGGATTTGTAAACTAGTGAAAGTAAACTCAATGTGTTTGTTAAAAATAGAAGAACAATCTGTGAACTGATTTATAAAGAATTAAAGTATAGTAAGCATACATAAAGGCATATATTCATAAGTGTGCAGCAAAATATACTTTTATAAAGTGAGCACCCTGGGGGCACAACATGCCTGGCACCCCAGAAGTCCCCATGAGCATTCTAGCATCACTGCTCCCTGAGGGTGACCACTGTCCTGCCTTCTAATGCTATAGGTTAGCTGCCCCAATGTATTTTGGACAACAAAATTTTTACATAAAAGGCATCAGGAGGAATACACTCTTTTGACTTCTGTTTTAGCTTCTTATGCTCAACATTATGTTACTGAGATTCATCCATTTTGGCGCTTGTAGCTGCCATTTAAAAAATTCTCACTGTTTCATGAGAGTCAATTTCATGAATATATATATATTATTATTCATTTTTTTAAAAAACTGTCAATGGAACTTTAGTCATTTCTAGTTCTGGTCATTGCCAGTTGCTTTGCTTGCTATAGCTTTTTGTTTTTGGTAACTAGTGTGTTAGTTATATTTTTTGTTGCTGTGATGAAAATACCTGACAAGACTAACTTAGAGGAAGAAAAGTTTGTTTAGGATCTCTGTTTCAGAGGTTCATGTGGTCAGTCAGTTCTATGCTCTGGGTCAGAAGTGAGATGGAGCATCATGGCCAGAAGGCATAACAGAGGAAACCACTCAGTTCATGGGAGCCTGGGAGCAGAGAGCAAGAAAGAGAAGTCCGGGGGTCAAGTTGTAATCCTCAAGGGTGAGCCCTCGAGTGACCTACCTTCACCAGCCACGCCCCACTTTCCTGTAGTTACTGCTCCATTCAAATCAGGGTGGACTGATTAGGTTATGGCTCTCATATTTTAATCATTTCATCTTCTGCGTTAACACAGGAGCTTTTGGAGGACACCTCATATCCAAACTAAAACAAATAGTAAACTCTTCCATGCAATGTCTACCATGGTTAGAAGCTTTTGGACTTTGGGGTTTTGAGACTTTTGGTGTTTGAGAATACAGTCACCCTGGATCATTCACTGACTTGTCTGGGAATAAGGGTTCTTCTTGCTGCCTCTCAAGAGTTCATATCTGACCAGCACTCAGCTGTCCATAGGCTGAGCTGTGCAGTGGGCATTCACTACCAGTTGGAGTAGTTTGCCCAAGTTGTTGTTGGTGGACTCCATCTTCCCCTTTGCATTCCTATAGCAGATGTCTGTCTGCTCCAAAAAGAGGTTTCTAGGTGGAGGTCCTTGTGGCTCTCATGAGGTCTTCTGTAGCCTTCATCTGTGGGATGATGGAGAATCTTCAGTCTCTAAATCTATATAACCATGATGCAGGAGAACCACACTTTTAGGTTGCAACACTTTCTTCTTACATCATAAGAAGGAATTTAAACATTTAGCTAGCTCTCGATGGAATTTCTATATAGAAAGGAGGATAGTGTTTGTAAACATTCTTCATGAAGGGCTCAGACAGCACCAGGAACGGATGAGATGACTTTTTGATGATTTGGAAGCTCACCTTTTTGAAAACACAGTTCATGTGCTGAAAGGGAGACCAGGTGTGCTTGGCAGCTGTAGAGTCATGAGGTAGAAATCTGATCACTTTGTTAGGAGGACCTTGGTGGCACTCCTGCCTCTCTGGCTCCCTCAGCCACCTGACCTATTGCCCCTCTGCTCAGCTAGTACCCTTGCCCCCGTCCATCTGTAAGTCCTCCCCTTAGTAGACAGAAGGGCCCCAGCTGCTGATCTGGTGGCCTCAGCACTTGGCTAACCTTAGAGCACTCCTGAGTCACCAACTGGGGCGCATGCAGTCTTCAGTGTCCTTTTTCAGCACTTTATGATTTGACTGGAAGGGGAAGTTCCTTCTTGTGGACTCACTCTAAGTTGAGGAGCTCAAAGAAGATAAACAAGTAAGAAAATTAGTAGGTTGGAAAAAGCAAGAGAGAAGGCAGCCTTGGCAGCTCTGAGCTTTCTCCCCTGTTTATGATTTTATGCTATATTTTACAGGATTTCCCAGTGGAATGGATATTTTAGATCATTCCATTGCTTCTATGTGAATCATCATAGCCTACTCCTTCAGTGGTGCATTATTATATTATAAAAGGAGAGCTCTTCTCTCATGTGGAAGAATTTCTTTTTAAATTTTTATTGTTTATTTTTTTGTGTGTTAATAGGGATTGAATTCTGGGCTTTATGCATGCATACCAGACAAAGACTCTATCACTGAGCTACACCCCAGTCTTGGAAGAACTCCTGATAGTTCACCTAATAGAACACCTGGCACAGAGTAGATACATGAAAAGAATGAATAAAATTTATCTCTGAGCTTCTTGCAGCAACTCTGGCCTCCTACTATTTTGGTCATGCTGAACCTAGTATGGCTTATTGTTTGAAACTAACTGACCCAATCTGATTTCTCAACATCTCCCTGAAGATTTCTAGTCACTCATTCATTCATTTACCATACATCTTCTGTGAAAAGATCTTGGGGTCTAGAAGTGAACAAGAAAACCCATTGGAGCTTATATTCTAGTGGAGAGAGGCCGACATAAGCAAACACTCATAAATATAAAAAATTATGATAGGTGGTGATGAATTCTAAGTAGAAAAATAAAATTGGGTGTTATGGTTTGGATCTGGATCTGGGATGTCTCCCAAAGGTTCATGTGTGAAGGCTTGATTCCCCAATGCAGCAATGTTCAGAGGTGGGGCTTTTTGAAAGTGATTGGATTATGGGGCTCTGATCTCACCAGTGGATTAATCCGTGGATAGATTCATATCTGAATGTGCTATTTGGATGTGGTGGAAATTGCAGGAGATGAGAGATAATTGGAAAGAGTGGGTCATTGGGGGTGTGCCCTGGGGATTATATCTTGTCCTAGCCTCTCCCCTTCTCTCTCTCTCTCTGTTTTCTGACTGCTGTGAGGTGAGCAGCTCCATGATGTTCTGCACTGCTACTTACCTGGAAACAATGCAGCCAGCTGACTGAGGACTGAAGCTGTGAGCCCCAATACACATTTCCTCCTCTGTGTTGTTTTTTTTCCAAGTATTCTGTCACAGTGAAGGAAAGCTGACTAGCACAATGGATAAAGGAGAATAGAGAGAGAAGAGGAAGTGAAGAGGTTTTCCTGTATCAAGAGGGAAGCCTTCTCTGATAAGGTGCTATTTCAACAGAGGCTTGAAGGAAGTCTGGGAAAAAGAACATTCCAGAAAGAGAACAAGTGTAAAGGTCTTGAGGCAGAAGGGAGGTTGAGTGTTTGAGGAACTTGGAGTAGGAGCAGAAGGTTAGGAGGGAAGCTCAGAAAGATGGTGGTAGGAGAGCCCTGAGGGTCTTATAGGTCACTTGAAGAACTTTGTAAGCCTTGGAAGGTTTTGGTAGAGAATGACATGGTCAGGCTATGTGTGTTTCAGGAAGATCACTCACTTTATGTGTTGAGAATAGACTTTAAGGAGACAGGAGCAAATGTAGGAAGACCCATTAAGAGGTGTAAGATGTACCATTGGGTGATGAGTGGTTTTAGGATGCCCAAGGCCAACAGAATGTCCATTAGTCAGTGATGGTGCTCTGCTTTTGTGTGCACTTCAAACTTAGGACATAAACATTGGCCTGGCCTTGGAGAGGGAGCCGGCAAGGGCAGCTCCTCTTCCTCTCTAAGGGCCATCACCATGGGGCAGCACAAACCCTAAAGGGGCTGGGTAGATGTGGGTATCATCAGTGCCCAACGTATACCCCAAATTTCAGCAAGATCTTGAGAGAATATCTTTTTCTTTCCTCCCCTGCTCATACTGCTGTGATTATCACCAGTTGCAGGGCAGTCCCTCTCCTGAGATACAAGTTCCAGCTAGTGTTATTACACAGGGTCTCAGTGAGCCATGGTTCCTCGTTTTCCTTCTTGCTTGAATGAGTTGAGCCTTTTCTGTCCATGATTTTCACTAAGCCAATGGGGGCATTGCTCTCCTCTGCTTTTTCTGGATTAGTCTCATCTGGTCCACTTAGCTGGTGGAGGTCTGGCCCTGGAGTGTTGGCCATCTTGACCCTTAGGTCTGATTTACAGTGCTTCATCATCACTACTTCGTTTCTGTACTTTTTTGCCTATTGCATAATGAATGGCCATACATTAGTGTCTCAAATCCACA
Source organism: Spermophilus citellus (assembly GCF_964194105.1). Taxonomy (NCBI): domain Eukaryota; kingdom Metazoa; phylum Chordata; class Mammalia; order Rodentia; family Sciuridae; genus Spermophilus; species Spermophilus citellus. The sequence goes on along the minus strand of NC_138183.1, from coordinate 88,310,862 downwards.
CTTATCTATTAGCCTTGTAGACGGGAAGTCTGAGCCACTTTGGCTAGGTCCTCTGCTCAGGTATCAAGAGGCTGCACTTAAGGTGATGACCAGGCTGGGCCTTTTCGGTGGAGGAGGGGAGAGTTTGTTTCCAAGGTCACTGAGATTGGCGGTAGAATCCATTTTTTTGTGTTCATGGAATAAAAGTTCCCATATTCTTACTAGCTGTTAGCCAGAAGTCACTTTAATTATGGAGATCACTGCACACCTTGTCATGTGGTCCCTTTCAACTTCAAGCTGGCAGGTATCACTTATGCTTTGAATCTCTCTGAATTCCCTTTTGCTAACCGCTGGAGAAAGCTCTCTGTTTTTAAGGGCTATATTACATTTGATGCCTTTGGATAACTTGCAGGTCAATTGTGCCATATAATGTAGTATAGTAACCGTACCATATAAAATACACTATCATGGGAGTGCTGTCTCAACATATTTATAGGTTTTGGGGTTTAGGAGAGGACTCTGTTAGTCTGGTGGGCTTTTGCTGCCAACACTGGTCATATTGACCTAACTTTGCCCTCATGATGATTTCTACAGTGTGCCTTTATTTCTAAGACCAGAGTTTGTCCCTTTTCAGAGAGACAGTTGACATTTTGAAGCCATGCGGTTCCCCAGCATCCAGCACTGTATTCAGAAACCAATGTTTACTGTTTCTCTCTGACTGAATGGCAGGGGGCCAAGGAAATGATGTTCTATTATATCATTATATGATCATTAAAAGTTCTCATTAAGGCAAAAATTATGAGGGCCGATATGTTCCAGGCATTTGTATGGTTTGATTTGAAGTCTTCTGAATGATAAAATTGCAGACAAACTCTCCTGTCCCTGTGCATCTGTTAGCCCACCACAGCCAGCTTCCTGGTTTTGTCCTGGATGTACTTCCCGTCTTTTCTGGAACACTTCCTGTGATCTACCTATTGCATTCTTTGACAGGTCTTTTTATAAAAAACTCTTTCTTCTATTGGGCCCTTCTCAGTGTCTTTCTGACATTTGCAACACATATCTCTTTTCTTTTATAACATAATGGATATTCATATATTCAGAGGCAGATATCAAGTCTCAGAAAAATCTTTTTTTCCAAACTAGACTCTGGCTTTGCTAGGCAGCCTGCCTCATTACCTTCACTATGAAAATGTAATCCATCCATATTTATTTATTTATTTATTTATTTATTTATTTATTTATCTTGCTACTTTGCCATGCTGATCTTAAATCCCTGAGCTAAAATGATCCTCCTGTCTCAGTCTCCTGAGAACTGAAAACTATAGGTGAGTGCATTCATGCCAGGTTTGGAATTCAGTTTTAGAATGTAGGCTCCACCCAGGCCAGGAAACTTCTCTGTTGTATTCATCATTGTATCCCCAGCTCCTGGCACAATACCCAGTGCAGAGTGGAGACTGATAAGTATTTATTGCCCAGGATGCAATTTCCTTTTGAAACTGAAGTCCAAGTGGCCTATGCTTAAGTATGTCAGGTTCTCCCTGTTTGACATTGCCCAGTCTTTTGATCCATCCCAAGTCTTTACCTAGAAACAGTTAATGTCTTTGGTTTTAAAATACTTTTCAGAACAAGGTACATAAATAGGTAAATAAAATAAGTTAATGATTTAGGCACTTGAGAGACATTGCTTCCATAAGTAACAAATTTTGGTGCTTGATTTAAATTGTGCCTCATTTAGAGTTGTGGTGGGAAAGAGGAGGTAAATACATTATAGAGAAAAAGGATTATTAAACATAGAAATGCATTTCCTTTCCCCTCCCTACTCAAGTGCATGGAGTCACTTAATCAGATGCATCTCTGGATGTCGGCTCTGACTGCAGACATGAAAAATGAAACCTCACTAACAATATGAAGAAATTCCTCCCAAGAACATACAGGAGATGTGGTTTCCTTGCTGCTTGGGACAGGCAATCACATTATTACTCAGAAAGAACAGATATGAGTTTTTGTGGTGGGTATTTGCTGTGATATTTTAACATTAGTGATCAGTTTAAAATGCATTATTTTGAATAATGTAATTTTCAACACATTTGCATAATTTTTTTTTCTGAAAAAAATATGTGTGCTTAATATCTGTAAGAAATTGTAAGTTATATATGCTGGCTTGGCAGATAGGCTCTATAACCTGAATGTATTATAATACTCCCATGAAAGAGCATTTCATATTTATAAAAATTTCAGTATGCAGCTATGCTCTCTAAAAAATTAAGGGGGTATCTTATGTGTATAACAAAGGGGTTTACCTTGTCCTCAAGACATTTATCTTTCCTCATTTCAACATATATTTATCAATTCCTGTGATATGTAAAGAAGTGTGGTTTTAAAATAGCATTTTCAAAGAAAAATCTCTGTTGTATCATAAGATCTAGAAAAACAATTATAGAAAATAATTCTTTATAGTCTCTTAACATTGTTTGATAAACATCCAAATAAACTAGCTTGTTTTTGATAACTTTAATTTGGGTATGTTTCACTTATATTAAGCAAATTTTAAAAATACTTAAAAAATAGCACTGGTCATTTTAGGTGAGGAATTTTAGTTCTTTCTTTAGCGATCTCTCCCAATAGCATGCCTAATAATTAACTGATAGATGATAATTAATTGAGAGGTGATTGTAAAGCATTGAAATGAAAGCCATAAAACACTAGAAGAGAAGCTAACCTCTATTCACCACCATTCTCTCCTCCAAACTAAAATTGTGTTCTCTAGATATTTGCATTTTGTTGGAGTCCAAAGAATCTATCAATTCTACAACCTTTTTAGCCAACTGCTTTGACTAATTAATAGACTCAGTCACTCAGTAAACTCGCACTGGCTGCCCCAATCCTGCCAAGGGTTTCATTTATAATACTAGAGATGGAGAGAAGAAAAAGCTCTGTAAGAGATTGAAGAGCTTTACCTTCAATAGGCCAATGGTTCTCATATGACCACACCCCAATACTGTCTTGTGTGTGTAAGCATGTCTGAGTGTGTGTGTGTGTGTGTGTGTGTGTGTTTGCACCAGCCTATGCTATGTACTATGTACTCTGGCTGATGGCCCTGCACTACGCTAGAGTAGGAAGTGGACTTTTCAGGATCATTTTTAAAAATTGATGACTTTTTTTGATTGTATGAAAATTGAAGTTATTTTCATTAAAAATATAACAACTTGAAGGATAAACAAACCTGGAAGAATGTATGCATGTTTTCTAATGAAGGCCTCTGTTGCCATAAGCCAGTTGGAAAAATGATCAGTGATGACATTCATTGTCAGTGAGATATTGAATGAAGGTCTGACGGGTACAGCCTTTTTGCCAAGCAACCTGATAAAACTTATTAAGAGCCTTTAAAATATCACATTGGCAATATAATTTAATACTTATTCGTTTTATTCTGGAAGGATGAATGCCATGTTTATAATAAGTTTGTTAAAGAATTTGTAACAAAATTAAGGTTGGGAAATTATCTAAATACTCAACAATAGGTCTTTTATTTAAAAATGTGATGTAACTAGTGATTGATTTTTATAAAACCATTAAATGTATAGTTCTTGAAGAATATTTAAAGCCATAGGAAATATTTATTTGATAAATGTTTTAATGTAATGTTTATAAAATAAAAAAATATATTTTAGATTCCTATAAAAATTTACTGCTTTCTAAGGCAGTTTTAGGATTAAAGAAAAATTATGCAGAAAGTACAGAAAGTTCCCATTTTTCCCCTCTTTGGTATCCCCCCCTCTCAAATTATTAACAGCTTTCATTGGCACATTTGTTTGCATCTATGAACCACTGTTGATACGTTATTAACTCAAGGTCACATTTTACGTTGGGATTCACTCTTGATGTCTTACACATCTATGGTGTTGACAAATGCATAAGGTCATAGATCCTCAATTGTAGTATCACACAGAATAGTTTCACTGTCCTAAATTTTTTTTGGGACTGTACCTACTCATCCTTCCTGTTTAACCCCTATGAACACTGATCTTTTTATTATTTCCATAGTTTTGCCTTTTGCGGATATGATATAGTTAGACCATACAGAATGCTGCCTTTCAGATGAGCTTTTTTTCACTTAGCAATCTAAATTTAAGGTTCCTTTATGTTTTTTCATGGCTCCATAGCATATTTCTTTTTATTGATGAATAACATTCCATTGCCTGGTTGTACCACAGTGTGTAGCCTACTGTGGACATCTTTTCTGCAACCAAGTTTTGACAATTATGAATCAAATTTCTGTAGACATTCCTGTGTGGGTTTTAGAGCTGTGGGGACATAAGTTTTCAATTTATTTGGGTAAATACTAATGAACACTAATTTTTTTCTATGAGCCTTATTGCTCAAATATATGGTAAAGCTATATTTAACTTTGTAAGAAACTGCCAAACCATTTTATATTCCTACCAATCATGGATGAGAGTTCCTGTTACTCCACATTGTCACCAGCATTTGGTGTTACAAGCATTTTGGATTTTGGTGATATCTCATTATAGGATTTTATGTATTGCTGGATAATTTTACTAGACACTTCAGTTTCGTTAATGTACCACACAGGTAGGCAGGTGTGGAAAGCTGCAACCTATTAATACATTCTATTTTTGGGTCCTACTTGTTTCTGAAGAGACTTTTCTTCATCAGTATTTTTACACATTAGTTATTTTCAGTTAAGAGTCAAAAATGCTGAAAGCTCTTTGAGTCCCTCACATAAGTTCTCTCGTTCGGATGAAGTTTTTTTTTTCCTACACTACATCCTTCACTGTTCCTCAGTTTTAAAGAACCAATCTTCTGGGAATTTTCCTCTTACTGTCAGCACGGTGAGTTTGCAGCTGGTCTGCCCTCAAGGGAAAAGCATCTGCTGTCAGGTGTATTCTAGTGCCATCTGGAACAGTGTCTCACTCAGAACTTTTGTTTACATAGACGATCCCATGGCACTTTCTAAGCTGAGTTTGCTTTGGTGTCCTTATGGGGTTAGTGTCAGGAGCAGTCGTGATCAATCATCAGCTTCACCAGCTTTTCAAGTTGCGTGAAGATTTTTTTTTTTCCTTTTAGTGACAAAGCCAAAGACTTAGTCAATCTGCAAGGATATTGCTAAGTTAGAGGGAGCATGCACATTGTGCATATAAAATTATCCAGCAATACGTAAAATCCTATAATAATCTAAAGAGCTAATATGGTAGATCCTATGGTAAAGCCATTCTTGTTCTCATGGGTATTTCCCTCAAGTGTTGCTTTTCTCAGTTTTATGGCATTAATATTAATGATAATATCAGCTGGGAGAGAGATATGGGAGTCGTGTCTAGGAGTTGTTCACTTGACAAATAACACAGCTTTTGCTTCTATTATGTTTTTGGAGGGTGTCTTGGAGGAAAGATATTGAGGGGATATTCCAGGCCAGCACTGAATAGTAAACTTTGCATGATAAAGGAAATATTTTGCATTGTCCAACATGGTAGTCACTAGACACATGCCTATAGAGTGTTTGAAATGTGACTAGTGCAACTGAGAAATTGTATTTTTTGGAAGGGTTATGGGGGATTGAATTAAGGGGCACTCAACCACTAAGCCACGTCCCCAGTCCAATTTTCTATTTTATATACAGACAGGGTTACATTGAGTTGTTTAGTACTTTGCCATTGCTGAGGCTGGCTTTGAACTTGACATCTTCCTACCTCAGCCTCCCAAGCCGCTGGGATTAGAGGCGTGTACCACTGAGTCCAGCTGAGAAATTATTTAAAATTTTTCTTTATTTGTTCTTTTTAGATATACATGACAGTGTAGAGAAACTGTATTTTTAATTTTATTTAACTTTAGTTAAATTAAATGTAAATTTAAATAGCCCCTCATGGCTTGTGACTGAGAAAGGCAGGGGAACACATGAACTATTTGTTGACTGCTCCCTGTTTCCTTTGTCAGAATGGTAGGCGATATGATGGGAAGCAGAAGTACATTAAACCTGAAAAACTTTTGGTCTAATAGCTTCCATCATGGAACTTGAGATCATTGCCTAAAAATGCTTCTCAGTTGGATTTGTGTGTGTTAAGTTTGGTCTTATATGGTTGTCAAGAAATTTGTAAGTAATGCCCAGGAGGTTTTAGGGACATGAAATTTTAGTCTTTCCATTGGTGAGCTCTATCACTGGGGGTGAGGTGGGATGGAACAATTCTGAGCTTCATTTTCCCAGGTATAGTGAATCCCATGAGAATACCATCAAGATATCTGTTTTCAGTAGTAGGTACCATTTCAGCAGGCATTGAATGAATTCCCTTTGCTCTTGTGAATTCAGATTTAGTAATCAGAGAAATCAAGTACTGCCAAGAGTATTAGTCAGGATTGGCTAGTTTATGCTCTGACAAGTCTCAATACCCCAAAGGCTCCATTCTTGGTCCTTTAAAATCTGATGCAGCTGGGCAACTGTTGAGGGTGGTTGTCCTTTATGAAGTCATTAAACTGCACTGGCTCTTTCAATCTTGTGCCTTCATCATCAAAGCCACCAAGAGTCCTGCAGAAGAGTAGCAGAGAGGACTGCAAGGTTGCCACCAGCTCATAAATGTCTAGATGCAGCTATGACCCAATCCTCCCACTCAGACACCACTGCTACCACTTGACCACATGGCTCCACCAACTGCAAGGGGGCTGGAGAGGGTGGAGGAGCCCATGGATATTTGGTAAGTAGCAAATGTCTTTTCTATACCAAGTCCTTAGCACAAAAAAGTTCAAATACTTCAGAATGACTTTGAAAAATTTAGCTAAAATTTGGGAGGTTGTGCAAAATGTTTTGATTCCTAGATTTTAGTCACATTTTGGAATTTAATCAAATATCTCATTTCTCAGGAAATTCACTTCTATTTCATTTTGTACATTAACTTTTACAGTGCTAATTTGCCTGAGATCCTATGGGCTCAGGTGCTCATAAATAAAAAAAATGTTATGGTTATAATTTCATTTTCCAGCTGAACAATTTTTAGTTCACATCTTTTGGGATGTGAATTGAAATACAAATAGAGTAACATGCATGATTCCCTCAAGCTTGTACTGAACTTGGGCATTACTAAGGCATTTTATAAGCGTGTGGTGATTTGTTTATTTTTAGTCTTACAAAACCCTGCGTACTAGAGACCCTGGGGAGACAGTCTTCATTCATAATAGTCAGCTTTAAAGTAGTAAACATCAAGGGAACACCCAATTTTCCCTAAATATCCTCTCTCCTCAACTATCAGCTTTTCTGATTTCACAGGGAAGTTACAGAGATGTGCTCTCTGTCATTCTATCCCAAATTCCTCTAATCACAGGAGTGGCCAGGGCATCTGCCTCAAATGCAGATTCTCTGTTTTCAGTGGATCTGAGATGGTGTCTAGGAATGTGTATTTTAACAAACACTCTTTGATGATTCTTAATATTGGAGCAGTTTGCACATTTTATCTTGTTTGAGATAACAAATTGGTTTGGAAATAGGATTCTTATCCCACAAGTGAGACTGAGACAGTCAAGACCAGAGTTCTTGATAAAGAACAGTTGATGAGTTTGACTTGTATTTCATCAGCTTCCCAGACTACAGTCATTGCTCTGTTATTTTCACAAATTATGCAGTAGTCTCATATTATCTATGCAACTGCTTATTTAATATTGTTCTTTCAGTGATATAAACCAACTTATTTAAATGGGAATTTATGCTGTGAAATCATGGCTTTACCATTTAAAAAGTTCATGTATCACTTATAATTTCATTTATTTATTTTAAAATTTTATTTAAATTTAGAAATTTAAAAATGTGTTCTTTTTAGATATCCATGACAGTAGAGTGTATTTTGATGACACATACATGGAGTATGACTTATTGTAATTAGCATCCCATTCCTGCAACTGTATGTGATTTGGAGTTACACTGGTCGTATTCATATATGAACATATGAAAGTTATGTCCAATTCATTCTATTGGGTTTCCTATTTTCATTCTCCCTTCCTTTTATTCCCCTTGTCTAATCTAATGAACTTCTATTTATAGTTTCAGATCACTCATTGTATAATATAAACCATACATGGGAACATGGCATAAAATAATTCATTATGCCAGTGTAGGGAGGTCTCATGCTTTTAAGACACCAGTTTATTCAATCACGATTCATGGCTTGAAAAAAGCAGACATGCTTGCTGAAATTCAAGCATTTTAATTTTTTTCATAGCCACTGATACCCTTAATTGAAGCAGGACATTTTGAGTAATAGTCATAAATACTCAGACTTAATAATAAATGATTATCACAAATGTCCTTTGTGAAATCATTTGTGTGACCTTGCCTTTAGTTGGATATATCCATGTCTATGTTTATTTATGGTGGCCACATACAAAAGTTTTCAAATAACTTTTCCCCCACAATAAATACTAAGTTCACCACCATGACTTTTGTTTCAGAAAAGATGCTTGCCGTATATATCACTATATAGGGATACATCACTAAGTATAGGAACATGTATGTCCAGGCATGGAACATCTTCTGTGTTCTGTAGAAGATGCAGTGAGTAAATTTGAACATGTTCATTGTTGTATTTGGCAATTTGAAATAATGTCTAATAATTCTTGACTATATTCTTTCTAGTTTCTTAGATCTGCCATCAGTCCAGTACCTCCTCTTGATCCCTGTCAGTCACCACCAATTATTACAAAATTCCTTGAAAGAAAATTTCTCTTCTCCCAAGCTTTATTCACTTGTTTCAGTCAGGTTTCGGTCCATCTATGAAGGGTACCATCAACTTCTATTTTATTCAATGCGGTGGTAAAGTTCTTGCATCTCATCTTATTTGGCTCCTGGGCGTGTTAGGACCCTCCTCCCTACTTCTTGGATTTCCTCCTGTTTTCTGACCTCTTCTTCCAGCCTCCTTGCCTGACTCTTTCTTCCTTGTTTCTGCTTCCTTTTATGTTGGGTTCAGATATAATGTGATAAAGAGAAAGGTAAATGTAGGGGAGTATTTCTCCACATCATTTATATAAATAAACAATTGGAAACCGAGAATGGTTGAATAAATCATTAAATGTTCTTAATGGAATATTGTATGACTGGCAAAGCATAATTTCTCAGAAAACATAATGACAGTGGGAATATTTATGACCTTTAGAGAAAATAAAAGTAGGATATGGAACTGTGTATAGAGAGTGATCTATATATAGTTTTGTAAAGATCATATATGTATATATCTGCACATACAATTATCACATAAATGCATAAACAAAAGACAGATATAACATAATTTAAAGAGATGGTAACTAGTTTAAAAATATTCCAAAAGAAACATATAGTAAGAAAGAAAGCAAAACTTGCAAAGTTCTGAGAAAGATCTCAGATGGTGCGGTCCAGAATATGGCATTGGGGGTCAGTTGGGGAAACATTTCAGATTCTCTCCTGAACTACATCTTTTGATTTTTAAAAAACTTCTGTTCAAGTTTTAATATTTTTAATTGATATAACATCTGAACATTTATGTGGTATAGTGTGATAATTTGATACATTTATGCAGTGTTTAATAATCAAATCTGAGTAATTAGCAAAAAATTTCTAAATAATTAAAAAATTAAAATTGACCTGAATTGCATGGATATCATGCACATTCCCATTCTAATGTTAGAAGAAAAATACATATGGAAAAACTTCATGTGATTTTTCTGAATATCTACTATTTCAGAATATTTTGCTCCATTTCATTAATGCAAATAATTGAAAAGAACAATACCCCTTGAACACATTCTATTGAGAAATGAGAATGATTGAACACATCTATTTTGTCCATTTTCCCACTCTTACATGTCCATTTCATTAATGCAAATAATTGAAAAGAACAATACCCCTTGAACACATTCTATTGAGAAATGAGAATGATTGAACACATCTATTTTGTCCATTTTCCCACTCTTACATGTTAATGGAAGGCAAGAAGAAGGGGGCAACTGCAGACTTTGCCAACTCCCCTAATTGACTGTCATGACCATTTTATTGTTGGCATAGTTATCACATGGACTCTTCCCCTAAGGAGGCTAGAAAAATGGTTTACTTTTTCCAGGTTCTTATTGGAACAAGGGAAAAGGGAGTAGAGATTGTTTTTTGGAGTCCCTAAGAGATAAGGTTAACATCCAAGAAGAGTTTGAAATACCTTTGGGATAGTTAATGCTGACAGGCAGCAGGAGGAGTGGCCTGGGTGGGATGTGATGGGAAGGTTGGGCTATAGGGGTTCTAGAAAATTTTGGAGGGGAAGAGCTCAAGCTGGCCATGAAAAAATTGACAGCATTGAGTAAGATCTACATTTCCCAAAGTCTTTCCTTGAGATGTTCATAAGTGTTCTGTGAATAATAAGTTTGAGAATCTTTGTCTTATCCCTGTCTCCTAAATTCACAAGATTTTTATCTTCAAGACTCTGAGAAATCCTGAAGTTATAACAAACAAACAAAACAGCCCATTTAACCATCAACTAGCTGGTTAAGAAGATGGCTGGGATGAGAAGGTGTCTACAAGTCAAGGAGACAGGAAAAGATGGCTGGTATTTCTCTTCCCCAAAGTCAAGGGAGGTGCTCTAGAAGGATCACTTATAAATCTGGGAGGATGTCTGCAAGAATGGAGTCCAATGTTCCATTTTACTGTAGGATATTTATTGATTACTGGACTTACTGTCCCACCTCTGATGCTCCCTGGATAGAGTAGAAGGGAATGAGGGAGGATAAAGAGGAGGCTGTGACCTGAAAGGTGGCTAAACTTGAACTGAACTGCAGCACTCCATCAGAAGAGCTGCTCATGGGTCCAGGGCATCCCTGAGAATTGGGCATTGGAGGCTAAGGAGGTAGGGATGGTGAGGTGGACATAGCTGGATCTTGGAACTGAGTGGGAAGGAGACCCTGTTGGACCCCCCAAGGAATGGATTAATGTTGAGAGCTCGGCCACCTGTTCCCCAGAGGCCTCAGTGGCCTGATAGGTCTAGGAAGATAAGCAGCAGCAACCAAGGGGAAAAAAAGGGGGGGAGCTACAATTTTACATTCCTGTGACTGCTCTCTGCCTTTACCCTTAAGGAAAATGGGCAGAAAGGAGGGTTGGGTGTGGAAGGGCCCTTCCTTCCTGCACTACTATAATCATGGGGAAGGGGGTGATGCGATATATGTGGGCCCACATTTTGGGAAAAACCCCTAAACCTATGCCATGTTTATAGCCCAATGAGATGAAAAATTTTTTTCTGACTAATGACATTTTTTAATGATTGAGTTGTATGTGCTTCATCATCTGTATCAAGCAGTCCTCATGGTGTAGTTTTAACCTTTGTGTAAAATGCTCTGGTTTCTATCAGTTTTAGGTTCTATTGGGAAGATACTTTAATCAAATCATCCTGTTTATAGCATTAAATAATAATTTAGGACTGAATGGTCCTGGGGTGACTTATGGGAGCAATGGTAGTCCTGATTTACTCTTGGTGTTTATGGGACTTATTTCCTTGGGGATCCAAGATGTGTGGCATATACATTTTTAAATCATAACTTAGATCCTGTGTTTTACAAATACACCTACAAATAGATAATAACAAACACCAAACACCATGGATTGCTATCCAGTTTGGGAAGGAGCCCATTAACAAATACAGTTGTCACTTCGAGATGGGGACATGTCCTGAAAAATTAGTCATTGGAAGGGAGATTTTTGTCATTATGAGAACATCAGAGTGAACTTACACAGACTAATCCAGCTACATCATCCCTATACACCACAGGCTTATGGGAGCATTGTCCTCTGATGCTGTTGATCATAAACCAAACTGTCTTTATGGGGCCCATGGGTGTATAGTCACAAGCTCTGCATCCCTCTGGGCATTCCTGTCCCTCCCCAGTTCTTTATTTTTTCATCTCCCCAGAGTTACCTCCTCTCCTGAATTTGGTGCTACCAATGCATGTTAATTCAGTCCAAGTAGGGTGACTTTTCCAGGCAACTATATTCAGCTAAATAGACAAGAGCTCAAAATACCACTTCCTGACTGTGTGTAATGTAATCCCTTTTCTACCAAGGGCCGGGTCAGGAGGCCGTGGAGGTGCCTTTCCTGGCTAACCTTCCCCTTTTCCATTTGCTGGCCCTTGAGGGTTTGTGTGGAAGGACAAGGGTTGATTAAAGCTTGTGGAGCCACCGAGGAGACAGAACCTTCCAGACAAGTGACTCTGACAGCTCATCACAGACTTGAAGTGCCCCTTTGTGGCCTCAGTGATGCATGTGGCATCTCTCTCCCAGACAAAGGGAGGACTGACTGGCTGGCTGATGGCCACATATAATGACCCCTGAAAATTCATTACTTTGCAGGGTCCTTGTTTGCTGGAGGAGGCTCTTCAGCATGCTTCCCCTGGCAGGGAGTTAGCATCCAGGAAGTAAGGACACCCAGCAGGCACCATTTTTATATGATCTCAAATCACATTTATGATCTTTTCTTGATCAGAGCTCAATGTGTTATTGCAATCATCCCCTTCTCCCCTTAGTGGAACAGTGAACTTATTACTTTTTCTTTAATTTCAAATTCCTGCACTTTAAATCCTAACAGTGTTCAGATTCAGTGCAACAGCATTTCCTGAATCATTCTAGGTATTAGATGAAAAAAGAGAATTTCATGGGCGATTCAGGGTTAAATAAACTACTCTGAGAGAGAGAGAGAGAGAGAGAGAGAGAGAGAGAGGGAGGGAGGAGGGTTGGGGGAGAGAACCTGCATTACTTCACAGAGCCTCCAATAGGTTAATATTTATTGTGATTCTATAAAAATGAAATATAAATATGATGGTTACCAAAGTCATGACTGTGGAATATTTTTAAAATGAAGCATCTCAAGAAACAATGGGCTCAGGACATACTTTGGGGTCTGCTGGCATAACACATTTGGCTTATACATTTTTCACTTTGTTATGCTTGCTTTTTAAATGGTTGCTACTGGCAACAAGGAATAGTGTGGTGAGAGACAGAGAGAGAGGGAGAGAGAGAGAGAAAGGCTAACAAACTGGATCTTTCACAAACTGTTTAATCAGTCTGTCAACTAGTCTGCAAATTATAGGAAGCTCATTAAAGGCATTTTTTTTTCCTAAAAAAGATTCTGTTTTCTAGTATTTAATTTTCCTACATTCTCTAAGGCTTCCTCGTGCCAAATAGATTGTAAGTTTTATTCCATTAAAGAATGTGGGACAGCAAGAGGAAGTTAGAAAAATGCCTGTTTGTTTTTCCATTGCAATCCTCCCAGGCTGTCCATCTTCAAATGGACTCTGTTGCTAATGGTCTGGTGCTTTTGACAGATCTGCAGTTCTGTTTTGCTCTAGAATGAACAAACCAGAGGCAAGTTCCTGTAATGACTGTGGGAAAAGGCACAATTAGCATATAAGCAAGATGATAGAACATGACAAAGTAGGCTGGTGTTAGTGTATTTTAGAGTTGGGGGAATTGTTTTTTTTCTAGGGCAAGCAATTTAAATCACATTTATTAGGATTGGAATGAAGTCTGGTTGCCTTCCAGTCTTTGACCTCTCAGTGACCTGGCCAACTGGGAGTGTTTGACCTAGGGAGAGGCTGGATGTCAGTCATGACAACCAAGTGTTTATTGTACTTGGTTGCTACCTTTATTGAGATGTTTATTAGTGAATTATCTACCCTAAAGATAACTGCAGGCAATAGCAGCTATTAAAACTCATTTTCTACAACTACTCAAGGTTGAGCCAAAAGTAATTATTTTAAAAATGGCGAGTTTAGCTTGATAGTATTTTAAGATCAATGAAATAATGTCTGAGACACAGGGAGAGGGCACCTTCGATCAGTGTGGGCAGCAAGACAATCCAGGTGGTTTTGGTGAGTTGGTGATGAGTTTATATAGCTTATTTTTCTAAATGCCCATCTCTCAAGTGGCCCCCAAACCTGGCACCAAGGTCCTATCATACAGCAATTGGAATACTTTTCTTTCCTTCTGCCTCTGCTTCCCTGGTATGGAATTCTGCAGGCTTCTGCCAAGGGTCATGGCAGGACTATAGAGAGGATTGTAGAGATGACCAGACAGCTGGGCAGAATTTCCTCCTTTCCCCCTGCCACCATATTCTCCCCAACCTTTCTCACACAAACACACATACACACACACACACACACACACACACACACACACCCCTATTTATGAGGCCTAGCTCCAGCTGAGGGAGAAATGGGAGCTGACTTGCTGACTTAATTTACTCAGCCTCTAGAAGCTTACTTTATTTCTTTCCCCTTTTCCTTGTAGTGTTTTCTTCATTGTGCAAGATGAACAATGTCTAAAGTAATTCCTGTGCATATTCTTTAATTACTTAGTTGAATATTTAATGAGGATGGTACTGATGGTACAGCTTTGGGTTTGGAGAGTGGGAGGGAGGTGTGTCAATGAATGAGACAAGGTACCTGGCTTTCGGAACCTCACCACCAAGTGGGCAGCCTTCTGTGATTAGCCAGGGAGATCTTCATGGAGAAAGGGAGTTTTGAGTGTGCAATGAAGTGAGAAGCATGATGCAAATATCAGGAAAGTGCAAGTATTGCACCTGGTGTTTTTTAACAGTAGGGATTCCTCTTTTTAAAGCATAGAGATTCTGTTTATGGATTCATTGACTTCTTTTGTCTTCTGTCTTATTTAATCTCTTGTGTCCTAATCCTTTGTTTGAAGTGGTTGAATGTTTCCTTCCACTGATGATCAGTTTTCACTCAGTTTCAGTAGCTCGATGGTTATGTTTGCACTTAAAGACGGCTGATTTGATGGGAATCTGTGATGTGAAAGCTTCGGATGAACGTAGAGCGAGGTATTTTGAAGGGGCTGTGCAAACAAACCACTTTCGCTTACACCCTTCCCTTTCTGTGCAATGGTGGATTCTCTCTGCAGCTAGGTTGGAGGGGAGCATATCCCTGAGATGCTTGTGTATCCTCAATTATCCAGTTGTATGTAAATTATGTAACTGTAATAGAATTGTAGAAATGCCTCACTGATTAATTATGCTTCCTTAAAAAGGAGTCCAAAGAGTGTATATTTTGGTGACTCCAGATACGATATATACTAGGAATGCAAATAGGAAAATTGTATAGCTTAGGACTTATTTTTATTATGGTTGAAATTATGCCAGAAATTGGTAAAAATTTTAGTCTCTATTGTTTATTGAAAAATGAATAAAAATTTATTTTGAGCTAGCCTTACATTTCTGTAATGGATGGTTCATCCATGGTAAGGTGCTGGCTAAAAACATTTTAGTGGAATTTTTATCATTTTGGGGGTGCTGCTCTTTGAATCTACACTGTCTGCCAAAACCCCAATCTTATTTATCTCCCTAAGCCCTTTTGATGTGTAGACAGTCTAGGGAAATCATAGATTTTCCCAAGGCACTCACTTATTCTCTCTCTTGTGCTAATTTTCATCTTTATTGCTCCACATTCAGCAGAGTAATATGTGGTTAAATCTCTCTTTCTCCTCCACTGGGCTGATACAGAGTTCTTTTAGCATGTCTACATTCTGAAGGACTGACTAGGGCTGGCACAACGTCAGTGCTCAGTATGAATTGGTTGCATTAAATCTGTTTGTGGAGAGTCTAACCACTGTGGAGGTGTTTGAAATTCACAAGCTCCTGCAGCATCCTTGAGATCTTTATTACATCTCACCTGTGTCTTCAGAATCCTTTTAGCACAAATATGAGATGAGGAAAAGATGGTTTGCATTAAAATTCAATTTCCTACAAGTAGAGATAAAATACAGATAGTCGTTAGTTAGCTCTCTCTTATTTCATGGATATAATATTTTGGGGGAGGGAGGGAGGTGGTGAAATTTTTGTTTTTAGGAACAAGAGAAAAATGAGAAGTGCTCTGAATAAAATCTGCCTGATTCACTTTGGAAGGTGGCTTTTCAGTGGCCTCTTATAACCCATTGCTAATGGCTCTCAGCCCCCCCCCCCCCAAGATTGTGACTATAGGCATATATTTTACTTCCCAGTGATGATAACTTGGGTGACATCATTAATATTCACCTCCTTGCTCTTCTGAAAACAAGCAGCATGTCAAGGGAGATGAATGGCAGGGGTGAGGTGGGAAATAATGCTATTTGCTGTGCCAGCAGTGTTACAAGGATCCCTGCTAACCAAAAGCTGAGATAAAACATGCTGACAGTGGCTTTTGGGAGAATATTCATAAACGGTCTATGGCTTCATGTTGATTCAAGATGTCGTTGTTAATGTAAGAATTTACTTTCCTTCTCTGTGTGCTTAAACTCAGGCATAGAGTTATTAAATTATTGTTCTCAAAGGACTTAGTGGTGTATGTCCGTGTAAATTGAAACACTAACTTAATGTTCCTTTAAGCAAAGGCAGAGTTTTCATGGCTCAGAAATAAAGTCATAAACTGGTGGGTTCACCTGTAAGAATATGTAAGCTAATGAGATAAGCTGAGGGCTTGGCCACTTGAATGCCAGGCAACCTGGAGTGTCATCTTTGGTAAAGTACATCTTTCTCGACTGCCCGCTGGCCACCACATGTAGAGGGGGCTGTGGAGGCCCTAGTGGCTAAGTCCTAGTTTAGTGTATAGCCTGGGAGAAATGCTTGGTAATGGGCAACCTTAGTGGACCACTGGCATCAGGAGTAGGCACAGTAGGTTTTTATAGTTCCATTGGTTTCAAATTTCAAAATTGTGCCTCTGGATGGAATTTACCAAGTGTATTCATAGACTAACATTCATTGTTGATCAACAGAGAAATGTGCTATATAAGGTTATATTCTTTGCTGTAGGATTATACCTAAATATATTAATACATTTTATATATCATTATATGTTGTATATCCTATATGTCATACAATAGATACATTAATATATTAGAATATGGCAAAGAACTCTTTTAAAATTTTTTTGGAAGTTTTAAGAATTGTTGACCTGGACCGGAATTTTGAATTCCCTTGGTTAAAATCTCCCAAGTTTTACAGATAGGCAATCTATGGCATGTGTGTGAAGGACAAGGCACATTCATGCCTGAATGGGACATGGAATTTGGGTCTTATAATGCACTGCCTAATGATTTTTCTTTGACTTCACGCTCACTGGTTCTTTCTCTGCCCTTCTCTCCTTGACCAGAGTCACATCTTGGTAGTGGGAATCCCAAAAGCAGACTCACAGTGATTCCAGATGGTATTGCATGTTTGTGCCTGGAGCAAGGGATCAGTGTAGGCTGTTACTGGGAACCCAGGGGGTCGATGGAAAAGCCAGCTTTAGATGTGAGACACGACATCTCTTGTCCAGAATTTAATGACCCGAAGAACTAGAATACTTGCAAACTATTTTTTTCTCAGTTTTAATGAAATTGCTTAATGTAATTAAATGCTAGGCAGCAGCAAATAGCAATGCACTGTTTACAGATCTCCCATCGAGTAAAGATCAAAGAGGAACTGTAAAATTAGTCATGTGCTTGTTAAATTATTTACAAATTACCCTGAGGTCTAATGAGATGGATGTTAGTGTTGAAGGCAAACCAGCCGATTTTCCACATCAGATTACTGATGAAGGTTATTTTAACATCAGAATTATAAACTCTATGTACATGTAATGCTACACACCAGGAAGGAAATAGCCTAAGCATCCTGCAGGTTTGTTCTCTATGTGCCAGATTTCCCAGCCTCTCACTGTTGTAGGATTTTGATTTGGGTTTGTCTGTCTGCTGTCCTCTCTAAGAGGATTTATTAGTGAAAGGCCCAGACGAAGCTGGTCATCGATATTTGTTTCCCTGGCTGAGGCTCTAGGGACAGAATTAATCACAGCTGTCCTCCAGCACACATGGCAGCAAAGTCATTGACATGTATTTAGTTAGTATTTGAAACAGTGGACTTTATTTTATGTATTTAAAACAATTGCCAGACTATTCATGTGTCTAGATGGATATGTCTTCAAGGTAGAACATTTCTTTGGATTGTTTCTTTTTACAACGGCTTGATTTTACTGGGGTGCAAATAATATTTTCCAAGTGTACATCATTTCCCTTTCAGTAGCTGTGCGACTTTAACTTTTTAAATCATTGATATTTCATATCCTTTGTAGAAGTGGCAACATATTTGTGAAGTGCCCATATCTACACAAGACTCAGAGAGTTTTCCTCTGTGCTTTCCCCCTCTCCCCATAACTGATTGGGGGAATTTCATGACTTGGAAAAACTTCAGTCCATTTATTGCATTCTATACATTGTCAAGGGATAGCATTTAGAAATAGGTTTATGCCTCCTGTAACATCTTTCTCATAACTAGTATGGAAGCAGAAAATGAACACTTGATCTAAGTAAGTGCTTTAAAAGAATTGATAAGCTTCACATGGTGGCCCATGCCTGTAATCCCAGCACCTCAGGAGGCTGAGGCAAGAGGATTGTGGGTTCAAAGCAAGCATCAGCAAAAAGTGAGGCCCTAAGCAACTCAGTGAGTCCCTGTCTCTAAATAAAATACAAAATAAGGCTGGGGATATTGCTCAGTGGTAGAGTGCACCTGATTTTAATCCCTGCCCCGCCCCCCAAAGAAAGAGATAGATAAACAATGGCAGGGGAGAGTATACTAATTATTAAGGTGGGCTTTAAACATATACTCTTAAGGAATAAGCACTTATTGTTAAATTCTGAAATCTTCATTAAAAATGTTCTCTTTCAGTGAGAAGGATTAAATAAATTCTTCAGTGAGTTGATGTACTGTGTACACATCCCTTCAATGTTTTTTTCTGAAATGCTTTCTCATGGCCTACAGTGGTATATGCAGGCTCAGTACATGCACTTGTGATCTTTATGTCTAGCATATTTTAAAATCCATATTCTTTCACTTTCCCTGATGCCACAGGTTGCATTTGTATTAGACAAGATTTTAGTTGCAGACATTAGAATCCACAATTGCTCATCTAAACACAAAGGTTTATTTGATGATGTTGGTAGCTCACAGTCTCATTGGCAGCATTGAAAACACTATTCAAAACCACACTGCAAAACCAGACTATTAGAGGGCTTCTGACTCTGCTATCATCAGGGAGCTGTCTGTAACAGGAGGATGCTCCCAGGACAGCTCATGTACCAGAACCATACCTTCTCTGCCATCTTCTCAGCCATGGCTTTCAAGGGAGCATGTTGACTCAGTGTTGATGCCTGAATTATTTGATTCAGATTGGTCTGCTGGTGGCCATCTATGCTCCTTCCTAACTGGAGTGTCTCCATTTCTTCTCTTCTGATTGAATTGTCTTAAGATGTCTTATTCTTGCAACAGTCCATCCTCAGCAGCTTTGGCTTTAGAACTTTCCTATTCCATATATCATGTATTTATTTTATATAACAATTGTTATCATAATAATTTTTAAAATGTTTACAACTCTTGTTGACTAGTTTATTACTGTGATTACACTTGTCCTTATCCCCTAACAGGGTAGCACCTACTATTAATGACCTATACAGTTGTCCCTTGATTTCAGGAGCCCCCATGGATGCCAAAATCCAAGGATGATTGTTTCTTATATAGAATGGTCTCCTATTTGAATATAAACTCTGTATATCCTCCCACATACTTTAAATCATATCTAGATTATTTATATCACTTAATACAATGTAAATGCTGTGTTATGTTATTTAGGGAATGACGGCTAGAAAAAGTACATAATTAAGCAGATGCAATTTTTTGGGGGAATATTTTCAATCTGAGGTTGGTTGAATACCTGGTTGCAGAAGCAGAAGATATGGAGGGCTGTCTGTGTGTATTTGTTGTCAGTGATAAAGAAATGTAATTGCTAAAAGCATGGCATCTGATTTTTTTGGAGTGTCCTACTGGTTATTTCTCAGGTGTTCTAAATAATGCTTAATAGAAGCTATTGACCATCCTGTAGATTATAGTGCCAGTTGAGGTCTTTAAAAAGAGACAAATCTTTGTCCTTTATTATTTCATAAGTTACACACAGTTGTAAAATGCTTCCCAGTTTTTGTTGAAATCATCTGGTAGGGAATCCAGCAAATAAATATTCTTGGAAGTTTTCAAACAGATGGGATGCTACTTCCAAAAATGTACCCGGTAGGAACTCCCTGCAAATGAATGCCTGCTTCTTGCATAAGCCTTGTCGGTGGTGGCTGAGACCCAGCAGTAATCACAGAGACAGGGAAGAGCCATAAAAGAGGATTGCACGGCAAAGTGCAAGTGATTTTCTGCCTTTACTTTTGTATTCTTTGTTTGATTTGTTAGGTTTTCCCTTTCATTGTTCTATGAACTCTTCTTTTTTAAAAATTGAAACAGCCTTTCCTATGTGTATGCTCTGTAGGTAGGATTTTGGTTCTCAAGGTGCTCTGTGCAAAAAAGGGTTCTTGTGGTCAAATACCTTTGGGAAACACTACACTTCTCCTCTTGGTGACCACAGTGTGCGTTACATAAAGAGCTCAGGGATGCTCCGCTAGGAAGAAGAAACCCACGTGATTTTACGTAGCCTTCTGAGTTTCCCTTCCTTATTAGACTGGAGACTCTTCTTTGCTGGATTACTATGGAACATTATAGAGAATAATTCTGAGATCAAATAACCTGAAAATTTTTGACAAGTGGAAGTTTTACATATGACGTTTAAGCTTTGGTTATCATTTTTAAAATTTAGTATTGGACTTCTTATGTGATTAATTATGTGATCTTCTAATGGTGTTATTGTAGTGTTTGGCTTGTCTATGTGTGGATAGCTTTATAAAAATCTGCTGGAAGTAGCATTTCTGTTAGGAAAAGAATTGTCCTTTTTATCGACACCCTGTGGTGCTGGGATACCTCATGTGTGCAAGCAAAGCCCTACCACTGAGCCACATCCCCAGCCTGAGACTTGTCCTTTATAATGAGAGTTTGCATTAATTAATTAGTTCTTTCCTTTATTTATTCCCACTTTTTATTGGTCCATTATAGTTGTACACTCTGATGGGATATATTGTTACATATTCATACATGCACATAACATAACAATATTTTTTGGCCAGTGTTACTCCCTAGTACCTCCTCCTCCCTCCCCACCTCTTGCCCCTTGGTTCCTTTCCTCTACTGACCTCATTTTGATTTTAATGAGATCCATCCCCACTTTTATTTTCCTTTTTCCTCTCTTGTTTCTGAATATGAGAGAAAACATACAACCCTTGATCTTCTGAGTTTTCCTTATTTCACTTAACACAATGGTCTCTTGCTCCATCTATTTTCCTGCAAATGCTATAATTTCATTTTTCTTTATGGTATCCATTGATGGACTCCTAGGCTGGTTTCTTAATTTGGCTACTTCGAATTGTGCTGCTAAAAACACAGGTGCAGTATGCATTAATTTAAATGCTTCCTAGCAGCAAGTAAAAGATCCTGTGAATTCATATCAGTCTGACAATTATTGTCAGCCTTTAATTTTTTTGCCAGTTGAATCATTTATAAAGATGTCTCATTGTGGACTTGACTTGCATTTTCCTAGTTACTACTTATTTGGTGAGTTTTCCTTAGTTTACTGGCCATATTTGATTTCTCTCCTGTGAAGTATGTGTTCATATCAGGGGCCCAGCCCATTTTCCCATTGTGTTGTTTTTCTTATGATGTGTAACATTTACATAATTTCAACAGTAATAAATTGCTTATTTTTTTACTCAGTCATCCATTCAGTGAATGATGAGGCCATGTGCAGCGGACCCACAGTTTGACCACACAGTTTCTGCATTCCAGAGATTACTTTCTAGTGCAGGCAAATAAATTATTCACATAATATGTAGGAACTCTGCCCACCAGGGACCTTGGGAAGCTCAGAAGAGAAGGTGCCTAGGTCTGCTTCAAGCAGTTGGGGAGGCTTCATCCAGGTTGTGATGTTTGAGCCGAGTATTTTTATTTTTTATTTGTTTGATACCAGGGATTGAACGCTGAGCCATATCCCTAACCCAGTATGTCTCACTAAGTTGTGTAGGGCCTAGCTAAGTTGCTGAGACTGCCTTTGAACTTGCAATTCTCCTGCCTTAGCCTCCTGAGTTGCTGGGATTACAGTGTTGCACCACCGGGTCTGGCTCTTGAGCCAAACTTTGAAGATCAGTTCACCAAACATGTGAGGCAGAGGGGTGGTGTTGGGGGATCCTGGAGGCCTCTCAGATATCCCTGACAGCTCACTGAATGAGAGTGAATGGACCTGAAACTTAGCTTTCTCTTTTTAAAAATAATTTTTAGTTGTAGGTGGACACAATACCTTTATTGTATTTTGTTTATATGTGGTGCTGAGGATCATACCCAGTGCCTCACACATGCTAGATGAGCACTCTACCACTGAGCCATAACCTCAGCCCTAGCTTCTTCTTTTATTAGGGTGGAGGCTCATAATATTTTGAGGTTATAGGACTCTTTAAACTATAGATAAACTAAAATTCACCACTTTAATGCAGTGCTGGAGATTGAGCCTGGGCCTTGCACATGCTAGGCAAGTACTCTACCACTGAGCTATACCCCCAGACTCAATCACTTTTTTAAATTACATAATAAAGAATTTACCATTTTCATCATATTTTAGTAGGTGTTCAGTGACAATACATGCACATTTTTGTAAAACCATCATCATCCATTACTAGAATTTTTCATCATCTTAAACTGAAACTCCAATTCTTTTTTTAAAATTTTTTTCAGTTGTAGTTGGACACGATACCTTTATTTTATTTATTTTTATGTGGTGCTGAGGATCGAACCCAGGGCCTCACACGTGCTAGGCGAGTGGGTCTACTGCTGAGTCACAACCTCAGCCCCTGAAACTCTAATTCTTAAACAAGAATTCTCCATCTCTCCCTCCCTCTGTTCTGCTTTTTGTCTCTATGAATTTGTTACTTTAGGTACTTTATGTAAGTGGAATCATATGATATTTGTGCTTTTGTTTCTGGCTTTTAAAAAAAATTTGGTGTAATGCCTTTAATGTTCATTCATATTGTATCAGAATTTCAGAGGATGAATAATATGCTATTATACTTATATGTCACATTTTGTTTACCTACCTTCAGTAGACATTTTTGTTGTTTCCACTTTTTGGTTATTATGAATAATGCTGCCATTGGACATTAGTGTACAAATATCGTTCCAAGTGCCTGTTATCAATTCCTTGGGATATATACCCATAAATGGGATTTCTGGTCATATGGTAATTCTATGTTTAGTTTTTTGAGGAACCACCATACTCTTTTCCATAATGCTGCACCATTGTACATTCCCACTGGCAATATGCATAATTGTTCCACATCCTCACCCACACTTATAGTTTTCTTCTTTTTCTTTCTTTTCCTTTTTCTTGATTATAACCACCATAATGGGCATGAAGTGTTATCTCTTTATAGTTTTGATGGAATTTTCCAAATGGCTAGAGATATTGAGCATCATGCCTCAAGACTCCTTGGAAAACCATAAGAAAATTACGGATTTCTGGTATAGAAAACGCATGCGTGCGCATGCACGCACGCACGCACGCACGAAATAGGCCCAGGCTTGGGAAAACTTTTATGGGTTTGACCCTATGGGTCAGGTATCTCTAAGCCATTGTGGTAAAGAAAATGGACTGCATGGTTTTAACTTTTCTTAAGAAGTGTGACAAATCCATAGTTCTAAACTGAAATATGTAAGTCTTTTCACAAAGAGTTTTTGTTTTTTAGGATGTAGTTTTTGTGCTGAAGAGAGGAGAAAGAAGGGATATTAGTCCATGGAAAAAATGAACAGGGTGAAGAAGTTTGGTCCAAGCATTTAGGTATTTTAGGATGAACTCTTGGGGGAGGTTAGAGTCTGGTGGTGTAAGGGTCCGGCAGAGCGTCGGAGAAAGAGACCACACAAAAGACTGGCTCCATGCAATTGGCAGGAGAGGATTTATTGAACCAGCATGCTGGGGTTCCAGGCTCACTCAGGAAGATAGAGCAGCCCAGAGCCCAGAGCAGTGGTCAAGCAGAGCTTAAGTCCACTTTTTGGAGAGGGCCGGGGACTTTGCATACATCAGAACAAATCATCATGACGCGCGGGAAAATTGAACAACAACTCTGAGACATGATTAGTACATTCATTGGTGGGAACAGGCTGGACAGGGGTGATTGGTCACTCCTAAGCGGGGTACACATTCAAACTGATTGGTTTTGGGGCCTGGATGCCTACGTGCCGAGCTACTCAGAGCCCTTAGCTATTAAACAACCAGTGGAAACAGTGGAAATATTTACTGGGCAGTTCGGGTATTGTCCTAACAGCTACAGGGATAACAGGTTTTGGGGGTAGCAGAGGAATTTTAACAATACCTAGTCTTTTACTTTTTAACACAGGCCCTGCAGCTTGGAGACTTTACAATGCCCGGTCTCTTACACTTTAACTCAGGCTTTGCGGCTTAGAATCAGCTTAGAAATTTTACCTTTACAGTGGATTTTCTCAAACTGAGAGCCGTGGTGGGGGTGGGACAAATATTATGTGAATGATTCCAAGGAAATGTCTAAAAAAGGCTCAAGGCTTACAACATCTGAATAGAGCAGGAGGCCCAAGTGGGTGGTGTTGAGGGAGCCAGAGGCGGAGATGGGAAGCCCAGGGCAAAGGAATTGTAGATTTAGGGCCAAGAAGTTAATAACTGCGTCATGGATGGAATCTGGAAGTACAGGGCAGGGAAGAATGCTTTTGCTCTCTAGGTTCATCAAGTGGAGTCCGTGTATGAGACAAAAGGCTTTTCTTCATCAGCAATAGAACCTTGAGGTGGGAAGGTCTTGATAATTGCCTGGTTTGAAAAGCACAGGCATTGAGGAGCTTGGAAACAAAGCCTTCATATTCTAGAAGTGGAATCAGAACATGATCAGGTTCTTAGTGAGACCAGCAGTGAGCTGGTTCTGTATTGAGTGGGGCACCTATTGCCCAAGGGATTGGCCTAACCCACATTGGAGAGAAACTTGGTTATATCTGAGGCATGCCCAGTTAGGAGACACCAGCTGCAGGCACTGGAATTATCTAGGATAGTGGTTCTCAGCCTTGATTACACATTAGAGTCACCTGGGACGCTTTACAAATCCCTGTGGCCCAGCAGGGATCCAGACTCTTTAAATTGGAATCTCTGGGGAGGGGAGGTGAAAACTTGGCATCAGAAGTTTCTAAAACTTCCCAGGTGACTCTAAACATAGTCACAGTGAGAGCTTCTGACTTAGGGATAAGCAATCATTATACATTCCTAGTTGTCTTTGAAAAAAATTAGTTCTCAATTAATTTTGGTTGAATCCAGGCTGCCGAGTCAAAATTATTTCTTTCCTCTGTCTCTCTACTCACTCAGGAGAGGGATCTCTCTTTTAAAAAAATATCTTTATTTACTTACTTTTTTACTTTTATGTGGTGCTGAGGATCGAACCCAGGGTCTCAGACCTTTGAGGCAAGTGCTCTGCCACTTAGCTACAGCGCCAGCCCAGTAGAAGGATCTCTTGGCCTAGTTCTAAAGTACCTTACCAAGTCATTACCTTTCAAGCTTTTATGTGCATGCAAATCACCTGTGGCTTGTGAGGGAGTAGCTCCAAGTCTGAGAATCTGCATTTCTTACATGTGCTTGGGTGATGTTGCTGCTGCTGAACTATAAGTAGCAAGAGTCTATGCTTATAACCATCGAGATGACTTTTACTCATTCTTTTATTCATCAAAATATTGCTTACTACCTGCAGGACACTTTGCTAGTTAGGTCCTAAGGGTGGGGTTGTGAACATGAAGGAGACAGCCTCTACCCTCAAGGATCATAAAATCAAGGAAGAAAGGCAATGAACCCATCATTTCATCAACAATTACTTAAATACAGTTATGAGAAGGGCACAAAGGAAAAGTTCAGGCTGTGATGAAATCATGTGATAGGAATTTGGTTAGTAGGACGTGATTGTACTTGCGAGGTAGTGAGCCCCAAGAGACCCATGTTGTGCACTGATGTTCACACTAGCTGTGGGAACTAACTTCTTCCCTCGACCTCTAAAGGCACCAGCTATATTTAGTATATTGTCCCTCTCTCTATTCCTGCCTTACATTTTCCCATGATGGCCTTGGCCGTTCCTTTGACTTTTCTTATCCACTTGATCTCTTCTGGGATCCTGGTTCAGATTTTTAATTATTGATGCACATCTGCACATCTCTAGCTAGAAGACCAGTTAGCACCTGAAATCCATATTCTGGAACAAAATCCTCACCCTCTTCATCAAACCAGCACTTCTTCAATATTTCTGATAGTGTTTTTTTTTTTTTGGCCTGTCAGGTGAAATCCAACATATTCTTTTAACTGATAAGGATACCACTATTGTTGGTCCAAGAATGCAGTACCTATTTTTGACATAGATGTGAAGTGTAGGGATGTATTACATGTGTGTGATTCACAGGTGACTTAAGGTGACTTGTAGCTACTCATTGAATGTTAAGAGAGATTTGGGGGAGGAAGGAGAACTGACATTCATTCAGTCCATATATTTTTGCTAGGTTATTTTATGTACCTTAATTCATTTATTCCTCCCAATAGCTTTCTAGGACTTTATTGTTTCTTTTTATCAGTAAGAAAAGTAAGACCTATAGAATGTCCAGCAAGTAATATGATATCAGCATGTAAACCTACCTTTTTCCAATTTCAGACACTATTATATTCTTTCAGTAGGCCTCATTTGTATACTGCAAAGTGCTTGCTAAAATTATTATTGTGAATATATTAAAATGCAAGTTCCTTTAAATATCAATTATGAATTTTTTTTCAAATCTGTAGAATACATTAAAGTGTATCTTATGAAATTAAGCTTAGTTACTTTAAAGTAACTGTCTTGCTTGCAGCATATGATATTAGTTCCTTCTCATAGATTGAAATAGTCTGTTTTGGATTTCTTTGAATTTTTCTTTTTATTTCTGTGTTCCACCTTGAGAATTTTCTACTGAACCACCATCTTCCATATCAACAATTCTCTCTTCAACTGAATCTATTTTGCTATAAATCCACCTATAGCATAAATTACATTGTATTTTTCAGTTCTAGAAATTCTTACTTTGTCATCTATTTTCTTAAACATGTTAATCAATTATTTTGTTTTGTAGTGTTGGGGATTGAACCTAGGGCTTGACACATGCTAGGTAAGCACTCTGCCACTGAGCTACACCTCTAGCCTTAATCAATTAAAGTCTATGTTTAATAACCCTAATATGTGGATCACATGTGAAACTATTTTTAGGGTCTATTTTTCTTTTCCTCCTAGACCTGTCTCTTAGTATGCTTGTCAATTTTTAATGGAAATTTGAACATGGAAAATGAAAAATTTGGAGGCACTAATCATATACTTTTTCACAGATGGTATTTTTTTCTTTAGTTTCTGATAGACAGGATTTTAATCATCTTAATTCAGCCTCTCTTACCCAAAAGTTATAGCCTTTTAGAGTCCCATTTAGAAAATCAGAGTGTATACCAGGATTCCTCCTCTTTGGTGAGCTCTGAAATCCAAGTATTATCTCCTTATCAGTGGTGACAGCTCTGCTTTAGTTTATCAGCCCTGTAGCAGCTGTTTTCTCTCTGCTTCTCTCCTCTCTGAAATTTACAAATCAGCAAATGCCTAAGTGGTGGTGGTGGTGAGGAGAGAGCGTTGAGTGATTTCTATGCTTCCCCACTTGGCTTTCAGGTTCTGGTTGTCTTGGTAACTCTTAGATGACTTTAAAGAGATGTTTTGTTTTAAAATTTAATTCAATTTCCGTCTATGCTTTCTACCATTGTTGAAAGTGACACGTCTTCTTTTTCTTTTTCTTTTTTTTTAAGTTTTGAAATTTAAGTAAGTGGGGCCTGGGGTTTGATTCATCAGAGTTCCCAAGAAACAGGTGTTGTACAGGTGTGCAGGTAAGAGATTTCTGTTGGGGTTGCAGGGTAGTCTGCTACTTGCTCATCTCATAAGAACCTCTGACTTTTCCTTGTCTTAACTTTTTACTTTGCATTCTGAGGTAACTTGAAAATGAGGGAATTGAATAGTATGCACTTTAAAAGATAAAGAATGTAGATTTATTCAGCGGGGGAACAGGTTTAAATGTTAGAGACAGTATCTCAGGGAGACTTCTTGGTAGTAACAAAAAATAGTCATCCTTCTATAAAGGAAGTTAAGAGAGATTTCTGCTGTATTTTGTATATTTTGAAGGTTTGCAATTCTGAAGGGTGCGGTAGTGATTTTTTGGAAGTGTTTTCAGTGATTTTTTTCTTTATATTTGTACTCATATAATAATGTATTTGAGTAGAAGCATATACAGCACACATTTTTCTTCTTTTTTTGGTATTGTCTTTTGTCATAAAAGGATTAAACACAAAAACACAAGTTCTCCTTAATCTCTCAACCTTGAGGGGAAAGAAAACTTCAGCCCAGAGATTGTTAATCTCAGTAGGAGTTTATGGTTGTAAGATTTCATCAGCTTGCTCTGGCACAGTTACATCTGCCTGTTTATTTTTCTGCTTTCTTCTCTGCTAGCATTGAACCTGGAACTTGAAGGAGGCCAACCTGCATTCCCTCATAATTATGAGGGAGGCTCCCTTGGTTTTTGGAACCTTAAAGTTAGCATGACTGTTTTCCTTCAAAGGAGTGAGCTTTCCCAATCAAGTCACTAACTAGCCTGTTCCCTCCCTTTCCCTCCTTTCATTATTATTCTTGATAGTGAATTGCAAAGAAAGCATAGGATGCATTTTCTGTCCTGAAGAAACCTGGGCTCTAGTTGTGGAAAAAGTTAAAGACATAAAAACATTTGAGTATCAGTCAGAAAAAAAAAATTGAATAGCAACAAAAGTTACTAAAAGACAATGTACTAAATAGACTACACAACCTGCTGTAGAAGTTAAATAGGGGTAGACTGAACTGGTGTCGTGTAGAAGGATTCTGTGGAGTTGAGGATCAGTGGGGGAACATCACAGGTCTTTGGGTGGGTAATGGAATGACGGTTGTTTTGGGAAGGTTAAACTGGCAGAATGCAGAGTCAGGTAGAAGGGGAAATATTGTAAACAAAGTGGATAAGAGGTTTCACCCTGATCCCAGGGAGTGTGGTAAGGATGGGTGACAGAAGGCACATGAAGAAGAAGACTGCAGAATGATTTCAAGAATATTGATGACTGATGGTCTCTAAGTAAAGGCTCTTGAAATTTTATGCATAGGAAAATTATGTGCATTTGAGGTAGTGAATTGCAAAATATCAAAAATATTTTATACAAAAAAGGTTGAAACAACCCAAGCCCATCCTTTGTACTGTGACAGGAGTCACCTCTCATGGCATAGCTTTCCACATTTTACCAAATGGATCCATTCAAACAAAAAGTGATTTTTTCAGTAAGGATAATCTGATTTTTCTGTTGACAACCTGATTATAAATTTAGAAGTGTGCTCTCATGAAATAAAAAGCACCTGATGAATACCGTGTGGGCCCTTAATGAGGAGGAGCTGGTGCTTGGTAGGTGTGGCATTCCTTTGACTGGTGTCCACCTTTCCTGGTGACATTATCATAATTCTGACTCCAAAATGTCTCCTCTGTCATGGTGATGTCTGGATAGACACCATGCAGGGAATGTCATACCCACCTGAGTGACTGGGTGTGCCACTCTCTCCCATGCACTACTGACCTTTAATCCTGATAAGCATTTCCAAAACTGTGGGCCAGGGAACATTCTTCCAGGGCACATTAATGTGTGTGTCCTAACAGGACTTCTTTCAGAATGAAGTTTGATAAATGCTGCATATTTTATTTCTCTACCTGGAGTTTTCTCTGAAGATCAGAGTGCACATTGGCATATAGATGGGTCTGAGAAGTTGGGTAAGTGAGGAAGCTGGTTTAACATTATTGAACCTGGCTTTTCCTGTATTTATTTGACCATGGAACACTTTTTGCATTGTACTTACTAACATCTCAGATATAGAGTACTGGGGAAAAACCAGGATGCAAAACACAATGATTACCTGTGGCTTTTCTGATGGCAGCCTAATTCTTTAAATGAATGAGAAAATGAATGAGACCCCCCTGTTCTGTGCTGTCACTAGGCAAGGTGACTTAAGTGTATTGTCATATTTTAACTTCAAAACAACCCTCTGGGATGGATCTAAAGAAACCAGGACTAAGATGAGTTAGGACACTTGCCCAAGGTTACGTGGTTAGAAGTGACAGGCCCAGACCTGGCCTCCAGATCAACTTCAAGTTCAGTGCAGGACCCCGTTGCTTGCTCCCTGGTGAGGGTTTTTGATTCAGTCAGTAAAACAGCAGCTGTTTCATCCCAGGGGTTTCATGCGTCACCACTTAAAAAAATGCAAGTGTCTTTTTTTGGTAAAATAAATATCCCAGGATTCTTCAGAGTTGTGGTCAGAAAGAAAACATTGAGCACAGTGAGTTTGTAATGATTGTCCTTCATCCCTTTGCAAAAGAGAGGATGAGTGTGAGTGCCCACTGATGCTTTCTCTTCTTTGCATTGAGTGGTTTGGGCTCTCTTGGTCCCACTAATTCAGCTCTTGTTGCCCTGCCTTCACTTTCCCTGAGCTGGTGTCCCACCCACTCCATTGATCTCACATTTGTTAATCTTTAGAAACCATCATACTCTTTACTGTGACAGATTTGAGAAAATTTCATGTCCTTCCCTTGTGATCTCATGAGCATCGTGGCATGAGGCTGAATATTGACATGAGAGAATGGAGCAAGGCTCTGCAGATATTACCTGTGTACAGTTGTGTGTCAGGTTCTGAGACTTTCTCATGGGACTAGGAATTTCCTGATAGTCCAGATGGTTCTTTTTTTCCTGCTTCACCTTCTCAGTACATGTGTCTGTTTGGTCAGAAGTCCAGATCAGTTCTCTGAGCTTGTTCTTCTCAGTTACCTCTTAATCTGTCAAGAGGCAGAAGATGGCATCCTGCTCCCCCTTCCCAAGACAAATCAGAACTTCATAGAATAGACTTCAGTTGTTCTCTAGATTTAGGCAGGACCACTGAATTGCTCTTAGTTTCTCTTTGCTTCTATGTTCTGCTAGTAGCATTTAATGAGTTTTAAAGAGTCAGAAACTAAACAGATGGGGGGAAATGCTCCAGCTTGTTTAAGATTGTCTATTCGTCACTTTTTCTGAATGTGAAGGGAAAGGAAAATCACTCTAAAATGAAACTCAACAGGTTATCTTCAAGACTTCTTTGGGTAATTTGTTCCTCAAACATTAATTCATTATTCATGTGCACTGTGCAAGGCATTAGGCATGGTCTTGAACATCAGAAATCATTACATTACAGCCTACCAGGTGAGCCTGTGCTTTCTGTTCATGAGTCCAGACCTTCCAATGAGGATCTTCCTGGGATGGCAAAGGTCTGCACTTCCCTCAGGCGAGGCACATACTGTTATGCTGCAGACTTGGAGAGCTTAGTTGTCACAAGACAAGGGATTTAAAAAAAAAATATTTATTTTTTAGTTATAGGTGGACACAGTGTCTTTTTTTTTTACTTTATGTAGTGCTGAAAATCGAATCCACTGCCTCACACATGCAGGCGAGAGCTCTACCTCTGAGCCAGAAAACCCAGCCTACAAACCAAGGAATTTTTGAGGCTGAAAATCCCAATCTACTCTCTGGTTGCAGCTTAGTTCCTTAAATGAGAACTAAAGATTGTTTATTAGTCTCCCTCCCTGTATAAGTCGCTATGGAACGTGATTTACATATATTTTAATTTAAATCTGTAAACAACTTCCTGTGATAGATCTGAGGAAACTGAGGCTCAGAAGAGTTGTCTAAAGTTATACAGGAAACGGCAGGGCAAGGGTTGGAATTCATATCAACTCTAAGTCCAGTGTGGGTGAGGTTCCATTGCTCCTTCTCTCATGAGAAGTTTGGGTTTAGTAAGGGTGGGATCTGGAATATTCTCTGGTCTTTTCTAGATGTGCTGTGATAGAGAATATGACTGGAGTTTTGGAGCAGCTGGAAATTTGGGGCTGAGACCTTAGTGGTAAAATGTCTCCTCCCTGTTCTCCTCCCTACTTCTTCCTCTCTCTTCCTCTTCTCCTCCTTATTTTCCTTTTCTATCTTTTATATATGCCAGTCTCTCCTGGGAAAATGAAAGTATTTGAGTTCATAGTTCCTTGTAGCTAGATTCAGTGGTTTCAATATCTGGGACCAACTGTACTTTAAAGAGACCCATCCTCAGAGGTCCCCAGGTTGGGAATCTCTACTTTTACAAAGCTCTCAGGGATTGAAATGTGCATATGAATCCGAGAATTAGTGGACCAAGAATTAATCATTGTGGCCCTTCTAACTAACTGGGTACCGCTCTCCTCATTCCCCCTGTAGTTCTCTGAAACATCCTATTGATGAGGAGCCACTGGCTGCATGAGTTTTAATTATGTATGACCATGGAGCCTTCGCCTGACAATAGCTGGTTTCTAATTCCCATCGTGGTTTTGAATTCAGTCTTCTCTTCTCCAATTTAACACCGCCCCCACCCATCTCTCTTTGTAAAGAAGGATGGTGTTGCTCTTATTTAATTCCATGTTTTCCATGAGGGCATTTTTTAGCTTTATGGATGACTTTGAAAAGGTGCCATCATTTGGTTTTAAGCTTGTCCTCCACAGTGATAGCTTCATGAATAAGATATGACTCCTTTTTCTCACCAGGCTCTTCCCTGAGGCCCTTGTACTCTCTGGTTTGCCTTTGATAATTTGACCTGTGAAAGTTCAAATTCTCCCTATCTGGTGTGAAATCTTTAAGTCCCTTGACCTATAGATATATCATGTAATGATTGTCTAAGAAGCCTGCTGACTTTCTTAGCAGTGTCTTTACCATGGGGAGATTCTGAGTGAATGCCTGTTGGATTGATTTTGGCACAGTTGAGTTTTCTTAGAGTTGCTCAAATAGAAGTTAACCCTCAGCAGTGAATGGCTACTTCCACTCCTGGGGATGAGATTCTGCTATTTTCTTTGAGGAAACTGGAGTTTTAACTTTTGTCTGTCCCTGACTTAAGTTAGCTTTATTTGCTTGGTGATGGATTGTCTCCAACCAGTGATACTGCTCATCCTTGTTGGCATCTGTATCTTGTCACATTTTAGTTTAACTGCCTTTGAGTTCTTTGCTAGTTGTTGGACATTTGTAGAGCATATCGGGAACCATGCCTGAGTGAGCTTTAGTGTCTATTGCCTTTTGGCTCTGGGCATTTCTGGTGCTGATGTCTTTTATCAGGTTGGAGTGTTTGGGTATTAAATTTGGTCAATATGCTGACAGGGATGCCTGGGTGGATCTGGAAGTCAAAGTCACAACCACTATGTGGCTGCTTTGCTATTGTCATGGCTTTAGCCTTGTCCCTCTCTTCTCTCTCCTCCCAGATTCCATTGTTGTGAGTGGCATATTGTCCTTCCCTGGCCCCATAGCTGGCGCAAAATTTAGTGTGATTAATTGCTATGGTGTTCTTTTCTGTTAATTGCCCCCAAAGTTCCTACAGACAAATTTATTAATCCTGCTATTGAAGCATGGGAGCAATTTACCAAGCTTCAAATTTTCTGAGGAATCTGGGACAGTAGGGATTTGTGGAGCCAGTTATAGAGTTGGAAACTAAATTCAGCAAGATTTGATTTGTCTGGGCCCTAAGACTAAGTAATTCCTCATTGTTAATAAAGAGAAGGAATGAAAATTTTCAGAATCTGAGGTTTGGTCCAACTTATTCACCTCTCTCCACTTCTCTGGGTGGCTAGGTGCTTCAGAATCATTTGGTTCTGAGATTTGCTCACCTGAAGCTGAAGAAAGGGTGGAATGAGCCCCAGTTGCTTCCAGAGACAGAAGACAAGATGGTAGTACTCTATGGTCCTAGCAGATCACAGGATAATAAATCCATCCTGTCTCAACAAGGCAATGTGAGGCTTGCTTGTGCACTTCTGAAGCTGTGTGTCAGTCAGTTAAAATGTAATTGATTCAGGCACACATGTATTTAACATGTATTTAACAGGGTACATGTCATGGACTGCTAGGTGGTATCCTGCATTCTTTTTTCTGAAACAAATTAGAGGTATGAAATGCAGGAGGATCTCTTTTGGAGCACTTCTGATGGGTATATTGGAGGAACCTTTTATATCCACTTAATGGTCTTTTAAGAAATCAAATCAGAGCTCTGGTTTTGTTAATTTTTGCCCTCAGAGTAAAATTTCTCCAAATTCTGGTGGTAATAATGGTTTTGGATGTGGTTTGTTTCCACCAGACAAGAGGGTCTGAACTCCTGGGCTTCTTGCTGAGGTCAAGATTGAGATGTACTTCTTTAAAATTGGCCAGGTAACATATTTTGGTTTGGGTTAACACCTGCTGTTTTCTGTACAGTTTGTGAGAGAAATCTTTGTACCACTATTGCTTCATTTTCTGATATGGACATGATAGATTGGTGGTTTCTCAAAGGATTCACAAATTCAAAATTCTTTTGGTTGACTAAGAGCTTTCTGGTTAAGATTAAGTCCTACAGTTCCTTGTCAGACTCAAGTCTGGGTACCAGTTATTAATACATAATGAAGGAAAAGGCAGGTGGAGTCTAGCCTGTCAACGATCAGACTTGAATTTCCCAGTCCTCCTTATTTATTTTAGCAGCACTAGCATTTTGGGGGGTAATCAGATTCTTCCATTTTAAATATTCTCCCAAATAGTTGCCATCTCTGTCTTATTTCTTGTACACACATACTCATGTATGTAGAGATGTTGGATGTATTCTCAAATGTTCCCAGAGAATCACAGTTGACTCTCCACATGGCAGAGATCTGTTTTGATGACAAACCTGCTGGTATTGTTCCAAACTCATTGTTTGCCTGTCCCAGGGGGGTATGCATTTCTTTCACTGTGCTTCTAAGGTACCTGGCTGTCAGAGAGTGGCTTTGTAGAATATAGTCTGTTTAGGTAAATGCTCAGCATTCCTTTCTCAGAAATGTGTAGCCAACAAAGATGCACCCAAGGCCCAGGACTTGGAGCCCAGCAGGATCATAGGACTCAGCTTACTAGCCTTTCTGTCTGGAGAAGTGTGAAAGAGTTTTCCCAATTGATAGGCAGTCTTTGTTGCCAGAGGAAGAACATAATATATTTTTTGAAGTATTTTCCCCCACCAAAATGCAAATTTTTTCCCTTGTTTTAGAATTTAATTTGTACATTTTTTGTAAAAAAGACTAATAAATATACAGTGTATGTGTGTGTGTGTGTGTGTGTGTATAATATATATGTAATTTTTCTGATGGCTAGTTTGGCTAGACTGAAAAAATGATATACTGACATCCTGGAATAGTTTATAGCTATTTTAAAAGAATAATATAGATTTACCTGTGAGTGAACATGATTAGAAACTCACATACACACACACATGTGCACACACATGTACATGCACACACATGCAAACTTTTCCATATGCAATTTCAAAGAGAAATAAAATGCAGAAAAAGCAACCACACCTCTGCTGATCATGGTAATTTCCTAAGCAGGAACTCTGCTTCCCTCAGGGATCCCTCCATAATTATAGTGAAGGCCACCAGCAGCCAAATTGAATAACAGGGTCTCAACAGCAATTCTTACTATGTGCCTTTTCATTTGCCTTTAGACTGGATGCTCACAGACCTCATTTTGGAGTTTTGATGAAGTCAGTTGCTACAGGAATAAGGGCTTTTGGTGGACATGAAAGGAGATGACGGAATTCCAAGTGATAACTGCTTCTAATAGAAGGTTCTAGAAGAATCAAAGTAGATGAGTCCTTCCAGGCACTTTATAATTTGTCTAGAGAACCTAATTGGTGTTTTGTTGTCAATCAGTTTGAAGTCCATGATTAAGATTTTCCAAATTAAAAATAAAACTTAGAAACAATTTGAATGCAGTTTCAGTTGATTAGATGAGAAAGACAATAGTTTCTAAAACTGTCTTCCTCTCTGTCTATTGACTTTAAACTGAAAGACACAATTTGAGTTCAGCCAAGGTAGCTGGTTACCAGGGTGCATAACTTGTGTGCAGGTCGGTTGTTAGGTCCTATACTATATATAACATTTTTGGGGGGGGGTACCGAGGATTGAACTCAGGGGCACTTGGCCACTGAGCCACATTCCCAACCCTATTTTGTATTTTATTTAGAGACAGAGTGTCACTCAGTTGCTTACTGCCTTGCTTTTGCTGAGACTGGCTTTGAGTTGGCTTTCCTCCTGCCTCAGCCTCCCAAACCACTGGGATTACAAGCGTGTGCCACTGAGCCTGGCTTTATATAATTTTTATTGCTTGGATCTGTATACATATTTCCCCTTTTCAAGAAATTCAGGCATACAGAGAATGTAGAAAGCACAGAACCTTGAAAAAATGAAAACCAGAAAAATCAAGCAAAACCTTTTAAAAAAATACATACTTTGGAGAAGGATTTATGTAATGTTTGCACTAGAGAAGAAGGACAGCAGGAATGGGAGGCTGTTTGGGGCAGACCACTGGAACAGGAGTCAGGGCACAGCTGCTCTGGACTTTCTGACTCCTGCGTTGTCTTGGCACAGGACAGTTTCCTCATCTGTACCCTGTGGTTAATCTCTTCCTGGCTCTATCAACCTTGCAAGTTGTTGTTGAGATCAAATGGGTAATGGATATAAACTCAACAAAGAAGACTCAGTTCAGCTTAAAAGATTTTGCAGGAGCCATTGGTTTTATCTTTAAGGAGCCTCATTAATTTTTGATCAGTTTAAACAAATGTACAATTGGGATAAGTGTTTTCAAAGTGACCTGGGTACAGGGTGTCTACTGAAAAAGTTCTAGGGACAAAAGATTGTCTCTCTGACACAAATTGGTCCCAGGGGGTTTTGGGTGAGAGTCTTTCCTCTCTCAGAAATGCTGACCATTGCTGACCCAGGCATTCTGGAGAGTGAGAAGATCTGGTCTTGGGGCAAAGAGGGGTGATGATGATCTTCCTTATCCTTTACCTTCTAATGTGATAGAGAAAGAGCAAGAATCCAGCTGGTCCCACTTGGGAGAGGTCACTAGTTCCTTAACCGGCAGCCAGGACTGAGGATTTGGGCTCATAAGAGAAGGTGGTGGGCAGATGGGTCTTGGAGCAGGACACTGCAGACTCTGAGCAGAACACACATCATTCTTTGCCAGCCCAGATAAAGAAATTCTTGAGTAATTTATGAGATTGCTGTCAGCAGTAACAATAGGAATGCTCCAGTCTGAAGTTCAAAGAGTTTTGGCAAGTGTCATGATGGGAGAAAGCCTGATGGCTTTTGTTGCCAGTGACCAATGATCAGTGTTAGGTGTGTGCTTGTTAGAGTTGGGCACTGGAATAGACATGCTGGGGGTCAAAGAAGATGCTCAGGAATCCTGAAATAAAGAGGGATGGCACCTTGGCTGGGAGGAGTAGAAGCACACCGGGCAGAGGTGTCTATGCATCAGATGACATGTCCTCCCCTTGTCCCGCCTGACCAAAGGTGGGCAAATTCTGATGGTACCTTAGCCATCAACAGACAAGAACTTTATTTCTCTATGGGGTGGTTGGCAGGTAAATCTCCCACCAGATGTGAGCTGTTTTGTAAACAATATTGCACTGATTCTAAATGAGTGACTTTCCTTGGCAAAAGCAAAGTGGCAAGCGGGTTATTATTATTATTTTTCAAGCCAGGAGAAGCCACTTTGTTGTTTATCACCAGTGAGGAATCCTGAATATTTCTGTGTTTAAGGTTAGCAATTTCTTGAGCAGGATAGGAAAATCTGAGCCAGATGCTTGTTGATTAGCTTCTTAGGCTCCTTCTGATCTTAATTGCTTTCATTTCCTTTGCTGTCAGAGAATCCCCAGAACATCACAGTGCCATTTTTACATCTTTCTCAGTCTAATGAGTTTAGAATATTTATGTGACCATACCAACCCCCAAACAAACACGACCATACTGAGAGACTATCATATAGTTATTTTGGGTATAATACTTACTTATAAAGTCACTTTATGGCCATAAATACTCAGGTAGTTTTTTTCCCTTTTGAGCTATGTACTAATAAACATCATTACCTCTTGTTTTGAAACACAGTTGACATATTAATTAATACACACATGGTTTCCTTCTATTACCTACTGTCTTCTCTGATCTGACTAGGGAAGCAGCTGAGACCACAACAAGACTGCATTTCTTCTATTCTGTAAAATGTGAAACTCTAGGTAGGGATGTCTCTAGGTGGGTAGAGGTGAGGGCCTTTGAAACCCCGAAAGGAGAGAGAGGAGGGAGGTTCTCTGAATCTGGGAAGCGGTTGCAGTGAGAATAATACTTTAGGGAGGTGGGACCATGAAGTTGAAGAAGTGTCATGGTGATCCCATCGAGGATGGACTTAGGAACATGGACCCTCTGTCTTGCCACAGAGCATTGGGGCCCTAGAAACATTGGAACCACTGGACCTGAGATGCCACCTGGGACAATGGGCATCTTAGCTATAGCTAGTGAATACCAGTGACCTGACTGAGAACCCAGGGGCTTCCTAATGCTTAGGTGTTTCAGAGACCTCAAGACCTTGGTACAATGATGGCTAAAGTAGGAGACAATATGTATCAAGAATAGCTGAATAAAAAATTCACTGTGCTTGAATTTCCTTACAACCCAATGGAATGGGAGGCAAAAATCCAGATTTATAAGACAAAAATTGAGAAATGTTATATTATTATATAACATATATCTTGCATACCTGAACTCATTTGCTAAGTAGACAGAGATAGATTTATGTTTAAACAATATAAATTTCTTGTTCTCATATGAAACTTAGAACTTCGTGATTTTTGAGGTTGCTCCATCTTTACAGTTCTCTTACTTATAATCTGTAAAACAAATGTAATTGACTAATAGAATTCCTAAGAGAATTGCTTGAGAAATTGCTGGGAAAAAAGGGAGTTTTCCTAACAAATTGATGATCTTAACATTGTAAGCACCTTGTGTCGTGCAGGGGCTCAGACCCTGGGAAACAGATTTGGGATACCAGCAGGTAAAAGGAGATGCAAGGTGCAGTTAGGATACTAGACATGCTTTATTCAAAGGTGGGAACTCCCTGCTGAACTTCCATAGGCCTTTATTATGTGCAGGCCAAACAAAGAAGACACAGTACCAACAAGTTACATAAGTGGGTGCATGCTCACAAGCAGATATTTATGACCTTGAGTACACATAGTGAATCAGGGTATTTATGACCTTGAGCTGGCCAGAAGTCTTGGTGAGGGAGCCTAACTATAGCCATCTTGGGTGAAATTCCTTGCATGTACTACATCATGGCCTTGGAACTCCCATACCACAAATCTTGTTCATTCTTAGGACTCAGCCAAATGTCATTTTCTCTGGGAATCCTTCCCCTGATACTCTTTGTCCCCAAAGACTGGCATCCTGGCTTCACCCCATGTATTAGTTCTCTATTAATGACATAACAAATTACTACAAATTTAGTGGCTTGTAACATATTTCTTTTATAGTTTCAGAGCTCAGAAGTCTGAAATGGGTCTCAAGGGGTTGGAAGTCTCAGTGTCAGTAGGGCTATGCTACTTTCAAAGGCTGTAGGGGAGATTCCTTGTTTTTTTTTTTCAGCTTCTAGAGGTTGCCTTCCTTGGTTTGTGCTACTCCTCCATCATCAAAGTCAGATCTTCAAATATCTTGTTGACCCTGAACTCCTCTGTCTCCTTATTCCACATCTAAGGATCTGTGGGCCCACCTGGATGATCAGTGATAATCTTATTTCTAGGTCAGCTGATAAGAGACCTTAATTTTATCTGTAACCTTCATTTCTCTTTGCCATTCTTCAGACCTAGGGATAAAGATGTTGATGTCTTTGGAGGGCCATTATTGTTCCCACCACACAGGTTGGTAGTTTCCTGTCACTGGTCATCTCCTTCTTTGACTCCCAGAGCTCAGGGTCTGTGTATGTTTCGGGCTGCATCCCCAGCAATTTGTATGGGCATTTCAAACAGAAGCCCTAAACCATGTACTAAACCATGAATAGATTTAAATTAGCCACTAATCTTTAAGAATTGGGCCTTCACACACTTTGTTTATATAATTTTTTAAAGTGAAAAATATCAACTGAATAAATAGTTACTCATGGGGGAAAGGAAAACCAGGTAGAAGGGATAGAAATTTGTCTTTTCTGATGTATCTTGTTTTATATACTTGACTTTAGAACCATATAAGTGTTTTATATAATTACAAAATAAAATTAAATCAAAAGGAGATAAATCCCATTTTTATGAAAATAAAGGATTCCCAATTTTTAATGGAAAACATGAAACTTTATGGCATTGGTCACGTGACTCAAGGGACCTTGCTACTATTTGGCCCCTGTCACCCACATCCATGAACTGATAGCTGTGGGCATTTTGCTTTAGAATCCTGGCCTGTAATAGGAACCTAGAAAGTTTATTTGTTGTCTAACTTGATGGCTGACTTAAAACCTAGGCAGTGGGGTAGATTAAATTGGGAGGGGCCTGAGAACAGAAGACCAGCCTGGGGAGGGGGTTTGGCACTAGGACTGGCAGAGCTCAGAAGTATGTGGCCAGATGGGATCAAAGTGCGATGTGTGTGTGTGACATGCCATCTTAGCTGGGGTCTTGGAAACAAAGCCTGAGAAGAAGACTTATGCACAGGTGATTTATTTGGGAGATGATCCCAAGGTGCTGGAATAAGAGTGAGGAGACCGAGGGAGGGAAGCAGAACCAAGATAAGAATGTTGTCATGAACTGAATGTCCCCCTCCCATTCATATGTTAAAGCCTCCAATGTAGCTGTATATGGAGATAGAGCCTCCAAGTAAGTATGATTAAGTGAGGCCATAAGAGTAGGGCCTGCTCTGATGGCATCGGTGTCCTTATAAGAATAGACACTGAGAGCTTGCTCTATCCTCTTCCTCTTGTATGCATGCACAGAGGAAAGGGTATGTGAGGACACAGGGAGAAGGTGGCCTTATACAAGCCTAGTGCAGAGCCTTCACCAGATGCCAAATGTGCCAGTACTTTGATCTTGGAATTCCAGTATTTAGAACTATGGTATTTTGAGAAGGCAGCCTGAGCAGACCAATACAGAGACTTTGTTGAGGTTCATGCTGTGGGCTATAGCAACCAATTCTGCTGAGATCTGAGGAGAGGTCAGAATTGTCAGCCCAGAGGACAGGAGGCAGGGGCAGCATTTGCCACCAGCTTCTCTCCCCTGTTGGACGAGTGGGCCCTGGGAGTGTTAACTTTCCTGCACTTATAGGCTGTGCTTGTGCATAGGTCCAGGCATCTCTCAGAGCCTCTGTAGTCTTGGGAAGCCCCCAGGTGAAGTGAGGGTATTGTCAATGCATGAAGCTTGCATGCTGTGGTCCACTCAGACATGGCCAAAATTAGGGGTGAGGTCAAGAGCATATGAATTGGAGCAGCAGAGGTGTCTGCTTATGGACATCTGTTTCAGGTATATGTATGTTGGTGGTGGTGGCAATGGGGGAGCAGGGTTCAGGATGCGGGGTTGAGAAATCAGGATCAAGCAAGCAGGCAGACTGAACCCATGTCCAAGGCCAGAGCTCTGAGGAGTATTGGATGGGGTTCACAGCCATGCAGGCTCTTAAATAATGAATAAATAGAATATGATAATTCTTCCCAAGACTCAGTTCCAATATTTTCTCT
This sequence comes from Spermophilus citellus, assembly GCF_964194105.1. Taxonomy (NCBI): domain Eukaryota; kingdom Metazoa; phylum Chordata; class Mammalia; order Rodentia; family Sciuridae; genus Spermophilus; species Spermophilus citellus. The sequence continues at coordinate 88,269,285 of NC_138183.1, read as the reverse complement.
ATCCCTTGCATTATACCACCCAAACTTTTGTTTCTTACCAAGTAAGATCACCTGGCAGGTGTTTTAACTTTTCTCTCTGTTCAGTGAGGATCAGCTAATGAACAGGCCTGGAAGAAAGGATGGCCTGAAGCAGAAAGGTAGATGAGTATAACAAAATGTTCAGAATAATAAATATTTGTTAAAAAAATGAATAGTTAATTCATAAATGGAAAGTGGTGCTTGGCCAACTGACCATCTTTCTTCCTGTTTTCAGTATTCAGTTTTGTTTCTTTGGGTTTTATTTCCCCCTCCAAGTCCCATGTTTCATTTACTTTTGGCCTGTGGATTTCTCCATTTGGTAAAGATTACCATTATGAGTGTATCTTGACTTTGGATATTTTCTGTTAGCTTTTCCCTTTTGCTGGATTTTAAGTTCATTAGATGTGTCATTTTGTTTTCTTAATCCCTTTGCTTTCATTCCCATGGATATCACTCTTGCTGGAAATCCTCAGACCAGTTACCCCATCTCAGGCTTTGTAGATGACACTTAGAAGATCATTTAATGAGTCCACCTCTTCAGCTTTGTGACAAGTGTGAGAACAGGTGGGAATAACCAGTACTACTGTAGGGGTCTTAAGCTGGGCAGATTTCTTTGTCCCATTGAGTTAATCATCAATTCCAAATTTAAGAATGTATTTTCTCATCTCTGAGTCACAGCCTGTGATAGAACACACTATCCTGTCAGTTGACTCCTTGGACAGATCCTGAGGTTATAATACTCTTTCAAATCTATATCTATATCTATATCTATCTATCTGTCTATAGATAGATATAGATAGATAGTTGTTGAAGGACACAATACCTTTATTTATTTATTTAATTTATTTTTATCTGGTGCTGAGGATTGAACCAGTGCCTCAGACATTCAGGGCAATTGCTCTACTACTGAGCTATGACCTCAGCCCATTTTTTCTTAGAATACAAACATTTCTGGTTTGTTTTTGGCTTCAGTGATTACTGATCACCCCCAAACTATAGTCATATATCCCATAAATACATGTTAGAAGAAGGTGAGTAGAGGCCTCTGAACATATTCAGTCTTGGAAAAGCCACCTTTCTATTAGAAGCATCAGTAGTATTTGTGCATTGGGAAGGACTATTTTTTTTTTTTTCAGTGCTGGGGATGGAACCCAGGGTCTCACATGTGCTAGTGAGTACTCTTCCACTGACCTACTTCCCTAGTCTGGGAGAGACTTTAAATAAAAACCCACTTCAACCTTTCCATTTTAATAGAAGAGAATCCAGAGACCATAGGGACCAAGTGAAATGGCTTTGTTCACTCAGCAAGTGAGTGGCCACATCCTGGTTCAGAATCCAGGTGACTCAGCTCTAAGTTCACTATTGAGCTGGTACACAGGCAATCTTGGGGTCAGTAAGGGTGCATGGCACTTATACGCTGGGAGTAACTACTTTCTTTTATTCTCAATTTGTCCTTTGTCTTTCTTTATTACTTTTTTTTAAAAGCCAGTTAAATGCAGGAAAGCCATATGTCATACATTAGACTCTCATTTATAGTACTGATATTTTGAGTAGTATTTCAGACAGCTGCTGGGTGTTCTCTCTCTATAGGAGAACCCACCCTGAATTATTATGTGCTTGTCCTTATGTCAACATTCTGAATTAATTTATTATAAGATGTTGGGCAATATTGTAATTAGATGTTTGTCTTTGCTGCTCATGTGAATCTAATAAACCATTTTATAGGATAGTGCTATGCCTTGAATTTTATAGCACCTCGCCCCTCCTTTTTTGCAGTGATGGAAACTGGACTCAGGATTTAGTACATGTTAGGTAACCGCTCTACCTCTGAGCTACTGCCCCAGTCCCATGCACCTTCCTCTTAACAAACCCAGGGTGTTTTATTCATTAGGCTTCTTATATCCCTAGTTTTTATTGTTTTAAGCTGTGTTTATTTCTTTTAAAATTGAAGTTAAGCATTTAAAACGTACCATAAATTAAAACCTCAATAAGATATCATTTATCACTTAGCTTGCTAAATAGAACACTTAGTCCATTATGTTGACAAGAGGGTAGGGAAAATATGATTTCATACATGGCTGGTGGGAGTTAAATTGTATGACCTCTGTAGTGTGGATACTTCTGTAACATCCACCAAAATATTTTGTATTTATCTGTTCCGATCTATCTTTGTATTCATTTACTTACCTACCTATCATCTGTCTCACTCTTTGACTCAGTTTCATGTCAAGCAATGTGTTGTGAATATTCTTGAACATTGTGAAATGTATACAGGGGTTATTACCAGCAACACTGTCTTTTTCCTAAGAGATTTGATGTTACCTCTCAATTGATGGCAATAGGCTAAATCAAGCATGGCACATCTATACAACAAATGTAGCCATTGGAAAGAATGAGGCAGCTCCATATGCATCAAAATGAACAGATCTGTGATGTATTATCAAATGAAAACAGCAAGATTCTGCCATTTGTATTAGAACAAGGGGGAAGCATATATACATGATTGCTTGTTTATGTGTGGAGTATTTCTGGATATATATGTGAGAAGTTACATTGATCACCTATGGGGAGGGTCACTGGGTGGCTTGGGGGCAATGGCAGAGGAGGCTAACTTTCCTCTGTAAACTTTTTAATATATTTCATAGCATTTACAGTTCTAATTTAAAGTTTTTTTAAACAAATACGCAAGTGATTTCCAATCTACCCAAAGTTTTTAATGATTATGGAATACATTATGATTATGGTCTTTTTATGTTTCCTGGATAGTAAATAAAAAGAAAAGCATATTTTTCCACCTATAAACTTGGTAAATTGTTGAAGTTTCTAGTATATTCAAGGATATTTGCTTATCTTGACTTTTTTAGATTTTTAAAAACACCTATTTAAAACATTGTATATATACAATTTTAAAAACACACCAAACTACATATTGCTTAGGAATATAAGAATATATAGTAAAATGTAAAGAAATATACAGACATAATAATAAACACAAGTTTAGTGGGGTAAGGATGGGGATATATAGGATATGGAATTCAGGAGGAATGTGGAGGTACATGGTTGTTCATTGGATTTTCCTTTATATCTTTTTGCAAATTTCAGACATTGAATAATTAAAAAGTTAATCAGTGTTACTGTCAGAAAATAATATAGTTCTGTGAAATCATAAAATGATGCAGAAACAATATGGGTACTGATGACCTTTGTTTCCCTTGTTCTCTATTGTATTAAACTAGAATCTAGAACAGAATCTGGACCCTAAAAATGTTTGTAAAAATGAGTAAACAGGCATAAAAGTCCATGAAACTATTGAAATGATGGCTGGTGGGTTGTCTGATGTTCTGGTGCATCATCTTGTGTAATGGGATTACAGAGAAAGAAGTGAACATACAGATGATGTCCACAACCCATAAGATGGGTAGAAAAAAAGAGCCTGGGGAATTTTCTCAGTAAGTAGAAGTCAAGATGAAATATAAAGAGGTGATTGGGTCTATGATAGAGTTTAGTTGCTACCTGTACTTTAACTTATTAAAGATTATGGCTTGAGAAAGACCTTTTCAGGTCCTCAGTGGGACTGGGGTGTTTTCTTTATACATCACATTCAATGGTTCCCTTTGTGAATGCAATGTACTTGGTGGAGGTGACTAATGTGGGTGTACTCTTGAGTTCCCCTTGCAGTACTGTTGCTATCCCTCATGTCTGTCTCCAGCTTGGGCGTCAGGGTGTATGGGTGTGCTGGGAATGACTGGCATTTATCTCAGCCTACTGGTGGGGGCAAATTAACTTATGTTAAGTTAATGGCTATCAGCCATTTGGTTCATATGTTTGTTTAATATGTAGAGATAGCATGAAAGGAGTGTGGGAAAATAATAAACATGATCATCTACTTTAGCCACAGAAGATGTGTTAATGTATAGTGACAATAAATGAATCATTATTATGTGCATGTGTGAATATGTTGCAAATAATCCCATCATTATATACTACAATGATGTATTAATAAAAAAATGTGGAAAGAAGAAAAAGGGAAAAATAAATGAATAATATGCTATTGTTGCTTACTACTATGAATTGAGTACTCTGTATTGCTAGCTAGAGCAGACCTACCCAACAAAAATATAACATAAGCCACATATATAACATTTCTTTAGTTCCATTAAAAAATAAAAAGATGGAAATTAATTTTAATAAAATATTTGATTCAACCAAATATAAAAAAATATTTCAATTCATAATCAAATTTAAAACATTATTAAGGAGATTTTGTATTCTTTTTCTTCATGTTATATATTTGAAATCCTATGTGTATTTTATATCTTCAGTAGGAAACTAGGTTTTTACAGGAATAGTTGATCTATATTCAGATTTTATAAAGTAGATCCACATATTTAAGTTGTTCTATACATACTTACATTTTCTTCTAATAACTGAGCTAGGCATTTGTTTTTAAGTGTAAATAAAATAAAATAAAATAAAATAAAATAAGATATTTAACTCCCCAGTTCCACTAGCCACATTTCACATGATCAGTAGCCATATGTGGGTAATGGCTCCTCTGTTGGGTATTGTAAATTTCTGCATTAGACTTTCCCCCACTATTCCAGGAATTTATCAGTATGTTTTTGAGGGACCATTAGAAAAAAGATTAGAAATATTCTTATGCATGAGTAGCTTATACACTTATAAAACAGATGTCTATATTGCTCTCTGTTAAATTAGTTTCTTGAATATATATTGCAGCTGTTTTGGAGATTTTGATAATTCAGACTTAAGATCCAAGATTTAGAGTGACTAAAATTGGGATGATAATTTTTTCACAAGTGTTCTTAAGCTCAGGTCAAAAGATCCAAGTAGCTCTTACTCTAAGAAGTGATATAGAACTTTTCTGTTTTTTTTAGAGAAAAATATAATAAATTTGGAAAAATTGAGTCCACCCACAAATAATCAAATTGAACTTCAAAAAAGATGGAAAATAGAAACTTATGGTTTCAATGACTCAAGAATTAGCTAACAAGGAGAGAGGTAATTTAGTTACTAGATATTAACAAGGAGGAGATTGATGTAAATATGTGTTGATGTGCAGAGTCTATCACATCAAAGTTCAAGATAGCTAGATGAGAAGTGTTGAAAGATTAGCCACAGTTAATTTTGCCCCCTGGAGCATGTCTTCTGGAAAGTCATAGAGGCCTGGAAAAAGGGGCAAGTATCAATAGTGCCTACTGATAGCTTGTTTAAGGGTATTTGAGCCTGGACTTGGGGTTTTTATAGGAAATGGAATTACCAACCACCAAGAATTCACTGAGGATGCTTGATAGCTATTACTAATTTAGAAATGGCTCATACTCAAAAACTATCAAACATTAGTTATAATAGTTATTAATTATTAAACAATCAATTATTCATGATACTTATTACTTTAGTAGTTATTATTACATCATTAGATTATTAACATTTATTAATAATTTATAAGTAGTCTTATCAAAATTAGGGGCAAGGAAGGCACCTAATCTGATTTGAGTGCTATTTGGTGGAATTGTTTGTGGACATGACTCCCTGCTCCTGTCCATGGCAGCTCAGACTTCACTTTCTTGCCGGTTATACCTTCCACCTGATGTCCCTGTAAGAAACTGGCAATGGGCATTTCCTGAAAGGTTCTTGCCTGCATTCCAGTTAGGCCCTGGCTCAGGCTATTTGGCAACAGCCTAAACTATCCTGTGGCTGTCCCCCTGCACTGTTTTGCAGACAATCACTTAGGTCTTCATTATTCCTCATTCAAATAGTATAAGAACAGGAAGAACAGGAGTGCTAAGAGTGTGTTGTGTGTGTTTGTGTGTGAGAGAAAGAGAGAGAGAAAGAAAGAGAGAGATGTGTATATTTGTATGCTTGTGTATGTTATAGAGGGGCAACTTAACATTTCCTTGTTGGTCTTTCAAAAGTTCAAAAACTGTTTTCTTGCTTTCTTTGCGCACTGGGGATCGAACCCAGGGACATTTTACCACTGAGCTATATCCCCAGTTCTTTTTATTTTTTATTTTGAGACAATGTCTCATTAATCTGCTGAGACTGGCCTTGAACTTGCATTCCTCCTGCCTCAGCCTCCTGAGTGGCTGGGACTGCAGGCTTACACCACCACACTTGGCCTCAAAAACTGTTTTCTAATTAATACTTGTATTATGGAAAATACCACCTACTCTCTCCTTGTCCCCCAACTGAACATATCACTGAAGTAGTATATTTTCTTCTAGTGTTTAAAACCCCTTTATGAAAAATCCCATTGACTTTGTTTAAAAGGATAAAGTATATTAAAAGAATAAAGCGCTATGAGCAGTAAACAAATTGCTCATAGTTTAGGGGATTCATCCTCAGCACTCTTGGGTGAAGGATAATTTTGCATAGATTGCTTAAGTTCAAAGCTACTATACATAATGTTTTCCATGTTGGGACACTTATTAAATGTGTTCATTAAAGCCTCATCTTTATTTTATCCATTTGGAAAGATCATCTCCTCCTCCAATTCAAACTCCTGTCTTTTTCTCACTGCTCAGGCTTTGAATGATGTCACTATTGCCAGCATTCAGAGGTCCTTGTTGCTGCTTTGGCATTTGATTTGCAGCGTGGTGTTTTTCTAGGGAGGGAGTTTCTTAACAATTTTCTTTCTCCTGCCCAGGACAGGCAGGCAGCCAGGCAGCCAGGCAGCCCCTACAGCAGCTGATCAATATCCAGCTCCGGTGGCCATCCAGACTCCAGCTCTGCCATCTCCTAGGAATCAGAGCCCTCCCTTCCAGGGGAGCTGAGGGTCTTTGTTTCAGGCTGCCACGTGGGACTCTGCTTTTCCAAGAAGGAGGAGGAAGGCTGATCGCATGCATTTTGCCCTTAACTGCCTTTTGGACATTGGTCTTGGAATGAAAACACGAAACACGAATGTTAAAACTGAGGGTGACAGCTGGGATCTCATTAGCTTAGTGGCTGTCACATATATCTAGGAAAGAGGCTGTGGGCATGTGGCTGGCTGTCTGAGAAGCTGCTCTCTCTGTGGTGCATGCATGCGCGCATGCCTGTGTTCCTGGAGGTGGGGCAGACATTTCAGACTTTGCCATATAATTTACTTGCTTAAGCTTTAAAAAAATTGTCAGTTGGATTGTAACCGGCTTGGTTATTTTTCTTTATGTGTGTTTCTGGAAATATCTTTAAATTTCAGCTTAGGCTTTTTGGGACATTCAAGGTGAAGAATAAACATATTATGAGTTTGTTCTTTTTTTAAAAAAATTTTTGAGGTGTGAAATGCACACAGTAAAGTGCCTCTAGTGCATTCTCTGAAGTGAACAACCCAGATTCAGATGAGAATATTTCCATACACTCCAGGGGCAGAGGGCCTTGGTTTGGTCATTTAGGGAATATGTTGGGTTTCCAGAGTTAGCCTACCACCACTGCCTTCCTTATCTGCCAGTCCAGCTTCTGATTCTTAGATCTTTCTAGAAAGCTTCTGGATCAAGTTTAGACTTGGTTATCAATTTCAATCAATGAAGATGAGCCTGGAACTGAGATATCAACTCCTGTTTTCAGACAAAGCTGAGCTGAGAGTAAATGGTGCCTGATGCCGCAGAAGTCAGAGGCCTGTGCAGGGCAGATTTGTGGGCTGTTGATTCCCAGAGTGAGTGTGAACCAGAGGCCTGGGTTCTGGACCCAGCTCTGTCATTAGCCTGTGGGGAACCTTACTGTGACTTCTGGAGTTCTGTCCTCTCGTGTGATAGCCTTATCATCCCAGTGGAAAGATGGCCCTTTGTGTAAATAAAATAAACTCCATGACCTCAGAGTTCATCCAGGAAACTTCTGTGATCCAGGAACAAGACCAGATGTCCTTCTTCTAAAAGATACTTTCCAGCTGTTCACTGGCCTCATTCTGTCTTCCTAGAGGCAGTGGCCAGAACTTCCAGAAGGCTGGATGGGACCTTAGAAGGCCATTCACTTGTTCTGTGTTAGGTTTTCAAAACTGCAAATGTGAATAATAGCACTACATTCTCCATGGGGCTGTTGGTGTAGCATACCAGGGTCCTCATGGAGGGCAATCAATCTGATTTGGCAGGACTGCCTTACCACCTTCCCCTGTTAAATATTTTGAATATCGCCCCAAGCTACAGAGAGCATCTAGTGAGACCCCTGGTGCAACCCCTCATGGTTGCTGTTTCCCTGCCTGATCTCCTTATTGCCTATGATGGCTTAGCAAGCCTCCTACTCTCAAATAGCATACTGCATATGATTAAGACCCAAGACCCATTCTGCCACATTGCAGTGAGCTGAGCAAGACCCCAAATTACAGGAGATCTGGGAATTGGCAAGGAAGGTTGCTATCTGGGTGTGCTCTGCTCTGCCTTCAGTTCTTCCAACTGGACCAGTAAAGCTGAAAGAAATTCAAAGAAGCAACTCTTGGTCACACTGCCCACCCACTGCTGCCAAGATAATTGAGAACTCACAGAGACTAGATGCTTTCGAGGTTTGGATGGCATTTTAGCCAAAGAAAAGTGAAAACTTGAATATCAAATCTGTTTTCAACCAGTGTTTCCTTCTGTGAGGGGAATGAGGATTGTCTCACAGGCCTTCCTTAATTTCCTTGGGCAATTGTTCCTATTCTGAGATACGGAGAAGCTTTGGAAAGCTGCACTGGCCACCCCAGAAGTCTGCTGATGCACATCTTTCTCGCTTCCCACTTGCCAAGGCAGGGATGGGTGGGTAGCATAAAGGTGAATAGAAGGTCAGGGGCAAGACAAGAAGGAACAATGGGGACTGAAGCAGAGGTGAGCATGCCCCTCTCAGATAGGTTTTTCAGCTATGTGATATAATGTCTCTCATACAGTGTGTTTAGGAATGCCCATGGGAAGACTAGAAAGGTATGAAGGCCACAGGGGAAATAATGTTAAAACTGAACTCCTCTACATATTCAAGAACTGCCTTTTAGGTTTTCAAATTAAAAAAGAAAAACCTCACATCTGCAGGTTGTGCTTACTTTGAATTTGCTAAGAATTTGCCACTTCTGGTAGAGTTGTAAAGGAACAGTACACATTTATGCCAGATATTGTAATAATTTTTAAATACATGTTATTTTATTTACTTATTTTTATACTTAATTCATTTTTTTGATGCATTATAATTTTATATAGTAGTGCAATGCATTGTGCCACATTCATACATGCACATGACATAATTTAATCACTCTCAGTCCCCAGTGTCTTTCCTTTCTCTCCCCTCCTCCCTTCTCTGAGAGAAGAGCAGCTTCTCCCCCTTCTATTACTGTTATTAGTGCATTATAATTATATGTAAAAGTGGGATTCACTAAAGTATATTTGTACATGGACATAACTTAATTTGGTAGCAGCAATTCTGTGAAGTAGGTCTCTCACTCCCCTATTTTGGATTGGCACAGAGAGGACAAATAATTTGCTTGGGGTTACTCAGGACATGGTGAGACTCTATCTTTTGGTCTTGACCTGCCCATGGTAACGCTGTATTTTGTGGCCCTTACCTGCCCACTGGTCTCCAGTGCCAGTGTTAACATGTGTCCTCCCTGGAACTCTCTGCCTATTCTGGGGCCACCCTCTGACTTGCTGAAATCCTGGCCTTTTTAACAGCCTGGATCCCTGCAGTGCTGACTGTGGGCCCCTTGTTGCTCCCTCAATGGGTCTCACCCTGAGCTGACATTCATCCAGCCTGGCTTTTGCCCATAGTCTACCCCACAGGGCCCCCAGTGGAGGGAGGGAGGCTGCTCTGCTTTCTCTTCTGGGGCTCCTTGGACACGGTGAATTAGAAACAAGCCCTTCTGTTGTGAGCAGGATTTGGGAGCTGACAGTGTGTGTCGGGGGAGGCAGGTATAAATCGCTGCTCAGGGTTGGTTGTGTTTTCTTCCCATTTCACATATACTCGATTATAAATAAATTAGAACATTTGGAATCCAGTAAATTTAGCACCCCATACTCAAGTGCTCCAGGAATGCTTTCACATATGCAGTGAAAAGGAAGAACAATTGGTGTAAAGTACAAGAAAAGGATTTTTCTAGTAGGCAGGTGTTTTCTTGGGTTTGGATGTTGCTGCAGTAGACAGAATTTTATTTTCAAGTGTGGGTTATAGTTTTACTCATAGATCTGGTAGGGGTACCAAGAGGCAGATTGTGTGCTGTGAAAGCTGCTGGCTCCTGATGGTGGGATCAAAAGTCACACACTTGATCATCCAGCTGAGCCCGAGGCCATGTGTCCTTGCTGGGCTGCTCCACATGCCCTACATGGTTAGACTTTCTAGGCCATTTCCTGGTGGAAAGGACTTGTATTTTTCATCTCTCCTCTTCTCTGAATGACTGGGTATCCTTGGACAAGTAATTGATGTCTCTGAGTAACAGTTTTCATATGTATAGATTAAGGATTATAGTGGAAGCATGCTGAGTTACTTTGAAGATTGAGACAATATATGTAAAGAGTTCCTTGTGAATGCTTGAATGCTGTGAAATGCAGGTTAGGACACATGTCAAGCCCCTCACCACAAACTTATAGGCTTGGTCTGGCTGCTTGCATCTGATTGTGACGTATGTAGAACGAGTCTTAGCCCATTCCCACTCCTTTTGCCAAATAACCTTTTCATCTTATGACCTTGCTTGCCTTTGAAAGGCAATTCCAATGTGCAAATATTCCTAATCCTCAAATATTCCTTAAATCTTTCATCAAACTCAATTGTCCTTTCTCTTATTGTCTCTTTTCCTAAATCCATGCTCATTCTTAGCCATGGATGAGTAGACATATCTTTGCATTGGTGAATATTGGGCATACTTCTTAAGTATATTTGCTTTATTTTATGAACATAAAAGAGAACTAGTTTTGACAAATGAATGTATCTCAAATGGTGAACTATTATGCAACTGAGACTGTGGTGGGGAAAGGAGAGGCCTCTTCTGGTGCCCTTATGGACCATATCATCTGGATGACACTTCAGTGATACAGCTGAAGTCACCTGTGCCTTGTTCATAATTTTTTTGGTGCTGGAGATTTAACCCAGGGTCCTGTACATGCTAAGCAAGTGCTCTATCTCTGAGCTATATTCCTAGATGTATTTATATCCAACACGTTTTATATGGAACTTGAGTTGGGTAGCAAGTAATTACTAGAATAAAAACTAAAATATTAAGAAATAATACAAATTAAGAATAAGGGTAAATATAAACTAAATGAAATGTCAAGACCAGGGAAAAGCTGAATTCAAGTAGCAGGCTATAGGATGTGGCATAGTTGCTACAGGTGGACCATGTGGTCAGGCTGTGAGCTTCCTAGAAGGCAACTCAAAAAAGGAAATGCAATCTAGTCATGAGACAGAAACAAATAAACAAACAAACATACACATATCAGTTTCTACGAAAGATGGAGATCTCTCAGTTCTTCACTCCAACTTGGATCTTCACTAGAAAATAAGCAGTATAGCCATCCTAGTCCCAACAATATCTCACAGCAAAAGCAGGATTTTAGCCTGTTTCTTGGTTAAAACTGAGGGCTTCTAGAACCTGATATTTAGTGGCAACCTGGTAAGGGGTCACTTTGGGTCAAAGTTGTGTATATACACAGCTTTTGGACTGAGTTGACTTTGCTTGGGGACAATGAAAACTAACTTCACTTAACGCAGAGCCAAAGGACACGAGTTTTGAAGGAAATTCCAAAGAGTGCACAGTGCTTTCTATTGTGCTTGGGAAGATTTGAGAAAGAGACTCATCCTTGGTTTGAATTGGGTTTGAACTGACTGGGATAATCATCAGCCACTAGTGATATGAAAGCTAGGCCAGACCTAAGTTTGATTTTCTGTGCAAACTTGGTCACTTTGAAAGGCTGAGGGAGGAGGTTGTTGGTGATGGAAAGAGCTTAGAAAAACTTGACTTTCTGGAGGATCACTCCCCTCTCCTGGGCAAGCAGGTCCAGTGGCCATGTATGTGGTTGTCCCAACCTACTGTGGAGTGAATGCATGTCATCTCAGGTGCACCTTGTTTCAGTTGCCTGTGCACAGTGTTGAAGAACTTTGACCAACAGCTCTAAGTACAGACTAGATTTCTGAACATTAATTGCAGCATTTAAACATTTTATAAGTAAGCAAAAATAAAAGGAATATATATTCTTAGTGACCAAACTACCCTTGTTTATTTTGGAACCAACAAATGTAAGTATTGAAAAATGAAAACTCTAGTAGTCTTTGAAAGTACGAACAAGGCTTGTCCTCGGAGCAAATGCCTGTTTATTGAGGAACAGCTCTGCATATTTATAGAGCCAGGGGTGGTTTGACAGTTGGCATGGGGTGCTGTTTGATTGGGGGGTAAGGATCAGGTGAGCCAGCAGGGCTAGTCTGATTGGTGGGTAGGATTAGGTGAGCCAGTAGGGCTCTGATTGGTGGGTAAGGATCACGTGAGCCAGCAGGGCTTACCGTTGGACGGCTCTTTTTGGGGGATGGGGAATTTAGTCTTTGGAGCCGAGCTGACTCCCAACAGTCTTCTTCCATGGCTTTAAAAATATTTGTTTCTATTTGTCAAGGAAATACAGTCTTAATTAGACACAGTACAAAAGAAATCTTAAAGATCACAACAATTTGGTTGAAGATGTAGCTCAGTGGTGGAGTGCTTGTTTAGTGTGCCTGAGGCCCTGGGTTCAATCCCCAGCACTGAAAAAAAAATAAAGAATTACAATTATCTGTGATTCCACCATCCAATAATAATCACTATTGACTTTTCCCCCATTTTTATGTATTTGTATATATACTTCTAAAGTTATACATATTCTCCTGGTGTAGATTAAGTGGTAAGATTAATATGAACATTAAGATTTATCCCTGAAGTCTTTTTAAGACTTGAATAATTTGGATTTAGAAGAAATATACCAGATACACCATTGGGAAAAAGGTGAGAGAGAAAGGTAATGAAATGAGATGGGCAGAAGAGGGGAAAGTGAGGGAGAAGAAACTAATACTGGTTATATGTCAACTTTGGGACAGGGACAGCACAGGGAGTTTTACCCTACATACTGTGACTTCTAGAACCCTGAAAGGTAGGCAATGGAGTTCAACACTCTGAGAAATAGGAGTTCAGGTTGAGGAGTCAGACAAGCCTGAATTTATATCTTGGCTTTATTGTTTTTTTTTTTTTTTAATACTGGGGATTAACTAAGAGGTGCTTGACCACCGAGCCACATTCCCAGACCATTTGTTAAAATATTTCATTTAGAGACAGGGTTTTACTGAGTTGCTAAGGGCCTTGCTAAGTTGCTGAGACTGGCTTTGAACTCGAAATCCTCCTGCCTCAGCCTCCCTAGCCCCTGGGGTTACAGGTGTGTGCCACTACACCCAGCTTGGCTTTACTTTTTACTAGTGTAGGGCCTCCTTTCTCCCTATAAGTGCCATATAAATCTTCTTTCATATGGTTATTTAAGGACTTAAAGGTTTAATGTGTGGGCTGCTCTTATACCTGGCATCTTGGAACTCTTATTCTGAATATAAGTAAACTGATTTTCAGAAAGGGCAATGCACTGAAGATCTCATAGCTAGCATGTGGTAATGTCAGGATTTCAATGTCCATGTGTTGGGCTTTGGAACTTGTGCCTCAATATTGCGTTAGATTCATGGCTAAGAAAAAGGGTTGTGTTTCCAGTAGTTCAATATATTTCATTTCTTTTATGTCAGATGTCTATAAAGAAGTAGATGCTAATGCTTTGGAATTCATACTAGCTATTTGGGCGGACTGTCAAGAACAGAAAGACATTGCTCTGTTTGGATATAAAACATGCCTCTCTTTTTGTGGTGGTGGTATCTACAACTGGTGGCATTTGCTCTTAAAAACTGAGAAAGGGTTAATGTGTGTGTTTGTTTTTGCCCAGGAAAATGGCAATGAATTTCATGCTTAGGGGTGCTGACTACTATTTAGCAATGAGGCTTTTTTTCCACTAGATTAGGAAACAGATGTTTTCTGGTTCATTGAGGAGTTTTAAAGGCTGAGAATACTTAAGAGTTATTTTCCAGGGCTGTTGACCTCAATTCTTGGATTATGATCACTCTGGCTGGGATCCAGAGCTCTAGAGCTTTTAATCTGTAGAAACTCTTTTGTGTATTTATCTTACTAGACTCAATGTGACCTTTTAAATCCTTAATTTATGGAGGTGTAGTTTAGATCCAGAACTGGGATTATTATTTTTTTCTCCTTTTGGTCTAAATAACTAATGTATCAGTATCTTTGCCTGGTGAACTAGCCTGGCATAAATCTTGGGATTGATTCAGTTGGAATCTCTGAATTCTCAGGCATTCCCACCTTCTTTTCAAAGATGGCATTTTGAAACAACAAAAGCAGAGTTGACATTGTCCAGAACTCAATGGATTTATTTGTTCAGTGACGATGGAAGAGGTCATGCTGCAGTAACATTTACCCACCCAAATGTCAGTGGCTTTTTACATTTCTTTTCTTGTTCATGTTCCATGAAGGGCTTTGGGGGCAAGGTTCTCATCTTAGCATAATGACCAAGATGATGGAGGTTTCATCTTCCATGATCCTTCAACCGTAGTAGAAACGGAGTGCGGTAAATCCCTCACTAATTCTTTAAGCTTGATTGGCTAAAAAAGTCACATGGTCAAGACCTACTTTAAATGGAGCCAGAAAGCACAATTAAGTCATGTACAATGAAGGATAGGAGGATCGGAATACACGGGAGCCTCCCTAATGACCATCATGGCCCCTGGGTACCAGACTCTGAATTAGGTACCTCACATATCATCTGGAATCTTAATCCTTCCTCTGTTATGCACAGGTTCCTATTCCCATATTACATATGAGAAAAAACAAAAAAACAGACTCAGAGAGGTAAGATGAATTGCCTATGGACAAATGAGTTTGTAATTGAAATCTGGTCAATATTAAAGTGTACAAATTTTCCTTTCTGTTCTGCTGCCTTTGACAGCCTAGGTTTTTATCTTCTTCTTCAACTGGACACTTCAATTGATGTTGCCAATTAATATTCTTCCTGTGCTCTATGTTTGTTGAAAACTGCGTGGGAGGTGACAGTTGCTGGTGGCTCCTTGGGGATGGTCCAAGGAGAGTTCATGCATTGAATCAAATCTCCAGATATGGAGAGTGCAGAGGTCAGAGGAGACTAAAGAGCAACTGTGGGTCCTTTGGGGCAGTCCAGAACTGGCAAATACCCTCCTTGGTCATTAGACTCTAGATACCACCACATGCCTGTTATATACAGTGACTGATTATGTTTACGTTTCCGGAAGGAGCTTTGCGTTTTATTAATTTAAATGACAGTTTGGTGGAATAATGATTAGAGTACAGGTGAAGTGCTGTCCTCACCTTAGAAGTGACCCAGGTTTGTGGCCAGTGGCTATAAGGAAGTAAGGTTTGGTCTCTTCTGCTGGTAGAGACAAGGGCACTCTCTTGGGCAGCCAGTCTATGACAACAAACTTACTAATGCCCAAAACCACCTTATCTGATTTTTGTAATGGCAGGTGTCATGGAGATATTGCCACTAAGGTGGAGGTATTTATTTTGGGACCTTAGATGGATCTTGAAAAGTAATTCCCTGTTTGAGAAGAAAAAACAACATTCTGAATTATAATGAAATAAATTAGAAATTATAGATTACTGTCTCCTATCTGGTCTTCCTACTGATTTCTCCATATATGATATGTACTGCTGCTAATATTGTCTGTTTACTTGCTAATAACTACTGTCACTTGCTGGCTGATCGATCACCTTCTGATGGTTTCTCATGCTCACAGGGGAAATTGAAGCCCTTATGGAGACATATGTAACTCTTCATGTATTGTCTGTGTCTACTAATAAAATAAACATAATATATATGTCAAGATGTATGAAGGAAGTTTCTGCACAACAGAGGAGCCATTTTCAACTGCCCACTAAACAAAAAGTAAGAATTTCTTCCAAGAGAGGTTTTGTTTGTCTTCCCAAATTAACAATGTGCTGATTCCTCAGAAAGAAGCTAACTCTAAGAGACAGCAGATGTGGAATGGTCACCTTAGTGAAGAAGGTGCTTTGGTGTTTTGTAATCATCTGGTTGCTGTAACCAACAAATGCTGAAATGCTTGCTTTGGTCCATCACAAGCCGGAAGTTGGCTTCTCAGAATAGGGCAGATCTGAGAAAGAAATGTTCCATGTGTTTACCAAGAGAAGAGGACCTGGATCTAGTTATGATAGGGCCCTTCCCTTGCTACTGGTTGTGGGTTAATACCATGTCCTTAAGGAAGAGGAATTGAAAACTAATATCATAAGCCTCTTTGGAGCCTTTATGGATATGGTCAGTTTATGGACATTAAATGTTTTATGATATTCATGGCCTAAGCCACATTTCTCCATGCTCTTCAAGTTTTAAGTCAAGATAAATTATTATGTATAATTTATATATGTCTGGAGGTGCAGCACTTACACAAAAGGTTAGAATTTGCATAAGTCTCTCTCCAATGAGTTTCTTTCTCCAGAGAGAGACCTGTTGCAGCCATTCATTGGGTGGGAGAAGGCTACAATGAGGCTCAGCTCAGCTCAGGCAGGAACAACTTCTGATGGCCTTTTCCACTGTGGGATACAGGACATTGAGAACAAGAAAGGGTTGCCCCTGATGAGGTTGTTCACCCTACCTCAGGGGCTGTGCCCTTGGTCATCCCTGAGCATACAAGTCCACGTGTGTGTCGAAAGCACTCACTATTTTCTGAGACACACACACAGGCAGATGGAAACAACCCATGTCTCTCCGTAAGTAGCCATGTTCAAGATTCATTCAGGATGTCATCTCTGAGTGGCAAGCATGATTTTTCCCAAATAGTTGGTGAGTGTTTCAACAATTTAAAATATGGAATTCACAGATTTAGTTTCTTTGAAGTAATGCTATATGCACTAAGCTACCCCATACTTGGAGGCTTGCTTTAGAAAATGCACCTTCCCTTCTCTTCCATTCTCTCCCCCTTCTTTCCCCTTCCCCTTCCTTTTCCCCTTTCCTTTCTTCTTTCTTTTTTTGGAAAATTCCAAAAGGCATTCTTTGAGTCATATCTTTTCTTGGTCTGTTTAATAGTAATTTAGCAGAAAATTTTAGCCTTTTACTGGCACTTCCAGCCTCACTGGGAGTCTGCTTATAGCACCAGAACAGCCAGTGTGTGGGAGGTGAGGCTGAGTGTGGAGGCTAATTCTGCAAAACTAAGTGTGTTTCCCACATATGCCCTCGAATGCCCTCATCTTTTTGTTTTAGCCCACACTGCCTTTTGTGCTCTTGAGGATACCCACTGCTTCATTCACTTAGTTTTGCCCAGGCATCATTCTTTTAGAATGGCAAATCTGATACAAACTTCTTGCCCCATGGCAAAAATCAAATAGTATACCCGACCTAGGAAGATGCAAGTGTGGCGTGTCTCTTTTCTATGCATTGTATTCTACCTCTGTTGGTAGACCCAGGTCTGTGTGTCACTTTACACCGTGAGTCTTGGACTGGTCAGAGGATGGCTGGGCCCGTAGGAGGAGCTATTTGGTGTTGGGTGGAAGAGGAACCACTGTGATTGTGGTCAGAGGTAATGACAGCCGTGAGCCCAGTGGAAACTCCTTGTCACCACGGTATTTTGGAAATAATTGTCAAGCTTAGATTTCAGTGGCAGAAAACTGAATAGGCACTTGTTTATAGGACAGGGAGTTAGATGGGTCAGATGCTAAAGAAAGTCTCAATGTAAAATTTTCAATAAGCTAAAAGTATGACTGTCATAGAAATATATAGTGTGCATGTGTCCAAAATTTATTTAGCTCATTAATGAGGGAACTAACAAGATGATAAAGCTGGTTCAAAGGTGAGTATGGTAAGTATATATATTCAGTGAAATAAAGTAATGCTGGCACAAGATTTACTGTGATCCAACAGGGAGAGAAAATGGTGAGATGATAACACTGTAAGCTTTGGGTTATTTCTTCTGGGCAACAGAAATTATTTGCACCTTATCACTCTTATATAAGTTAATATCTAATGTTATAGTATGGACCCTAAAGAGTAATAAATATTCACTTTAGTGAAGTTATCATCCCTAAAACATCAGGTGTACCTTATGTAGCTTTGTTAGACAATGTTGTATGTGACCTCGAAAGGGCATCTAGTCATATTTTTTGCCTTATTTCCAAGTTTTTGATATTTTTTTCTTGATAATTCATGACAGAACCATTGCAGAAGGGTATCCTGTGGTCAACATCCGAATAGGTTCCCAATTTCTTGGTTGCTATTTATTCTGAATGGTTAGCGATTTCCTGGGCACCTATAGATTCTGGGTTGTCTGTTTGCCTCATCCTTCTTTTTTCAAGTGTGGTATGTTGTGACTATTTTCAGGGATGCTGGCGCCTAGGTAAACCATCTGTATTGATATTCTTTTTCTGTCTGGCTCTCTCGTTTTATTTTTCTCCCTCTTGGTTCAGGTTGGAAAACTTCAGCCACAGAATAAAAATGTATATCTTTAAATGGCATGGCTATTTTGGGAAGGGCATAATTGAAAAACAAAACTGTGTTTTTGTCTGGTTCAGAATAGAGCTTTAAATGAATCTTGTGAAGTAACTGGTTTCCATATAGGAAATGAACATTTTATGTTTATGAGCAGTAACATTTTTTTATTTTTGAATTTAAAAATTCACTTTATCTTTCTATTGCCTCTTGAAGCAAGATCCTCTCTGCTAATAGATTGACCCCCTTGTAAGTGCACAGGTACCCCCTCTCCCAGTAAATCTTATTATAAATTAATTAATCTAAATGATTTTACTAAAGGAAACTATGTGATTAATTCAGACACACTAGGTTCTTATTTAACAAAAAGCTAAATATAGGGAAGCCCCTGGAGTCCTGTGTAATTCCTGCTGTACAGACAGCTTCGCATGTCAATTACTTTATTTAATTATGTTTCAGGAGCTCTGATCTGACCCCTAGTATGACAGAATGACATACAATGACAAACAATTTCCATGGATTTGCATGGTCATTTCTTACTTTTGGAACTACGTAATCTCAAAGAGATGCTGCAGATTCAGTGTCTGAGATCAGAATTTTAGGAGAGGGATTGCAGGAGTGGGACAGAGTGAGCTGGAATCAGTGAGGTGAGGACCTTGGGGAGGGAAGTCGGTGTGTGCCTGTCTGCCAGAGAGGCATTGATGCACCAGGAATCCCTTGCATCTGACTCCTGAACATGTCTGTATTGCAGGCTCTCTTTTCTTGATAATTAGTTTCAGGGGATTTAACTTTTGTCTGAAGCCAAGTTCTAAGGTTCTGGAGATTTTGGGGTGTTATAGTCTGGTTCAGTTTCTTTATATTATGGTCTGAGGACCACGTCAGAGTCATTGGGGCAGAGGGTTGTTAAAAAAATGTAGATAGATGGTTTCCTCCCCAGATTTACTGGATCAGAATCTGAGAATGGATGAAAGAATCTCTATTTTAAAGCCTCTCAGGTCATTCAGGTCATTTTAAAAATTTGTCAATAACCAAAATGGATGTTTATGAAAATTCTGCACTGCTTGATGTCCCTAAACAATACAACACAACACATTCTTTCATTGAAATCATCTTGGCTTCTTGTTAAGCTATGTAGACTAAATAATCCATACCAAGGATTATATGACTTAAACACAGTGTTCCTGGGGGTTGGAGATAGGTGGGAGGATGGTGTGACTCCCCAGTGAGACAGAGGGAGCTTTTTGGTCTGGACCCCTGAGTCTCTCTGCACCATTGGCTTCCTTGTTTGCAGTGGCTTTAGACCTCAGTTTGAAAAAGCACCAACTTGTAAGCAGGCTACTTGACTGCATGAGAATCTCCATTTTCCAAACCAGGTTGGACAAGAGGCTTTCCTGGGTGGCCTTGGGAATTTGCATTCAGAAGTACAATGAACGCTGCATATTGACTAGGAAGAAATAGAACAATGTCCCTGTGGGGTACATCCACCCAGGCAGCTGCAGAACTAGGAAGCACTTTATGAGAAGCATTAAATAAGGATTTAGATATTAGCATCCTGTGTTATTTACAGTTCCCTCTGGATAAGGAGAAGCTCTGGATTCCTGATCTTGTTACAACATATCCCCACCCATTCTCTCCACTGGAAACCACAAGAATCCCTAGACTTTAAGAGTAGACATTGGGAAAGAACTGTTGATTAGCATAGCTGGTGTCTTCTTAGGTATGAACAAGTTTACTTTTAAAAGTTTATTAAATGACTTCATGATCCAGAAACCCCACCGTCCTAACGCCGGATAAGCAGGAAGGGACAGTTAAGTGGAGGTCTATTGAGTTCATGCATACCATGGGCCAGGTGGATGCTGAGTGCTTCACATGCACCCTTTTGTTTAATGTTGGACATTTACCCCCAGTCACAGTTGAGGAAACCAAGGCTCAGAGGTTATACAGTCAAGAAGGCACAGAGCCAGGATACAAAATGATCAGTCTAACACCGCTGACTGTAAGAACAGGCCAGACCCATGAAGACCAATGGCACGACATCCTGGAAGTGACCTCAAATTCCACCTGAGGCTCCAGTGGTGGAGACTCCAGTGGTCAGGGCATGGGGAAATCCCAGCCAGAAGCAATGCATGTTCACTGTCTAGTTTTGGAAGAATTTGATATTTGCTAAAGCAAATTGCTAAGCCTCATGCTTTGAGGAAAGAGGTTTATGAAGAAGTCTTCTGCCTCCCTGTGGATATCTTTTAGCCTGGAAGTCCCAGATGGGGCACTCCCTGCTATCTTAGAGAGGAGGTGATACAGGGAGAATTTGCAGTACAGTAAGGGGGTGGCTTCTAATATATGTCCTTAATGAGTTTTTCCTAGGAGGAAGACATGAGAGGGACAAAGCACAGTTCTGGGGAAAGAACCAATCCCTCCTCCTCTGATCTTAAGGTCTTATAACCTCTTGTTTCCCCTATTATTGCTGAGCACACAGATCTTGATGTTATAGTTAAGGGTCACTTCCACTTACGTCCTTTATTAACATAGTGCACTAAGATAGCACTCGTTGGCTTTCTTATTCTTCTGCTTTTGTGATTTTTAAAATAAATGTTTTAAGAATGAAAAGGAATCCTTTCATATTGAACTTATATTTATTTTATACTGAACTTGCAAACATATTTCTTCAGGCTTTGGATGAGTAATCTCTGACCTTTGTTTTGAAAGTTTAACCTGCTGGGTTCTGAAAATTCCAGAGGGCTTGGGGCAGTGGGTGGCATTTTCTGTGGTGTGGTGGCGGTCTTAACTGAGGTTCACACATAATGTTTTGGAATGTGAGTGGGCAGTTTGGAAGCATGGGCAACCAGACTGTGGGGAGGCAGCCACACAAAGGGCACACAGTCACATTCCTCCCAGGCCATCAGGCCAGCCTGGTGGCTGCTTGCCATCTGGCAGCACTCTTTGATTTCTTCCCTGGAGAGGGATTCCTGGATTCCTTGGTGCAGGGGTGACTCAGTGACCTGGGCAGATGCTGGTCTTGGCCTAGTGGCAAAGCCAGAGCTGCAGCAGCAGTTGATGCAGGAGGAGACTGCTTTGAAATACAACTCCAGCTCCTCCTCTACAGCCACTGGATAAGGTAACCAGCCTCCTGGGAAGAGGCTCAACATCAAAAAGGGAGGGGCACAGAAGGAACTCAAATGAAGAATTTTAATTCCAACCCTGCCAGTCACCACCAGATTTGGGAATGCAGCTAGGGAAGGAAATCGGGTGAAGGGTTCAGTTAATAAGTAGGATGCCAGGTGCCTACTGAAGATCATCTGTGCCTGGAGCTGCTACAAGTTCCTTCTGAAAGATCCCACATTTCCCAGAATAAGGCGAAGCCCCATATTGAACTAGGAAAACTAGGAATTCTTTCTCCACAGAATGCTATGCTAGCTTCTAGCAGGCAAGCGTCTTTATGAGTTGGTGATTTTTCTGATAAGAGCTCATTCCTGAAAGGTAAATGGAAATTTCTGACTAGAAGTCAGATGGGGGCAGGAGGTGAGAGTAAGGAAAAATTAACACGAGATGCAGGCACCAAACTGGGAAAGCCAAAATTATAAGGGAGCTGCAAGATCATGGAAGTTCAAAAGGGCATTAGAGTCAACAAATCAGCGAAAAGGGAAGGCCAAGGCAAGTGACATCTTTGACACCTTAATAGGTTCAGCAAAAAATGATACTCCCAGGAAGTGAAGCAGAAAATGTTTTATCTCAGTGGTAAAGGAAGAAGAAAACAAAAACAAAAGTTAAACCACAGAGCTGTTTGAGATGATCACATGTGAAATACAAAGTAAAAACTTAAAATAGAATATCAGAAAAAAATCACAATGAAATGGGGAAGAAAAGGATTGAACACAAATGGAGATTAATTCAAATTTTGTCCTAGAGATTTTTAAGAAAACAAAGATGATTTTGGAGGACAGAACAAGTCATCCTAACTCATATTCCTGGAAATGTATGCCAATAAATTATTCACAAGAGAATAACAAACATTTGGAAGCACATGTGGTGTTGCTTGTATTTTGCAAAACAGAAAATATATTACACCACTGTCATATTCATTTATGGCTGGAAGTCTTGTTGGGTGAAGGAAATCATGTGTCTAAAGTGGCTGATGTTCTCAAGCATCCCTGCTGTTGGATGCTCTCAAGAGGCTACACAAATGCACAATCTGGAACTAATATGCTCCTTCAGTGGGTTCATAAAGGGACAATGGAAACCCCCACCTCTGCTAGTTGAGATGTTGCTCAGAGTAAGCTTACAGGACATGCTTTGCTTGTTAAAGTGTTCCATAATTTTATATAATTATCATAAGACCTCATTGTTTGCACTAGGGGTCAAAACATCAATTCTTATCACATAGGGGATCTAAAAGGACCAGGTGCTATAGATTAACTGTGGCCACAGAGTACAGTGGGTAACTGGCTACAGCAGCAGCCATTTGCCATTCTCCCCCAGCCAGCTGCCTGCCATTGGGTACCCTGAGCCAGTGTTACCTACTCAGGTGAGTTTTCAAGACAGGCAGCTTTTTAGACTTTAGATAAAGTCTCATTTTTAAACACTGGCTTTAAGCATCAAAGGTGTGGATATGGGACCACCAGTGGGCTAACTCTAGCTTTAAACTTTTGAGTAAAGGAGATTATATGTGAATATTTAATGGCTCTTTTGTATGAAATCAAAGAAGATTTAAGAAAAATCAACTAAGTTTGTGGAAATAATAGTCTTTTTCTTTTACCATGGCTATAATTTTAACAACTTAGGGAAAAGGTATGTGGAAAGACAGTCTGTCACCCATTCTACAGGCAGTAAGGGGAGACACGAGCTGTCCATGAGGGCGGAAGGGTTCTGAGCCTATCCTAGAGGTGGTCTGATTTTTTGTCACAGCCCACAGTAACGCCTTCTGGCTGATCTCCAGGAGCCATCTTAGCCATGTGCGGCCCCAAGACCGGGAAGTGAGCATCAGTCTGCAAGTTAGGTTTCCTTTTCTCCATCATAGGTTTCTATTTCTCTGATGTAACGTGCCCTACATGGAAGGAGAGGACAATGGCTGGAATAGGGCTGTACTTTAGGGAGATCTCTGCATTGGTTTGTAGGAAAAGACAAGCAATAAGATAGAGAAGCAGAAAGAGAGTAGGCAGAGTCTCAGAAAATCAGGGTCAAGTGTTTTCTCTCACATGTGGAAGTTAAAGTAAAATAAGGGAAAGAAGGAGAGGGGCTTGGATATCATAGAGATATAAGGAAGATGCCTGGAGTAGAAAGAGATCATAAGGCAGAGAGGAGGCACGTGAGAGGGGTGGAAATGTGGAATGAATTTAACAAAATCAGATTGTACAAACATAAATATGCCACAGGAAATTTCACCTTTATGTATAAGTACAAAGAACTAATAAATAATAAATAAATGAGTGAAAGGAAGCTCAGGAGAATAGAGGAAAGAGAATAGGGGATGGAAAATTGGGGAAAGGGGTATGAAATAAAATTCTTGGCATGTGTGATTTTGTTAAAATGAATCCAACTACTATGTACAACTATAAATGTTCTAATAAAGAAGAGAGTAGAAGAGAGTAGGCCGGAATCTTTTGAAGTTGTCTCAATGAGAGGTATTGAGGCCAAGACTAGGGAAAAGGTAGTTTTAATATCAGATGAATGGGCTTGATTGATGTCCTTGGTGTTGTATAATAAACAGGATTTGGTCAGTGCTTAGTGATGAGGAAGAGAAGTTCATGATGGTTACAAAGTCTCACATCTAAGAACCTGGAAAACTGTGGTGAGGAGGATTGGACATGGTGAAGGGAGTTGAATTTGAATGGGGCTTGTGGGCTTGCAGATGAGAGGTAAAGCTTGGATATGGCTCGACCATGTCTGCTTCCCTGCATGAAGTCAGGATTGGAACTGGGGGACTGAGTGAGATTCTTGAACAAATGACAGATGGGAGACAAAAATCCTGCACCAGGAAAAAAATAAGTGGCTGAATGGAGTCTGATAAAGAAAAGCATTTTAATAAGTGGAGGAGCATGAGCTGTCTCTCACTTGTGTACCTGGCATCTTCTTGGCAGAAGCCTCATGGAGGCCCAGGAAGATGCCTGGTTGTTCCAAATTTATGAATGGGGAAACAGGGCTTAACCATGAGGAGCTGGCTGGCAAGGATGTAGGACAGTGAGGCAGGTGGTGGGGCTTTTCCCAGAAGGTGGGTGGTGAAGGCAACAGCAAAGAAAAAGAGTTCAGTGCTTGCAGGTACCTCAGAATGAAAGCAAAGGGCATTTTTAAGGATGTCATGGGGAACATGTTTGTTAGCAGAGAGGAAGGATCAAAGGATGAGGGAGACATAGAAGATCAAAGCTCAAGATGAAGTAAATAATTAATGGGGCTGAGTTGCCAAGCAGGAGCAAGAGATGGGATCAAGAAGGAGCTCCTAGTGACAGGAGCCTGAAAGGAAGCTTTAATGCAGAGTACCTGAGCCCCACACAATGGTGAAGCATCTCAGTGGGAAGCTACAGATCTGAAAGGAGCCACCTGCTCTGGTAGTGATGGCCTGTTTCTGTGGCATGACTATGAAGGGAAGTATTAGCCATTGATTTCCTTTTCATCTGAATATTTTCTATGGTTCATTCATGTTAATTCTCATCAATTATAGATCAACACAAATAAATTCAGCCTAGTTGAAGTAGAAATGGCTTTGATTATCTGTCCTTTTTTTCCCCCAAAGAGGTCATGCCATTATTAGTTGCTATCACATGAGTTGTGTGTATGTGGGTGTGTTTAGCTTCAGCAAAGAGCAGAGCTTCACACCAAGGGCAACATTAAGAGGGATTAATTTGTTATTTCACTTACATCAGTATTGAAGTAATGGATTTAACACATACTTTTATGATGGAAATTTTTCTGGGGGGGAACTCCCTGCAATATGGTAGGAAGAACTTGGGCTTTAGAGTTAATTAATGGGTAGAAATGTGAGCTCCAGTATTTCCAAGTGGTATGGTCTAAGTTAAGAACATTGCTTAGCTTTATATTCTCCAACTGTAAGGCAATAATGATACCTTACAAGGTTTTCATAGTAATCAGAGATATGTAAAAACAGCAATTCTATATCTTAGTAAAGTGGTGGAAATAATAATAAAAGTTATTGTTAATCACTAAATGAACAAAAGACTAAGTATTTTATTTATATAAGAAATCAGGTCAGCATGAGTATAGTATATGTATAATATGTGTGAGTGTGATATGCACGTATGAATGTATTTTTTCATTCTCTTGTTGATGGATGTTTGCATTGTTTGGTTTTATTCCATAATTAAGACATATTACTATAAACATTTTTATACTATCTCCCCATGTGTTGGTTTTTCCTCTGACTTCCTATTGAGAATGGAAGTACTCATTAAGCTCATCTTTACCTCTGCTAGGCTCAATGAATGCCTCATCACTTTTGTTATGGTTTAGATCTGGGATGTTCCCCCAGAACTCATGTATTGAATGTTTGTTCCCCAAAGCAGAAATGTACCGAGGTGGGACTTTGGGGCAGTAATTGGGTCATGAGGATCCATTGATGAGTTAATAATTGAATGTACTGTTGGGGGTAGTAGAAACTATAGGAGGTGAGGTCTAGTTGGAGGAAGGATGTCACTGGGAGCATGCCCTTGAAGGGTCTACCTTGTCTCTGACACCTTCCTCACTCTCTCTCTGCTTCCCAGCCACTGTGGGGTGAGCAGCTTTGCTCCGCTGAGCCCTTTCACCATGAGGTACTGTCTCACTATAGGCCCAGAAACAATTAATGGCATCAGTCTATCATGGACTGAAACCTCTGAAACCATGAACCAAAAATGAATATTTTCTCCTTTAAGTTGATTTTCTTAGGTATTTTGTCACAGTGACAAAAAGTAACACATTTTTATAAAGGGGCAGTTCTCCTTTACACTCTACCAGCAGTCTATGAGAGTTTCTAGCTTCTCTGGTTCCCATCACCCTTGGAAATGTCAAACTTTAAACTTTAGAATGTTCGCCAATCTTGCTGGTAGGGAATGTTTTCTTGTTTTTAAATAAGTAGTTTCTTGATTATTGATCAGTTGAACATCTTTTCACCCTTACTGGCCTTTTGAGTTTTATCTTCTATGATGTGTCTAGCATGCTTTTTGATCTTTTTTTCCTGGACTCATTTTTAAAAAAAGTATAAAGGTCATCAATACATACACATACACACACACACACACAGTACAAATTTATGGACTGTATCTACTAGTTACCTGAACATAATAGGTATTGAATAATGAGTATCAAATTAGCATATCATGTACTACACTTCTAGATCAGGTACAAAACAAGTCTATTTTTATCTTCTGCCCCTAAGGGATATGCAACCTGGGCAGTCTTTCTAAAGACTTCATTCAATGAAGTCAGTGCCTTGTGACTTCTTGGATTATTGTGATGGGAGGTAGGGGAACTCTGACATGCCAACCACTTACAGTGATAGGAGCCGCATGTCCCCATGAGATATTCTGATGTGTGGAATCACTCTGGCTTCTTTCCAAGTCTCTAATCCTCAGGCCACTCCCATGAGATTCTGATTCCACAAGTTGCAGTGCGAATCTGAATTTAGAGCAAATGCTTCTGGTAATTCCTGTGGTGACGTGACTTTAGGAAACCCTGTGTGTGCCTGTCTATGCCTGTGACTGAGATCCAGTGGGGAAGGACTGAGTACTTTCCTTTTTACTCTTTGGCACAGATTTAGTTGGGAAGCAGTATCATTCAGGGGGAAAAAGTGGCTCTAGAAAGAAGTTTTCTTGGTTACATAAAACCAGCTAAGCTCCTTTCAAGTGTTCAAGTCCAGGCCAGATAACTCTTGTCTTCCTCAACCTGCAGCTGGCCTGAGCCACCTGGTTGTCTTGGTGTTCCCACCACCAGCCACAATGATGTGTTTCAGTATTGTGGCTCAAAAGGCTCTACCTGGTCTTCTTTCACCTACTTCCAGAATTTTTCCTTTTACCATCTCTTGCCTGTCCTGTGCTTCAAGCCTGTAGGTCTTTGCAATCTGGGTCTGTGCAACCATCTCTCCCACAATGATCATTTTGTTTCTGCTGTTTCTTATGTCTTACCTTCTACTCTAGTTTCCCCAAGCTTTCATGTGCACACAAATAACCTGCAGACTTTGCTAAAACAGGGGTTCTGAATCAGAATCTGGGGTGGTCTGGGGTGAGCCTGAGATTCTGCATTTCTTAGCAAGCTCCCAGATAATGCAGGGTGTTATTCAGTTAAAAGACCACATTCTGAGTCAGAAGATTATAAGATGCAGCCTGTGCATCATCTGCTCCTCTTCTGTGCTCTTAGTACCTGGGCCAATTACTGCCACCCTTCTCACACTGTGTGATGAGTTCTTTGCCTGTCTTTGAGTTTCTTGAGGGCAGGAATGTTGCCTCCAATATCTTTATTTACATTTTCAGTGACAGTATATAGGAGACATTCAACAAATATTTGTTGAACAGGCAAAGGATTCAAGCAATTCAGGCAGATATTTGTCTGGTGATTCTTAGCTGTTTGTGACTGTTTCCCTATTGAGGCCAATGACTCGTTGCATTTCCAGATGGTGCCCTCTGGCCTGAAGACTTGGCTCCACTTTCTACAATGCAGCAGACCTTGCCAGAGGAGGATGAGCATGTGGGTGGGTGGTTAGCTTTGGCTTTGGAAGAATTTAACTTCTTTGTGTCTAATTTAGGTCAAGATTAGACGGCTTAAAATTAGCTCCAAATTCTGAATTTTCTTTGGATCATTTGCTCACACTTTCGAATACACATGCGTGCATCTTTTATGGTGTAAACTGCCGAATCAAACTCTTCCTCTTCTTACCCCATGAACACAGGTTCCAGAATAGTCTTTCTAAAATGCAAATTTTGATTATGCCACTCATTGGTGTTTCCTTCTCTTTTCAAGGAAAATCCAACTCTCTCCCAAAGCTTACGAATAGGGTACCTGACAGCCAGGTTTGACTGTTCCCCTATTCTTCCTGTTGTCTGTGAGTTAGTTCTTCTTTCACTTTCAACAGATGACCTTGCTCCTGAGACCCTTCAGCTACTGGTCCTGATTTCTCCCCACAGCCTCACACCTTACTTTTCAGCCAAGTTACTTAGTTGTGAAAACATGTTGACGCCGCTCATTCTCATGAGAGGTAGCTTGTTAGCAGCTCACTCTTGGATTTGGTCTGGATGATTATTCTGTTTTAACTTGGCATTACTGCATGTACATCCTGTGAAAACCAGCAAGACTAAATAATGAACACATTGGTTTATGTTTTCCCTCATAAATCTTTTAATGATTGGGTTAATATTTTCACAGACAAATGGGTTTGAGACATTCTTGTAGGTGAGTAAGCAGTAGCTAGATAGGAAAAGAGGTTTCCAGTCTTCAGAACTTATTCTGCTGACAGAATGTAGTCTTCATCCTTTCATCTACTGTAAACTTGTTTATCAGTGCTGGTTGGTGCAATAGCCGAGGACAATAAAAGAATATTATTTGCAAAGAAAAATAGACTTGGGCGAACTGCACACAGTTTCTTCATTCTTCTGAGAGTTAGTATTCACACCTATAAAAGGGAAAATAACAAGAAATTCTTTGTGTAGATAGTTATGACAATTAATAATGCAGAACTGTTGAGTTATATACCCCACAGGTACATAACTCTCCTTGTTTTAAAACTAAACCAGTTGAGACATTTATTTATTTACCTGGAAACAGTAGCAGTACAACAAATACGTTGTTTGGTATTTACTTTTGGTATTGTTTTTCTGTCATGATGCAACGTTCTTTTTTTATGGTGGGAGGGCTTCTTTCTTCCTCTTTTCATTACTCTAAATATATTTTATTAATGCAGCCATGTTGAATTCCTGAATTGACCTACTTCTTTTTGAGATACTACTGTGTGAGGGATATAAAAGAACTACTCTTCTTTTCTGGAAACACAGCTGCTTGAACTATGTGGGGCCAGGCTTTCTGTTAAGGAAACCTCCGTTGGAGATAGTGTAACACAGCAAACAGATTCAGTGTTCTGAACATTTTGCTGTGAGACCTGGAATTTTTGAAAACCACATGGTATATAAGTAGAAATGTAGAAAAAAAAAGAAGTAGAAATGTAGGAAAGAGAAAATTTAATAAATTCTATATTGTATGAGGTTCACTGCTCGGTAGAACTGAAATTTGGATATAAAAGATATTCTGGAGCTGGAGAAACATTTGCCATTCAGCTCTAGGCCAGCATTTAACAGGGTTTCTGTGAGTCCTCTCAAATTTTTTGGTGTGAGGGACATCAACATCTTACCAAAAACTTGTTAGAAATTCAGTCTCTGGTCCCTCCTTAGACTACTCAATCAGAAGCTACAGTTTAACAAACTCTTCAAGGGATTTGAATGCCCATTAAGGTTCAAGAAACTGCTCTTGCCCAACACTCTTCAATAGCTATCTTGTACCATCCTGCTCCATCAGGCTTTAGATACGAATCATCAGTCCCATGTATCCACTCTGTATGTGCTACCCACTCATTACTCAGTAGTTGTCTTGGTTATCTGATCTACTGTTGTGGTATTGCAGTAGTTGTGTTTAAGTGGGCTTTATATTACTTAATTAGGGCCCTGAGGTGCAAGAAAAGTGATGCTGGAAATTTAGATAAAGAGAAGTTGCTAGATTGCTAAGATTTGTAGTACAATAAGATATGAAAGAGAAACAGAGTGGGGGGGGGACAGGGAGAGAACACATTTACATAATCTTATAGTACATTGTCAAAATTGTTCTATTTTATTGTTATTGTTGTTAATCTCATACTGTGTCTAATTTATAGATTCAACTTTAAATTTTAGCATAAATAGGAATGTATAGAAAAAACAAGATCTATATCTGTATCTATATGTAGATTCAGTACTATCTGTGGTTTCAGGCCTTCACTGGGGGACTTGGAATACATTCCCTGCTGATAAGGGGGGACTGTTGTATTTCTGTTATTTTACAAATCTCAGAGGATAGAAGATATATTTCTCTATTTCTACCTACAGTGTATCTGGCTTACAAAATATATACATTGATGCTTTTTCATTGGCTTTATTTCTTCTTTGATTTTATTCTTCACCCATAGATGCTTTAGTTCAGATAATTTAGTCCCCTGAAGAGGCTTTGGGAAACTTTTGTTTATATCTTTGCTGAAGCAATAGTCCCCTGGCCTCTCAGGGCCTCCCTCACCGGGGAGTATTTATTACATAAATATCACCTTTGTTACTGTGAGGATTTTAGCAGATTCTGTAACTTTAAGAGGACTGTTTTTCTATGTCTCCATGCTGATCATCTCTAATCACTGTTCCAAACTTAAATTCTCTTTATCAGATTTGGCAACACAAAACACTTCGCAGCTGTTCACTGGTGATACTTGCCTAAGTGATGATACAAACATCTGTTCTGGCTGGAGTTGCTCCCGAATTTTTCCAAGTGGAGTTCTGTGACCATCTGTCCCTTTTTTCCCCCACGTGACCCCAGGGTCCTATTGGGGTGAGGGAAACTGAAGAGCCATTTGGAGAAGGGAAATGAAGCTTGATGTAATAGGAATGAATTTTTACTCTAAACTTGAAATATTTATTGACCAAAGTTATACCTTTGATTACACTTAAGAAATGTTATATCATCAGATATAGAGGAACTTGTCATCTCCTTGTATTTATTTTTGTCTGAAAATATTGCCTGATTATAATCGGGAGGCATACTTAGGCCCCAAGAGTGGGAAGGGGCTGGAGTGATCATCTCAGTGTACATAGGAGTGAGAAGCTTCTGTTGGGCCTCCTGGGGGGCGGTCACAGAAGAGGCAGGTTAGGGACTTATAAGTGTACAAGTGAGTTCAGAGGGTCCTGGGACCTGTACAACTGTGACAGTTTTACAGGTATGTTCAGTGTTGGGGCAGAGAATATGGCATTTGGGACTTGCATCATGCAATCTGTTCTTTTGAATTCCCCTGATTTTAGTATTGGTTGATCCTTAGCTGCCCAGATTTAGGATAAGGCTTTATCGAACATTTTCTAGGGGATTGTGATACTTAGAAACATTAGTTTTACTAGAGGAGAAAAAAAAATCATTCTGCCATTGGCAACCACTGGCTCCAGAAAGAAGAGGACAAGAATGCTCAGCTCACAGTGATAAGGAAAAATAACTCTAGTTGCCACCTTACTGATCAGGGAATGGCAGGGCCATTTTCTTTCTTGAAGTCTAGCCCGTTACATGGTTTGTACAGGTTTTGGAGATTGACAACCTGTACTAGGAACCTGTCTTCTACCTCCTGACTGTGCCACCTTGAGCAAATGATTTATTTTTTTTCTGTACCTTAGTTTCCTCATCTGAGAAACATAAGGATGGTAATAGCTATTTGCAACACCATAATGAAGATTCAAAGTAAGAACATGTCAAGTGTAGGGCACATGGCACACCCTCCATAAATGACAACTGTTTTGACTATTCTCTGCTGACCATTTCAGCCCTGCTGAGGACCCATATCTTTGCAGACCAAAAGGTGCCTTGGAGTTTTGCTGTCAGCAGACGCAGCAGGGTGAGCTGCCCAGGAACCATATTTACTGGGAAATCCTGCCATCGAGTGGATTTGGGAATGACCGTGGAATATGTATATTTGTTAATTTGAATAATGTAGTAGGAGGCAAAAGTATAATTGTGTTTGTTTATAGTGTCTGATTCCTTGAAATGCCCACATCCATGAAGCCCACTGGTCTGCTTTGGGCTGTTCAGCCTTTTGAGGGAGTCGAGGATGATGTAGAGACTTATTTTCGTCTTCACTAGCTTTCCCAGTTTCTTTCTGTCATCCTCCATGAGGCTTTCCCATCTGCTTGCTAGAATTCTGTTTCCTGCAATAGAGTTTATAGGATAACAAGAGCACATGATCTTGCAGGAAGCTAAGTGCCAGCTGGACATATGATTTTGGGAACAGAGCCACAAGAAAACTGCTTTTGGCAAACATCGATCTGTTGTGTAAAGAGAAATAGGGGATGGATATAAATTTCTATCTTAGGCTGCAGATGAATCTTTACTTGAAGACAACAGGCAAGGTTTCTAATCCACACTGTACCTTGGGTTTTGTGGCATAGTTCATCTTACTTTTCCTTATCCTGGAAAGAAAAGTGCCTCCAAGAGCTGGTAGAGAAGGTGAAAATTTGTTTTAAAAAAATAATAACAACAGTAATGCAATAAACTCAAAGAGTTAAGGTGGCTGATACAGATGCTTGTTAAAATAAGGTGAACAAAGAATATGAAGTGTGCCTCCTAAATCTTTCTTCTCTGACATCCCCACTGTACCTCACTGTCCTTCATGATCATGAAACCTAGGAGGACTTCTCTCCCACATAACCCACTTGTGAGTCTGGGAACCCATCTTAATGCCTGATAAAATTGCCCCTAACAAATATTTTCTTTTAATGTTCTTTCCTTACCAAATTAAAAAAAAAGTAAGAGCCAAAATAAAACACAGCTTTAGACTTTATTTAAAAGAAACACATTTAAAAAGTCATATATTCTCTAGTAGACCTGTAATCCCAATGATTTACAAGGCCAAGGCAGTAGGATTGCAAGTTTGAGACCAGTCTTAGCAATTTAGCAAGACCCTAAGCAACTTAGTGAGATTCTGTCTTAACACAAAAAATAAAAAAAGGGCTGGGACTATGGTTCAGTGGCTCAGTGCCTCTGGGTTCAATCCGTAGTTTAAAAAAAAAAAAAAAGAAAGTCATATTCTTTAGGAATGAAAAACACAAAATTCAGAATTAGCATTGGTTTATGTGTCTTGGCTGCTATTATAAACCTCATGGTACCCCCAAATATGTTTAGTGACTGTGTCCCATACAAATTATTTATACTTTATTATGTCAACCCATGGCATTGGGGATCCAAGGTAGTACATGTAATTAAGGTTGCTTACAACGGAGGTTATCCTGGATTATATGGCTGTGTCCAGTTAATCACAGGATCTTTAGTGTGCAGGAAGGAGGCAGAAGAGCCAGTTTCTGAGAGATGAGATAGGAGACAGAGTTGTGCACCCCTGCTGACTTTGAAGGTGGAAGTGGGTCACAAGCCAAGCAAGGAAGGGAGGCTCTTAAAATCAAGAAAATAGATCTTCCCTAGAGGCTGGGGGAAGGAACACAGTCCTGTTGGCACCTTGATTTTAGCCAAGTGCGATCCATTTTGGACTTAACATTCTGAATTCCAAAACTATAAGACAGTAACCTTGTGTTGTTTTAAGCCACTAAATTGCGATTTTTTCTTACAGCAGCAATAGGAAACTAATTACCTGGGAACTTTTAGGTATGAAAATTCTAGGACCCCTCCTCCACCCCAGACCTACTGTATTAAAAAGTCCACGGGTGGGGCCCAGTAATCTGTGTTTTAGTAAGTCCTGACAACTCCGATGTTTGTTAAGTTTGAGACCCAGTGCTTTACGTTTTTACCTCCTTGTGGTTCTTAAGCACATGGGCCTTCAATTCTAGAGGAGGAGAAAAAACACATCATAAATATACCAGATTATTTCTGGTTCAGAGAAGCCCCTTGCATAGAACAGCTTGGTCTTGCTTTGTGCCATAAAGGAACTGAGGCTTGTGAAAGGGACGAATGCATCGGCATTGACACTTTGAAAACCTTTTGAGAAAATCAATTTAGGCAACATCTTGGATCCTGCACTAATGGAAACTGTGAACACAGAGTAAGGGTGAGTGAGGGAGAACAAGAGTGGGCTCATGGGGGTAGGAGGGGCGGCTGAGGAAGGATGTCATGATGAGAGGCTGGGAGATCCTTACAGGCTGTTCAAAGGGAAGGTTCACTTTGCATTTCTGTGAGAATAACCTTCCCCAAGAGCCCAGATGCTGGCTCTGAAGTAAGTTTGAGCAGGAACAAGCCTGTCTCAGAAGTCATATCATTTTTTTCCTGAGGATGTCTAATTCACTTTTGGACAGGAGTCAGCTCTATTTCCGATCAATAGAAACAACTTATGCAGGACATGATCTTGGTTGGGTATATAATAATGAATCACCACCTCCCCCCACTTCTTTCTACTTCACAAATTGCTTATGAAAAGCTAATAGAATGTCTCCAAAGAATCTCCTTTCTTTGTCTCAGGAGAATAGTTTTATTGGTCATGATATTTATTATTAATTTCTTATTCCTGGTGTATTTTAAAAAGGATTCCGGGCAGCTTATAGTGGCGTGCCAGATCTCTTCTGATTACCCCTCTAGAGCTGCCTTCTCTGCTCTTCTCTTCTCTCTCTGCCTTCTCTGCTCCAATGTCAGATATTTGACATCAAGATAAGGACAACCTGGGCCTTTGGTTTCCAGCTAGGTTTGACAACTTGGGCCCTGGCAGGATGCCACAAGAGTGTAAGATCTGAATATTTTCTCTCTGGCTCCCTCCCTGTGTGGTTGCCTCAGGCCAATTTCCTTCCTGGACTGTGATCACTATTCTTCCTGAAGCATCTTCACCAGATGCTCTCTCCAGCAAGTTCCAGGACCTCACCTCATCCCTTTGCACCTATTGGGTGAGTGGGGTGACACTTCTGATGCTTCTCATTTTGTTCCTGTACCTCCTCTGATGGCTCTTCTCCATCTAACTCATACCTTATAAACAGTCCCTTTGAAAGAAAATCTTCTTGAATTACTCTAAATTGACCATCTGCCTCCTGTTGAGACTCAAGTAGATACACATATCAGTACAAATAACAATGGAATAAAAACCTTGAAACAAAATGACATCTTAGAGACAGAACTAGAAATTGAGATACTGGCTATTGGCCAACGAATTTGTTGGCTAATTGGATACCTATCTTTCGTGAACCACCTGTTCGGGCCTCTTGCCTGTTCTTAAATTGTTTTGTCTTTTTGCTTATTCATAGGAAAAATTTATTTAATTAATTTTTCTTGCAGTACTAGGGATTGAACCCAGGGGCACTCTACTGTTGAGCTACATCCCCAGCCCTTCTTATTTTGAAACAGGATCTTGATAAATTGGCCATGTTGAACTTGATCTTGCAATCTTCCTGCCTCAGCCTCCCTAGTGGTTAAAATTACAGGCACTCACCACTGTGACCAGCATTACAGGAATATTTTTAAAAATATATTTTGGATATGAGTCTTTTGTCAGATATAAGTATTGCAAATCTCTCTCTCCTTAGCCAGTAGTTTGCCTTTTTACTATCTTAATTATATCCTTTGTCTAACAGACATTCTAATTTCAATGAAGTCCTCTTTATCATTGTTTTGTTTATTTGGTTAATGCTTTTTGTGTTTGGTTTAAGAATTCTGTCTGTGCCAAGAGCATGACAATATTCTCCTATATTTTCTTCCAGAAGTCTTATTGTTTTGCCTTTCACATTTATGTCTATGATCCATCTCAGAATGACTCTTTTAAAACAGCTTTATGAAGTCTAATTTACATATGATTAAATTTATTCATTTTAAGAGTATGATTCAATGATTTTTTAGTAAATTTGCAGAGTTGTGCAACCATCTCTATAATCTAATTTTAGAACATTTCCATCACCCAGAAAAGAAACCTCGTACCCATTTGCAGTCATTCCCCCTTCCCACGCCCAGCCCCAGGCAACCACGAATCTACTTTTCTGTCTCTACAGATTTATCTTTCAATTTTTTCTCTCTGTGTGTGTGGAATGTAGTTATTTTGTTTGAGCACAATCTTTTCTCTCAGAAAAAAAGGAGTCTAGTTCTTTGCATGAAGTGCCTGGCTTATTCTTGCTAGGACCATAATGCTATCATTTCTGGGAAAAATTACAGTACTAAATCTTTATACAGGCATTGGGTAACATAATGGACAATGTCTGGCCACATTCTGGCAAGAGAGATAGAAGTCTCCAATAGTTATTTCTTTGGTTGCTCCTTGCTGAGAGTTAAGAGATTACCTATCACCCAGATGGAATTAGTCAAGGCATTTTTGTGAGAAGCCACAATATTGAGACTTATGTTCATGTATTTCTGATGATCTAAATCAACACACTGGAAGAATTTAAGGAAGGAAGGAATGGGCAGGCAGTATGGTCCTGTTAAATTCCACAAGCCTCAGTAGGCTTTTAGTGAGGGCAGATCACAGTAATTTTCAGTTGAATTCTCTGATGGGCGAATGCCTGAAGTGTGGAGATGTTTTTGTTGTATTCGAGTGGATCCATGTGCCACCAGGTACGAAGGTGACAGAGCTGACATATTATTGTGAACATTTAAAGGCCTGGTGTGTCCTATATTTCTGCACATTTCTCCTTTGTGTATGGATACCCGGTGATGAGGGAGTGTAAGGACACCAACATGCCTCACTGATAGGATCTTCCATTATTCTTGGGCACCTAGAGAAATAGATAGCTGGTTCCCTAGAGTTCCATGCCATAAAGAACGAGAGAAAATAATTTGGGGCCTACATAATTTAGGAAGAGTTATTACTATTTGGACACCTCAGAAGATAGATTTATATTTTGTTGTATTCAACATGTTCTGTTAATTTTGAAATATAAGGGGGATGCTGACTTATTGGGTTTAGTTACTTGTAGCCTACTAAATATTAAAGATTATCTACTAAATGCAACCATTTATTTTGACCATATTTTGATGTTGAATATTTTGAAAGCATCACTTAGCCAGCATATTCAGTCTCTCGCAAAGATTGCTCAACTTATTGATGTAGCCTCATTACATCGGCACAGGGAAGGTTGCCTGTTTGTCTTAACAGCAGTGGGATAGGTATTCACTTTATCCAATAGCTGTTTTGATTAAATATGTCAAAGAGAAAGACACTTGTCACAACATTCAACCCATTAGATGTTTTGCTCCTCCACAGTTTTACTCAGAGTGGCTACCCATTTTTTTTTCAATCCAGCAAAAAAAACTGGGGTCTAGTTAAGATGTCAATGCCTCAGACTCCTCTGAAGCATTGCTTACCTTAAAAATGTAAGCTGCAATCATTCCCTGATCATCATCTCCAATTGCCTTGTACCTGATTCAAGCAGAACTCTAACACTGTATTGCAGTTTTTGTTGTTGTTGTTTACATACCCATCTTTCCCCTTTAGACTGTGAGTTCCCAGGAAAACAGTATGTAACATCATAATATCTCTAGTCCCCATGGTTCAATGAATAAAAGTTGAATGATTGAATAAATAAATGACTCAAGAAGACTCTTATGCATTGTCAGTGGGAGTGTAAATGGGTATAACCACTTTGAAAAGCTTTCTGGAAGTATCTACCACAGGTAGACAAACACATACTGGGTGTCTTAGCAGTTCTACTCCTAGGTGCACTCCTAGTAGAGATACTTGTGTTTGCTCTCCGGCTGTGTTCATAGCAACTTTCTTTGAAATTGCCAAGAACTATAAACCATGCAATGCTAGAATGGATAAGTAAACTGTGCACTCACACAATGGTCACACTGTAGAGCAATAAAGTGAATGAATGCTCACACAGAAACACACACAGATATCAGAAATTATTTTGAGCTGAACAAGGAAGACATAAAGAGAACACTGTAGGATTTCTTTCACTTAAATTATAGAAATAAGCAAAACCTATGATAGGAGTCAGAGTAGTGTGTCCTTTTTTGGGTAGGTAATAACTGAAAGGTTTGGAATGGGTTTTTGAGTAGTTAGTAATGTTTTATTGCTTGATCTGAATGGTAGATATATGATTTGTTCATCTTGTAAAAGTTCCCTGAGCTGTGCGTTTATATACTTATGTATGTTATATCAATATGAATCTTTACATAAAAACAAGAAGAGTGGCTAGAGTAGTCCTGCCTTAGATACTGAGAATCGTCTGATAAAAGTCCATTTCTATGCATACTGATTCCAGAAATGGTGTGGGTTTTGAAGAATAATGAATTACATGAGATAAAATGTGAATGGATAACTTAGCTCAATGGGGGTTTCTGGGCATAGACTCAAAAATTGACACAGATTAATGACTGAGGTGAAAACCTAAATACTTCAAAAATGTTTACCCCTCTTTGATGAGACAAAATAATATATAATAATCAGCTGTCATGAAATAGTGTGTCTCAAACTTCTTACTTCCATTTAAGATCTTAAATGAAGAGAGGTTTGTAGTCCTGGCCCCGCCAACACCTTTCTGCTCCCCTAGAAAAGTAGACAACCTAGTTTTATAAAGGGATATCCAGCAGAGTATTTAATCGGTAATTTTAGGGACCCTTTTTTACTTCTGGTCTCCCTCAGGAACTGGTAGATAATACTTTAAATCATAGGACAGATGAGGAGTTGGGAGAGAACTTCTACAGAGGAAGTGACTTGTGCAAGGTCGGGGCCTCCTTTCTCATTGGTCCTACAGGTCTGACCACCATCACCTCTCTGACCTCATCTACCTGCCCCCGATCTCACTTGGCTCCAGCATCAGCACCTTCTCTTCTCCCTGGATACTCTTCCCTGGTTTATCACTATGCCCAGAGTCTTCCTGTCCTTCAAGTCTTTGCTTGCCTGTCATCTTCCTAACAAGGGCTGCTATGATCATCCCATTTACAATTACAAACTGCCTTCCCCACCCTTTTACTGTCCTGTTGAGAAATTTCTGGGTACACATAGGGAATAGCATACTGGGATGGAGTAAACATGGTCAGGCTTTGTAATGAAATCACCCCAGAGTTTGAAATTCAGCTGTTGCATCTTGGTGGCATTCCTTAATCTTTCTCTGGGCCTCAGTGTCCTCAAATGTAAAATGATCTTACCTCACAGGACTGTTGCCATGGCTAGGAAGGATACTACAGGTAAGGCACCTGGCAATGGATAGACTCAGCAAGCCTCAATAAATGGGATCTCGTCTCCCTTTCTCTCTAGCCATTATCTCCCTACATAGGGAAGATGACTTGCACATTTGGATGCACATTAGGATGTTCAAGATGAGAATGAGTATATTTTCACAGGGAGAACAAGTTAGCAATAAGAAGTTGAATCCATAATAATATTAGCCTTCATCTTATATACCCCAAAATGACTTTTTTAAAACCCCAAGAGAGGAAGTGGCTTGAAGCCTCAAGTACAGTCAGGAACTGATGGTTTAATAAGCCCAATCTCTAAGGGGCAGGTGATATTCTATCCCTAGAGGAAGGTGAGATAATGAGGATCTCTTCTCTTGCGCCAAATATTCAGAGGGTTTCCAGAGAGGAACTGTGTCACTTAGAGTCAATTCCAAAACACCCCGAGGGGCAGCAAAAGGTACTATTACCCTCTGTGGTATAGGGATATTCCTTTCCAGTTGCTAAGCAATTCATCCCTCTGGCCTGACCTGGCCTCATTACTCTGCCCTGTTTTGAAGTGTGTGTGTTTGGCGGTGGCGGGTGTGTGTGTTGTGATCATATGTGGCTTTTAGCAAGATCATTTAGGGTTTTCTTGGTCCTTCCACGCATGAAAGTAAGTTTCTGTCTGAAAAGCTAGTTAAAAACTAGGGAGATTTTTGTCCCTTGAGAACAGAATTAGGAGTAATTACCAACTGGTAGGAAAGCTGTCAGTAGAAGATGCTGTTGAGACATCTGACATCATAGGACAGATGAGGAGTTGGGAGAGAATTTCTGTGTCTGTTCACCAGCTTCACACTTAGCCCAGCAAGTGCTCAGGAACACTGTGAGAGGCTGGTTGGCTGGGAAAGAGAAGAGCTTATTGAAAAAGAAATGTTCTCAAAGATGTATACCAATATTTGAGTACCAGTGATTTTGTGGAAAAGAGAAGTGTCAGAGAGTCACAGAAGTGAGTTCAAATCCCAGGTCTCACTCCTATGTGTTGTATGAGATTCTGCTTCCCTACCTGTAAGGTAGGGATATTAATATCACTGTCTACCAAAGTGACTATGAGTATTAATGAACTAATACATGTAAATAGCTTATCACAGTGCCTGAATCATAACATATGCCCCGACTGTCTGCTTTTATTTAAAAACATGATAGTTGGTGTGTTGTGCACAGTTTGCAATGAAGAGCAACACATTTTTTTTAACAAAAGTTTGGTCCATCTTCTGAAGGAACATGAGGCAAAGTTGATGGAGTGGAGTTCTTTATTTTTCCCCTTGAGGGAGGGTAGAAGTTGGATTATCAGGTAGAAAACCATCATCAGAGAGCAATTCAGAGCTTAATTAAATGGGGAAGGAGGCCAGTTTAATAAATGCTAGAAAGGAGAATGCAGGACAAGAGCAACTAGAGCAAGGCAGCTAATCCCATTCTGTAACCAATAACTTGTAATATCAGGAGCAAGCATTTGATTCCTTCTTGCGTAGGGTTTGTATTGTGTGCTTTCAGTATCTTCTGACTTTTTCATTCAGCAGCCCACCTCAGTTGGGCTACTGTCTGGGAGTCTGGGGGAGAGGAACCATGCCTGCAGATTGACAGTCTTTGCACTCCCAAGGGTGCTCTGACCTGCACAGAACCAATGATGTGAGGGACAGCAGAGAGGTGTGTATAATTCTCTGTAGCATTCTGTGAGCTGCCTGGGTGGACTTCTAGGACCAGGGATTGGGTGAGCTGCTGCCTACCCTCTTCCTTCTCTCTTCTTTCCCAGCTTAGCAAGGGAAATCCATTTCCAAGCTGACTCCCTGTTAGTCTCCCCACCACCCTCCTTGCACCCTAATGGCAGGTCTTTGATGTGCTGCTGTGTGGACCATGACTCAGACTGCCTGTGATAATAGTTTAACTCTGCTATAGTAACTGGTGATGAAAGGAAGTAAAGCAGAGGTTTTAGCTTTGAGAGGCAAAAGGACTATTTTCACTGAGGGGTTAGATTGGAAGAAATAAAATTTAGGGTCTGACACCAAATTTCATGACAAAAATGGTAGATCAGTTTACTAATTCAGGCTGAAAGAGAGTTTGCGACTCTTTTCTGTAGTTCAATCTAATTTTGATGTCTCCTACTAAAATAGTTGGAAAATTTGTCATCCGTTTCTCCTGAACTTTCTTCCCTGCAGGGTTGTGCTGAAGTTCTGGGGTATGTTGAGTGCCAAGATATTGGAGGGAGTCATGTTCATCATCATTGACTATATGTTCACACTAGCCAGTCCTTGGATCCAGTGGGGATTCCTGTGACTTGGAAAACTAGTGAGGCCAGAAAACTTAGAGCTTGAGGTTTTGTTTCTCTAGATCTACTGTGTCTTTCCTCTATAAATTATATCTAAAAGATTTTCACCCATATCCAATTTTAACTTCTCTTAGTATGTGATTCCATGATTGCACCTGTGTTGGGTTGGCCATTTTTTGAATGTTTTTGGCTTTGGGAAATTGATAGGTAAAAATAACACTTCATTATGACTTAATAGATTGTGTTAGTCAGCTTTTTGTCATTGTGATCAAAATACTTGACCAGAACAGCTTAGAGGAGGAAAGATTTATTTTGGCTCATGGTTTCAGAGATTTGAAGCCATAGTTGACTATCTCTATTTCCTTGGGCATGAGGTGAGGCAGAACATCATGGTGGAGAAGGGCTTGGAGAAGGAAAGCTGCTCAGGTCATGGTAGATAGGGGGAGAGAGAAAGGGGAAGAGATGTGTCAGATAAAAATCTTCCAGGGCATGTTCCTCATGAGTGACTGACTTCCTCTAACTAGGTCTCACTTCTCAGTAGTCCATTTAACCACCTATGGATTAATCCAATGATGAGGTCAGAGCCCTCACAATCCAATCACTTCCAAAAAGCCTTACCTCTGAACACATGAGACTTTGGGGGACATTCCAGATACAAACCATAACAAATATTTTGAATAATTTATTATTCTGTGAATCACAATGAAGAATTTGGTGATACAGTGTTTTTTCTTGAGAAAGGAAAGCTTGAGAGAAGGGATAAAACTACAGGTATGTAATGATATGAGAGACAACAAGACACCAATATGGAAGACAACCAAGACAGTATCTCATCAATTTCCAGTGTGAAGTCAGAGGGTGGAGTCATTGAGGATATGATTAGTTTAAAGTAGGAGCAGGCCCTGCAGCAAGTTCTCTATTCTCAGGTTAACACATCAATAACAGAATATTGACAGGTGAAGAGGAAAGCTTTGTTTATATAGGGGAACTGTGTGTGTGAAACTGTGGTGGTAGGGGGCATTTTATGGAGTATTCTGAGTGACAAAATGAAATGGAGGAAAATGTGGTAATAAAGCAAAACCCAAACCATGTACCAATGAACAACAACAACAACAACAACAACAAAAATACAACTCAGCAACGTGAACAACAGATACATACAATTAACATTTCTGGATTTGGTTGCACTCTTCAGTGGGGTGTGTCCTCATGAACACTGGTTAACATTTCCTGACCATGAATGGAGCCCCTTTGACATCCTATTCATTGTCCAGTGTCCAAGGAACCAACTTTCTGAGGGGCTGGCAGCATATAATTTGGGAGCAGCACCATGGGTTGAAAGTTGGGTTCTGATCTGGAGGGTTACCACCAGGATCTCTTCTCCATACACAGGAGGAAAAGCCATCTCCCTTTCTTTTTGAGCTCTTTAAAATC
Organism: Spermophilus citellus; assembly: GCF_964194105.1. Lineage (NCBI taxonomy): Eukaryota > Metazoa > Chordata > Mammalia > Rodentia > Sciuridae > Spermophilus > Spermophilus citellus. Next base: position 88,226,280 of record NC_138183.1, on the reverse strand, counting down.
CACCAGAGCTTGTTACCTATGGGAGCTTTCCTTCCTCCTTTCAGGAGGCCCACGGGGAATCTTTAGGTGCTGTTTCTTCTTGTTTGTACAAATCCTGGTATGTAAACTGCCGCAGAGAGAGCACTGGACCCAGAGCACTGGACCCATGCTTCTAGACTGGTCTTCCACGACATGGAGAGGTCTTATCTTTAATGTCTTCTGCCCTCTCTTCTTCTCATCTTCCAACTGTTGGCCATGCAGATGGAGAGGAAAGATCATGAGGCCCTTCACCTAAAGGACAGGAACTACAAGGTGTGGAGAAGAGAGAGAAGCAGGGAGAGTTGCTCTGAGACTGGAGCCAGAGGAAGCAGAGGACCATTTTCCACATTCTAGGAAATCTAATGATGCATGCAGCTCTTCAGCAATGCTCTTCACCCACTTTATGATTCTTAACACCAATGTCTTTCATGAGCTTCTTGCAGCCATTTCCTGAGTGTTTTGTGTTGGGGGAGAGGAGTGATGGAATGTGACAAAATTGCTGGAAAAGATAAGAAATTGACTTTGTGAAATGAAACCCAAGTGGCTGTTTGATTTAATCTCTCATGGAGTAATCTTGCAGGATTTTCATCAGGACAGAAAGTAAGAATGAAGCTGCAACCCTGCCCTGCTGCCAACAAACTTGTCAAGCTGAAGTCCTCTGCCAGCTCTGGGCCTACCCCCATCAAATGCATGAATGTGGAGGAGGGATGGTGGACACTTTCAACACTATTTCTCTTTACCCCCAAATTACCCCTTCAAAGTTCCTTTATGAATTTACAGGGGACCCAACTATCTGGGCTCAGATGCAAGTAAACAGTGCTGGGACAGTGCTCTGCTAATGAGGCAGTGTGAAAACCCAGAATTGCCTGAACTTGGTTCTGGGATGCACCTTCATCAGCATGTAGACCAGCCCACTGCTGCACACTTGGGCCCTTGGATGCCCAGAATGGTTGATAACTTGCCTGGTGCCATAGGTTGTCAGCAACTGGGAACTCTTAACCAGTAATGGGACTTTAAGAGCAAAGATATTCTCACTTCACTCAGCTTCTCTTCTTCCTGGTTGCAAAGGAGGTGATGCTTCTGTACATATGATAATTATCATACCATATCATTTGATACTCTGGTTTGTGAGTCTTCAAGATACTTCTTTATTGGCCTGTGAGAATGTAGCCTGCATGCTACCTTCAGAGAGTAAACCATTGTCCTGTGAAGTTAAAAAGAAATATGTTATACTAATAATCAATCTAATGTTTGTTGTCTGTAGAAAAGCTAGAAAATGCAAATGGGTGCAAAGAAAAAACTAAAAGTAACCTAATATTCATTCCCCACAGACATACCATCAACATTTAGCCTTCAAATATTTATTCTCTATGTCTATATATGTGTGTGTGTGTTTATATATGTGTGTATAAATATATACAGATGTGAACAATATAAATTTTGTAAAAAATAATTCATTCTACCCTCCTCCCCCACTTTACATGTGTCTTGAATACACATACTTAGGAGTAAATCTATAAAGGGGGTCCTTACTTTTATAACAGTTTTTAGCATGCATCTCTGTGCATTTGTATGTGTTTATAAAAGTGTAGTCAGGTGCTGTGTTGATGCATTGCTAACAGAAGGTCAAGAATGTTCTTCAGGAATGAAGAGCTGGTAGAGTGGATGTGATATTTTTCTTCCTTTAGGAACCTGCTGTCTGCCACAAAGAGTGAAAGAGGGGAGAGGAGGCTCAAAGAAGAAAGTGAGTTTGTAATAGCTGATAATGACAATTAAAATTCCCATAAATTGTTCTCTATATTTTTAGTTTCTTACAAACAAAACACCCTAGGCTTAGGGTGCTGTGTAGTCAGAAGAGATGTAAATATAACCAAGATGTCTCTCCTCCTTTCTGACTAATTGCTTGAGGAAAGAGGGAGGTGTGATAGTTAGGGAGTCCAGCCTACATCTTCCAGTCTTTAAATATTTGTGATGAATCATTTTGGTGTGCCTGTGTGTGTGTGTATACACGTGTGTGTGTGTGTGTGTGTGTATGTGTGTGTGTGTATGTGTGTATGGGAATTCCCCAGCACACAGAGGAGTTATTTCAGAATTCCAGGACCATGTGGGCTATAGACCTGCTTACTGCCTGCCCATAGACGCAGGAACTTTCTGAAATGACGCTATTGAACTGAGACATCAGGGCTTCAAGAGTGGAATTGTGGGCCATGTTTTTTTTTGGGGGGTGGGGGGTGCCAGGAAAAGGAGTACAGTTTGAGATAGAGGAAAAACAAATAGCTTGGAAGAATTAGGGATGGAGGTGGGTGGAAATTGTGCATTTCTAGAAGGTCATCCATTCAAATTAGGCTGGTGCTAGAGCTGTAGGAAGAGCAAATGACATACTCTCTGTGCAGTCCTAAGCACAGGCCCTCATTGATGGTGAGCACTCAGTGCTTTGCGGCTGCTATTTCTATTGTGGTTATGACCTGTTGTACTAACCTGAATTATACTGGATTGCAAATTTCTGTTGGTGACCATGTTTAACCATGTATATACTGAAGTAGTGGAAGACATTCCCGGGCTAACCTAGCCATCTAGTGGCATCACTTCTTTTCCTGATTGGCCCACTATGCTCCTTCCCTTCTCAACCTTTTCATCATGCTTCCTAGACAAGTTCCACCAAATATGGCAATGATATGCTTTGGTCCCTTGCAGAGCTCCCTTTGAATTGGCATTACCCTGTAGTTTTTAGCTCATGTGAGTATCCCAGTTATCCCTTGTCATGTACTCTGTCTGTTCCTTGTCTTCTCTGGAGAGGAAAAATGATTTCTTATTGCAAAAGAAGCTACTAACCTACATCATATTAGGATAGAGGTTGGGGTACAGTGGCCTTGTGGGCTTGGTAAAAATTTGTACAGCCTGAAGGTATTTTTTTTTTGTTGTTGTTGTTATTGTTTCTGGGAGGAGCTGAGGAGGGGATATTCATGTGGCTATCTTGAATAACCAATAATGAAGCAAAGGAAGTAATTTTCAAATACTTTTTGCCATTGACCTGATCCTCTTTAAATGTGTCTGAGCCTTGTAGAGACTCAACCATGTGGACTTTGGCTATATTAGAGCTCCGTGTATATGAACTCTTCAATTCATCTCTCTGGCCTTGCTCAGTTTTCCTTTCTTATGGGCTTACCTTGAGGGGACTCGCCTGACCTCACCTGAGCTTAGCTAACACTGTAAGTGATAATGAATTTCTGAATTTCTCCACAAAACACTTTTGTTCTGTGTACTTTGCCTCACTATCATAGAGGAGCCAAATGCTGCCTTGTCAGATTATTCTTAGAAACTGGGGGATCCCTCCACAACTGAGGGTTCTCAACACATAGATAGGCGTATGAAGGTATTCAATGTTTAACTGGACCAAAGAGTTTGCTTCTTTTTTTCACTGATTTGCTCAGTGAAGCCATCCTGTATGCAATTTCAGGAGAAATTCTGTCTTCCTTATTAAGCTTCTGGGTGTGTTAAGAATTCCATAAGCAGAAACCATCTCTTCGCTCTCTGTGTGTGAGTGGTGGCTTCTAATTGATGGTTGCTATATTTTTCTTGGAGCACTGTGTTCATAATTCATTTAAAAATACGATCAACAAGTGATTCCAACTAGATCATGGTCTGTAAGCTCACTGAATTATTCCTTAAAATACAAATAATATCTAAGGGTTATATGGAAATTCTGGAGATAAATTAGGAGGATTATAAAATGCTGTTATTTTATATAGGTATTTGAAAATTATTATTTCAGAAGGCAAATCCAGCATGTTATGCTAATTAAACCAAGTGTCAAACTCAGCCTTTGTATGATAGATATTGGGATAGTTCACAAGCATTTCATTCTCATTCTTGTGGACACTTAGTGGATTTTTTCTCCTTTACTGTCTTTGAACTAGGCAAGATATATAACTTCCTTGGCAGTGAGCTACAGTGGCGTGTATCACTTCTGGGTAGAATGCCTGTTAATCCTTGTCTTTTCTCTTTGGACTCAGAGGCCTGAGTTCAAACCTGAGTTTTGCCTATTTTTGTCATATGGCCTTGGGCAAGTTACTCAGCTACCTGAGGTTTTGTCTTCCTGTTCTAGAAAATTGGAGAGTAGCTAGCTCACTGAGCTCATGTGGATTAAATCAGATGAATAGTTGAGGGAATGTGAATACAGGGCAAGGCACACATGGCCAGGACACTAAAGAGGTCCTGAGCATCACCTCCTGATTGAGAATGTGAGCACAAGAGGTGTTGATGGTGGTGACTCTGGTGTGGCTCAGGGAGGTCATCGGGCTCAGGTGCCGGGGGCCAGCCCCGGCGGGGTCCAGGGAGTCCCGAAGGAGGAGTGGCGTCGGCGAAATGATGAGACAGGAGTCGTTCCCTTTGAGCAATCTTCAGAGAGAGAGCTAAAGCTGCTTTCTCTGGGTCCCCTTTTTATTACAATTTTTCTCATCATTATAGATTCACAATACGTCATTGATTATATAACTTAAAACTTTGCCAAGACATGACATTTCCTTAACCATGATTGAGAGCACACCGATCTACATTCTTTTAGGATATGACCCCCAGCCATACAATCATCAAAGTACAGATTCATCAATAAAACATGTCACCAATTTACATCCTTCAGATTTTCCCAAGATTTACTATTTTTCCCAAGATGTTATTTCCTTATTAACTAATGTCAAACTACGTAACCAGACTCTAAGTCTCCTAATTAATCATTAACCTAAAGTACACCTGCACTTTATTTTTAATCTAAAATTCCCATCTTAAAAAGTCCCTTTAAATCTTATATTTAAAATGTCCTAAAGTTTATGAATCATCCTTAAAGTATATCAGAAACCTATATAGCTAAAGACTTAATAATTTTTAAACTTAAGAATCTAAATAATATTTTTAACATTATTCTAAAACTGTGTCTTATAAAGCTATTTTAATTAATTCCTAAATTTATTCTCATAAAACTGGTTGAGCTGCTTTCTCAGAGAGTTTCTTTTGTTTCTCAGTCAAGGTACACTAGTTCTCAAAGAATTTGTTTCTCAGTCAAGGTACGCTAGTTCTCAAAGAGTTTGTTTCTCAGTCAAGGTGTACTAGTTTTCAAAGAGTTTGTTTTTCAGAGGATGATTGTTGTCTGTTATTAGGTTTGTCCACAATGTACTAAGATAGAAGAATAGCCTTTTATTTTGTCCTTGATATGCTGAGGGGTGGGTAGCAGAACAGCTTCCAAGGCATGAACTACCTGTTCTGTTCTAGCCATCTGAAATTTAATTGTTTGGCATTTAACATACTCATGCCTCCTGTGAGAAACATAAGCATGAAAATGCAAAGTCCCAATTACATAAAAAAGGGTCTCATGGTTTCGGTTACCCACCAACCAGTGTGGCTTTGCCAGCATTCATCCTCACTGTGACCCTGTCAAGACAGTGGGAGAGCGGCTTTGCCAACACTTTTTCTCACTGTGACCCTGTCAAGACAGTGAGTGGGGGATCGCCTTCACCACTCAGGGGGTTGGCCCTGTTTCTCAGGACTTGTTAGAGAAACAATTGTTGTAGATCGTAGGCTTGACTAACACCCAGGAGCAATTATTGAATAAAGATGTGTTTGGATATAGCTCAGTTGGTAGACTGCTTGCCTTGCATGCACAAGGCCTTGGGTTCAATCCCCAGCATCACAAAAGAAAAAAACACAAGTGTGTTTAAATTTGGGAAGCGTGAATAATAAAGACAGCTTGCTTCTGAAAGCGCTTTGCCTAAAATATTGTCTCAGTTATGGCCAAGGAATTACTTAAAAAATGTTTCTCCTCCCTTGGAATTTTATTTATTTAGTTGATTAGTTTTGGTACTGGGGATTGAACTCAGGGGCATGTTACCACTGAGCTCCATCTGAGCCCTTTTTATTTTTTTATTTTGAGACAGGGTCTCCCTAACTTACTTAGGACCTCACTAAGTTGCTGAAGCTGTCCTTGACCTTGTAATCCTCTTGCCTCAGCCTCTTGAATCGATGGGGTTACAGGCATGTGTCACACTGCCCAGCTCCCCCTTGGAGTTTTAGATAATGAAATCAAACACCTTTGTGTGCACACTCGTCTTGAATAATGATGTTATTTTCATAAAACTTTTTTTGTTGGTTAGTCTCTTAAGATGCAAGTTTATTTTTATGTCCCCTAAGAGGCTCTGCTGGTGTTATTTTTTCACTCTTTCCCTTCCCTTCTTCCTTCCTTTTGTCCATCCATCCTTCCTTCATTTCCTGCATCCCTCCCTCTTCAATTTTCCTCTCCCTCCATCCCTTACTTAATTATTAGTAGTTAGCTTTTATGTTTCAGAGTAATTGTTGGTGTATAGGAAAATTGAGCAGAAAGCACAAAGTTCCTACATAACACCCTTTATCCTGTTTCCCCTATTATTAAGATCTGGCACTGGTGGGGTACATTTATTACAGTTGATGAATCAATATTAATACATTATCATTAGCTAAAGTCCATAATTTATATTAGGGTGCCCCTTGGTGTTGTAGAGATCCATAGGTTTGGACAAATACAAAATGCCATGTTTCCACTGTTAGAGTTTCATGCAAAATTGTTTCACTGCCCTAAAAATCTCTGGTGCTCCATCCAGTCATTCCCCTTCCCTACAAACAACAGATCTTTTTATTGCCTCTATAATTTTGCCTTTTCCAAAATGCTAATGATATTTATACAGTATGTGACTTTTTCAGGCTAACTTCTTTCACTTAGTAATATGCATTTAAGATTAATCCATTTCTTTTTAGTGTCACATCTAATTTCTTTTTATTGCTATTTACTTTTTTGTCCCTTTGTATGGATACATCAGTTGTGAATCCATTTACCTATTGAAGGACATCTTAACTGTTTCCATGTTTTGGCAATTATGAATAAAACTGCTATAAACATTTTTTTTTACAGGTTTTGGTGGGGACATAGGCTTTAAAACTCATTTAGGTAAATATCAAGGAGTACAATTGCTGAATAGAATAGTTAGCAAATGCTTACTGTTTTGTAAGAAACTTTTGAACTTCTTCCAAAGTGACTGTTCCAGTTTACATTTCTGTCAGCAAAGAATGAGAATTCTAATTGCTTCACAACCTCGCCAGCATTTGGTATTGATACTGTTTTAGAAATTAGTCATTTAATAGATGTGTATACGATCTTGTTGTCTGATTTGTAATTCTGTAATACCATATGACGTTGAGCATCATTTCATATGCTTATTTGCCATTTGTATATCTTTGTTGGTTAGATGCCTGATCAAATCTTTTGCCCACTTTTTGAAATTAGGGTGTTTGCTTTCTGATTGGTGAATTTTAAGAGTTCTTTTAAGATATGTATTTGTACGTATGTGTATGTATGTATGTATTTTATTTATACACACACACACACATACACATTTTTTTTTGGTACTAGGGATCGAACCCAGGTGTGCTTAACCCAGTCCTTTTTATTTTTTATTTTGACACATGGCCTTGCTTCAAATTTGTGATCCTCCTGCCTTAGCTTGGTGCTATTACAGTTGTGTACCACGACATCCAGCAAGAATTCTTTGTATATTTTGAACATAAGTCCTTTGTCTGATATGTAATTTACAAATATCTAACATATAATAGTCTGTGGCTGATCATTTTCATTCTCTTAGCAGTTTATTTTATGTAGGAAAAGTTTAATTTATTTATTTAGATACTGGGGATTGAACCCACTGGTGCTCCACCTGTAAACTACATTGCCAGCCTTTAATGGAATTTTAAATTTCGAGACAGGATCTCATACAGTTGCCAAAGCTGATCTCAAACTTGTAATCCTCCTACTTCAGTCTCCTGAGTAGCTCAAATTACAGGCATGTACCATTGCACCTGGCCATGAAAATGATTGAAATATTTAAGAAGTTCAACTTATGAGTAGTGGTTTTTGTATTATATCAAAAAAGTAACCATAAGCTGGGTGTGGTGGTGCTCGCCTGTAATCCTAGTGGCTCAGTAGGCTGAGGCACAAGGATTGAGAGTTCAAAGCCAGCCTCAGGAAAAGTGAGGTGCTAAGCAACTCTGTGACACCCTGCCTTTAAATAAAATACAAAATATGGCTGGGATATGGTTCAGTGTTTGAGTGCCCCTGAGTTCAATCCCCAGTACCAAAATAAACAAACAAAAAAGTAACCACAAAACCCCAGGTTATGCACATTTTTGTCCTGTTATCTTCTTGAAATTTTTTAATTTTGTATTTTACATATGTCTGTTATCCAGGCTTGAGTTGATTTTTGTTAAAGGTGTAAGGACTGTGTCTAGATTTGATTCTTTTTTGCATGTGGTTGTCCAATTTTTCCAGCAATATTGAAAAAAATATTATCCCTTTTCCATTAAATTGTCTTTACTTCTTTGTCAAAAATCAGTTGACTATATTTAAGTAGGTCTATTCTAGACTCTCTGTTCTGTTCCACTGATCTTGTTATGAATTCTTTCCTTATACCATGTTGTCTTGGTTGCTGTAACATTATAGTAATTGTTGAAATCGAGTAATGTCAGTCACCTTGCTTTGTTTTTCATCCATATTGTGTTGGTACTCTTATATCTTTTGCTTTTCCACAAAAAACATTGAGTTATCAATTGGAATTTGATTGAGTTTTCATGGAATTTATAGATTGTTGGGAAGAACTGATATTTTAACAATATTGAGTCTTCCTATCCTATTCATGAATAAAGGAATGTTTCTTCATTTATTTAGAATTAATTTTATTTGTCTCATCAGAGTTTTTTATTTTAATTCTAAGTTGTTCACTGCTGGTGTTTAGGAAAGCAATTCCTATTTGTGTATTCGACTTATTTTTTGCAACCTTGCTACCATCACTTATTAGTTCAAGGAGTGTTTTGTTTTGTTTTTGTTTTTGGTAGATTGGGATTTTCTGTATAGACAATCATGTCATCTGCAAGAAAAGACAATTTTATTTCTTTCTTTCCATCTGTCCATGTTTTATGTCTTTTTTGGGTCTTATTGCATTAGCTAGAACTTTTGGTATGATATTGAAAAGAAGTTGTGAGGGGTGCATCCTTGCCTTGTTCCCAATTTTAAGGGGAAAGCATCTTGTTTCACTATTAAATATAATGTTAGCTGTAGGTTTTTATTTATTTTTTATTCTTTTTTACAGCTGTTCTTTCTCAAGTTGATTAATTTCTTTTTTAACCATTTAAAAATGTGGCTGCAACAACCAATTCAAGCAGACCTGGGCTTAAATATTGACTTTGTCACTTTCTAGCTGCAGTGACCTTGGGTAAATTAACTAGCCTATTTGAGTATTAGCCTTAGTTTCCTCAGTATGAGATTTAAAAAATATGTTGAAATTGTAGAAAGGATTAGCATTAGAAAACTTTTAAATTATTCAGAGGTGAATGCTTTCAAGAATTGGATGTGGCATGAAACCCAGAAACAGTAAGAAGAAAAGATGGAGAAGTAAGAACTCTCTGAGCACTAAGCTGCGGCAAAAATTGCCAGGAAGAGCTGAAAAATCAAATATGATTCTCTAAGCATTGATATGAATTTGTCCATTGGAACAAAAATGACCCGATGATTTGGTGCAGATACAGAATGCATCTTTTAAAGTGAAATGATAGAACTAATCAGAGATATGATAAATTATTTTATAATGGTGTACTAAGAATTGTAATGTAAAATAAAAAAAAAAAAAACCAGGAAGAGTGGGGAGAAGATGGCCTCTCAGGAGGAAAAGGTTTTTCCTTTTAAGTGCTATTGTTCAGCATGGTAAATAAACTATAATAGCGTATTATACATATCAAAATTGTTAAGAGAGTATGTATTAAATGTTCTTCCCACAAAAAAGGGGAAATATTTGTTTTGGGCCAATACTTGTAGAAAACAGAGTAAAACTAAATTACTCTTAGTTTCTGCACTTTATCTTATGGAGGACTAGTAACAACTCTTCATGTTCCAGCACAGTCTATGGACCACACCTTGACCACACCTTGCTTGATAGGTTTTTAAAACATTAAAATATTATGATTGTTTTCACATTATTTTAGTAGAGTATTTATAAAATATTAATTCATTGTATACAATACATGGTAGGGACATTGGCACATTTTAATGTCCAGGTGAACAAATTCTTTCAACCCAGTTCACACATTTCTTTTCTTTCTTTTTTGTTGATACCAGGGATCGAACCCAGGGGCACTTAACCACTGAGCAACCTTCCCAGCCCCTTTTTATATTTTGCTTAGAGACAGGGTCTCGCTAAGTTGCTTAGGGCCTCCCTAAATTGCTGAAGCTGCCTTTGAACCTGGATTCTGCTGTCTTAGCCTCCCAAGCCACTGAGATTACAGATGTGTGCCACCATACCCAGTCCACCCAGCACATGCATTTCTGAGACCGTATAGTCACTGTTACAGACAACATTAAAAATGTATACTTAAGCACTTAAGGATTTTAGTCACAGATGATCAAATTATAGTGACCCCTGTATGAGGAGCCCCTATTACTTAGACATTTGTATCCTATCATTTTTCACATGTATGAAATGCTGTCGAGATGAATAAAACACAATTTATGAAACAGCTCTAATGAATTTATATAAGCTGTTTGATTTTTTCCCCCTCTTATTCAGTTTTGAAAGTGCAGCTGCTATCCTTTGGGAAAACTGACAAAATTTTGATATTAAAAAGTCTTTTTACTTGAAATCTTTGATAACTACTTCTCCACACAGACCTTGAAGGAATGCATGAAAGTTAGCTAATTCTGTTACATAGAAAGAATAGTCAATCAGAGAACTCTGCTGTCTTGCCTGAGACTATTAGTGCTGTGCAGACTGAAGGGTTTCTGTGAAATACTTTTCTTCCCAGACCCCCAGTAATCCAGATCTGAAAAGCAATGCCTCATTTATTAATTCAGTAACATCTAGGGTGTTAACTACTGGCTTCGGCAGCAGGGAAGATGCCTCTACCCTTAGGAGGCTCAGGAAAAATTCTTGGGTCAGAACTCCAGTTTGTCCTCCAGTTCTTCTCCTGATGTGAGATGTATGGACAGATAGCTGGGCTGTGCCTCTTCACACCTGACCAGTGAACAAGCCTTTCTAACACTTGATATTGCGCTTGTGTGGTCTCTTGTTGAGTGCAAGAATTGCATTTAATGCATGGAAATGATAATAACAGAAACTTTAGTAGCTCACAAACCTCATCCAGATTTCCCAGGCATGAGTGGAACAGAGTAGAATGTGGGGGCTATTTGCCATCTTCCTTTGCATGAAACTCTATGATACAGATCATTTTGGAAAATAAATGGGTTCTTATTTTTCTAAGTCATCTCTATGGACAGGTAAAATTTTGTACTTTTCCCATGTTAGGAAATTCCTGACCAATGCTTCTCAAACTTTAATGTGGATATAAATAGCCTAGGGATATTGTTAAGAGATCAGGTTTAGTAGATCTGGGCTGAGCCTGAGAGTCTGTTTCCAACAACCTCCCTCCTAGGCAATGCTGAGGCTGCCGCTCTTCAATTTTGTTGGTATTTCAGTCATATTTTAAGTAGCAGAGACTACATCCCATGTTGTGGGTTGTCAATCCATTTTGTGTTGTTAAAACAGAATACCCAACATTGGGTTGTGGATAAAGTAAAGAGGTTTATTTGGCTTATGATTCTGGTGCCTGGAAAGTATAAACAGCAAGGTGTTACACATCTGGTTGCTACAACATGAGCGGAGAAGTGGAAAGGGTACTGGCCCCAGGCAAAAGGGCTATGCATGTGGACAAAGGAGCAAGAGATTGGGGAGGAGCCAAGGTCACTCTTACAACCATCTACTCCTATAAGAATTAGCCAGGTTCTGTAAGAACTACACTAATCCATTCCAGGGTGGGGTACCCTGTGATCTAATCATCTCTTGAAGCCCCTACCACTTCAATACAGCTGTATTGGGGACCAGTCTCCCAGTACATGAACCACAATATTGGACAAATGATATCCAAACCATAGCACATGAGAATTGGCCTGACCTGCTTTTGTGGAAGGTACTGACGCCTATTTCAGCTACACTTACATACTCCAGTTACTACATTGCAGTGGTATCTTTCTTATCTCAAAGCTCTTGAGTAGTCTAAGAATATATTGCTGAGGGGTATATATGTTGGTCACTGTGTTTAATTATTAGCAAAAATCTTTATTATGCTTTGGACCACATATTTCTTAGGACAAAATGACAGCAGTATCTGTATGCCCAGTTAAGATTTGTTCCATCCATTTTATTACAACACATTGCTTTGACTCATGGATCTTGTGTATCCTGCATATGGTAGGGAGTTCCTCATGGTACACCTGAATGCAGTGAGCTTTGCAATCCAATCATAAAATGAGGAACTCAATGTGTTATGTTCAGTGAGTTGATAATACTCAGTCTCTTTAAGATGAGTGGACTACAGAGTATATGTGTAAGAGAAACTAAATCTATTGATTATATTCTGGGCATTGTAATCAGCTATTGTTGGATAAAGGTTGTCATTTGAGTCTCCTGGTGTAACAAAATAATCACAGAAATTTAAAACCAAATTCAATTTTGATGATTTGTCTCTTTTGACTCACATCAGATGGTTTTTCTTACAAAGGCCTTTCAACTCAGGCAAAATTAAAGTTGAAACTGATGTCAGGCTGGGCACAGTAGCACATGCCTGGAATCCCACCAATTTGGGAGGTTGAGGCAGGAGGATTGCAAATTCAAACCCAGCCTCAGCAACTTAGTGAGGGCCTAAGCAACTCTGAGAGACCCTGTCTCTAAATAAAATACAAAGAAAAAGGGCTGAGGAGAGGTAGCTCAGTGATTAAGTGCCCCTGGGTTCAATCCCCAATACCCACCCCCTGTCAAAAAAAGAAAGAAAGTTATGCAGGAAAACAGAGGCTTCATTCATATCACAACTTGTGCTTCACCCAGCACTGTGCATCCTTGGCCAGGAAGTGGCTTTTCCACCCCATCCCTGAGCTGGTGATTGTACTTTTTAATGAAGACATCACCATGTAGCATAGGCCAAACTAATCTTCTAAATTATTTTTAATGGATTAGAAGAATGGCTCACTTAATCTTTCTAGTTTCTTAATTTCTTTTCAATAGGCCACATTCCATCCCTAAAACATTCTGTAGGTCTGTCAGCAACTTTGATTGAAGCATGAATTAATCTTATCAGAATCCTGATGGAGGCATAGATGGGTCTTTGCTATTCAGAGGGTTTTGTTGTAATGTAATCTTAATCAGATTTTGCTGGTATGTCTTTAGGAATTTTGGAAGGGAAGATAATCTAACCAATTTAGCAATCGTATAGCACAAACATCTAAACCAAAATAGAAATAACCAGGGTTTACCCCAATGACAAGGGCCTGTATTTAGATCCTAGTCCTGGGATGCTTGATCTCCACAGTACCTTTCTATGTTGATGTATGGATGGAAATGGTGGCTTTAGGGCTTGAGGAAACAGGTTTCCTAACATTCCTGATGGGGTTGAAGTATCCAGTACTTCTCACTGCACTGCTGCCTAGACTGGCAGTGGACTCAGCATAATCTGAGGAGACAGTGTCTGGGTAGGAGCTTCAAATCTGCAGCCAGTTGGTCTAGCTGAGATCCTGCCTTGTTTTGTAAAGTTGTGTGACTTGGGAAAGTCATAGAATCCCTTTGTGGTTCAGTTTCTTCAGATGTAAGATGAGGACCTTCCTCAGGTTCCTGGTGAGGATGGAACAAGTGATTAGAATAATCATCCAGGGCCTCGTATGTGCTATCTGAGGGATTGCAAACTGTGGTTCTCCACAAGTATTGAGAATTGAAGTCAGTGTTCTGAGTTGCAAACAGAATTTGAAAAATTAAATAAAACATATTTTGCAAATATTAGAATGAAATAGAGCATTCTAGAGTGCATTGCGTCTATTCAGGGTATTGTTGAATATCCCTTTGGCTCCTCTTTTTGGTGTTCTTTTGATTGTGTGTGCTCATGTGCATGTTTTCAATGAAGTTGTGATTAACAGAGTATGGAAGCCCCTCCTCCAGAAACAAGTGAATCCATTTTTCTAAACACAGACCCATTGGGGTGAGTGAGGCCTTCCTTCTATGGATACAATGTGTAGGTGAGCTGTGACTGGAACTTACATGTGCTTCCCTTGCAGAGGGAAACCAAAGGGCAGTTTCTTATCGACCACATCTGCAACTACTACAGCTTGCTGGAGAAGGACTACTTTGGCATTCGCTATGTGGATCCAGAGAAGCAGCGGGTAAGAGCTAACCCCTATTCAACCCATTCTGAGGGAGGAGCCCAGGCTGTGGGGCACTGTGGGTGTTCCTCCCAGAGCCCCTGTGGGGTCCTTGTTCTCATGGACTATTGGCCACAGGAAAGTACTCTTTCAGTGGGTATGTGAGTCAAAGGCTTAGGCCCTGTCCCACTGGACTGGGTAGAACAGGAAAAAGTTACATTATAGGTCTTTCCAGAAAGCTGGTCCCACCTGGACAGAAGAGAGAATATTCCTGTGCCATTTGATTGGCACAATGGCATCAACAGTGGCCACATAAAATCTGATTAGAGAAAAATCCCCCAACCTCTGACAATAAAACACTACTGGTAGATGAGAGGGTGAATGCTTAATGGGTTTAGGGTTTTCTTTGGGGATCATGCAAATGTTTGGAACCTGATACAGGTGGTGGTTGCACAACATGGTGAATGTACTAAATACCACTGGAATGTGCATTGTCAGTTTTATGTTATATGGATTTTACCTCAATTAAAAAAAAAAGAAGCTTCTGACAGATGAAAGATTAAATTACTTTGGAAGTTAGTTGCTCCTTGTCTTCTTGCTCCTGGACACATTTACCCTTTCTAGCTCACAAGAGTGAGCAAGGAGTCTCACTTTTCAAGCAGGTGTGTGCTTTGGTGTCTGTAGGCATGGCATGTGCTAGACTTCCTGGGGCATGTGCCCCTCACATCCAAAAGACCCCTGGAATCTCTGTCCCAGCCACTAGGGCTTCCTCTTCTTGCAACCCTGCTGAGTATTTGAGCTGTGGGCTAGAGGCTCTGTACAAGTGTGAATTGGCTTCCTGGGATGCCAAGGTTTTGGGGGGCAGAGCTAGGGGATAGGACTCCTTTTTAATTTTCCCCTTCTTCTCCAGGGTTCCTGGTTTTCTTCCTGTTTCCTCTTCCCTCTCTACAATCCCACCAGGCTATTAGTTTAGTATTTACTGACTCAGCATGAAGAGGGAAGGTTTGCAGAGTGTACTTTTGTAAAGGAGGAAGGAAGATGTTTAAGGAGGAAGATTAGGTTTTGTTCTGGGACACAGAGGAAGTTATTTAGCTCCTGGAGTCCTATAGGACCCTGTGGGGGGGATACAACGAAGTGGCTCAGAGGAAGAGGTTTTGGTTTCCTATGGAACCCGAAGTCACCCTTGGATGGGCCAAGTATTTACAGAGTGAGGAAGGCAAGGACAGTGGTGAGGATGCAGGGCTCATATGGTGTCAGAGAGGGGGTCTGTGGTGTGATATTTACTACTAAGTAACAGTGGTCCCTAGACTTGGCCCTGCAACAGAATCACCTTGAGGGTTTGCTAAAATACTCAGTGAGGATCTTATTCCAGACCTCCTCAATCAGAATTCCTGGGCCAGTCTCAGGAACATGTATTTTAACACATTCCTATTCTAATTTGGATGCAGCTGGGTTCACTTGGTCTTCTGGCCAGTGTTGGGAACCATGGCATAAAGGCACTCATAGACATAGCTTCTTATGGTTTGAGAGGGTATTATATGGAGAGTAAAACGGGCTGAAAGGTCCCACAGTTAGTAAGCAATAGAATGAATATTTGAATTTAGGATCATGGGGATTCAAATCCCTAAGCCTAACAGACTCTGGGCTGTATTCATCATCTAATTAAAACTGGAAATAAGCTGGGTTGGTTGCACACACCTGTAATCCCAGTGGCTCAGGAGGCTGAGGCAGGAGAATCACAAGTTCAAAGCCAGCCTTAGCAACTTAGGGAGGCTCTAAGTAACTTAGTGAGACTCTGTCTCTAAATAAAATATTAGAAAGGGCTGGAGATATGGCTCAGTGGTTAAGCACCCCCTGGGTTCAATCCCTGGTACCAAACAAACAATCCCCCCCTCAAAAAAAAAAAAAAAAAAAAAAAGTGAAACTGAATATTTCAAAAATGAGATCATTTTTGTGCAAAATTCCATTCTAAATTATAGACATCCAACTTATAGGAGAAATTCTAGATACCATTAGTTAAGCAATCATCATGCTCTAGGAAGTTTACACATAAAGTATCTAGTCTTCCCAAAACCCTGCAATGAAGAGAGAAACAGGATGGGGTTTGAACTCACATCCTTTCCTTTCTATTTCCTACATAAAATTTGAAACACAGCCCTAGTCTTTTTTTGTAAAGGCCCACATAGAAAATATTTTCAGCTTTTTTGCTCAAATAGTCTCTGTTGCAATCACTCACCCTGCTGTTTTCATGAAAAGTGGCTGTAGACAATACCTAGATTAGTGAAGGTGGCTCTATGCCAATAAAACTTCATTTTTCCTTACTGTGCACTAGAAATCAGGCAGTTAGCCATAGTTTGCTGACCTTTGGCCTAGGCAATAGCTAGAAGCCACTGAAATGTGTGAGTCTTTTTTCTTCATAGTTCTTAACCTTTGCATTGGGGAGATATTGGATGTAATTAAGAAAGGACTTCAGAATTAAGGAATTGGAATCAGAAATATCAATATGAATTCATGATTTTTAAGATATATACCATAGATAGATATGTAAACAAATATAGATGTGTGTATAGGCTGGGCTAGTACATGCACACATAGATTTCCTGTTCTAAGAAGTTCTGTGCTCTAAGAAGGCCTAGAAGCAATGATACCAGAGCAGCAATGAGTACACACAGACTTTGGGGTCTAAATACCATCTCCAACCACAGCAACAAGGTCTTTTTGCAGAAAGTGTTGATTCCAGGACTGAAATAGGAGAATCACAAGATGAACCTGGGGTATCTTGTGGTACCAGAAAGTGAGGAAGTACTGTAGCTGTGCACGCGCACACACACATGCACTCACATGCACATGCACAAAGGACAGAGTGCTAGGTAAGGCACTGAGCTTACCCCAAACAAGTGCCAATGGCTCAAACTGGAACAATTGGAGTAGCAAAACTAAATAACAATAGCATTGTTATTAGAACCCATAAAATGAAATAAATATCATGAGGCCATATTGATATAAATAATTGAACAAATAAATTGAAGAGTAAGATGGGACTGTTTTTTTCTTACAGAAGAATTCTGATTAAAAAATGTAGAAGGAATGAAGAAAAGAGAAAACCACCATTAGAACAATCCAATACTAATTGTTGCAGCTAAGAGTCATCAAAGAATCCTAAAATCAGTGGGCAAATTTTGAGGAGCAACAGGATATTTCGAGTCTCAGAGTACCTCCATCTTTCCCAAATATTTTTTCAGTACAAAGGGGGAAATAATAACTTTACAATGGAGAAGGCTGGAAGGCACCACTTTAACTGAGATTAAAATAAACATCACCAGTAAAAAGGTACCAACACCATGTACCCCCAGCCTGAGGCACTGGGAAGGGCACACTGTCTCTGGTATTCTTCCCAATAAGGCACAATTTCCATCAAGTCTGGAGAAAACATCAGACAAGTCCAAAATAACTTAAAGCTTTTCATTTAAAATCATGAAGGTGGTAAAAGACAAGGAAACATGGGGAACTGTATTAGATTGGAGAGACACTTCAAGTAAAAGCAACATGGGATCATGGAGTAGATCCTGGAACAGAGAAAAGTATTGCAGTGGGAAACTGTGCAAACTCCAGAATAAGTCTGTCGTTCAGTTAATACTATTGTGCTAGTTACTGGTTTCTTATTTTTGTAATTGTACTGCAGTTACACAAGATGCTAATAGTCAGGAAGAATGAGTGAAAGTTACACTCTACTGTTTTTGTGAATTTTTATATGCCTAAAATTATTTTTTAAGGTTAGAATAAAAGATGTCTTTAGGCAGATGTGCTTCGTTGTTCTTTGTGTTTTGACTTGACTTAGCTTAATTTTTAAGGGTAGTAAATTAGAGGAAAAATGTGGGGGACACCCCAAAACAAAACTGTCTTATCTATTGTAGCTACTAAATTTCTTGGAGTCCTAAGCATCTGCCAAACCCATACCTGAGAACTTTTATTATAGCTTCTGCATGGGTTGCAGGGTAGTTGCTGTACAAACCTGTCTAGACTTTGGATTCAGAGAGATATGATTTAGAAATCCTATCTCTGCTGGTAAAGAAGTAATGTGATCTTGGCCAAGTTATTAAAGCTCTTTGAGTCTCTGTCCAAATAAAGATAAAATACTTCTGTTTGGAGCTGATATGAGAATTAGATATAAAATATATAAATACTTAACACATAGTATATATTAACTACAATATATATTTTAATTTTATTATTAATTATTGCTATTATTATTCTTACAGTTATGATACATTAGGTCTAGGTGAGGAATTATAGCCATGATTAGCATCCCAGACCTATCAGTGTTTGTAACAATTTCTTTTAAAGGCAGGGAACACTATCATGATCTTTGGAGAGAGAAAACAGAAAGTGAGCATTGAAAAATAAGAAAATTAATGGACTCAAAGGCATGAAGACATGCTGGTTTGGGAGTCTTAAGCAAAGACTAGTTTACCAACATTGTTTTTGTTGTTGTTGTTTTGTTTTTTGTTTTATTTTTAATCAGCTCTTGTACTTTTTAAATAATTACAAATAAAACTGATAAGTTATTTGGATAGAAGCTAACTAAGAAAGAAAACCAAGTTAGAGAAACTGAAGTGGGACTTACCTCTGTTGTGGGGCTAGTGGTTTGCCTGTGTCTCTTTCTCAATTGACAACAAACTATTATGGAATATTAAATATTTAGCATTATTACGTTTGGAACACCATATGTTTGACAAGATGTCTCCTGCCCCACATGCTCTGAAAGTGATGAGGACTGAATCAGTAAATAATGACTATTTTTTTTTTCTATTTTAATGGCAAGGGCCCAGAGTTTCCATTATTATTATTTTGTCTGATGGAGGGATAGGTTAAATACCAGCTCATAAGAACCTCTTTCAGTTTGCACCACATTCATCTGCTGAGGAATTCCTATAATTATAGTTGCCTAAGATTACAAAACAGGTAAATAGAATTATCCTGGCTTTACTAAAAGAGAAAGCTGGGTAATATTTCTAGAAGTATTAGTAGAAATAATTCCAAAAAGGAAAAGGTAGTATTTGGTCTAAGTCCAGGTATTTCTTAAATCTAGCATATTCTTTTCACCATTTTTGCTCAGGTATTTGGGTAACTTCTTGTTGGAAAGATGAAATTTTGAAATAATTAGCTGGATATCATAACTTTAGTTTCTGTGGTTATGGTTTGAGATATTCATTTGCTGGATTTCCCTTCTTTTTCTTTCACACCTTCACTTTTCCAAATGTAATTAAGGAAGCCATTCCCAGTGCCTTAGAGCTGAGGGAGTATCCTCTTCCATGCCAGCCAGAGAAGGCGTTATTCTAGGACTTGGTTGTGGCTGGTTTACAGCCTAGAAGGAGACTGTACTCAGTACTTTGGATTTTTAAACTTCCCTTAGTTCTAAGCATCTGCCAAACCCATTAACATTAGTGTCACTGTCTTCCCTGACAGGATGGTTATGCCTTATACCAAAGACAAGGGAAGTCCACACCTTTGGGGGCATGCTCCTCAAATGCCCTGTGACAGGGCATTGTGTTTCAGATGTCCTCCAGACACCACAGGGTTTACATGCTTTCTAATGGGAGAGTGAGCTGCAAAATCATGGATGCAAGGGCATGTTGGTCCTTGATGCCCCCCAATATAATTACAGCCCTGAGGTTTTTATGTCGGGAGCCAGAACGACCTAGTAAGCCTATTAGTGAGTTTTATTAATAATGGAAAAAGACATTGTCTGTTAGAGCAATTTGCTTTTTCTAGAGACACCTTGGGGAGGACATGGAGTGGAATAAAAATCATCCCAGTGATTTGAGGTTTTACTCTGGGGATGGTGCCAGGAAGCCAGACAGCATTATGTCCCACCAGCTGCTCCTGCCATTGAAAGGCTGCTTCCTGCTCCTCGGATAATTACTTCACAGATGCTTATAACTAGGAACAGGAGTGATACCTAAGATTTAGGGCAGCCATGTGCTGAAGAGTAGGGTTGTTCTGCTGCCTCAAGTCCCTCCGGTCCCCGACATGGGTTTCCCCATGTAGTGAGTTTCCTTTTGCTTTTAAGGATCAAGAGGCATTAAAAGTCAAGACTTTCTGAGTGCCCATATGGAAAGCATAGGTAACTGGCCTTGTGGGTGAGGACTTTGAACATTCAAGTCACAAGTAATCGTAATAACATCTTTAAAACTGGATATATCATCTAGTGGTTCAGTTGTGGCCCAAAATATTAACATTGACAGACTTGAGGAAATTGTCAGAATCCTTCAGCAGACAGCAGGACTTGGTGTTTAGCTAAAATAATTGCTCATAATTGGTGCTGTTTATATCTGACGTCCTTCTGGGAGGGGAGAGGAGGGATACCTGATAAAAGGTCATGATCTTGAAGCCACTTAGCAAACCAAGAAGTCATAATTTTTATGGGGGGGAGAAATGCATAAACTGGTTATCTTGTTTGGACCAGAAGGCAATTATAACAATAAGTGGACCAGGAAAATACCATTTTATCCTTGTGTCAGGAATAAATAGGAATATCCAAGGTAGAGAGGCTTTGCTCTCTTGGTGGTGGGAAGAACCTGGGCAGGAAATCAATTAGGGAGATAAGGTTTTTCTCTTAGGAAAAAAAAATTGATGGAGGGTCCCATAGCCAAAGATCATCAGAAGTGACTGAAAGCCAGTGGATTTGGGAGTTTCAAGATAGCTTTCAAGACAAGCTGGGAAAAATATCAGAGTGAAACTGTGGTGTATAGCTTGGAGAAATAAAAACAGTACAGGTTAAGAAATGATGGTTTGACGTAGACTTTTGTTTCTTTTTAGCTTCACCATATTTCTTTCAAAGTTCGGTTGTAATTGTGTGTTTCACGCATGGAGGGTAATGAGGAGTAGCTTGTGTTCTAGTTATTTTACTGTGTAACAAGCCTCCCATACTTTAGTGGCTTAGAAAAACCCACATTTATTATAGCAAATAATTTTGTGGTTCAGGGATTTGGGCAGGGTTTAGCTGTGGTTCTTCTGCTCTTCATGCCATGTGCGGGCGTCACCCAGTGGTGTTCAGTTGTTGGCTAGTCTGGTCTGGAGGGTTTGAGACGTCTTCACTCATGCCTGGTTGGTACAGGTGGTTGGAAGATGGGGCTTGGGGACCTCCTCTCACAGCATGTAGTTTCAGGGCCTCTCCAGATGGCCACACCAACAAGGTGTCTGAACTCTTCAGGGTTTGGATTATATATGAAGCCAACCACCAAACAAACTCTATAGGAAAGAGCAGATTTTGAGTTCAAATTCTGAACTTGTCGTTTGGGAAACCTGGGAGATAAAGTAGAAATTCTATCCCTGCCCCTCGCTGATTATATGACTTTAGCAGATTCCTTACCTTTCAATGCCTCAATGTCTTCATCTGTAAAATGGGAATATAAATAGGGCCTGTCCCATAAGGTTGCTGTTTAATTGTATTAATCCATATTATCAGCTATGTATCTGATCCTGTATTCCTTGTTTAAAAAGTTTGAATGGTTTGTGGGTCTGGCAACTTGGTGATATTTGACCTTAGAACATTTTAGTGATAATGTTAATAAATTTATGTGGCATGACAGCAAAATGTTATATGAATTTCATGATAAGCTTGAAGGAATCCCATAATTCCTCTTATCCCAGTGTGCTTTAAGATAATCAGGAGTAATTGTTTTTATAAATTATTTGAAAATGTGTTTCATTTTCAAACTATAACTTTTTTTCTTTGAGAGAGTACACTAAAATTTCTTGGATGTGGGTTAAGGGCTAGCATGCAAAGGGTCAGGCCCTTAATCTGCTTTTCTTCTTCTTCTTCTTCTTCTTCTTCTTCTTCTTCTTCTTCTTCTTCTTCTTCTTTTTGTTGTAGATGAACACAATATATTTATTTATTTATTTATTTATTTATTTATTTATGCTAAGAATCAAACCCAGGGCCTCACAAGTGGTAGAGTGCAAGCATTCTACCACTGAGCCACAGCCCCAGTCCCCTTTCATCTGCTTTTGTGAATAAAGTTTTATTGGAACACAGTGACTCCTATTTATATATGTATTTTCTGGGACTGGTTTCATGCTCCAGAAGCATGAAATCTGAGTAGTGACAGAGACCATTTGGACCACAAAGCCTAAAGTACTTACTCTTTGGTTCTCTCTTTCCTCTCTCCTCTCCTCTCTCTCCACATCCCCCAGTCCCTCACCCTCTTTTTCTCCCTCCCTCCTCCTTTCCCTTTTCTGATAGAGAGCATTGAAATTAGTGAGGAGGATGGAGGCTGCCTAATGTTTGCATGGATGCTTAAGTTTTCTTGGACTGTCTGTCTACTTTTCTTTCTTTTTTTTTTACATTTATTCTCCTAACTGTCACATATATTTTGCCTATCCTAAGACTCTAGAATACAAAATATGTTATGAATAAAGGAGTAAAAAACACTTTGCCAAAGCAATAAAATTTTTCTTATATAGATTGACTTCCAAATGAACAACAACCTGAGCATTCTTGCTTTACAGATTTATTGTTGTCTGTTGTTGCTCTTGTGTCAGATTTTATTGAGCTGGAGTGGAATTTATTGTTATTGATACCTAAATAATAAGGGCCAAGCTCTAACCTACCATCCAGAACCATTCTTTCTTCCTCAGCAGAGGCCAAAGGACCTGTAAATGACATAAATTGTCTACATAAGGCAGGGACTGGGTTACTCTGGGCTTTGTCTGGGAGTGTGTGAGAACCAGGCCATCGTTTTAGGGCCATGATGGGAATGGTCAGATTTTGGATCTGATTACTATAGAAAAGAAAAACAATCTCCTGCTCGAGAAGGTGCATTCAATCTTTTTAAAAGCCCCATGGATTAGTTAACACATTTTTCTAGGCTGTAAATTACTCTGTTTTGGGCACCAAAGGTTTAAGAAAGATAACAGAGAATCGAGTAATCTATTCTGCAATCATAGGCTGAATCAATTTTAACAGAAACTGAACATTTGAAGATAACTAAATGTTATAATAAATTGTTTACTTTTAGAAGGTTTTTTTTGGTCTTAGCAGCTACCAAATTAAAAATCAATTTACTTAGTCACAAATCACCAGTTCACACACACCTTCTTCTTCTCCCAAACAAGCCAAAAGTAGAATTTACAAAAGATATGCACCATTTATTTGATGGGTTAGAGAAAAATGATCTCTTAGGGCTCAGTGCAGCTGGGCCTGGATAAATTAAAAAGAGGAAACACTCGGCAATGTCCTTATCCTTCAGGTTCATAGAACGTGTACTGTTAAAGCTGAAGAAATCCCAGCATTTCTCAAATCTGCCCCCTACCTTCCCCCACCAAAATTGCAGATAAGAAAGTCAGGATATAGAAGGTTTCAGAATCCCCTTACTTTTAACTTCCTTTGTAAACTTCCTCCTAGACATATATTTTTTTAAAGATTTCATTTGCTCCCAATCAAAATTTACCAAGAAAGGCCCTGAAATGTGGTCAGGGTAGATTATCAATATTAAAAGTCCTCTTAAATTGGGACCTCTCACGGGGGCTTTGCAGGTTTCCAAGGTTTAAGCTTAAGGCACTAGGGATAAACTGCTAAGGAAAGGATTTTAAATACAGAAAGTACAGTTATTGGTGGAGAGTTAGGAAGGCTGCATTAGGTCAGCTTCCCAGAAGAAGATCTTGGAATAAAAATCCTAGTATAGTGAATTGTTAGGAACTGTTTCCAGGAAAAGACTTGTAGGGGAGCGGGAGATTAGGACAGAGAAGGAAAGGAGGCCAAGCAAGTATGTGAGCTTGGGCAAAGTCCTGCAGAGGGGCACTATCTCCGACTCCCAGAAGAGCTCTGGACTTAAGAGTTGGTCCTGTTAAGTGGTGAGGTAGCAGAGGCATTTATACTCCTGCCTGTCAATCATTAGTTAAGAGCTATTCTGATTTGCAGAAGGCAAGGTGGGTTAGGGAGGCTGAATTCCCCGCCCTATGATGGATTCCAGTAACCTAAGGGGCAGCCTTTCTAAAAGGAGAAGACTGCTGAGTCCTAACAATATCTGCAGCAGATGCCTTCCCAGCATCTTCAAATAATATTAAGGAATGCGTCCTGCGGTTCATCTTCCTTCCTAAGTTGATTTTGTAGAATCAATGATGTTGTCTTAGTGGCCTTAGACTTTAGAATTTTTATTGTAAATGAGAGTTGAGGAAATGAAGTTTTCAGCTATAATAAAACAGCCATGAATTCAGATATTTGGTTGTCAGAATTTTCTTTCTGCCACTCTTAGGGAAAATCAATTTCCAATAAAGAGACAGGCCTTTTTTTTTTCTTTTTAAGACTAAAATATCATACATTAAAAGTAGCAATTGAAAGGAAAACAGAAATTCAGTAAGTATTCTAAGCCTTATATCTAATCACCAGGCACACCCCCACATCACGGTTGTTTATTCACACAGATGTAATCCATCTCTACCTCCAGTAATGGCAGGAGTTGTTGATGTGGCTCAGACTCAACTTCAATGGCCAATTCACAACTCTAATTGGAAGAGTTGAGAAAAGAGAGAAGAAAGAAGAAGGGGATGAAGAGAGAGAGACAAAGGCCTAATAAGTTGGTATTGTGTTTAGATAGCAGAATAACCTCCTAATGAAGAGCAGAAGGGAAAGTGAGGTGGGAGAGATGGGAAGAAGATAACAGAAAGGGCCTCGGTGAGGGCAGCCACTGCACAAGCTAGAGTGTCTCTATCAGCCAGTGTTAAGATGGAGCTGGGAATTACAGAAACTCCTCTACACACTATGCTGTGTTCTAAGGGCTTCTTCCTGAATTAACCCATTTTATCCTTATTAAGGATGCTGTGAGTGAGGAAGCCCAGGGATTTCCTCACAGTCACACAACTACCTAGTGTCAAGGTTGGGATTTAAATCCAGGCCTGTTAGCTCCTGGGCCTGGCCAAAAATGTCAACTCTAGGTGCTTAGCTGGGTTTGGTATCTGCCTGTAATGTGTGAAATTCTTCCTATGGAATCTGAATTACAGGAAATCCACCTTTATTCTTAATTTTAAGAATAATTTATTTTATTCTTAATTTTAAGAATAATTTATTTTATTCTTAATTCAGAGCTTAATTGTCTATTTTTTTTAAAAATTGGCTTTTAGGGCTGGGGCTGTAACTCAGTAGGAGAGCACTATCCTAGCATGTATGAGGCACTGGGTTGAATCCTCAGCACCACATAAAAATAAATAAATAAATAAATAAATAAATAAATAAATAAAATAAAGGTATTATCTCCATCTACAACTAATTTTTTTTAAAAAATTGACTTTTAGATGAAATTAAACCTCTTTCTCTCATTATGCATGAAGCTCAACTCAAAGTGGATCAAGACCTAGGAATTAAACCAGAGATCCTGCGCCTAATAGAACAAAAATTAGGCCCAAATCTTCATCATGTCATATTAGGCCTTGACTTTCTTAATAAGACTTCTACAGTGCAAGAATTAAAACCAAGAATTAATAAATGGGATGGATTCAAACTGAAAAGCTTCTTCTCAGCAAAAGAAACAGGTGAATAGAGTGCCTACAGAATCGGAGCAAATTTTTACCACATGCACATCAGATAGAGCACTAATCTCTAGAATATAAAGCATTCAAAAATCTTAACACCAAATAAATAAATAACCCAATCAATAAATTGGCCAAGGAACTGAACAGACACTTCTCAGAAGAGGACATACAACCAATCAACAAATATATGAAAAAAAATTGAACATCTCTAGCAATTATAGAAATGCAAATCAAAACTCCTCTAAGATTTCATCTCATTCCAGTCAGAATGGCAGCTATTAAGAATACAAACAGAGGCTGCGGTTGTGGCTCAGTGGTAGAATGTTCACCTATCACATGCAAGGCCCTGGGTTTGATCCTCAGCACCACATATAAATAAATAAATAAATAAATGAATTGTGTCCAGCTAGAACTAAAAAATAAATATTAAAAAAAAGAATTCAAACAACAATAAGTGTTGGCGAGGTTGTGGGGAAAAAGGCATATTCATACACTGCTGGTGGGACTGCAAATTGGTGCAGCCAATCTGGAAAGTAGTATGGAGATTCCTAGGAAAAGTTGGAAAGGAACCGTCATTTGACCCAGCTATCCCACTCCTCGGTATTTATCTAAAGAACTTAAAAACAGCACACTACAGGGATATAGGCACATCAATATTTATAGCAGCACAATTTACAATAGCTAAATTTTGGAACCAACCCAGATACCCTTTAGTAGATGAATGGGTAGGGAAACTGTGGTGTGTGTATATACACATACACACACACACACACAATGGAATATTACTCAGCATTAAAAGAGAACAAAATCATGGCATTTGCAGGTAAACGGATAGAGTTGGAGGATATTATGCTAAGTGAGGCAAGCCAATTCCCCAAAACCAAAGGTGGAATGTTTTCTTTGCTATGAGGATGCTAACTCTAGAGGGGTTGGGGGCAGGGAGCATGGGAGAAATGGAGGAACTTTAGATAGGGCAAAGGGGAGGGAGGGGAAGAGAAGGGGCAGGGGGGTAGGAGAGGATGGTGGAATAAAATGGACATATATATGTCCATAAGCATATCTATGTAGACATGAATGGTGTGAATCTACTTTGTGTACAATCAGAGACTTGAAAAATAGTGCTCTATAGGTGTAATATGAATTGAATTGCATTCTGTTCTCATATATAACAAATTAGAATAAATAAATAATATAATTCAAAAATTGACTTTTAGTTATTCATGTAAGGCACCAAAACATGTAAAAAGATGAATATTGACATCATGATTTTCTTTGACAAACACTACTACATCTGTGTTCCCTATTATCCACTTTCACTGGTATCACTTCAGTGTATTTCTCCCAATCTTTAAAAATATATTTAGATGTTTGTGTATGTGCTCTTTGAATATGTTGGTAGTGTTTTGTGCTTTTTATTTAAAAAAGAAAACACATTAATTATTGATACAGTAGTTCTTATTTTCCTAAACTCGCCTGATTTATGACTCTCTTAGGATCTCAGTAATTATTTTGCAGTATTCATAGGTTAAGAAAATACATAAAAGTTCTATAATAATAGTTAGGTCCAAATAGCTTAATAAGATTTATGTGTTAACAACTTAATAGCCATTAAATATATATAAATTACAAGAAAATATTATTTTTTCAGTTCATTCTAAAATAACCACAATCACTTAATAATGGGAGGTGTGGTGTGTGTGTCCCTGTTGGCAGCCCTGGGATCCCTATTGGATGGTGCCATGTTCATTGCCTGTTCCATTCCTATTTTAGCTTGGTGCTTGATTTTTATCACAGCATGGGGAAAAAAAAAGATATCAAAAGGAATTCAGCACAATCGAATGTTGGAACCGTGAACTTCTTCGAGTTCATAGTTCCCAGGGTGCTAACAGATGCCTGGTATGACTATGTTCCCCTGGGGTGCCAACGGCGGCCATGGTTATAAATTTTGCAGTTCACTTTTTTTTTTCCCACGGTGTGCCTTAGAGATCTTTGTTACACTTGAAGATTTACCTCACCTAAAACACTGCGGAATCATCCAGAATACGAGTAGATCAGTTTGTTTATACATGTTCCTGTTGGCCATTAATGTTACTTTTAGTCTTTTGTAATTTTTTAGTGAAAAACCTTGCTATATGCCTCTTTGTTCACCTGGGTGACTTGGAGAATAAATGATTTGCTGGGCTATATGCCAGGCATGTTTTTGTTTTTGTTTGTTTTAAATTAAGCTTGGTCCTCTTTGAGGGAATGATTTTCCTATAGTCCTTTGAAATACACATGATGGATATAGTAAGTCTATGGTGGCTTGGCAGACACAGCCAATCCATCATGGCTCTCGTCTCTGAGCCTTCTACTGTATCAGAACCATCTTCACAGTCCTGATGTGGGCACACAAAATGGAACTGACTTGTCATTCCTTGAGCCAGAGAGGAGTTGGAGAGACAGGCTGAAGTCAGGCAGAGAAGGCCTACAGAGTTCAAAAGATGTCAAACTAGGAGCATTCAGAAAACATTTGTATTTCAGATATTATTGGTTAAGTGACTGATGATTGGTCTCTGTGAGAAAACAGCAGTGTATTGCTTTCTGGTTGCTGTTAATTGTTTCTTGCCTTAGTTATAAAATATCCCATTTATTTCTAGCAAAGTAATTTAATCAAGGGAACCCTTTTATTATTCTCTTCCATGAAGTCTATATATTGAAATATATGGTCTACCCATTAAATTGTACTTATTCAGTAAAACCAGTGGCAGCACCAAACAAGCACTTATTATTTCTACATCCCAAGCATTGTATCTTATACTTATTAGCTTTTTAAATCCTCACAGTAGCCCCATGAGGTAGGTACTATCACTTTTTCCATTTTATAGTTGTGGTATTTGAGACACAGAGAGTTTAAACATTTTGCACAAGGTTACAGAGCTGGTAAGTGATATAATGAATTAGTTGTCTACTGTTCAATTATAACTATGTGATTTCTGCTTAGAAGGAGATAATGAGGATTCTCAAAATGAGTCAATATAATTTTGACCATAAGTAAGGAAACTTGCTGTGTAAGTTTGTCTGTGTGACATGGTTGGGGTAAATGTACTTTTTTGTTATTGTTGTTGTTAGACTTTCCAGTATGTTGAAACAGTGAAGAATCTCATTATTGTTTTGAAGACTAAAGAGATCTGACACCATATATTAGAAACTACTGATTTGGTTACTTAATTTTTCAGTTTCAGAGAAAACAGGGAAAGTTCATCAAAGAGAATAAATGTGTTGCGGTGCAAACTGATCAGGTGGGAGGGCACAGACTGAGAGGTTAGGAGCTACTCTCTGCAATCCCGCTGCACAGCTGGCTGCTCCACCACTTATTATCAGGTGACCTCAGGCAAGTTGTTTAATATCATGAGCCCCAGATTTCTCATTGACAAATGAAGTGGCTGTGAGGACTAAATAGGACAGCACATGGGAAGTCTTGATGAGCACCAGGCACTTAGTATGCGCTCAACAAAGGCAAGCTTTTTATTGAACTTTATGGGTATGCATTGACTT
Organism: Spermophilus citellus; assembly: GCF_964194105.1. NCBI lineage: Eukaryota > Metazoa > Chordata > Mammalia > Rodentia > Sciuridae > Spermophilus > Spermophilus citellus. The sequence goes on along the minus strand of NC_138183.1, from coordinate 88,196,957 downwards.
CCCACAATAAGGATAATATGGCACCCTGCAGTTACTAGGTGACACAAAGGAGTTAAAGTGAGGTGTAACAGATGGTAAGTTTTTTTTTTCTCTTCTTTCCTCTCTAACATCAAGCAGGCAGGGTGCCCCATGAGGGAGGACTCCCTGACCTCATGATGGATTCCCCATGGTATCCTTTTTATCATCTTTATAAACTGTATGCATAGATGACTCTTCCTGACATTCCCTGAACAGGTTCAGGAACATCATGTTTAGTGATCTCAAAAGCTGCCTGGTTCTCAGCATGTTGAAATGACCTTTGTATATGGCATGGGGTGAGCTGGCCACTGGGACCGTTTTGGTGTCTTCTTCAAATAAAATGCCCAGCCGTGACATGATTCTGAACTATTCAGGTCTTGGCTTCTTTGTTTTGTGGTAAAGCTGATTTTTTTCCTTAATGACCTGAGGCCTCTGAAAATAAGATTTTAAAAGTCATTTGTTCCCTGCTACTGTAAAGAAAAATATCGTCTCCGTGTGAGATGGGGCTCATGCTGACTTGGCTCAATATCCATATTAGAGGAGGCTGCTCTGGAAGAGGAGCTGGGTGCTGATACTATCCAAACTGTGACTCTTTGAGGTCATGGATGTCAAATGCTCCAAATCTTTAGCCATCTGTGGTTTTCCCAGAATTGCCCAGGAGTCAACTAGAGTTGCTAGAACATCCCACTTAAGTGCATATCTCTCCTTTATCCTTCTAGCAACTGTATGATTCAGATATTACTCAGAAACTGTTGACCTTCTAATTTATACCCTTGTCTGTGTTATTATTATTGTTGAGTTGTTTGTGTTGGTCTTTAGAGGGTGGAACATTGAAGAATATCTATGGAACCAAGGTGGTACCTTGGAATTCTTTTTAGTTGTTAAGTCAACAAATTGACCCACAATCTGTTTTATTTTTTCTCTCCCTAGCACTGGCTTGAACCTAACAAGTCCATCTCCAAGCAAATGAAATGTAAGTGTCAATCTGGGGTTTTACTTTTGCTATGAAATGTCCAAAGATAGATTCTGTTTCTTGACAAAGTTTCTCCTGCCAGGAGAAAAATGGGTAGAGTTGAAGATATTGGGTGAGCAGGGGCTTCTCTCTCCCAGTGAGGGCTGGGTATCCTCTTCCCCATTTTCTGGACCTTGGCACCCCCTGCAGTCTCTAACCCTGTTGTCCTCTGTGCCTCTTCTCCCTGCCATCTTGCCCTCACATTTCATATTCACACAGGAGCTTTGGAATTGGATGGATAACTATCCCTTAAACATAATCACCAGGAACCCTGGTTCCTTTTCATTGTGGGTGTGGCTAGTAAATGGTGCAGGGTGTGGGGTGCAGTCTGGAGGGGGATGGAGGAAGCAGGTGTGTTTGGAAGCTAAAATCTTACCAATAGCTTTACTAAATTTTGTTATTAGATTTTACTCCTCCAGCTCCCAAAATGAAGTAAAATATGTTTTTCTGGGTAATTGTCTTAAAGTTCTGGTGTTCTGAACACACCTTCTATCTAGAGTCCTTGGTCATCCACCAGGGGTGTTGTGAAGAAGTCATTGACAGGTAGTCCTGGGAGATGTGGGGTTTTTTTTGTTGTTGTAGTCATATGCACCAGACTATAGCCAACCTGCTTTTATTTATGGTTTGGAGGAGAAGTTCTGAAATGTACCTCAGAAATTCATTGCCTTCCCCCAAATCCATTTATCCCTCTCTATGTCAATTTTCCCAGGATTCTGCAATGTAGGTGATAAATCAGTTTTTCACCGGAGATCAGATTAGTATATATCATATCGTCCATCATCATTTAAGGTTTTTTTTTTCTTTCTCAAATATGATATTATTCTGGGAAGGGTTTTCAGGTGGGAGAAGGAAGAGACTGAGCATGCAAGGGCTTCAAACTAGCAACCAACATATGTATTCCTTAACCTTCTTCTTTTATCCTTCCTCCTTGTCCCACATCTGCCTCCCCCCATTCTTTGAGAACAAATTCTGTCTGGCCAGTGCAAAGAAGGATTTATTGACATGAGAACAGATGCATATGCAGGTGTAGAAAGTCCAGGGAGGCTAGGCTGTTGGGTGAGGCTGGAACAGTGTTGGGACAAGGCTGAAACAGAGTTGGGGCATGCATCCCCATAAAGATAGAAAGAGCCCAGGAGACTTCATACAGTATGCTATGCAGGAAAATGAGAACTAATGCTTGAGAAAAAAGTAGTTGATACCTAGCTTTTGTTCCATAGCTTCCAAAAGTTTATATTTTTATTTATATATTAAAAAACATTTCAGCTAAGTTTCCAGATTATTAATTAAGATTACTTTATTAATTAAGTAGTCTTAATTAATATTAAATGTTTCTTTGACTTTGGTTCTTAAATGTCATGGATTCTTTTTTTCCCATGGACCATAGAAATTTTTGAAATATAATTTATTTTTTAATGTAGTTTCAACATGTAATAAAAGGAAAAATTAAAAATCATAAAATATTTAAAACATGTGAGGATTTTGCTGCTTTAAGAGCTTTGTCTTCACAGTTAAGCAAACTGTACAGCTGACTGAAAGTATGTGATATTTTATAGAAATGGTTTAAAGTTTGGCATTTGACCACTGGCCAATTTCAATCTGATGACAAATGGGATCTGACTCTGGAAATAAGAATAGTGTAAAAGTCAATTTCCAAACCAGATCAGGTGACTCACAGATTCCAGGAACTAACAAGGGTATTACCCATCACCCAGTGCCCTGTTTTGTTGCAAAGTATACTAATGTACAAAAAAAATATGATTTTTTTCAAGATTACAAACCTAGTTTTGTTGTGGTTGATGACGATGTCTTTTAGCATTAAGAATCTGTGTTCTGGAGCTATTAACTTTAATGTATATTCTGGAGCTATTAACTTTAATATAAATTGGGAAAAATTTAAAACTGGGGCTTATACATTGTGAACCTAGAAAAGCTGATTCCAACCCCAGGAACGCATCCATGAGTTGCAGAGCCCCAGGAAGTGTCTTACTAAGGTAGGGACATGCCTGTTATGTTCCTGTTGCTTTTTATTAGGCTATGCTTATGTTATTCCTTGAAGAAATTGTTCTCACATTCCCATCTGACTCACACAGGGAAGTGGACATTCAGGTTCTTTGTTCTGATCCTTTCTTTCTTTCTTTCTTTCTTTTTTTTTTTTTTGAGGTAGGGGCATCAAACCCAGCTCATTATACATGCAAAGCACTACCACTAAGTGATATCCCTATCTCTGCTCTGATCCTTTTAAGAGCTTCCCATTATGGGTTTTCCTAGAAATGATGTTTCCCAGGGTTGGCTGAAGGTCAGCTGTCCTGATTAACAAACCCTGCTACAAAGGCTTTATTGTTTCTTAGTAGTTTTAAAAGCAATATCATGTTGGTGGTTTTTCAAACAGTTCAGAAAGGTTTAAAAAGAAGACCAAATCTATTTCCTTTCTTCTCTTCCTTATATACTCAAGCCCACCCAGAAAGATAACTATTAACACTATATTTAAAAAATTTAAATGAGCATATGTTAATTGTACATATTTACGGGTTACAGTGTGATACAATTGCAATATGATCAGATCAGGGTAATTAACAATATTTTGCATGTCCTTCCAGGAATGTCTGGTATTTATACATTCTCTCATCATATATAAGGCCTGTTGTAGATAGCAATGAGATTGACCTCTTTATATTGTTTTCCCCATTTTTATTTTTTAGTAATTAGTTTTGGAGATTTTGCAATATCTTTGATTGAGGACTGATATTATTTTAAAACTGGTTTTCTGGTTAATTGTATGCATGGATATAATTTACTTATTTTGGAAATAGAGATTGTTTCTAGGATCTTGCTATTACAAATTATACTGCAGTAAACATGCTTGTATAAATTCTTGCTTCTTATAAAAGTACATCTGTACTACAGATTCCTAGAAGTAGCTCAAAAGACATACACACTTTACATTTTTAGTTTAAACTTCCATTCAAGGAACTTCTAGAAGTTTATTTCCACTAATGTTGTGTGAGAATGCTTGTTTCCTCTAAATCTTATTGAAATGGATATAATTAAGTTTACTTTTACGATGACATAAAATTTATAAAGGAAGAGAAATATTTATTTAATTAAAATCTAATTAATTAGATGGTTAATTAATCAGGTATAAATTTTTAAATTGGGATACTTGTTAAATGAAAGTCTTAATTTTCCTTTGAATTTAGGAGAGACACTAAATTTTATTTTTTAAATTAACATTTGGTAAAATTGACTTTATTTTGGTGCAGAGTCCTATGAACTTTAACACATAAGTACAATTTTATGACCAGTGCTATAGCTGGAAAAGAATAGTTTTGTCGCCCCAAAACTTCTCTGTAGTTAATCCCCGAGAGACTGATAGTCACTGATCTGTTCCATGACAGTAAGTTTGTCTTCTGAGAATCATACAGCTTGTGAGTTTTGAGAATGATTTTTTAAACTCAGCACAATAATATTCACTCAAGTTGTTGTGTATCTTAATATGCAATACAGAAAATTAATGAAAATAAAAGCTAGTCTTTGAAGAGATCAGGAAAAATTATTCAGCCTCTAGGAAGACTGAGGGAAAGAAGAAAAGAGAAGGTACAAATTTCCAATGTCAGGAATGAAAAGGAGATATCACTACAGACCCCACAGAATAATTCTAGGCATGTAAACCTGAGAGCTTAGATGAAATAGATTAATTCTTCAAAAAGCAAGAATTACTAAAACTCATCCAATATGAAATATGTAACTTGAATAGTTTCACAGCTATTAAAGAAGTTAGGTTTAAAAACTTCGAGTTCCCTCACTGTTGCTAGTGTTGCTGCCAGAACTCCCTGTCCTGCTCCTTAAGTTGTAACCAGAAACTTTTCCTGGAATTTTCTGTTAGAGCTGATGCTCACTTCTCAGGTCCTGACCAGAGGATGCCAGGGGAAAAAACATGAACTCATTGCTGGTTCAGTGGCCTTCTGAATTCTCATGTCTGCCTGCTATTGTTTGTTTTTCAGTTCTTAAATAGTTGCTGCAAGTATTCTGCCCAGATTTTAGAGTAGTATTCCGTTATATCCTACCTGGAGTTGGAACCTTAAAGTCAAACTTTTTATTATCCCTTGTCTATCAGGTCAACATGCAGATAGCCTGCATAATTTGTCTGGGCAGTGCTGAGAAAATATCGTCCTGATTTTTCTACGCCACAGCATGTCCATAGGTATAAATACGAACCAGGTTGATTCTTTTCTTGTTTTTCATGAGTATTCAGATAACAGGTACTTTGCAAATAAAGTATCAACAGCAGCAGCACATTTTGAATGTCTTATTTTCAGAGTCCTTGCTTTTCATGAAGGAATATTGCTATGCAACATTAACAGTGATTATTTTCATTTTTAACATGTGGCTTTCAGCCTTGATCCTGTAACAGTGTAAATGTAGCCTGTATGCAAACATGTGGTGGCACTCACTAGGAAGACAATGTACTCTCTATAGGATCTATGTTGCTGCACAAATTATCATAGCATGAAAAGTCTTAAAAATTACATGCTACAAGTTGGATGTTCACATATGTATGTTGTTTCCATAGGATCAAATTCAACTTGCTTGTGAGCATCCATTGAGGGCCAAAAGTTTAATTTTGTCACTTCAGGGTAGCTCAGGATATGCTTGTTTAAAATTTATCTCTTTCAGTCAATTCACAATTTAAAAATAGTCACTTAGCAGTGCGTATTTCATATTGGGGTATATTTCCCATTTCAAGAGCTTTCTCCTTCTCTCCTCCCTGCAATGGGATCATGAGCAGGAGGGATTTAGGTACCCTTTTGATAGCAAGGGACCTCTGTCATGTGTTCAGTCCTCTGTGTCCTTATCTGGCGGGTCCCTTGGGTGTTAGCTTCTTTCTCCACTCAATCATCTCTGGATGTCATGGGCCCCACCTGGCCTTTGTCTGTGCCTGTCTGGTGCCACTGAGGCTGTGGTTCTGGCTGTGACCTTAGTAAGCAAGTCTCTAGATGTGGCCCTTCTTATTCCTACTCCAGGTCTCTTGCTTGTTGGCTTTTAGCACATCTATCTGAATTTACCACTGCTGAGCCTCAAGGAAACCTGTGGATACTGGCTATGGCCTCCTTTGTGTGTAAACACACCATGCTGCTAGTTCTCCAGTGCTCTCCGGAGGTTCCACAAAGAACATTTCCCCTCAGTTGCTCTGGGATTTCTTTTACTTGGTCCCTATACTTCACCCTATTCAGTCATGTGCAGAATGTTGAGGGGTGCTGGATTCCTTTTTAAAGATCTAGATAGCATCTCAAACTTGGCTTATCCTAAGCTCTCTACCTGTCTTCTCTTTCCACTCCTTATCTCCAACTAGTAATGGATCTTCACCTCACATACAAGATTAAGATTCTAAAACCATAGCTTTCTTATCCAACAACATCTATAACTGTTTCTCAAATGTAATAAAAGCGCTATTACTTACAATAACCATAACAAGTAAAACATAAATTTCTTACAAATAAATGTACATTATTTCTTTTCTTTTTCTTTTATAGTACTGGTGGTTGAACTCAAGGCCTTGTGCATGCTAGGCAAATGCCCTACCATTGAGTTATACCACCAGCGCACAAATAAATGTAATAAGAAATGTTCAAGATCTAGATAAACAAAACCATGGAGTGCTACTGTGGAGTTACTATAGAGTATATTTTAAAAAGAACTCAATAAATGGAGTCTTCTCATGTTTTTGATTCATGCTGCTTATAAAATTAGTTCCTCACAAATTAATTTGCAAATAAAAATTTCAGTGAAATTTGTTATGGCACTTAATAGTGATTCTAAGCCTTATTTGCAAAAGGAAATGTTTAACAATATATAAAAAGAACAATGATGGAGGCATTGTTCTGTTAGATTGCAAATAAGAGCCTAAAACAATAGAAGCAATAGTAATTAAAAGTCACCTAGAAATAGACACATGTAGAAATATTTTTGAAAATATTTTTTTCCTTTTTTGCCTATTTTTCTTTTTCTCTTTCATGTGTATGTGTGTGTATGTATGTGTGCGTGTGTGTGTTGCTAGGGTTTGAACTCAGGGTCTCATGCATGCCAGGCAAACACTCTACCAGCCCTATACATAGCAATTAAGATACACCCAGGAATGGTAAAATAAGCAGTGGAAAAGAAAAAGACAATCTTCACATTGATCGAATATTTATGGCAATATGGGTTATGATAAAGATAGTATTTCATGTCAAACACAGAAAGATTATTCAAGACATGATTTGGGGGTAATTTTACATTTGGGAAAAAATTGAAGACATATCTCATACCATACATGCCATGTAATTAATTCCAGATATATTAAAAATCCAATCAAAATAGAAGATTGGTGGACTAGATGAAGGGGATTGAGGGGGAGGGAGGAGGGACAGGACAAGGGAAGGCAGTAGAATGAATCTGACCTAACTTTCCTATGTACATATATAAAATACAGTGAATCTCACCATCATGTGTACCCACAAGACACTAAAAATATAAGTATAAAATAATAAAAAATTCAATATATTTTATAATCTATAGAAGCTTCTGGTAAAAATCTAAGAGTACTCTTTGTACTCATGGGGCAGATCAGGGCTTTCAACCAAAAGGATGAAACTCAGAAGTAACACAATGAAGTGCTGAGAAATTTGTGCAAAAATTAAACTTTTGAGCTAGAACATCTGGTTTGTTCACTGCACATTAAAACCCAAGAAAAATAGTGAAAAGAACATTTGCTAAACATACAAGATGCAATAGTATGCAGAATGTATAAAGTAGGACACTACAAACCAAAAGATAAAAACAGAAAAATTGTGCAAAAGGTTCATAGAAGAAACACAAATAAATGGCCAATAGCTCACAAACAGATAGATCCCCAGTATCATTAGTAACAAAGGAAATGAGAATCAAAATGAGATAGTTTTGTTTATTGTGTTTGGAAAATTACAAATATTGATGATATCCAGTAGATGAGGATGAGAGTAACACTTTTGGTGTTACTTTGCACTGGTAAAGTCATTTTGGAGGGAAATTTGGATGTATCTTTCATGAATCAATGCTCCTGTGTCTCTTGATCCAGCAAGTCAATTTCTGTGAATCTCTCAAAAGAAAAAAAATCTCTCAAAAAAAATCATTCACACACACACACACGTGTGTGTGTGTGTGTGTGTGTAGATAGATAGATAAATAGATAGATACTCATTGCTATATTGCTTGTAACATTGAGAAGTGAAGCAATGGAAGGCCTAGCAATTTTGTCAAGGCTAAATAAATGATGTAGAATATGCATAGTTATTAGAAGAATGAGGCAGACATATATGTTAACATAGAAAGATTTATTAGATATATTTTCAAGCCAAAAAAGCAGATAAAAATGCCACATATAGAATAACTCATTTACATTAAAGTAAAATACTATTTGTACATAAGGATATAAGTACATAGAAACAGGACTGGAAAGGTGGATACTGTCGTTACCTCTGGGTAAGTAAATGGTATAGAGGGACATGAGACTTTTACATTTTATTATACATTATAGTTATATTTTACTCAGGTCTCTTATGATAAGAATATATGCATATATATCTTGGTTATAAAAAAGGTAAAAGAGATAAAAGAAGAGACAGCTTTATGCAAAAATCAAGATAGAAACAGAAAGGAAGACTCAAGGTGCATTATGTATTAAGAATCAAGGTGCATTATGTATTAAGCATATAAAAATAGGGACTTAGATGAAAGCAAGCCCACTTACTCTTCTAATAAACAGGCTCTCTGCTTAATCCTGGCTGGTGCCTGTCTGAGACCTGATTAGCTCAGCAGGGTAGTTAAGATCATATTCTTGCCTGATTTACCAGACATTGTGTTGCTCCCAAGCACCCTGGAGGGGTAGGTGTGCTTGGAAATGGCCTCTACATGCCAATCAGGGTGGGAGGACCCCACCTCTGCATGATACATGGGTCCACACTCAGTTATAGTAGCAATCCTGAGCCAAGCTGCGGGATGATGTCTATGTCTATGGTGCTCTTTCCTTGAATTCCCATGCCACTCCCTGGAAATCTGAGATGTTATCTTATTCCTTATACCCTCCTTAACTTTCTGGCATCCCCCTTGGGGCTATCCTATGAAGCTTCCTCACTGGTGAATGATTTTGACAGAGAGAGAGAAGGAGAGGAGAGGGAGAGGGAGAGGGAGAGGGAGGGAGAGAGTTGACATTGATTTTGCTTCAGTGTAAGCAACAGAAGGAGAAAAGCCATAGATCCTGCTACATTCAGACCTAGCTTGGATGTTTGACTCCCATCTGGATTTGTTCTTCCAGTTGCTCCCCATGATGAGTGTATTAGTTTTCTAGGGCTGCCATAACAAGTTATCACATACTGGGTGATTTAAAACAACAGAAATGTATTCTCTCACGGTTCTGGAGGCCAGAACTCTGAAATCAAGATGTCTGCAGGGCCAGGCTCCCTCTGAAGGCTCTAGGGAGGATGCTACCTTGCCTATTCTAGCTTCTGGTGGTTGCCTGTAGTCCCTGGCTTTCCTTGGCTTGTGGCTGCATCCCTCCAGGCTCTACCTTCATCTTCACATGGCCTCTCCCTGCATTTCACTGTGCCTTTGTGGTCTTTCTCCTTTAAAGAATCAGCCATTGGATTTAGGACCCCTGTACCTTAGTAGGACACATCTTAATTTAATCATTTACATCTGCAAAGACCTTATTTTCAAATAGGGTCACAATCTGAGGTTCAAGGTGGACATGAGTTTTTTGGGGGGTGGGGCTGGAACTGCCCAGCTCACTACACTGAACAATCACTCTCTGACCTCCCAGACCCTCAGGATTTGTCTACTTTTTGGTTGGCCTTTATGCCTTTGTTTTGTAGCTCATTTTTTTCTTCCACTTTGTGTATTTTTTTCCCTGAAGTTGATCACATATTTCTGAAAGTAAAGCTTTGCATATTTTGTTTCTCCAAATGCCTGTAGTGACTGACAGTGACTCTGTCTCCAGACCTTCTGGGCCAGCCTATCCTACTGTCCTCATTCATACTCACAGACATATCTAATCATATCCCAGTATTGAGTTTGGGAGATTTCCTCACCTGGTCCATGGCCTAATGGACTGTTCATGTGATTAGTTCATATTAAATGCTTGTGGGCTAGATTGTCACGCTCTTTATGGGGAGCAAGTGGAAGAAGTTCAATAGAATGAAACCATTGTCAAAATCCAAGTCCCTAGCTGCTATGGTTTAGTTTTGGTGGTTTTGTGTCTTCCCAGTTTTTTTCTTCCCAATGCTTCTTTTCAGGAAAAGCAACTGTGATTTTTGTTCAGGCCATGGGGGAAGGACGGGGGGGGGGTGTCCCAGAACTTCCAGTTCTGAAAGTCAGTTTCTCTCATTCTAGTGATAGTTCAGTAGGTAAGGCCAGGTACCTCTTTCTGTCAGATTGAACTGTTTCATCAAATTTTTGCCTTTAATCCATCTGTTAGAATGTTAATGCAATTTGGGCCTATAAATGGTTTCCACGTTGTGGTCTTTTTTTTCCAGTGTGGAAAGGGGTCAATGGGAACAATCATGAAGACAAATCCCGTTGTTTTCATAATGTGCAATTCTAAATGCACATTTGACAAGACACAGATTTATAATTTTATCTTAATTCTTATGGTATAGTGGGGGTGACATTAATACCAATTTGATTGAGTGCCATGAAGAGTCCTATGGCTCTAGGGAAGACCCAGTGCTCCTCCTCATGGAGAGAAAGCAGAGGGACAGGAACTTCTCCTGGAGGAAGCCTTAGTTCACTAGGATGATAATTCCAGAAGCTTCCTTCTTCCTTCAGGGTTTCCCATGCTTTTTCCTAATGGTCCACATGAATCAAAACTCCATTTGTGTTGGTAACACTGATGTCTGAATGAGAGCCGTGATGGGCCAAGAGGTTCCCTGCTTGCTATAGGAGTACTTGAGGTAATTCAAACGTGGGCCAGGTGGGTAGGAAAACTTTGCATTTTCCTTTGGTTGGAGATCCTTTATAATGAGTGATTTGGGTTGCAATTTAAAAAAAATAAAATCTCAGTACCAAGTTATGTAAGTTGGTTATGGATGTTATTATTGTTAGCGTTATAGGTTGATTTACACCTACCAACATGGGTCCAGTTGGTTACACAACATCAACAACAAGCAGGTGCTTGGGTATCTTGCCTTCAGAAAGGTGCTCTTGATAACTTTTTGGCTAAAGTTCCCAAGTCAGTGCATTCTAGTGAGGGCATCAAAATCTTCCTATAGTTGCAAGGACAGCCAAAAATCTCTTCATCCGTCACTTATCTTATAGCCATTTCATTGTCACTCCTCCCTGACATATGATAGTCCCCCTATATTCTTTTAATAAGATAAAGGGCCAAATGAAGTTGAAGGGCATCACCTCAACCATGTTGCTCCCTCCTTGCACATGAGAGTAATCACAACTTGGCTGTGCTGAGCACTGAGTAGCCAATAAATCACATCATCTTTACCATTGTCTCTGTGGACAAACCTGACTGCTAGCTGAAAGGCCTGCAGGCCAAAAATAAGTTTCACATTTGAAATGGTTGGGGAAAAAAAAAGCAACAATATTTACTTTCTGGTCTCTCTAGAAAGTTTACTGACTCCTACTGTCTGTGGTTGCTTCTATCATTTCCCCATTTTACAGATGAGGAAATAGAGGCCAAGAATTTTAAGTTTGGCTTTATCAATTTGTTCAAATGATGAACTCGGGACTAGAAGTGATGGATCCAATGTCTCTTTCAGAGCATCTTCTGAACAGGCATAGGCAGTCAGAGAACTCAGGGACCAAGGATTCGAAAGACAACTGCTCAGCATCCCGGCATCCCCTGAGAGTTCTTAGATTGTATGTATATGTGTGTGGGCATGCCTGTGTGTGTGAAGAAAGCACAAGTGGGAGCCATAAGAGGAGGAGGATGACTTAAACACAATTGAAAACACTGTCTTTGCATTGAAAGCAGAGGTGACACAATAGCTATCCTTGCAGTAGAAGCGATGGGGGAGCATCACTATTGTTGATGCTGACGGCAGCAGATATTGTTAAATGATAATAATCCTTTCCAAGTGAAGAGAGCAGGCAATCATGCAGTCTACATTCTCTGTGGCTCCCCCCCCCCCTTAAACATATCCCAAGAGTCCTCCTTCATTGAGTGAGTGAGCAGTGCTCTTGCTATCAGTGCTCAAGTGTCGTTTTGCCTGTGTGTTCACAGTGCTTTCAAACTCTTTAGTTATTGAATGCAGCACAGATGCCTTCATTAGTGTTACTGTGCATGCCATGTGGACAAGAGGGATATGGGGGTGCCATCTTTTGTCCTTATTCTAAAGCCTCCCCAGAAAAACATGGGAGGGAGGATGTTCGTTTGCTCAGGAATAAAAAGATATCAGTTGTATGAAGAGGCCAGGAGCCCCCAGTGCCTCCTTGGTTCTCCCATAAAGAAAGCCTCAAATTTGTGGGTATGAGAATTTCTATCTGCAACATCAAACCCTTTGCAGGTTCTGAAATTCAGACAAATTGATCCCACTTGTTGTTCTTCTCAAGAGTCCCAAAAGAGGAAGGCACAAAATATGTTCCAGGTACAGGAATTTCCCTAGGACCTGCCAGAGCTGTGGACTCTATACTTGAACTCTGTTTACAGGAGACTTGGGGAGATTTTTCCTGGCTGTGAGCCAGAATTATATGAGAAAGATCATGAGTGTGTATGTATTTCCTGAAGTTATGCTTTTTATTTCCCTATGATTCTTTATGATGATTCGAGAAAGATTTTTGTATGTTAAGGAAAGCTGCTAAGTGATGTTTCTCTCTCAGAAACCCTATTTGTTTCTAAAAAGATTTGAGTAGGGTTGTTGGTTAAAAATAGAAACTTCTTTTTTTTTTCATTTCCACCAAGGAGCCTGCTCAACTAATCATTTCCTCTCCCCAACTTCATTTCTGGGCAAGATCTCAACAGAGATGATAAAGTCTGTCTCTGCTTTATAAATGGCTAGACCTCTCCCCATGTTCTCAGTGTTAACCAGCCACCAAAATAATGATCCCTGGGATATGCTGACACAAAAAGGGGCCACTGAGCTGCCCTGAGGATATGCTTGGCCTCCTCAGCCTGTCTGGCAGGCATGGGTTGGCTGGGAGAGAGAAGCCCTGCTGTTTTCAGAGCAATTACATGCTCCTGGCATTTAAGAGTGGGGTTTGCATTTTTCCTTTTCTCTGCTACTCAGTGGTATTCTCCGTTTTTAGCACTTATATGGCTGAGTAAATGTTTTTCAGCTGTTGAGCTGAGCTCAATTCAGTCTTCCCCATCTCCTCCCTCTCATTTCCGCCTCCTGTTTCCTGCTTTTCTTGTGGTAGGAGTGTTTATCCCAACAAAACAAAGTCTTACATTTACATAATGGCCTGTGTTTATGTGCCAAGAGCTCATCGAGTATGTCTGGGAGTGGAAGTTGGTTCTGTCCCCACTTCCATACAGGAAACAGGGCTTAGGTGGCTTTGTCAAGATCACTGCTGGAAGTACACTTCAAAACTTGGAGTCTCATCCCCACCATCCTGTGTGACCCCTCATAGATGTTGGAGTCTGAGTATCAGAGCAGAGAAAGACTACCATGCAGTGACCTTTCTGGCCAAACTAGTAACAATACACAGTGGCTGCTCATAGTGACACTGATGAGATAGGGCCCCTGTGCAGGGTATGGACTTTATTGGTTCACAGTAGTTCCTTTATCAGATGTGTCTATTTACTGATTCTGCACCAAATGTTTGGCTCAGATGAGAATCATCCTTTACTTCACCCCCTTCCCTATGACTGAAGAATAAGAAGCTGGGTTTGATGGAGTTGCTTAGCAGCTCGCAGAAGGCAAGAGGCAGCTCTCTACAGGGAGATTCAGGACCTTGGACATGTCCCAAGGAGTAAAAATGCTGGCTTCCAGTGGAACCCTGAAGTGTCCCCTTCAGCAGTTACACAGCTGGTGTTTGTTGATTGACTAAAAATTTTAAATGCTCATGTCTCTTTCCCTGTTTGGTGTTCTAGAAAGTGTGAAGAAAATTGCAATTACCTTCATGGATTTGGTTGGAGGGTGGTGTGAAGAGCCATAGAAGTGGGAGTCTACTCTCACTCCTTAAATCCTCTCTTTTTCTTTTCTGTGATAATATGACCTTCTAATATCATGCATATATCATTTATTTTGATTTTTATACCTGTTTACCCCACTAGAATGTGTTCACCATGAAGATAGGATTTTTTGCCTGTTCAAATTTGCTGTTATTTGTATAACACCTAAAACTGTGCCTGGCAAGTATTAGGTGTTCAATAAATAACTGCTAATTGAATTTAGTTAATCTTCCTTCTAGAAGTAGCTACTGTAACCAAAACCAGAGTATCTGAATTTGTTCCAGATGTTGAGGGGGCTGCCGGGTGGGATCAAGAAGTTGAAATAAAAGAATTTGAGGTTTTCAAAATGTGAATACCAAGAATTGCTGTAGCGATTCAGACTCTGGACCTTCTGGATTAGTATTTTAATTCTATCACAGGAATTAAGGAACTGATGTGATGGCAGAGTCTAGCTGTTACTTTTGACATCTGCTTGATGCTTCAGATTCATCGTTTGTTATTTCATTAACTTAGACAGATGGAAGGTCAATTATTTTTTTTTCTTTTTAGGGTCAATCTTACTGATAATTGCTCTGGGGATAACACGTTGAACAGACATATAGGTCATACCATCATAAATTTTGTCATCCATAACTAGAATAGTATTTTGGGGGTAATTATCCTTTTGACCTTTTCCAGCTTTGTAAAGAAGCATTCTTTGACTTTACTACTTTTTAAATGATATGATTTTGCATTCAGACCCTTAAGTGAGTTTTTCCAGGCCTGGGTGAAGAGGTTGAAGTTCTTGAAGTTCAGTATAGAACCCTGGACTTACTGGTTCACTGTGCTGGAACCAAGTGCTCCATTTAATACAGAAAACTCTTTCTTTGGTTGTCCACAATACATGAAGCTAAATGGATATGAATGACACAGTAGGGGGTATATGAAGGTAGAAGAGAACAGAACATTTTGGTCTTGAAAAGTGTCTCCTTCTGTTTTTGTTCTGCTGCCAGCTACCACTCCTTTTCTGATAATGGTCTACTGATGAACATATCATTAGTACGATGTATAAATCTCTTCCCAGATCACATTCCAGAAAATGGAGGGGGATATTAGAGCATAGTGGGTTTTTAGGTGTGACTTAGCAACAGCATATGTGAAAAGAATTAAGAGAATAGATTAAGAGTGTTATAAACTCCAAGTGAGTCAACATTGAGGCTGCTGTTGCGAGGAAGCAATAATTCTGCCCAGCGAACCCTGGAGTGCTGTGGTTGAGGAAGCACAGAGCAGATGAGAAAGTACTCAGGGCAAGGACATTCTGAAATCTGACATGAGGAGGAGAAAAGAGAGCTGGGAATGTAGGACCCTGAGTGCTGTCTTCAAACGAGGTGGGCTCTCCATGTGGGAGAAGCATTAGATGTTTTTGGTTCTTCAAGTTTGAAGTGAGGTTGACTGGATGGAAGGATTTCCTGGGTTCAGAGATGTACCAGAGAGGTGCCCCTAGGCCCCACTGCCTGGTCCTTTAGGAAAAGTACTATTCCTGACTTATATATGATCAACTCAGACACCTACTGAAGCCAATGCTAAGGCATGGCAAGCAGGTATGCTACCCAGGAGGTAGAGAAAGGACAACATCTTCTGTGATCTTCTTCTTTTCTAGTCAGCTGACTTTATTTTTTTCTGCTTCTTTTGAAACACTTTACAATACCTATTGACTCAACAATTCAACTTTTGGAGATTGTACTTTATGAGTAAAAATTAGAGTAGTTCATGATGTATGCACAGACATGTGGGTGTATAGTATAATATATATTATACCTATTATAGAATTGTTTGAATTGCAAACATGTGGAAACAACCTGAATGACAATGAATTATTACAGTGGGTTGGATCTATATCTACTATCTAGGAAGAATAGGCAAGATATAGAGTTAAGTGAGATAAATAAGAGAAACATATAGTATGATTTCATTTTGAGAGAATAAACTTAAAAAAATTCCCCTGTGTAAAACTGGGCTTAGTATATGTTTTTGTGAGGATGGAAAAAGGAGTGTAAGAATGTAGATGAAGTTAACAATGGTTGGGGAGCTTGGGGGTGGATGAGGTCTGGTAGGAATCTGAGAGACAAGAAGATGCAGGAATAGAGATGAAGGAAATCAAAGGGTAGGAGAATGGCTGCATGTTCATACATATGTGTGTCTGCGTCTATCTTTATTGGTTGTGTATAAGCATATTAATTTAGAGGACAGGAAAAAAGACAAAGGAAAGAAAGGAAGAAATAAAGAAAGAGGGACAATTCCTTTCCTCTCACATGTTAATCCCATCTTTGGTTTTGCTCCTCTTTTATAAAAATGCTCTCAAACTTTCTGTTAAAGACAATCTGGAGATTTTATAATGAAAAATCATCTTTCAAGTTTTAATAATTTAGATATGGTGTTTTAAACAAATTAAAAGGAAATCTAAGGAATTTTCAAAGGTAAAATATTTAATATTTTAAGTTAAGACTGAATATCTTGATATCATGAACAATGAATGACGGAGACTCAGTTGTATGTTTCTAAGTTGTTTTTTGCTATGTAGAATGTGTCTGTTTTCTCCTAGTACTTCAGAAATATGTATACTTTCCTAAATCTAGGGTACACAGGATCAAGCTAAGAGCACTGGCCCAAAGCTCCTAATTTACTATAAGGAAGAGTTATAAGGTGTGTGTGTGAGAGAGAGGGAGAGGGAGAGAGAGAGATCAGTTTTTCTTTGCTAAGATAGACATAAAAATACCACTATTTTCTTGGGATTTGGATGCTTTCTATTAGATTATTTAATAACTATTTTCCACATTAAATTATATCTGTTATACCTTCATATTTGAAGTAGACGTTTCTTTCTACATAAAGAATAGCTATGCATTGTAGAGTTGGCTGGTTATTTAGCCCTTGCTTATTTTGAAATTGGAATTTGGGGAGAATAGGATGCTGTTTCATATTCCATCTGATGTGGACCCAGAGCTGATACCAGGCAGCTATATTGATTGATAAAGAGGCAAGTGAGCAAGTATGTCAGATCTATGGCAACAGTGATAGGGGCATAGTTCCTTGATTTTAAGGTGTTCAATTTATATACTAACTCAAATCTTAATTCATCTTACTTCACATGTATGCATTTATTAGGGTAACAATGCAAATAAGCAATGGACTTATAATTGAAGATGTTAACTAATAAGAACAAAAAAAATTAACAATGTTAGAAATCCTGAGGAATCTCATTAGCTGGTCATTGAGTTCTGGATTTTTAATGCAGTTAGAACATCCCAGAATTATGAACCTCAACTAAAATTGCTGCCTATGTAGTACCATCTTGATTCAGAAATGCTAGAAAATTATAACAGTGTTTATTTTCATACAGTCAATGGCCTTATATGTAGACAATACTTAAAAACACTATGAAGTAGGCTCTGCATGGCTATTTACATGTTTTAAAGTCTTAATTTTAATTCAAAGGCACCATCATTTTGGGAAAACTAGTCATGTATAGTGACATTTTTCCACTTCACAGGCTGAAATATCTTTCATGATCCCCCAAACCTGAATGGTGCTAATGGGCAATTTATCTGTCACAAGTGGGTGGGAAGAATCAGAAGAGAAAATGTCTGTGGAGCTGTGACTGAAGAGAATAAAGGAATGAAGGTCAGCTGTGATGTGGAAAGATGTCCTCACTGACTAGGTTGCTTGTATTCTGCATTTGCTCTCGGCGTCCTGTCAAGCATTTTCTTTGAGTTTTGTTGTCACTGTTGCTTTGTTTTCTTGGGCATTCTATCTGCTTCTCCTGGTGAGGCACCCTTTCCCCTGCCCCTCCTGGCTAGTCCGTGAGGCTTCATGGCTGACGTTCCTGTGTGTTGGAGTCCGTGGTCTTCTGCTGCTTATCTCATGCCTTTTCTTTATGATGTTTCAGCTCATCCACCATACACCATGTGCTTTAGAGTGAAATTCTACCCACATGAACCCTTGAAGATTAAAGAAGAGCTCACAAGGTATTTTCCGTTTGTTTGTATGTTTAACCTACACCTTTAACCAGCCGTGGCCTCTGCCATCTTACAGGCTTAGAGGCGCCTCTGGTCTAGATCATAACCTCTCAACCAAGCAGGCGCTAAACTCAGTCATTTGGCCAGAAATGCTCTCGTACATTTAATTGTCTTGGGATTTTTTTTTCCCAAACAATTGTCACTGGGAGTGTAATTAGCTGCACAAAAAAGCAGTGGTTTTGAGGGGGAGGTACTCTGAAGACATCTGACAGTGGGATGCTAAAAATAAGTAGATGAGGACTGTCTTTAGGATGTGGGCAAATTCATAGCTAGTGCAGCCTACTTTTGGGATCTTAGCTGTTTGGGGAGGAGAAAGATCACAGTCCAACAGAGTGGACAGTTGGTTGTTCAGTTTTCTGCTTGCTAAATGATGACTCCACTGGAGCAGGTTTCCTTTCCCTTACAGACTTTTCTAAGTTTGAAGTTTCCAGTTCTCAGATCTCCTCTCTTCACATCTCCCTCTGCTGGGGTTACATTCAGTTCACCTTCTGGAGGTTTTGCTTTTTGGCAAATGTTGCTGAGCAGGCCTCTCCCCAGGGAGGCCAACTTCATAGTGGATGGAGGAGAGAGAGAACTGTTGTGCACTTCATTTTTGATGGGGCTCTGATTTGGTGACCCCCCAAATCACTGTATATAATCATCTCTCAAAATAATCGGCTTATGTGCAGATGCAATAGAAAAGCAAATGCAAATTGCTCTGATCATTGGCAGGGGGAAAGATAGGGTTTTTAGGTATTTTGCTTTCTTGTTACCCAGAGTCTCTGTTAAAGCTTGACCCCAGTGGCACTGAGGTGACTTTGGAAGAGAGCAGATGGTTCTGTTCTCTGATTAATTTGCTGACAGTCATTTAGAGAGGTTTGTGCTGGGGGTAGAGGAGTAGGGAGAGAGGCTATGTATGTGTGTGGAAAGGAGGAATAATAGGTCATTATTTTACAATCTGTCTCTTTTTTTCTTTTTATTTAGGTAGGTAAAATTCATATAACAAATTAATTCCATGATCAAATAGCATACAGCTCAGTGGCCTTGAGTACACTCACAACAACCATCAATACTATCCAGTTCTAGAACATTTTTTATCATCCCCCCAAAAGAAACCATATACCCCAAACCAGTCACTTCTTATAGTCCCCTTTCCCAGCCCCATATCTATTTTCTGTCTTAATGAGTTTTGTCTATTCTGGATGTTTTATATCAGTGAATTCATAGAATATGTGTCTTTAACCTGATTTTGGTTTGAAAATTTATTTGATAATTTCTTCCTCAGTTCTGGCTATCTAGCCAGGGCCAGAAGTTGGGTGAGTTATCAAAAACAAACAAACAAAACCAACAATAATAACAGACAAAAGAAGATATTTGTTCTGCACTGAGGGTGTTAATGTTGTAGTTAGGAGGATGAGATTAAAAAAAACCTGCTTTACTTTTGTCATTTGTTTTCTCCACAATCTTGTCTGGAGGATAAAAATCGAATGTGTCACAGTATAAATTAAGGATGGATCTTATGTTGTTGATGAGAAAGGTACTATTTGAGAGCAAAAGAATACAAAGGTTTCGTTAATAACCCTACTTAAGCCCCTGTCAGTTGAACTTGCTAACATTTTCCTGACTTTGACTAAATAACTCAGGCACAAGCAGTGGAATATTGTGAATATTTCAACATTTCCAAAGGAAATTAAGAAGTCCTCTGCCTCTGCATAGATAGATTTTTTTTCCTATATGTCAAATGTGTCACACTATTATGTGTAATTAAAATGTACCAATTAAGACTTAATTGAAAAGGAAAAAAATTAAATGTGGCCTACTTTTAAATAAATCTGACAAAATAGAAAAAAATACTTTTTTTCTTAGTCAGCATGGTCCTTAGTATTCCAGACTAATTTACAAATTGTGCCCAAGTACTTATAGTTTAAACCCTTGTCTTGAAAGCATTTAGCTTTTTCTAGTATGGTAAGTTATTATTTTGTTGTAAGATTTGACCTAAAATTTGAAGAGGATTTAATATATGAGCAGTTGAAGTCCCATTCATGACCATGCTTATGAATAAAGAAATGTTAAGGAACAGGTTTAAGAGGGCAGAGCAACAAAAATACCCATGAAAAAGGATATTTGAAATCAGTTTTTATCCTCTCCTCATCTCTCCACCATTTGAGCAATCATCTTACAATCATTTAGATTTCTGAGCTTTTATAAATGCCATATGCAATCAAATGTAGCCAAAAGTATGTTGGTTTAAAACATATTTTTTAGTGAGAACCATCTTTAAATTCATGGAAGCAATATCATTTATGGCAGCACAATAATTCATGCCCCTGATCCTCTTGTGTTTTGGTTGCTTAATCCTTTCATGCAGGAATGATACTAAGGAAGATGGATTATTTTTTGATGGTGGTTGTATTAAAAAATGAGCATTCTGAATCTGAAGCCATCAAAAGCCCCCATGGATTATGTTGAGTCTCCAATAAATCCTTGATTATCTCCAGAGATCACTGATATGAGCAAAGACCCAAGATGTGATGCTGTGAAAGTTGATTTTCTTTTGTTAGGAAGCTTTCATCAAACCTGATTTCTGAGTTACAGGATTAGAACCCAAACCTCTCATTCATTAGTAAATAGTTGTTTAAAATTTTTCCACTACTAAACTCATCAAAAAGTAGAAACTAATGCGTTTGTGTTCAAAACACACATTCAACAATTAGAAAAGAAACCTCATGACATTTGGCCTGGAAGTTTACAGTCTTTAGAGAAGGAAAGATTTGATCATTTCAAGTACTTAGATCCTGACTTTGGTATTCTGGACAAACCAGGGCCATGGTCTTAGAAGTGAGGTCCCTGGACCAGCTCAATACTGAGCACAGTGCATAACATAAAGCAGGGTGAGATAAAGAGCCATCCATTAATATTATCTGGGAACTTATTATAAATACAGATTATTGGTCCCTGCCCCCGACATACTGAATCTGAAACTCTGGGAGGGGACAGCAATCTATATTTTCACATGGCCTCCAGGTAATTCTGATCATGTCAAAATTTAAGAACCATTACTCTAAGATAATTTGTATTTTCAAAAGCACTTGTTTCTTTTGGCAGACATTAAACTGTATAATCCAGTGGGGTATAGTATGGTCACAAGGTTGTGCTACCACCATCATGATGTAATTCCAGAATATTTTTATTCTCCCTAGTAGGAAGCTTGGTACCCCTCCTCTCAGTCCTTGGAAACCGCTAATCTTGTTTTCTGTCTGTATAGATCTGTCCTTGTTGGACATTTTGTATAAATGGAATTATACATTATGTGACCCTTTATGTCTGGATTCTTTCACTTGACATAACATTTTCAAGATTTATCCTTGTTGTAGCATCTAACAGTACTTTATTCATTTTTATGGTTGAATAATATGCTGTTGTATAAATAGACCACATTTATTTTATCAACTCATCAGTTGGTGGATATTTAAGTTGTTTTCACTTTTTAGCTATAATGAATAATGCTCCCATGAATATTCACATATGAGTTTTGGTGAGGGCCAGATTCTGATTTAATTGGGTCTGAGGTAGATTTCAAGGACTCATGGCATTGGCGTTTTTCAGAACTCTCCCTGAAAGATTCTAATGTGTAGTCGTGGTTAAGAGGTTGCAAACTGGTGCATCCTAGCCGGTTTTTGTTTGGCACTATAGTGATTTTTTTTAAATTTTATCTTATAGTCTAATTTTTATTTTCTCTTATATATGTATTTTTAATTTATATATGACAGCAGAATGTATTACAATTCTTATCACATATATAGCACACAATTTTTCATATCTCTGGTTGTATACAAAGTATATTCACACCAATTTGTGTCTTCATACATGTACTTTGGATAGTAATGATCATCACATTCAACCATCATTAATTACCCCATGCCCCTTCCCTCCCCTCCCACCCTTCTGCCCTATCTAGAGTTTGTCTATTCCTCCCAGGCTCCCGCTCCCTATCCTATTATGAATCAGCCTCCTTATATCAAAGAAAACATTCTGCATTTGTTTTTTGGGGATTGGCTAACTTCACTTAACATTATCTTCTCTAACTCCATACATTTACCTGCAAATGCCATGATTTATTCTCTTTTATTGCTGAGTAATATTCTATTGTGTGTGTGTATGTGTATGTGTGTATATATATATCACATTTTTTTATCCATTCATCTATTGAAGGGCATCTAAGCTGGTTCCATAGTTTAGCTATTGTGAATTGTGCTTCTATAAACATTGATGTGGCCGTATCCCTGTAATATGCTGCTTTTAAGTCCTTTGGGTTTTGAAAACAATTTGTTGTAACACTTAAAATTCAAAGGTTTCACTTATGAATCTAATCTCAATGTACTTTTAAGTTTAAAAATAAACTATTTTTTTAATCAAAGGAACACACACACACACACACACACAATAAGCACTTCCATGTGTATCATTTTAGAAGTTAAATAGTACTAGAAGGTTTATAATTAAAACAATCCCCCTGTCCCCACCTTCCCAACACCCAGCCTTTCCCTAAAGGTTAGCACCCTCAATTTTTCTAGATAGTGGATGTGCTAGACCAGTGCTCTGAGCTACACCCCAGCCCCTTTATACCATTATTTCTTGATTTGCCAACTTTAGTCCTTGTCTCCTGACTTCCTGCCATGGTGAAAAACCACTCAGTCTTTCTCTCCTATCCCAACTTCACTTTTCTTCCCCCATGACCTGGTTATATATAAGTTTTTGTTAAACCAGGGGTCAATGTTACTTTAAGTATGTATCAATATTACTCACTGAGCCAAATAATACATTGTAAACTCTTTTCCTCTGCATGCTTTCTTTTTTCTCCAAAGTTAGTAGTAGCCTCATGTAATCATTTGTTTGGTTTTTCATCTACCCATTGTTATTTTTTTCCCCAATGTTCCATCATCTCTGCTATTTCCTTATTTTGCTGAAGTAGATCTTCCAAGTTTCTTTGTGAAATCCAACACTTTATCATACATATCTATTTTCCAACCAAGGCCAAAAACCTTCACAATGCAAGGACCCAAGTTCATGGGCTTTGTCTCAAAACACAAAGGTCAGCCAACTGCTTTTTCAAAATGAGGAGAGACCAAAGCTCTGGGGAGCCTCACATCCTTGTCCCAAGCTCAATTTTCTGAGAAACTGGGCACATACTTTCCATAGGGCTGGAGCCAAGAGGTGGCTGCCCTCATTGTAGGGAGCCCCACCTTCTGCTTTTCTTTTCTTGGCCACCTTGCACCAGCCCATTTCCCTGGCCACAGGTTTTCCTGGCCTCTGCAGGCATCTACATCCCTGGAGAGGAGGACAGGATACAGATGACAACTCTAATCATGAATCTGCTGGCTTTCTGGCCTTGTGACTAAGCCTTTTTTTTTTTAATTCATTAATGTTTCTGTCTACCAATGAGAAATGACATGCTAGTCTTTTTACTAACTGAATCTGTTTCCTGATTCTTCATTTCAAATGGAACTTGGGTGCCCAATATCTGAGGTATGGTGATGATGATGGTGGCCATGGTTGTCACTGTATGGGAGCAGTGGCTGCTGGGCCCTGTGGCTTCCGTTAATTCTTTTCATGCCTTTTGGAAAAGGCTGAGCCCATATAGCTTTGAAATCTGATAAGATCTGTTTAGCTACAGATACTCTGGATTTTCTAAAGGTTTTTCTCTGCTTGGAATGTCTAGACTGCCACCTGGGGCTGGGTGGGGCTCTGGTGACCCGGGTAGGCAGAGCATGAACAATCCTCCTACCTCTTCCAGGCTTTAGCCAAAACTTAGAGCGACTGTTTCTGCTTTTGTGTTGCAGGTACCTTTTGTATCTGCAAATTAAAAGGGATATTTTTCACGGTCGACTGCTGTGCTCCTTTTCTGATGCTGCCTACCTGGGTGCCTGTATCGTTCAAGGTGAGTCTGGCCCCACTGTGCTCTCTCCCATCATTACCTGAAGCTGCAGAGCTTTGTCCCATGCCTCCCCTCTCCCCAAACTGTGCCCATCTTGTTATGTCTGTGGTTGGAGGTGTGGTGGGACTGCAAATGTAGCACAGTGTCCCTTGCTCAACTTCTGTCCGAAGCCAGTGGAATCTTGGTGGAAGGCTGGTCTGAGATGTTCACAGCAACCTCTGCAAAGACAAAGTGTCCTACAAAGTCCCTAAATAGGGTGCAGAGTGTCTTTTTCAAAATTTCTGAACTGTGTAGTTATTTAAGAAATCCTCTAGAGGTATGAATATTCTGTGTTTTGAATTATAACTACCAAACATGAGGTCTAAGGGCATTTTGAGAGGGGGAAACCGTGTCTAGGAAGGTAAGTTTCAAATAAGGAAGTCATCCCCAAAGGATGGATATATATATATATATATATATATATATATATATATATATATATGTATGTTTGCTCATCATATATGTATATATATATTTCCATGTGTGTGTTTGCATATATGTGTGTAAGTATATGTTCATGTGTGTATATGTACACATATATTTTCATGTGTACCTGACTGTGTGTACATAAATATTCCTATGCGTGCTTGTATGTATTGTGTACATGCATATTTTCTTGTGCATATTGTGTATATGTACATTTTAACATGTGTATATGTGTTCATGTATATTTCATGTATGTATTTGTATGCACGTGTGTATTTCATGTGATGTATCATGTACATGTATATTTTCCAATGTATATGCATGTGCATGTATATTGTGTCTAATTCCTCAGTTTTTCTAACCATGTAACAAAGTGA
Organism: Spermophilus citellus; assembly: GCF_964194105.1. Lineage (NCBI taxonomy): Eukaryota > Metazoa > Chordata > Mammalia > Rodentia > Sciuridae > Spermophilus > Spermophilus citellus. Next base: position 88,171,981 of record NC_138183.1, on the reverse strand, counting down.
AGTGAAAACTAGTTTCACTATCTCTTATACCTCAGTTTGAACCTTTTTTCCCATTTCCTGGTTATTTCACCATAGACAAATTGCTTAAGTGCTTCATGCTCCAGTGTCTTCATCTATTAAATGAATGGTCAACCTTCTTCCCTGGCTGTGTGATTTCATGAGACCATTCTGCACCAGGTGGGGGGAAGTGCAGGAACCTCAGTGGTGGCTGCTGTTCTTTTTAGGGTTAAACCAGCTGCAGGGAGAGAGATCAGTGGGAAATAGTGAATTCAGAGACCTGTGTTGGCTTCTAGATGCTTCTACCTTGTAAGGACAGTGTTTGAGAGAAGGCCCTCTAGTTCCTGAGGCAGCACATTGCTGGGGATGTGCCCAGCACTCGAATGAAGTATCGGTTGGGTGTGCTGTTCCCTGGGGTTTGTTGGAAGGCAGCTGGCCTCAGGGGCTATTTGCAGAGACCCTGATGATCCAGCCATTTGTAGAAGAATGCTTTTGGCATGTCTATGAGGGGAGAGGGAAGGGAGGGAAACATAGAAGGGGCGGGGAGAGAGAGAGATTAGTGCCTGAGTGTGTCAGTTTATGATGGATCTAGAAAGAATAACACAGGTGACAATCATCTACCTGTCACAAGGCCAGATTTCATTCAGTGCTTAAGAGAGACTCTGACCTTCTCCTGGGGATCACACTGTGGCCCACCTCTGTGCTCGTGGGACATCCTGTGCTGTGAAATTCTTCCTTTGACCCTATTCCCAGGTGTATCTGTTCTCTAAGTATTCTGAAATGAGTGTTGGGTGTTAGTCTGCAAAACCCGAAAGAACAACTTAGAGGAGAAGAAGTTTATTTTGGGCTCCTCTGAGTTCTTTCTTGTTTCAGAGGTCTCAGTCCATGTCAGCAGACTCCGTTGTTCTGGGCCTGAGGTGAGGCAGAACATCATGGTGGAAGGGTGTGGCAGAGGAAAGCTGTCAGCTCATGGCAGCCAGGGCGGTGACGGGGGCAGAGAGAAGTCATGGACAAGATACAAGGTGTAGTCCTCAAGCACATGCCTCCAGAAACCTACTTCTTTCAGCCACGCCATGCCTGCTTATAGCTACCATTCACTAGTACATTCCTTATTAATCCACTAATAAGTTACAGCCTCCATGATCTAATCACTGCTTAAAAGCTCCATCTCCGAACCTCACTGTATTGGGGGTTATGCTTTCCAAACATATACTTTGGGGAGTGTGCTGTGTGTTGCTTTTTCCCTTCCCTTGGAGCATCCTAGTGCAGTGTAACAAACGTTGGAAGAAGTGTTAAATCCCTTGGATATTTTCCGGTTTAAAGTGTTCAGAACTAGAGTGATTCTGTGATGGGAAGTAGTCCGACGGGCTGTGAGGTGGAGAATGTGCTTGAGAAAGCCATTTCTTTTACCCCAGAGTGAAGGTCTGTTAAAACCTCACATTTGTATTCCTTCGTGGTGAAGATGGTGCACTTCTGGTTCAGGTGCACTGTCTCAGGAAAGGAAAAGGGAATCGATACTAATCCAAGCAATAGACTAGCATCGGAGGATTTCAGAATGTATTTAGGCATTAGTGAATTACTGTCAATTCTCCAAGGGCATGCTCAATGTAGATCTATAATGGAAAGCTCTCCATCCTGTTTATATTTCAAATGAAGCCACAAAATTCCATCCAGATGAGCACGGCCCTATTTCATCCTTTATTGCTATTATTATTGACCACACACACAGATGTGGCTAGGAAAGTAGAGTTGGAAATGGACTGAAAGACCTTGAAAGAACATTTTGTCTCTAAAATGCAGTACAACCCCTGGGTCATTTGTAGCAAGTTCAGTAAAAGCTGAATTCTTAGAGTTCTCTGGTGCTTAGACTGAATATTTAAGTAGCTCTAGAGGTCACTAACAAATGCAGATAAAGATGGGCTTTCTCAGAACCACTTATTCATGCAGAGTAATAAGGAAGGTAGAGTCACTGACTAGAAAGTGGGAGGTTATGTGATATTCTAAAGCCTGTTTAAGGAGTGTGTGCTAAGCTTCAGTGTATTCTGAGTGTATAGAAAACAGTCAGTCTTCTAGAGTTTTGTTACCTGTAGTTTTGTTACGTGAATCTAAGGAACATAGTCAATGCATGCAAAATGGATGTCTTTTCATAATACAATTTTCAAAACAAACATACATAATCCTTAGAATCTATTTTTATTCTTTCTTGGGAACATTTTTTGTTTTCCTATTCATTCTACAAAAGAGCACCACGTAAATATTGATCTTATCTCTTCTTCTTGCTGTGTGAGTCCCAGTGGATGTTTCGGCTCCTGCTAGTTACTCAGGACTCAGTGCAGCTACTCCTTCCTCTAAGTCTTCTTTGGTCCACTTAACATAAAGCAGCCTCCCTTCTGTCCATGGTTTTTCCCCATACCCCTGTTTGGTTGTCTTGTAAGCACACATACCTGAAGTTTTCTTGCTGAGTTGTTTTGGGGCTTATTGTGTTTCTTCCTATGTTAGTCAGTTTTCTGATACTATTAAAGAATGCTTGAGGTAATCAGCTTATAAAGAGGTTTACCTTGGCTCACAGTTTTAGAGGTTACAATTCAAGGTCATTTGGCCTCATTGCTTGGGCTTGTCACAGCACATCATGGTGGAAGCATGTGGCTGAGGAAACCCAGGAGCAAACCCAGGAGCAAAAGAAAGTGATAGAAACTGATGTCCTACAGTCCCCTTTGAGAATACACCCCAGTGATCTAAAGAACCCCTACTAGGTCCCATCTCTTAACATTTCCATTACCTCCCAGTACCACCAAGTGGATGATCATGCACTTAACCTGTGGGCCTATTGGGGCAGGGGGCATTCTAGATTCTCTATGTAGAATCTAATTCCATAGGAGCAAGACTTGGGATGCCTCTTTATTGCAGCTTTCCTGTGTCTTGCACACTGGAGATTCTCCATGAAATCTGTCGAATGAGCCAGGATACTTTGCTCAATTGCTCTGACATGTGCTTTCCCTCTACACTTGGGAAAGATTGAGCAACTGCCTGTTGGGAAGGTATTTACTACCTCATTCATGTGTCCTCCAAACAATTATTGAGTAGCTGCTGGGTGTCAGGCACTGCAGTACAGAGTACTATAGGAGGGCAGGCAAGTAAGCAGACCATTGTGCCGATATTTTGATGACTACATGGAGGGACACATGGGTTGGTTCCTGCTATAGTGCCCTCAGGAGGGTTCTGGCTCAGCAAGGAGGTCAGGGAAGATTCCAGAAGGAGCTGACTCTGAAACTTTATTGTCCTGTAACTGGAGTTCTTTTGGAATGAGTCTTCTCCCAACTGGGGAAAATGCCATTGCACATTATCCTTACCATCACCAGAACTTACTCATCCTTTTTTTTTTTTTTAATTTTTTATGTGGTGTTGAGGACCGAACTCAGCGCCTCGCATGTGCTAGATGAGTGCTGTACCGCTGAGCCACAACCCCAGCCCTCTTACACATCCTTTTCCTTCAGATTCTTTGGATTCTTCTGGTAGTTAAATTTTCAAAGTGCTAGGGCCTGTTTTAAACCTCTGGCCATCCAGTGTGCTGTGTCTTCTGATACAACTTCACCCTTAATGTCCTGTGGAGAAGAGAGAACTACAAATGGCTCCCTCTTCTTGATATGAGTAGTGAGAAGTCCTTATTCACTAAAAGACTGTGCTCACTTTCAGCTGAAGTCGAACTTAAAGACAAGCTTTAGGGGAGGAGGGAACAGTATCTGATAGGGAGGCAACCCTATACTCTCCATGGCATTTCTTCTCTAAGTTTTATGGCATTTTCCAGGCTACTTATTTGCAGAATGTAGTTCTACAAGTCTATTGTATCTCACAAATTTTCCTGGAAATAGAAATGCACCCCATCAACAAGGCCCCTTCTCACCAAGCACTCTGCAAGCATTGAAAACAACTTAGTTTCACATTGGGTCCATTACCTCATTACCTATGGGAAATGGGAGCATTTGGTGTACCATTTCCTAAATTTTTAGGTCCACAGCCAACTCCACAGCTTAGGTGTACTTCTTTTGGAACTTACGTTGAGTTAATCATGAGTTCTTGGTCCACTCTCATCACTGGTCCCTTTGCATTATTTATTGATTGATCCACTTACCTTTTTCCCATTATTCTCCATTTCCTTTTCTAAAGGTGACAACTGGGTTCACATATGTCTTTGCCTATAATTTGTAAAGTGATTAATATTGCTTTGTGTGTCTATACTTTTAAATTTCATTAGTTAAATGGGGCTCTAGAACTCATTTGATTTCTTTCCTTTATGATTAGAATACTATTTTGGAGATCTCTCCAAAACTGTTGCTAGTTACATGTCTTGTTGCTTCTAACCACCAGTGTGTCCTGTAGGGTGCATCTCCTGTGTTTTACTTATCAGTCCCACAAATAATGAACACCCAAGTTGCTTCCCTCTTATGATGATCATGATTGATGTTGTGATAAAAACCCTTGAACATATCCTTTCTTGCACCCAGAGCTGTTCTAGGATATATGCCCACAAGAGGGATTTCTGAGTCATAATATTTGGCTAAATACTCCCACCTTGCTCTCTAGAAGAATTGCATGTATTGAGAAGCCCCAGAAGTGCATAAATGTTTCTGTTTTCTCATGTTTCTGCCAACTTCCTAATTTCTTGGCAATGGTATTTGTGTGACATCTTGTTTTGGTTTGCATATCTCTTATTACTAATGAATTTGGGCATTTCTCCATATACTAGCCCTTTGCATGTCCCTGTCTGTGAATTGCCTGTTCATATCCTTTGACTCTTTCTCTGTTGGTCTTCCAGTCTATTTTCTCATTGATTTGCCCAGATTTTTTCTGTCTTCTAGAGACTAGCCCTTGTCAACTTCAGATTTTGCAAACATATTCTTTCAAAATGACACCTCCTGTATCGTCAGTATGATGTCTTTTAGTGAACAGAAATAATTCAATTTTGATTTGATCAAATTGATCAATTCCACCCCTCTCATGATCAATAGTATTTTGGATCTTATTTTTAAAATTCTTCCTCAGTATGTATATATGCATCCTAGATTGTTTTAAGAACTGTACAAGTTGAATTATATTAAAAAGCTTTTAAAGAGCTTTGTTTTCCTCTGGTTTTGTCCTTTTCCTGTCATTAGCTGATTTGACATTGATAGAACAGCAGATAGATATTATGGAGTTGGTGTGATTTTTCAAATGTGCTGAAAGCATACAGATTTTTTTTTCCACTTCAAAGTCCTGCTGGGATCACGTTGACAAATACACTATCTTTAGTTTATTCTCCTGGACTATATTCTTTATTTCTGTCTGAGATGCTTATTCATTTTACTTAGCAAGCTTGTGGAATCAATAGAAAGTATTCCTACAGCCAGACATAGCCTTGGTTTCTCTGGGCCATAGGCTATGCACCCACTTCTATTAGATTCTCAGGACGCTTGGAGATGGGCAGGCATTTCTTTTTCCTCTTAAATATTCTCCAGAGGTGCCTTGCATTAGAATGCTGCAACAGCTTTAATCCCAAATGTTCTTTCAGTACTCAGGTGGATACTCTTGTTTGAAGAGCAATCCATTTGTGTTTAAATGCACTCTCCTTGGATTTCTTCATGTTGTGTTTTTTTTTTCTTTTTTCTTGTTTTTCACTGAATGAGTCACACTGCATAGACCTCAGAGCTGGCAGCTCCAGCCAGGGGATTCTTGATCTTGGAGACTATTAACTGTGAAGAGAATCTTGAGGAAGTTTCCCAGGATAGCTACTTCCTAGATATATCAGAGAGGCATTTAGTTTAAAAAAATTAAATTTTTAATGGACAAAATTTTGCATATTTACAGTGTACAAAATTTTGTTTTGAAATATGCATATATTATAGAATGGTTAAATTGAGCTACTATATGCATTATCTCACATACTTATAATTTTTGTGGTGAGGATAAGAACACTTAGTCTGCTCTTTTAGAGGTTTTCAAATATACTATACATTGTTATTAACTGCTGTATAACCTTGTTGTAGAGTAGACTTCTTGAACATATTCCTCCTAACTTCAGTCTTGTACCCTCTGGCTACCTTCTGGGGAGTGGTGTTCTTGATGGTCACAGTGAGTGTGTTACCAACATTCAGTGTCTGAAGGGTTGAGTTGTCAAATGTCCTACAATTCCTTGGGAAATCTGAAACAATAAAACTCTTCAGTCCTCCAAATGCCAGCAGTGCCCCCATCAAGAAATAATCCTTTAAATTGCTTCAGTATACAGATAAAGAAAACAAGACCCAGAACAGGGTGATAAGTGCCAAAGCTCATGGAGCTAGACTAAAACCTGAACACAAGTCTCTAGATACCCAGGCTGTGGGCTTTCCATGTGTACAAATAAGGTTTGCATGAGTTTATTCCAGGATCTTCTTTTGGATGAATGAGACATTCCACATGCACCTCGACCATGCTGGGTTTTGTTTTGTTGTATTTTTTTGGTGTCAATGGACCTTTATTTTATTTATTTATATACAGTGCTGAAAATTGAACCCAGTGCCTCACACATGCTAGGCAAGTGCTCTGAGCTATAACCACTGAGCAACAACCCCAGCCCCTATACTATTGTTTTTAATCTTTCTCTTTTTCTTCACTTTTTACTGGTTACAGCTGAGCTTGGTGATTATGATCCTGATGAGCATCCTGAGAATTACATCAGTGAGTTTGAGATCTTCCCCAAGCAGTCACAGAAGCTCGAAAGAAAAATCATGGAAATTCATAAAAACGAACTCAGGTAATGTGGGTAGACATTTATGAAAGAGAGATGAGAAGGTATTCTTACTGCAGGAACTGTGGAAATCATGTGAAGCAAGAATATTTGTAACACATAGGTAGACTGTTTCAGGTGGCAAAGCCATTTATCTAAGCACTGTCAAGGACACCCAGATATCCTCTGTCAATGACAATCTCAATAGTGTGGGGAATGGTCTAGGAATGGTCAGCAGTTACAGAGCTACACATTTTCTCCTACTTAAGGATTTCTAACCACCCTTAAATAAATCATCCTTGCCAATTTTGAATTTGGCGTTGCTTCTTTTCCTCTTGTGGATAGAAGCATTGACTTCAAGTAGAGCAGAATCCATTGGCAAAGTTCTGTTTTTCATGCTGCTCCCAAGATGATAGGATTCACTGCCTGCTCCTCCTTTCCTTGTCCTAGGTGTTTCAGGATGGTAAGTACAGAGTCATCGTGGAAGGAGTACCAAATTGCATAGTATTCACTATGTACCAAGCAGTGTTCTAGGCATCATGTATATATTGACTTCATTTAATCTTCACAGTAACCTAGGAGATAGGTTCTATGGTTGTTCCCATATTATAGACGAGGGAACTGAGGCACAGAGATTGAGTGATTGAGCATCTTACACATGACTAATGTCAGAGCTGGGATTTAAATTCAGGCATCCTGGGTGCAGAGTCTGTGCTCTTAAGGCTATGTGGAATAAAATGAAGCATGCTTAGGAATCATCACCCACTTGGAATTCAGATAATTCAGATATTCTAGTCTGCATTAGGGTTTAGATCCTGTGCAAATCATAGAAGAAATCCTTTTGATAATAATAGTAAGCTTAGGCAATGTTATGACAAATATTGATGAAGAATTGCAAGATCTGAGGTGCTTTCATCATCTGGGCTTCTGGTAATTATGAAGAAAATAGTGTCACTGGTTGATGAATTCTGGAACAAAAGTGTCCCATTATGAATGAGTGCTAGAGCTTCCTATTTTATGCAGACACTCCCCCTTCTGGTGAAGTGTGGGCATTCAAAGTGGCTGCATATTTTAGCTTGGAAAGGGTAGCCTTCATTCCTAGAAGTAAAAATAATTAGACATCAAAACATACTTGTTTTAGAAAGTAGCCTACCATTTCCATGGGTTAGAGTATTGCTTCCTAATGAAGAGTTTTGTGAGAAAATATATGAAATCCTCACTCTTCTTTTTACATTTTAGAGACTAGGGTGCTAGAGATAACAATAAAGTTCCAATATTTTGGGTGAGGGGTCTATGTCATAGGAGCATCCTTCCTAGAGACCATAGAGTAAGGGCTCTTGGATGAAGAAATTGCATCCATTGTGTGGATTGGGAGGAAAGGTCTTCTATAACCAGAATTTTCAGGGTCTTAAATGTTTAGAACACATTATAATAAATATTACTTGGGTACTTACTGGATGCCAGAACACCATGCAAAGAGCTTTATATGCCTTATTCCATTAGGACTCCCAAACACTATGAGGTGGGCACCATTAGTGTTCTCAGTGAGGGATGAGGAAAGTATAGCCTGGAGTGGTCGAAGGACTTCCCTTGATGGTTATTAGCAGACTCAGGACTTGCATCTTGACACCAACATCCACACTTTTACCCGTTTGCTGATCAGTCCTGAGAGGCAGGTAGCTGGGCAGATGTTTCACGGTGTCACCATAGCAATGGCCTGCGAGGATGGACACCAGGTGGGAGAGGAGGAGGGGTATGTGATTTCTACCATTCAGAGAGCCAAGGACCCGAAAAAGAATAGAAGGAAAGAAAATTGAAAAAAAAATCTTGAGAGACATGGCAGTAAGATTTGGTGACCAAACTGATTTTATGAGGAAGTAGGTAAACTGAAAGATTCCAGGTTATTTTTAACAATCAGAAAGCTGTGTATTGGACCTGTACCAGCTCCCAGATTTGTTGAGATCTCTGAAAGTGGTCATTGCGATCTAGGGACCAGTCAGTCACTGTTTATAAATCTCAGAAGTAAGAACTGCAGCTCTGTGTGTCAACCAGGAAGCCCCAGGAAGGGGTCAGAGTCACAACTCCAAGGGATGCAACTGCCAGGCATCATGTGACATTGCAAGGGCAACTCCAGGGCATATTTTCCTGTGTATTTTTTTTTTATCTTTCCCAAGTAGACACACACACACTTGGTTCTGCCTCAGTACTACAGAGAGAGATTTTAGGTTGTGAGGGGAGGACAAGAAGAGTAGAAGAAGGTGGTAGTGCAGAGGAAGAGGAGTATTCTGCAGTTGGATGGAAAGCCTGCTGTGGAGGTCGAGGCTGCTCTGGAGGTTGGTGGACATAGGTGGGGAATGTGTTGATGTTGTGTGGGGAACAGGGTCTTCAGTTGGGTTACTCTGCACACTTCCACTGTGAGGAGGGGGTCACAGAAGAAGGAAACCCATGCTAGGCTGCACCCGGGCATGTATCCTAGTCTCCAAGTTGACCACTGTACATGTGACCCTCCTCACAGCAAAGGGATGATGCGCAGCCATCGACCTGTTGTCACAGAGACTTCCTGAGAAGACGCCAGGTGGCTTTTGTTGGGGTAGCAGGGCCCCAATACATAACTTGGCTACTGAACCAGTTGAGAAAGAAAACAAGAGAGATAGTAATAGAGTTGCTTAAATATTAGCAGAAATGATGATGATGATTTACAAAGAGAGAAACATTTTCACCTTAGGGAAGCAGTTTCAAAATCCTTTCCCAGATATTTAATTGAGTGGAATCATTCAAATTCTATGCTCACTGAGAAGGGACAAAAGCTTCTCTACTGTGGGTGGGGTACATTTCTCAGGGAGGGAAAGGAACTTTCCCAAGGAGGCTACACACTGCTTGAAGGTGAATCCTAAATGTCCTGGCAGACAGGCAGGAATAAGAGAGTTCTTTGGGGGAAGAAGGTGAGAGGTTCTGCAGTTTTGAGGTACTGCAAAACAGAATGGAAAACTGAGATTTGAGTAATGGTTTCCTTGGATGAAGTGCTTAGACTGCTTGGATATTTAAGAGATTGGTGTGTGAAGATTAAGATTCATGCCTGGATCCACTATTCTTCCTTAAATGCCATATGGCTTATGCTTTATCTATGATTGCATCGGAAGGCAGGATAGAGAGAATCCATGGTTTTGAAAACGTGATAGTACTTTGTAGTTGTTGGTCACCTCTGAATCTGTCAAGGTCAGCTAGATTTTGCTGAGGACAACCTCCAAAGCTCAGTGGCTTACTGTAAGAAAGGCTTCCTTGCTCTGTTTTGTCCACCTGAGGTCAGCTGGGGGACTCTGCTCGTCATTGTCACTCAGGGCAGTCATCAGCTTTATTTTGCCAGCTGTTGAGCCAAGGAAAAGAGAGCCTTGGAAAGTCTTGCTTACCTTGGAAGTGATGCATGTCACTTCTGCTTAAAATTCACTGGCCAGAAGCTGTCCCAAAGTCCTGCCCAATAGCAAGGAAATGCAATTCTACCCAGTGTCTAGAAGGTGAAATGAGCTAGAACAGCTGCTAAACAACCCATAATGACCTTCACAATGTCACTGACTGATAGAGTTGTTTTTTGGTTTTTTGTCCCCCCCCCCTTTGTTTTCTTTTCTTTTCTTTTAATAGGCTTTACTTTTTGGAGAAGTTTAGGTTCACAGTAAAATTGAGGGGGATTTCCTCAACAAGGATTTCCCATCTGCCTTCTTCCCCCTGACATGTATGGCCTCCCCAGTTATTAACATTTCTCTTTGGAGTGCTATATTTATTATAAATGATGTGCACATGGATACATTTTAATTATCCACAATTTATAGTTTACATTGGAGCTCACTCTTGATGTATATTCTATGAGTTGGAGCAAATGTATAGTAACATGTATTCACTATTAAAGTATCATACAGAATTGTTTAACTGTCATAAAAATCATTTATCACTATCACCTAATCCTTAGAAACCATGGATCATTTTGTGTCTTCGTAGTTTTGACCTTTCCAGAATATCATAGTTGGAATTATTCAGCATGCAGCTTTTTCAGATAAGCTTCTTTCACTTAGTAATATGTATTTACACTTCTTCCATGTGTTTTCCAGACTCAATAGCTCATTTCTTTTTGGCATTAAATAGTAATCAATTGTCTGATGTACCACAGTTCATTTATCCAGTCACCTACTGAAGGAAAACTTGGTTGCTTCCAAGTTTGAGCAATGTTACTATGTGTGTATTTTCTTTTTTTTTTAAGAGAGAGAGTTTTTAATATTTATTTTCTCAGTTTTCGGCGGACACAACATCTTTGTTTGTATGTGGTGCTAAGGGTTGAACCCGGGCCGCATGCATGCCAGGCAAGCGCGCTACCGCTTGAGCCACATCCCCAACCCCCTGTATGTGAATTTTCATGTGGGCATAAATTTTCAACTTATTTGGGTAAATGCCAAAGAGCCTGATTGCTAAATTCTATAGGTTTAGCTTTGAAAAGCTAAACTGTCAAACTATTTTCCAAGGTCTCTGTACCATTTTGTATTCCCACTAGTTATGAATGTGAGTTCCTGTTGCTCTATATCCCTGCCAGTTTTTGGTGCTGTTGGTGTTCTGATTTTGGCCATTGGAATCACTAAATAGCTAATAGAGCCTTATTTAAAAAGACTTCCCAGAACCATTTTGGGCCTCTTGTGAATGAGAGGATATGGAGATGTGCCATTCACATTATTGAGCAGATGTCAATGCTAAAATGGATTGACTCTGAATAATTCTTCTAGATAAGTTGTAGTAAAATATTTTTTACTTCCTGAGCCACGTGGTCTCTGTTACAGCTACTTACCTCAGCTTTTGTAGAGAGAAAGCAGACACAGATGATTTTAAACAAATGGGCCATGATTGAATAAAACTTTATTGGTAAAACAGGTAGTGGGCCAGATTTACCCCACTGTTTCTAGTTTTCTGTCTCCTGGTCTGAACATGGCAGAGTAGGTCTAGATTCAATTTCTGCTTCACTCTCCTGTTTCCTGATGATTTTAAAACAACAAGAGCTGTATTTAAACAAAATGTGCATGAAAAAGAATCTCCTTTAACTTACAGACTTCATTGAGTTTCGGGTGTAGAGATGAGGTCATAGAACTGGGACTGATTTAAGAACAGGTTATTCCTCCTTCTAGAGCCCTCTAGTGGCTGGAAGGAGTCATCACCACAGTCTCTGGGGACATGATTACTAATTTCTATTTTTGGCCCTCTTGGTTTTTGTTTTCCACAGCTTTAATCATAACCATCTGGGTTCAGAGGAAATACCCATTCCATTAGTCCTGAGGGTTCTTAGAGGAGGTTCAATATAAAAATTAAGAGATTTCACTGTAAGGAGCCTGGATAAACTTCTCTGGAGGCATTTATTCTAGAGTTTCTACTGTGTCTTTCATCTTCTCATCACCAGTTTATCAGGTTGTCATTAGGAGAAAAAAAAAGTACATTAACTTCAGTCCAAGGCCATAAGATTTTAAATATTCAAAAGCTCAACTTTCAGTGAAGCTGTTTTGATGAAGCACATTCCTTGCTCCTGAAGTGCAACAAAGTTATCCAGTTAGCCACCACTGCAGTGGTCTAGTGCATGAGGTTTGTGCTGGAAACAGTCATGACATTGAGTGTGTTTTATAGAGAGCAATTATCTCTATTTCTCAAGTCTCACATTCTCTGTAAATCATGTGCCCTGGCTTCCTAGCAAGGAGTTATAGTAATATTTAGCTTTCTAGAAATAAGTGCCCTGTTATGAAAAATAATCTTTAGCTGTTCTTCTGATGAGTGGATCACAAGAGCCCCCTTAGGAAATGTTTTTGTCAGCTTTGAGAAGAGTGTTCATTGAGTAAAAGGAAGAGGGGGAATTTCAATTATTTTATAACCCATTTCTTCAGATACGCTTTCTTTCTGTCCTTTCTCCTCCCTCTTTCCCTTCTCCAGTTCCTTCCCAAACCCTCAAATCTCTCTTTCTGATAGGTTATCAAATCCATTTTCATTCTCTGTTCCTATTTAACATAAAATCTTTGTTACAAATATGGAGACAGAATGATTTGGCATCACACGCTCCTCCTATGAGAACTAGATCCTTGCATTTTGTGGCCTAGAGTTAGGGACATCTTTAGAGAGAAATGGACCATGGGCAAATGCTGTATGCATCCAAGTTGTAAATGTTTTATATACAGGTGAAATCTGGCCAAAGTGACTTGAAAAGAGAATGAGCCTTGATACCACGGTGCAATGTGCAATGAAGGAAGAAGTGGGATTGTGTTAAAAGTAGGAGTCAGCCATTACTTAATCCATTCTGTGATATTTCAATGAAATTGACACAGGTGAATTAAAATAGGCTAGAAATCATAACTTAAACTTCTTTTTAATGTCATTAATAATCATTCACAAATATCATTCATTAATATTATTACTTCATTAATAATAGTAATGAATATTACCACAAATCATTTACCTATTACTTTTTATCAAAATAATAAAACTCTAAAAACATAAATATTTATTTCAAAGTTACCATAAATGGTATATTTGTTGCTCAATTTTTTAGGTGTTTCATAAATGGGATGATGGAACATAATGGGTTAATACATCCTGTGGTTATTCCTGATATGTAATTCTAACTTACAGGGTAGAGCTAAAGACTGAACTTTTGATGGGACTAAAAGCAGTGCCTATCATTCACTACGACACCCTGCCATCCATGATTCCTCCATGCCTCCATTCATCTTTGCACCTGTCCATTCATACAACACACATAGGGCAGCTCTGCATGGAGAACTGCTGTAGTGTTGAATTGCTTACTGCAAATCTTCAACTGCCTCACCATCAAGCTGGGGTCCTCATGGTCACCCACACTCCCCCATGATCTCAAGTATTCAAAGATTTTATCTAAAAGGGAATATCTATATAGCAATAATTAGTTTGCTTCCTACTTTTTATTTTTTTTCAGTTTGTTTAGATTTTTTTCTTTTCTTTTATTTTTTTATTGGTTGTTCACAAAATTACAAAGCTCTTGACATATCATATTTAATACATTAGATTGAAGTGGGTTATGAACCCCCAATTTTACCCCAAATGCAGATTGCAGAATCACGTCGGTTACACATCCACAATTTTACATAATGCCCTATTAGTAATTGTTGTATTCTGCTACCTTTCCTATCCCCTACTATCCCCCCTCCCCTCCCCTCCCATCTTCTCTCTCTACCCCATCTACTGTAATTCATTTCTCTCCTTGTTTATTTTCCCATTCCCCTCACAACCTCTTATATGTTAATTTAATATAGCAATGAGTTAATTTTGTATAGCAATGACGGTCTCCCTTCATTTCCATGCAATTTCCCTTTTCTCTCCCTTTCCCTCCCATCTCATGTCTCTGTTTAATGTTACTCTTTTCTTCCTGCTCTTCCTCCCTGCTCTATTCATAGTTGCTCTCATTATATCAAAGAAGACATTTGGTATTTGTTTTTTAGGGATTGGCTAGCTTCACTAAGCATAATCTGCTCTAGTGCCATCCATTTCCCTGCAAATTCTATGATTTTGTCATTTTTTTATTGCTGCATAGTACTCCATTGTGTATAGATGCCACATTTTTTTATCCATTTATCTATTGAAGGGCATCTGGGTTGGTTCCACAGTCTAGCTATTGTGAATTGTGCTGCTGTGAACATCGATGTGGAAGTATCCCTGTAGCATGCTCTTTTAAGGTCTTCAGGGAATAGTCCAAGAAGGGCAATAGCAGGGTCAAATGGTGGTTCCATTCCCATCTTTCCCAGGAATCTCCATACTGCTTTCCAAATTGGCCACACCAATTTGCAGTCCCACCAGCAATGTACAAGAGTACCCTTTTCTCCACATCCTCGCCAGCATTTGTTGTTGTTTGACTTCATAGTGGCTTCCAATCTTACTGGAGTGAGATGGTATCTTAGGGTGGTTTTGATTTGCATTTCTATGACTGCTAGAGATGGTGAACATTTTTTCATGTACTTGTTGATTGATTGTATATCCTCCTCTGAGAAGTGTCTGTTCAGGTCCTTGGCCCATTTGTTGATTGGGTTATTTGTTATCTTATTGTCTAATTTTTTGAGTTCTTTGTATACTCTGGATATTAGGGCTCTATCTGAAGTGTGAGGAGTAAAAATTTGTTCCCAGGATGTAGGCTCCCTATTTACCTCTCTTATTGTTTCTCTTGCTGAGAAAAAACTTTTTAGTTTAAGTAAGTCCCATTTGTTGATTCTTGTTATTAACTCTTGTGCTATGGGTGTCCTATTAAGGAATTTGGAGCCCGACCCCACAATATGTAGATCGGAGCCAACTTTTTCTTCTATCAGATGCAGAGTCTCTGATTTGATATCAAGCTCCTTGATCCATTTTGAGTTATCTTTTGTGCATGGCGAGAGAAAGGGATTCAGTTTCATTTTGTTGCATATGGATTTCCAGTTTTCCCAACACCATTTGTTGAAGATGCTATCCTTCCTCCATTGCATGCTTTTAGCCCCTTTATCAAATATAAGATAGTTGTAACTTTGTGGATTAGTCTCTGTGTCCTCTATTCTATACCATTGGTCCACCCGCCTGTTTTGGTACCAGTACCATGCTGTTTTTGTCACTATTGCTCTGTAATATAGTTTGAAATCTGGTATCGCTATACCACCTGATTCACACTTCCTGTTTAGAATTGCTTTTGCTATTCTGGGTCTTTTATTTTTCCATATGAATTTCATGATTGCTTTTTCTATTTCTACAAGAAATGCCGTTGGGATTTTGATTGGCATTGCATTAAACCTATAGAGAACTTTTGGTAATATCGCCATTTTGATGATGTTAGTTCTGCCTTCCATCTTCTAAGATCTTCTTCTACTTCTCTCTTTAGGGTTCTGTAGTTTTCATTGTATAAATCTTTCACCTCTTTTGTTAGGTTGATTCCCAAGTATTTTATTTTTTTGAGGATATTGTGAATGGAGTGTTTTTCCTCATTTCCGTTTCAGAAGTTTTGTCGCTGATATACAGAAATGCCTTTGATTTATCCATGTTGATTTTGTATCCTGCCACTTTGCTGAATTCATTTATTAGTTCTAGTAGTTTCTTTGTAGACCCTTTTGGGTCTTCTAGGTATAGAATCATGTCATCTGCAAATAGTGATAATTTAAGTTCTTCTTTTCCTATTTTTATGCCTTTAATTTCTTTCGTCTGTCTAATTGCTCTGGCCAGTGTTTCGAGAACTATATTGAATAGAAGTGGTGATAGAGGGCATCCCTGTCTTGTTCCAGATTTTAGAGGGAATGCCTTTAACTTTTGTCCATTCAGAATGATGCTAGCCAGAGGCTTAGCATAGATAGCTTTTACAATGTCAAGGTAAGTTCCTGTTATCCCTAGTTTTTCTAATGTTTTGAACATAAAGGGATGCTCACAGACACTGAAAGCAAGAAGGTCATGGAACAATGTATTTCAAACACTGAAAGACAATGGATGCCAATCAAGAATTCTGTATCCAGCAAAATTAAGCTTCAGGTATGACAACGAAATAAAAATCTTTCATGATAAACAAAAGTTAAAAGAATTTGCAGCCAGAAAACCAGCATTGCAAAGCATTTTGAGCAAAACACTACACGAGGAAGAAATGAAAAACAATAACCAAAACCATCAGTGGGAAGTGCCTCAGTAAAGACAGAGGGCGAGGGGAAAGATAATCATGGAGAAACAAACTAAATTTTTTTTAAAAAAGGATAAATAATCAAACATGGATGGAAGTACAAACCATATATCAATAGTAACTCTGAATGTTAATGGCTTAAACTCTCCAGTAAAGCGACATAGGCTGGTATCATGGATTAAAAAAACAAATCCAACAATATGCTGCCTCCAGGAGACACATCTGATTGGAAAAGACATACACAGGCTGAAGGTGAAAGGATGGGAAAAAATATACCACGCACACGGTCCTCGTAAGCAAGCAGGGGTGGCCATCCTCATATTGAATAAAATCGACTTCAAGACTAAGTGAATCAAAAAGGATAAAGAAGGACATTATATACTGTTAAAACGAACCATTCACCAACAAGACATAACAATTATCAATATTTATGCACCAAATAATGGTGCTGCGACATTCATAAAACAAATTCTCCTCAAGTTCAAGAATCAAATAGACCACAACACAATAATTATGGGTGACTTCAACACACCTCTCTCACCATTGGACAGATCCTCCAAACAAAAGTTGAATAAAGAAACTATAGAACTCAATGCCACAATCAATAACCTAGACTTAACTGACATATATAGAATATATCAACCATCATCAAATGGATATACTTTTTTCTCAGCAGCACATGGATCCTTCTCAAAAATAGACCATATATTATGCCATAGGGCAACCCTCAGTAAATATAAAGGGGTGGAGATAATACCATGCATTTTATCTGATCATAATGTAATTAAACTGGAAATCAATGATAAAAGAAGGAAGGAAAAATCCTACATCACATGGAAAATGAACAATATGTTACTGAATGATCAATGGGTTACAGAAGACATAAAGGAGGAAATCAAAAAATTCTTAGAGATAAATGAAAATACAGACACAACATATCAGAATCTATGGGACACAATGAAAGCAGTTTTAAGAGGAAAATTCATCGCCTGGGGGTCATTCCTCAAAAAAAGAAAAAACCAACAAATAAATGAGCTCACACTTCATCTCAAAGCCCTAGAAAAGGAAGAGCAAAACAACAGCAAATGTAGCAGAAGGCAAGAAATAATTAAAATCAGAGCAGAAATCAATGAAATTGAAACAAAAGAAACTATTGAAAAAATTAACAAAACTAAAAGTTGGTTCTTTGAAAAAATAAATAAGACCGACAGACCTTTAGCCATGCTAACGAAGAGGAGAGAGAACTCAAATTACTAACATATGGGATGAAAAAGGCAATATCACAACAGATGCTACAGAAATACAGAAGACAATTAGAAATTATTTTGAAAACCTATATTCCAATAAAATAGAAGATAGTGAAGACATCGATAAATTTCTTAAGTCATATGATTTGCCCAGACTGAGTCAGGAGGATACACACAATTTGAACAGACCAATATCAATGGATGAAATTGAAGAAGCCATCAAAAGACTACCAACCAAGAAAAGCCCAGGACCGGATGGGTATACAGTGGAGTTTTACAAATCCTTTAAAGAAGAATTAATACCAATACTTTTCAAGTTATTTCAGGAAATAGAAAAAGAGGGAGCTCTTCCAAATTCATTCTATGAGGCCAACATCACCCTGATTCCGAAACCAGACAAAGACACCTCAAAGAAAGAAAACTACAGACCAATATCTCTAATGAACCTAGATGCAAAAATCCTCAATAAAATTCTGGCGAACCGAATACAAAAACACATCAAAAAAATTGTGCACCATGATCAAGTAGGATTCATCCCTGGGATGCAAGGATGGTTCAATATACGGAAATCAATAAATGTTATTCACCACATCAATAGACTTAAAGATAAGAACCATATGATCATCTCGATAGACGCAGAGAAAGCATTCGACAAAGTACAGCATCCCTTTATGTTCCTACTTTTTATTAATGGAAGGGAGCTACAACTACCATTCAGAGCCTTTAGCTCTCAAGAGATTTTACCAGCCCCCCAAAAAGCAGATTGATACCTAATTACTACACTTGAAGGACCCTTAGAGTCCAAATCAGGGGATATAAGATGAAAGTCCTTGGGCCACATTATGACCTAAATGTATGTACCTTGGGCCAAATAGTAGTTTTTAAAGTTGTTGCCATAAAGGTTTAGCTTGGCTTACAACTGGGAGATTTAGTGACCCGGATTCCTGACACTCATAGGGCAGCATTCAGCAACAGTACCCTTTGGAAAAATCATTTGCACTCTGAGTCGCCATCTTCCCTGCTCTGTCAGTTCACCTTCTGCCTCCACGTATTGAGTTTGTGACCACCAACTGCCAGTTGTGACAGTTAAGGAAATCGGGTTCTGAGAAATTAACTTCTCCAAGGCTACACAATTATGAAGCAATAGAAACCTGAGTTTCTATGTCGTGTGCTCTAATCTTTCTCAGTTGCTGCTTTCCTATAAGTTGTGATCCTGCATGACCTCGGGGTATCACCACTGTACTGTCTCCCTCGGAGCATGGCAGTTATCCAAATTTGCAGTGTTTTATCGAATGGTCTGCATAGAGATGTTCCTTAATAGCCCCTTAGGGGTTTATGAGAGATAACATCCTTCTCTAAGTAAAAACTTGGAAGTGGAGCATTTCACTTCCAGTTAAGATATAGAAAAGCATGCAATATTGATCTCCCCTAACTTCAAACTAACACCAATGCAAAAGGTAAACTACAAATTAACCTTTTTTGATCTCATTTGAGAACTGAAGTTGTAAAGAAACTCAAATATACTAAAATCCCAAATGGCCTTCCAATAAGAGACAATTGTTTTGGCTTTTGGTGGAATGATGGAAAGAGAAGGAAATTGCCAAGGTCAGGGGTTGGGGGACAGTGAGGCCCACTAGCCAAATCATTAACCTACTAGAGAACTTAGTGAAGAAGTCCCTCTGAGGCACCCAGATACCAACCATGGCAGGGTAGCCCATGCCAATGGCAGGGGACAGGACATCAAGAAGAAGAAAGATCTTCTTTCATACAGAGAGTCAGGGATGGGACTGAAGAAATGGGTTTCCTTGCAGCCCTCCAGTTCTGTGGCCAAGCTGTAATGCAGAGTGCTCTATGGAGTCTCATGGGTGCTAAAATCCTAACCTGTTGAAGGGAAAGTCCTGAGGGTGCTCATAAACATTTGAAGCCAGTGTTGCAGAAAATTTAAAGTTACAACAAAGCTAAATCTTAAGTTGCAACCAAGTTGTAACAAAAATTAATTTAACTCAAATTGAGAATTTTGCTTTTCAAAAAGAGAACAGTATATTGTTTTTCTCCCTCTGAAGTTAATTCTGGACCTTGTAGGTACCAAATAGGTCAGGTGGACCCAAATCCATTCCCTTGCCTGCCAGCTGCACTCCGAGTAGCCCAAGTCATTCCTGGAAAAGCCTCTACCTCATCCCATTATTAGTGGCAATTAATAACTTTCATTCATTCTTTGGGGCTATATGTTTTTGCACTCTATGTGATAGTGTGCTAAAGGAGGATCAATAGGAGAGAGGTTGTTCCTCTTTGGCTGAAAGAATTCAGAACAGGCAGGAGAGAGATATATAGTGAAATACCTAATTACTTGACCTCACCTAATTTAGTAGAAAAACATCTCTTTGGAGAAGTGCTAGCTCTTAAAAAGAGAATTCTACTAATCACTGGTCTTTCCCTCTAAATGTCTCATTAGAGACACTATTAATCTTAGCAGAACATATTCTGGTGCAACATTTAAAGGATGGAAAATCTTTATTTTCCATTACCGAACAGAGTTTTTGCCAGAAACAAATATCTAATGGGAGATTTTAGGAAATGGAAAAAAATTCATTTAATTGCTTTTGTGTATCTTCTTGGAAAACAGATTTTTAAATGTTTCTTCCTCAGTAAGCTGGGGGCCTCAGACTACTGGGGTCCCTGCCTTTTCTCCTTTGGTTTCGATCTCTTTGCCTTCTCTGAACATTTGTAGTAAGCCCTTCTCTGTGTATGATTTTTAAATTTAGATCTTTTAAATGCTTAGCCAGTGAAGACTTGTAGTTAAACTCATACTGACTCTTTTCTTTATTTAAAGATGAGCTTTTGCTTTGCTCTATCTCAGTCTCCTACCTCAATTTCCCCTCAGTGCAGAATTTCTCACTTAAGTCATATGTGGGCCTAGTAAAGGAAAAAAATGAGATTTTGAGGATGAGGAACTAGATAAAACAACCCTAAGATTCATATGGAACTGCAAAAGACCTCAAATAATCAAAGCAGTCTTGAGCAAAGGAACAAAACTGGAGATATCACACTGCCCAACTTCAAACTGTACTATAAAGCTATGGTAATCAAAACAGCATGTCATTGACATAAAACAGACCCATAGACTGGTGGAATAGAATAGAGAGCCCAGAAGTAAATCTACACATTTACAGTCATTTTGTTTTCAACAAAGATGATAGTAATACCATGGAGAAAGGACAGTCTCTTCAATAAGTGGTGCTGGGAAAATGATATCTACATGCATAAGAATGAAATCAGACCCTTGTCTTTCACCATATACAAAAGCCAACTCAAGATGAATTAGACTTAAATTTAAGACCCAAACATCTCTGACCTCTAAAATTTTGGTTTCAAGTTTCTCAATTTTTGAAAGCCATAGAACCATACACTGCTTATTAATTTGTCTGACTTCTTTTGTTCAACTTTATTTTTTTGTGATATTTATCTATCTTGTTGTATGTAGTTTCAATTCATTTATTTCATGGCTGTAGTATTCTATTTTATCTCTTTATAGATATTTGAGTTTTTTTGTTGTTGTTACAAATGGCACTACTATGAAACTTTTACATATGTCTTGGTACAACATACATTAGTTGCTGTCGCCTATCTGTGAGTGAAATCGCTATATTTTAGGCCAAACATTTTTATTGCATGTAGGTAATGCCAGAGTGTTTTCCAGATTAGTTCTACCAAATTGCCTTTCCATAGTAGTGTATGGGGGTTGTTTTGTTACACATTCCTAGTAGTGCTTGTTTTTGTTAGTCTTTTTAATTTAGCTATTGTATGAATATGTTAATACTTTCTAATGGCTTTAATTTACAATTTCTTGATCATAAAGAAGTTGAGAAGATTTTCATGTAGTTGTTGTATCCTTCCTATTTGTTAAATGCCTATTAAGTATTTTGCCTATCTCTTTCTGACTTTCTGGTTATCTGGCTTTTTAAAGATTTATTTATTAATTTATAGAAGCTTGAGTTTAAGGGTACATCCTCTGGAGCTGGGTATGCAGTGGTTATGTGTTTTCAATTAGAAATTAGATACCATACTGGACTTAGGAAGTCTAGAGTAGTGCTCAGAAAAAAGACCACTTACCAGAGAAAAATTATTCACTGTCTATCTTAGTAGGTTTTCTGTTGCTATAACAATATACTAGAGACTGAGTACCTTATAAAGAAAATGGGCGTTTTCAGTTCAGAGTTTTGGGATTCAAGAGCATGGCACCTGTACCCCCTCACCTCTGGTAAGGTCTTTCTTGCTACATCACAACACGACAGAATGCACACATGGTGGGAGCATATGTGAGAGGGACAGATCACATGGCAGGAGGCTTCATGAGCTATCCTTGGTTTTTTAGTAACAACCTACTCTCATGTGAACTAACTGAAATAGAATGAGGACTACATGAATCCCTTGGAAGGCAGCACTCCCAGTGACCTAACCACCTTCCACTAGGCCCCACCTCTTAAAGGTCCCACCACCTCTCTCATCACCCTGGGGGCCAAGCTTCCAACACAGAAGTCACTGGGGGACATACTTAAACCATATCTAAACCATACCACTTTCTAACATGAACTTCTGAATAATAATCTTTTACAATCAACTTGTTCCCAGAACAAAATTTTTTTTAAAAGTGGACTTTAAAGTGAAACTTGAATTTTAAGAATAAATAATGTACCAGGAGCAATGGTGCATGCATGCAATTACAGAGGCTGGGGAGGCTGAGACAGGAGGATCATAAGTTCAAAGCCAGCCTTAGCAAAAGCTAGGCGCTAAGCAACTCAGTGAGACCCTGTCTCTAAATAAAATACAAACTAGGGCTAGAGATGTAGCTCAGTGGTTAAGTGCCCCTGAGTTCAATCCCTGATACCAAAATAATAATAACAATAGATATATGATATGATTTACAAAAAAGGCAATGGCAGCCTAACCAATCACAAGAGTGGCTAACTGTCCAGAGCAGAGGAATTCTGACTAGTGAGGACCTTTCAAGTGGAGTGGGTGGTTCATCCTGGAGCAGGGAATGGCCTGGGACTGAGGGAGGACAGGGATGCCTTGACCTGATCCTGGCTCACTTTGGCTCTGTCTGGGTGATTAGGCTGAAGGTTTGTACTGAAGGCCATCAGAGTGGGTTGCACAGCTTCAGCTGTTTTATTCTAGTGTGTATGTGGGTGAGACGAGTTTGTGTGTGTGTGTGTGTGTGTGTGTGTGTGTGTGTGTGTGCATGTGAGAGAGAGAGAGAGAGAGAGAGAGAGAGAGAGAGAGAGAGAGAGATAGAGAGAGCGCAAATCCAATATTTGGATTCAGTAATCATTTGTTTTCTAATAAAAGTTAAAATACTGCAGGAACTTATAAAATAGGCTTGGAGAAATACCTAGGTGTTTTGCGAAAAATCTTTCAAACTCTCCTTTTCCCATTCCTGTCAATATAGTTGGTGACTTTCTTGAGTGTGATGTTACTTTATCAAGAGGAGAAAACAGTTAAACTGACTGTGTTTTGAGAAGAAAACAATTCATAGAAGGAGTTAAAGTTAGGATTTCCTGGATTGAAAGGGCCCCATCCATATGAATAAATAACATTCTCCCCATGTATACTGTGTCACAGTGAAGTTTCAGACACTAAAACTGAAGAAGAAATCTTGAAGAGCTTCAGGAAGACTTTATTTTCCTAAAGAAGACTTTGAGGTAATTCCTTAGGAACATTCTGAAATAGATGGATTTCAAAATCAACACTTTATTTAAAAGAAACAGGTATCCTATTTGGCAACCTTCCTTTTCTTCCCCAAGTTCCTGTGGATAATAGGAAAAACATTAGTCAGAGGATATACAAGAAAGGATTCCATCTTTAAGGATCCAGGCCAAAATTTCACAAGATAGCAATGGTTCTGGGTGATTTGGACTATGGATGGGTCAAGCAGCCATCACAGAGGGTAGGCAACTGTACTGGGAGAAGTTGGGCAACTTTGACCCCTTCCTCTGGTTGGCCTGTGCTGAGTCAGGGGCAGCAGTGGGCTTGAGCTGAGGTGTCCCGTGCATGAGCAAAGAAATTTCCAGAAGGAACAAAAAACTTTACCCCAGATCAAGTGACATATTCTTCCCACATGGCACATCTCACCCTTGCCTACAACATCTGGAGGCCACTTTGCCAAAGGGATGTATACAAGGTGAGCATCCAAACAAGGATTGCCAAGCACTTAAGGAAACAACTCCCTGAGAGACCGACTCAGCCCTCAAAGGACCCTCACCAAGAAAGTAGCCTTCATGGAGCAAATAGGATTGGACCTTCCAAGAAATGAACAGAAATCCTGAGAAGGCGAAGAGGAATTGAAATAAAAACAGGCTGCTACTTCACAATACAAAAAGACATTACATTGAAAATGCAATGCTTAATTGATATTTTAAAAGACATAAATAAGATGAAAAACAGAACACACATAGTGGAAGAATGAATTGGTAAGCTGGAAGTTTGAATTATGAAATTCAGAAGACAGAGATAAAGAGAATGAAACGAAGGTTTAAAAGGCATGGAGACCTAGAAGCTTCAAAATACATTTAATAGGGCCTTTCAAATGAGTTACACACACACACACACACACACACACACACACACACAGAGAGAGAGAGAGAGAGAGAGAGAGAGAGAGAGAGAGAGAGAGAGTGTCTAGAGGTCAAAGGGGGAATGGGGAAGGGAAGAAAAAGATAAAAAGAAATAACCAAAGTGTTGTTTGTTGGATTAAGATGCTCCTTGGACAAATAGGAACAAAATTCATTTTCAAAACTAAAAATGAATTTCTGTTGTTTTCCAAATCAAATTCTTCTTGGTGGTTAGTTATATAATTATCTTTGGGGAATGATTCTGATTTTATATGGTATTATAATATATTAATTATAAATGTGACATTTTAATGTTAGCCAAAGTGGGGTCTTTGAAATGTTGCTCAATTCTTGGTGTTTAAGTTGGCCCTGAGAGAACTTCAAGGTCATCTATATTTGTAGTCTCCTTTTCCTCCCCTTTGAGTCCAAGACCTTGTTTACCACCCTAGAGGACAGTCTGGGTCTAGCGGTGGAGATTTCCTTTCCAAATCCAGGGCTTTCTGTGGAACGGCTGACAATTCTTTGTTGGCTGGATGGCTCTGTTTAGGCCTATTGATGGAGTAACAGGATTGACCAGTTTCTACCCCAAGCAAGAAGAAATGCCATTCATCCTGGATAATCTTTTTAAAATGAGAAGGAAAGAACAGATGCTGAGTTTTATTTTGTATTAAGATTGAATTTACAAGGACCTGTTTATTGGTAACTTGATAACCTTGATTAACTGTATGGGTCACTGGAGTTCTCAGAAGACATGTGAGCATATTTTGGAACAATTCGCTAGAGAATATGAGCTCAGATTTCTTAACAAAGGGCTCCTCATGGTGAGAAATAATTACCAGCTTTACCGATTACTATTCATGTAGGGATTTTTCTCTTTAGTTTAGAATAGTATATTTGATGGATTGAAGGGATTCCATGTTTCTTATATTTCCTGTTTTAACTCCCTAAACTTTTCTTGTGTGATTTTAGAGGCCAGAGCCCACCAGTGGCTGAATTTAACTTACTCCTGAAAGCTCACACTTTGGAAACCTATGGGGTGGATCCACATCCATGCAAGGTAACTCCCCTCTACAGCAGATCACCACATAATGATCGATTTGCCCAAAATAAAGTTAGTTGGTGTGCGGGTCTGGTAGAACCCTCTTAGGAGATTTCCACAGCCTGACCCACAACTCCTAATTGGAAGGGGCACTAGTGGGTTGTGGTCACTACTGAGTCAGAATTCCAGGGGTGCAGCTGGGAAATCTCCCTCTTCATCAAGGAGTTTTGGCAGTTGATTTTCTCTAAGACTCTAAGAGTCTTCCAGTAACTTGCTAATTGCCATGTAGGAGCCACTTTTTCTAAGTTACCATACATGGGTTTATTCATCAAGTGGATGTTTCGTTTCTTTTCCTTCCTTCCTTCCTTCCTTCCTTCCTTCCTTCCTTCCTTCCTTCCTTCCTTCCTTCCTTCCTCTCTCTCTCTCTCCTCTTCTCTCTCTTCTCTTCTTTCTTTCTCTTTTCTTTCTTTCTTTCTTTCTTTCTTTCTTTCTTTCTTCTTTCTTTCGATAGAGGATCCCAAGAGATTTGCTTTCAAAGCAATTACCTAGCAAGAATATAGTCTTTAAAAATGGGAAAATGGAATGAAATAAAGAAATATTTCAAATTACACCATGGCATTAGTAGTACTTCTTTCTATTTTTTCCTTTACTCATAGTATTTGGCAGTATTTCTCATAAGGGTGAAACACAGACCATCTTTAGCAGAATCACTTGGGCTCCACCCCAGATCTACTGAGTCAGAATTCTGGGGGTGCAGCTGGGAAATCTCCCTCTTCATCAAGCTCCTAGGGATGCTTTGTACCTATTTTCCAGAAATGACATACACAGGCAATATACATTGCCTTTCCACATTTTAACTGTATATCAACTAGACACTAGCACTAAAACTAAACTAAATATATCAGTCAGGTTCTTAAATATAATTGGTTGGGTTAATTGGAAATAGTGACCACAACCCACTAGTGCCCCTTCCACATAAATCCTGGAAGATTTATGTGCCCGGATTGGACCAACTTATTTAGCTAAGTACTAGTTTTGAATGTTCAGCTCAGGCTGCTCATTAGAAGCACCTTGGGAGCTTCATAAACATCTGCTGCCCAGAACACACCCTGCCTCCATTATATCAGAGTCTGCTGGGGAGGAGAACCAGGCTCCCAGATGATTCCATTTGTAGCCAAGGCAATGTACTTGTCCACATTTCGCATTTGCATCCTACACAATTGTTTTAGGATATGTTCCAGCTGCCCCTTTTAGTAATGTTTTAAGTCAGTCTATTCCACTTAGTGATTTCTATTTTAACCAGAAATCGAGCCTCTTTTTTACTTATGGATTACTTGGAGACTGAGTTGACTTTATTGTTGTTATCCCTTGGTCTTACTTGACTGAATGTTCCTTGTCTAGGCTATAGGCCAATTAGGCTTTTCTGGACATTTTTATATTGCAATGATCAGAAATCCTATTTGTTTTTAATCAGAGAAGACACTCAGGCGTTTTGTTTCATTGTATTAGAGGGCTAATGGTACCAAGAACAGTTTGCTTACATTATAGAGCTGATCTAGAACTCTAGCAGCCCCAGAAGATACTTGGAAATAGATGTGATGTTTGGGAGTAATCTGTATACTTCCAGAAGGTTCCTGGTGAGGCAGAAGGTCCATTACAAAAAGAAAAGGCTACAGCTTCCTGGACCTTGCCCAAGTTTTGAAAGTTCTGTTCTTAGAAATTTCATCTCAGAAACTTGGTTTATTGCTACAATCATTGGACTTGACCAAAAATTAATCCAGGGTGAAAATGAGTAAGCATGCCATTTGTCATTTACTTTATCTTCCTCAATCCAACAGGTTTTTATTTCTATTTTTAGGATTCAACAGGCACAACAACATTTTTAGGATTCACTGCTGCAGGCTTTGTGGTATTCCAGGGAAATAAGAGAATCCACTTGATAAAATGGTGAGTACTTCTTTGGAAAACTGGCTTACCTCTTTTTTTCTTCTTCTTTCCCACTTCCTCCCTTTGGATTTTTTTTCCATCTCAGGTAGAATGTCTAGAATTCATTTCTTTGCCTTGGAACTTCATCATAAATGAAACCCAATCTAGATTGCCCTAAGTGGATTTATAAAACTAAGGAGTCACATTAGGATACCTAGACTTGGGGGCTTTGCCTTCAAAGAGACATTATATTCACCAGAAACTTCTACTGATCTGACTATATGAGGGAACTCAGGCTGGATCAGGGTGAAATAAAGGTGTTAACTCTTAAGTCTGTTTGTATTGCTATAACAAATACCGGAAGCTGGATAATGCATAAAGAAAAGAAGCTATTTAACTCGTGATTCTGGTGACTGGAAAGTCCAGGTATCATGGTGCCAGCATCTGGGGAGGACCTCTTCGATGAGCCACAACATGGCAAAGAAGTAGGGGAGAAAGATAAGTAGGCAAGTGCAAACAGCCTGTGTGCAAGAGTGAAAGCAAGAGACTGGGAGGCACCAGACTCACTCTTTTATAACGACCAGCTTTCTTGGGAAATATTATACTCCTGTAAGACCTAAACCACTCTGTGAGTTCAGCATTAATCCCTTCTTTTACAAGGGTTGTGATAACATAGTTACCTCCCACTAGGTTCCATCCCTGAAAGATCTCACCACCTTTTAATACAACTACATTGAGGACCAAACTTCCAGAAGATGGAACTTTAAGAGACCAGCCATACTCATACCATACCAGTTCCTTGGAGCAACTCGGGATCATTTTTTCCCACTCTTCCTCACACTCTTGCCCAATCCTTTGTGCGAACTCACTATTTGTTTTCCAGCATTATAAGTGAAGTTGCTATTGGAAGTAGTAGGCATGTCCACTCAGAATGATATGCAGATTAGGAAGACTGAAGGAAGAAGGGTCAGATCCTCAGGTTTCTGAATTGCTTGAGCTCTGGAGTAGTTAGGTTAAAATATGGTGCATCTCAAATGCAGAGTAATTTCTTTTGATTTTGTTTTATTTCTGAGCATATTGAGGGATGGAGATAAATAATCTCCAGATGGTTCATTTCTGACTTGTCTATCTTGTCTGCATCTTTCTGGTGTTCCTGGTTGTGGTACTGATGTGGATCTCATTCTTCCTGGCTTGTTCTTAGGCATATGTATTTGGACCTGCTTTGTACACACATGTTACTAAAGAAAATTTTCTTATGTTAATCCTAGTAGTGTTTTTTTAATAATCCAGTAAACTATGTCACTCTCACAAATCCTCGACCTAAGTTAAAACAGATTAATTCATTTAAATGATTAATGAATTTAAGTGATGTATTAAGTGCAAATAAGAGTTTCGAGAGTGCTAATTGTGGAAGAAGAGAACAAGTGGGCACAGAGGGGGGCTGAAAGTGTCAATTGAGTAGAAGCCAATGAGAGGACAAGGAAGCTATTTAGAGAAACTGGGGTCTTAGAAAAGAGCAGACAGTGTAGGGAATGCAGTGTACATTCGGTAACCTATGCTAATCTAGTACAGAGGGTTAGAAGGAAAACCAGGTGCTAAAGAGGGAAGATGCTACAAGAGGGAAGGATTTGACAGGAGTTTGGGAAGAAGTCCTGAGGCTAATAGAATCATGCCACTGAGGTTCAGGTAAGTGAGAGAGAGTATTACCTGTTCTTTTTCCCCCAGAAAAAAACACAAGAGACATGTATCACTAACCTAGGAATTAAATCAAAGGAATAAAAATAGAATCCTGTCTTTACACCTATCTTCTCATTGAGGAGCTGACTTGGGGCCGACATTCTAGGCAGGTTTTAATCAAATAGCTCCTTGAGATAAAATCTAAAGTCACCCTGGCCATATGTTGTCATTCATCAACTTGTTCTCACAATTTTGACCATTTCAATGTGTAATAAAGCAACTCTTTTGTAAACAGGGAGAGTAGGAGTGAAAATTTTGCAGTGTGGTCTAGGTGCTCCTTAAAGATTGATGTGGAAGGATTAGAAAGTCAGATATCTTGAATCCATATTATCTCATTAACAGATTCTGAAATAACCACATTCTTCCTACCTTGCAAAGTGAGCTGGCCAATTAATGTTGTTTTGGTCGTTAATGTTCACTAATACTCTAGAGCTCCTTGGAAGGAAGATGTAGCCTCACTGTAAAAAATGGAAAAAATAATCCTGAGCTGCCCACGGGTCCTCTCTTGGGGAAAAAAATTGCTGTATAATTCACCTGGGGCTTTTCACTGCTCATTAGACCTTCACCAATGATAAGATATTATCTTGTTTTATTGCAGTCTGCTTGGCATTTGTGAGTCAGCCAGATTCCTATGGGAAGGCCAGGTACTTTGGTTAGCTGCCATTTTTTTTTCCTTCTCACTCAGAGTCTTTCTTCTCTTAGGCCAGATGTCTGCAAATTGAAGTTTGAAGGGAAGACATTTTATGTAATGGGCACCCAGAAGGAGGTCAGACATTGTTTTTCTAACTTCCTGTTGCTGTATGTGTGCGCATGTATGTGTATGAGAGAGCTTCGAGAATAAAACCTGGCTAGAGCATTGTAGCCCCCAAAGACCGTGACTTTGAAGTGTAATGATGATGGCAGCTATAGCTGAAAACATTTTAGAGGTGAACAAACAAACATTGGGTTTGCATGTTTAAGAACAACATCAGTGAGCAATGCTGACTATGTAGCCCTGTGTGAAAAACAGATGAGGATAAAGATAGGAATAAAAGATGGACCCTCTCCCTCCCTCTTCATGCCAAGATGCGGCTGTGTGAAACACATGAAGATACTTACAGAGCTAAATATCAACAGGGCTTGGTGTTGTAAGCAGTCTGTAAGTCCCAATATTGTTAAAATAAAGGAGCTACCAAATATAGGTTGTGAGCTTGCTTGAGAATGGATGTGGGAGAAGGCCATCACCAAACATTGAACCTTAGGGCTAGTTCCGAAGTTTGCATATTTTCTTGACCCTATTTATCAATTTAAGTACTAAATTATTAATTAATTATTAATTAAGTCCTAAATAATTAATTAATTATTCAAGGATGGCAAATAAATTTTAAAATAATCCCAATCTCATAGGGAGGTAGGTGATGCCTGGAGTGTTGAGAAGGTTTGTGAAGCTGCTTCGTATCAGAATCAGGTCTTAGATAGATTATTGAGGTCCATGGTGGGCTAGGGAGGGGGAATATCACTCCATCCACACTTTGTAGAATATAGTAATGTATTTAGTTATTTCAAATATGTGTGGTAGGAGGCAGGACACAAGTAGGTAAATACCTGGAGAAAAAAACATAAACTGTGTTTAACTTGCCCTTTCTTGCTTTGTTGTATTTTATTAGAAAAAAGCCATGTTGGCATTCCATACTTCAACACCAGCTGCCTGCAAACATCTTTGGAAGTGCGGGGTGGAGAACCAGGCCTTTTATAAGTAAGTAGCTTTTAGTCACTTAATCATATGTTCTAAAAGCACTCATGGAGCCCTTGATGTTTTGCAAGTGGTTGCATATTCATTTCTTTTAATGCAGCTCTTTTTGCTATATTTAGGTGAATTATAAATTTCATGCATTGTTCAGGGTGACTCCTAGCCATTGTTGGCCTGACTGAGTTCTGAACTCTATGTTTCCCATAGAAAACTGTGCACAGAATCTATTTCTGGTTTGCTGTTCCCCTAGAAGCAGAGCCCTTGAGAGAGAGTTTAGTGCAAGAAGTTTATTTGAGATGAAGCCAACAGATATAGCATGGAATTGAGACAGAGAAGTAAATAATATAGGGTGAATTACTGAGCAGATGCCTACTGTGGGCAGCCAGGCTCAGCTCTGGTAGGGAACTATTGGAGACCATATAACAGGCCCCAATGTGCTCCTGCAAACGGGCAAATATGCAGTGCTGTTTATCTACTAGTTTCCCCATTCATTTTGGTTAAGGGCTTCTCTGGAGGGCAGAATTAATTCTTTCTGGAACTTCTGGCTTATTCTGAGTGTGGGTTGAATGTGCCCTCACAGGATACTTTGGGAAGAGAGTTTGTCTCAGTATATAGAAATGAGAGGCAAAGGTTAACTGGTAGAATTCCTTCATAATCTCAGAATATGGAAAGTTGGGCTGGACAGGAGGACTTCAAAAACCACCCATAAGACTCTCAGACTTCAAAAGGTTCACATGGAGGAGACCCACCTGCTGACTGGAGTAGCAGTGGTAATGGACACAGTCAAGGACCTAATCTTCCCTGACCAGGTCATCCCACCCTGCTGCTCATCCAGGTGACTTTTGCTCAGTTTTCCCCACAATTAGATTCTGCCTTCCTCATTAGACTCATCTCACTGAACATGCCCTTGAAGTTTTGCAGATGGTTGCATATTCATTTCTTTTAATACAGCTCTTTTTGTTATATTTAAATGCTGTCTCTGAACCTCCTGGGCTGTGGCTGACAGGACCATCAGGAGAATGATGGCTTGGATAATGATTTGTAAATCTGTTTTCAGCCCTAGACTACTTTTCCTTAAGTGAAATGTAGCCAAAGCCCAGTGTGTAGAGGGATAAAAGTAGAGAAGCTGGGCTTGTAGATGGGGCCAGAGTTGGATAGGAGATTAAAGATCCTTCACCTGTTGTTCATGGTTCCTTGAACTTGGATGACCAATTGGATGATATCTTGGAATCTCCCCACAGTTAGGACTGAGAGTCCCACGTTTCACATCCCTCACACTGGGCAAACCTTACAAGAATAATAATTCGAAAACCCCTAGATGAGACAATCCACAAAATGCTGGGCTTCTAGGAATGTCAGGAAAAGGTGATGAGAATCAGTAGATCTTCCCACAACCATCAATACCTCAAGGTATTCCTGTGCCCCCTGCAGTCTTTGGAGACTGGTAGAAATGGGGTTCTTTTGGCCTCTGAAAGATCAATATGTCAGGGCTGGGCCTGTAGCTCATTGGTAAAGTGCTTGCCTCGCATATGTGAGGCATTGGGTTCAATCCTCAGCACCACATAAAAATAAATAAAGATATTGTGTGTTCATTTACAACTAAATAAATGTTAAAGAAAAAGATCAATATGTCTTGAAACCTCTGCCTTTATGAGAGTTTACAAAGGGAAATGCAGAGGGTTTGATGCTCTTAGTCTTTAATTGGAGGTTGTGTCTTTTTTGGTTTTGTTTTTAAAAAAATATCTTGAAAGTTAGAATACAATTTGCATGCCATAAAATTCAACCTTTTAAAGGATACAATTAAGTGCTTTTTAGTATAAGACACACTGTTGATCAATCATCACCATTATCTAATTCCTGTACAATTTTATCAACCCCTCCAAAACCCTTGTAATCCAATAGCATTCACTTCACAGCCCTTGACAACCACTGATCTACTTTCTGTTTTCATGGATTTACCTATTCTGGACATTCTTGTAAAATGGAATTATAAACAATGTGACCTTTTGTGCTTGGCTTCTTTCACTTGGCATATGTTCAAGCTTCATTTATGTTGTAGCATTTGTTAGTACTTTCTTTTTATAGCTGAGTAATATTGTACTACATGAGTATACCACATTTTATTTATCCATTCATCAGTTGATGGGCATTTGGGTTGCTCTCTCTTTTGAGCTGTTATGAAGAATGCTACAATGAATATCCACATATACATTTTTATGTGGTTTTATACCTGGAGTGGAATTGCTGGGCCAGAGGGTAATCCCATATTTACCCATTTGAGGAACTGACAGTTTTTGGAGCCTTAAGATTTTGGAACTACTGGGTTCTTCCATTGATGGAATGGCTGCTTCCTGTTTAAAAACATTGAGTTAGCTATTTGAATTAATGTTTTATTGTAAATGAAGAAGTTGATAAATGTAGAAATGTAGTCAAGACATAAGGCAAAGACAAGATAGATATAGCACTCTTTTATTATATATATATATAATCTCTCTGAGTCTTGAAACTAGGTTCTTCTTTTCTGGGTATTTCCTGAAGACTCCAGGCAGTGAAAATGTATTTACTGGGTCAAACTGATAAGGCATGGTTCCTGTCTTTAGGACATTTTAATTTCATGGTAGAGATCAAAAGGGGACTGAAAATAAAATGACAGGGGGACTTCCGAGGAGAGCATGAGTTTTGCTCCTGGGGCTTCTAAGGGGTTGAAGATCTCCTCAAGTGGAGGAAGGATATTCTGGCCCAGGTGAGGGACCAAGGCAGGGAAGCAGAAGACATATTTTAGCAAGATGAGTGGCTACACAAGACTGAGCAGAGGGTAGATGACATAGCATGTGGGGAAATGAAGAGCCAGGAGAACTTGGGCCAGATATGGAGGCTCCACCATCATGAAAAAGGGATGTAGTGTAGGTATGGTGCCACTCTTGATGATTCACAGGCATCCTGTGCGAGGGAGGAGTAGAAGCTTTCTTTCAGAGCCTTCTCAGTGAGTCTTACTGGGAGGGACTTTGGCACCATCTTGGAATCATAGTGAAATCATAGGGTCCTATCAAAGAATTCCCTATCAAAGAATAATTTAGAGACATTAATTCATTATTTTCACACATGTTGTTTCATCATGTGTGGAAAAACCAGCTGACGGATGGAATGAAGTAAAGGCAAAGTGGTGTTGAAAGGAGAGGATATAGGGAGGAAAAAAGTGCAGTCCAGGGAATCTGTTTTGTACACTTTGGGGTAGGTGAAGTAGCAGCCAGGCAGCACGGAGGCCAGTCTGACCATTGTGTCCCTAACAGGACCAACCAGACAGTCCAAGAAATCCCTTCCAGACATTTGTTGATGCTTCAGAAGACCAGAGAGTTTACCTGTCAGCACACATGACAGACTGTGTGCCACTGACCGAGTCCTTGTATTTTTTTTAGGCCCTGCTACCCTGCCTTTCTCATTAGGACTTCCAAAACCTGAGCATTTGTGCTGATCTGAGATTTTCTATAACGTTTTTCTTTTCCTCCATGATCACATAATCTTCCTTGTTCTTAGGAAGAAGGGAAGATATTGCTTGTTCTCCAGCTGTGCGACCTTGGGCAAGGCTCTGAAGTGCTTGCTGCCTTCAGTCTTAATCTGTAGGGGACTGGAACTCAGGTGTGCATTTGCATGCTTTCCTGTGGCAAAGCATAATAAGTGTATGCTTTGAAAGTAAACAGGCTTGGGTTTGAATCTTGATCCTGTCACCAGCAGTGTGACTTGGAACAAATCCCTAAAACTGTTGGGCTTTGTCTTTACTTTTCATCTATCAAATTCAGTGGTAATAACCTGCCTTGCACTGTTTGGTGCTGCTAGGCACAAAAACCGTGGATAAATGGCAGGTGCTGATATGACCATTATTATGGCCCCTCTGAAATGATGAAAGTATCTGAGCAGCAATTGGATACAGAGCCCAGTCCCCTTGACTCCACAGGGCTCTGGTTCTGTGAACCACCTCAGGGGTGGTGCCTGCTTCCAATGCAACTCCAGCCCTTGTCCAGAAAGACAGAGGTCCTGGCCACGCCTCCAAGTCTTTGTGACTGGCACAGCTGGCAGAGCAAGGCCCTAATCTTGTTTCCTGGGTTGGGGCTGGATTTCTCCTTCCATTTTTACTCCACTTGCCATGGGAACAGGGAGTCCTGATGGCTGCTGCCTAGGAATTCCCCAGGGTACTTTAAAGACATGAATGTGCTGCTGGTTGTCAGCTGGCTCAGGGCCACCGATCCAGTTTGAAATTTCTGGCTCTGAGATCTGCTGCCTGGGAACAGAGCCCAGAAGCAGAAACCCTGACTTTCCTGTTTACTCCGGATCCCAGGGATCCCCAGCACAGACTTAGTCACCATTTAAGAGCTTCTTTTATACCATGTGTTGTCTAGGTGCCACCAGCTCCAGGGGGCTGGAGCTCAGTGTTACAGGTTACTGGTTCATTGAAAGGAAATCTGATGCTTTAAAGGAGTCAGTAGCTCTCTGGTGTCTTCAGTGCTAGGCACCGAGGCCCAGTGGAAGCACAAATGATCCTCCCTGTCCCCATTTAATATGGAATTACGTGCAGGGGATAAAGGAAGTCCCTAATTTCTCATTGGGAATTTGGGGTGCTAGAGGAACAATAATATAAGAAAGGATAAATTGATCCCAGAAAAGCTTCCTCCATTGGTACCTCGCCCACTTTATCAAGCACCTGAATCACCAGGAGATCTTGTTAAAATGGAGAATACGGTTTCCAGGTGATGCTATAATACTATAAATGCAGGTCCACAGACTACATATTTAAGTAATAAAGTTTTAACTGGAGGTTCTCACTCATGACTACTCATTAGAACTACCAGGGGGAACCTTTAAAAGACACCAATGGCTGGATCCTTGGATCCGACCCTACTAGAATCATAATCTAAGTTTTCACCAAAACTTGTATATAAATGTTCATAGTAACATTATTCATAATAGGTGAACAAAGTGGAAACAACCCAAATGTTCAAATGACCAAACAAAAGGAACAAACCCCCCTCCCCAGGAAATAAGATCAGGGCTTTGCTGTGCCAGATGAAACCATTAAAACACATAGTGCCAGGTGGTCAGAGCTGGAGGCGGGGTCAGGTATTTACTGAGGAAGGGGTCAGAGGAGTGGAGAAAGCAAGAACAAAATGTGGCATATCCACACAATAGAATATTATTCGGCCATAAAAAGAAATTAAATACAGATACATGGTATAACATGAATGAACCTTGGAAACCTTATGCGAAGTGAAGGAAGCCATTTTACAAATATTATATATTATATGATTCTATTGGTATGAAATGCCAAGAATAGGCAGATGCACGGAGACAGAAAGTAGAAGACTGGTTGCCTAGGGCTAAGGGTGGGAGATGTAAGGAGAGGAAACAAGAATGACTGCCAGTAGTCACAGAGGGGTTCATTTTGATCAAAATGTTTTAGTATTCGATGGTGATGATTAATTTTTGATCCTATTTTCAGGTGTGTGAATTATACTAAAACCCACCAAAGTGTACAATCTAAAAGGGTGAGCTTTTTGGTGTATGGATTGTACCTCAATACAGGTGTTATTTTGAACAGTGTGAATCTGGATGAGGGCTCTGGTTTCGGTGGTGATAATGGCATCCCAGATGGTGCTAATGTGTATCTGTAGGTTGAAAACTCTGCTGTAATCTGGGGGTTTTACAAAGAGGATCCCTGGGTCAGCACTAGCACCTCCAGGAACTTGTTTGAAATGCAGACTTCTGGGGTCTGCCTCAGACTTATTCAATCAGAAACTTGTGCTTGGAAAAGGGTGATTCTGATGCTCACTAGAGTTTCAGAGCCTGTCTGGCTCAGCCTGATTTTTAAAATACTAAAATCAGACAGATCTGAGTTTGCAGCCTGGTTCCTCAGCTTTTATCATGTGACCATAGGTAACCTTTCTGTGCCTCAGTCTCCTTAATGTGGTCTGCTTCCTCCTGGGGGAGAGCTATGAGGATAAAACAAATTAATATGTTTAAGGTGCTTTGGATGGAGCATGGCCCACAATAAGGGCTCAATAATAACAAATGTTGTTATTATTACTCCTAAACCATGGGAAACATTGAAAAAATGGGAAATGTGTTGTTAATTTTAGAGGTGGCCTCTTGGAATATCAACCAGTGTCCTAGCATCCAACACTGACTTCCATCCCCAGCCCCTGGAGTAGCAGGTGCCAGGGGAGAAATTGGAGACCAGGGCCCAGGGAGGTCAGTCCTGCAGAGAGTACCTGGGTTTCCCTGTAAGGTCAGATGCCTGAGCTTAGTTATGCTTCTGGCTTGAGATTTTGATGGAGAGTTGGGGGTGGAAGTGAGAGAGGGTAGACAGAAAAGAAGGCAGAAAGCTGAAGGAAAGTGAGCTGCTGTTCCAACTGCCACCTCTCCCAGCAGGCCCCTATAGCCTGATTCATTCCACTGCACTGGGTGGGAAGAGGCTCTTCTCCTGGGCTTGCTGGTGATGGTAGAATCTGGTAGACAGAGGGTCTGGAACGTGTAGGCTGGAGTTAGGGCTCTTTATTTTCAGTGTTTACAAGGTGGTTCCCTCTGGGGATTTGGGGGATTGGCTTTGGTAGCTTCTTACCCTGCAGAGGTTTAGAGAGTAGTATTATGGAGGAAAAGAGTGAAGGCAGGTGGAAAGGAAGGGAGGAAAACTATCACATGACGACATAGTACCTGCTATGTACTTTCAAATAATTGAATCTCATGTACCCCTCCTCAGAGCACTATGAAGTAGGTACTATGATACCCTCTTCCTTTAGAAATACCTGGAGAAACCGAGACTTAGGAAAGCTACATGATGTGACCAAGGTTCTGGGCTATTGTTCTTTCAGGTGAAATTCATCTCTTGGGTTATCTGAGGGAAGTCTGGGGAGGCAGAGGTTCTCAAATGCAAGTGGGCTGTCTTGGAATCACCTTGGGATATTTGATTAAAACACAAATTCCTCTCCAGACCTACTGAATCACAATCACGAACGATCAAGCTGGAGAACCTCTGTTTCTAAGACTTGCTCCAAGTGGGGCTTTTGCCCCGTCATGTTTGGGAGTTAGCATATTGGGTTTGTTTAGCTTCTCCACTCACCATTTCACCTTTCTTGTTCCCCTATTCATTCCCCTCTTTCCTGTGGCATTTGTTTTCCAATTCCTGGTGTGTTTATGTTGTTTGAGCTCTTAGATTAAACTCCCGTTAAATTCCATTGAGGATATCAACTGAGGCATCCCAGGAGCTACCCGGGCATTTGAGAGGGCAGAGAATTGATGGCGACTCTCTCCAGCAAATTGAATGACACAAATAGTCATCCAGGAGAATCAGCTGCTGGGAAGAAGCCAATGCTTTCTCCTCTCCTCTCTTCCTGAGTAGACAGCCATTGGCTTTCTCTGTGAAATGCATCTTTTAACTTGCTTTTCCTGGGTTGCTCTGAGGGTTTTCTGGAAAGACAGTGCATAGCCACAGCCTCCCTACAAGAGGCCATCCTAGGCCTAAGAGGAAGGTCGTGGCCTCCTCACAGGGCCTGGAAAAGACAGAGCTAAGGCTGAATGGGTGTCAAGGTAGCTGCCACCTCTCCCAGCAGGCCCCTATAGGGATAGCTGGGAGATTGACTAGTGTGCTAACTTTAGGGGTCACTTCTGTAAAACGGGCCATGTTGAGTTTAAATTTCCAAAACCCATTTAAGGCTCTGAATCATTTACTTTTTAGCAGACCACTTTGCCTCAAGATCCTTAGGGACATAGAATTGAAAACATTTAAAAATTATAAAGTGGTTTCTTAAAGGCTCTCTCCTTCTGCCACCTCTGAGGGTATGGGAATAACAGCCATGCCAAGAGGAGATGGGGACAGCAACGGTCCTACCCTTAGGCTTCAATAGAGAAGGTGGGAGTAGAGATGGAGGTGGTGCAGATGGACTTGGAGCAGGTATGTCCTCACAGAAGCCAGAGGACCCAGCTTGGACCATCTAAATGTGTTTTACTGGGCCTTTTTATCCTCTCAGTTGGGTGTGGTCTCCTGTCCTATCAGGACCCTCCAAAGTATGGATCTCAGGATAGAGGGGGAGAGAGAAATGGGCAAGTTTTTTGTTGTTGTTGTTTGTTTGTTTTTGCAAAAGATTGTTACTGTGGTTTTCTATTGTTCTTTGAATAATGTCCCAATTCCTTAACAAGGATGACTTAAGGTCTGGTCCTGCAAAATTGGACTCTCTCTCTCTTTTTCCAATCATTCATCTGCACATTCACTTTTCTTTCTTCATTAGAAAATTGT
Organism: Spermophilus citellus; assembly: GCF_964194105.1. Classification (NCBI taxonomy): domain Eukaryota; kingdom Metazoa; phylum Chordata; class Mammalia; order Rodentia; family Sciuridae; genus Spermophilus; species Spermophilus citellus. Next base: position 88,133,011 of record NC_138183.1, on the reverse strand, counting down.
GGGGTGGGGGAGAAAGAGAGAGAGAGAGAGGGAGGGAGGAGAGAAGAGAGAGAGAGGAGAAAGAAAGAAAGTGTGTAGTAATAACTTGGGGAAATATACTAGGTCTTCTTAGTTCTGCAAATGCTTAGGCCGAGGGCTTTTGAGCTTTCTGCCCTTCTGCCAGGCACCCACCACCAACCACCACAGTCCCCAGGTTAACACCTTCTAGCCCCTGAATCTCTGCTCTAGTGTCCTTTTCTTTGAACACCTTCCCTGGTCTCCCAGAGCAGATCAGTCCTTCTCCCACATGTTGTCATTGTAACTTTTCCTTCATAGCAAGCCAAACAGCTTGTCATTTACATTTATTTACATGGCTACTAAATTTAAATTCATTTCTCCTCTAGATCTTGCACCCCATGAATGCAGAGAGCATGTGTCTTCCCTGGGCTTAGCTTGGTGCACAGATCAAGCAGGGTCAGTACTCACGAGCCAATGAGTGAAGCTTCAGGAGGCTCACAAGTGGCGACTACTGCCTGCCTAGAAACTTCTAGCCATAGCCCTGGCTCTGTGGGTGTGTTTATTCAGAATCCTATAGAACATATTTGTTTTGTATGTGTTTTAGAGATTTTTTGTGACTATTGATATTTTAAATCATCCCAAACTCTGGGAGACCTTTTGGATTAATTACATAAGGCTTAAAGGACCTCTGCAGAGGTATCCCCAGCTGTCAGGGCAATTTTAGGGCCCTATGTTCAGTCTCAGGGCAGTCCATGTTCTTGGCTGTTTTTCAGTGTTGTTCTGTTCTTTTTTATGAGTGTGGCTCAGAGGTGCTGAGTCAGTGCTTGTCTGGGCTTCTTGTCCCTCGTGTATCTTAGTCATCTGCTGGAGTGGAGTCTTTGAAAGGGCACTGGGTCATGGTGAAACAGAAGCCAGTGACCATGCTTGTGGTGACATGGCCCCTTGTTCCTGCCTGGGCAGTGTGCAGAGAGTTCTTTGTAGCACAGAATGGTCTTTGTTGCCAGAAAGCTGTTTTCTGTTACAATATTGACACAGAATCCCTTTTGATCATCAATATTGCCTAGTTCGTTTTGTAGGCCATTAGCTACTAAGAGATTATAAAATCAAACATATGGGCCATGACCAGAGTTCAAAAAGAATGAAGGGAAATGGCATTGGAGGATATCAGTGATGGCATCAGATTTAATACAAGAAAAAGTATTTTTTTTTGTAAAACTTTTCTTTCAGTTCCTATTTGTGCATGCTGAGTCACAATATAAAATGTGTTTCTTGCTGTCAAAATATCTGATTACCACAGTTCTACAGTAATGTCCTACTTGGATTTTTCAATGTTGTTACCCACTCTGCCTTGCTTTTTCTTAAAGGTATGCAAAATCCAGTCAGATCAAGACAGTGTCAAGCAGCAAGATATTTTTTAAAGGAAGTAGATTTCGATATAGGTGGGTATCATTGATCCCATTGCAGTTGTTGGGGTTGGAGTGGGGATGGCTATTTACATTTGCATGATTTGCTCAAAAATAAGTCCAATTAGATTTATGCTCTTCCATTCATTTCCACTTCATTGAGCTCTTATGCTCCCAAAAGACCCTTGACCTCCATACTAGGTTCCCTTTGTAGAATAAGAGAAGGAGCGAATACTTAGAGTTGTCTCAGACCACTGTGAAATTTTAAAAAAAAGTAATATGTGTTCTCTCTTCCTCTGAGCATCTGCACATACCTGTATTTTTGTCTTTCACAGTGGTAAAGTTGCCAAAGAGGTGGTGGAGGCGAGCTCCAAAATCCAGAGGGAGCCTCCAGAGGTACACAGGTGAGTGGGTTGGTCCCCTTTGGTTCAGGCGGCTTCAGGGATGGACAGAGGGATTTAAAAGCTGTTTTTTCCATGGACTGTGAAGGTATCTCAGTGGTAGAGCACCTGCTTAACACTGAAAGAAAAAAAAGAAAAAGCAAATTCTGATTTTTTCAAATTCTTGATAATACCCTGTGTGTAATTTAAAAAATTAAATTAATTAATTTTAAACTCTTTAACATCCCTAGAAATCTCCCTTTGACAGATTTGGCTGGGTTGTGGCATGAGTGCAGCTGGATTCCTTTTTGAGTCACTTACTTTGGGAAGAGATGTTAATTAGATATGGAGTATCATGTGAGCAAGCAGGATGCCTGCTATCTCTTGGCCAAGCTCTGGTGTTCTGTCCTGTTAGAACTGCCTAATTTGCTGTCTCCTTCATCAGATGTGGTCAGTTCCCATTGGCTGGACTCCTTTAGACTATTTCACATGAGGGAAGAGGCTCAGATGAGCCCTTTACTCTCAAGGGCCACCTACAGGAAGGAGGGTCTAGTTGTTATCAGTTTGAGGGTGCACATCTTCATTAAGGTGACTATCTAGGGTAATTTTTAAGAATTAAATATTGTTTTGACCAAACTGAACTTTGCACCACCACAATTTACACAACCTATTGAACATGTTCAACCTCAAACATGTTAAATATCTTAAAGCTAAACATTCATATCATGGTGCTTCCCCCCCTTTTAAGGCAAGACCATCGTGAGCCAAATTCCTTAGTGAATTCCCCACATGCTGGTTGGCACCTGTCCTTCTTTCTCCATCTTTGGAACCCAGAGGTGTTTCCTTTATGCCCAGGATTGCTGAGTCTCTGCCATTTCCAGGGTGCCATGTAAGCTGGGTGCCACTTCTTGTCCCTCAGGGTTGTGGGCAGGAAGAGGCTGCAGTCCCACAGAAATGAGGGTAGGCCAGTCTGGCAAGGGTACCTAACTGGCACTTCTCTCCTCTCCCAAAGAGGGGCACAGAACCACAGCCTACAGGAGATCCTATGCAGATGTATACAGATTATAATTGAACCCTGCTTGCAGTGGCCTGGTGGAGAGCTGTCACATGCATGTATAAAACCAGTACTTCGTGCTTTAAGAGGCAGGAGAAAACTGAGGGGCTGGGGAAGGTGGAACAACTTGGCTGGGGGCACCTCATTGTAATACCTGAACATATGATGGCCCACCCATCAATGAGTTCCTCCCCTGCCCTAAACTGTGATCATTCAGCACAGTGTAGAAAAGAAGCAGCAGCATTGATAAAACACATCATTTCAACTTATCCAGAATCTTTGCCTTGGAAATAATTTCAGACCTCACCTAGTTTTATTGCTTCCGCTCATTGACAGACTTGGACAAGTGAAATGATTTATCCAAGTCATATTTGGTGCCGCAGATGCAGGTCTAAAGTTCCAGTGTCTTGCTCGTGAGATCTGAGCTCTTTTCTCTCTGGTGCTTGCCACCTTTGTTGTCCTCTTAGAAGGTAGTAATAGAGGCAGAACTACTTCCAAGAGGCTCTGCTTTGGTTTACTTCTTCCAGCTTGAAGTCTGAGTATTTGATCTTTTTAAAAAATAAATAAATAAACTTGATGCTGGGGAGTTCTTTTGTTGGTAAAACAAACAAACAAACAACAACAACAACAACAACAACAACAACAACAAAACACCAGGAAACTTTTTGAACACAAACTTTCAGAGAGACATATTCCTCATCATAAAACTTTCCAAGAGTCTCATAGTTACCATCCATGAGAGGTCAATGAGATCAAAAAAGAATATTTTGAAATACTTCTCTTATAAATTGAGGTTTTCATAATTTAAGGAAATCAAGACTTCCTAGCTCAGGGCTTCTCAAGCCTTAACTTGCACAGGATCACCTGGGGATCCTTTTAAAATCAGATTCTGATTCAAAAGGCCAAATGATGTTCAATAGTCTGCATTACTAACAAGCTCCCAGGTGATGGCCATTTGGCTGGTCCATGGACCACACTTTGAGTAGCTGTTGTCTCCGGTGGTATTAGGGTGAAGGGAGCAGCTTGGCCAGAGTGAAAGCTTTTCTTGGAGGGCACTGAACCACCAAAAAGGGGCTGGAAATGAATACAGCCTGAGGCATCAATCAATTCCATTTCTCTTTTCTGGAATCTTTTAAAATCCCCCAAGATATTACTACAAACAAGGACTCACAGGCTTTTGAGGCCTGATTTTCATGCTCTTTCTTTGTCTTCTACCACCCTCTTTCATCTGTATGTGAAAGACTACTAAGTTCATATCCTCAGGAAGCCTCTCTTGTCCTTGGTTCTTTGTCAGAATCCCTTAAATCTCTGACAGTACTGGGAAGAATTTGGTTAATGTAATGGTTTTAAACAAAGCAAGCTCTGGGAGGCAAAAGCTCTGTCCCTCTTTGTCCTCTCCATATTCTCCATTTCTTAACCCAGTGCTTGGTGTATAGTAGAATGCAGCACTTGTTTGTTGAATGAATTCATGAACTTCGAGGGTAACAGTAGCACCCCTGTTATTTTCTTTTGTGGATGAACTGTATTCTCAGCCCCATTATTTTTTATTTTAGATCTGAAGTCTGTCCAAGATGCTGCACTGTCAAACTTCACCTCTCCAGAGGCAGCATTGTGGTCAGAGCAGTGATGATATGTGATACTTTCCTGTTGGCAAATTCTCTTTCCCAGCAAGTAGCCAGCTGCATGGTAGAAAATTGTTTGTCTTAGACAATTATTTTATTTTCAAATTATTTCAGCTTCTTTGTTATGGCTGTCAAATAATGAGCTCTTCTCTGATGGTGGGCATCCAGAGATGACTGTTAGTATAGAATGGTGATGATAAGGCTTTAATTAAGCATCTTTCCTCACCCCTGAGATTCTACTCGTCAAACAATGACAGGTTCATGGACTCCTACTTCTGAGGTGTGTGTACAGAAAGACAGAAACAGACTGAGAATAATGTCTTGGAATTTTTCTTGTTCTTCAAAAAAAGGAGCTGAAGTTAACTCTGATGTTAGGTCACTGATCATTTATTGATGAGAAGATCCACAAGCAAAACTCTCCTGGGATGGTTACTGGGTAGAATCACTCTCCCGATCTGACACAGGCTGAAGCTCACTGAGCACAGGGCTGACTGTGCCAGTCACCTGGGCATGACAGCCACCACCAGGCTTCTCACAGGCAGCATTTATATCTGAATCAAGCACATTAGTCTTGGCTGTATTGCTTCCCAGCTTATAGCCTTGGGTAAGTCACTCAGCTTCCCAAATCATCAGTTTGCCCAGGTATAAAATGAGATTTATGTATTGCTTTTCCTAGATTTTGTTGGGAGGATTATAATTCAAGTATTTTGAAGTTATAAAACCACACAATTGTATGTTTTGATAGTGTTATCATCTCTTATCCAAAAATGGGAAGGTAGGATCTGAAAGACACATTTGTGTTAGTATTCCTGTGGATGAAGTTTTTGGAGGCTTGCTAGCAAGGCCAGCATTCCAAGAAGTGGTGAAAGAACTTCTGCAGCTTCATTCTACCTCTCTATTTTATGCCACCATTTTTGGGTCCTGAGTTTATCCATGTAAGTGTTACATAACCCTGGTTTCCTTATCTGTAAACATGGTATTTTTTCATGCCTATCTTAAAAGCATATTTGAGAAAAACCAGGAGGTAAGTTTAATACAAACCATGTTTTCCAGCATTAGAATCAACTTGCAGTTCCCAAAGGAAACCTTTCAACTTTAATAGCGTTCTTTGTGGCAGTCTTCTAGGAGACTTTTTTAAACCTGAATGGGCTACAAAGTGGGTCAGGCCTTTTTCATAGTCAGCTAACGGACGGGTGGATTCTGAGAATGGAGTTACCTGACCTGTGTCTTGGCCTGGCCTGGGGAGACCCAGTCATAGAACCAGTTACCTCATGACAAGGCTTGGTGTTTTAGTCAGCTTTACACCACTATGACCAAGTGACCCAGCAAGAACAGCTTAGAGGAGGAAAAGTTCACTTTGGCTCATGGTTTCTTAGGTTCTGACCCTGGGCTGCTGACTCCACAGCTCTGGGCCGGAGGTGAGGCGAAGGGTGCCATGGAGGAAAGCAGCTTTGGACATGGCAATCAGGAAGAGGGACAGCTCTGTTCACCAGGGACAAAAAAATATAAACCCCAAAGTCATGCTCCCAGTGACCCACTTCCTCCAGTCCACTCCATCTGCTTATAGTTACCACCCAGTCAATCCATTCAAGTAGATTAATCCACTCATCAGGTCACAGCTTTCATAATCTCATCATCTCACCTCTGAACATTCTTTCATTGTCTCACACATGAGATTTTGGGGGATATCTCATCTCTAAAATGTAACACTGGGTGTCTCCAAGGATTCATGTTATAGAGCTGTGGTTCTGGTGCACTGGTGTTGAGAGGTGGGACGTTAGCAGTGGGGCCTTGTTTGGATCATGGAGGCCCTGTGTCTTTAGTTAAGTTATATAACCTCATCGTCATCTGTAAATATGGTATTTACCTTACCTATTTTACAAGTATACCGAGAAAGAAAATGATGAGAACAAGTGTATACAAATCACTTTCTTAGCTAAAAAAAAAAAAAAAGGCCATTCAGAGTCTGGTATTATATTATCATAGAACAACTGTGCTCTTGAGCTCTCACAATAAAGAAGCCTTGGCACCTTTAAAAGTCTGCAAAGAAGATTAGAGTTAATGCTGCCACAAGCCAAGGAATATCTAAGGCTCCCAGAAGTTGGAAGAGGCAAGGAATGATCCTCTCTCGTAGGCTTTAGAGGGAGTACGGTCCTGGAAATTCTTGGATTTTCTATTTCTAAACTCCAGAATTTTGAGCAAATAAACCTAATGTTTTAAGACACACACACACACACACACACACACACACACACACACACACACATACACACACACACAAATCTGCAAAGGGAAAATGAGGTGAAAAAAGGAAATTTTAGACTAAAGGAGGTGGGTAGGTATACTAGTGCATTTGAGCTGCTATAACAAAATATCATAGGCTGGGTGGTTTATAAAGAAGAAAAAATATTTCTCTATTTTTTATAATTTCTTTCTTTCTATATTTCTCTATAACAAAATACCATTGGCTGGGAAGCCTATGATCAAGGCACTGGCAGAATAGATGTCTTGTGAGGGTCTGTTTTCTCACAGATGGTGCCTTCTTGCTGTGTCCTCACATGGTAGAAGGCAAAAATAAGCTCCCTCAGACTTCTTTTAAGGCCCTACCTCTTGGTACCATCACATTGGAGGTTATTTCAACAAATGAATTTTAAGGGGACATAAGCATTCAGACCATAGCAGTGGGGAAAGGTAGGAAACTTGGATTTGTTTCCTCATTTTGCTTGCTCTGTCCCCCAACCTGTCATAATATCATGGTTTGAAGCCCTGGATTATTTGTGCTCCAGGGAAATCCCTAGTCATAGCCACCTTTGTGTTTATCTGAGTCTAAATAATGTTCCTCTCCGTATTCTGTTACTGGAGAGTCTCAGGGTTGTAATTCCCTACAAGTACCATCTGGTCAACCCTGGGCAGATCTCTAAGCCCTTGTAGTAGCTATGGGCCTTACTATAGTGGAGCGCCTGGGGCCTGTGAGTGTAGGGGCTGAGCCAGCATCTTCCTGACCATTCAGTGTTAAGGATGACCCACGTCTTGAAAGTAAATCTGTCCCAAAACCAGCCATTTGCTGGTCATTGCAATATTGGTTGAGGCAGGAGGATGCTTGCAGTCTTCAGCCAGAGAATGTTGGGAGGAGGACTGATGGGCAGTTAAAGACTCTTCATAAAGACTTGCTAAGGGCCCATCATTGTAGCATAAACAGTGATTTTTCGGAGATAAGAAGAGTTGCCAGCTTAAGTGGTTGGCATGGTCAGTCATGGGGCAGAACAAATCAGGGTTGTTTTGTGCAAGAAATTAATATATGGGTGTTAGGGTTTAGATGTGAGGTGTCCCCCAAAAGCTCATGTGTGAAACAATGCAAGAAAGTTTAGAGATGAAATGATTGGGTTGTAAGAGGTTTAACCTAATTAATGAATTAATCCCCAATAGGGATTAATTGAGTGGTAACCGAAAGCAGGCTGGATGTGGCTAAAGGAGATATGTCTCTGAGGATTTTGCCTTTAGGGGATTTATTTTGTCCATGAGGGGGGTATTTTCTTTCTCTCTCTGCTTCCTGAGGCTATGTTCCCAGCTGCTTTCCTCCTCTATACCCTTCCCCATGATGTTCTGCCTCATCTCAGGAGTTATGGAGTTGGCCATCTATGAACTGAGATCTCTGAAACCATGAGCCCCAGAATAAGTTTTCCTTTTTAAAATTATTCTTGTCAGGTCTTTTTGTAATAGCAGCCAAAAAGCTGATTAAAACAATGGACATCTCAGAAGTCAGAAAGCTAGAAAATCCATGCAAAGAATAGCAATATGTTGCACTAGGATAGACAGAATCACAGTCATTAATGACCACAGGGACAGAATAAATTCCATGAAAACGCAAAAACTGAGAACCATTGACAATAAAGAAGGAATCTCCTCCCTCCTCCCTCCTTTTCCTTCTTCCTTCTTTCCTTCCTCTCTTATCTTGCTCCCCCCCTCTTTTTCCCTCTCTTTCTTCTCTTTGTAAGAGTTTCTCCCTCCCTATTTTTTTTCCTTGTAAACTCTACCATACTCACTAGGACTTGCCTCAGGCATCAGTTCCCCTGCAAGGTCCTCCCTGGCTCTCCCCTTACTCACCAGGATCTGGTGCCCCTCCTTAGTACTCCACTGGGACCCTGGGTCATCAGTCTCCTTCATGAGATGTGTGTTTTTCCAATGGTGTCTATAGCACATCAATGACTCATGAAGTGAAATAATGGTCAAGGCCAGTATTTCAAACAAAATAAAATAGATTTAAAAAAAAAAACGCAAATCACACATAGCTGTGGGTAAACACTCATAAAACACTTATTTTCCTTGTGGGCCTTCCTGCATTTCATAATGCAGTTCTCAGAGAAGAAAGTTTGAAAATCCTGGTTCTGGACAGTGAGTTGCTTAAGGCGGCAGGGGAGCTATACCCCTGCCAGTACAAGGCAGACCTTCATACCCGTTAGCTATATTGTAAGTGGCTGAGGAATGAGGTAAGCAAAGGACTACGTGATTAAGCAAGTCCCTATAAATTTCTTCCAGTTAGTTCCATCTGTTAATTCAAGATGTTAAAAGACATCCTGTTCCTCCCCTCTTCATCCCAGGTCTAGCTCAGGCTAGAAGGCAGTCCCTCCACCAGGCCTAGGAGCACCTATGCCAGTCTGAAATGACAACATGCCAAACCAGGATTACACTTGGTTTACTTTGGCTTTAAACCTGAGCACCCTTAACACAAAGACAAACAAGACACCTTAGGGCAGACAGAGATGGCCAGGTCAGCCCTCTCTGCCCTTACGGTGCTTACTGAGGCAGGGAATGCTCAGTACACCAATGACTGCACAGAGACAGAGGTGACATGCAGATAGCTGTGAAAGAACAGAGAGCAGTATGAGAAAGTGATAGAGGGAGGGAGGGAGAGAGTGAGTCTTTGTCTCTGTTGTCAGGAGCCATCCAGGAAGGCTTCAAAGGGCAGGAGACATTTGACAACATCTTAGAAGGAATTGTTGGTTCTGGTTTTGACAGGAAACGGGAGGGGAAGGGTGCCAGTCATCCACCTGCAGGTCCCTACCTCCTTGTCTGGCAGGACAGACAGCTGGTCTCCTTGCAGTAGGCAGTGCAAACAGGCTCCCCAGCTGTCAGGCAATAGTTTTGATGGACACCTAAACAGTTTCCTTGCCATCTGCTGTTGCCATAGCCACTGGTGTGAATGTTCCTTCCCAAAGGAGGAACAGACCTGGATTTCATAGCTGGCTGGTGAGAAGGGTGAATGGGAATATTAATCACTGGACATCCAGCTACAGAAAGATAGCTTGTAGCTGTAGCACATCTGTGCCATCCATCTGGCAGGGTCTTTTGGTGCTTGTTCTATTCCTCTGAGCCACACCCTTCATTCACCTTTCTGCATATCTAGTTCAGTGATAGCTGACACCTATGTTTCCTGTATCTTCTTAAGATGTTCACATCTTCATCTGACATTCCCAGGTCTGATGGCATCTGGGGAACTACATTTTCTTTTCCTGGGTTTCATTGGAACACATAGATGTCTGTCAGGATCTTAAGGGCAAGAAGGGTGGTGGGTCTTGAGTTTTATGTCACCTTTATTTCTAGCTTAATCCATTGTGTGTGTCTAGAGGCACTTCTCAGCTTGGGTAGCCCTGAGAGAGAAGGGGTTAGCACTCACAAAGGACATCAACTCGGTTTGGCTTTTGTCTGTTCTCAGAGTCAGCATTACTCAGAGTCGCAGTTCCCACTCCTTGAACAAACAGCTCATCATTAACATGGAGCCCCTGCAGCCCCTTCTTCCTTCTCCCATTGAGCAGGAAGAGGAACTTCCCCTGGGTGAAGGTAAGTCAGCCACTTCATTCTAGAGATCTGCTTTGGAAGAATGAAGAAGCACCAATTTTATGTATGCTGGGAAATGGGTTGAGTCAGGGGCCTCAGTGAGTCATACACTATGTTTTAGTAAATACATTCTTTTTCAGTCAGAAGTCTGTGTGATATTGGGAGTTCTATCCATTTTTCTTGGAAGTTTTACTGGTACAAGTATTTCTAAGATTGCATGGGAAAACAGTAATGGTGTTGGACCTAAACTGTACAATGTGGTACCCACTAGCCATGGAGGCTATTTAAAATCAAGTTTAAATCCATTAAAGTTAAAATTCCAATTCCTCAATCACACTACCCGATTTTCAGTTCCTAGTGGCCACGTGTGGTTGATGGCTGCCATACTGGAATCTGAGGCTGAGAACATTTCCATTATTGTAGAAAGTCCTCTTGAAAGGTGATGTTTTCTACTCCATCACAGTTCAGTTGGTGGTTATAAAGAATTCTCCACAAGTATCTCTGTGCTGCTCATCCTCTTTTTGCCTCAGTATTTTTCTAGTCTCTTTTCCACAAGCACCTTGTCTAATAGTTTTGATACAGACTAAATACATGGTGCCTACTTTAACCCCCAAACCATTATATTTTTTAAGATGATAATATGTGTGCTGATAGACTCATTCTCTTCCCTTTCCTCCTGACCCTTCTATTGCTCCTCTTTTTCTTCCTTCTCCTTCATGAGAGAAAGGGAAAAATCTCACCGTACATGGTAAGGCAAATCTCAGATTCTTACTAACCTCAAAGTAAACCAAAAACAAATGCACACAAAATAAGTTTTTCTGAATACAAATATAGTACGCTTTTCCTTAACTTTAATACAGTATTTTTTTTTGTTTTATCATTAAAAATGTAGATACTTGGAAATGTAAGAGGGCAGGACTCCTTGTCCCTGAAATATCACCTTTACCCCAGTCTCAAATCAAGAATTCCTTCCACAAAAGCTTTTTGAGTTCTTAGTAAGAGTTTGCCTTGGAACACAAATACACTTGAGAGAGGCAGAAGTAACCAACTCACACTGAAATGTGAAGAATTTTACTAAATATCTTTCTGAGAGAATGCTTTGATGGTTAGAAGGGGAACTGAGGAACTAGATACCAAAAATACCATGGTAGAGAGAAAGCGTGAAACATATGGAGAATGGGATCTCAGAAGATGCCTTCTGTATCCAGCTGGGCCACAAGATATGGTAATTATGAGAACAGGCTGGCTATAATGGCCTTTTTAATCTGTCCTTCCAACTAATGCTGTAAGTTCCACAGTAAAATACTTTTCTTAACCATGAGTCTCTGGATCCATGTTGCTTTTCTCTCTCTCTCTTTGTGTATGTGTGTTTTGCAAATGAAAGAAAATGTTTTGTGTTTTTCACTTCTTTTCATTTCTGGTTACTGATGATTTTATGGGCTTCATCCCATATTCCTGAAATATTGCTTTGAGGGAAAAATCACTTTTTCTTAAGGTTTATGATTATTTCAAGGTAGAATGAGAGAGGACATGACTAATGCAGTAAATAATGGGAGAAAGAATAGCGTATGCATGAAATTGTGACTCCACATTATCTGCAAAAATGGAGAATAGCCAGGTGTGGTGGCACACACCTCTAATCCCAGCAGTGGGGAGGCTGAGGCAGGAGGATTGTGAGTTCAAAGCCAGCCTTAGCAATTTAGTGAGGCCCTGAGCAACTCAGTGAGACCCTGTCTCTGAATGAAATCTAAAAATGGGCTGGGGATGTGGCTCAGTGGTTGAGCACCCCTGAGTTCAATCCCCAGTAACAAGAGAGAGAGAGAGAGAGAGAGAGAGAGAGAGAGAGAGAGAGAGAGAGAGAGAGAGAATAAATAGAAATAAAAGTTGTTACACCAGACAGGTTGAATGGTTGGCAAGGGGAATACAAAACTCTAGGCCATTTCTGAAGTTCCCCTAGGACATGAAGAGGAGGCTGGGTAAGCTTTACTCTGAACCTGTCATCCCATTCCATTAGAAGCTTCCATTTGGCTCCATTTTCTATAGAGATATTTTAATGCTAAATACTAGCCTTTTCTTTCACATAACAAAAGGATGCACAGAAGACAAACAATTATAGGTAAGTGCAATACAAATGCAAAATTTCATCATATGGAGTAGGAATCCATTAACTGTCTTTTCAATTTTCCCTGTTTGAAAGATTCATCTTAATTTTTTTTACCAGCTGTGAAGCCAAGTTGATGTCTCTCTCTTAGAAGTTCATAAGAGCTCTGTCAATATCTAGTAAAATTTTTTCCTCTAGGAGGTTTGTCCCCTTAAAGGACATCTTCATGGATTTTAAAGCTCAGGTAAAAACCTTCTAGAATGGTAGAATAAATTTAAAAGGAAGACAAGTAGAAACAAAAATATTGTTAATTATTCAAACAGTGAAATGATCCTCCCAGTGTAGAGTAAGAGCAGAGTCATCCTAGTCACCACAAATTTCAAAGCAGGATTCCTAGAGTACATGAAGATTTGTGTTCTCAATACCATTCTGTTGTGACTACCAGTCAAATTTCTATTCCATACATGTCTGTTGTCTTTATCAGGCAATGGTATTCAGACAATCCTCAAGATGAATACTGGTTTTACAGGTTTATGTCTTCCTGATTTGTAAAGAGAAGAGAGGCAGAGAATACAGCTCTAAACTGAGATGGTCTTCCACCTTTGTGGATGAGTCCTGTTTCTGGCTGTTTGTGCACGAACAGTATGATGAATTCTGTTTCATCCTTCCATTCTGCTATTTCAGGATGTTTTTATGTGTGAGCAAGAAGAAAGTTTAAAAAGGATAGAAATTCATTTATTCCTTAATACACCTATAACAAATGCCACTCACATAACCGGTCAACCACATTTACCTGGGCACATTGCTATGAACTATGCAGATGAAGATGTTCCTTCTTCCCTGGAGGCTCACAGCAGGTTGGGGAGAAGACAGTGGATCACAGAGGTGCTGAGTAAGTCAGGCCTCTGCTGACTGAACTGTGTGCTCACTTTTCTGCCTGCTTCTAGGATCTCAGTGCTTCAAGCTTTTGGGAGAGTGACTTGTCCCTTAGTCACCATGGAGTGTCTGCCGTAAAATCAGTGAGCAGTGGAATGAACAAGACAAGATTGATAGAAAGACAGAGATGTGAGTGGTCTGCTCCAGCCGCAGCAATGCATGTGTGGTTGGAGGAAAGAGTACACAGGAAAATGCTGAGGGTGAGGTAGAAAGCTAGGAAAGGGCCAGATCAGAATGGGTCTTCTATGACTTGCTGAAGTATTTAGACTTTATTTAACCTGAGAGCAACTGGGAAGCATTGAAGGGTTTCAAGTATGGAGATGATGTCACTGGAATTGTTTTTTGTATCTCTCTGGTGGTATGTGAAAAATGGATTCAGGCGAATTTGGTGGTATGTGGAGAACAGATTCAGGCGAATATGACTGGAGCTGAATTTTTAACTTCAGTATTATTGACCCCTTGAACTGACATTTCTTTGTTGGCACACTGTGTGTTGTAGGGTGTTTAGCAGCATCCCTGGCTTCTACCTAGTAGATGCCTATAGCACCCCGCAAGTCTTAACAATCTGAAATATCTCCATATATTTAGCCAGATGTTCCCTGGGGAGCAAAATGGCTTTCTTGCTAATAACCATTGAGTTGGAGGCATAGAGACCACCCAGGGACAACTGAAACAACCCCAAAAATAAATAGACAAAGTCTGAAGGGCTGAAAGAGTGAGCCTAGGAGAAGGAAATGGATTCAAGACTTGTTGGCAGGACCATCATCAAGACAGACCATTAACAACATAGCAGGAATGTGGCCCATGGGCTTCTACCGTCCAGTCCTGTCTTTGACTCGAAGATATTGAGTGAAAAAACTATGACTTATTTATTTCAAATATGAAAAAAATTAAATATGGGAAGGTTTAAATGGCATGTCAACATCACCCAAGAAATCAATGGAAAAAAAAAATGGTTAGGTGTTGGAATGACCAAGAGAGTGGCCATTGTTTTTCTGAGCATTAAATACAGAGTGTCGGAGCCTTGGATATCCCTGCTTACTTTTGATGTCGCCTTCCCCATCTCTGTGTGATGGCTCAGATTCTTTTTTGGAGGAGTTTCAAATCATATGCATTTTAGAACTGGATTCATAAACAGGTCAAGATTGGCAGCCCAGGTGCTATTAAAAGAGTTGTCTAATTAGGAATTTTTTTAAAAAATCAAAATTGTAGAAGTAGAATGGTCTTAACCCTGACCTTTGGAAGCCACATCTCTCTTAGGTCATGGGAAGGTTCTGGTGCCTTGTTTCATAAGGTGCCCTTGGTGGCAGAATTCTTGCTGCTACCATGGCTCTCTGAGGTCATGGCCACCGATTTGTCAGACAAGTTCTTTTCATTCATCCCAGAACTTCAAGTTTCTCAAAGACAGCTGGGCAGAGTATTAATGCCCAGATTAACCCAGCAGTATTCTGGAAACACATGTGACCCCATCCACCCAAAGGACAGCTGGAGGATTAGCTCTGAAGTGAGCTGTGTCTGTGTAGAGGAAAAATAAAATCAGTTCCTAGGCACCACTCTGCAACAGGAATGTTTTCGTGCTCACCCAAAAGTTGCTTGGCTACGGGATCCAAGGGAATTTCTGTAGTGGAAAATTTTAGATGAGAATGGCAAGACATTTGAAAACTGAAAGTGCCACTTTAGAGCTTTTCAGTATTTCAAATGAAGAAAATATTGAGAGTGGGAATTGTTCTGGTAGAAAATGTCACTTTAAGGAGTCATTAATTTGAATAAATTCACACGTAAAGTGGAGCAGGTTTTCCAACAGTATATATAGCAACATGCTCATGTTTTATTGGTGGAGTGTTTCTCTCATTATGGAAGAAATTTGGATTTTAGTAGAGAAGAGGGATGAAATTAATCACATGAGACTTGGTAACTGGCAATTACTGACACACAATGAAGATCCTTCTTGTCTGCCATAGCAGTGGTGTGGGCTGGTATAATTAAACATGGCAGAAAAGCCATGCTTTTCCCCCTGGGTGGGTAAAACAAAATGAGTTGAAAATATTTGAAACCCTACTTCTGGGCAAGTGAAAGCACAGTAGAGACCCCAGAAGTTCCATGATGGGAGGATCTTGAGAGAGCAATGCTGTTGGGTTAAGTGGAGGTTTGATGCTGCATTTCCATGTGCCTGAGAAAGTGCTCATGTCAAAGCATAGATGGAATTAAAGTAAAACTAACTCCCCAAGCTACACTTTAGCACTGTCTCTGTAAATATTTGTGTGTGTGTGTGCGTGTGTGTGCGCGTGTGCGCGCGTGTGTGTTTGTGCACATTGTGTTTGTGCATATTGAGTATGCATGTATGCTTGTGTCCTGGATGAAACAGGGCATGCATATGTGAAAGGGAGGAGATAGAGGTCTTTAAAGGTTGCTTACAGTGTACAGCCCTAACCAAAGGTGGCTTAATATGGCATCATTGAAACTCTAGAAAGACTGAATGTGAACATGTGAAGGCATTTGAGCTTGTAAGGTGCTATCTTGATCCCTCAAGTATGCTGTACTCTTGATCCCACCTGCCTCCCTCCCCAGCACACAGCAGGAATATGGAACACAGAGCACACAGCAGTGGGTCCACTGCAGGCCTCTCAACCTCCTAACAGGCAGAGCCTTTCGTACCCTGCACAGTTGCTCCCATCCCATCACTGAAGTCTCTGACAGCCCCTTGCTGTGGTTCCGCCATGGTGAGTTCCTTTCCTTTTTGTCCACCCACTGTGGTGTCCTTCCTGCCTATCAAATATGAACCTTCTCCTCCCTCTGCTTTCTCTTCCTGGTGTTCCATGGCTATGGTCAAACAGATTTACCCTGTTCTTACCTTTCCAGTGTCCCCTCCCTCCACCATTTTCACCTGTTAAGCCAATTCTTCCCTTTGTCGGGACACACATATTAATAGTGATGCACTAGTCTCTTAAAAATGTCTCTTCTGTGTGTCTCATGGAACAATAGTAATTGCTTATAAACCTGGTGGAACCTCCTTTCTCCTCATAGTTACTGTTACCTGGGGATGGCAGACACATCAGCATCAGCTTCAATTGTACTTGTCCCTGCTGCAGAGTTTTGGGATTTTTATTTGCTTTATTTTCTCATTATGTAACCACTATGTCACCTTCCAGAAACTCCAAAAATTACTAAAAAGCATTGATGAGCAGAAGAAAGTCACCTCCTAGATTATCACTCTCCTAGAGGCAACCAATAACACTTTAGCAATTTCCTTCCCCATGTTTTTTAATGTGACTGTGATCATCCTGTGTATATCCCACTGTTTGCTTAATTTTAAAGATACTAGAGCATGTGAGTGTTTCATAAATTGAACTACAGGTCAAATAAGGAATTTAGGAACATGTTAAATAGAAATACAGACAATCAGATTAATATCCCAAATTAGGAGAAATTCACATAAAACACGGTTTTACAGATCAATTTAACACTGCAGGTGCTTGGGTTATCCTTAAGTTTCCCATTTAAAGGCAGCTGCAGTGTCCCACTGCTGACAGGCGCGTGGCAGTTGAACTCACCTCTGCAGGAGCTAGGAGGCCTCCACAAAGCTGAGGACAGCCTCTGCTTTTATTTATAATTGCAGTATCAGAATCAAAACTTCAAAGTCATCGTCACACCTATTGAATCCCCGAAGAAAATACCGTGGTTTGGTCGGTAGCTCCTCTAGGGTAAGAGATGCCAAGTGCATCAGAGGAAAAGATAAAGGCCTGAGCCAGCTCTGCAGACTCACATTTGTAGTCACTTCAAAAGCTTTTCATCTCCCCTTTGTGAGCTTTTCTTTGGAGCTGTTTCCATCCTTGGAACTCTGGTTTCTGGTATTTACTGACAACTTAAGTACTCATAAGAAGTTTGTATCACTTGAAAGAGATCTTTGAAATTTTAAATATTTCCAGCATTGTGAAGGAGGTAAATGCCTTGTTTCCCACATAAGTTGAATCCATCTTATCTTGCAGTGATTATGTAGCTTAATATCTTAAAATAACAACAGTGTGTTTCATGTTAGTTCTGCAGTTGGCTAATTCTCCACAAATAATTCCTTTTGTGGGATATAGAATTCCTCAGTGGAAACATCTTGAGATGCCAACAGTGTAGATCTATATAGTTCAGTGTGGTTCTATAGGCTTGACCAATTTTCCACAAATAGTTCATTTTATGGATTATAGTACTTCTCTGTGTAAACATAGCAACCATTCAGGTAGTTGCTCCATTTCTGCATTAATGTCTTGGACAAGAGAGGAAATATAAACTCTAGTCTTGGCTACTCCACCAAGTAGGATGACCATAGACAAGACCCTTCAGCTTTCCAGTATTCATTTGCTTAATCTATAAAACAAGTTTAGAGCTTTCTAGCTCTAAACTCTGACTTTGAATCTTCTGCTGAAGGTAAAAATGGTAAAACAAAAACAAAAAACCCAAACATCCAAGACTATCGCTTGAGGTCTTTTGTAATAAGAATGGGAACTTGAGAAGTAAGCCAATCTCAAAAAACCAAATGCTGAAAGTTTTCTCTGATATAGAGAGGCTGATTCGTAGTGGGGTTGGGACGGGGAGCAGGGGAAGATTCGACATACGGTAGATAGAACAAAGGGGAAGAAAGGGGAAGGAGGAGGCAAGGGAGTAAAAAAAGATGGTGGAAAGAGATGGACATCACTACATGTATGAAAAAGACATGAATGGTGTGAATATACTTTGTATACAGAGAGATGAAAAATTGTGCTCGGTATATATAATATGATTGTAATACATTCTTCTGTCATATACAATAAATCAGAATAAAAAAATTTTAAAAATCCAATAAAAGGAACATCATTTGAGGGGACAAAAAGAATGGGAACTTGGGAACAGTAATATTTTTCAATGCTTTTGAAGGCTAAAGAGGAACATTGAAGATGGTCCTGTACAGTGTTCAGCAAAGTATAACCCACGGCCACCCAGCATCCATTCATTTTTTTGGTCTTGGAGCCAGCAGTTACGCCTTAAATTATTATATAATCACCTGCATTATAGCCTTAATTTTACCTCTCAGCCTTCAAAACTTCATATGCACAAACTGGATCTTCAGATAAAAAGTTTGTGAACTCCTGATCTAACACATCCTCTCAGAATTCTTCTAGAAATTAAGTCTGGAGAGGTGAGGCAGTTTGCCCAAAGTCATACTGGGTAAATATTGAGGCTGGGATTAGATTATTGAAGCTGGTCCTCAGATTCTTGACCCAGGTATCTTAGATGATATAGAATACATCCAAAATGTCTCAACTCTGTCTCACTGAAACAGGTGCTACATCTATTTTTCTATTAAATCAGTCACCAAGAGAGCCAATTTATATTTATATATATATATATATACACATACACACACACACACATATAATATATATATATATATACATATATATATATATATATTATACACACACACACACACACACACACAAATGTGGGGGAGCTCTGTGATTCAGTGAGAAAAGTTCCTGTGTATCCAGGGTGGTGTTCCAGTCTTTGGACTTCTATCTCAGAATGCCAGGACCTGTGCCTCCCCAGGGATGGACATCATGTAGGGATGGGGGGGGGGTGACTGAGCGCTTTGGCCAGCAGTATTCTTATTAGAACCAAGCTGTGGAGGAAACAGACTTCCCACAGGATGCTCGCTCCCTTCTGGGACTCATGCTCTAATTTTAAAGTTGAATTCATTAAATAAAGGAATGGCTCACTTTGAGGCTAGTTCTAATCCCTCATTTGCTCACCGTCTGTGTTAAGACTTGTTGTCTTGTTAGTGGAAGCAATTCAGTAGTGGAGCTTTCCAAATCATTGCTCCCCCTCAGGTTGACATTTTACTGCTTCATTTAAGTATTAACAGTTGATTGCTTTAAAGGATTTGCCTAGGGGCAAAAAAGTCACATGTCCTAGGAGGTAATCCAGTTACAGTCCTTGAGGGCTGGGATCCCAGCCAAGAGAGCATCATAAGGGTGACCAGCTATGACCACAAGAACATGGTGAAAGACTTTCTGCTTGGCAGCTAAATAAGCAAACATTCCCACCATGCCCTAAGAAACAGGAGCAGAGGAAAAGGGAAAGGATTGCCAAAGCCACTGTCATTAGAGAGCAGAAGTAGGATTTCCTGAGTTTTGGATGCATTCCACCATCAGCATGAGGCTCTGTTTTCTTGCATTTTTGTTCATGGGTTGGTAGTGAGTGTTCAGTAGATGTTCTCTGAGACACCGAGGCTGAAGTTGAGGCAAGATCTCATTGCCTCTCTCCGTCTCTCTTCTCTTAGGACTCAGTGTCACCCTTGTGGAAGAAAGCCTTGTGCAATGTGTGCTAGTGATGCTTTTTAGGCTGGCTCATGATGATAGGGCTGTGGAAGTTTAAGCAGAGCTTAGAAAAGAGTCTGTTTCAGTTGGCACAGGACTGTTGGCTAGGATTCACTCCTGAAGTGTATGCCCAATGCCACATACACATGTAGAAAGATGCAGGTTGATGGCAAATTAGGCCATACAGCTGAATCCAGAGTGGGGTGCATATGCACTGAGCTCATACAGTGATCCACTGGGGTGGAGGAAGAAACCACTCAGACTTCTACTGATATTTTGTTTTTATTAACTCCTTATAAAATTTCCATTGTATAGGTTTTATAATGTATGTAATAAACCAAGATAGCTCTACATGTATCTAATTTAAAAATAAATATGCAGCTGTTACTAAGTATGCGCAAACACTTTTTGTCTCCCAAAGCAGACTTGGTTACAATCACCCCAGCTCTTAGAGATAAATCTAAATGAAGAAAAGGTGGAGTGTATTTCTTAAACTCTGAGATTCCTATTTGTGCCAAGGCTCCGGATTCCTAAAATAGACGTGAGACCTCTCTGCTCTAGTTACGGTGGTGACATGCCATTTTACATGCTTTTGGTCTGCCACTTGGTAAACCAGCATGAGTCACCCAAGCTCAGTCTTGGCCTCTGCCAGGCTGTTTGGTAGTGCTGTGTCACTGTCATTTAAGTGTTCTGTGGAGGTCTCTGAGTCCCCAGTTATATGGCAGTTAGACTCTCATGGTAAGCATGTGTTCACCTGAGTAGACATAGGACGCATCAGAGGGCATTCTCTGGTGGTGGGAAGAGCATGGGATAGAGGGTAGGAGGGCTGGGGTTCATTCTTTCATTTGATGAACATTTACAATGATTTGGCACATGAGAGTCACTGACACCACCTAGACTTTACTTCCTCTTCTGTAAAACAAAGTGAGATGACTTCTAAGTTTCCTCCCTACTCTGTGTGGCTTTTTATAATTCTTCTCTCAAATCACTGCTATTTTTCAATATGTCCTTTGGACCATTTGTCAGTGTGTCTGAAAGCAAAGGTATAGATGTCTTATTTTTAAATATGGTAAATTAAAGAGTAAGCACTTGGCCCCATGATCTTATTCTTGGCCCCATCACTTATTCTTTCTTACTGTGAGTGACACAATCTTATTTTCCAGCATAAAATTGAAAATTAGTAGCAACTAGTTTAAAAGGGAATATAAAATTAATATTTTGCTTTGGAAAGAGCCCTTGCTTCCTTTAACACACCATCATTTCCAGTTGGAAAGTCTTTTAACCCCTGGGCTTCCACTTTAACATTATAAATGTGACAGTGGGCAGATGTTTTGGTCAAAAGGGAAATAGACTTTTAAGAGTGATGCACTTGATTATCTGAATGTAGATTGGCCATGTTGCTATTAAAGAAAGGAGTATCTGCTTTCAAAATATAGAACATCCCTTGTGGTCTTGTCAGGCCCTACCTGGCACCCTTAGCCACAGCTGACCTTTTGGTCCCTAAATCCAACCAGGGTCCCATTCCAACTCTAGGACCAATCTTACCTAGAAGAGATCTAAGAAGTCCAAGCCCAGCACTTTGGATTGGGATTTTAGTCCTGCTCTATCCATTGCTCTGTCTTGTCCTCTGACCCTTATGCCAACCTGGCTCCTTTTCCTGACTCCCTGCCTTGGTGGTGCCCAGGACTCTGCTCCCATAGGAATGTGCCAGCATTTCTCCCTGGGCCAGGCTGTGATCCTGACCCTGTTCCTTATCCTTGCTCTACTGACTGACAGTCTACATGATCTCTTTTCCTGGCCTGTGTCCCTGGGGCCATGTTCTGTTTCTTCTCAGATTAGGCTCTTTCCCAGCATTTGCCTCATCCCGAATAGGGCAGCCAGATTTTTAAATGCCAGTCCTTCCTTGTCAAACATCTCCTGTTTCCCAGTGGTTATAAGATATTGAACTGTCAAATCTATTTGCAAAAATCCTATTCACTTGAACTTTTCAAATTTACCCCAGGTTTACCTCCATGGCACCACCTCACTAGCCCCTCATCTCTGTCCACTGATGTTATAATTAATTCCCAAGGGAGCTCTCCACTTCCACTCCTATCCCCTCCTGACACCCATATTTTCCACACAGCAGCCTGAGTGAGTTTTTATGAGTGGAACTCAGATCTAGTTATGATAACATCTGAACTCTGTCCTCCAGCCTGTGTACTTTGCTCTGTGCCTGTTAAGCTCTTTTCTATTTCTCTCCTCTTCAGTCTGTGTTCCCTCCACCCTGGCTTTCCCATTCTCTCTGGAATATGCCATGGTCATTGTACAAGCTGTTTCATTACCCAGAAGAAATGGCTGGGCCTTTGTATGGCTATTTCTTGTCTTTTAATTTAAATTGCAGATCCTTGGAAGGTCTTCCCTGAATGTCCAATTCCTACTCATTTGTTTTCTCTCACACCAGTGCCTTTTTTTTTTATTTTCCCCAGAGCACTTGGCCTTGTTGAATGCTTTCTCCTCTGCTTACTTGTTTTCCTGTTTGTTGACTGTCTCCTCCAACCAAATTGTCAGCTCCCTGAAGACAAGGACTCTGCCTATGCCATTCTGTGTACTGTCAGACACTCTGACATTCTGGTATACAGTGGGAGCTAATTAATACTTGCTGAATTAGTGAATAAACAAACAAACGAATGTATACATTCTGAATGTGGCTAGGTCAACTTTTATTTGTATGGAAGAAGAAGGCATACAAATAGAATATATTGTCCTGGGATTACAGATTACCAGAATCAACCATTTTCTTTTCTTTTTATTTTGTTTTTTAATGGGAAATCAAGAGTAATACCTTAATCATCTTAGACAAATTGGAAAATACAGAAAAACACAAACAGAATTTTAAACTGCATGTAATCCTTGATGTTCATTCTGTGGGATATATCATTCACCTATATACTTTCCATAATTTAAAAAATTTTAATAAAATCTAAAGATGCATTCTTCATGAACATGCCAAGGTAATAGGGATGGCCAAGCAAACTTTTAACAATCAGTAAAACTGCTTCCCTACTATTTGGGAGAAGTGAATAGTAATGACATGTTAAAGGGACACATGGTTGACAGAAAAATTGAGACTGTCTTGTCTTCCTCTTGCGTAGCTAAAAGAAACAAAGGAAAGAGCTGTGTTGGGGAAAAAAATTCACCAACCCTTACTGATTAATTTGCTGCAAGGCACTAATTTGAACATGCCATGTGTATTAACTTGATTAGTCCTCACAACAACCCTCAGAGGTACATTCTGTCTTATAAGACTCATTTTACAACCATGGAAACTGAGGCCAGGATAAAAAATGGTGCAGAGTAGAACCCAAGGGTACCTCCAGAGCTTGTGCTGTAAACTTTGCTTTCTACAACCACTTAGTGAGTTCTGGTCCATCTACTAGGAACCAGCACCATGACTAGGTAGTTGATACACACATCCCATTTCCTTGTCACAACAAGTGTGAGAAGAGTTCTTTCTCCATCTTTTAATTAAGGCACCAACACTCCAAGTTGCCTGATAATTTTCAGTTCCCTGCTAAATAAAGGCAAGTTTATTGCCTTGTCTCAAATCTACGTCAGGAAGTTCACTGCAGTAGTAGACATGGAATTCAGGTCTGTGTACAGCTGTTACCATTGAACTCTGTCCCTCTTCTTTGGCTTCTGCCTGATTTATCAGTGTTTCTAGCATCTTATCATGGAGAATCAATTCTCCTCTTCACACATCCTCTGCTTTCTTTAACACTGGCAGGACTTCCCAATTCTTCAAGCACACAAATGAATTGAAAAAGAAAAAGTATACAAGGGCATCTGAATGTTGTGCTACTGATATTGTGCCCTGGAGCATGGGGCCCCAAATGAGGACAACACTCCCAGTGCAGTATTGTGTAAATCTTAGAACTTGTTTCACATTTCTGCCTTCCTTTTCTTCTTTCTCTTGAAAAGTAGCCACATTTTGGGGTATGGTTGGACAAGGTAGAGAGAAGTGCCTAGGACAATATAGAATGCAGATCCTGCTAGGTTCATTTTCTCTGAATAAAAACAGAAGATCCACAAAAGAAAGAGAATAAAGGAATTAATATCTCTGAAAAGTAGCATAGAGAGTTAAGAACAATTTCAAGAGAAAAGTGAAAAACGTAAGTGCTAGCTGGGCATGTTACATGAGGCACACTTGTAATCCCGGCAACTACAGAGGCTGATGCAGGAGGATCACAAGTTCAAGGCCAGCCTCAGCAACTTAGCAAGACCATGTCTCAAAATAATAAATGAAAAAGAGCATTGGGGATGGAACTCAGTGGCAAAGTGCCCTGGGTTCCATCTTCAGTACTGGGGGAGAAAGAAAAAGGAGTGCTAATTATATAGCTATAGTTAAAATAATAATAAAACAATTATATATAATAACAATAATGTTAGAATAGTAAAAAGAGGAAAGGAGGCATTTGAAACTATGGTGAGATTTAATGCTTGAGAATTGATGAGAGTAACTATCCTGGTGACAAACAATAGAAATAAAGAACTGTGGTGGGGTTGTTTCAGGTTTTCTACTTGCTTTCTGTTTTGTTTTTAGAAGGTAGTTGGTTTTAAGTAGGCTATCGGGTCACATGTTGTTTTAACATGATGCTAAGCACAAAGATTTGTTAAAAGATGAAATTATAGCAAATCTAGGTTTATGAGTTTCATGATTGCCTTTTCTATTTCTATAAGAATGCCACTGGTATTTTGATTGGGATTGCATTGTGTCTGTATAGTGCTTTTGTAGTATTGGTCATTTTGACAATATTAATTCTGCCTATCCAAGAACAAGGTAGATCTTTCCATCTTCTAAGGTCTTCTTTAATTTCTTTCTTTAGCATGTTGTAGTTTTCATTGTAGAGGTCTTTCAATTCTTTTGTTAAATTTATTCCCAAGAATTTTATTTTTTTGAGGCTATTGTAAATGGGGTGGTTTTCCTGGTTTCATTTTCAGCAGATTTGTCACTGATGTACAGAAATGCCTTTGATTTATGGGTGTTGATTTTTATATCCAGCTACTTTGCTGAATTCATTTATTAGTTCTAGAAGATTTCTGATGGAATGTTTTGGATCTTCTAGGTATAGAATCATATCATATCTGCATGCCCTTCAGTAGATGAATGGATGGGGAAACTTTGGTATATATACACAATGGAACATTACTCAGCATTAAAAGAGAATAAAATCATGGCATTTGCAGGTAAATGGATGAAGTTGGAAAATATAATGCTAAGTGAAGCAAGCCAATCCCCCCCAAAAAACCCAAAGGCCAAATGTTTTCCCTTTGATATGAGGATGCTGACTCATAATGGCGATGGGGGGAAGGGAACATGGGAGCAATGGAGGAACTGTAGATAAGGCAAAGGGGTGGGAGAGGAAAGAAGGGGGGAAGGGGATAGGAATGATGGTGGAATGAGTTAGACATAATTATTCTAAGTACATGTATGAAGGCACGAATGGTGTGAAAATACTTTGTGTACAATCAGTGATTTGAAAAATTGTGCTCTGTATGTGTAGTATGAAATGATTTGCATTCTGCCATCATGTGTAATAAATTAGAATAAATTTAAAACAACAAATCTAGGTTTATAGATGTTATCTGGCTTTGTTTGAGATTCTAGAATTGGGTAGCAATCTAGACCAAAAATGGTTCAGAATGTTCTATCCCACCACATAGGCAGGGTATATTTATAGCCAGGGAGAAGGCGTGAGGTTGAAACAGTTTGATTGGTTCATGACTATCTTATTTGAACAAGGTATGAACAGCTGGCCATTTGTGATTGGCTGAGACTTGGCTACTTGTTACAAGAGTAAGGTTGGAGTCTGTTTCTACATCAGGTTAGCTTTCAGCACCAAGAAACTGGTAGATCCAACTTAAAGTATGAATGGAGGCAGCTGTACACCAAACTTCTTTCAGTTTACCAGATTTATCTATATTCCCTCCAAATAGGCCAAAGGGAGAGCTGCCAAATTGAGCCCTAGACTATTGCCATGCAAATGAGCCCTTTATTAATCTTTGAAATTCTTCCTCTGCATTATTACAAAGCAACAATTCAGGTAGAATAGTGACTTTTAGATATGTTCTTTAGTGTCCTAAAGAATTTCAGTTAGTTTTTCAAGAACCACTATTGGTGACTAGGGAGGAGGCCTTATAGGAAGGTACCATTCCAGGGCCCCACCACTGCATCAGTAGATCTGCTTTATGACAGGGGATTCTGCTCAGAGTTCCATCATAAGGGGGATGACAAAGTGTTGAAGTATTGCTGGATTGTTAGGTCAGTGGTTTCCGGTTTGAAAATTTGAAGTTTTAGTTTCAAGTTTGAAAATTGACTCACCCCTTGAGTGTAGAGACTTCTGTAGCATATCAAAGACTGGTAACCTGTGAGAGGAATAAGCCAATTGTGAGGTTTCCACATGTAACCTCCCCCACCTCAGGTCATAGTGCACAGTTGGCCACACCGTTTTCCACTTCAGAATTTACCATCTGATCTTATTTTTTTCCCTTTCTGTGACATTTTTACATAGTTCAACTCACACTGTTTTTATCAGCAAACTCTTTTCATTTACTAATACATTGTAAGCATTTCCTGACATTATTAAATTATTCTAAATATGAATTTTTGGTGCAGTATTTCATTATCACATGTATTTAATCACTTTCCCCTTGGAAATTTTTTTTGTTATAATAAATGATGCTCTGATGAACATCTTTGTTCACATGTCCAATTATTATCTTAGAATAAATTCCTAAAAGTAGAATTTCTGAGCTAAAGAATACTGCAACTTTATATATTTTACTAAACTTCTCTCCACAGTAAAGTACAATACAAAATTTCAGTTGGATGCTCTGAATGTAATCCAGAAAAGAAAAGAAAAATATTTTATTAGAAAATCATTTTTTGTCAGCAACAGCTATTTAAAGTAGAAAATGCATATGTGATGAAATTGTGTGAGGAATTTTTTATTCTGAAAATCAGAGTGAGAAAAATATAACAGCAAAGAAATATAACTGAAAGATAGTTTATGAGGTATGGTTATTAATCAGTTGAATTTTTTTTCAACTATAGCATGCCCTGAAAAAATTCTGAAAAATATTTGATCTCTTAGTGCTCATATCAGGCACATTTCTGTCTCAGATGTACAAGTTGAGAGTTTTCAAAGTGCTAAGAGATTGAATGTGATGTTTGGTTCCTGCATTTAAAATATACTTGGTTAGAGATAGGAGCACTAACAGCTGTTGTTTTGGGGGCTTTTTTTTTTAAGTCAACTGGTATTAATTCGATGCTAAGGTGGTTAAAATGATAGTTTGGCTACTTACTAATTTTATGAATTTACCAGGTCAATCATTCTCCCTAAGCCTTATCTGTAAAGTGAAGAAAATGGTAGCATTGTTGTGGGGGGTGAAGGTGAAGCATGTGAGGAACTTACTACCTTATTGGGATTGTGCTGTCCAATATGGCAGCCCCACATGGGGCTGAAGTCCTGGAACTTGGCTGGTCAGAACTGAGATGTACTACACGTGTGCAACACACACAGTCTCAAAGACAGTCTCATAAAGGAATGTAAGCTGCTTTATAAATCATTTTTACACAGTTACATGTTGAAATGAAACTATTTTGGATATGGTGGCTTCAAATAAACACATTGTTAAATTTAAAATTCATTGTACTATAGTTTGCTTTTTAAACACTTTTGCCTTTTTTCAAAATGTGGCTTACATTGTATTTTTATTGGGCTGCTCTGCAGTAGAACATATTGAAGACTCAATAAATAATTTTTAGAAGAAATCGAAGTGGGTTGTTTCTCCATTGTGGAGTTACACAGTTGTCATCTTACCATCTGGGGACATTTGATTTTTAGGATGCTGTAAGACATTTGGTGGAATCTTCTGGTCTAGATGAGGAGTATGCATAAAATTTCATTGTTTGTTAGTGAAGTGAGTAGAGAGTTTAAAAATAGTATTCTCCACCCTCCTCCCTGCCCCATGCCTGTCCCTCATGAGTTATTTCTGTTGGCTGCATTAGGAACCTGACATTTGATTCATTCTCAGCGTGCCCTGCCTCAGTCCTTTAAAACAGAATGGACAGTTAGCAAAAGGTCAAAGCTGCTATGGCTGGTGGTGGCTGTCCTGGGCCGTGATAGGCAGAGGAGACCTGGGGAGATCGGAATATCCAATATGGCAAAATGCTTGGTCAAGATCCAGACTCGACGAAGCCTCCACTTGCACATGGTGAACCACTGCAGCAGTAATGTGTTTGTCCGTCTGCTGAGACATGGCTCCAAGGTCACAGCTCGAAATGCCGGTACGTGCCATGCTCTGGGCTGTCATCCCGTGCCTGAAGAATCATGCAGGCTTCCAGCTTCCTGCTCACTGTAGCGACTCAGTGAGAAGCCAAGGGTGAATGTAGTGTCAGAAATTTAATGAGTTATGGAAGAGAGAGAGGGAGGGAGAGAGGCAGAGACAAGCAGGGAGGAGGGTGAATGAGCAAGTGCAGAAGGTAAATGGGAGGGCGTGCTCCCTTTTCCATGAAATGGCATGAAGTTGTCAAAAGGCAAATTATGCTTTCTATTCAGCAGTGAGTTAGGAGGGAGGCAGTGGTGGTGTGCTCCTCTAGATTGTTCAATAATGAGAGATGACAAGGAGAAGGCAGACTGGATGATCAAAACAGACTCCCCCTCCTCTCACTGTTTAAAGGTTTCAGATCTCAGATCTGCTTGTGCGGGTGAGGCAGAGCTCCCCTTTATCTTCAAAGCAGAGCTCTACTAAAATAAAATATCAGAGCACTTGGATCAAACTGACATTCTTCCAGTTTCCTTTTCCTTGTAAATATCGTATGTTATGGTCCTTGGAAGAAACTGTAATTGAAATAAAAATTTCAAGTCAGGCCCTACAGCAGTAAAGAAGCTGTGCTTATATAAGTATATGTGGTATCAATCATCAGTTGATAATATATATATATATATATCTCCTGGGAAATGTCTGAAATTGGCCATATTGCATACATATGTGTGGGACTGACTTCTAAGTGAATTGAAATGAAACCATAGTACTTGTACAAGGACAAAAGTAATGCATAATGGGTTCTTATATGAAATTTTGAAAAACACAAATATATAGAATGTTTTCCTTTAGTCTAATATTCTCAAAAGTGAGTCTATGAATATTTGCAGATAAGATATGGGATATGGTATATATATTTTTCATGATATTGTTATAGTTATATTATTTTATAATCCATTTTTCCTTAATTATATGCTTGAAGGACTTTTCATATCAAAACAATTAATATAATTATCTTTTCAAAAATGGCCAAATAATGTTATGTAGTGTAGATACTACAATCCACTTATTTAATTACTAATTTATGTGGGAAATTTATTTTTTAAATTATCTGTCTATTATAATGCTACAATAAATGTAGAAATTGGTATTTCTATGATCAATTCTTAAAAATATAAATTGGGGTAAAGAACATACAAATTTTTATTTTTGATGCAAGTGATCAAATTATCCTGTAAGACAAATGCTTAGGAACAAGGTATGCATGAGAATCTCTACTCACCCATGTGATTACTAATCCTCATGTGACCAGTTTCTTAACATTTTTGTAGATGTTGAAAGAAAAATAAGATTACATTATTTTCATTTGTACAACCCTTTTTAATAGGATGAACATCTGCTCAAATGATAATTGACCATTTGCATTTTTTTCTTTGGAGAATTCATGTTTGCAGATTTCTATTGTGGTTTTGTCTTTTTCCTTATAGATTGTAGGAAATCTTTTATAATCTGGACTTTAATCCTTTGCCTGATAAAAATGTCAACTTTCAAAAAAAAAATGTCAACTTTCTTCTAATTAATTGGTTCTTGATTTTCAACTTTTAAAAGAAAGTGTTAACTTTTTGAATCAGGCATTTTTTGTATGTACAGACAACTTCTACATGTAAAGACTACTTCGTTTTTGTATATTTCAAGTTTGGATTTATGTCAGTTTTCCTTGTGCAAAAAATATGTTTTCTTTTTCATAATTAATGCATTCACTTGAACTATAAAATACTGATAACCTTCTACTTTTGGTATATAAAAATGGCAATTTCCTGTGGTATCTAATATTTATTTTGGTTTAATTTTTTGACATCTTTGGACTTTTCTTGTGTATATGACATGATATAAGGATATAAATTTTTCTCCAATTATTTAGCAATTTTTCCCCAAATTATTTATTTTGAACAAATTTTCGTTATACTTAAGGGAATGTTTCTGAATCTCACATTTTAGTATTTCTTTTTTCTTATTATGTTTATAGTATAATCTTGACAGTAGATAGGTAAAATTCCTCCCACATTTTTTAAAAAGGATTTCTATTTTAGAGTGGCTTTTAGGTTTCTAGTTAAAGTAGGAGGAAAATACAAAGATTTCCCATATGTCTCCTACGTCCACAATGTGTCCCTATCAGAGGGGCACATTTGTTAACAGTTGATGAACCTGCATTGACACACTGTGATTACCCAGCGTCCACAGCTTACATTAAGTTTTCACGTTTTGTGTCAGATGTCCTGTGGGTCAGACAAATGTATAATGACATGTATTCATCATCATAGTATTATATA
This sequence comes from Spermophilus citellus, assembly GCF_964194105.1. Lineage (NCBI taxonomy): Eukaryota > Metazoa > Chordata > Mammalia > Rodentia > Sciuridae > Spermophilus > Spermophilus citellus. The sequence goes on along the minus strand of NC_138183.1, from coordinate 88,102,702 downwards.
GAATAATCTCACTGACCTAAAAATCCTCTACTATTCCTGTCCATCTCTCCTTTCCCCTAATCCCTGACAAACACTGATCTTTTTTACTGTCTCTGTAGTTTTGCCTTTTCCAGAATGGCGTATAGTTAGAATCATACAGTATGTTGCCTTTTCAGATGTGTTTCTTTCACTTAGTGATAAGCATTTAAGATTCCTCCATGTCTTTTCATCACAATACTTTTTAGCACTGAAAAATATTCCATTGTCTGGAGGCACTCATTGCTTTTTTTTTCCCAAAATTATTTTGTCATTTGTGAGAACTTTCTCCATTTATCTTTTTGAAGATGAGTTGGTATTTGTATTACAATAGCATTGAAACTTAGATTAATGAGAGAATAAAATTTTCAAAACATCGAGGGCTTCTATTCAGGAATATTGTTATGCTTCTTCATTTATTGAGATTTTCTTTTATGTCATCTTGTTATGTTTTAACATGATCTTTGTGGAAATTTTGCATATTTCTTATAATGGATATTCCGAGTATTATATGACTATCTTACTTTGTACACTTAGCTATTCTGAATGAAGTTTCTCATTATCATATTTTTATAATGTCTTTACTGGCATTTAGTGAGTCATCTGCTTTTATATGTGGATCTTGCTTTTGAACAGCTTACTGAATTTCCATTAATTATTTCCCCCAGTTTATTTATTTATTTTTTAAATACTTTTTTTAGTTGTCAATAGATTTTTATATATTTATATGTGGTGCTGAGAATGGAACTCTGTGCTTCACAAATGATAGGCAAATGCTCTACCACTAAGTCATAACCTCAGTTCTCCCTCAGTTTATTTTAATCTTTATTTCATATAGATAATCCTATCATCTAAAAATAGAGCTTAATCTATTTTCTAATATTTATACTTCTTATTTTTGTCTTTATCATATTGTATTATCTAGAGCCCCTAGAATTATATTGCTGTGTAGTAAGAGATTTTTGTCACGTTCCTGATTTTGGTGGAAATCCTTTTAATGTTTGGCTATTACATGTGTTTGCCATCATACATAAACTCCATTGCATTGAATTTTAGATTAATGAAAGGAGAACTCAATTTTAAAAATATTAAGGCCAATTATAAAATCTGTAATTCTAGTCCTTACTTTTTAGGAGATAAAAATTTAATGAAAAATCCACAATAAAACTGTAGCACGGTGCGATGACTGATTGTGATGATAAACAGATCCACAAGATGGGATGACAGCTGCCCCAGTTAGATGTCATCCAGCAGTCAGTAAGGGGGAATTCTAATTAACACCTGTTTCAATAATAAGGTGATTTGTTACCCAAGATAACAAGTCCAGAGGCAGAAAGGATTCCAGGGTTGAGAACCAATTTCATTTCATCTCCCTCCGCTTCTCTTCCCTGTTGGCCAGGATTTCCCTCAGAGCTGTGGCCATTTACATTATAGGTTGGCTGCCAGAGTTTCTGCTGGTCTCCTTTAGTTACAACAATGTCAAGAGATAGATAGAGTCAAACCTTTCCAGAATGTTCTTCTTAGAAGCAAAAAAAAAAAAAAAAGTTTCTCATAAGTTCAGTCCCCCCTCTCATGCCTTATTTTCTCTCTGTCCTTCAATTTTATTTTCAGGGTCAGCTTCTATGCCCATTTCTAAACCAAAGGTGACAAAGAGTCTAAATTACTAGGATGGGTTAGACTAATTATTTGTGGAAAAAATATAAAATGAGGAGTCAACCATGGTATTCGGGGATAAAAAGCATCTATATCAGACTGGGAGTGGGAAGTAGGAGAGCTTTCCTAGAGGAGGTGACACATGGGGTCTTAAAGAATAAGATCCATCTGAGTGCAGAACATTTTCAGAAGAGGCAATAGTCTGTACAAAGGCACAGAGACATGCAATGACATGAAACATTTGGCCCTCTAAATAAACTGATATGGTAGAAACATGGGGTAGCAGAGTGTTTTTGTGTTAAGCTAAAGAGTTTAGCCTGAAAGGTGTGAGAAACCTTTTAAGAAGAGGACTGATATAACTAATTGACATTTAAAAATAATTATTCTGGAAATAATTCCCAAGAAGTCACACTGAAGTCAAGAAAACTAGTTAGGATGCTATTGCTATTATTCAGATGAGAAGTGGTGTGAGTAAAGAGACAGGTGTGGCTTTGAAAGCAGATAAGAGCAGAGTTTGGAAAAGTTGGGGACAGATGTGAGCAGATGGTAGAAGAAATATTGGTCAACACTGAGATTGCTGGTTTGGGAGACTAAGTAGAAAATTGTGCCACATACTATATAGTGAGTGATCAAGGAGAGAAAGAGTTGAGCGGGAGATGATATAGTTTGGTTTCGGATATATTGAGACTGATGTTCCTATGTATAGTTGTGTGGAACATCTGGAGCTTATTGGAGGGTTTTGAGTTTAGATATTCAGTAACATGTATTTCTCAAGCTTAGTTGTGTTCTACGTTCTTGTGGCAAATAAATTTGGGAAATTTTGGGTTGAATAAAGTGAAACAGATTTCTTCTCTTCAGGACCATGCATACATTTTAATATGCCCAATAGTAATATTATTGAATGCTTAACCTGTGTCAGGAACTTTATGTGCATTGGCTCATGAATTCCTCTGCATACAGTATTGCATGTAATATGTCCTGGAATTTTGCCCATTTTATTGATTAAAGGAATGATATAAAGTAATTTAATACCTGATCCATGACAATTTGTTCAAGGTCAGGATTCAAGTCCAGAAAAGTGATTTCCGAACTTACACTCTTAAAGTTGATAATAATGTCCCAAAGGATAATAGAATGTGCACAGTTTTGCAAAATTCTCTGTAGAACATTCTTTTCAAGAATTTTAAGGAACACTGATAACCTGTAATTACCAGGTAGAGCAATTCTGCAGTAGCATATCAGAGCCATACATATGATTGAGACTTCAAGGAAGAAGGTATAGAGTGAGAAGAGCAAAGAATTGAGACCACTGCAAAGACAGGTGAGGAGACTGTGAGAACAGAAGAAATAGAGTCATTGAATGAAAACCAGGATAGTATAAAGTCTCAGAATAGGAGGACACACACACACACACACACACACACACACACACACACACACACACAGAGGCTTAGAAATATGGCGGTGATTGGAGACCTTGATGAGAGCCATTTCAGTGGGCTGCCAGAGCAGCTAAATGGAAATGCAAAGACAATGATTGCATGAATCATCCACATGAGCTCTAGATATCAAAGTCATGCAAGATGATTATAATATGGGTATCAAAAGAGTTAGTAAGAGTAGATGTAAAACCAGGAGGTCATCAGGCGATGGTCATAAGGGAAAGAGAGTTCAGTCTTCAAGGACAAAGTCTGTAAGGATGGGGAGGAAGTGAAAAGAATAAGCCACACTGCCAACTCTGCTGTGGAAGAGGACTACCTACCTACATGAAAGGCAATGTTCCATATTCCAGTTGGGGTTCAGGGATGGGGAGGACATTAGGATTTGCCATGCACACGTGTCTTTATCTAAGTTTCCATTTGTGTATACTTTCCTGAGTCACTGGGATGACTTTTCATAGGTTTTTAAATAGAATGAACCAGCAGCCTTCCAAAGATGTTCAGAAACATCAGATACATGAGTTACAGTTAAAGGATTAAATTTTATTCTCAAAAAAGGAGAGAGAAATTTGTAAGAGGTTAATGGCATACTGTCTTGAGAAATTTTGGAAGTCTACATGCTGCTTATAATGGTTAGAAAACATTTTAAGTCATTTAATGTATGACTAATAGCAAATGTAGAATATAATAAGTTTTAAAATTTATTTTATTTCTAACAAACTGTTAATCCCCATGGCACCAAATGACTTTTGTTTTATGGCTTCTATGTTGGCTATGATTCAATCATAGGAGAGCTGACGTATAATTATCATTAAGAGTGATTAGGCAAACCTTTTGAGAATAAAAGGAGCATTTTAGTAATACTACCAGGACCACACCCACACAGTGGAACTGTCTCAGGCAAATGAGGACAAATTGTTACCCTATACATAATGAAATTGTTTCAGCAAATAAAATTGGGCCAGTAACAGAGAAGGTTCTTCCTCTATAATTAAGAGGTGAGGGTCCCTTCAGCCCTCTCAGATTCCCTTCTCTTCAGGCAACATGATGGTTTGGGAAAAGAAAAATGTCCTGGAGCCAGACAGGACTGGGTATAAAGCCAGGCTCCGTTATTTCCGAGCTTTGTGATCTTGTGCAAGTTACTTATCCTCTTTAAGCCTTAGGTTTCCTCTCATGAATACTGCATGATTATATACTTCAAAGTATCCAGCCCTATTCATTAAAAAATCTTAACTCCCTTCTTGTCCCACCACTTAAAGTCTCCAACTTTAAGTCAGAGAGCTTATTGACAGACATAGTCTAAGATGGAGCCACAGAATGCTGGAACTAGGGGGATCTGGTCCATTTGTAGGTAAGAAGTCTAAGACTATACAGCTGGAGTGACCTATCTGAGGTTGCTCTAATTGTTGTGGCTCACCTGGGGAATGGACAGGTGACCTGCCCTCCAGGCCATTGCTCTTTCCATTCCATCATATTTTCCAAAGATAGAGTGATGACTCGTTCTGCCTCCTTCTCCTACTCCTCCCTCACTTTCTCTTTATCCTCAGTTCAGAATATAGCACACCTCCTGGAGTGTCACTTGCTAAGCTGATAGAGTTTAGCCCATCTTGAGAAGGTTGGTTCTTGTGTTAGCAACAAATATATGACCTCTGCAGAGACCCGCCAACTTTACACCCATTTGTTCTGTGGTTGTCCACCCTCTCAGATCCAGCATCTCCCTTTAACAACAAAAATCTTGTAATGTTCTCGCTGAGAGATACAACACATGTAACTTTAAAAAACTACATGTAAAGTCAAAATGTTTTAACTGTAATAGAAAGAGAAATTAGAAAGTCATTCTTAATTAAATAAGACTCTCCAAAGGCTTTTCTCAAATAGGATTCACTAGGAGGCAGAACAAAGGAGTGAAATGCTTGGAATGGGGAGGGGTGGGTGGATGGAACAGATGTAAGGTGAAAATGTGTTATTTTGCAGGCAACTCCAATACCTTTGGCATCTCTGATAGTGATGGTGTAATATTCTGAACTGCTAAACAACTCTTAGCAAAAGAGTTCATAATACCCAATGCTTGCAACCCTGAAAAATTCAAACTGTGTTAAAATGCTACTTCAAATGCTTTAGGTTTAAATGTAAAACAGAGGTAGGTTCTAGATTCAGATCATTATAAATATGTTCATTATGGATAATATCTAATATTTAACATTTGAAAGTTTTTTGGAATGCAAAATAATTCTTTATTTTGTGGAACTCTCCTAAATATTTTAAGATATCTGGTATCCTTGACCCTCACCCACTAAATGACATCAGCCCCTTCAATCACTGTGATGTCTGAAATGCCTCTATGATCTTCTAAAGGACCCTCCTCTTGGATGAATGGTGGTACTGCTTTACTGCTCTGGAGTTTAGTGGGCATTCCATAGTTGGGTGCTAGCACAGAGCTCCTCAGAGGGAACCAGAATAATGGTTGCCAATGATGTAATTTGCCAAAGCCTCCCAGCAAGGATGAAGGCCTCACAGGGTGAGCACCAGTGGCCATGACAAAGGAAGCAGCAAATGAGGCTGAAAAGTGTCTGCAAAGCGAGGCAGTATGGTTTTAGCCAAATGATGGCAATAAACATGGCAGATTTTAAATGGGAAAGACATTGCCACGTAGGCTTAGCATTATCTCAACAAACCCAAGCTCCAAAGTCAACTTAAGGAGGTCAGTGTAGTTAAATGCAAACGGCAGATGATCAATTATGTTCTGATGTCCCCATATTGTCCCCAAAGGACTTTCTTACATTGTTCTCTTCTTTGCAGTTTTGATCCTTTCCGTAACCTTAAGAGGTGGGGGTGTGTTTTCATTTTAAGGCATTTTAGTGATGCTTGATAACACATTGTTTAATTGATAAAGTCATCATGCACAGGAAACTAGACAAGGGTCATTAGCCAGATTTTTTAGCTATATAGTACATCACAAGTTTCTGGAAACTCTGGCTAAGGTATTGTGATTTTATCATACACATGCTCAATTGATATCTCGTTTCTGTGTAAATGTGAGCAATGCTCATTCTGTTTTTATCTGCCACTAATTTTGCTGTGTGTCAATAAAGACCCTATATTTTGCCTTCAGCAATAAGATGAAGAACAGCTTCCTAGTAGCATCCATCAACAGTCTACTGAGTAGGTTGGGCTGCTATGATGCATGATGTATCTTTAGGGCATATCATTATATCAGGATCTGTGCAAATAGTGCTAATGGAAATGGGCAGTGTCAGTCTGCTTCATTATACATGGCAGGCATCCTACCTATTGTCCATGGCCAGTCTACTCCATTAGTATTTGTCTTCTGATTCTTGCTACGTAAGTTATTATTACTTCTTAAGTTATTTCTTCAAATAAATAATGAAAACAATGGTATAAAACATATAATTTTATTACTATACTAAAATGAAATACACAATTCACCAGAAAAGGTATGTAGGAAACTTTTAGTATCTATCATATAAGGAAAATTACGAAAGTATGTATAACCAGCTATAACATTTAACAAGTATTTCTTATTTGTGAAACTTTATAGCTATTCGATAATTTTAATAGGTCTGCATAGTTATGTAAATTGGAAAGCTACTTTTCCATGATCATTGCCATTTCTTCTAAAACAAAGTTCTTGATCTTTCTAATTGAGCTTTGTGGATATATTCAGAAAGTTTCTCAGATATAGATAAAGCAAAATAAATTTATTTATTGATAAATTTATAATTATTTATTATTGAATAATACTAAGTTAGTATTTCTGGTCTTTATGGAACTCACCAGAAAAGGTACATATGAAACTTTTAGCATATCTCATACAAGAACAGTTAAGAAGATTTGCATAACCAATTATAATTAAATTCACCTTGTATTCCATAGTGGACTTGTTATAAAATGAATGTATTTGTTGATAAAAAAATGTTTGATAATAGAGCAAGTGCTGTTTATTGTTCTTTGTTGAGATCATAATGTCTGATTTTTGTAGGTTTTTCAAATTGTCAGCATCACTTACACATCCACAATTTCACTTACCCTCTCCCCAGCCTGGTGAAATAGGTGTTTCTCCTATTTTGTAGTGAAGCAAACTGAGATCCAAGAATATCAAGTAATCTTTAGCCACTGAAGCTCATAATATGAGTAAAGACAAAGCTGATATTTAAACCCAGGCTGTCCAGCTTTTGACTGGTTCTCTTCCATTGTACTCCAGCTGCCTTACAATTTGAGCACAGAGATGAAGGAAGAGTAATATGAATCTTCAGTACATTACACTCATATTTAGAAAAATTAGGAAAGGGAAGAAAGCTTTTATATCTCTGCCTACCTCCTTTCCAGGAAAATAAGTGAATATCTATATTGAGATCAATAACTTGGCAGATGTGAGTGACTTAAAATATTAGAAATTTGGCTGATTTAAAAAAAAAATCATAGCATTTTCTGAATGGCATCCTGAATGCCTGAAAAGACCCACAGGTGTATTTTGTGTGGACCATACAGAGTGTGAATTTTAAAGCTTTTAGATGGTACTCAAAATGGTCAATTCTTTCCAGCCTCCATCGCTCCCTATATACCTGTTCACATTTAGGTACCTGCTTGACCTGTGGAGGTCCTGGCCATTATCATACCTGAATTAGTTACTGTAATTGTTTTTCTCTGAAGGGGTTTCACTCTTTACTATTATTCTATTTTCCCCTTACATTTTAGACTTCTCCCAAGAAAAATAAATGAAAGAAGGGGAATGGAGAATGTTAGGAATAAAGACTGAAATTCTCTATAGTGTGGCTAAAAAAAGTCCTCACAAAGAAGGTGACATTTGATTCAAGACATTCAAAGGAAGAAAGCATGACCATTTTGAGGGAAGAGTGCTCCAAGCAGAGGGAGCAACAAGTACAAAGGCCCTGTGGTTAGAACGTGATTGGCATGCTTGAAGGACAGCAGAGCTGCTTAGGTGGCTGGAGTGGAGTGAGAGACACAGTCATGGGGGAACAGGGTTAGAAAAGTTAGGAAGGGGAAGAGGACATTGAGTAGGGTCCTAGACATCCCTAAACAACTTGGCTTTCTCTCTGAGGAAGATGAAAAACCATTAGAGAGTATTGAGAACATGAGTGGCATGGTTCACTCATGTTTTCAAAGAATCACTCCAGATGCTGTGTTGGTAGTGGCCCTTGCCTGCATGAAGACTGAATCAGGGAGATGATATAAGAGACTGTTTCAGTAACCTAGATGAGAAAGAATGGCAGCTCGGATCAGGGTGATAGCCATGGAGGTGGTAAGAAGTAGTCAGATTCTGGACACAATTTGAAGGTAAAAGCAGAAGTTACTGACAGGTTCAATGTGGGTATGAATAGAGAACAGTCAAGGTTTTTGGTCTGAGCACTTGGGAAAATAGAGATGCAATCTACAAAATATTGCAGCCTGGAAACATGAGATTTCCCTTGTCTTCTGGCTATAGGAGAGGGATATAGGAAGCAGAAGATAGAGAAAGGGTTGCAAATTAGGGCATTTGAGGAGAATAATCTCATATATATATATATATATATATATATATATATATATATATATATATACACACACACACACATACATATATATATATAATACAAATATACATAATTTATACATAATATATAAGATACAGTAATACATAACAATATATATGATTATATTATACATTGATATATATTTACATATTATAGTATTATATATTTGTATTCTATTTTTTTACATATTACATATATAATGCTTTTAGATAAGAACAAAGAGCATGGGCAATCTGTGTAACCAAAGAAGCAAAGAAAATTAGCAAATGGGGCTAGAAGTGGTAGCAGAGCAGTGAGACCTTCACATAGGATTCATGACTTTCACAGCTTTTCTAAGGGGGTGAGAAACATGAGCCCCCTGTTAGGGATAGGGTGCACCTGCATTTGTAAGTATTAAGCACTCAAAAAATCCATACTATTTTCATCCTTCCGTACCCTGTATTTTCTCCCTTTAGACATTTTATGGTGGTAGACAACTTATGGCTTTGTTTTTAGGCAGATTTTTCACTGCTGTGACTAAAAGATCTGACCAGAACAATTTTAGGAGGAAAAATTTATTTGAGGGCTTGCAGAATCAAAAGTCTTACATAGACAGCCAACTCCATTCCTCAGGGCTCATGGCAGAAGACTGTGGCAGAGGAAAGCAGAGAGATACCTCACTCTCCAGATACAAAATATGTACCCCATAGCCATGCCCTCAATGAACCAATTCTTCCAGCAACTCCCCACCTGCCTCCAGCCACCCTCAGTTAATCCCATCAGGGATGAATTTACTGATTAGGTTAAGGCTATAACCCAATCATTTCTCCTCCAAATCTTCTTGCATTTTCTTACATGTGAATTCTGGGGGATACCACATCTAAACCAATACAGGCTTACATTTGTTTTTTTCTTTTTGTGGCACTTTGATTAACTCAGAGGCACTCTATCACTGAGCTACACCCTTAGATCTTTACATTTTTTTAAAAATTTTGTTCTGAGATGAGATTGCCCAAGGTTGATAAATTGCTTAGACTGCCATTGAACTTGTGATCCTTCTGTCTCAGGCTCCTGAGTTGCTAGGATTACAGGTGTGTGCCACCACACCCTACTTATTTTTTGTTTTTATTGAGATGAAGTTCACACAACACAAAATAACCATTTTGAAGTGAACAATTTGGTGGCATTTAAGACATTCATAGTGTTGGCAACTAACACCTCCATCTAGCTTCAAAACATCTTCATTACCTCTAAGGAAAATCCTGTGTTTCCATCAGTCATTGCTCATTTCTCTCTTTTCCAGTCCCTGGTTACTACCCTTACAAAGCACTTTATGTCTGTGGATTTACCTGTAGTGGATATCTCATAGGAATGGAATCATACATTATGTGACATTTTTTGTGTCTGGCCTCTTTCACTTTTTTAAATATTTATTTTTTAGATATAGGTGGATACAATATCTTTATTTTTATATTTATGTGGTGCTAAGGATAGAACCCGGTGCCCATGCATGCTAGGCAAGCACTCTACCTCTGAGCCACAACTCCAGACCGATTTTGTTGTTTTTTATGGCTGAATAATTATATTTTATTATATGGATATGCCACATGTTGTTTGTGTATTTATCTGCTGATGGACATTTGGATTGTTATCATCTTTTGACTATTGGAACAGCATTGCTGTGAACATTACATACAAGCTTTGAATTCCTGTTTTCAATTCTATGGATGATGTATATACTTAAAAGTGGAATTGTTGAGTTGTATGATAATTCTATATTTGACTTTTTGAGGAACCACCAAACTTTCCACAATCATTTTATATTTCTCCTAGCAATGTAAAGAGTTCTAAATTCTCAACATCCTCACCAACATTATTGCCATAAAAACAAGCATCAAGTGGTATCTCATTTTGGTTTTGATTTGCATTCCCTGAATGATTCCCTAATGATTTGTGATGTTGAACATCTTTTTGTGTGCTTCTTGTCACTGGTAGATGGTTTATACTTTTCATGGTATTTTTTATTTGGACTATTCAGTGATCTCAGACCAGAGCTATCAGGATTGACTTTTGAAACATAAAAGCAGTAATGCACTCTTGTACATTTTCAAGAGAGAAATTGTGAAACATATGCTGGCTTACAGTTACCTAATGCAGCTGGCTGCCAATTTGGTGTCGTATTGTAGATACATCCTGGGAAAAACTGCTTTGATGCTGTCCTCATTTTCCATTGAGAAGCCAAAACTCAAAATTGGGAGGCTAGTCTTTACACCCAAGAGTAGGTAGTTGAATTTTCCATCTGTAAAAGAAGGCATTGAAAAACACCTTTCCCCAGTAAATTTTCAGAGAAATCCATGCCCTTTGACCAAGCAATCTGCCTTCTAAACATTTGTCTATTGAAAATTAACTGAAACAAAAGGGAGAAGAAGCTTTATATGTGAAGATGTCTTTTAGAACATTGTTTTTACAACTGTAAATTGATCTAAGAGTTCACCAATGGATGGCTAACTTATTATATTAACTAAACAGGAAATTTGGCCTTCTTTATAAGTTATACCAATGAGAACTTACAAAATGTTTAAGTTAAAATGTTAAATGAAGAAGCAAGATTTTCGTTTGTGGACATAGTATGATTGCAATTACAGTATTCCTTACCTAAAATTCTTGGGAGCAGAAATATTTCAGAATTTTCCAGAATTTGGAATATTTTTATAGACTTTACTGATTGAGTATCTCTAACTTAAAAAATTTGAAATCCAAAATTTTTTTGAGCATTGACACACTCAAAATGTTTTGGGATTTCAGATTTTAGATGTTTGGATTAAAGGTGCTCAACTAGATCCACAAAATTGTGCCTAGAAGGAAGACTAGAAAACAATACATCAGAATGATAACGAAATTATAGTTTTGCTATGGTATGGTATGGTATGCTATGCTATGCTATAGTATGCTGTGGTACAGCATAGTTTTATATAGCTTATTGGTTGACAGTTTTGACTTCCAAAAGACATCATTCATAACATAATAATGAATTATTATAATTTTTATTTTTATAAACATGACCACAGTTGGAGGTTTGCAGACCAGAATCATACACCTAAATGTTGTACATGTTTCCAACCATTTGAAAAATATGTTGGTTATTTTGGTTTAGTGTGTTGACCTTAGAATTTACTCTGCAGAGAATGTCACTAACAGGACTTTGTTTAAAGTCAGTATGTCATAGGATAATTTCATGGATCCCTTAAATTCCATCCATTGTTTTGTATGTACCCACAGGTTTTTGTGGGAAAAGAAAATGTGAACTTTAAAATAAAGGGAAAAAATGTCTCTTTGCAGGTGTTCCATTGCCTAAAGAGGACATTTCTGCTCCCCTGATCTCTAGCTCACCAGTAAAGGAAGCTCGAGAGTATGAAGATCCCCCAAGTGAAGAAGAAGATAAAATAAAAGAAGAGCCCTTGACCATCTCTGAACTAGCATACAACCCAAGTGCCAGCCTGCTCCCCACCCCTGTTGATGATGATGAGATTGACATGCTTTTTGACTGTCCATCTAGGCTTGAGTTGGAAAGAGAAGATACAGATTCATTTGAGGAACTGGAAGCAGATGAAAATGCCTTTTTGGTTGCTGAAGAAGAGGAGCTGAAGGAGGCTCGTCGAGCTTTGTCATGGAGTTATGACATTCTGACCGGCCATATTCGGGTGAACCCACTGGTCAAGAGTTTTTCCAGGCTCCTTGTGGTGGGCCTGGGACTGCTGCTCTTTGTATTTCCCCTGCTCCTCCTCCTTTTGGAGTCAGGTATTGATCTCTCCTTCTTATGTGAAATCCGCCAGACACCAGAGTTTGAGCAGTTTCACTATGAATACTACTGTCCCCTCAAAGAGTGGGTGGCTGGGAAGGTCAACCTCATTCTCTACATGCTGGGTTGCTCATGAGGTTAATATCTTATAAAACTAAGGGCTATATTCAATACTAGTGATTTTTTTTTCAGTAGATGCCTGGTTCTGAATGGACATGGGGTTGCCAACAGATGTTCCTTTCTCATAATTGATCACTCAAACCCTCCATTAGCTTTTCATAATTAAATGCACTTAAATCAAAGATAGATGTTTTACTTACGGGTCAGGAAGATGACCTTTACATAACCAAAATATGTTTATTTTAAGTGTAGACAACTATTATAACATAATGCATAATACATTGGACTGAATAGATTTCCCTGTTTTTAATAGTTGGCATCATCACAGCTATAAGGTTCAGAATCAGAATTTTAGTAAAAACCTAAGGGAAAGTTTTTGAATATAATCCTTAGTGGAAAATGATGTCCTCTAACCAATGCCTATACAACTAAATTTATGCTGGGCTTTCTGTTTTGTTTTTTTAAAACTATTTTTATGTGTTCAAACTATTTTGGTAAATTTTTAGCAAAAAAAAAAAAAAGCCTCCTGGAGTTATTTAAGTATACCGACTGTAAGACTAACAATGCACAAAGGTATATCGGGAATTTTTTAATGTTTTGGCACCAGTTTGTTTTTTAAAATATTTTTGGCTGAACAAGTCTATAATTTGTTATTACTTGCATATGGGATAGAAAATGGGTAGAAAGACACTTTAGTAAGTAAGCTCCCCAAACAGATGATGGGAATGGAGGATGTAGAAACTGAGAGCATTGAGTTGACACAGGGAAGTCCATTTTTCAAAGTTTTGGACAAGATGACTTGGTACTTTTGTCTGCACTCTGTCCATATATTTGGGCTAGGGAAGCAGAATGTTTTTAAATGATAGTAAAATTTTAAAGGAAAAATGGTAAAAGATATACCAGTTGATTGTTTATTGTATATTAAAACAAGAGTGAGTGGATACAGATAGAAATTGAACTAATGGAAAGTAGTGAAGAAGAGTTCTGGTGAGGCTTAGGCAGGTGGTGGAAGGCAAAGGGTGTCTTTCATGAAGGGGATGGTGACAAGAGGCATTCAATGATGTAAAGTGCACTCGCTGTCCAGTTGACATAAACATGTTTAAGTGGATCTAAATAAAAGTGGAGAAACTTTAAGGTAAATTTTTTGGTCCCTCATGCCATTCATTGTGATTCTGTGGAAGAAACTTCAAAAATGTGTGTGTGTGTGCGTGTGTGTGTGTGTGTGTGTGAGAGAGAGAGAGAGAGAGAGAGAGAGAGAGAGAGACAGAAAGAGAGAGACAGAGAGAGAGAGAGAGAGAGAGAGAGAGAGAGAAAGAGAGAGAAAGAGAGAGAGGATGAGTGGCTTTTTGATAAATACCAAGATTTATTCTTTATGGTGGGTAATATTCTCCTTTCCTTGCATGGTTTCCTTAAAATCTTAACTTATTCATCATTGGGCTTCCATTGGGAAAATGAGAGTGCTCATGAGATGACAAATCAGTTCAGCCTGGGTAGAGAATAAGATAACAGACAAATCCTGTAGTATCTTCCTCCACACCATTAAATCCATGATAGAAAGGGTCTGATGCTTTCCCATGCAGAGTACTTACCAACATTTGGTATGAGTGAGAAAGGGTCTGAGGTTTACAGCACAGAGTGCAGGATTTCTTATAAAGAAATGGGGCCCACCTATAATATCTCCCTAATGACCCTCCAATGCCACCATTAGCATAATTTCCAAATTGGGCATTCCAGTCAATGGGCAACTCAGTCAATGGAGCTGTTAGTTCTTTATTAGATATTTAATTTTGAAAGTAAATGTTGAAAGTCAGTTCATGAGGCCTCTGTTGAACACATTATAATATATATATATACTTGCTATTATATTTGCAGTGTTTTCTTCTTGTGGACTTTCAGTGATTTATACTAATATAGAAGTATATTTTCTATGGTTGGAATCTACAATAATTTATTTTGGACATTTGCATGTAGTCAGCTTGGAAATTGAAGTTTTAATATGTTCTATTCTTTTTTGACATGAGGGTACTCCAGTGTAGTCTATACAAATCTAGTCTCCTTTCTATCATTTTCTTTGAAATTCTAACCAAGACAAATTATCTAGCCCTTAATTAAAAAAATAATATTAAATAATATATTTAAATTATGGAAGTGCTATATTTTTCATCATACAATATTTGAAAAATATGCAGGATAATTATCGCATGTCATCCAACCATGAGATACATATGCCATTTCCAGTTAGCATCTCTTTTCTCTTAGGCAGATACTTCTTTGTTTATTGAAGATGTTTTCAGGTTACAGAGTTGACAGAATAGGATCTACTTGATTTAAATAATAGCCATCCAAAGTAAAATTGGATTCTGGTTTAGAATCAGAGCCTTTTAAAAATACCCACTTAAGTTGTGTTAGTCACCACTTGCCTTCATCAAATGTGGAGACTGCTTTGAAGGGGAGATGGTATAAGTAGTAGTAAGACACAGAGTTCAAAGCACGTGTGTGAGTATATGTATATTCCATATTATCGGTATATGTGTTTATATATAAATCTGTATATATGTATTTGTATAGACACAACCAATATGCCTTTCATACATAGTTATGCTTATTTTGCCCCAGTTGAAGAATTTGTGACATGTTGTTGTTCCTTTCCCTCTCAGATATCATGGTGGGTAACAACCACAGCTTCAAAGATTTGAATTTTTCATAAAGACTGCTGTGTGTACCTTTGTGGATTTGTACACACAGGCATGCATATGGCAAATACATATACACACACAACCTTGTCTTTAGTGCTAATGCAAGTGGGATTATGAAAATAATGTAGGTAAAGTATCATGTATTTCTATCTGTGCTTGGACCATATTGTAAAATGTTATGTATTTGGAGTATTACTTGTGGTTTGTCTAATATTTTTAAATATAACTCTGGGGAAAATTCAAAACACAATTGATTTTATTGAAATACTAGAGAGATGGGAGTCATGATACCTTTGTATAGTGAAATCTGCATTTCTCTGTCAACATCCAGATTGTTTTATATGTTAATATGGTGGCAGGAATCCCTAATAAAAATACTCTGGGGTAAAATAATTTTTTTGCAATCATTCAGTTTTATTTAAAGTACAGTTGTGTAGTCATCTTAATGGAAACTATAGAAGGTTTCCCTTTAGGAACATAAATTGAGTCACCTTTCAATGGTGATAATATGAAAAGAATCACAGGTAATAGATGAGATTAACTCTCTGCAGAAGTCACCCAGGCCCAAAGCAGGAATATTAGCCCTGGATATATGCTCAAATATTAAAGAAAAATATGGTGTAATGTAGTTCAGTGGTAAAGTCTCCCTGGATTCAATCCCCAGTGCTTCCAAAATATATTAGTAATAGTATTAATTAGAGAGCTGAGCATGGTGGTGCATACCTGTGATCCTACCTACTCTGGAGGCTGAAACAAAATGATGGCAAGTTCAAGACGAGCCTTAGCAACCTAGTAAGACCCTATCTCAAAATAAGAAATAAAAAGAGTTGAAGATGTAGTTTAGAAGGAGAGCACTTGCCTAGCATGCCCCAGGCCCTGGGTTCAAACCAAGTACTGAAAATTAAAAAAGCACAAAACACTAGAGAAATAGAAAAGAATAAACAAAATTAGGAGGAAAAATTAAGAAATTAAGTCCTCCTTACTTGCCAGGAAAGGCAGCCAGTGAGAGTTGCTTTAGACTCTCAACTCTGTGACACTTGCCTTTAGATCTCTCTTTCTGTCAAAGCCATAGAGGAATCAGCTATTCCATGTCCATCCACCCCTCCATACAAACTAACCTTGCAAGTTCTTCTTCTGAGGATTGGCCCAATGATTACAACTCCATACTTGAACATTAAATTAGAAGGTGTTACTTTGAATGAAAAGAGGAGCTTTTCAGGAAGAAAACCCTGGGATGTCAAGGGGAATTGGCCCCTAGCTATGGTGGCCTTTTAAGTCTGTCAGGTTCTTACTCAGCAACCTTCAGAAGGATGGGAGTAGAGGGGAGAAAAGGAATTCGGTGGTTAGTGCCCAGGGGTGAGGTGACCTATGTACCTGCGGTCCTGGCTCCAGCCAGTGCTTTTGTTTGGGTTATTCTCTGATGACCCAAAAGACTAACCAAAAAATGACCTTTGGCCACTTATTCAACCTCACCTCTGAGTGAAACCTCCTAAATCCCCACATTTTCTGCTGAGTCAAACAGAGGAAGGATCACCCACCAACAAGCCCAACATGGAGAAAAGTACTGGGGAGAGGCTTCCATCTTTGGGATGATTTCTGGGATGATTGTGACTGATGGGATTTGGGTCTCTTTTGGCCTTCTTTCTCTACTGGGTGGAGATAATGTGCTAAAGGTCCCTGCTTACTTGTCCTCCTGCTTCTTCTCTCTCTTTCTCTCTATCTTGGACCTGATTTTGGGCTTCCAGTCTCCGTGCCATAAACAGACCCAGCAGGACCTGTTCGTGGTGGGCCCAGCCAGGATCGGCTCTCCATGTTCCAGCCTCGGTCTGTGACTGGGTGGGTAAGTTTGGTGGGCCTACCCAGTGGGCTCAGCTGTCATCACTCTGGAGAGGAAGAAAGGAACCTCAGATCCCAGCTGTGATCTCCAATCCATTTCCAATCCATTAATAAAGCTGACTTTAACCTTCTTCTGGCCATTGTGTCTTTTATCTAGTGGAACTAGATAGCGGTGAGTAGGATGGTGGTTAATATTTAGAATCTCCAACCTACAATAATACAGACAAGAAAGGAGTGGAGAAGTTTGCTCCCTGCTGAGGGAATGTCTGCTACAAACATCAGGGAATGTCTGTTACAAACATGGGCCTTGCCAATGGAATAAGAACCTGGAAATGAATACTAGTAAAGAACAGGGCACAGTGGCATATGCCTATAATCTTGGTAACCCAGGAAGCTGAGGCAGGAGAATTCCCAGTTTGAGGAAGTCTCAGCAATTTAGCAAGACCCTATCGCCCCCCCAAAAAAAAAATTAAAAAAAATAAAAGGACTGTGGATATAGTTCAGTGGTAAAGTGTTCCTGGATTGAATCCCAGAGCCTCCAAAAAAGGAAAATTAGTAAAGAATAGATGTTGGTTGGAGTGGTACATCCCTATTCTTTACCTTTAGTTGATGCTTACCCTCCCTACATATCTCTTTAAAGAAATATCCAAAGCCATTTTCCTGGTTGCAAAGGAAAATTCATAATAACATCCTCTCTGTAGAAATAAGGATTGAAACAGGGCTTTCAAATTCCAGCAACTTCTTCGGCTAAAACCCTTATCTTGATTCTTTGTGCCTATAGAATCATGATTGTGGTCACTGGTTTTCCAGAGACTGTTCTTCAAGAGAAAGAATATATTAACCAGCCAGTATTAGTTTCTACTTTGTGTGGCAACCATATTCCTCAGAAGTTAAAAACCCAGTGTTCTGACTTAAGCATCAGACTCCTGTAATTTCTTGGTGTAAATCAGTTCCCTCTCCTCCTCAATCAACCTGCGTTCCCTCTCCTCCTCAATCAACCTGCGTTTGCTGACACTCTTGAGCTTTTGGTTCTGCAAAGTTGCAAACCAGACCACTGTGAACAGTGGTGGCCATGCAGGTGTGCTACTCCCTGGCCATAGGTTACAAGAGAGTTCATCCAAACCGGGGCTCAAGAGAGTGAAGTGGGTGTTTTTTCATGATTATGTCACAGCAACAAGCATTAGATAGGAATGTTCTAGATACTCTGCCTCTGAGGCTGCCTGATCAGTTAGATACTTCCTTTCAACAATTCCTCTAGTGTGTTTCTCTATAATATTCACACAGTGAAAAAGGAAAAAATTATTACTCTAGAGTCATAGCTCTCCTACTTGTCAGCAAGAATCAGATTAAAATTCACCAGAATGAACTACATCATGTTTTGGCCTGAGATTATAAATTACCGAGGAGACAATTTTAAACAAACATTCCAGCATTGAATATTTAATGCTACACACTCAATTTGTTTACCATAAATAAGACTTAATTTCTTGCTTAATGTGAGGTAGGGGGAGAGAGAATTAAAATAATCTAAATGATGCTTTTACCTCCGTACTCTTAAAGTTGACATTTGTGATGTACACATATAAAACATTAATGATTAGCTTAATTGTAACAGATTCACACCAAATACATTTGAGATTCTGTTTCACTGAAAGCTAACTTGATAATGAGAAATGTTGGTTTTGTGGGCATTGATTTGACGCTTTTCCCAGAACATAAACTGTAATGTGAACCAAACACTGTTAGTGAGTACAAAGACTCACAGTTAGAAAACTAGGTCTAGGGAAGTCTGCCCCAACAGACCAAAACTCGTCATAGGCATAACTTTTCACACCTCTCTTGGAATGGCTGGAGACAGCCGGGACACATTTTATTCCAAATTTCCCAGTTTTGAAAATTTCTTGACGCTGTCAGCTGATTACCAGTGTCATTTCCTCTCAATTTTGGCATAGACTTAGACTACATTTTCCAGCCCCCAAATAGTTAGATATGGCCATATCCCTGAGTTCTGGCCAATGGAATTTAAAGGAGAAATGATCTGTATTACTTCCAAACCTTGGGTGAAGTATGAGCCTTCATCTGTCATTGGATGTCAACATCTACAGTGACCTTTAAGCCACCAATTGAGGAAGTTAGGGCTGCCAGCAACTTGGATCCTTGAATGACTTCATGCAGAAGAACACCATAAATTCCAACCTAAAATGGACCTTTTTTGGACTGTTACTTAAGCAACAATGACTTACTTGGGCAATTTTCACTTCTCTTGCTGTCAACTTTCCTTATTCCAGTATTCTCCTAAGAATACCTCTCCTAAGAAAGGGGAGTACAGAAAGCAGGTGTAAGAGTTGTTCTGTGCTGGAGTGCTCCAGAAGATTCTATAGGACAATTCTACACAGAGAGCAGGGGATGGCCTACTGTGCTTGACTGTGCAAAACCTGGATCAGTGTTTACTTTTGGTGCTAAACCATCCTGTCATTCTTTCTTTGAGAGGCTTAATTGGAATCCAATGCAGGATAACCCAGGGTAGTCCACCCTTGAAGGGCAAATCACCCTTAGTTGAGAAACACTGGGGTTCAAGACTGATTTCAAGAGCATGTTACCTTTGCACCCTGCTCACAAATGCTTGGTTTATTGTCCTGATATTACCATTATGATATTTTTAATAAATTCAGCTTTGAACTTGTGATTTCTAAGTAAATTTGATGAGATGAACTATATGCAGGATATGAGCCGGGCAGTTGTAAGCATCAGGCATGCTGAGCAGTTGGTCCAAATGCCAGACACACACACACATGTATGGGGAAGTCTGAGGCAACAAGGGATTTGGAGGGCTGCCTGCACCAGCACATAAGCCCAAGTTAATGACAATGATGTAAGCTGCAGCAGAAGCTAGCCCTGGGAGAGAAGGAATAATTCCACATAGGGACATGACAGAAGAAAGACCCATGGTAGGAGGCCATTTTGCCCATCAGTCTATGGAGCTCAACCATGAAATATGTGCACAAATATTAACTCTCTAGCCTGAGCACTGGGCAAGGTACTGCCACCGGTCAGGCAGTAAATTTTGTCAGTAAATTACAATGTTATAAAGATGCACACATGGACAATGCTATAAGTGCTGTCAGGGAGTTATTAAAATTCTCTGAAGAGTATAGAATCTCTGGAATTGAAAACCATTACCACATCATAAAGCAAATATCCAGTCTTGGAAATATAAATAAAATAAAAAGATCCTCACATTTTATAGAAAAGAATACTTTTTTTAACATAAACACTTTCATGGACCAATTATAACAAATAGATAAATTGAAAATTAATTTTTCTTTTAATTGAAGACAGTACTAGAATTTATAAACAGGCTTTTAAAATTACATACAAATCATGAAATTACTTTTAGTTTCTCATAAAATATCCATGAGTTATAAGAAATGTCAAAGAAAACACTGAAATGTGGTTGTTTTAGTCAGCTTTTTCATTGCTGTGACCAAAATACCCCAAAAGAACAACTCAGAGGGGGAAAAGTTTATTTGGGGCCACAATTTTAGAGGTCTCAGTCTATAGATGGCCAACTCCATTACTCTGGGCCCAGGATGGGGCAGAACATAGTATGGGGGAAGGGGATGATGGAGGGAAGCTGCTCCCCTCATGGCCAGATCTGGAAGCAGAGAGAGGGGAGGGGTGGGAGTGGGGGGAGGGGCCCTAGGGAAGATGCAGTAGGTGGGTCATGCCCCCAGTGACCCATCTCCTGAAGCCACACCCTACGTGCCTAAAATTACTACTCAGGCAGTCCATTCAAACTAGGATGCACTGATTAGGTCACATATCTCATAATCTAATCATTTTTCCTCTGACCATTCCTTTTGGGGAACACATAATATTCAGACAATAACAGACATTATGTAAATGAATATTTCAAACTAAACTTTGACTTATAAAAAATTGTAAGAAGAGTTAAATCTTTTAAGAGAAATTGTTCTGCAAAAACCATCAGGTTTCAGTGTATTAAACTTTATATTTCAAAGTAATTATCAGAGATTTATCCTAATGTTGTTAGAGTCTCTAACCAGCTCCAGTAACAATCACATCATAAGAAAGATCCTTCTCAGAATTAAAAAATTACCAAAAATTATTTTTCATCTTATTTGTGATTATTTTCAGGAGTCACTGATGTTCCTCTGAAATTATAGTAATTGAAAATGAAGTTACTAAAAGAATAAGTTTTAATGGCCTAATAAAAGAATCTTCAGAAAAGTGAAAAAGAAGAAAAAATTTATGATTAATCAAGATATTTATATACATATATATGTATATGTAATAAAGTATCACTATTTATTGTAGTATAAAATTATTATGACTTCAAAATCTTATTTGTGTAATTTGTAATACTATACAACATAATTGTTGTTACTATGTATTACCACTTTTCCATATTTTATAAATAATAAAATTTTGTTTTAAATAAAAATTTTTACATTTTGATATCTTTAACTTCACGTTTCCCCTGTGTTTTTGAACATGGGTTCTACATTTTCATCTTTCACTGAGTCCCACAAATTCCCAAAGTTGTCCTTGGTTGGGTTAGAGGAAAAGAAGGTAGAAGGCACAGAACAAACACCTGGAATCAGAAAAGATTAAAATGTGAAAGCCAAATGTCTACAGCAAATTTTTCTTTCTTTGAGGAATTTAAAACCATATATATAGTGGCAATCTTATCTTACAAGAAAGATTGTGTCTTTCTTTTTGAAGATTAGGAGTGAGAGAACTATCTAAATTTATGGCTAATCTTTTTCAAGCATCACTAAATAAATTGGATTAAACAGGATGTCTATTCATGAAAACAAATGTGTGAAAATAAAAATTTAACACCTAGGATTTGACACAGACTTTTGACATATTGGACAAAGACTTTCAATCAGCTATGCTAAATTTTTTCAATAAATAAAAGGAAACTATATCTAAAGAGCCAAAAAAAGCATGAGAATAATAATACCTCATTAAAAAGATCAGTAAAGATACAGAAATTATAACAAAAAGAACCAAACAAATTTTGGAGTTGAAAAGTAGTAATAATCAGAATGAAAAATTCACTAGTGGAGTTCAATAGCATATATGAAGTAAAAAATAATCAGCAAAGTTGATGAAAAACAATTGAGATTAACCAGCATGAGGAAAAAAATGAAAACTGAAGAAAAATGATCAGAGCTTCAGGGACCTATGGAACACAATCAAGCATACCAACATCCACATAACGAGAATCCCAGAAGGACAGAAGAAAGAGAAAGGGGAAGAAAGAATATTTAAGAAATAATGGCTGAAATTTTCCAAATTGAAGATAATAAATGAGTTCAATAACTTCACAGGGTACAAGATCATTATACAAAAATCAATTATATTTCTACACACTATTAGTGAAAAATGAAACAATGAGTTTAAGAAGAAAACATTTTCAGTCAGAAACAAAAAATAGTCAGCAATAAATTTTGCAAAAGTATAAAACTTACACATTGTAAACACTCCATTTAAGAAAAGGAGATCTAAATGATTGCAAAGACATCCCATGTTTGTGAATTAGAAGAATTAATACTTTTTAGGATGTCAATACTCCTCAAAGTGATTTATAGATTCATGCAATCCTTTCAAAATTTAAGCTTCCTATGATGTAGAAATTAACAAGCTGGTCCTCAAAACTCATAAGGAAATGCAAGAGTCTCAGAAGAGCCAAAACAATCTTTAAAAAAAATTGAAAGACTCACACTTCCCAATTTTAAAACTTCATGCAAAGTTACAATAATAGAATCCGTATGTAAAAATACATAGATCCCATGGAATAGAATTTTGAGTCCAAAATAAACTCATAAATATATTAGCAATTGGCTGCAATTCACTCTCACACAGGTTACTCGGTGACTACCTACCCACTGCACAACGCCTGGCTCCCCCACCCCACCAGACTCCCCGGCACTGAAAGCCGACTGACTCCATCTTGGATAACCTTTCTCACCATATTTGGATGGGGGTAGCTCTCAGCTCTCAGATCAGATCTCTATCTGGCCAGGTACCAGGTATAAAACTCCCCCCCACCCCAACGGTGACCTTGGCAAAGTGACCACTTAACACAAAAACAGCTTCCAGTTGGGCAGGTGTGCAGTGCGACCACAGCGTTGCTCACTTGGTGTGAGCCTGGGTGTGAGAGGACTACAGGTGGGACCAGCTGAGTGGGAGGGAAGGGATGGAACTAAAGTTTGGAGCCTAACAGAGAGACCAGGAGCTGCGAAATCTCCAGGCAAGATAGGGAGACAATATTGGGTGCTCAAGTTAGATGAGCAGTCCCAAAAAAGAGACCCGTGAGGTGCAGCCTCCCTGCAGAGAATGGTGGGTGGCACTCCCTGCTTCCAGATGCCCTACACTGGGATGGGTCTTCCCACCCTGGTTACCTACCCACCCTGGTTACCTACAACATCCTGAAGGCAAAGACACCAGCTTAAAACAGAACCCCACCTATTGGATGAGAAGAGAAACAGAAAAGAAACAGATCTCTAAAACTAGCAACAACCTTGGTTCCTTCTTTTGAGTATTTTTTTTTCTCTCTATCTCTTCTACCCCTCTATCCTCTGGACCTCACATACCCAACATATGTGAAACCAAGAACTTTGCATGAAATAGGATTTTGAGGACTGAGTCATCTAAATAATATAATACAGAGATATTGTATATGCCTTTTTTCTTTTTCTTTTTCTTCTTTCATTTTTCTTCCCCCCTCCAAATTTTACTATTTTAATATCCTGTATTTCTCTATATGTGTTTGTTTTATGTACGCTACTGTCAGCCCATGTACTTGTCTACCCTAAATTACTTCCTGTCTATTCTCTTCATTAGATTTCTCTTTCACATTTCCTAAGATATACTAACACTATACCCTCAAATCATTCCCCCTCAGCATATTGTCCTACTTCCCACCCCAAGTTTCATTGTCCACTGTCAGAAACTAAAAACTTTTTAATGAAACTACTGATTATATTTTAGATAATATTGGATTCAATATTATCTAAAATCCAACATTTCTGAACATTGAGACTAAACTGTAAATGTCTTAATAACAACAAATTGTTTATAGGTGATATATTGTGGATATTGGGGTCAGTTAATTTTGTCCTTCCCCACACAGGAGGGATCTTGGAACCCTACAAGAGCACTACAAACCTATAGGGTAAAAACAATAACATCCCAGACCCACAGAGCTAGAAAGGAAGACACACAAGCAACATGAAAGGACAAGGAAAGAAATTACCACAACAAATCAAGACACCGCATCATTAGAATCATTGGCAGTCACAGCAGAAAAAATGACAGAAAAAAAGTTTAGGACATACATGGTTAAAATGTTCTGTGAACTCAAGGACGATATAGGAGAGCAAATAAAAGCAGTGAAACATCACTTTGACAAGGAGCTACATAAACAAATCCAAGAAGCAAAAGATCACCTCAACAGGGAGCTAGAGGTTCTTAAAAACAAACAAACAAATAGAAATCCTTGAAAGGAAAAAAAAATCCAATAAACCAAATTAAAGGCTCAAATGAAAGCATCACCAACAGAGTAGACCACTTAGAAAACAGGACATCAGACAATGAAGATAAAATATAAAATCTTGAAAAGAATAAAGACCACATAGAAATAATGGTAAGAAACTATGAGCAGAACATTCAAGAATTATGGGATAGCATAATAAGTCCAAATTTAAGAGTTATTGGGATAGAGGAAGGCATAGAGGTCCAAACCAAAGGAATGAATAATCTATTCAATGAAATAATATCATAAAAAATCCCAAACATGAAGAATGAATTGGAAATCCAAATTCAAGAAGCCTACAGGACACCAAATGTACAAAATCACAACAGATCCATACCAAGGCACATTATAATAAAAATGCCCAACATATGGAATAAGGAGAGAATTTTGAAAACCATGAGAGAAAGGAATCAGATTACATATAGGGGAAAACCAATTAGGATACAGCAGATTTTTCAACACAGACCCTGAAAGATAGAAGATCTTGGAACAATATATATCAAGCACTGAAAGAAAATGGGTGCCAAATAAGAATCTTGTATCCAGCAAAATTAAGCTTCAGATTTGAAGATGAAATAAAAATCTTCCAGGATAAACAAAAGTTAAAAGGATTTATAGCTAGAAAACTGGCACTACAAAACATCCTTGGCAAAATACTCCATGAAAAGGAAATGAAAAACAACAATGAAAATCAACAGAGTGAGGTAGTAGCCTAAAGGAAAAACTAATCAGAGAAGGAAATTAAGTCAAGTTAAATAACAAATATAAACAAATATGGCTGGAAATACAAACCATGTCTCAATAATAACCCTGAATGTTAATGGCTTAAACTCACCAATCAAAAGTCACAGGCTAGCAGACTGGATTTAAAAAAAAAAAGATCCAACTATATGCTTCCTACAGGAGACTCATCTGATAGGAAAAGACATACACAGTCTGAAGGTGAAAGGTTGGGAAAAATCATAGCACTCACATGGACTGTAGAAGCAAGCAGGGGTTTCTATCCTTATATCAAATAAAGTAGACTTCAAGCCAAAGTTAATGAAAAGGGATAAAGATGGACATCACATACTCCTCAAGGGAACCATACACCAATAAGACATAACAATCATAAATATATATGCCCCAAATAATAGTGCAGCTATGTTCATCAAACAAATTCTTCTTAAGTTCAAGAGTCAAATTGACCACAACACAATAATCTTGGGTGACTTTAACACACCTCTCTCACCACTGAATACATCTTCAAAACAAAAGTTTAATAAAGAAACTATAGAATTCAATAATACAATCAATAACTTAGACTTAACTGACATATATAGAATATTTCAACCTGCGTCAAGTGGATACACTTTCTTCTTAGCAGCAAATGGATCCTTCTCTAAAATAGACCACATAATGTGCCACAAAGCAACTCTTAGCAAATACAAAAAAGTAGAGTTACTACCTTGCGTTTTATCAGATCATAATGGAATGAAATTGGAAATCAATGAGAAAATTAAAAATAAAAATTTCTCCATCACCTGGATACTAAACAATATGCTACTGAATTAGCAATGGGTTACAGAAGACATCAAGGAGGAGATTTAAAAATTCTTAGAGTAAATGAGAACATATACCCAGACAATTGATTTTCAACCCAGGTTCCAAGACAACTCAAAACGGAAGGCTTTATAACAACTGAATGCCCACATGCAGAATAATGGAGTTGTACCCATTCCTCATACAGACAAAAAATAACTCAAAATAAATCACAGACCTTCTTGTAAGTACTAAAACTAGACAATGTATAGGAGATACATGAGAGAATATCTTGTCACCTTTGGTTAGGGAGTGGTTCTTAGATATAACAGAAAAGTATTAGTGATGAAAGAAAAAATAGATGAATTGGACAATAATGGACAAATTTTAAAACTTTGCACTTCAAAGAGCACCATTAAAAACTGAAAAGACAACTCACTGAAGGGGAGATAATATTTGCAAATCATATATCTTCAAGGGGATCTGTATCATAATATGTGAAGAATGCTTGCAGCTCACTAATAAAAACATAAATAGGACCTGGAGCTGGGCTCAGCAGTAGTGCATTTGCTTGGCATGTGTGAGGCACTACTAGGTTTGATTTTAAGCACTGCATATAAATAAATAAAATAAAGGTCTATTAACAACTAAAATAAAATTTAAAAACACATAAATAACCTAATATTCTGAAATGTGCAAAGTATTACAGAGACTTTTCTCCAAAGAAACTATATAAATGGCAGTAAACTCATAAATAGATGCCTAGTCTCATAAGTCATTGAAGAAATGCCAATCAGGGCTGGGGTTGTGGCTCAGCGGTAGAGCAATCACCTAGCATGTAAGAGGCCCTGGGTTTGAGTCTCAGCACCACATAAAGATAAATAGATAAAATAAAGGTATTGTGTCCAACTACAACTAAAAAATAAATATTTTTTAAAAAGAGAGAGTCTATCTCTTAAAAAAAAAAAAGAAATGCCAATCAAATCCACAATGAGGTACCACTTCACACTCACCAGAATGGCTGTAATTAACAAAGACAAAATGTCTAGAATAAAAAGATCTATAGTCAGAAAATAGGTTAAGATTTCCCAGGGCCATGGATGAAGGGAATGGAGAATAACTGATAATGGTAATGGATACAAAATTTCTTTAGTAGGTGATGAAAATTTCCTAGAAGTATATAGTGGTGATAGTTGCATGACTTTGTGAATATGCTAAAGAATAATATACGTTGTATGCTATGTATTTTATAGTATGTGAGCTATATCTCAATATAGTTACTACAAAAATATATTTGGTTTATATTTCATTAGGTTATTTTTGTAACATATTTTATAAGGAATACATGAAGTTGAGTGGCTTTGTTATAACCAAATACTTTCCCTTCCCATCTATTTGTCAGAAAGTTTTGAGACTATTTAATGTTATTGAAAACAGTTTAGTTTTAGCAATAAACAATATTTGTCCACAGATAAAGAATAAATAGCACACTTCATACCATTAGAGATGTACTGCTGATAAAATTTTATCTTTTATATTTAAGATTTAAAATTCTGTATCTTGGTTCCAATGTGTTGTAGAGTACTATTAAATGACACTGGGGGTGTAATCAACACCATCTTCAAATATTTTTTCACATTGGCACTTCCAGCAGAGTCCAATCCACCCAGGTGTCTCCTTTATCTTCCTGGGATAATTTCTTTGGGTTGTCCTAAGTCTTCCTAGATCTAGATATTTTTGCCTTCCTGTTTTCTGTCATTATAAACAAAAAAGTCAAGCATTTCTCCTACTTATTCTCTAAAATTCACTTCATTTGGCTCTTTAATTACAAGAGAGATACTACTTTCTAATGAAAACATTTGATTATGAAAAGAATCCAAATCGGTGGGGGTCAACTTGAAAAATAAACTTGTAAAGAGCTAAAGAAAATTATTCATGATTATACTACCTAGAAATACATAATGCTAACTTTGGATTTAAATTTTTTTCAGAATTGAAATAATGCAAAGTCCTTTAATATACAGCAAAGGGACTGAGCAGAGGGTCTCTCAGAGTGCTTTGCTATGTGATTTCTCACAACAACAATAACCCATCTGTTATACTAGGTTTTGTGACTGACATCTGCCCACTTCCAACCTTCCCCATGTTAGTATAGGGTTCTCATTTTGGAGATGAACCTACTTTACCTGACTGCATTGGCATTCCTCCCTTCCCAACTTTTAGATGTCTGAGTTGGCTGCAAGTATCCAATTCTGACACACAGTCTTGGAATCTTGCCCCTGAACAGCTGCTGGTTATCCCAGAGGCTTCTGGGCATAGTCCAACCACATTCAAAGTCAGCTCCACTTTTCAACTGTTGATTTTTGGCTTCTCTAAACAGCATGATGATCAGATCTCTGGCCTCCAGCCTACATGGAGGATCCCTTCCAGAGCATTAAGTTTCCAAATATGTGGCCTGTAATATACAGATCAAATTTAAATTGGGTGCAAACTTCTGTCTTCATTGGATTACACATGGATTTCCCTGCCACTCTCCAATTTAGTCATACTAACCTTGGCTGAGTCCTTTGGCAGACATGCTAATTCTAGTTTAAAGAAAATGGTCTGCTTACTTCCAGAGAATTCCATAAGTAATGATATTATCTGCTTAAAGAACAAGAGAAAGTCAGGTGCACTATTCTCCTCTCCAACATTTTTTCTATGCAACCAGGATGCTTTTCTTTAATTTTAGTATCTTTCCTTGACTGAGGTTTCCCTTTATTTGCAAGTGAGTTTCCAGGAAAACTAATTTTCAAATTTTTCATGACCATTTAACTTTTGAATAAGGATTGCATCCTGCCAAACAAAAAACCAACATGGGGCTTTCTTCCACTCACTATTTAAAACCTGATTGCACTATCATCTTAATCATTAACATCAATTACTCAGGTGATGAAGAAAATGAAATCAATTCTCCCAGTCCGTGCTGGCTGCAAGGTGCTATGCCTGGAAATAGGAGGAGGAGGAGGAGGAGGAGGAGAAGAAAAAAGAAAGCCTCTGGCTCCATATATCAGTTCTATAGCTTCCTGGCTAAGGAGCTTGGATGTGGTACTTTGAGTAATTTGTGAGTGTCAGTCTGTCTATAAAATGGAGATAACCAAGATCTATCTCAGAGAGTAGTGGTGAGGATTGAATAAACAAAAGAATGCCGAAAACCTGACACAAAAACCTTCATATGTCCTCCCTGCCAGGCTAATTCTTCAATCTCTGTTTCAAAAGAACACTTCCAACCCTCTCCTAAAGAAGGCAGCTCAAATCTGGTTTGCAACATTGACAAAACCAGAAGTGTCTACAGTCTGTACCATCCTACCTCACAGAAACTGCTTGGGGAGGTGCCTGTCACTCCAGGTTAGGGTTTTCCAGAGTGCCGCAGTCTGGCTAGGCACAAAATAACTGAGCCACCACAAAAGCCTTGTAGATTTAAACAGCAACTCTTTATTCCCGACTTCTCACCGCAGTACCAATACTATCAGAACCCCGCGGGGAACTCAAGGAGCAGGTGCCTGAGGCAGCAGGATACGCCCTATTCCCCCCGCAGGATCCACCCTAAACCTGGAGCTGCCCTAATCCCTGAGCAGGGTCACCTTTCAAACCAAAATACCATGCGTTATTTCTACTTGGCTATGGCTCTCAGCACCAGAGCATGTTCTGCAGAACAGCTGGTCTGAGAGTTGACGTGAGAAAAAGTTTCCATGGGAAATAAAAGTGAGAAATACTGGGTATCATAGCCCTAGCATCGGGAGTCACAATTCATCCTGTGGGATTAGGACCAACTTCCTTAATAAGACTCCTATAGTGCAAAAATTAAGACCAGGAATCAATAAATGGAATGAAGTCACACTAAAAAGTTTCTTCTCAGCAAAAGAAACAATCTGTGAGGTGAACACAGAGCCTACATCCTGGAGCAAATTTTTACCCCTCACACATCAGATGGAGCAATAATCTCTAGGGTATATAAAGAACTCAAAAAGCTAAGCACAAAAAAACAAAATAAACAACAACAACAACAACAAAAACCCCCCAAAAACAAAGACAAACAAACAAAAAACCCAAATAACCCAACCAACAAATGGGTCAAGGACCTAAACAGACACTTCTCAGAAGAGGATATACAATCAATCAACAAATATATGAAAAAATGCTCATCATCTCTAGCAATTAGAGAAATGCAAATCAAAACTACTCTAAGATATCATCTCACTCCAGTCAGAAGGAAAGTTATTATGAAGACAAACAACATTAAGTGTTGGATAAGGGGAAAAAGGTACACTCATACACTGCTGGTGGGACTGCAAATTGGTGCAGCCAATATGGAAAGCAGTATGGAGATTCCTTGGAAATCTGGGAATGGAACCACCATTTGACCCAGCTATCCCTCTCCTTGGACTATAACCATAGGACTTAAAACCAACATACTATAGGGACACAGCCACATCAATATTATAGCAGCACAATTCACAACAGCTAAAATGTGGAGCCAACCTAGATGCCCTTCAGTGGATGAATGGATAAAAAAATGTGGCATATATACACAATGGAATTTTACTCAGAATTAAAAGAGAATAAAATCATGGCATTTGAAGGTAAATGGATGGCACTGGAAAAGATAATGCTAAGTGAAGTTAGCCAAACCCCCCAAAATAAATGCCAAATATTTTCTCTGATATAAGGAGGCTGACTCATAGTGGGCAAGGCAAAGGGAGCATGGGAGGAATAGATGAATTCTAGATAGGGCAGAGGAGTGAGAGGGAAAGGGAGGGGGAAGAGGATTAGCAAGAATGGTGGAATGTGATAGACATCATTATCCAAAGTTCATGTATGAAGACATGAATTGGGTGTCAACAAACTTTATGTACAAACATAGATATGAAAAATTGTGGTATATATGTGTAATAATAATTGTAATGCAAAAAAAGTACATGTATAAAGACATGAAGTGGCATGAATATACTTTATATACAAAGATATGAAAAATTGTGCTGTGTATGTGTAATAAGAATTGTAATGCATTCTGCTGTCAGGTATTTTAAAAAATAAAATCAATTAAAAAGAAACACTTGCTAGAGTTTCTGAAACACAAACAACAAACCTCACAATAGACAAGGACATTTAATCCAGTATTTTACATACTCAGGTCCCTTATATCAAACAACTTTGATTGGATCATGAGACATGTTGTGGATAGCTCACTTAGCCTTAACTAAGTCAGCCTCCTCACCCCTTTTTTAGCAATAGGTCATGATTTAGAAGTTTTTGAGTCAGAGGAAATACATCATAGGCTGATATAGAACACACTGCTCTGACTTTTGATATGCCATGCATGCAGTTAATACAGAAGTCAGACCAGTAAACAGGTTATCAAAATAAGGCTTGGTGAATGCATGCGGTCACATACATTAATTCCTTGGTTTATAAGCCTGGATTTTTCTGGATTTTTTTTGTTTTGAACCCTAAGTGTGAACCAGGAATTGTGGAGAAGAGTGTCTTCCATATAAATTTCCCAGCTCAGCTACTGCCCCATTTGCCCTAGGGAGCCATCTCTCTGCATGCAAACTCTGCTTTCTAGACCTGCTTACAGTAACCTGGCTGCAGGAGAAATTAACTAGATTCCCCACCATGGGTGACTGCTGCCCCCCAGTGGGACACTCGCAAAGAGCAGCAAGGCCTCCAGGTACCTTCCACCTGATTTCCAGGAACTGAATGGGTGCTGCATGTCCAGCTTCAACATGCATGCTCCACTGGCCTGACCCCACCGTGCCACCCGCATACTCGGAGTGATGCTGGGGAGGGATAGTGGGGTGCAGAGGGCAGAACTTTTACCAGTGTCGGGTGGTGGTGGTGATACCACCGGTTATTGGTGACAAGTCCTGCTTCCCCACATGTTGAAGTTTGAACATTAGAGAAGCATGCCGAGGCTGAGGCAAGCATATACAGCAGGGTTATTTAAAAAGGGGCAACAGAGACTTCTCCTGCAAGGAAGAAGGGGGCCACAGCTGGTATCCTGGTATCCCAAGAGGCTAGGCAGAAATGAAATAGTTTGCCAGAAATGAAGGGATCACTCTGGTGAAATTGGTGGAGTTGGAGGAGAATGAATGAAAGCTCTATTAGGTTTGCCTCTGGATTACACCACTGGGCAAGTTTCTCAAATTCTCTGTGTCCCCCTTTCCTCTTCTTTTTTTTTTCATTCTATTTAAACTTTAATTTGTGCATTTGTGGTAATTTATGACTGCAAAACACTTTTTTCTTAGAATGACATAAAGGCACAATTCATCAGAATGCATAGTGTACCATTCAAAAATATCTTAGTTTCCTTACAAAGTGCTTGAGCAGTCACATACACATACAGTAATAGCAAAATATATTTACATTCTTAAAAATTTTAAATCTTAAATTTAAATTTAAATTTAAATCTTAAATTTAAAATTTTTAAGATTTAAATTTAAGATTTTAAGATTTAAATTTAAATTTTAAGATTTAAATCTTAAAAATTAAAAAAAAAAAAAAATATATATATATATATATATATATATATATATATATATTTAAAACTACAGAAAAAAATAGTGCTTTCTTCAGCTTAATTGTGTTAATATACCCTGCCCTCTAATTTTTTTTTAGTGATTGACTTCAATTAAAAAAATTCTTCTGTACACTGTGTAGTTATAAAATGCTGTCAGTTTTTAATGCTATAAGCCCATTTTAGACATTGCTTTCTATGCATAGTTGAGAACCAGCAAAGGTGAGCATTTAGTGTTTTATTGTAATGTTGTATTAATACTGTTTAAATTAGAGCCAGACAATTATGTTTAGTTCCTAATTAACTGGCATTTTAGAATAACTTTAAACAACATGGTTTACCTTTTTTTACAAGATTTTTCCCAAAAGATTTTGGGTAATAATTTGGAAGGTAATAAGAATTATCCCTGGACAATTTTAATTGTTTTCAGAGTATAATAAAAACATGCCTACTAAGGCTGAAATACTTGTTTTAAGCTCAACTCTTCATAGTTCAGTACACTTTCATGTTTCTCACAAGATTTAAATTTGAACAATTCTTAAGAGATGAGCTCATTATGATTAAATGGCTAACTCAGTATGGTTAGTTAAAAACTTGCTATTCCAGAGGTATAATGACCCTAACATGCTAAGTACTGGATCAAAGATGTTGCTGTTGAACTAAGGAAAAACAATGAAGTAATGAGCTAGGAAGAAAAAAAAATTAAAAACAAAATAAAAAACCCCCAAACTTCACGTAAGTTCAAAGTCATGATTTGCAAAAAGATATACCATAAGATATAAAAAGCCACAAACGGATCCTCTGAAGAGTTGTAAAAAGCATTTGATCAAATTATTTTTGAGACTTTTGAGGTACAGCTTTAGTGTTATAATAACTTTTTTATAAAATATAGACTGTTTTATCAAAAATATTTATACATTCTGTTACAATATATTGCTTTTGCCCTCAGTAACTGCCAATATAAAAATCTGGATTCAGTGGCCTAAAATGTACAAATGCACTTAATGTAAATGCTGGAGTCTGAGGTGTCTCCTTGGCCACTGTACAAAAGTGATGAAGTGGTGAAATTAAATAATAAGCCTACAACACAGAATACATTATAACTTGCACATATACATGTTCACAGCATGTATACAATGATAATCCCTATGGTTTAACAAAGATATAGTTCCCTTCTACAGCAGACACAAGAACAAAGTTAGCTACGTTGATAAATGTAGAATGCGTTTCAAAAAAGGGGTAATCAGTTCACTGATTCTGGAAGAAGATATGACTGAACATAAACATAATGGATGTCTATTTGGGAATGCATGAAGGTAATACAGTATCTTGGTTCAGGGTGATTAAAAGTCTCCATTCTTAAAATTTTAAGTAAATGCCGATGTTCCTATTTCTTTAGCATTGTTTAATAAAAAACTGTTTGGCAAGTAGCTCTGTTGGAAAGCTATGAGGTTCTGTTACATGGTTGGTAAAGATAAGGCAATAAAATTTTTTCTCATGATAAATATAGGAAATTTACAAAAGAAGCCATCAATTCATTCTGTTTTCAAAAATCAAGCCACCAAGGGTATACAAACTACCATTACAGTTTTTGTTATTATAGTAATTTCTTTTTTAAAAAAAATAAGAGCAGTTGCCTTAGTCAAACAGAATCATGCTTTATGTGAATGGTAATAGCATTCCAAGCCCTACTCTTTCCTTCTTGTAAAACAGTTAAGTGATCAATCTTCTTTCTACTTAAGGCAGACACAGGGCAAAGATAGGGACTATAAAAGAGTGGTTCTTTTTCTTTCTTTCTTTCTTTCTTTTTTTTTTTAATAGATTATTGATCCAAAAGTATTCATCTGTGATGGATTTTCATGGCCAATGTTCATTAGGCCTAAACTCCGTGAAACTGGTTCCAGTGCTCAGATTTGTTGAAAAACGGTGAGAGGCCACTTTTCAAGAAGGTATTAAAATAGCACTTTTAAACAAATCTTCATGTGTTTTTTTAAAAAAACTCAGAAGCTACTGGTGGCACAGAGAGCAAATGAAGGGTTGCTATTTTTAAGAGGTCTTCTTATGAGTCAGTCTGCTTGGTTTCACAGTGTCTAGTAACTTAACACCAATTAGCAATGTAGTCAAAATCTCTGAACATTTCTTGCTCCTCTTCTGAAAGTATCCTTGGTTCTCGAGGCGGAGTCAGAATAGGTGCTTCTGAGGTAAATTCATCATCGAAATTACTAACATCTTCTCCTCCTCTGATAGTAGGTACAAATGGTGGCTTTACTTTTTTGTCCACCAGAGCAATCCAATCAATTAGCCGGAAAAATGGGTGCTTCTTTACATCCTCTGCGTCTTTCTCCCCAGCTCCAAGGCGACGCTCAGGATTTCTTCTTAACAGCCTTCTCATTATGGAAATAGCTTCTGTAGATAAGAACCTTGGATACCTTACTTCATCATTTACAATACTGTCAAAAACCTCCTCTTCATCATCACCAGGAAAGGGAGACTCCCCAACGAGCATTTCGTATATAAGTACACCAAGGCCCCACCAATCTACAGCCCTGGTATAGGATGTCTCTGTTAATACTTCTGGGGCACCCCTTTCCTCTTCTACAAAATGGAGATAGCAGTATTTTCTCACTGGGCTACTATGACAGCCCTCCCTAGAGCTCCCCACTCCTCCTCTGTGGGCACCAGTTTCCTGAGATATCTGTTTCCAGTTAATCTATGGCCCACCTGGATAGACAAACTGCCCTCCAAGACAGTACCCTGAATCAGAGGTCATCCAGGATTCTCCAAGTCCATCACACCATTCCAAAAGCAAAGTCTGACAGACCCTGAGGTAGGAAGTGACCAGAGGAAATGTGGTGTTCAAGCTACCTGAAGCAGCTTTTGGTATATGCACAGGCCTAGAGTTGATAAGCAGAAAACCCAGCACCTATAGAGGTGTGTCTCTCCCCTGAGGGAAGTTAATTAGAATAGTTATAGGACTTCTGAGCATCAAGTTCACCTGGGGGGCTCTTCTGAGAGCACAGCTTTGCATTCCCACCAGACTTCCTCCAACTGCCCCTGGAGAGAAAGGCAGGACTAGACAGTCAAGAGAAAGCCAGAAAGTCCAGGGTCTGGGGACTACCACCATGTGCGGCCAGTTGTTACATGAGCTACATACCTGAGTATCCTCCTTCCCAAAGGAGGTAAGTTGCTGAGTGGGTTTCTGGGCTTCTCTGAGACAGGAGTCAGCCGAAGTCCAAAGTATTTGAATTTTAAGATAATATGTTAAGAAAAAGTACTAGAAACATATGTCAAATAATATTACACACACACACACACACACACACACACACACACACACCACACGGGGGCCCACAAACATGGTAAAAATATGTTAAAGCTTATTATAATAATGGGCATAAGAAGTAATCAAACTAATAAGCAAAATAAGTATGTTAATACTAAAAATAAAGTCACCTCTTCTGAATGTCCTGCCAAGGCTGACAAAGTGACTTCTTACATTACCCCGGGGTGCTCAAGGGGGCTCCACCTGGTCATCTGGGAAACCGTGGTAGCATCTGGGCCAACCAGGACTGGGTCAGGGTCGGGTCATGGCTGTTGCTGGAGCAGCCTGGGGGCACCAGAAGGGGCTGCTTGACTGAAGAGCCAGGAGAGCTGCTTCTAGGTTCCCATGACCAGGAGGAACCTGTTTCCTGGTTGGGATTCCAGAAAGGGAGACAGCAAGTTGTTTTCCAGCCCAGAATACCCCAATTTGCCAAATAGCCAAATTACCACTGGGTAGAAATTCAAACCCACCCCAGTTTCCCATTCAGGGCCTCCAAGTCAGTTAGATCCCCAAATGTGGATCTATCCAGGGAATGTTTATAGGGCCTGATGGTTGCCAGACCCTGCATTTGCCTATTCTTGTTACTCAACTCCACCACCAACACCACCACTGAAGCCAGAATTAGACAGACAGTATAGATAGGTAAATGGTGTCAGGTTGGATCAGGAGGCCAATTTTGAGTGAGTCTGAGAAGTTGGAGACTTGTCCCCTGAGGGACTGAAATGTTAATTCCTTCAGAGCCCTTCCTCCACCCTTATCAAGAACCCACCCCTACTCCTACTTGTTGTCAAGGTAACCTGTCCCAGGAATTGCCCCTCCCTACAGAGAGCTATAGGTTGTTAATGTGTCCTTGGCTGCTCCATTCTGCCCTTCCCCCTTCAGCCCACCAGTTTCCCACATTTGGGCCATCTCACCAAGCATTCCTGGGCCTAGTCATGTAAGCAGGAAGGAGAAAAATAAGAAGGAAAAGGCAGGAGAACAAAGGAAGCCTAGCACATACATAAAGGGCAGAAGACCTAGCCTCTTGGGATACCAGGATACCAGCTGTGGCCCCCTTCTTCCTTGCAGGAGAAGTCTATGTTGCCCCTTTTTAAATAACCCTGCTGTATATGCTTGCCTCAGCCTCGGCATGCTTCTCTAATGTTCAAACTTCAACATGTGGGGAAGCAGGACTTGTCACCAATAACCGGTGGTATCACCACCACCACCCGACACTGGTAAAAGTTCTGCCCTCTGCACCCCACTATCCCTCCCCAGCATCACTCCGAGTATGCGGGTGGCACGGTGGGGTCAGGCCAGTGGAGCATGCATGTTGAAGCTGGACATGCAGCACCCATTCAGTTCCTGGAAATCAGGTGGAAGGTACCTGGAGGCCTTGCTGCTCTTTGCGAGTGTCCCACTGGGGGGCAGCAGTCACCCATGGTGGGGAATCTAGTTAATTTTTCCTGCAGCCAGGTTACTGTAAGCAGGTCTAGAAAGCAGAGTTTGCATGCAGAGAGATGGCTCCCTAGGGCAAATGGGGCAGTAGCTGAGCTGGGAAATTTATATGGAAGACACTCTTCTCCACAATTCCTGGTTCACACTTAGGGTTCAAAACAAAAAAAATCCAGAAAAATCCAGGCTTATAAACCAAGGAATTAATGTATGTGACCGCATGCATTCACCAAGCCTTATTTTGATAACCTGTTTACTGGTCTGACTTCTGTATTAACTGCAAGCATGGCATATCAAAAGTCAGAGCAGTGTGTTCTATATCAGCCTATGATGTTTTTCCTCTGACTCAAAAACTTCTAAATCATGACCTATTGCTAAAAAAGGGGTGAGGAGGCTGACTTAGTTAAGGCTAAGTGAGCTATCCACAACATGTCTCATGAGCCAATCAAAGTTGTTTGATATAAGGGACCTGAGTATGTAAAATACTGGATTAAATGTCCTTGTCTATTGTGAGGTTTGTTGTTTGTGTTTCAGAAACTCCAGCAAGTTAATCTGTATTGTGACTTCCCCTGCTAGGGTTATGCTATGCAGCATTTCTCACTTTTATTTTCCATGGAAACTTTTTCTCACATCGACTTGCAGACCAGCTGTTCTGCAGAACATGCTCTGGAAAACCCTAACCTGGAGTGACAGGGACCTCCCCAAGCAGTTTCTGTGAGGTAGGATGGTACAGACTGTAGACACTTCTGGTTTTGTCAATGTTGCAAACCAGATTTGAGCTGCCTTCTTTAGGAGAGGGTTGGAAGTGTTCTTTTGCAGAATTAGCCTGTCAGGGAGGACATATGAAGGTTTTTGTGTCAGGTTTTTGGCATTCTTTTGTTTATTCAATCCTCACCACCACTCTCTGAGATAGATCTTGGTTATCTCCATTTTATAGACAGACTGACACTCACAAATTACTCAAAGTACCACATCCAAGCTCCTTAGCCAGGAAGCTATAGAACTGATATTTGGAGCCAGAGGCCTTCTTTCTTTTTCTTCTTCTCATTTTTTTAACAGTGGATTTCTAGGCATAGCATCTTGCAGCCAGTGTGGACTCAGAGAAGAACTGACTCATTTTAATGATTACCTGAGAAATTAATGATGAAGAGTAGGAATCAAAGCTGTCATGTCTCCAAGAGTGAGCAGAAGGAAGCCTGTAATGTCAGTTTTTGGTGGTAGGCATACCACAATCCTTCAAGTGACATATTGGCTAGGAATAAAAATGGGGCTATGGTTGTAGCCCAGCTGTAATGTACTTGCCTAGCATGTGAGGCCCTGAATTGGAACCCAAGTACTGGAAAACAAAAACTTAAATAACAGTCTTTTAGAAAACATAGAATATAAAACACAAAGAATAAATCCTAATGAGTTAACTCTGGACTTGAAGAGACCATGTGCCATATACATCCATGGTTTGCAACAAATGTACCATTCTGGTCTGGGATGTTCATATTGAATGAGGCTGTGCATGCATTAGAATAGGTATTGGGAATATGTATTAGAATAGGTATGGGAAATATATGTTCTTTCCAGGTAGTTTTGCTGTAATCCTGAAACTGATTTAATAAATAAAGTCTATTAGAAGAGGCAGAAGTGGAGGAGGAAGAGGAGATGAGAGAGAGGAGGAAGAGGAAGAGCTTGTCAATGTTCCACAAGGTCCAATGTAAAGAATTGGTATCAGTGCTTTGAAGTGTGCCTGGTCCTTTTTTCCCTCCCTCCTGTTAGAAGAATTAGTTGTTCCTTTAACTAAGTTCCCATTATGTATTATTCCTATAGTATATTGGTTACACTGCATTGAGTCAAAGTTATTTTCAGGTCTCATTTCCTGAACACTGACCTTTCCAATGGCAAAGGCAATGTAGTATTTTGTGATATTTCTACAGTACTAGAAATATGACATAGTAGAGTTTAATAAGTATTTATTTCGTGAATGTATGAAGGCCCTCCTGTGGCTATTGCTTTTTAATGCAGTTTTAAAGGATTTTGCCAGAACATGCTCTTTTTGGCTTTCAGAATCCTGAAAACAGCTGCCTCCATGTGGTTTATCCAAGAGACAGTGGTATACAGGAGCGTGAGAAAACATTGAAACATTGAGGGAAGTTTCTGACAAATTAAGAACATACCAATAATCCTAAACTAAGAATTTATACATATTGAGAATCTTCACATTAGTAACATTACTATAGTAGAGTTTGGGAAAAACAACTAGTCCTTGGAGACAATAAATATAAGCAAATGCAATGACAAATTCTGGACCAGAATTCTGTGTGGTGACACCAGTCAGCTGGGGAGTTGTCGGGTGTGGGGAGTGGAAGATCTTACTGGACAAAAGCCACCTCTGCATCATCCCAGTGGCTGTGTGAAGTGCCACAGGCTTTAGGTTTGATAAATGTAAATATGTGGACTGAATTCCTGGGAAAGAGGACATTTGCCATGTTATTATTATTCTTTTATATCTTCATAGGAATCATATGCAATTCATTTTCTTAAAAGAAGGCTTTAAGAGGGACATATAGAAAAACTTTAGACCTTGATGCTTAGAGTGAAAAGGGAAACTTAAGAGGTAATAGGGCACTAAACATTCTTAATGATTATTGCTCCAGTTGGACTTTGTCTTCCAAATTCTTGGGGGTTTCCAACCTGGATATTAATAAGCTTTTCCTATAAAGGGATCCCTGTATGATCCCTGTTTACAAAAATTCCTTATGTATAACCCACTGTCCTGGTTTTCCAGGTCCGAGAAGGAGCCAGAGAGAAACACAGGAGTTGAAGAAGCTGTTTTCTGTTATAACAAGGTGATTTCTCATTTCTTTTCCTTCATTCCTAGTCCCTTTCACACATGTTCTATGCATTCCCCAGAGATTCAGTACAGCATGGCCTTCTCACAGGGAGGGGGAGCCCTAGCAACAGGTATGTGAGTGAAGGCCTTGGGAAGTGCTAAAGAGTGTGTTGTGAGGTGAAGGATATGGGTAATGTGAAGGGGGTAGGAGGTTTCACCCACAGGACTGCACACCTCCTTTTCCTGTATGGTCCTTGTTACAGCTTTGTACTTTGTGTCCCTTACAGCCCCCTGGGCCAACATCAGGATAGAGACAACTTGCAGCAGCTCTTATGTCCAGACAACCTCTGTAACATATTTAATGAGGTCAGTCATCGGCTATCTCTGGCACCCTTGGAAGATGTTGCAAGTATTCAGACACCTTTGGATTCCACAGGTTATGTGAGAAAATCATCACCTTCCACATTGCCTGCTCTCTCATCAGTCCCAGGAGGGGAACTATTGCCAGCCTCCCTGTTGAAGCTTTCTCCACCTTCCTCATTCTCTCTTCCCCCTAAAAAGGTCATGCCCTCAGCTGACCTTCTCTTATCTTCCCCATTGAGTGACTCTCTGCCACCAGAGTCTCTTCCTCCCTTGGACTCCAAGGCCACAGAAGACCCTTTACCACGCCCATCACTTTCCCACCCCCCTCCCCCACCACATCCCACTCAGGAAACAGACACTCTTCTAACACAAGATTCCACTCTGCCTGTGGTGAGCAGTCCTGCTGGCTTGTCCACTTCTGTTCCAGTGGGAGGCATGGACCATTCCAGCACAGAGGCCCCTGTCAAGAATGTGCTGTCTTCCAATTTGGCAAAAGATGGTGTGAAACAGCAATTTCCTGCCCTCTGTTCTGAGAACTTATCTGGGGGATATACTGTAGCCTACTGTGTGGAGACTCCTAACATCTTGTTTCTGCCCCCCTGCTGTCCTGACGTGCCTGGAGAGACAAATCAAAAAGAGGGGTGATGTCCTCAAGTGGAAAGAAAAGGAAAAGAAAGAAGAATCCTTTCCAAAATAACATCAGCCAAATTACCAAGGATTTTCTTCAGAGAAAAGGTCAGTGTCAGTTGCTAATCAGCAGGACTCGGCCATCTCCCTTCTTTCATGGAATGAAAAAGGCAAATCAGAGGAACCACAGGTGGATCAGCAGTCCCCTTATCCTAAGAGCTTTGAGAGGACCATTTACAGAAAAACTACACCCAGCTCTCTATGGTGTCCCATCTCTACACCCCAAGTCCCTGAGCCCTAGTGTACCAGCTTCAGGTGATTATTCCTCAGCCTTTGTCTTCTTCAATACAGCATCCAATGACTCCATAGGCCACAAATCCCCAGTCCTTCTCTATACCCCACCCGTGTTCTTGCCTGGGAGCCAACCTCATCCCTTGCCCAAGACCTCTTCCCAAACTCAGCCCCAATATCTCTCTCCTGAACATGCCCAGACCCAGCTTCAGCCTCAATCCCCACTCCCAATTCTGTCACCTCCTAAAAACCAGTTTAGGATTTGTGGAGTGTGTGATCTTGGACCCCAGAATGAGGCACTATTTCTGGTGCCATCTGAAATTCATACCTCGAATACAATGTGATACAAAAAACACAGGAAAGTCTGTGGGGTTTACCCTCTGTGGTCCACAAATCCCAGGAGGACTTTTGTCCTCCAGCTCCCAACAT
The DNA here is from genome assembly GCF_964194105.1 of Spermophilus citellus. NCBI lineage: Eukaryota > Metazoa > Chordata > Mammalia > Rodentia > Sciuridae > Spermophilus > Spermophilus citellus. The sequence continues at coordinate 88,060,682 of NC_138183.1, read as the reverse complement.
TGTGTTGGTTAACCCATCCTCCAAAGCTCATGTTGCAATCTCCATCCTTCCTGGAAATTATCCCCTCTCAGATGATGTTCAGAAGAAACTAGACCACCACCTTCAAAAGAGGCATATCCAACACTCGTGGGGCCTGCCCCGCAGAGTCTCTTGTGGAGAGCCATTCTGACACGTGATTGGGTGACTCCCGTTAAGGGCCTGAGGCGCTCTGGCTGTGTCGGAGCCTTCCCGACCCTTTCCTGATGAGAGAGCCCATCCGTGTGGGGGTGTGCGTGACCACTGACCCCGGAGACCCAATCACTGACCCTGACCTTGGAGTACAGCCCCCCCTCAACCTTCATTGGATGGAATTCTCCCCTGAATCTCTTGTTCCCCAAATAAAAGGCTACTACCAGGCGTGTTCGCTCTCTCTCTCCTGCTAGCCCAGAGTAATCCTCGCTGCCCTGCTGGGCGGCTGGAGGCGGGAACCAGGTAGGTGAGCCGTCTCGGACCTAGCAATATAAAATAAGGTACTGTCTGTGTGTTTTATTTTGATCTCTTTTAACTAACTTTATGCCTAGAACCTCATTAATGAAACCACTGCGCAGGTCGCGTGGTAGAGTCTCTACATCCCTGTCACTGATGCGTCCTCTGGAAAAAATTCCTGAGACCTCTGAGTCAAAGAGCAGTCGTGCCCTCTCAGAAAATCTTTGGATAAGAGTCAGAGCACCAAAGATATAAATAAGGGGGGCTCGAGCCAACCCAGAAACCTTCATGAACTGAGCTCAGGAATTCTTCCTCTAAAGATGGGAGTGAGGAAGGCACAGAGAGATGGTACCAAGATTGAGCAACATCATCATGTGCTGAGTGACCGTGATAATGTTCTGGGGTCTTCCTCAAGGAAGGACCTAGTATGTCACTTGCAGAGTCCATCAGGTGGAACTCCAAGTACCTCAATGATGAATCCACTTCAGAAACAACTTGAAAATGCTTTGAACTCCCACCTGAGCAAGAAGTTTCAGGAAATCAATGAGGATCAGATTCCTGACACTGTGCATAGGTCATGGCATTCTATCAAGTTGGCATTGCCTGTAAGTGAGAAATCCACCAGACAAATGAGTCACAAACCTTTGGCACCAAGCAGGATGGACAGCTCTGTCAATACTACCCAGGCTATTTCCTTCCTCGATGCTGGCAAGAAGAGGATGATGGAAGACCACATTACACTGTTTCATAAGAGGTTGATATATGGCCTTCCCAACAGGGTTCAGGAATCCCTAGAGATCTTTAATGAACAAGATTCATATCACTCCTTTTCTCACTCCAAGTTTCCTTTTTCTGCCACCCGTATTTCTGGGGTGGATTCTAAACAGAGCATGTCCAAGACCCATGGAGGAAGATCTAATGCTTTCATGGAGACAAAGAGAAAACCAAAAATTCAATTCAAAATCTAGATCATCCTCTCCTTGCCACCTCAATCGTGGTCAAGAAAGAACAGGCGATCCTGACACAAACAGTCTTTGAGATCAAGCATGAGCATGTAGAGGACCTTCGCAGAATAAAGGATGGCAAACCATCTGTTCTGCCCCAGACACAGAGCATTATAGGCAAAGCTTATCAGAAACCACCTGTAGCAGCCAATAAATGCAGCCCAAAGCTGCCCATGAGGCAAGCTGGGGTTGGACCTCAGGAAATAGGACCTAAGAGACTGAGTTCCAGCTACAATGTAGCAAGGCTTCAGGGCAATAGGATGCCCTGGGGAAGTTCTTCCATGTCCAAGATATCTGAGAAATCCAGGGAGACTTTGAAGGCACAGGAGCTCTATGCTTGTCAGTCGCAACCTCCCAGTGCCTTGACAAACAGAAAGCCAGAAAGCTCCCCAGTGTCAGATGTCTATACTCCTGAAAATTCCCCCAAAATGTCAGTTGTGAGAGACCCTGGATTGTCACACCTTAACAATCCATTGTTTGGTGAGTTAAGGGCTAAAATGAAGGGGGAACCTAGCCAGAAACAAGGCCATAGCAATGGCATACCCCTTGTTTCAAATAGCTTGACTTCCAAGACCTTCCTTAAACATGACCAGGGTGCTGCCTGCAAGAACATGGCAGTTTCCCAGGTCCTGCATGTCCACCTGGACAACACACAGACTAGCATGGAGCATGGGCAGGGGCCCTGGGCCCCTAATCTTGACTTCCACAAAGACCAAGACAAGACCTGCCCAGCAACCGCTAAGAGAATGACCCCTCCAGGACCCAAAACACGGGAGCTTGGTGGAGGGGATGCAGGGTTGGGCACATGCCAACCCAGAAGGAGGAGCCATCACCCTCAATACAAGACATTAGAGCAGACACTTGGGAGCAATTCCTCTCAGCCCAGTCACTGAAGGGACCAGCTCCTCCTGAAAGCCTCAGAAACCCGATGAAGAACGTTTTTCAATGGCTTTATCCTAATATAAAAGGCAAAAGGCAAGAAGGTTTCCCGGAAAAGGGCAGCTCCCCATCTCACCTGTGCAGGGCAGAGGCCTAGTCCAAAGGAGAGCTGCCTTTATTGGGAATACTGACAACCACAGAATCATGAGAGACAGTGAAAAGGTCCTGGGGAGAAACGTGGGAACCAGCATGGAATCAATGTCACCTACCCCCAAGAGCCACATTTGTCCCCCAAGAAGTCTGGGAAAACTCAGCCCAAGGCAGGACTTCAGGTCCAGGCTGAATCTGTCCAGGTGCATCCTTTCAATTACAAGGCTCCTTGTTCTAAAGTAACAAGGGTCAAGTCCTGTAGCCAAGAATCAGGCCTTGCTGGCCAGAGCTGTCTTAAAAGGAATAAACAGATTAGAGACTTGAACAGAGAATCCCCAAACACTGAGGCATTTAGGGACCAAAAGCAATTCCCGCACATGCCCCACAGGGATCCCAAGTCTCATCCAAGTCTCATCTGTGGGTATCAAGTGGGTCAGGTGTCTGTGCCTGCCAGTGCACCTTCTGAAGTCACTGTGTTGGGAGATCTTTCCCTACTATTTAAAGAGAAAATTCTTATCCAACGTTTTCACAGAGGAAAATTTCCTTTCTCCTAATGATTATTCCTGATGGAGATTCCTGATTGTTCCTAATAAATTTTCTTACATGAGTTGTGTGTTTTCTGTGTACTGTGTTAGGTGCATGGGTTTTAGTAACCTATCAGTTGTGCTTTTGGAAGAGAAAAGTTAAGCTCTTATTTTTTGCCTTCATTGGCTTCTGTAAGGTGACAAGTTCCCTAGAGCTGCTGTTGAAGAGCTAAGACCTGTTCTTGAATCCCCTTCCTCGTGAAATTGGAGGAGGTGGCTGTTTCCAACCTCTTAGTTTAGCCTTAATGGTATTGTCTGGCAGCCCACACCTTCTCCCCTCATGGATTGGGCAGTAAGGCAGATAAGGCTTGCACACCAGAAAAGAGAATCGAAGACAGGTATATTTTTTAGAATAGAGTGGCTTAGTCATTTTTTAAGTTGTCACTGACCAGACTGTCACCGCGGGTGAACCTCTTCTGGGGGCATTTGTGGGCATTGCTGCAGTGGATGCAAGGCCATCTGGTAGAGAGACTGGGAGGAACACGACCAGTGAAACTCCACATCATGTTCAACCACAAGAATATGATCCTACTTAGAATATGTTATATTCCATGTGTGTACAATATGTCAAAATGCATTTTATGGTCATGCATATCTAAAAATAAAATAAAGTCTGGAAAGAGGGGAGGTGCTGCTTTCGAACCTGTCATGTGGGCATGTTAATATGTTTCAGAAGCATACTGTGACTGTTGTAGGGACAGATGAAGCTGGACACTGAGGAATAGCAGGAAGCAGATTTTTTGGCGGTAGCCAGATTCAAAATGGGGGCTTTTTGCCTCCATCAAGTCACCCTCTGAACCCCAAGTTCAGAAAGTTTCAGAACTTTATATCCACTGAAGGGGAGAGGCTCAGAGGCTCACAATCTGTAGAAATTTACATAAAAGCAGCTTTTTCACTGTTCTGGGCACCCAATTCAGGCCAAGGACATTCTCTATGAAAATCAGTGTCTGGGAAAGGGAGAGTTTTTCTCCCCTTTCCTTCACCAGCTGGTTTTCAAAGATTTCTCCACTGTTCTTTGAAATGCAACCGCCTCTGTGAATGCCTTGGGTACTCCTTTATCTCACTCTGCTTCAGCAAACATCTCCTACCTGAAGACACTGTTGTAGAAATTCTTGCTGATAGTCTAAGAACAATTACGCCAAGCAGAATTTTTGAGAGTCTCTGGAGAAGCTTAATTAAGATTTTCAGAGGGAGTGCAGGAGGGGGTGTGTTGAGAGCCACAGCAGAAGGGGCCCCAGCAAACTTCCAGCTGATTGGTTCACCATGGCTCCAGCAAACTTCCAGCTGCCAGCTGATTGGCCCCTCTGTGGTGATGCTCATTGGGCTGTTTCCCCGCCCTTTCAGACCACGGAGGTGCTCATTGGGGGACTCTCTTGATTCTGCCCACGTGACCCAGCCAATTGATGGAAGTTTCATACTCTGATGCTTAAAATGTAAAATGGTACAGTTGTTTTATAAAACATTCTGGAAATTCCTTAAAATTTCATATGTAGAGTTACCATAGGACCCAGTGATACCTTTTCTAGGTATATACCTAAGAGAAATGAAAATACAGAAATTTATGCATGAATATTTATAGCTGCATTATCACAATAGCCCAGGATGGTAACAACCCACATGCCCATCAACTAGTAAATGGATAAACAAAAGTGGTATATCTATGCAAATGAAATATTATTTAGCCATAAGAAAGGAATAAAACATTGATATATGCTACAACATGGCTGAACTTTGGAATTATACTAAGTGACTCTCCTCCCCCAAATGTCACTAAATGTAAAAGATTATATAAAAATGTGCTTGACATCACGAGTCATCAAGAAAACAAAAATGAAACACACTGAGAGATAACATTTTGCACTTATTAGGATGGTAAGCATCACAAGTCAGATAAATACCTCTGAGGAAAAATGGAGAAATTGATGGAAGTTTCATACTCTACTGGTTAAAATGTAAAATGGTACAGATGTTTTATAAAACATTCTGGAAATTCCTTAAAATTTCATATGTAGAGTTACCATAGGACCCAGTGATACTTTTTCTAGGTATATACCTAAGAGAAATGAAAATACAGAAATTTATGCATGAATATTTATAGCTGCATTATCACAATAGCCCAGGATGGTAACAACCCACATGCCCATCAACTAGTGAATGGATAAACAAATGTGGTATATCTATGCAAATGAAATATTATTTAGCCATAAGAAAGGAATAAAACATTGATACATGCTACAACATGGATGAACTTTGGAATTATACTAAGTGAAAGAAGTCAGTAGCAAGTCACCAAATATTACCTGATTCTATTCTTATGAAATGAAATAGGGAATTTTAATTAGAAACAGAAAGTAGACTAGTGATTGCTTAAGGCTGGGGGATGAAGGCTGATAAGTGTGAAATCTAGAATCCATGGTTCTTTTTGAAGTCACAAAAGCATTTTAAAATTGACTCCAGCGACAATGCACAACTCTGAATACACTAGAAATCACTGAATTAGGGGCTAGGGTTGTGGCTCAGCGGTAGAGTGCTCGCTTAGCATGTGCGAGGCACTGGTTTCTATCCTCAGCACCACATAACAATAAATAAATAAAGGACAATTTTTTTAAATCACTAAATTATACACTTGAATTGGGTGAATTTTATGGTATATGAATATGTTTCAATAAATTGTTTAAAAAGTAAAACTACCTGTTAACATTTTGACACATTTGTCGGATCCTCTCTCACTGCCTCTCTATATGTATATATGTGAGTGTATGTTTATGTATGTGTGTATGTGTATATAATATATGTGTATATACACATACACATGTACATATACGCATATATACACAAATGCACACAAGATTAATACACATTTATTCCTGAATATTTCAGAATACATTTCATGCATCATGTTTTTTCTCCTTATATATTTTATTGTGAATATTTAAAAAAGATATTCTCTTATATACTAAATTTTCCCCTTTCATGAATTTAGCATAGGCATAAAAATTTTGAACTAATCTTATTCATACTGCATTTTTGTGAATTTTTTCCCAGTAATACACCTTGTGATTATAATTTTTTAAATCTCCATTATAAGATACAGCCTAGAGTGTCACATTTCCTTTAGTTGCTGTGTATCTTTGATCTTCTTTAAACTGGAACAGTTTCTTAGCCCTTCTTTTTTTCTTAACATGACAACTTTTAAGAATATATCCAATGTTGCGTTTTATGGCTCCCTTTCTATCTAGAAGTTTTGGGGTGGAATTTATCTTGCTCAGATTTTAAAGAATGCTTTTATATTTGTGATCCTTGGGACCTCAGGGGTTGTCAGGGCCAGGTTTGTTGTAAACAAACAAACAATAACACTAGAGATGCTAGGCTATGTGGAGATTTTTCTAAATAGAGAGACCTCCTGTAGTCAAGGGAAGGTAGATAAGAGGAGACAGGCTTGATGAAGACCTTCTGTTAGGTAGAGACCAGAAGAAATGGTGGATGCTGAAGACAAGCAAAGAAGGGGGCTGTTAATACTGAAAAGCCTTCATCACGTGAAAAGGAAAGGGTTGGATGTCTGTGGCCAAAGCAGATGAATTCATCAGACCCAGCGAGGAGATGCAGGCAATTTCAGGAAAAGACACAGGGCTTAATTTCAATCCTAATTTAAGTATAATCACTTATAATCTAAACAAGAAAGCTTTAAGGGTAATGTTAAATAGCTAGCTCACATGGGGAGATTAAAAATACACATACTGTACACCATCCACAAGAATAACATCTTGTTTCAAAAAACATTTGGAGGAACCAGTAGGAATTTTGTTAGAAACAAAGTTGGGAAGAGATGAAACCTCATAGTTTCATGAGAATGTAACCATACATGCTGGGAGAAAGTAACCTACTTTGCTAAATAGAATTTTAACTGTGCTCATTAGAGGTTTATATGACACTACAGAGAAGCCTACTTCTCAAATCAGGATGGGTTTGGTCATAGGTTATGGTCTAGCACAACTGCTCTGTGAAATCAAGACAGTTAAAAACTGTTGGAAGGGAGAGAGGAGGGGGATAAGTGGGGAGAGCCAAGAGGCAGCGGGGTGGGACAGTATATCAGTAGAGAGGGAGATATTGGAGAGCCTGAAGGGGCAGGATAGCTTAAAAGAGATTTGGGGAGAAAGATTTATTAGAAGATATTGCCATGGACAGGCTATGCCCTTGGTTTCCTCTTCATCTTGGTTTCTGTTCTTTGGTCTTATGTGAGAGATCACCAAACAGTGAAGTGCTCTCTTGTTTCTCCAGGTAACAGAAGAAAAAAGCAGAATATTTCACTGAGGTGGATGTATGATATAGTGAAAGGGTGGAGTTGGGTGTTGGGGGGAGGAGGTGGAGGAATCTCAAAGTCCCTAGGGGAATGGATAGATCAGCAGGGTTTGGTAATGGGCGAAGGGCATGGGTTCATCTCCCATGTGTTGTCCCCTCCCCCACCCTCAAGAACCTCTGGTGTCTGTACTAAAGCTCTGTGATGCGGATCTGGAACTGTGGTCTAGAACATGCACTCTTAGTGACCAACTTCTGGTGAAGCAGGCCCTCTTCTTTGTCTGAGGAGCCTTGCTGCCGCATGGATGAGCTTCAGCTTGACTTCTTGGATGTTCCTATCCTTGACTTTCTGTGTGGAGTGGGGTTCCTCCTTCTGTCCCTGAGTTACCTGATAACAGATCTATATTTCCCCATATCCTGCAAACAGAGAGACATGAATCAGGTAAGTAAACAGAAGATGCTCCAAAATTTTAGATATTTCTTCTAAAATTATATATGCATTTAATGCTATAATTTCACCTGTAAGCACTGATTTTCTGCATTCCCTACATTTTGATACATTGTATTTTCATTTTTAAAATTTTTTTCTTGATACTACTTCTTTGACAAATTAATTAATAATATAAATTATTTAAATTGTTTAAACTGAGAAGCTTTTGTAATTTTTCAGCTCCCTTTTTATTACTGATTTCTAGTTAACTCCAATTTGGTCAAAAAACATACTTTGTCTGATTTCTACTCTTTTAAATCTGTTAAGGTATGTCTAGAATGTGTCCTATCCTGGTGAATATTCTGTGTGATATTGGGAAGAGTATTTATTTTGCTGTTGGTAAATTATTTATTAAATATCAATGATATCAAATTAATTGATGGTACAATTCAGGTCAAACATATCCTTATTGATTTTTCTGCCTCCTGGATTTGTCAGTTACTGAGAGATACTTGTTGAACTCTCTGATAGTAACAGTGGATTTCATCTATTTCTCTGCATTTCTAGCAGTTTTTGCCCTTTATATTGTGCCTCCCTGTTGTCAAATGTATACACTTAAGCAGTGTTATGTCTTCTTAGAGAACTGATCCCCTTAGTATTGACAAGGCTCCCTGGCTGCCTGGCCACAGAGCCAGTCCACTAATCTCTCTACAAGAAGTGGCAGTGAAGCAGCAGTGGAGCTGCAGAGCAGAGGCCAGGGTGGGCTGGAACACAGGCAGTGAGCATGGGCTGCAGCCTCACAGATCCTGTATACCCATAGGGGCCTGAGGCACTGCCAGCCAGCACCTAGGCAAGCCAAGGCTTACAGACCTGTCACCCCATGGTGGACCACTCAGGTCAGTGCTGAAGCCCACTGCAGAAGCCTGCTGTACAAAGCACTGCAACTGGGAACCTGGAACACCCATGATCCGAGAATCTCAACCTTCTGTTTCCCAAGGAGCATCAAGAAAATGGAAGTGGGGTGGACCTGAATGGAAGTTCAGTTTCAACAGTTAATTAATAGCATTCTTATTTTTCCAAACCCTGATTAGCAAAAGTCTGGACCAATAGCATTGACCCAAGTGCTATATAAAGCTCTAGACTAGCACTATCAGGTGGCAACTCCCATTGGGTCCCCTCTCACCTGCAGGAGTTCTGTTTCTAGTCACACTTGAATAAATCCTACTCACTCATCCTTGTCTATGAATTGTGGATTTCATTCTTCAAATGCACAAGATAAGCACCCAGAAACAAGAAATTGGTGGTGAGCTGCTGAGGTCTGCTTCAACACGGGAGGGTGTTGCCCACCATTAATAGCTGCGACATGTTTCTTGGCTGCAGAGGTCTGCAGCTTATGCAGACCCCCCCCCCCCCCCCGTACACATATCCCAGCAGAAGTGGAGATTCTAGATTCATCTCAAACTTTGGGTTCACTATTATGTAATGCACTTTTTATCCTTGCTAATTTCCCTTCTTTCTAAAGTCTGCTTTGTCTGAAATTAATGACTACCCTGCTTTTTAAATTACTGTTAACATGCTACATTTTTATGCATCCCTTTACTTATGTGTCCATTTAAAATGGGCATCTTCTAAATAGCATACAGATAGTCTTGTTTATTTTTATCCACTCTAATATTCTTACTTATAAATGATGAATTCAGATCATTCACGTTTAAAGTAATTTTTCTATACTTTTGGATTAATACCTACCATGTCTGTAACAGTTTATTATTCATTGTACCTTCTCTTTATTGTCTCCTTTTTCTGTTATGTGATTAAAACAGGAACTTATAGGATTTAGTTTTTATTTAGGTGATTTTTATATTAGTTTTAATTGTATATATTTAAGGTCTACAACATAATATTTAATACCCTCTGTCCTATATCTTCCCATTTTCTTCCCCAGCCCCCTGCTGCTCTTAGTAACCACTGTCCTTCTCAATTTTTCTATGTATTCAATTTTTTAAAAAATATTCCATATATAAGTTTGATATTACAGTCTTTTTCTTTCTATGTCTGGCTTATTTCACCTAGTGCATGATATCTTCCAGTTTAATCTATATTGGATCCATATAAAATTTCATCTATATGGATAATTTGTCATTGATTTTTTAAAAATTCTTACTGTTAAATGATTACTGCAAATATTTCTTCTGCTTTACTCTCTTTTTCTTCTCCCTGCATATTTAAAAATTTCCAAAATATATTACAATTTTGGGGGGGATTTAGACTTTAACATTTTTTTCTCTTTGCCTTTCATTTGGAAAGCTTCTATTGATATTCATTTAAACTTATTTATTCTTTCCTTAGCCATGTGTAGTCCACTCATGAGCCCATCCAAGCCAGTCTTATTTCTGTTATCGTGGTTTTTTTTATTTTTAACAATTAATTTTGATTCTCATCTCTCTTTTTTACATTCTGTATCTGTTGTTGCATGTTGCTTACTTTTTCAATGAATGCTTTAATGTATTAGTCATAGAATTTAGGGCTTCGTGTATGATAATTGCAAAATTGATGTGATACTTTTGTGGATTTGATGCTTGCTTTTTCTATTCTGACTGTTTATTTTTCCCCTTGTCTTTTAGCAAGCCTTGGGGGTTTTTCTATAGTTTTTGAAAGCCAGACATGATGTATTAGGAAACAGGAACTGAGGTTAATAGATTTTTAGTGCTAGGATTTATATTAACCTCACTAAGATATAGGGTATGTTAAATGTCTACTGCGGCTGTACTTGACAGAGGCTTCAATTTCCTCTAGTATCTGTAGCTTTCCCTAAGGTCATTTCCTTAGAACATTTAAGTACAACATGTAAGTGCAACATAAGCTCTTTTAACCATTACCACACTGTAGTCCTGTTAATATGATGGTAAGGTGTGTGTGGCAGGGTGGTGGGGGATAGGAGTATATCTCACTCTTTTAGTGGTTCTGTGTGCCATAATTTATAGTCCTAAACCCTGCATCTCAACCTCTCCACCAATACACACCTTGGATGAGATAAGGAGGCTACAATGGTTTGGAGTTGGGCAATTTCCCTTTCCTCGTGTAGGGTAAGTCTCTAAAATTCTGCTGAGTAGTCTTCTGTTATGGAGAATAACCAGATTATATTTCAAATTGTTTCTATTTTCTCTATTCCTGCCAGAAAATGTGAAGGTATTTTCATGGGTCTTCACTGTGAGAACTTGGGAGATTCTTCAGAGGAAACTCATGAAGTGTGAGAGACTTTTGAGATAGTGACTGTTGGAATTTTCTCACTCTGATGCTAGCCTATACACATCTTCTAGTTATTAATCAAAGGGTTCATTTAAGTGTTCCTACCACTGTATGGTTCCAGTGGATTTTGCTCCAGATAAGGTGATATTCACTGTAATGTTCTTTATTTACTTTCTTTGAGGACATGGACGTGGGTGGTGTATTTTCATGGCTCCAAGAAAAGTCATTTTCAGTTTATTCAGTTTTGCAAGCTCCTTAATGCCAGAATTAGGGGGATCTTTATTCTCTGTTCCTCTTCCCACATATCTAAATCACCTTGGTTGGCTCAGAGAGATATCTGAGATGGGAAATCTGCAGAGAGGACAGGACATCACTGTTCAGGCACCGATAGAGTTTCAGGAAGGTGTAAGTTTTCCACCTGAAGTTGGGTGTGATGGAAGATTCTAGGTAAAATCCTCCTGATTCTGTGACTTGCATTTGTTTGGTTAGAAAGTTTTGCTTCTCTGAACAAGAAGACTCTCAATGCTTGACCCTAAGTCCCATTCCCATGTCAGGTGAAGGATGCCTGACATGGGAATGGGACTTAGGATTAAGTGTCAATAGAGCCTTCCTTCCTTCATATTGGACTGATCAGGAAACTAGTGCTGACCTTTGAGTAGAGTCTGAAACCTGAGCACTATCCCCAGGATACAGACTCCTCTGGGAGAACACAGATGTGACTGTTGGCCCCAGATTCTATGTCCTCTATGAGCAGAGGACTTCTGAGAATATCAAGTATGGATCGCACAGGGAAAAAAAAATCATCCTTTGAAGATTTCAAGGTAGGGAAAATTGAAAATAGTTGATCATCTTTAAAATTTAATGAAAGGAAGAAATAATTATTTAAATGTAGAATCATATTATTCTTGAATGAATGTCTGGGATGCCTAGAGAGAATAATAAAGAAGCAAGTCCCAAGCTCACATTCTTTTCTTTTTCTTCTTAGAGTTAGGGAAGAGTCAAGAGAAGAAGAAAAGGTGGAACATTTAAAGGTAAGGGTCTGTCTGTCTGACCTGAGCTTTGCAAGGATGAACCTTTGTGTCCATTTTATGAGGTGCCAGGTCTATGATTTCTAAAAATGTCACTTGCTAGATACAGTGTATCTCAGGAAACAAAACCCTCAGAGGAGAGACTCAGGGGAATGCAGTCACACCTGAGACACTCCTCAAAGTCCCTGCTCTATCCACCTATGACATGAAGCACTGATGGACCTGGACAATGGGAGTTGTCCAATAAGTGACCAGGTAAGATACTGAGGAAGAACTATTGGTTGCTTTGTATTCAGAACTTCTACCTCCTGATATTGTGTTAAGTCTTCTACTTTCTTTCTGCTCAGATTTATCTTTTAGGCAACCACTGACTCCTATGCTTCACTTTGTAATTTTGAACCTTGTATGGGATGATATATGTGATTATACTTTACAAATGAAGCCAGATATTCATGTGAACCTTCTTAATATTATTTTTGAACATTTAACCTTTTCTACTGATTCTTGGGGCTTTTGGACTTTAATATCCTAAAGAACTCCCCCAAAGGGAACCCTGTATAGTCCTTATGTTTCTACCTTCATTATATATCACTGTCTCTCCTGATTTCCCAGATCAGAGAAGTTGCCAGAAAGAAGCAGAGGAGAGAAGGAAGCTGTTTTCTATCCTGAAAAGGTGATTAGTATTTCCTCCTCTTTCCTGGTCCTTTTATCATATATTTTAGTCATTCCTCAGGGATTCATGGCGGTTTGCCCTTCTCACAGGGATGTGGATCCATAGCAACAGATATGGGAGTGAAGGCCCTGGGAGAGGCTATAGAGCATGTTGTGGGGTAATAAATGTAGGGATTATGATGAGGGTAAGAGGATTCAGGTTGCCCCATCACCAATAAGACTGTGGGGCCTTCCTTTCCTTGTGCTGGTCCTGGTTACAGCTTTGTACTTCCTTTCTTTTGCAGTCCCCTGGGCCAGCATCTTGATACCACCCACTTTCGCCAGTTGCTATGTCCAGACCCTCTCTGTGAAGTATGTAATAGGACAACTGCTGAGGTCAGTCATCTGCTGTACCTGGCATCCTTGGATGATGTTCTACTCTCTCAGTCCTCTTTGGCATCCACAGATTATATGACAGAATCATCAACTTCTCTGCTCTCTGCTGTTTCATCAGTCCTTCCAGAAGACCCAATTACAGCACCTTCACCTTTCCCCTCCATTCTCTCACCTAATAAGGTCACCTTAGCAGACTTATTTTCACCCTCATCACTGGGTGATTCTCTGCCACCAGAGCCTCTCCCTCCCTTGGATTCCAAATTCCCAGTAAACCCATTCCCACCCCAAATTCATGCATTTCCTTCCCTCCCATTACATCACACTCAGGGAACAAATCCTGTTCCCCAACCAGAGGCCAATTTAGCTCTCAAGAATAGCCCTGAGGAGTTATCCAATTATGTTCCAACAATCAGAGGCATTGACTTCTCAAGCTTGGCAATTTCTCAATTCTCCTGGTCTCATAACAAGAATATAGTCCTTCCAAGATTACCACACTATGGTTTTCATGAAGAGAATGCTTCCTTCCATCTACCATATTTCTATTTATGGAAAAATTCTGATATCTCACATATGGAAGGAAGACACATTTCTTTCCTTGGCTTTAACATACAACAACTCTTGGAGAGACAAATAAAAAAGAGAATGACTTTCCAGATTTTAGAAAATAAAGGAAAGAAGCAGGGACCATTGATAAAACAAAAGTGGTCAGAATACCAATTTACAACTTCATGGAACTCACTGCAATCCTTTGTTGATGAGAAAGACACCATAGCTTCCCAAACTGGCTGGGACACCAAAGACAAATCAGGACATCTGGGAATTTGTCAGCACTTTGTATATGTGAAGACTCTGGGGGGAAATGTGGAGCATAAATACAGCCAGCTCTTCTGGGGTCTTCCCTCTCTCCATAGCGAGTCAATAGTGGCTACTCTTCTGGTCTCTAAGAGCTGTTCCTCACTAGAACCTCACTTTGTTTTATTCAATAGAACCTGTGATGTTCCTGCAATCCAAATCCAGGCTAAAGAAACTCCACCACGCCCTCTGTCCCACCCACCTTCCCTTACCAGCATACATTCTCAATCTTTTCCTCACATGAATCCCCAATCCCAAACTTTACCTCTCACTCATGCCCATTCCCTGGCCCATGGTAAATCTCCACTCCCTATACTACCATTATCTTCTCCACCCCAGATTCAGGTCTATGGAAATAATTTCCATAGATCACAGAATACAGTTGATGTTGACATCTTACCTGGAAATAAACACCCAGAATGGCATGGGTTGCACACACATCATGCACATTTGTGGAGTTTTGGCTCTGAATTTGAAAAATGTCAAGAAGCCTTTTGTCCTCCAGCTCCCACCTTTCCATCAGTCAGGCAATATTCCCAGGCCTATGCTCCAGTCTCCATCTTTCCTGGCCATTTTCATATCAGCAGTCAACCCCAGGAGGACCCGGAGCACCAGGTACCAAAGAATCTAATTCCGTTTGGGAACCTCCAGTCTTGCAGTCCTATAGGATCTGGAGTATTGATGGAGACTGGGATCACATCAACAGAGGCATCTCAGCACGGCCACAGACATGCTTACTCACAACCCTCTGAGCTTCAGGGCCACAGTAGCAAGGATCTCGAGAAAACAGAATGGAGTCTCTCAGAAAGTTCCCATGAGAATTTCCCCACAAAGTTTCAGCTGAACAAGGATTTGGCAAAGAATCTCAGGCATATCCTGGGGAAGTGTCCATTAGATAACCCACTAATGGTTTCAGAATGCAATCTAAGGAATAATATGAATGCTATATCTGAGAAAATAAGTGACTGTGTGTGTCACTCAAGGAATGACTTAGGGAATGAATTAGTAAATGTTTCAGGGAAGAACTTAGACTTGAATCAGATGAAAAGCATGCTCAGATTACATGTGAGCCGGAAGTGTTGGCAGATCACTACAGGTAGGGTCCCTGTAGGTGTCTGTCTTTCTTGGCTGGATGAGGACAATGCATTGCTGCCTCCTCAGAGTTCCCATACCAATACAGATAACAGAAATAATATGTCATCACTGGTGGGTAGGGTCCAGTGCCAGACTACCAACACAGGGCTTTCTTTCCTTGATAACAAAACCCAAAAGTTACTAGAAGCCCATATTATTAGGTTTAGGATAAGTCAGAAGTGGGGCCTTCCCCTCAAGGTTCTTGAATCCATAAAATCCTATGTACTGAGAGAAGCCAAAACATGGCCTCTTCCTCAATATAACTTTGTTTCATCCTCAACCCGAACTTCTGAGCTGGATTCCAAATCTAGAGTCTCCAAGCTCCTTACAGAAAGCTCTAAAGCTATTCATCAGAGTCAGGAAGAAATAATAAATTCAGTCTCTATTATGGATCATTCTCTGCCTGCCCCCTCACTTGTGGTCAAGAAAGTTCAGGACATCCTGAGACAACCATGTTGTGATACTGATCATGAAGTTACAGAGAATATACAGACAATTGAGAATGGCAGCCCGACATGTCTGCCTAATACAGGTAGAATCAAAGACAAAGTAAGTCAGACTGACACTGTATCAGAAGAGAGAGACAGTCCAGAGCAGGTCATAAGGCAAGATGGAGATGAAGATAAATCAAAGGATGAAATGGTAAGTCTTAGCCACAGAACAGACATGCATGAGGGCAAAATGATGGTGGGAAAGAATAAGAATTCAGAACATTATTCCACCTTTGACATGTGCAAGCAGATATTCAAAGCCCATGAGCTTTGTAATCTTCAATCACAAATTGGTACTATCTCAACAACCAGCAAGTTGGAAGATTCCCAAAAGATAAGTGTGAGTAAAGTAGAAACTATCCCAGCCACTCAATGCACCCCACCAATAATAATTCCTGAAGATCTGACACAGTTAGACCTTAAAAGACAGGTGTCTTTTAAGCTGGGGAATAAGTCACTTAGCCAGGCTCAAGGCTTTCCCAGAGATATAGTCCTTCCTTTATATAACGTCAATTCTGATTCTTCACTGTCTCACTCCAACAGTGACTCTAGTGAGGACATGGAAGTTTTCCAGCAGCTGCATTTCCACCTGAATGATTCAAGGACCAACATGTGTAAACAACAGGAGCTCTGGCTCCCTAAGCATATCTTATGGAATTGTTGGGATATGAGATTCCCACCAGCTGAGAGAAAAACGAGCCCTTTAATATGTAAAGGAGGAAAATATAGAGGTGAGGACTTAGGATTAGAGGCATTCAGAGCAATAAGAAAGAGCCAACCTGAAGACGACAGAAAATTAGAAGAGGCATCTAAGTCCCTGCCACAAAAAAAAGCGTTTTCTTCTGAAAGTTGCATCAAAAAAAAGATAAGAAGATTTCTTCAGTGGATGGATTCCAGGATAAAAAGCACATGCCAGAAGAGTCCTGTGAAAGATAGCGCTCCGTCTGTGAGCCATGACCCTCCTGAAGCCCATAAACTCATGGAAGCCCTTGGAAAGATCCTGGAGGAGAAACTAGCACATAGGCAGGAATGTGAGGCCTGGGAGTTGCATAAACAGAAGAAGGAACTGCAGGCCCAGGCAGAGACTGACAGAGGACAACCTACTAAGTATGGGGCTATCTCTGACAAACAACAACAGAAAGGGTCAGGTCCCTACTCCTGTAACCAAGAAGCTGTGTTTCCTGGCCCAAGTAGTCTTACAGATGTTAGACAGATCAGTGACAGTTTCAGAGCTCCTCAGAAGAGTGTCTCCTTCAAAGATCAAGCATCACTTCAGAGTCAATATCTTCCCCCATTCTCCAGGAAGTCTTGGACCCATCAAATTCCATGTTCAGGCAAGGATACCAGGTACCTCTGGATGCCTTCACATCTGCTAGAGACACTGGATTCAGAGCTTTGATTCTTCTATGCAAACAGAAAATGCTCCTTCAGCACTTAGAGGAAGGAAAATTTTCCTTAAAGGAATAATACAGGCCACTAGGTAGAAGCCTCTCAATTATCACGGTAATACATCCTATTATGGGAACAATATCTCCACAACAAATGACTAATAAATGTTTCTAATGATAGAGAGTGGAGTTCTGTGTGTCCAGCACTGTGGTGTAGGTTTCAGGGATCCCAAATGTATGCTTGAATAGTAAGGAGTCACTTTTGCTCTTAAGGCTGTTTGCCTTATTCACCTTTCAGAGGCAAATGAGGACTTATCTAGAGCACCATAGAAGTGCAAGGAATGGTCTTTCAGTACCAAGGCAATACAATGGCTGTGATCATGTCAGACACTGTATCATCCTTTTTAAGGGAAGTGGTCTTGGTCCCTCCTGTTCAGCTATGCTACATCTTACACCAAGTTTATGGTGATTTGGTAATGTTTGTATTACATATTGCTGTCATGAATATTTCAAAGTTTAATATCTTAAAATAACATTTACTGTCTCACAGTTTCTGTGTATTGGGAATCCAGGCAAGGCCTAGTTGGGGTCCCTGCTACAGAGCTGTAATCAAAATGTCAGTGGGGGCCAGAGTCTCATATGAAGGTTTTACTATAGAAAGATACATTTCTATATTCACTTATGTAGCACTTGGTAGTAGGATTCAGTGCCTCTAGGCTGGATGTACCCAGGGTCTCAATTCCTTGCTGCCAGTGGCTGGAGTTGCCTGTGGTCTCCTTTAGTTCCTTGCCTTGTGGGTCTCTCCAATGTAACAATGTGCTTCTTCAAAAAGGGCAATGACATCAGCTTTCTCTTATGCTGCTGGGATTTGGGGCAGTTCTGGGAATAAAACTCAGGACCTAAGCAACACTACATAAGCACTCTACTACTGAATTACATACCCAGCCCTAGAAGCAAATATCTTGTTTAGACCACATTTGAGATGACAGTGAATTACGCAATTGAATGCCAGGAGGCAGGATCATTAGAGTCATCTTAAAAGTCTACCTAGCATAAATGTTTTGGAGACCCCACTCATTTAATTGACACCACAGTGGCCAAAGGTGCCAAGTATATCCTCATCTTCATCTCATCCATATCCATGTCATCAAGGTCAATAGCTGATTGGAGTAGTGGCAAATTAAAAAGCACGAAAAAAAGTAGAGAAACGTGGTATGGAGATAAGGTGGTGTATGGCTATCATAAATGGAAAGTAAAGAGAAAGAAAACCTTAGAGCCATCTGATATGTCACTGCCAGTATTTATACTTAAGGATGGAGAAATTAGGTAAAATCGTCCTCATCCTAGCTCCTCCTGTCTCTCCACTCTGTCCTGGCTTCAAGGCTACAGGCCTACAAAAGTAAACTTTACCTTCTATAGAGATGACTAGGCTTAAAGAAGAAGAAAATGCTACAAGGCTACAGAATTTAATTTCTTTCCCTTTAAATATATTCAATATAGCGTACTTATCATTTCAAACTCTCAGCATGAACATCAGAGAGAATGAGTCTCCTAGTTGGTAAAATGCCACTTTCAGGAAATTCAGAGCATAGTACTCTCATTATGGGGTGCTTTCCATGCTCCTATGGTGTAAGAACATGAACCAAGGTAGATGTGGGGGTTTAAAGAGATGAACGACTGATCCAGAGACACATAACTTGCTTATATTCAGAGAAATATTGTATGAAGTCGTGAAGCAGAATATGTATAAAGTATTTAGGAAGTGATATCTTCAAATTTAGGTGGTAGCAATAGTGGTCCCACCTGATGATTATGCAAGTCTACCAATGCCTCACTGTGGAAGGAAACTTATGCTGGCAATAACAGGGTGATTTCCTCTGTAGGGATTCTTACTCTACTTAAGTATACAACTTATGTCATTTTCATTTGTGGCAATGTCTTTTACCAAGTTATTGATCGATGTTTCTTCACCCTACCAGAGGGGACATCCACAGGAATCAAAACTAACTTTCCACATTTCACTTTCAGGAAGTTCTGGGGTACTGTTCTAATGAATTACTAATGGCATTCATATTTTCTGCCCCCCAAAAGAATATTCAAGGCACCTGTTCCTGTTATACAGGTGAATCCAGGTTCTCATCAGCTATGTGTCCCTAGGAGGGAGAGGGCAGAAGGTGAAGCAGGTGGTGAGTTAAAAGAGGAGAGCTGCTTAATGATAGTAGGGGCTCTGGTGACTTGAGAATCAGGATGTAAAGACAGTTTCCTTAAGAAGATGAGTACTGTGCAGAAGTCCTCTGGGAGATAGCAGGATTTCTTAGGGGATGAAATTATGTTTACTGAGACAAGTCATCTTTAAGCCCCATTAACCTGGCAGTTACAGCAAACATTTTGTTTCCCATTCATGACATATTCTTTGCCAATAAACTTCAAACTTAATAGGTAAAAAGCCTATTAAGCCCCCAGAAATAACAAAGATTGGATATGTTTCTATCACTTAAAGTAGAAAATTTGAGCAAGACTTAATTTGAAAATATTAAATACTG
The DNA here is from genome assembly GCF_964194105.1 of Spermophilus citellus. Classification (NCBI taxonomy): domain Eukaryota; kingdom Metazoa; phylum Chordata; class Mammalia; order Rodentia; family Sciuridae; genus Spermophilus; species Spermophilus citellus. The sequence continues at coordinate 88,041,142 of NC_138183.1, read as the reverse complement.
TTTGTATTTGGCAGTTGTGAAACAAACCTGTATTTTTAAGTCTCTACATTTTAGTTACCTTTCTGTCTTTTAATAGAAATGCAACCTGAGTGACATAGAAAATAATATACATTTAAGAAAAGGTAGCCTAGAATAGAGCCCCCTTATACTGTAGGAAAGATTTGGATGGGAATGACAACAAATACAATTCAAGAGAATTAAATAGAGAACTGTTAACTTGGGTAACTCAAAGTATGAGAATAAGGATGAAATTAGGCAACAGGGTTCCTGCTGGGGATCACATGATACCATTAGGAATCATTTTCTATTTCTTGGCTGTCTTCTGAGTTAGCTTTAATGTTAGACTTTGTAGCTGAAAAGTTCATAGCTGCATCCTCCAAGACTGACATGCAGGTGAAAATGGGGCGTGCCATTCACTAGTTCCTTCAAATGTCCCATTGTGTCTTCTTGGGTCATATGCCCATTTATACCCAATCCCCGGGGCCCAAAGTGTGAAATAATCTTGTTGACTAAGCCTGAACAACATATACCATTCTTAAAAAAAGAGTGATGGAGAATGACAACTCTATTCTCACATGTTCTGAAAATGAGTTTGGAGTTACTTCCCTAGAAGGAATTAGAGGGAATATTTCCAGAAGGTAAGTAAATGCTGGGTGACAAGACAAACAAAAATAAAATGGATGTCTATTATAGCTGAGTCTCTCACTGCTCCAATTTTGCCTTCTTTCCCAACTAAAACCATTGACTGAAGTTAGGTGTTCAAGGAGAATGCTGATTTGCAGAGGTCTGTCTGGAGCCCCAGAGAGAATGTTCAAATTCGGGGAAATCAATTGGAAGCTCCAATTTCTAGCTGGATAAATGATCTAATAACATGACCACTTAATATGCACCCCTTCTCATCTTAGAGGCTTTTTCCTCCATTCCGAGTTAGTTATTGACACATTCTAAAACTTATCACCAGGAATACCTCTCCTGAAATAATTCATTCTGATATTTCACCCTTTATTCTCCTAGCTTATGCTCTACGTAGGCCAATTTGATGAATTCAGGAACTAGAAGCCACTTTAAAGTTTCTCCTCCACCAAAAAAATTGTTTGTCCTAATTTCCTCCCTCTTCAAGGAAAACTTCATGATCTACCTTCATCCATAGACCTGTATAGCTCAACTCCAAAGAGTCCTTCCATCTCTTTTCATCTTTCCCATCTGATAAAATCCAACTTTCTACTGTTTCTACACTGGCCTTCTTCAAAGGGACAGACTCCCTTTGGTTAAAACAACAGATGTAATTTTTAAACTAAACAAATGGTGCTTTCAACACATCTGAAGATAATCCTTTCATTCCTGTAGGGCTGCTTTGTGCTAGACAATCTTCTAAGCTCCTGGGACACACCAGATGCTAATTACAAGAGAGAGGAAACAAAGCTCTCTGCCTTAGTGAAACATGCATAATTGGTTCCTTGGTCAGTTTTCTTACCTATCCAAACTACATCACTTACCTAAACTTTACTACACTCCTCCTTGGTTATGCATATGAGCTAGACCATCATAGAAGAATGATAATCCAACAGGTGGAAATAATTCATCATCAAAACTTAGAATTCCCTCACCCTGATCTCCTTTCTCTCCTCTGCTCTTTTCTTTCTGTTAACACTGAAAGAGGATTCCCTGATGCCTGCCTCCATCTTCTTGGGCTGGACTCTGTCTTTGCTTTCCAGTCCACAATGGTATGTTGGAACATACCACTGAATTTCTACCTTCCTGAATGAGACCACTTCTACATCATGACCATCAAGACTTCTTTGTGCCAAGTATTTGATAATCAGCATCTAGTGGAGCTCAGATATTTCTGGAGAAATGAATGAGCAATGGAAAGAATTTTAGCAGGGTGGCCCTGCCCAGTAACACTTGCAGGCAGGGCCATGTACAGGGATGGACCATAGCCAGGGATGGGTCCTAACAGGAATACACTTTGGCTTTCTAAAAGTGGCAGCAGTCTCACTGTAGGCTTCTGGATTTGATCTCCATTGCTTCCAAAAGACCAGAATTGAAAATTGATTCAAAGGTATGGTGTCTGGTCACATGAGCAACATTCTTCCCTTCCATGCCTGAAGGATCCTACACTCCACTTGCCATTTTCATCCCAGTGGGCATACCCTGCAGGTCACCTGCCCATGAACTCCCATAGGAGGCTGCTCTGGGATTCTGTTGCAGCTCCCTAACTGCCCCTCCCTCTCAGTGCAGTGTGAATTGCTTATGTTGCTTTGTTCACCTAATGACTATAAAATTAAATTATTTAGAAAGTGAAGAGGAAAAGAAATATTGTATTGCCTTCTCTTATTTTTTGGAGGTATATCTGACATGAAAAATTATGACTTTAAGTATACAATATGATGTTTTGATATTTATTAAGTCATCAATATCATGATAGCAAATACATCCATATCATTTACTGTGAGGTTGTTTTAAACATTTTTGAGATAACTATACATTAACTTTTAGTTGTATGAAATAGTGGATCTTGTGTACATTTTATTTAGCTTTCTCCCAAGGCAGTATCTTTTAAAAAATATCAATATTGACATCAAGAAACAAAACATTTGTATCACTACAAGCATCTATCAGGTTGCCTTTCAAAGACACATCCCATCCTGCTCCAACACCCTGTCTGTATTTTTAAATTTCAGTAATTTAAAAATTTATATAGGAGCCATTATATGTAATTTCTTGGGATAGGTTTTAATTTCCTCAGCTTAATTCTCTGGAGATTCATGTAGGTGGTTGCATTTATCAGTAGTTCATTCTTTTTTATTCCATGGATTGGGTGTGCTGCAGTGTGCTTTACCACTCATTGGATTGCATGTAGGTTGTTTCCAATTTGGGGCTATTAAGAATAGAGCTTCTGCAAACATTTGAATAGAGTTTGGGGTGAATGTGTATCTTCATTTGTCTGTGGTAAATGGCCAGGGGAGTAACTGCTGAATACTAGTGTAGTCACATGTTTAGTGTTCTATCACACAGTCATTCTGTGGCTGTATCATTTCAAATATCCATAAGCAATGTATTAATGACCCAGCTTCTTTTCATTCCTGTGAGCAGTTAGGTATTCAGAGAATGGGGTGTTCAGACATTGATTCTTTCTGAGAAATTCCCCAAGCCAAATGTAATAGACTTGGCACTACTGAATACCATCCAGGAGATTTTCTTCCTTGGCTCCAGCAAACAAAAGTTGATGAAAGACCATAGATGTTTTTGTATGAAGATGATCTGCAGCCTTTCCCTCAAAGCCCATGAATCCATAGAAATCTAAAATATTAAAGAAGATCTGTCTCAGTCCTTTTCTTTTTAATTTTCTTTCCTCAGCTAACCTTATCTCTGTTTGTATTCTAAAGTTAGGGTTTCCAAGTTCCTTGGAGGAAGCTCTAACACTTTTCATGGAGACAAGGTGAGAACAAAAATTTTAGGCTCTGTGCTGATTCATCCTCTCATTGCCATCTCACCTGTAGGAAAAGAAGGATGGGGACCTGAGACAATCACCACCTGATATCAACCATGAATGTGTAGAGCACATTTAGAGAATAAAGAATGTAGAAAGATTTATCTTCCTGCCACACTGAGCATCATAGACAAAGTAAGTCAGAATCAGGCTATCCTAGTCAACAAATGCAGCACAAAGCTGCCCAAAAGGGAAGCTGGGGCTGGACCTGTGCCAATGGATAAAAGAATGGGTTTTTGTAAGTGTAGAAAGACTTCAGGTCAAAAGGATGAAGATTTCAGAATAACTTCTCTGTCCAAAAAGTCCAGCAGATTATTCTGTACTTTTAAACCACAATATAATATAGTAACATCTTGACAAAGCAGCTAAGTAGAAAGTGCCATGATTGCTGAAATCCCACACCAACATGATCAGTTCCTGGGGCTAGGATTATGTGGTAGTGCCCTTGCCTAGCACATGCAAGGTGCTGGGTTCAATCCTCAGCACCACATAAAAAATAATAAAATAAAATGATAAAATAAAAATATATATTTTTTATTTTATATAAAAAATATATTTTTATTATATATAATATACAATATATGTATATTATATATAATAAAATATATGTAATATCTATTATATATGTATATCAAGATCCTAACTCATCTGACTTTCAAAGTCAATTGGTAATGAGTTAAAGTCTAAATTGGAGAGCAGGGAGCTTAGCCAGGCTGGAGGCCTTCCCACTGATATATTCATTTCTTCAAATAACTTGAATTCCAAGTGTTAGTGATTCATGCATAGGGCACCTCCAGCAGGAACATGGAAACTTCTCAAGTGCTGCATGTCTACTTGGAAGAAACAGAAATCAGTATGGAGCAGGGCCAAGAGCAAAGGGACATTAAACATGTCTTATGCAATTGCATGAATAAAAATTTCCCACATGCTATAAAGAAACTGAGCCCTCCAGGATCCAAAACAGGAGAGCTTGGTGAAGGGAATATATGGTCAGAGCATCCCAAACCAGAAGGAAGAGCCACCGTGCTCAGGATAAGCATTATAGGAGACACTTAGGGGTAAATCCTCTCCAGCCCCATGACTAAAGCTCTTGAAAGCCTTTTCAGAAAACAGATAAGGTGCATTTTGCAATGGCTTTGCAGTACTATAAAATGCAAAGGTCAAGAAGGTTCCCTGGGAAAAAGCAGCTTTCTATCATCATCAATGCAAAGCAGAGGCCTACTTAAAGGGAGAGTTACCTTTACTGGGAATGCCAAAGTTCAGAAAATCATGAGATATATTGTAAAGATCCTTGTGTTAGTCAGCTTTTCATCATTATGACCAAAATAACTGACCAGAACAATGTGGGGAAAGAAAAGTTTATTTTGAGCTCACAGTTTCAGAGGTCTCAGTCCATAGTTGCACATATTTTACATGCCATATGCACAGCACAAGAGTTTATCAATTGAGGTCTTATTATCTCTAAGAATATCATGTACAAGATAACTGTTCTCAAGTCCATGTGACATGATTTCAAGTGGAAGCAATCTTATGTACAAAACAATCCAGTTCCTTTTCTGTGTTACCTATATATTTTAAAGAAACTTCAGATACAACTGACAAAAAAATCTTCGCTCATTGAAGATGGATAGAAAGTGTTAATTTGTGGGATTTAAAATATTGATATTTAAATAAATACCCAGAATACATAAATTCTCTACCTAGAAAATTTCTACATGATTATTTTTGATCATGCTATATAATTTAAAATTAAATGCCTTTTGTTAAAAGTTTTCTTACTTGATTCCTGCCTTTGAAAATCTAATTTGTGAACTAATGTTCATATTTAGTTCAGCTGTATCTATGGCATAGAAATTCATTTCAAAAATAGTGAGAGTTTCTGTAGAACCTTTACCCTGGGAGTGTGCCTATCTGATATGTATGGATGAAACTCCAACTGACATTACTTCCTCATTTCGTACTAGTGAGAATGGAAACTAGGACTTATACCAAAGAGCTTCAGTCTTATGCCACTCCAACTGGCAGCTCGGAGAACAACATGAAAACAGGAAGGGTTAAAATCCCCATCTTTTGCTCTATCTATCTATCTATCTATATCTCAGTACATAGCTCAAGAAATGGAAAGAAAGGCAGGTGAACACAGACAGTGACCATCCATTCTGGTCAACTATTTTGATCACCTCAGTATAGATGTTTTCTTCATTTTTCATTAAGAATCTGTGTGTGTTTGTGTGTGTGTGTGTGTGTGTGTGTGAGAGAGAGAGAAAGGGTGTGTGAGTGTGTGTGTGTGGGTTGATTATTCAGGGATATATATACATATTCTTATTTGTTTCATTTTTTTCTCATTTATATGCTTTTTAAAATGTATTTATTTTACTTGCCTTGTCTTTTGAGAGTTAGGGTTTTTTGGTTTGTAAATTTTGGTTTTGTTTTGTATTGTTTTCATTTATTTCTCTTTCTCTCTCTTCTTCTCCTGATAACAAATTCTATGGTTCATTCTTCCTCTCTCTAATTTTGCTTCTCCTATTTTCCCTCCTTCCTTATAATCATCACCTGCTACATCTCTTCTGCATTCTCTCTGTTCACTTTTTGAAATTATAAACTCTTTTCTACCTTCCTAGCACATTTTCTTCTCTCCTAACTATCTGAATTTTTGCCACCTTTTAGAATTATTTGGTTTATAAAACTTTTGCCTGCATCATCAATGGTGACACAATTATTACTCTGTGGATCACATAGTTGACACTTGCTGTTTGTTTTAAAGCCAAATCAGTTGCTTTAACTGTAGACAATTGCTGACCCCACCATTCCTGTTTGTTTTTTTTTGGTGGCAATTAATGTTGATGTCATAGTAGAAACTAAGTATTTAATGTTGCATACTGTTTGCATTAGTTGTTACTGTTTTTTTTTTTCTCTGTCCCCATTGTGTGAGGTGCTGGAAACCAACAGGGACACTAAAAGTTCACAGGTTAGAGACACTACTACTGAACTAAACTGAACCAGAAGACAGCACATCTTATTCCACACACACATTAATGACACTTAATCTTAATAAAAGAAAAAAAGAGACAACAACCAAAACTATTGATTAGACTATGTAATTCCTAGCCCATTCAATTTGGTATAACTATAAATATACTGGATGACACACTAGATACCTGCTGTTGAATGCCAGACCTAGTTCACAGTTTTTTATTGTGTACTGTGGTTAAATGCTGACCCAACCATTCCTAAATAAGTAGCAATTAGTGTTACAGATTTCAAAGAAGACACTGGATATTTATCTAAAGCCATATATCTGTTGCTGACATTAATGCTACTCCAGATCCTCCCTCCCTCTAAAAGGGCTGGGAAGAGATCAGGACAATTCAAGATCACAGAGTAGAGAGCCTGCATCTGAGAAATACAACTCAACTAAGCAACAGTAAATCTCACCCCCCCACACACAGTCTAAACCCGTTTGAGCTCTGACATTACTCCAACTCAAAGAATTGAAGAGACAATAGCCCCAAACCAACAATAAATCAATAAAGACCTCTCCAACCTAAGGACCTAAAGATAAACAATCAGAGAGGAAGTTCAGGTCCCATCCCTTGACATCTACTAATATATCAAAAAATCCCAGAACAAATAAGATAATTACATGTGAAAGCACACATGTAATAAAGAGAAAGGGGGAATCCATCTTAATTGATGTGTAAGTCCAATACATCTAAAAACATGAAGAAACAGGCAAACAAATCTTCCCCCCCAAAAAATTCAAAATCCCCCACAGAGTATCCCAATGACAGTGATATGGACAAAATCCCAGAGAAAAATTATAAAAACCTGATTATTAAAATATTCAATGAACTAAAGGAAGATCAAAGAAAGAACAGAACAAATGCAGGAAATAGAAGACCACTTCAATCTAGAAATAGAAATAATAAAAAGAGCTGAATCAGAAATCCAAGAAATGAAAGACAAAATCAAATTAAAAATTCACTTCAATATATCAATAGCAGATTAGATTGAGTAGAAAATAGAACTTCAGCTCTTGAAGACAAAGTATTGTTCTTCAGTACACAGAATGCAATAAAGGAAAAATTATAGAACAAGAACAGTATATACAAGAACTCTGCTCCAACATTAAAAGACCAACCAAACCTGAGCATCATGGGGATAGAAGAGAACATAGAGATACAAGCAAAAAGCATAAAAGAATATTTTCAATGAGATAGTTTCAGAAAACTTTTCCCTTACCATAAATGAGATATCTACATACAGGAGAAAGACCCAAATAGACCTATTCAAACAAGAAGCTCTCCAAGTCATATCATATCATAATTAAAATGACTATCATAGAAAACAAGGAGAGAATATTAAAACCTGCAAGAGAGAAATATCAGGTCATATTTAGAGGCAAACCAATAAGGCTCAATTCTGATTTCTCAGTTGAGATCCTAAAATCAAGAAGGACCTTGAGTAAAATATCCCAAGCTCTAAAGGAAACAGCTGTCAGCCACTGTGACTATACCCAGAAAATCTCAGTTTCAAATTTAAGGGGGAAATAAGCTTTTCATGATAAGAATAAACCAAAACAATTCATGCACATGAAGCCATCACTACAAAGAATAGTCTAAGATAAACTGCACACAGAGGAACTAAAAAAACCTATTCCCAAAGCTCCCACACAGAGGAAGATCAATAGAAGTATAATGCACTAAATGAGAATCAAGACAAGATTAAATACAACAAAACCATAATGGCAGAAAACCATATACATATATCCACATTAATATTAAATTGTAATTGGCTCAACTGCCAATTAAAAGACACAAATTAGCAGGATGGGTCAAAAAAGAAGATCCAACTACATGGTGTTTACAAGAGACTCATCTCATGGACAAAGACCCCCACAGGCTGAAGGTGAAAGAATGGAAAAAATATTCCATGCATATTAAACAAGTAGGAACAGCTATTCTCATATCTGACAAAGCAAATTTCAAGCAAAAAATAATCAGAAGAGACAAAGAAGGCCATTAAATCCTGGTAAAGGGAACAATCCAGCAAGAAGATGTAACAATAGAAAACATTTATGCTCCAAATATCAGCAACAAAATTACATTTAAAAAAATGCCACAACATCAAATTCCAGATATACCCAACCACAATAATACTGGAGGATTTCAACACACCCTTACTACCAATAGACAGGACATAAAAACATAAATCAATAAAGACATCTCCAACCTAAATGATACTATAAATCAAGTGAACCTAACCCCAAAGAGCTAAATTTATATTTTTCTCAGCAGCACATGGAACTTTTCCCAAAATAGATCATATTCTAGGCCACAAAGCAAATGTTACCAAATATAAAAATGTTTCTATAATCCTATGCATCCTATCAGATCACAATAGAATGACACTAGAAATCAAAAGCAAGACAAATAATAAAAATTGCATAAACACACGGAGATTTAACAATACTTTCTTAAATGAAGAGTTAATCAAAGAAGAAATGAGAGTAGAAATCAAATTCTTAGACATGAACAATAACAGGGATACAACACATCAAAATTTCTGGGACAATATGAAAGTAGTTCTAAGAAGAAAATTTGTAGCACTGAATGCCTACACTTAAAAAATAGAGATTGAAAATAAATAAGCTTATTATCCATCTCAAGGCCTCAGAAAAAGAAACAAAAACTAATTCCCCATACAGTACAAGATATGAGATAACTAAGATCAGAACTGGAATCAATGAAATTGAAAATAAGAAAATAATATACAAGGTCAATGCAATGAAGATTTGGTTCTTTGAAACGTTAAGATAAACCTTTATTCAAACTAACCAAAATAAAGACAGAGATGTCAAAAAGATTAGAGATGAAAAACTAAATATCATCAGAGATATTTCTAAAATTCAAATGATTATCAGAACCTATTTTAAAATGTATATGCCAATAAAATGGAAAATCTGGAAGACATGGACTAATTTTTAGACACATGACCTCTACAAATTGAATCAGGAAAATATAAAAAAAAAACCTAAACAGACTAATATCAGGTACTGAAATTGAAATAGCAATTAAAAAGCTTTACTCTGACACACAAAAAAAGACCAGGACCTGATGGATTCTCAACTGAGTTCTATCAGACATTTGCAGAAGAACTAACATCAGTCTTTCTCAAATTATCTCATGAAATTTAAAGGGAAGGAACACTCTCAAGTACATTCTATAAAGCCTGTATAAATAACTCTGATTCCAAAATCAAAGAGGCATCAAGGAAAGAAAACTATAGACCAACATCCCTGATGACCATAGATGCAAAGATCCTTAATAAAACATTAGCAAACTTCATCAAAAACAAATAAGAAAGATAATCCAGTGGGTTTCATTCCAGAGACACAAGGTTGGTTCAATATATACAAATCAATAAATGTAATTCACAGCTTGAACAGAATTAAGGATGACAATCACATGATCATCTAAATAGATGCAGAAAAGGCCTTTGACAAAATCCCAACACCCATTTATGTTAAAAACACTGGAGAAGCTAGAGTTGAAGGAACTTACCTCCGAATTGTAAAGGCCATTTATGATAAACCAAAAGCCAACATTATACTGAATGGACAAAACCCAAAAGCAGTTCCTCTATAATTGGAAGAAGAAAAGGTTGTCAACTTTTACCACTCCTATTCATTATAGTTCTCAAAACATTAGTCAGAGTGATCAGAAATCAATAAAAAGAAATCAAAGGGATACAGATAGGAAAGAAAAGAAGTCAAACTATCTATGTATGCCAATGACACAATCCTATATCTAGAAGACAAAAAACGCACACACACACACACAAACAAACAAATAGAAAACAACTTCCATCAAAAGATTTTTAGAGCTTATAAATGAGTTCATCAAAATATCAGGATACAAGATCAACACCCATAAATCAATGTCTTTCCTACAGTCCAAAACTGATTCAGCCAAGGTACAGATCAAGAAAACCATCCCATTTACAATAACCCAAAAATAAAAATAAAAAATAATAAAATAAAATACTTGGGAAATAATCCAACCAAGGAGATAAAAGAGCTCTACAATGAAAACTATAGAACATGGAAGAAAGAAATTTAAAAAGACTATAGAAGATGAAAAAACACCTTGGATATTCAGAATTAATGTAAAAATGGCCACACTACCAAAAGCAATATACAGATTCAATATAATTTCCATCAAATACTAATGGTATTCTTCACAGAATTAGAAAAAAATAATTTTTAAATTCTTTGGAGTATAAGAACCTGAGAATAGCCAAAGTCATACTAAGCAAGAAAAGAAAAGCAGCAGGAATCACAATAACTTATGTAAAATTATACTACAGAGCTGTAGTAAAAACAAAACAGCATGGTACTGGCATAAAAATAAACATGAAGACTAACGGAACAGAATAGAAGACACAGAGACAAATAGAGATAAATCCACTTACCTACAGCCATTTAATATTTGACAAAGATGCCAAAATATATTTTGAAAAAAGACAGACTTTTTAACAAATGGTGCTGGAGAAACTAGATAGGTATACATATAAAAATGAAAGTAGGACCCTATCTCTCACCCTGCACAAAACTCAAATCAAAATGAATCAAAGATACAGGAATTAGATCAGTAACCTTGCAACTACTAGAAGAAAACATAGAGTCAACCCTCCATAGCCTAGGTGACATCCTTAAAAAGACACCCAAAACACAAGAAATTAAGCCAAGTGGTATGTTATTAAACTACTACAGAAAAGCAAATGATCAAGAGCCTAAAGCATACAGAATGGGAGAAAATCTTGGCCAACTACTTCTCCAATAAGGGAATAATATCCAGAATATGCAAAAAGCTTAAAAAATAAAAAAACCCAAAAATCCAATCAATAAATGGGCAAAAGAATTAAACAGAAACCTCTCAAAAGAAGAATCACAAATAGCCAACAAATGTACAAAAACATGTTCAGCATCTCTAGCAATCAGAGAAATGTAGATCAAAACTACACTAAGATTTCATCTTACTATAATCAGAATGGCAATTATCAAGAATACAAACAATAATAAATGCTGACAAGGTTGTGGGGGAAAAGGTATATTTGCACATTTGTTGGTGGAACTGCAGTCTAGTAAAACCACTCTGGAAAGCAGTATGAAGATTCCTCAAAACACTAGGGATAGAACCACTATATAATCCAGCTATCCCACTCCTTGGTATTTTCCCCAAATACCTAAAATCAGCATACTACAGTTACATAGCCATCTCAATGTTTATAACAGCATAATTCACAATAGTTAAACTATGGAATTAAACCAAAAGCCTGTCTTAAGAAATTGTGATATCTATCTATCTATATTCTAGTCAGCCATAAAGAAGAATGGACTTATGGCATTTGTGGGTAAATGTATAGAAATGGAGAATGTCATGCTAAGTGAAATAAATCAAAATCAGAAACTTAAAAGTTGACTGTTTTCTCTCATACAGAAGCTACTGTAAAATAAAGGAAAGAGAAGGGAAGAATAGAAAACCATAAAGATAAAGGGAAGACTGGTAATGTAGAAGAAGATGGAGAGGGAGAGTGGAGGGATGGGAAAGGGGAGGCAATGCAGAAAGAATTCTTAAAATAATCATGTTATATGCATATATAAATATACCACAGGGAATTTCACCTTCATGTATAAGTAGGAAGAACCAATCAAATTTAAATAAACAGATGAGTAAGAGAAAGACTAGTAGAATACAGTAAATAAAATGAGAAAGAAGATGGAGGATGTTCAGGAGGCTCACAAACCGAAGTTAAATTCCAAGGATGTATGTATTTGTTGGGATGAACCCAACTACTATATATAACTATAAAGTACGAATAAAAAAAGAAAAAATGGTGAGAGTTTTTACTAACAGCACTCTACTTTTAGCAAAATGATATTTTAGAAATATCTCTGATGGTATTTATTTTTTCATCTCTAATCTTGTTGACATCTCAGTTGTCCTCCTGGCACCGCCCATGCCTGTGGAGAGAGCCAGCTACTCACCAACAGCACCTAGTCCCCTGTTGGCTCTGGAAACTCCTAGCTGCGGGTTTCGTGATGCCCTCAGGGTCATGGGTTCAGGTCCCATCAGGCATGAACTTGGTCCTGGAGACCGGCTGTTGCCGCGCCCCGCAGGTGGCGGGAGGGGCGGGGGCGCAGGAGGGCAGCAAAGCGGCCGGTCCCCCAGCTGGCAACGGCTTCCGCAGCACGTGGTGCCCAACTGAACGGAAAAACGGTCGCTGGCGCCCTGGGCCGCCATTAAGTGCCGCCCCTGCCGGCTGGCCGCCTTTCCCTCCTTCCCCGCCAGGGGGCGCTAGGCTGGAGGCTTGAGACCCGCCCCGTAGGCCCCGCGCCAGCCTGCCTTCCAGCATTCTTGAGCAAAGACCTTTGTGTGGCTCATTCTCTAGACTCCCTGAGAAACTTCTGCGTGAAGGGAACCAAAGCCAAGCCACTGGCAACTGTCCTTCAGGGAACTAACTCCCAGACCGGTGGAGCCTGAATTCCCTCTGCTCTTCTTCCTCTGGAACCGGGTGCCCACACTGTGTCCACAGCCTCAAATCTCCAAAGCCACTGCTGGGGTTGGGATGGTGCAAGGTAAGTGGAAGGGCCTCAAGGCTCTCTAGAGTGTCCTCCTGGTGAACCGCTTGCTTGGTTGCTGCAGTCTTTTGGCTGTCATCCAGAATTTCAAAGCCGCTGATTCTGAAAGTTTACCTTTTTTTTTTTTTTTTAAATCCTGTTTCTTGAGGGACAGCCCTGTAGAGTCCTCTAGAATGCCATTTTGCTGAACCCTCTTTTTGGGTTAGGGTGGTTGATCATTTCTTTATTTTTCTTTCTTTTTCTTTTTAAAAATTTCTAACAGATTGTTTCTTTGTATTTAAAGTGGGCTTCCTGTAGGTACCATATAGTTGGGTCTCTCTTTTTCATCCAGTCTGGTCTGTCTTTAAGACTATGTGGTAGGCACACGAATGTTCTCCTAAAAATGGCCATGCCCTAATCCCTGGACCTGTAAATATGCTAGTTCAGTTTTCAGATGGAATCAGGTTATCAACAGACTTTCAAAAAGGGAGATCCTGAAATCTCCATGTGGGCCCCGTTGGAGGATATGAGCCCTAAAATCTGGGAAAATTTCCCAGAAGTAAGAGAGTTTTGAGGCAGAAGAAGAGGTAGGTGGACTTAAAAGTGTGAGAGGGACTCTGACTTTTGGTGGCCTTTAGCACAGAATGAAGGGACCATGAGCAAAGGCATATAGTCAGTTTAGGAGCTCCAACAGGCCTCAGGTAATGGACAGCAGGTTAAGAGATCTCAGTCCTAAAATATACAAGAGCCTGGATTCTGTCAACAACCCCAGTCAGCAAGGAAGCACATTCCCTTTTAGTCTCCAGAAGGAAATCCTGCCCTAAATTTGGTTTTAGTTGGGTGAGATGAGACCTGTGCCTGACTTATTAATACTGAATTGTTCGATAATAAATTTGCATTGTTTTAAGTCACTAAGTTTACAGGAATTTGCTGTAGCAGCAGTAAAAAAAACTAATTCAGATCATTTATGTATAATTTGATTCTTGTTATAGTTGTGTTTAAATCTACTTTATGGCAAGTTAATCTGTATTGTGACTTCCCCTGCTAGGGTTATGCTATGCAGCATTTCTCACTTTTATTTTCCATGGAAACTTTTTCTCACATCGACTTGCAGACCAGCTGTTCTGCAGAACATGCTCTGGAAAACCCTAACCTGGAGTGACAGGGACCTCCCAAGCAGTTTCTGTGAGGTAGGATGGTACAGACTGTAGACACTTCTGGTTTTGTCAATGTTGCAAACCAGATTTGAGCTGCCTTCTTTAGGAGAGGGTTGGGAGTGTTCTCTTGCAGAATTAGCCTGTCAGGGAGGACATATGAAGGTTTTTGTGTCAGGTTTTTGGCATTTTGTTTATTCAATCCTCACCACCACTCTCTAAGATAGATCTTGGTTATCTCCATTTTATAGACAGACTGACACTCACAAATTACTCAAAGTACCACATCCAAGCTCCTTAGCCAGGAAGCTATAGAACTGATATTTGGAGCCAGAGGCCTTCTTTCTTTTTCTTCTTTTTTTTTTTTTAACAGTGGATTTCTAGGCATAGCATCTTGCAGCCAGTGTGGACTCGGAGAAGAACTGACTCATTTTAATGATTACCTGAGAAATTAATGATGAAGAGTAGGAATCAAAGCTGTCATGTCTCCAAGAGTGAGCAGAAGGAAGCCTGTAATGTCAGTTTTTGGTGGTAGGCATACCACAATCCTTCAAGTGACATATTGGCTAGGAATAAAAATGGGGCTATGGTTGTAGCCCAGCTGTAATGTACTTGCCTAGCATGTGAGGCCCTGAATTGGAACCCAAGTACTGGAAAACCAAAACATAAATAACAGTCTTTTAGAAAACATAGAATATAAAACACCAAGAATAAATCCTAATGAGTTAACTCTGGACTTGAAGAGACGATGTGCCTTATACATCCATGGATTGCAACAAATGTACCATTCTGGTTTGGGATGTTCATATTGAATGAGGCTGTGCATGCATTAGAATAGGTATTGGGAATATGTATTAGAATAGGTATGGGAAATATATGTTCTTTCCAGGTAGTTTTGCTGTAATCCTGAAACTGATTTAATAAATAAAGTCTATTAGAAGAGGCAGAAGTGGAGGAGGAAGAGGAGATGAGAGAGAGGAGGAAGAGGAAGAGCTTGTCAATGTTCCACAAGGTCCAATGTAAAGAATTGGTATCAGTGCTTTGAAGTGTGCCTGGTCCTTTTTTCCCTCCCTCCTGTTAGAAGAATTAGTTGTTCCTTTAACTAAGTTCCCATTATGTATTATTCCTATAGTATATTGGTTACACTGCATTGAATAAAAGTTACTTTCAGGTCTCATTTCCTGAACACTGACCTTTCCAATGGCAAAGGCAATGTAGTATTTTGTGATATTTCTACAGTACTAGAAATACGACATAGTAGAGTTTAATAAGTGTTTATTTCGTGAATGTATGAAGGCCCTCCTGTGGCTATTGCTTTTTAATGCAGTTTTAAAGGATTTTGCCAGAACATGCTCTTTTTGGCTTTCAGAATCCTGAAAACAGCTGCCTCCATGTGGTTTATCCAAGAGACAGTGGTACACAGAAGCGTGAGAAAACATTGAAACATTGAAATAAGTTTCTGAGAAATTAAGAACATAACAATAATCCTAAACTAAGAATTTATACAAACTGAGAATCTTCACATTAGTAACATTACTATAGTAGAGTTTGGGAAAAGCAACTAGTCCTTGGAGACAATAAATATAAGCAAATGCAATGACAAATTCTGGACCAGAATTCTGTGTGGTGACACCAGTCAGCTGGGGAATTGTCAGGTGTGGGGAGTGGAAGATCTTACTGGACAAAAGCCACCTCTGCATCATCCCAGTGGCTGTGTGAAGTGCCACAGGCTTTAGGTTTGATAAATATAAATATGTGGATTGAATTCCTGGGAAAGAGGACATTTGCCATGTTATTATTATTCTTTTATATCTTCATAGGAATCATATGCAATTCATTTTCTTAAAAGAAGGCTTTACGAGGGACATATAGAAAAACTTTAGACCTTGATGCTTAGAGTGAAAAGGGAAACTTAAGAGGTAATAGGGCACTAAACATTATTTTTCTTTAATTTCCCCAAATGCTAGCATTTAGTGGACAAAGTGAATACTCTTAGTTACACAACTGCTTTAATTTTAGGACTAAGGCATCATTTTTAATTTAAATAATGTACTAGTTTTGTTTAAAATAGGAGCATTGAAACTGTAAGGGTTTTGTTAGTCAAGGCTCTACTCCTTTCTGCCTAATCGAGAAGAAGTCACTTAACTTCTCTGAGCTTTGGATTTTTCACTGAGAAGATGGTGACAACAATACCTCTCTGGCTTTCCTCACAGGGTGGCTGCCCATTGAGAACCTTGTGAGTAATGTTTTATAAACTGGACAAATGAATTATGTATAATTGATGTTAGTGTAGGAAAGATGTTATGAAGCTCTGCCACTCATTATCAGTGGAGTTCATTGCTGATGGTACAAAAACCAAGTTGTGCCTTGAGTCTCATGTTCCTTTAAGTTTTAAAGGAACTTCTATTAGGTTTTGAAAGTGAATGTTATTGGCATTTTAGCTGAAATAAGTGTAGGTTTCAACTCTAGGTATATATACAACAGCCAATGATGCTATTTTGAAAAATAACAAATGTTCTTTGGCCACCTTCTCAAAGGATTGTTAATTCATATCAGTAAATTGGGGAAACAAGCAGGGAGGGACTATGATGCATACAAATCATTGTAGAACTGCTGCAGTCTTGGCTGGGCACAGAATCACGAGCCACCACACAGCTTTGTAGATTCAAACAGCAATTCTTTATTCCCGAACTCACACCGGCCTCCACACACGTACTGGGGCCCAGTTCTGCTGCCACCCAATTCACCTACTCCACGAGGCTTTTTTCCCAAAATGCTCTCTGAATCTCATGAGAACTCAATGAGAGCTCAGGCAGCAGGAACGCCCTAATTCCAGCAGCAATAATCCTCAACATTGAACTTCCCTAAAATCCAAGGTCTTGAACTGGGAACGCCTTAAACTTGTCTTAAACCGGGAACGCCCTAAACCCAAGGACTGGGATACTTCCTCAAACTGCAGGATACACCCTAATCCTGGATCCACCCTCGTCCTTGGGCAGGGTCACCTAACATGCAATGTCAACAGCGAAATTAACATGGGGTATGCTGGCAAGGAAATTTCGAATGCCTCATTCCTACTTGGTAATGGCCCTCAGCATAGAACCCACAATATCTGATTTGTTCCACAGATTTTTTTGGCAATCAACAAATACTGAGAGGTGTTGGACCTCTCCTCTACATTACTGTAGCTTTTAAACTGTGTAGGACTTACCTCTGCAGCCCATGAGTTCCTTCAGAGCAGAGCCTGTGGCTTAGAGATTTGTGTGTCATGGTTTCCAGCAGTGAATATTAGTTAAATCAAAATTTGGCTGAGGCTGCATATCAAACTCAAGAGGAAGTGACACCTCGAAAATTTTTGTCTTGAAGGTGGTACCTGCTCCTACCTAACTGAAAGGAGACCTTGCATGGCTTGAAGTCTTCTTACCGAGTCAAAGGAGATCAAGGAAGAATGCTGGCCATGGTTGTCAAATAAATGGCTTTAGGGCTTAAGAAGATCATGAAACAGCTGGCATGAGGATAAAGAGTTGTACACATTAGCAGGATAATTATGTAGCACAGTTATTCTCATCCTTTTTTAAATGGCAAGGCCACTCTTAGGTAAAAATCACAATTATGTCCCACAAGGGCAATCAGGTGAGGCTGCTCAAGACCAGATTCTGCCCTAAGGCTCTAACTCCTAGGTGGAACCTGGCCACCAAGGACTGAGGGGATCAGTTTTTTAGCATGTTTTGTGTAAGTTAGACTTCTGTTACTATCACAAAACACTCCAGATAATCAGCTTATAAATAGCAAATGTTCACAGTTTTGAAGGCTTAATTCATGGTTGTTGGCCCTTTATCTTTTGGGCTGGAGGCAGTTGTGAGAGCATGTGTTGAAGAAACTTCTCACCTTATGGTGGTGAGAAGTGAAGTGATAAAGGAGGAGGAATGTGTTCTCACTGTCCCCTTCAGGGTTAAGCCCCCAAAGAATGGGAGACTTCCCACTAGGCCCCACCTCAGCCCAATAGCACCACTTTTAGGAACAAGCCTTTAAAAAGTGGGCTTTGGTGATCATTTCAGTTGCAAATGAAGGCTCACTTAACATATTCCTGAATTGGGAAAGTCAAATATCTGTCACAAAATTCATGAAGTGGCCTGGAACTGTTTATAATTTAGATAGAGTAAGAAGAAGCAGGGTCAAAATAATGAGTGAAAGATTGAAATAAAAGAAGAAAACGATTGATTCTTGGATTTAAAAATAACTAGATTTGTCAAAGAATCTGTGTCTATGTGTGTTTATAAGCGAGTCACAAAAGACTTTGCACAGTTTAAGCTTCATTTATTTCAGGAATATAGGTGCTGTGATCTTATCCCCAATATCAAAGTATAAATTATATACAATATTTTATACTTATTTTAGTTTAATAAATAATAATGAATTATTCATTTTAATATTTGAGTCAAATATTCTGAGGGCACACAATACAGGAAGACTGGAACAAAAGGAAATTTACCGTTAATCATTAAAAAGTTAAATGAGTATAAAACAACTTCAATTTTTACATGTCAGTTAATGTAAGGCAAAAGCACTATCTAGATAAGATGAATATAAGGACATAGATAACCCTGAGATATAAATGTCTGGGTATAAGCAAGAATTACAAATACTATGCACCAATTTCAAGGCAGTGGAATTGGCAGGGTCCATGTCAGGGGCTCCAAGAGTAAAGGGGTCTCAGGTAAAGCCTGGGTCACAGAAAAAAACAAGAACGTTCCCTGGAGTAATATATACTAGGAAGAAAGGGTAGAGTGGGAATTGGAACCTCAGGCCTGGACACAGGGTCTGCTGGTCAGTGGGTGGGGAAGGAAGGGACTGTGGGCACACCTTTCTCAGATGCTCAGAAACCTTTGTGACTCTACCAGGCTCTGTGATGGAGGCCTGAGGTTATAGTCAAGCCCAGGCACCCTCAGGGCTCAGATGCCTCAGGCAACCAGCGATTCAGATGATGGAGAATATGCTCTCTTTTCTGGAAAGTAATACTCAGCCATGGCTGAACTCTACCTTAAATTATGTGGATACTGTCCTCAGCAGCATCTTTATGCCTGGGGTAGTGTTGCTCCTTCTGTACCTGTGCTACCTGGTGTTCAAAGTGTTTTTCTTGACACACTCAGAAACACCCAAGATCCTAAAGGTAGGGACCCCCCAACAGGGGTTCTTCTTGTGGTTTCCCATTTCCCTTCTCACATTAGTAAATGAGTTGGGTTGGATCAGAGAGACATGTAAGGTGGGAAGTGGGAATAGAGGATAAAACTTCACTCTTTAGGGGAAGAGATCAGGCAGGGCCAGGGGCTCAGGGAGGACTAAGATTTCCAACTGAAGCTCACAGACTATTTTAGGGTCTCGGTGAAGGGTTCCAGGAGAAATGCCAAAAACTAATCTGTTCCTGATTGACATCCTTACTTATGGTGGGTTCTCAGAAGAAGTGTCTCCAGTCACTTGGTCCTGAGTGCCATTCCCATGTCACCTATCCTTCATCAAACCTTCATGTTGGGAGGACATGAAGGAGGTTTGATGAAGGATAGGTGACATGTCCTAATAAGGACAGCAGTGCTGACCTCTGAAGGCCTCTTAACAGATCCTGGAGGCTGAGATCTGTCCCCTCCAAGAGTAAAGGGGGACTCAGGTAAAGCCTGGATCACAGAAAACAACAGGAACGTTCCCTGGAGTAATATATACTATGAAGAAAGGGTAGAGTGGAAATTGGAACCTCAGGCCTGGACACAGGGTCTGCTGGTTGGTGGGCAGGGAAGGAAGGGACTGTGGGCACACCTTACTCAGATGCTCAGAACCCTTTGTGACTCTACCAGGCTCTGTGATGGAGGCCTGAGGTTAAAGTCAAGCCCAGGCACCCTCAGGGCTCAGATGCCTCAGGCAACCAAGCGATTCAGATGATGGAGAATATTTTCTCTTTTCTGGAAAGCAACATTCAGCCATGGCTGAACCATGCCTTAGATTATTTGGATACAGTCCCCAGCAGCATCTTTATGACTGGGGTGGTGTTGCTCCTTCTGCACCTGTGCTACCTGGTGTTCAAAGTGTTTTTCTTGACACACTCAGAAACACCCAAGATCCTAAAGGTAGGGACCCCCAACAGGGGTTCTTCTTGTGGCTTCCCATTTCCCTTCTCACATTAGTAAATGAGTTGGGTTGGATCAGAGAGACATGTAAGGTGGGAAGTGGGAATAGAGGATAAAACTTCACTCTTTAGGGGAAGAGATCAGGCAGGGCCAGGGGCTCAGGGAGGACTAAGATTTCCAACTGAAGCTCACAGACTATTTTAGGGTCTCGGTGAAGGGTTCCAGGAGAAAATGCCAAAAAGTAATCTGGTCCTGATTGACATCCTTACTTACGGTGGGTTCTCAGAAGAAGTGTCTCTCCAGACACTTGATCCTGAGTGCCATACCCATATCACCTATCCTTCATTAAACCTCCTACATGTTGGGCTACTAAGGACAGCAGTGCTGACCTCTGAAGGCCTCTGATCAGAGTTTGGAGGCTCAGATCTCTCTCCAGAACATAGGGTCCTGTGAGGGAGGCAGATGTGCCTGTTGGCTCCAGATTCTATGATCTCCTTCTGCAGAGGACTTCTGATTGAGAATGTCAGAATGTGGAGCTCAAGTAAAATGCTCTCTTACTTAAGCTTTCTAAAGAAGAAAAATTGAAAATATTGTATTACCTTAAAAAGTTAAAGAAGGAAGAAATCTTCATTAATTAAGTGTAGAGTAATAATAATTGTAGAGAATGGATAGCTGAGTTTCTTAGAAAAAGGAGAATTAAAGTGAGTCCCAGGCCCTGATTCAATTATTTTTGATCTCAGCAAAAGAAGAGACTCAATAAGAGAATAAGCGAAACATTCAAAGGTATGTTTCTTCTTATTTGACCTGAACACTCTAAAGGTGACCCTTCTTTCCCCTTCCATGAGGCCTCAGGTCCAAGACCTCTGAGGATGTCAGTTTCTAACCACAGTGTCTCTCAGGAAACAGAGCCTCAGAAGAGAGAGACAGTGGTACCTTACACAATCCTCAGGGTCCCTACTGTGCTCATCCTGGTAATAAGTAGTGATGGACATGGGCAATGGGTGCTGCTTAACAGGTGACTATGTGAGGTTGAAGAAGGACTACAGGTTGCTTTGAAGTCAGAACTTCTTTTTCCTGATATTGTGCAATGTACTTTTATTTCCTGGGTGATCAGACGCATCTCTGAGGAAATTGCTGAATTATACCTGCTGTTTCAGAGCCTCTAATGGGATTAACTATGTGAAGAACTTCATCACTGAAGCCACACACATAAAAGCATTCTTAATGATTATTGCTCCAGTTGGACTTTGTCTTCCAAATTCTTGGGGTTTTCCAACCTGGATATTAATAAGCTTTTCCTATAAAAGGATCCCTGTGTGACCACTGTGTACAAACATTCCTTATGTATAACCCACTGTCCTGGTTTTCCAGGTCCGAGAAGGAGCCAGAGAGAAACACAGGAGTTGAAGAAGCTGTTTTCTGTTATAACAAGGTGATTACTCATTTCTTTTCCTTCATTTCTAGTCCCTTTCTCACATGTCCTATGCATTCCCCAGAGATTCAGTACAGCATGGCCTTCTCACAGGGAGAAGGAGCCCTAGCAACAGGTATGTGAGTGAAGGCCTTGGGAAGTGCTAAAGAGTGTGTTGTGAGGTGAAGGATACTGGCAATGTGAAGGGGGTAGGAGGTTTCACCCACAGGACTGCAGACCTCCTTTTCCAGTATGGTCCTTGTTACAACTTTGTACTTTGTGTCCCTTACAGCCCCCTGGGCCAACATCAGGATAGAGACAACTTGCAGCAGCTCTTATGTCCAGACAACCTCTGTAAGATGTTCAATGAGGTCAGTCATCTGCTATCTCTGGCACCCTTGGAAGATGTTGCAAGTATTCAGACACCTTTGGATTCCACAGGTTATGTGAGAAAATCATCACCTTCCACAGTGCCTGCTCTCTCCTCAGTCCCAGGAGGGGAACTATTGCCAGCCTCCCTGTTGAAGCTTTCTCCACCTTCCTCATTCTCTCTTCCCCCTAACAAGGTCATGCCCTCAGCTGACTTTCTCTCACCTTCCCTGTTGAGTGACTCTCTGCCACCAGAGCCTCTTCCTCCCTTGGACTCCAAGGCCACAGAAGACCCTTTACCACCCCCATCAATTTCCCTCCCCCCACCCCACCACATCCCACTCAGGAAACAGACACTCTTCTACCACAAGATGCCACTCTGCCTGTGGTGAGCAGTCCTGCTGGCTTGTCCACTTCTGTTCTAGTGGGAGGCATGGGCCAATCCAGCACAGAGGCCCCTGCCAAGAATGTGCTGTCTTCCAATTTGGCACAAGATGGTGTGAAACAGCAATTTTTTGCCCTCCGTTCTCAGAACTTATCTGGGGGAGACACTGTAGCCTACTGTGTGGAGACTTCTAACATCTGGTTTCTGCCCCCTGCTGTCCTGACATGCCTGGAGAGACAAATCAAAAAGAGGGGTGACGTCATCAAGTGGAAAGAAAAAGAAAAGAAAACAGAATCTTTTCCAAAACAACATCAGCCAAATTACCAAGGATTTTCTTCAGAGAAATGGTCAGAGTCAGTTGCTGATCAGCAGGACTCGGCCATCTCTCTTCTTTCATGGAACAAAAAAGGCAAATCAGAGGAACCACAGGTGGATCAGCAGTCCCCTTATCCTAAGAGCTTTGAGGACCATTTACAGAAAAACTACACCCAGCTCTCTATGGTGTCCCATCTCTAAACCCCAAGTCCCTGAGCCCTAGTGTACCAGCTTCAGGTGATTATTCCTCAGCCTTTGTCTGCTTCAATACAGCATCCAATGACTCCACAGCCCACAAATCCCCAGTCCTTCTCTATACCCCACCTGTGTTCCTGCCTGCGAGCCAACCTCAACCCTTGCCCAAGACCTCTTCCCAACCTCAGCCCCAATGTCTCTCTCCTGAACATGGCCAGACCCAGCTTCATCCTCAATCCCTACTCCCAATTCTGTCACCTCCTAAAAACCAGTTTAGGCTCTGTGGAGTGTGTGATCTTGGACACAAAAATGAGGCACTATCTCTGGTGCCATCTGTAATACATGACCTCGAATACCATGTGACACAAAAATCACAGGAATGTCTGTGGGGTTTACCCTCTGTGGTCCACAAATCCCAGGAGGACTTTTGTCCTCCAGCTCCCAACATTGTGTTGGTTAACCCATCCTCCAAAGCTCATGTTGCAATCTCCATCCTTCCTGGAAATTATCCCCTCTCAGATGATGTTCAGAAGAAACTAGACCACCACCTTCGAAAGAGGCATATCCAACACTTGTGAGGCCTGCCCCGCAGAGTCTATGCATCCCTGTCACTGATGCATCCTCTGGAAAAAATTCCTGAGACCTCTGAGTCAAAGAGCAGTCATGGGCTCTCAAGAAAGTCTTTGGATAAGAGTCAGAGCACCAAAGATATAAATAAGAGGGGCTCTAGGAAACCCAGTAGCCTCCATGAACTGAGCTCAGGAATGCTTCCTCTAAAGATGGGAGTGAGGAAGGCACAGAGAGATGGTAGCAAGATTGAGCAAAATTGTCATGTGCTGAGTGACCAAGATAATGTTCTGGGGTCTTCCTCAAGGAAGGACCTAAAATGTCACTTGCAGAGTCCTTCAGGTGGAATCCCAAGTACCTCAATGGTGAATCCACTACAGAAACAACTTGAAAATGCCTTGAACTCCCACCTGAGCAAGAAGTTTCAGGAAATCAGTGAGGGTCAGATTCCTGGCACTGTGCATAGATCATGGCATTCTATCAAGTTGGAATTGCCTATAACTGAGAAATCCACCAGACAAAAGAGTCACAAACCTTTGGCACCAACCAGGACTGACAGCTCTGTCAATACTACCCAGGCTATTTCCTTCCTCGAGGCTGGCAAGAAGAGGGTGATGGAAGACCACATTACACTCTTTCATAAGAGGTTGATATATGGCCTTCCCAACAGGGTTCAGGACTCCCTAGAGATCTTTAATGAAAAAGATTCATATCACTCCTTTTCTCACTCCAAGTTTCCTTTTTCTGCCACCCCTATTTCTGGGGTGGATTCTAAACAGAGCATGTCCAAGACCCATGGAGGAAGATCTAATGCTTTTCATGGCGACAAGGAGAAAACCAAAAATGCAACTCAAAGTCTAGATCATCGTCTGCTTGCCACCTCAGTCATGGTCAAGAAAGAACAGGCGATCCTGACACAAACAGTCTTTGAGATCAAGCATGAGCATGAAGAGGACCTTCGCAGAATAAAGGATGGCAAACCATCTGTTCTGCCCCAGACACAGAGCATCATAGGCAAAGCTTATCAGAAACCACCTGTAGCAGCCAATAGATGCAGCCCAAAGCTGCCCATGAGGCAAGCTGGGGTTGAACCTCAGGAAATAGGACCTAAGAGACTGAGTTCCAGCTACAGTGTAGCAAGGCCTCAGGGAAATAGGATGCCCTGGGGAAGTTCTTCCATGTCCAAGATATCTGAGAAATCCAGGGAGACATTAAAGGCACAGGAGCTCTATGCTTGTCAGTCACAACCTCCCACTGTCTTGACAACCAGTAAGCCAGAAAGCTCTCCAGTGTCAGATGTCTATACTCCTGAAAATTCCCCCAAAATATCAGTTGTGAGAGACCCTGGATTGTCACCCCTTAACAATCCATTGTTTGGTGAGTTAAGGGCTAAAATGAAGAAGGGAGAGCCTAGCCAGAAGCAAGGCCATAGCAATGGCATACCCCTTGTTTCAAATAGCTTGACTTCCAAGACCTTCCTTAAACATGACCAGGGTGCTGCCTGCAAGAACATGGCAGTTTCCCAGGTCCTGCATGTTTACCTGGACAACACACAGACTAGCATGGAGCATGGGCAGGGACCCTGGGTCCCTAAGCTTGACTTCCACAAAGGCCAAGATAAGAACTGCCCAGCAACTGCTAAGACAATGACCCCTCCAGCACCCAAAACACTCGAGCTTGGTAGAGGGGATGCAGGTTTGGGCACATGCCAACCCAGAAGGAGGAGCCACCACCCTCAAGACAGGACATTAGAGCAGAGACTTGGGAGCAAGTCCTGCTCAGCCCAGTCACTGAAGGGACAAGCTCCTCCTGAAAGCCTCAGAAACCAGATGAAGAACTTTTTGCAATGGCTTTATCCTAATATAAAATGCAAAAGACAAGAAGGTTTCCTGGAAAAGGGCAGTTCCCCATCATCACCTGGGCAGGGCAGAGGCCTAGTCCAAAGGAGAGTTGCCTTTACTGGGAATACTCACAACCCCAGAATCATGAGAGATGGTGAAAAAGTCCTGGGGGAGAAACGTGGACACTGGTATGGAATCAATGTCACCTGCCCCCAAGAGCCACATTTGTCCCCTGTTTTATCTGGAAAACTCAGCCCAAGGCAGGACTCGAGGTCCAGGCAGAGTTTGTCCAGGTGCATCCCTTCAATTACAAGGCTCCTTGCTCTAAAGTAACAAGGATCAACTCCATGCCCCACAGGGATCCAAAGACTCATTCAAGTCTCACCTGTGGGCATCAAGTGGGCGAGTTGTCTCTGGTTGCCCCTTTCTGTGCTGAAGCCATTTTGGTTAGTATTCCATACTTTGTAAAGAGACACTTCTTATCCACCATTTGCAAGAAGGAATATTTCCTTTCCTATAATAATTATCCGTGATGGAAATACTGAATGTCCCCAATAAATGTTCTTACAAGAGTTTTCTTTGTATTGTGTTGAATGCATGGTTTGGGGGTAATGGTAGTTATGGAAAGAAAAAAGTCAGTTTAACCCTTGTCCATATTTGCTTCTGCAAGGTGACAAGTTCCCTAGAGCTCTTCATGAAGGTATGTTACTTGCCCCTGAATTCCCCTCCCCTCCCTTGTGAAGTTGGAGGAGGTGGCAGTTTCCAACCTGTTAACTTTGCCTTAATGGCATTGTATGGCAGTCCACACTTTCCCCCTCAATGATCAAGAAGAGAGAAGTACATTTTCTTAGAATAAAATGACTTAGTCATTTTTTAAATAAAATTTGTCACCAATCAGCCTGTCACTGCTGCGTGACCCTTTCCTGGGGGCATTTAGGGTATTGCCAAAGTGGATTCAAGGAAGCTAACAGAACATCTGGGAAAAGAGGAGGTGCTGCTTAGGAACCTCTCACGTGGGCATGGTAACGTATTTTAGAAGCATACTGTTATCTTGTCATTGAGGTTCCCTTACTGGAAAATCACCTAAGGCAAATGGTCCCTCTTCCTGAATATTTCTTCAATCTGCCTGGACTGTTGTTGATGGTTTTGTAGAGTAAAGGGTTCTCTGCTGTCCCTGCCTACAACTGTCAGTGTTAAGAATATCAATTAGGGTAAAATAAAGCTAAGAGTATTGAAAAGATATCTTAGGGTGAGTGGGAAAGTAAGAAAAACATGCACAGAGAGTAAAGAATGACATTGTTGGTGGAAGAGAGGTTTATGCCCCATCATTCCCACATCCTGACCCTGGCATCTTCTTGCATTTCCCAGTGTGATTCTGTCAGCGATTCTCTGAGGCTTTTCAGGGTACTGCAGAGCTTAGGTTGTACTGGCAGAAGTAAACATGGGGCTCTTCTTTACAAGAAGACAGCTGATTGGTTGAATACAGACATGTCATCCTTACCTTTAGGGAAGGTGCCATTGGTGCATTCTTTCTACCCATGCTTATAACAATATGCCAGATATTGCCCTTATGAGGATGAGAATGCCACCATTGATCTTCCTGGGCTGGATGGAGCCATGATATATCTCTCAGATCACTTTGAGCTCCTGATCCCACAGTGAATGCTGAAGTATGCACCAGGTTTATAGATTTTCACCTGCTTACCACAGACCTGTATGGAATGCTTTTTTTGTTCGAGACTACACACATACCTACTTTTACAGTAGTTGTCTGGGATGAAGGTGACTCCTCTTGCACAGACTGAGTCTCAAAATTGAGTGAGTTTCCTAGGGGATATTTGAATAGGTTTTCCAGGAAAAATTGTGAATTCTGGTTGGCAAAATCAAAACAAAAAGCTGTCTATCACATATTCCTTTTAATATACTAGAGTATCTTCTTTGTCAGAATTCAAAGCAGTGTTCAAAGCTCAGAGTTTCAGTAGGCATACAGATTTTGTGGAGTCCCTCAGATAAACAGATAAGGAGTTGGTAGAGGAACTGGAAAATCACCATGTATGGACCAGTTAATAAACTGGTCTTTGATCCATATTGTCCTACCTTAGGATTCTAACCTTTGGTCCAGTTTAATTATTGACACACTTATAGAATTTATCACCAGAAAAACATCTCCATCTGAGAAAACAGAACCATCCCCCTATCCTTCTAGTTTATGCTCTTAAATTCTGAGGTGTCAAAAATTTTTCCATTTCTCATTCTATCCACAAAGGTCTTCATTCCCTCCCTCTTCATCATAGAATTGTCTATCAAGAAACCAACATTAATAAAGCTCTACTCCAATTGAACCTCATCCCATACATTGAATCCTCCTTGTCTGGAAAAATCCCATCTCTCTGCTTTTCCCATGGATGCCTTCCTATAAGTGATGGATCACTACTGGATTCAATCTAACAGGTTTACTGTCACCACAGTGAAGTCATAGTTGGTCCTGTACTATGTGGAAATAATTCACTTATTCCCCAAATAATTATGGTATAGTTACTCTCAATAAACAAACCTCATGAAGCTTAGGTCACTATTCCTTAGTCCATTCTCTCATGACACATTTATTCCAACTCTCTACACTTTCTTCAAAGTGGGGTCATCTCTACTTGTTGAGTCAATGTTCTAGACTCTGAGTTCATAAAGGTACTAGAAGCCATCACATGGAATTTGCATTAATAAACTTTTAAAAAATACTCTATGCATCCCCCCCCCATTTTATATTTCTTCCTGTTATACAGAAATAAATTTTCTTCTAAGGGCCTAACCTGAAAGGAATTACTGAAGTATCTATATTGAGGAACAGCTCAACTCCAGTTTATGGACTAAAGACATCCTTGCCAGCTATTCTTATTGGCTCCTCCCTGTTGTCATATGGAAATTAATATGTTACTTTTTAAAAGCTTTTTATTACAAAAATGTTTAAAGATATACCAAAGCAGATAGACCCACATCACCATTCTTATAGCTACCACTCAACTTTTGTAATTATCGATTTGGCATCTGTGATGCACCCCATTTTTACACTCTGAAGCAAAGTGCATTTAACTATCTCATTATTCATTCCAGATGATAAGCTGTGTATCCTTTTTCAATGTTCTCATAGTCTTTTGATAGCACATTAAGAACATACCTGTCCATGTACAGGTCTGTTAATAAACTGGTCTATTTATTTTCATTGGTTATGAAAAACAGATTTATGGATTTTGACAATGCATTCTTCTCCTTTATTCAACCCTGAGAAGTCAATTGGGCAAATTCTTCACTATAACAGTAATCTTATGAATTAACTGTACAATATGTCAATCCCTTAATCACATAGTAACTATCACATGAAACAAGTATAGGCATAAAAAAATTGAACCTCTGGATAAATACTATTTACAAGAAAACAGTTCTTGTCACTCATTGACAGTGATTGTTTCCATTTAATCCAGCAAACCAAATATATTTATTTCATCTCTTTCCCTCAATGCCATTTTGTAACAGATTATATAACAAAATGCTCAACATCATGGGTCATCAGGGAAATGCAAATCAAAATCATTAGATAACTCTTCACACCTGCTAGGATGGCTAGAATGACTATCAGGAAGTATGTGAGAATATGTGGAGAAATCAGAAAGTTGTACTCATTGCTGCTTGGAATGCAAAAGTGTAATGCTTTTGGAAGATAGTCTGTCATTTCTTCAAGATGACCAACACAATTGACCCACAACCTAGTAATTCTACTCCTATGTATATTCCCAGGAGAAATGATATTATATATCCACATAGTAGTTTATGCATGCATATGCATAGGATTACTATAATACCCCCAAAGTGGAAAAAACACAAATATCCATAAGCCAATGAATGGATAGACAAAGTGTGGTATGTCCATATAATGGAATTTTATTCAATAATAAAAGTATTCATACATAGTACAATGTGAGTTAAATGTGAAAACAAAACTATTGATACATGGTAGAACATGGATGGATAGTGATATCCTGATCATATATGAGGCAATTAAATGTCCAAATTAGGGAGATGTATAGAGACAGAACATAGATTAATGGTTGCACAGAGTCAAGGGGAAAATGTGCAAGAAGAGTAATAGATAAATGGTGGGAGACATTGAAATTCTGAAAATATTTTAAAATTGACCCTGGTGATAGATGCACAACTCTAATGATCATACTAAAAATCATTGTATTACATACTTTACATTGGTGAATTTTATGGTATGTGAACTATATTTCAATAAAATTTTTAAAACAGTAAAGGATCTTTAAAGATTGTTTCCAGATGACAAAAAAAGGGATAGGAAGCCAGGCATGGTGGTGCACCCTATAATCCCTGCAATTTGGGAGGCTGAGGCAGGAGGATTACAAGTTCAAGACCAGTTTGAACAAGTTAGCAAGACCCTGTCTCAAAATAAAAAATAAAAGGCTGGGGATGTAGCTCATTGGTAGCGAACCGCTGGGTTCAATCCCAGAGACAGGGGGCTGGGAAGAGAGAAAGAAAAAGAGGATTACAAAAAGGGTCAACATGCCCAGCTATTCCTCTCCTTGGACTGTACCCAAAGGACTTAAAAACAGCATACTACAGGGACACAGTCACATCAATGTTTATAGCAGCACAATTCACAAGAGCTAAACTGTGGAGCCAACCTAGATGTCCTTCAGTGGATGAATGGATAAAAAAAAAATGTGGCATATATACACAATGGAATTTTACTCAGCTTTAAAAAAAATCTATGGCATTTTCAGGTAAATGGATGGCGTTGGAGGAGATAATGCTAAATGAAGTCAGCCAATCCCAAAAAAGCAAATACCAAATGTTTTCTCTGATATAGGGAGGCTGACTCATAGTGGGATAGGGAGGGGAGAGCATGGGAGGAATAGATGAATCCTACATAGGGAAGAATGGTGGAATGTGATGGTCATCATTATACAAAGTACATGTATGAAGACTTGAATTGGATGTCGACATACTTTATATACAAACAGAAATTCACAAAGTGTGGTATTTATGGGTATTAAGAATTGTAATGCAAAAAAAATAACGTTACCTTAGATTAGGTAGAGGGAAGTGAAAGGAGGGGAAGGCAGGGGATGTGGGGATAAGAAAAATAGTAGAATGAAACACACATTATTACTGTATGTATGTATGTGACTGTATGACCAATGTGATTCTATAATATGTATACTCAGAAAAATGAGAAATTATATCCCATCTTTGTGTGATATATCAAAGTATATAAGTGCATTCTACTGTCATGTATAACTAATTAAAACAAATTTTAAAAGGGGTTCAACATGTTTTGGGAGCTGAAAACCCTGTGAAAGAGAGTTAAGTATCTTAGAAAAGCAGAAAAGTAAATTGCAAACAAATTTTCACCACAAACCCCCAGAAGACACATGATGGCACCAGATTAGAAAGGAAAAAAATCTAAGAATTACATGGTTCCTTGAAATTTTGTCATTGTTTTTATGTAATAAAAAGCTTTTTCCTTTAATATTTCTCAAAAATCCTGTTGAAATGTTAGCTTCTTAAAAAGTGGAAAGAAGATTTTAAGTTGACATTGCATACTACTAAGAGTTAAGTATGGTGGAGGCAGCTGCAGGAAATAAAGCCAACCTTCTCAATGGTTAGCCTAAGCTAAGATTGACATAGTCAGTGGACCATTTTTTAAAATGCATTTATTTGAAAGTAATTAAAATTGGGAAAAAAAGTTGCTGAAGGTAAGCACCTTGACTCCCTTTAGCCAGATTTATCTGTTGTTAACCTTTTGACCTATCTGTGATCTTTTCTTTCTCCCTCCCCACAACTCACCTAACTCATATATGCACACATACATTCCTGAATATTTGAGAATACATTTCATCCATCATGCATTTCCACCCTGAATATTTCATTATGTATTTCTGAAGAAAAGAACATACTCAACTCTCCTCTTCAGTAAATTTAACATGGCATAAAATTTTAAACAGTTCTCACTCATAATCCATATTTGTGAACTCATCCAGTAGTATACTTTGTAGA
Source organism: Spermophilus citellus (assembly GCF_964194105.1). Taxonomy (NCBI): domain Eukaryota; kingdom Metazoa; phylum Chordata; class Mammalia; order Rodentia; family Sciuridae; genus Spermophilus; species Spermophilus citellus. The sequence goes on along the minus strand of NC_138183.1, from coordinate 88,009,605 downwards.
TTTATTATTTTTAAAATCTCCAATACAAGATTCAGTGTGGAATCTCATATTGTATTTAGTTGTTATGCATGTTTAGTCTCCCTTAGTCTGGAACAATTTCCCAGCTTTCCTTTTTTTTTATGTCAAAGCCTGTTTGAAATAATATACATATATACTCTAATGGAAATTTTTATGGGGCTCATATTCCTCAGATATTAAAAGATGCTTCTGCATTTGAGAATCCTAAAGACCTCAAGGACTGGGCTGTCAGAGACAAATATGTTATAAAGAAGAAACAATGCCAGAGATGTAAGGCTATGTGGAGGTATTTATTCTGAACAGAGATACCTCCTGAGGCCAAAGAAAAGGAGGGAGGCTTAAAGCTGGTCTTGTTTGGGGTGGAGACTATGGATAAGCTGTGTATGCAGGAGAAGACAGGCAAAGACAGGGGCTGACATTACTGGTAACTCATCATATGGAAAGGAAAAGATCAGGTTCTGGGACCAAGGCAGATTCATCAGATTCAGTGTGGGAACATAGGCAAGCCATGTCAGGAAATGGCACAGGGCTTAATTTCAGCTGTTTATAATCTACATAACAAAGCTATAAGGGTTATTATACATGTACATGTTGAACATCTGGCTAACATGGGGAGATAAAACAAATACATATACACCATTAGTAGAATAGATATCTTGTTTTAAAAAGTATGGAAGAGTCAATATATATTTTGGCAAAAAGAAAATAGAGGGGAAAATTCATGTTTTATTCAGGTTTTTATTCCATGGAGGAATTAATACCATAGCTGCGATTCAAAGAAAAGGCTTTCCTCCATAAATTTCAAATGTGCTCATTAGACGTAAAATGACACTACAGAGAAGCCTTCTACCCAAATAAGGATTGGGACAGGTAGCATGGATTAGGGTCCAGCACAATTGTTCTGTGAAATTGAGTCAGAAGTAAAAAGTGTTGGGAGAAAGGGAGGGGATTTGATAGACAAAATAAGGTAGCAGCAGGGTAGGGCAGGACAAGATTTGAGAGCCTTTGAGCAAAATATCCTAAAAGAGATTCAGGAAAGTAAAACTTCTAAAAAATGTTGAAGCCAGGCATAGCGATGCACACCTATCATCCCACTAGGATGGCTGAGGCAGAAAGGTCACAAGTTCAAAGCCAGTCTCAGTAACTTACCAAGGCCCTAAGCAACTCAGTGAGACTCTATGTCAAAATAAAAACAAAAAGGGATCAGTAGTTAATAACCCCTGGGTTCAATCCCTGGTACCCCAAAATAAAAGAAAACATGTTCAAGATGTTTGCCATGGGTATGCCACATCCTGTCTCCCTCTTCATCTTGGTTTCTATTCTTTGGTGCAGGATACTCTGCTTTCTAAAAGCTTTTGGTAAGAGGAAATATGAGAGAAGGCAGTGAGCTCCTGCTGAATGTATTTCTGCTTTTCTACAGATAAACAAAATATTGTGTATATGGGAAGCTGTGTTTGAGAACACAGTAAATCTTGAAGGAGTAAGTCCCCGAGTACATTGGACTTTCAGAGATGGACTAGGATCCAATAAGAGATCAGCAAGCAGTAAAGTCTCCTTTATAGTATCTAGGTAGCAGGTGGAATAAGAGAACATTTCAGTGAGGTGAATATAAGGGCTAGTGAAAATGTGGAGTTGTGGCAGGATGGAGGAATCTAAAGGGCCCCAAGGAGGTGGACAGATCAGCAGGGCTAGATGATGGGGAAGAGACATGGATGGGTTCATCTCCCATAGGTTGCCCCCTCCCTCTCTCAAAAACCTCTGGTGTCTTGTGCTAAAGCTCTGTGATGTGGGTCTGAAACTGTGGTCTAGAACATGCATGCCAAGTGTACAGCTTCTGGTAATGCAAGCTACCTTCTTTGTCTGAGGAGCTTCACTGCAGCATGGCTGAGCTCCAGCTTAACTCCATGAGTGTTCCTATCTTAAACTTCCTCTGTGTAGTGGGGTTCCTCCTCCTGTCTCTGTGCTACCCAAGGATGAATCTGTTTCCCCATATTGTGGAAACGGAGAGACATCAATCAGGTAAATAACTCAGAGCTGCCCCTCCTCCTTGGCCTCTATTAGGTAAGCAGCTTTCCTCTACTAGAAACTTCCCATGTGAAGTTCTGCCTCACCTTGGGCCCACAGCAACAGAACAAGCCAACAGAGGACTAAGCCTCTGAAACCATGAGCCAAAATAAGTTTTCCTTCAGTAAGTTTTGTCAGGTATTTTGGTCACAGCAATGAAAAGCAGACCAACACAGGTTCCAGTAAAAGTCATTTTAATTATGTTAACTTTTTTGTTTCTTTGAACAATGATGACTTCCAAGATCTTTAAAAGTTAGAGATAGAACCATAAGTCTTCAGAGAATAATTCATTTTCCTATTCCTCCTTATACATTTCAAAATGAGTTCATTGACCCCAAGAGACACCTGAGATGGGAAGTGTAAGGAAAGAACAGGACAACACTCCTACAGGGAAAGATTCAAGGCAGGGGTTGAGGTTCAGGGAGAAGTAAGGTTTCCATCTGTAGCTCATAGAATATCTTTCTGGATATGGTGAATGGTTTCAGCATAAAATCCCAGATAGGAACTCTGTGGACCTGCATTGACTCAGTTTGAGAGTTTGAATTCTCTTAAGGAAACATCTCTGAACACTTGATTGTTGAGTCCTGTTCCCAAGACAGATGACCATTTGTGTTAGACTGATAAGAAAAGAGAAGTATTTAGCTTTGAAAAGCTTTTGATCAGAGGATGGAGCCCAAGTTCTGACCCCAAGACTCAAGGTCTTTAGAAGCACAACAGGATAGTTGGCCTTTGATTCTAAGAACTCAGAGAACATAAAATATGGATCTCATGGACAAAAATCTCCTTTGCATTTTTCAAAGAAGAAAAAATTGAAAATATTTGATCACCTTTTAAAATTAATAAAATGAGGGTATATAACATGAAGAGTCAAATTATTCTGGATAATGAATGTCTGAGCCTCTTAGAAAGAGAAGAAAAGTGAATCCCAAGCCCTCATTCTTTTTACTCTCAGTGTCATTGTAGAGCTAACATGAGAAGAAAACATGAACTATTTAAAAAAAAATATATTGCTTTCTGTTTGACCTGAGCTTGCTAAAAATAAACCTTTATATCCCTTCCATGAAGTCCCAGGTCAATGATCTCTGAAGATGCCAGTTTCTAGTCTCTCTCAGGAATCAGAGCTCTCAGAGAACAGGCTTCCAAAGAGGTAGTCACACAAGGCGTTTCAGTACCCACTCTGCCCATCTGTGAGCATGAAGCAGTAATAGACCTGGGCAATGGGTGCTACCCAATTGGTGGCCATGGGAGATGTCAAGGAAGAACTCCTGGTTGCTTTGGATTCAGAACTTATACCACCTGATGCGTAAAGTAAAATTTTACTTCCTAGGAGCTCAGACTCATCTGTGAGGAAACCACTAACTTCATGATTCACATGGTGGTTTCAAGTATCACAACCACATACATATGTGAGATTTGTTGTTATCATTGGCCATTTGACCTTCTCTATTAGAGGATTTTTATGGCTTTCAGATTTTGATATTCTAAAGCATTTTTTACCAAGGGACCTATTTTTATTTTTTTTAATTAGTGCATTAGAGCTGTCCAGTATATTGGGTTCATTTTGACATAATTATAAAATCATGGACTATAATTTGCTCCATTTCAGTCCCTAGTACTTCCCCTTTCTCTCTCCTCCCCTTACCCCCATTCTCTTTTCTCTTCTTATATTTCTTCTATTTATTTATAGTTTATGGATATACATGATGGTGAAATCAACTGTGCTATATTTATATATAAATATACAAAGAAAACTTTGGCTAGATTCATTTCGCTTTTTTGTGCTTCCCTTTTCCATTTTCTTCTCCCTTCCACGAATTCCCTTCCTCTTCTCCACTGATCTACTATTTTCATAGGATTTTCCCTCTCTTTTTTCTTCTCCTTACTTCAGTTAAGCTTCCACATATGAGAGAAAACAATCAACCCTTGACTGTCTTGAGTCAGACTTTTTTCATTTAGCATGATGTTTCATCCATTCCCCAGCAAATCCCATAATTTTATTCTTCTTTACAAATAAGTAAAACTCCACTGTGTATATATACCACATTTTCTTTCTCCATTGGTCTGTTGATAGACACCTAGGCTGGTTCCATGGCTTGGCTACTGTGAAATGCACTGCTATACACATTAAGTGGCTGCATTCCTATAGTATGGTTTTAGATCTTTTGGATGTATACTGAGGAGTGGGATAATTGGGTCGTATGGTTGTTTTATGCCTAGTCTTTTGAGGAATCTCCAAACTCCTTTAGTGGTTGTACTAATTTACAGTCCTATCAACAATGTATTAGAGTACTTTTTCCCCACATCTGCACCAATATTTGTAATTTTTATATTCTTATTAATTGCCATTCTGACTAGAGTGAGATGAAATCTCAATGTAGTTTTGATTTTTATTTCCCTAATTGATAGAGATGTTCAACATTTTTTCATATACTTGTTGACCATTTGTATTTCTTCTTTTCAGAAGTTTCTGTTTATTAATTGGGTTATTTGGGGGGGGTATTAAATTTTTTTGAGTTACTTGTATATTCTGGATATTAATGCCCTGAGGAGCAGGTGGCCAAGATTTTCTCCCATTCTGCAGATTCTCTCTTTCCACCTTTGTTTCCTTTGCTGTGTAGAAGCTTTTTAATGTAAAGCCATCCCATTTATTAATTCTTGGTTTTATTTTTTATGCTTTAAGAGTCTTGTTAAGGAAGTTGTTGCCTGTGCCAATATGTTGATGTGTTGAGCCCACATTTTGCTCTAACAGTTGTAGTGTTTCTGGTCTCATTCCTAGGTCTTTGATCCACTTCAAATTGTCTTTTGTGCAAGGTTAGAGATAGGGATCAAATTTCAATGTTGTACATACAGATATCCAGTTTTCCCAGCACCATTTGTTAATGCACCACATGCTTTCTTCAGTGCATTTTTTTTGGCAAATTTGTCAAGTATCAGATGACTATATTTATGTGGTTCTGTCTCTGTGCCATCAATCAAGTTCTATTGGTCTTCACGTCTGTTTTCAATTACCAATCTGTTTTTATTACTATAGCTCTATATTACAATTTGAGGTCCAGTATTGTGATGCCTCCAGAATTTTCTTTATCCACTGGTCTATTAATGAACACCTAGGCTGGTTCCATAACTTGGCTATTGTGAACTGTGCTGGTATAAACATTAATATACTATAGTATAGTATATATAATATAATGGCTGCATTTCTATAGTATTTTTAGATCTTTTGGATATGTACCAAGGAATGGGCTGAGTCATATGGTGGTTTCATGCCAAGAAGAGCTTGCTCAGATCTGCTTTAGCTATTCTGAATCTCTTATTCCTCCATATAAATTTCAGAACTGTGTGAAGAATGTCACTGGTATTTTAATGGGGAAGCATTGACTTTGTGTAATACTTTTGGAAATATGGCCATTTTGACAATATTATTTCTGCATATCCAAGAATATATGAGGTATTTTTATCTTCTAAGGTTTTCTTCAATTTCTTTCCTCAGTGTTCTATAGTTTTCATTCTAGAGGTCTTTTACCTCCTCCACAAAGGAACTTTGTGTTTCTACCTGCATTACAAATTAAACATTTTCCTGTCTTTCCAGGTCAAAAAAATCATGTTTAGAGAACAGAAAAAGGGAGAAAACTGCTCACTGTTATGACAAAGTGATTGATTAAACATTTCCCTTCTATTCTGCTTCCCTTTTTAGGATGATGTATCCCAAGGATTCAATGCAGCCTTCTCTTGTTATGAGAAGGGAAACTATAGCAACAGGAAGGTTATAGAGTGTGTTGTGAAATTATGGATATGGGACAATGAGAAGAATTTAGCAGGTTTCAGGTGGTCCCAGCCCAACCAGGCCAATGGGCCCTTCCTTTCCATGTTTTTGTTCTAGATACAGCTTTGTACTTACTATCTCATGCAACCCTGTGAACTAGCATCTTTAACATCCACATTTTGTTAACTATCATATCTGCACCCCTCTGTGAGAAAATGCTAAAATCAATTACCTGCTGTCCAAAGAGTCCCTTATGCTGCATCCTCTATGTCTCTTTGTCTTCTATAGCTTATATGACTGAGTTGTCAAACATCCTAGACATTCTCAGCATTCCCTACAGTGGACAAAATACCAAGCTTCAGTCTTTTCCACTATCCCTTTAATTCCCTCACCTAACAAGGTCACCCCTTAGCTAACCAACTTTCACCCTCACCACTCAGTCCCCAGAGCTGATTCCTCCCTTGGATTTGAAATTCCAAGTGAACCACTTTCTATTCCAACAACTTCTGCTTCCCTGTCTCCCACCAAATCATACTCAGGAAGAAGAACCTGTTCTCTAATGAAAGACCACTTTGTCTCTAGTGGATATATCTGCTGGTTTGTATATTTATATAACCAACTCTCAAAGGCACTGACCATTCAAGCATGACAATGTCAGAATTCTGCCAGTGGCTAACCCCCACCGGGAACATGTTATCCCAAGATTACCACATCTCATTTTCAGCATGAGCATTTTCCTCTCCAACTACTTGAGACTTGTCTCCAGGGAGATTCTGATACCAAGCACATTGGAGTCCAGTAGCTTTAATTTCTTTGGCTTGAATATTCTGGCACTATTTGAGAGACAAAGAGAACGACTTGCTAAAGTATACGGGGGAAAGAAGAAGAAAAATTTTCAAGACAAATGTGGTTTGAATACCAGCAGATATTCAAGGAACTCATTGCAGTCACTTGTTGACAAGCAGAAGAAATTAAAGCTAAATAAAGGCATCTGTATCTTCATTGGCAGCTATTATATGTGAAGACTTTGGGAGGAAACTTAAAACAGTAGTCAGATCTTCTGGGGTCTTCCCCTGCTACACAGAAGGTACACAGTGGCTACTCCACAGGGTTCTAGGAGCAGTCAGCCTCTAGAATCTCACTCTGTTTTATTCAGTGGCATATGTAATGTTCCTGCCCTCTAAATGGAGGATTAAAGGTCTCCCTCACTGCCTCTGTCCCATCCACTTTCCCTCACTAATGTACATTCCTATTGCTTTCCTCAAACCAAGATTCAATACCAGATCCTATCTCATACTCATTTCCATTCCCATGCTCACCTTCAATCCCTACTCATTGTCATCATCATCCCAGAATAAGGACTATAAGGTTCCATTCCATAGATTCTAAAATAAAGCTGACTTTTACATTTCAATTGAAGATCAACCCCTGGAAGTACATGTGTGTTATCTCCACATCTCTGTGAGCAAATACCTAAGAAAATCAACTTAAAGATTTATTTTTGGCTTAAGTTTTAGAGGTTTCAGTTCATGGTCACTAGAATTCATTGTTTCTGGGTCTGTGGAGAGGCAGAACATGGCAGGTACTTTTGCTCACCTTCTGGTGGCCAAATAGCAAAGAGAGAACTAAAAGGGGCTAGGGACAAAATTTACCCTCCAAAGGCATACCCCCAGAGACTTACTTCCTTCAACTAAGCCCCAACTACTAAATTTTCCACCACTTCCTAATAACTCTGTCAGCTGGGAATGAACCAAGCCTTTAACACACAGCCTTTGGGATATATTCCAGATTCAATCTATAACATTATGCCCTTGCCCGCAAAGATTCATAAGCATTTCATAATGCAAAACACATTCAGTCCCTCCCCATAGTCTTAATAGTTCTAGAAGTGCTTAAAAGTCCAAGTCCAAATTCTTCTTTGAGTCTCAGGCAAACTCTGAGCTATGAACCCCTACAAAAATAAAAAAAAAAGCAAGTTGACTATGTCAACATAAAATAGCACAGGGTAAACATCCCCATTCCAAATGAGAGGAATAGGAGAATACCAAGGATGAAAACTAGCTGAGAACATGTTAAATCCTGTAACTATGTCCAGCATCTGAGGCACCTGTTGGTGTTTGATGTAAGCTTCATAGGACTTGAGCATCATGACTTTATGGCCTTGCTGGCTGAAACCCACTTGGTCACACTCTTGGGCTGGTTCCACTGCAGCTTTCCTCAGCAGATATTCCTGGTATCTTGGTATCTCTAAATTATTGAGGTCTTCATTGCAGCTTAATTTTCACTCTTATGGCTTCCTATAACATCTTCTCAGGAACTATCTGAATGAGTTCCATTCCAGCCACACTTTTCCTGGCCTCCAAGGCCTTCATTTGAAATCTTGGTTGAACTCACAACTCTTGCATTCTTTATGCCTGCAAAGCCAGCAACACTGTATGGATGATGCCAAGATTCGCTGCCAGACCAAGCAGTGGTTAGGCCCCCTTGAGCCCAGATGTAACAGTCCTGGAGTGACTGGATAGTTGAACAAGGTGAAATGAATCCTGAGGAATAAACTTCCTAGATGGCCCTGTGGGAGCAGGGCACCTAGGTGCTCTCTTGTCAAATGAAATATTTATACTTTTATGCCTTTGACCATGGAAGAAGTAGTGTCTCACTGATAACCTGAGACCCATCAAGACATCTTTCCTGTTGTTACAGTGCAAAATATTTGACTTATTTTTAATAGTGATCATCCCTTTAGCAAACATATCCAACAACTTCTGTTTCCCTCTCTCTTTCTTGGAAAGAACTTTACATATACTCCTTTTCTGGTCAAACTGCAAGGTTTTGAAAAAAATCTTTCTGCTCTGATTTTCCTCCCAATTCTCTCCCTAAAATCTGTCTAAAACCATCTAGCATTACCCATGCCACAGCCTGAATGTTGTGCTGCCTTCACATTTTATCTGCCAGACAAACTAGTTCATTACTTTAAACATGGCCTCATACAAAATACCAGTGCATAGACCAAATGTAGACAAGTTCTTTGTCCAAATATATTAATGGTGTCCAGTTTAATTCTCAATACAGTCCTCATTTCCATCAGACACCTCATGAGCACAATCTTTACTGACTACATTCTTATCAGCATTCTGGCCTTCTGAATTCCCACCAAACTCTCCCATTAAACTCTGTTACAGTACTCTAAACCTTTTCTGACATCATGATCAGATATAACTAAAGCAATGGCCCTACTCCCAGTACCAATTTTCTATTAGTCAGCTTTCTATCCCGGTGACAAAACCCCTGAGAAAATCAACTTAAAGGAGGAAAGATTTATTTTGGTTGTTTCAGAGTTTTAATTCATGGTCCTTTGACTCTGTTGTTTCTGGGCCTGTAGGGAGGCAGAAACATCATGGCAAGAGAGTGTGTTAAAGCAAAGCTGCTAACCTCAGTAGCAGAAAGCAAAGAGAGAAAGCCATAAAAGTCCAGGAACAAAATATAGTCTTCAAAGGCATGACTCAGTGACCTATTTCTTCCAACTAGGTTCCACTTCCTAAAGTTTCTACCAGCTTCCAATAAGTCACTAGATGGGGACTAAGCCTGAAATACATGAGCCTGTAGGGGACATTTCAGATCCAAACTAAAACTGCCATACTGCAGAAACAAATAATTTGCAAGGTTTAGTCATTCAGCACTCAAAATGAAAAGAAGCAATTTGCTCTTTGACTCCCAATATTTCATTCATCAGACAGTCTTCCCAAGTCTATGTTCTAGTCTCCATCTCTCCTGGCCATTATTATAGCAGCATTGAAGTCCATGAGATCTTGTAGCTTAATGTACCAGAAAGATGAATCCCATGCTATTACCTCTGAGCCCATAGTAATCTAGGATTTATAGGATTGAAGGAACCTTAGTGAAAATCAAGAGAAACATCTCAGCACAACTGCAGACATAATCATTTGATATTAAATGTCCCCCAAGGGTTATGTTCTAAAGGCTTGGTTGTTAGTTCCTGGAACTACTGGGAGATGGCAAAGCCTTTAGGAGGTGGGGCTTAATGGAAGGAAATTAGGTCACTGAGATACTTTTGAAGGTGATATTGGGAAACTGCTCCCTTCCTCTCCCCTCTTTTCTTCCCAGCCACCATGAGGTGAGCATCTTCATGCACTTCCCACCATGTTATTTTCCCTTGCCAAAGGCCCAAAGTGGCATTATCAAACAACCATGGACTAAAATCATGAGCCAAAATAAATATTTCCTCCTTACAAATTGATCATTACAGGTATATTCTCACAGTGATTTAAAAAAAAAAATTGACTAACTTGCAACCCTCTGAACTTCAGGACTACAGGATCAAGTATCTAGGAAAGATAGAAATGATTCACCAGAAAGTTTCCATCAGAGGATCCCAACAAAGCTTCAGCTAAGAAGGGGCATGGCAAAGAATCGTGTGCATATCCTGAGGAAGTGCCCATTATATAATGCATCAATGGTCTCAGAATGTTTTCTAGTGAAGGGTTTGAGGCTGTCTGAGTCAAAAAGTGACTGGGTACATAACTCAAGAGATGACTCAAAATGAATTACCATGTTTCTCAAAGAGGAACTTAGATTAGGATTAAATACATATCCTTCTCACATTTATGCAGGATTTCTGGCAGATAACCGTGGACAGGATCCCAACAGCTATGTATCTTTAATGACTTCCTGAGGACAATAATTGCCTTCTCTGAAAAAAGAAATTTGACACCCCTGTTGGGTAGGATCTATTACCATATTACCATTCTGGAACTTTCCTTCATTACAAAACATAACAAGACGTTAAAAGCCAAAATTCTAAGGTTTCCAGTGAGTCAGAGATGGAGTTGTCCCCTAAAGGTTTTTGAATCTATAAAATTCCATTCTGTTGAGAGAAGCTAAAACATGGCCTCTTCCTTAACTGACTTTTCTTCATCTTATAACCATAATTTGGGGGTGGGGAAACAAGACCCCTTAGGCAAAACACAAGAGATTTTCATGGAGATAAGAAGGTGCAAAAACATAAGTTCCCTGTCTGGATCATCCCTCTGCCATCACATCTATGGGCAAGGGAGGACTGAGACAGTTGCCATCTGATACAGATCATTAGCCTACAGAAAACTTCCAGACACTTGAGGATGTCACAGACTCTTTTTGCCCTGCATACATAGCATCATAAACAAATTAAGAAAGAAAAAGACTGTACTAGCCAATAGCTAGAGCTTAAAGCAGCCAAGAAGGCTAGAATGAGAAATATATGAATCAAAGGGTGAAAGGGTAAATTCCATCCATAGAATATAAGTTCTTCAGAAAAAAAGGATGATGGGGAAGAATTCAGAACATTTTTCAACATCCAACATATCCAGGGAGATATTCAAGGCCTCTGGGCTCTGTATCTCTTCAATCACAAGATTAGTGGTATCATGACAACCAGCAAGTTGGGAAGCTCCCAAATGACAAATATGAATGTCAGTAAAGTAGAAAATACCTTGACCACTGAACATGCTCCACCAAGAATATCCATTCTTGAAGATCCTATATTATCAGAACTTAACAAAAGCTATCTAGTGAATTAAAATTTAAACTGGAAACTTGAGTCACATAACCAGGCTCTCCCAGCAACTCGTCCCTTCCTTCAGACAGCTTGACTTCTGATTCCTCACTGACTCACTTCCACAGCATCTCCAGTGGGGAACTGGCAGCTTTCCAGAAACTGAATGTCAACCTGGATGACTCAGGGATTAGCACACTGCAAAGCAGGCACCCAGGGTCCCTAAACAATCTTATGCAAGTGCCAGGATAAGCTTCTGACCAGCTGAGAGGAGAGTGAGCCCTCCAGGATGCAAAAGAGTAAAATACAGAGGTGAGAACTCAGGGTTACAGTCATCCAGAGCAGTAAGGAAGAATAATCCTGCAGAGGACAGAAAAGAGAAAGAGGATTCCAAGTCCTTGTCACAGAAGTAACCATTTTTCTCCTGAAAGTTTAAGACATGCGTTGGGGGCAGGAAAGATGGTGGACTGAGATGGACATCATTACCCTAGATACACATATGACTGTACATATGGTGCGATGCTACATCCACTACATCAGTACAACCAGAGAAATGAAACGTTGTGTTGCAATTGTGTACAATGAATCAAAATGCATTCTGCTGTCATATATACCTAATTACAATAAATAAATAAATTTTCTAAAGAAATAAAGAAAGAAAGTAAAATGCATCTAGCTATGACTTACAAAAAAAAAAAAAGACACGGTAGGTTTTTTGTTTTGTTTGTTTGTTGGTTGGTTGGTTTACTCTGGCTGTTGTTGTTTTCCAGCAGGTCAAAAACAGGACAAGAAATTGCCCTGAAAAAGATAAGTTCATCCAGCCCTAAGTTTGTGCAGCCCTACGATTGAGTTGGAAGTAGAGCATTAATTAGGTGCTATCAGCCTCCTGAAGACCATGAGCTCAAGGTACTCTTTGAGAAGATCCTGAAACAGAAACTGGCACATAAGAATGTGAGGTCTTGGAGTTGAGCCAGCAGAAGGAGGAACTGCACAATCCTAGGCAAAGCCTAAGTAGGGACAACCTTTCAACTATGGGACTGATTCTGACCCACAGCAAGTGAAGGAAGAGAAAGGGTCAAGTCCCTGCTCCTGCAACCAAGAAATTGTCTGCCCTGGCTCAAGTTGTCTTACAAGTGTTAGGTGGATGAGAGACAGTGTCAGACTCCCAGAGAATATGTCAGGTATTACTTCAGAATCATCGAGTTTCCCTACACTCCATGGAGCCTATGTCCCATTCAAGCTTCACCTGCATGCACATATGCCAGGAGCCCCTAAATGTCCTCCCACTTGCTGAAGACACTGGGTTCTGAGATTTGACTATTGTATGCAAACAGAACATATTACTCCTGTACTTACAAGAAGTAGAAATTTCCCCCAAGGGGATAATCTAGTTCTTGAGATAAAAGCCTCCAAGTGTTCATAATACATCCTCTGATGAAAATAATTTCTCTTTAAGAAACCCTTTTTTGACATTGCCAGTAAATATTATTTCTAATATATGGTAGTATTCCCTGTGTTCTGCACTGGGGTAAGAATTTTATGTATCCAGAACTGTTCCTTAAAAAGACAAGAATTTTTTTTTTTAACTCTGACTGCTATTTGCATTCTAAAAGATGATTTTTTTTTTTTAATTCTAAAAGATGATCAGTCCATTGTAGGGAGCCTGACAATGCCCTTCTTGTTTACCCTGGGTCTTTGATTTAACACTTCTCAGAATTAAAAAGCTCTATTTTTTTCATTAAATAAAAAGTTTAAAATTTACCAGGCCTTTTCAATGTGGGGAAACCCTTAAAATTCAGACCTTGCCTCAAACCATCTTTTCACCTGCTCCCTCACTATCCTAAATATCAGCAGCAGGATGAGTCAGTTACACTTTCTTAATAGAGCCAGAAATTACCCTTGCTTCCTTATAACAAAGTTTTGGAATTGGAAGCAAGGTATTGGTTAGGTCCTGAGGTCCGTAGCAGGGACAAATCTTCCTCCTAGATCTCTTGGTAAGAAATAAATTTCACCTGCTTCTAGAGGCCATCCCTTCTCTGCCTCAGAAAGGTTAATGAAATAGACTATATTCATTGCCTCTAACAAAAATGGAAAACAGGTGAACATCAGCCTATCCCCTTTCTCTGTCCTTTCTTGAACAATGGGAAGGACAGAACTTGCAGCTCTGAAGGAGGCCAGGGATATGAATATTTTCCTGAAGACAGTGGCTTACATTCATAAAATGCCCTCAAATCATAAATTGTGTTATACTGAATTACCTGGCCAAAATGTAACATAAATATTAACAATATTTGCAATGAAGAATATAAACAAAAAATAAAGAGGAAATATAGGCATTTAAGATAATCTCTTAAATATGTTGCAGTTACAAAGCAAGTAAAAAAATGAAATTACAGACTAAGTAGAAAATAATTACTAGAGAGCATCACATGTAATGCTTTCTGGTAAATGGCAAAGATCATAATCAGGAAGTAAATTATTTGTTTAAACTTGTTACAAAAGGAGGAAACCTAATAAATTAAGTCCTTAAATGCATGGAGTAAAGTGCAACAAAACAGGAACAGAAAGAATTACTAAGTTTAAGAATGAATGACAACAAAAGAAAATAAAAACAGCTTAAGTAAGTTCAATATCCAATTCTTTAAGAGAAAATGTTGAGAGTCTCTAACCAGCAGGGGAAATTAGATGCTAATTCATTAAATATCAATTCTAGTTTTATATTTTATTTTTTTACTTTCTGTTTTATTATACTTGCATAAGCCCCCCTATTTAATTCTCCCTAACTTTCAGGTAATTCTTCATCCTAATATGTAATTCTCTCTTATTAATATTTTTACTTTTATTTTTAAGAGCATAATCTATGCTTTTTAATTTTTATTGAAAACATAAAGCAAGGGTCTACAATCACATCTGGGCAAGATTTTTAGTTAAATTTTATTTTGAGATATAGATTCCTTTACCCCAATTTCCCCAATGGTACATCTTATAAATCTACAGATCAAGCCCATAACCAGAACATGGAGGTTGATTTCATCAAGATGCAGACTGTCAGCCAGGTGTGGTGGCACATGCTTGTAATTCCAGCAGCTTGGGAGGCTGAGACAACATGATCCGATGAACAGATCAAAGTCAGCCTCAGCAACTGCAAGGCACTAAACAACTCAATGAGACCCTGTCTCTAAATAAAATACAAAAAAAAAAAAAATAGGGCTGGGGATGTGGCTCAGTGGTTGAGTGACCCTGAGTTCAATCCCTGGTACCCCCCTCACCCAATAAAGATGCAGAATGTTTTCATTATCATGAGGATTCATCATGCTGAACTTTTAGAACTGCTCCCATCTCACTTCAACCCCACCTCCTCTTTAAGCCAAACTCCTTTCCAGAATGGCTGTATAATTTTACATTCCCACTAGCAATGTATGTGAGACTGAGTCTGTCTGTAACCTCACCAGCATTTAGTGGTATCACTATTTTTTATTTTAGACATTCTGGTAGGTGTGTATGGTATCACACTGGGTTTCAACTCCCATTTCCTACTGCCTTGTGATGTCAAACAACATCTCGTGCTTATTTGCCAAGTGTGTATCTTCTTTGGTACTGTGTCTCTTCATATCCTTCACCCATGTTATAATCAGATTGATATTTTTTTAAATGTGACTCTTGAGAATTATTTACATATCCTAGATGTTAGTTCTTTATCAGATATATGGTTTGCAAGTATGTTCTCTTACTCTGTAATTTGTCTTACATACTATGTGTGTATGTGGTACTGGGCATTGAACCCAGAAACTCTCTACCACCTTCCCCAGCCTCTTTCATTTTTTACTCTTGCTAAGTTACTGGCTGGCCTTGAATTTGGCAATCCTCCTGCCTCAGCCTCCTGAGATGCTGAGATTACAGGAGTGTGCCACCATGCCTGGCCTTTTCATACTCTTCAGAGTGTCTTCAATAGAACCGAAGTGATTAATTTTAATAAAGTTGATAAACTTTAATTTATCAGTAAGAGTTTTCCTAGAAATAATATTCCAAATGACAGGTATTTCTCTGGACTCCATGGTTTCTCATGAGGAATCTTCAGGTATTCAAGTTATTTTTTACTTATTGATGTCATTTTTCTTTGACTGATCTCAAGGTTTATTTTCTTTGTCTTTAGTTTTCAGCAGTTTAATTATGATGTGTTTTATTGAAGATTTCTTTTGGGTTTACCCTTTTGGGGACTTAGCCTTTTTAATCTGTAGGGTCACATCTTAATAAATTTGGAAAGTTTTCTGCTATTAGTATTTTCCAGCCTCTCCACCCAAGTTCTTGGAAACATCACCATCTAAGAAGGGATAGTGAAAAGAAAAGGTGCTCCCCTAGGGCAGAGGATGAAGGAGTGTCCTGGGAGGGATCCACAAGCTGTTTGGAAGGCTGCATCCACATAATTAGCCACATGGGTGTAGATGCCTAGCTTACTGAACTTCCCACAGCCTGCACTCCAGCTGAGGACTCCACATAGGTAGACCCTGGCTTCTCCCAGGCCAGGGGCCTGCCTGAGCTCTCTGACAGGCACAGGACTTGATGCAGAAGTAGCTGGCACAGACCACTTCATCCCCCACCCCTTTCTCCTCCTTTTCAGGGACTCTGGTGATACAAATGTTTTATTTTTGTTTTGGTCCCAGAGACCCTATTCAATGTTTTACAAATATTTCCCTTTGCGGTTCAGGTGAGTAATTTCTATTGTTCTATCTTCCACTTTGCTAATTTTTTTTCCTTCATCCCTTCTATTCTGCTATTGAGCCCATCTACTGAGCTTTTAATTTTGTTATCATCTTTTTCTGTTCTAAAATTTCCATTTAGTGTTACTTTTTATCATATTTGTTGATGTTTTCTACTTTCTCATTTGTTCACTGCTCATTGAGGCATGCTTATCATGACATCCAAAATCTTTGTCAGATAATTCCATCATTTCTGTCATCCTGATGTTTTCTTTTTTTCATTCACTTTTTCTTCCTGATTCTTGAGAAGACAAGTCATTTTCTAAAGTAACCTGGAGACTTTCATATAATATTATGAGATGAATTTTTAAAATTAAATTTTAACAAATACATAAACATAAAATATTAATGGGGTAACATGTGATATTTGAGATACACACACACACATACATTGTGTAACCAAGTTGATCTCCTTAAACATTGATCACTTCTTCACTGTGAAAATATAAAATAATTCTTCTAGTTTTTTGAGATATAAGGCACACAACTGCTATCTGTAGTTACCATACTATGCAAAAACCCACTAGAATGTTTGACTCCTGTCCAACTAAAACTTGTACTCATTGATAAATCCCATCTCTTCTTCCCGTGTACGCACCTTGGCCTCTGATATCCACCATTCTACTATCAATTTCTATATTAACATTTTTTTTAGATTCCCTATATGAATGAAGTCACACAGTGTTTCTTTCTGTGCCTGGCTAACTTCAGACAATATTTTAAAATAGGATTCCTTTGCATTCAGAATGTCTGATTTTAGTCCTAGCAGGCTATAAACTCTTTTCATAAACATTTGTCTCTAATTTCCAGATGCATATTATTTTTCCTCTGGATAATTTAGTAGGAATTTGGATGAGAGGAAGAAAAATGAAAGTAATGTCTTATAAAAAATTCTAGAGTCAGGGGAAAATATAATAAAACTAATATAACTGAATCTATAAAAATATAAAATTACTAGCATAAAAATTAATACATAAAGTAGATCATATTTTATATTTTGATGGGTAAGATGTATAGAACTGTTTTCAATGAAAAGCTTAGAAAATATTAAGTAAGATCACTAAATATTTGTTAAATCTTATAGCCTTTCCTTTCCCAAGATTTAGGAACACTGATATTATCTTACACATAAAATCATAAATTTACAAATTAATTGGGACATTGAGAGATATTTCAATTCAAACTATTTTACAGAAGAACAAAGTGAGGCTCCATTAAGCAGTTGGTTTTTACAATACATTACAAGTCCATAGGGAAGCCAGAGTTAAAGTCACAAAGCCTATCTGTCCATATAGTTGTTTTCTCTTTTATTTCTTTGTAATTATTAAAGAAAGTTAGTGGTTTGAACACTAAAACACCACAGTGCTATCTTTAAGAGCTGAAAGCAAAATATTGACACATATATCTTCTTCTTATTTTTCCTTATACTCTTATCAAGTAATGGGATTTATATATTTCCTAGCAGCAACATGGTCAGCAGTGGAAAGTGCTGCACTACAATAGTCAGGAAAATCCAATTTTGTGAATTTTTAAAAAATAATAATGCTTTTGAGCAGCATACCTGACATGAAATCATGTTCCATCTTCCTGCAGTTCCCACCTCCTCCCAATAGTCCATGAAAATTATTAATCCATCCTATGGAGTAATCCACTGATAATATTAGAGACTTCATGATCTAATCACTTCCCCAAAGCCCTACCTCTTGACATTACTGCACTGGGGACCATGTTTTCAACACATGAGTTGTTGGGGAACATTCTAGAGATAAACCATAATAAAAATCAAAACTGAAAGAAAATGAAGAGAAAAATAGTAATCATATTAAAAGGAAATAAAATAATAAGTTAAATCTCATGCAAGAGGAAACTCTCCTTATTCCAAGCACACAGAGGCAGTTCATAGCCTCCTTATTTCAGCTGTTTGTGGCTGGTTAACTGCTTGATTGTCTTACATATGAAACCTCTGCTCCCCAGCTCTGGGGAGACACAAGTCTTAAAGGACAGGCTTGGCTGGTTGGCTTTCTGTGTATTAACAGAATTTGTCTGCTCTAAGGAACACTGCCTGTCCATGCCAATTTAGGATAAATGACTTCCATAGGTTATCCTCATCCCTTTTCAGATCTGAGGAAGAGACTGTTGTAAGGACAGACAAGGCAAGTCACCGAAGATAGCAAGAAATGGTTTTATTTGGCTGTATAGGCTCAGAGGGCACAACTTCTGCTGCAATCAATCAATCCCCTGAACCCTGAGTTCAGGTATTTTCAGAATTTTATACCCAGCATGTAAGGGAGGGTCTCAGAAGTTCACCCTTACCATCACCATCATCTCTGCCCCTTCCCCTTGGGTGTTACTTAGATAAAGCAGTAAGTGCCCCCATCCACAGTGGGGAATCCAGAGGAGAAAACAAGGCATGCATAGGGGCTCAGTGGTAGAGTGCTTATCTAGCATGCATGAAGCCCTGAATTCCACCCCAGCTCCAAGAAAAAAACAGGCATTAGCATGATAAAAGAGGAAAAAGAGAAATGTGAAGGATTATTTACAACCAGAAGCACTAAAAATCTCAGGGATAGGACTGTGCAGCTGACAGTGGTCTGGAACACTGAACAGGGCCTGATTGACTGGACACTCTGCTTCCTACAGTCTGTAGAAGTTCACATAAAAGCAGTTTTTTTTTTTTTTTCCTTTCACTATTCTAGGCAAGTTAACCCTTCAAGGACAACACCTGAGAAGGGGAGAGCTTCTTCTCCCCTTTCTTTCCTCCCCCTGCTAGCTGATACCATGGAGCCCAGTTGGTAACTTCTCTTAAAAATGGAGACATCTCTATGAAGCCCCAGCTGAAGGCCAGAGGCCTTGTTTACACATTTCTACAAACTACTATACTGGATACATGTTTGTTGAAAACTAGTAAGGGGGGTGCTGATTTCTTCCCGGCCAGTGGCCAGGAAAGACAGGGCAACACGAAAATAGGAAGTTTATGTCAGGTGGATGGAGGTGGCTGAGGAACAAAGCACCAAGCAACCCACACCACATGCAAAAGAAACACCAATCAAGTACTGAGGGACTGCCTGTCAATCAGTGGGGTCTCCTGGACAAACCTGAATCTAAGCCAGCTTCCCCAACCAACTCCAGTAGGACATGAGACTCTAAAAATCCCTTTTCCTGTCCCAAGCCTTCCCTTCCTGCCATTAGCCCAATAAAAATTCTAGTCTGGTTACCACCTGCACTTCTCCTTAGACCCACCCTGTTACTCTGAGGGTCCTGCCCGGGAGTGAAATCTCAATCAAGCCTCATTCAGCAGCTTTTTAAAATCTGCCTCCTTTTGGTTGCCACTGCCTGACCTTACAGTTTATCTACATTGAACTCTTTTGTAGAGACTGTTTTGCTGACAGTCCTAAAATCAGCCATGGTCACTGGAGAAGCCCAGTTAAGACTTTTCTGTGGAGAAAGGGGTGCCACTACAAGACAAGAGCCTAAATTTGAACTTTTGGGATCTCAGGGAATAACAAACTGCTCCGAGAGTGTCTGATCACAGGATTAGGTTACTGAATAATATTGTGACATGAGAAATATTAAATTAAGCTGAATTTTATGAAGGTATATTTAGAAATGAGCTTAATTTAATGTTGTTAACCAAAAGATAGCAACAGTTCTCATACTATGCCTTTCAGTATACCTTTCAAAAAGACAAGTATTCTACTGATGGGTCCTATACAAATAATTACATTGGGAGAGAGTCAGAGAAAAAGACTTAGGGCTTTAAAACTTGCAATGGTGAGAAATGATTCCTGCATGCTAGCGCTTTGTCACTCAAGGTGTGGTTTGAAGACCAGTAGCATCAGTATCTTCTGGAAGCCTGTCACAAACACAGATTCTCATGCTCCACCTAGACCTATGGAATCAGAATCCATATTTTAACAAGATCTAAGAGATTTGCTTGGTTTAAGTTGGGGATGCACTGGCTTGACAGATTCAACAGGATATCCAAGGGAAAAGATATTAGGAAAAGTCTTACCTAATTTCTTCATTTTTCAAATTTTAAAACTTGACAAAGTTTCATAGCTAAGATGGACAATTAATGTCAGAGTTAAATCTAGATCCAACAGCAATGCCAGACAAATGGCCTACTCTATCACCGAAGAATTTCCATACCTAACTCAATTTTGAAAACTGTTCAGTTAGCCTCTTTCTTAACCCCTTCCCATCTAACTTCACATTAGTGCTAGATTTGATATTTTTAAAACTATCTTATAAATAAATCACCTGTCAGGGAATAAACCTATAAACAGGACAGACATACTGAATGCCCAGGTTATGTATATAAAAGATCTTCTCTTCCAATCATTATTGATGTAATCAAAGCCACAGTGAGAGATTGCTGGAAATTATTGAACATGCTTTAATTACATTGATAACTTTGTGGACATAGTGAGAGGATAATAGAGAAGGAAAAAGTCAGGACAAGTGCCAGTGGGAGGGTCAAGCAGGAGTGGATGGAGCTGCTGGGGCCTGCCTGTCTGACATGACTGGCTTAACATTTGTATTTCAGTCCATCGCCTGACTAATAACACCATGTAGTGAAATAAGCACCCATTCTGGAGGTAACTGTTATGTGGTGGAACATAAACAAGCCCCACTCTGCAGTATGTTTACCACAGTGCGTATTTATGAGTTGGGTTTAATTAAAAGTCAGGAACAGGAACACTAAAGCTATTTTTTAACTAGATGCCTATTATCTAGTGTCAAATGCTTGGTTTTAATCACGCATTTTATATCATCGTGACCTAGATCACTGCCTGTGACATATGAGATAGTGTGTTGTCTTTCCAGAGAAGATGTAGCAGGGCTTGATGGATGCTTTCTCTTTCCTAACCTTATTACTACCAGCTTCCCAGCCATCTAATAAAATGCTATGATAGAGAGTGGGAAGGTGCTATAAATCATAATATTCCAGCTGCTTTGAGCCGATTATTAGAAATGCTGACTATATATCTCACAAACAGAAAGTCAACAAAGTAAGTTGCATCTTCTTCCCAGGATCAAGGCACTCTGTTCCCTGCTTCTCCCTCCCTGAGTTTAACAAAGGTCTCTTTAAAATGTCAAAAAAAAAAAAAAAAAAAAACAACAACAGTTAGTG
This sequence comes from Spermophilus citellus, assembly GCF_964194105.1. Taxonomy (NCBI): domain Eukaryota; kingdom Metazoa; phylum Chordata; class Mammalia; order Rodentia; family Sciuridae; genus Spermophilus; species Spermophilus citellus. The sequence goes on along the minus strand of NC_138183.1, from coordinate 87,988,321 downwards.
AACAACTGGGTTGCCCTCTGTTCTGACATGATTTATCTAATACGGAGTTGATAGACACTAGCTTCAGTATTGTTATACACAATCCAGTCATTATTCCTCTGATTGGAAGGGCTGTCAACTTCTGCATATTACAGACACATCTGCAATTTAAAAGCTTAAGTTTGGAGTTTTATTCACCATTGTTTTTGCCCTGTCAGAAAAAGAAGACTCTTAAGGTCTCCTTAAAGTTAAGGTGGAAGCTGTGGAAGAGTGAGAGCTCTGGGGTCCTTCAGGCAGTGAGGCAGGAAAACCTGGGGACCTCCTTGGCTCTACCATCTGTTTCAATGACTCAGTGCTCAGCAAACATTCCATGAGGACCTTCTGCAGGCTAAGTACCATGCTAGCTGCTGAGTTTGAACTGTAGAGTAGACATGGCCTTCCCTGCATGTTAGGGGAAAATGCCAAGAGCAATGAGAACACATAAGAGGAAGTCCTAACCCAGTTTGGGCAGGGTTCTGGTGGCCAAGAGAAGCCTTCTTGGAAGATAGGAAATCAAGGTAATCAGAGAAGAGGAAAAGGAATCTGTGTTCCAGAAAGAGCAGAGCATGTGCAAAATTCAGAGCTGTAAAATGAGTATGATCCAAGTTTGGCATAGCTGAGACCAAGAGGTACAGGGAGTGAAGAGAGAAAGTAATTTAGAAGCAATAAAGGCTAGGCCATGAAAGGACCTGTGTGCCTTATACATAAGTTTAAGCTATTATAAGGGTAATGGGAAACCATTAAACACATTTCAGGAGAACAAGGACATGGTGAGTTTTGCATTTCACAATAATCACTCTCAACAGTGGGAAACACAGGGGGGAGGGGAGCCAAGGGGGATTAGGTCAGGGCAACTAGTCAGAATGCAGCAGGAGTAAGCTAGACCTGTGAGAAGGGAGAAGAATCTGGAAGTACTTAAGAACTACTTATTAGGTACAGGTGACTGTACCTAATTTGTGATTGATCTGAGCTCTCTGATAGAACTGGTCAACAAGTTCTTTTTTCAAATGAATCCTTGTTCAGCAGTTTCCATTTGTTCCCACAGCTGCTATAGCTTCTGTAATGATAAACACTGGGAAGTACTGCACCTAACAACCACAAAGGGCCAAAATCTCTACTTTCTAATCCATGTTCTACAACTTAACAAAATTTTATGGGCCTCTTCTCTGTTCTGGATTCTTCCATTAGTGCCCAGTATTTGACCCAACATGTCTATAGCAACCGTTCTCAAATTCAGTAAATATCTGAATTACTAGGATGATGGATTGGAGAACCTGTAAAAAATGCAGAAAGAATACCAATACCTATCAAGATTTAACTTTTAAATTAGATATGGCATGGGATGAAGAAATAAGCCTTTTTAAACAATCTAAGATACTGAAGCAGAAAGTATAGTTTGAAATAAAGTTCAGTGCTATGGCCTGGAATTCATGAACCTCTATGATTTCTGCACCTCTCATTGTCCTAGTGTCCACTTACTTCTCTACCCAAATCACTTTCTGTTGAATTCTGGCTTGATTTTTTTTTCTTGTTGTTTTCTTTTTTTGTTGTTGTTTTTTATTGTAAAATGATTGTGCTATAAGAATTCTCACCTACCTTCCTTCAATCATATTGTTCTGCCTTTATCTTCTAATTGCCTGAATTCAGTCAACTGAGTAGTTCTCAAGTACTTCCAGATTATTCTCCATTCTCACAGCCTAGCTCACTGCTGCTGCACAATATTTGGGTAAGTAACCCTCTTTCCAAACCTGTTTCCTCATTTGTAGAACAGGGATTATAAAATTTTCTGTCTTGTGGAATTATTGCAAATATTAAATGAGATAATCCATTTAAAGCAATTAGTACAGTTTATTAAGATATCCTATAAAAGTTAATAAAATCAGTGTAACTTAAAGACAGAAATGGCAGCTTCTTTTGTATCATCGTCCACCATCCCCACTCAAGAACATAACATAAAACAGCATCACTGAGCAGATGGACTGATATTTATGGTATTCAAAATAAAAAAAAAAATGTGAGTATAGCAGAAATGAACCTTATTACACAAACTCGGGTATCAATAATTATTACATGTCCACATTTCTTTATGTCATCTTCAATATGATTAATAGCTTAAATCTACTAAACAGAAGGAAAGATCCCAAGGTCCCATGTAGCATCAGAGTGTTTTCACACTGTTCCACACTGGCCTCTCCTGCAATGCCCAGAGAGCCAGTCTGTGTGACTCCTGTAGGTCACAGGCAACTTAGCTATTTCTCTGCCCTGCGTGGAATGTAGGAACTAGACCTGATTGGGAACTTCTGGACTCTTGAGTGAAGTTCCCTGGGTCCTGGCTACTGAGATATTTGTCCTCTTCTTAGAACTTTGCTAGGAATGAGGAATGAACCCTTCTCCAAAATGACCCACTATTTTCATTTCCCATCTCAACAAAAGGGATTCTCTCTCTGAACTCCCTGACTTGAAAAACAATTTTCCCTCCTTTGACTTTTTAATATATCTCACTATGACTTTAATGGGGCACTTAGTTAATGACTTTAATTAAAGTTTAGGATTCTGCTCCTGGCTCTACCAAAAAATACTCTGAAGCAGGGAATTATTAAGGGCCTGACTAGTGTGAAATGAGGAAATAACAACAAATGAAAGAATAACAAGCACAAAATAATATGTTAATAAACTATCTTTTCCAACAAGCCAAGAGGGATCCATTTGCTCCAATATAGAAGAATCAAAATACAAAGGAAATGGATGCTGCCATTTTGGCAGCATTTTCTTTTCTTGATTCCAACAAGACCCTGTTCTCTTATGTTTTGACACTGAGAGAAAGAGTGAGATTTCGGTCGAGGTTAGGATTCACTATGTCTCCTTTCCACATTTAAGGGAACTTTAGACTGTTATAGGGAGAGTGCCATCCATGCAAGCAGAGAACCTCCTACCTCTTGAAAGAACAAAGGCTCAGAGGGGCCACAAAAATCACTCAGAATTCTTCTTAGACATCAAAGGACTGCAACTAACATGCAGATGACTTGGGGAAAGCAAATAGGGAACATATGGATTAAGATTCTCTTGAGGCCTGGGGTTGTGGCTCAGCAGTAGAGTGCTTTCCTTGCACATGTGGGACCCTGGGTTTGATCATTAGCACGACATAAAAATAAATCAGTGAAATAAAGGTATTGTATACAACTAAAAAATAAATATTAAAAAAAAGATACACATGGGTTTAGAAAATGGGTGCACAGGGAATTTCTTAAGACCCAATTCATTTTGCATTTTCAAAACTTGTGTATGGCTATACCTTTACCACCCCCACCACCCCCACACACACCCACACAGACATTCCTTGCATGACCAGGAGACCCAGACAAAGGTAAGGCTCTTAGAGGCCACATGCCAGGAGTGACATCACAGGTAAAATTAAAACAACAAGTGGTTTTTTAAATGCTTCAGAAAGAGGGAAAAGAGAAGGAAAAATTGATTGGTCATTCAAGATAAATTATATAAAACTTTTGATTATGGTTTCTGCTTTGCAGAATAAATACATATTTACTTTGTTGACCTCTGTTTTCATATCTGTAAATGAGGATGTGAACTAACTGATCTTTGTGCTTGAAAATGTCTTTACACTCCAATTTGTTTCTCAGCCTACTTACTCCTCCTTATCATTCCTTTTCTTTTTTCTATTTTTTATTCTAATTTGTTATATATGACAACAGAATGCATTACATTTCGTATTACATATAGAGAAAACAATTTTTCATCTCTGGTTGTACACAAAGTAGAGTCACACCATTTATGTCTTCATATATGTACTTAGGGTAATGATGTCTATCTCATTCCACCATCTTTTCTACCCCAATGCTCCTCCCTTCCCCTCCCACCCTTTGGCCTATCTTGACTTCCTCTAAGCCTCCCATTCTTCCCCCTCCCACAACACCATTATGAATCAACATACTTATATCAGAGAAAACATTCAGCATTTGGTTTTTTGGGATTGGCTAACTTCACTTAAAATTATATTCTCTAACTCCACCCATTTACCTGCAAATGCCATGATTTTATTCTCTTTTAATTCTAAATAATATTCCCTTATGTATATATACCACATTTTCTTTAGCCATTCATTTATTGAATGGCATCTAGGATGGTCCCACAGTTTAGCTATTGCAAATTATGCTGCTATAAACATTGTCCCTGTAGCATGCTGTTTTTAAGCCTTTGGGTATAGACTGAGGAGAGGGATAGCAGGGTCAAATGGTGAGTCCATTCCAAATTTTCCAAGAAATCTCCATACTGCTTTCCTTATTGGCTGCACCAATTTGCAGTCCCACCAGCAATGTATGAGTGTGCCTTTTCCCCAAATCCTCGCCAACACTAATTATTGTTTGTATTCTTAATAGCTGCCCTTCTGACTGGAGTGAGATGAAATCTTAGAGTAGTTTTGATTTGCATTTCTCTAATAGCTAGAGATGTTGAACATTTTTTTCATATATTTGTTGATTGATTTTATTTCATCATCTGAGAAGTGTCTGTTCAGTTCCTTGGCCCATTTATTGATTGGGTTATTTCTTTTTTTGGTGTTAAGATTTGAGTTCTTTGTAGACCCTAGATATTAGTGCTCTATCTGATGTGCATGTGGTAAAAATTTGCTCCCAAAATATAGGCTGTCTATTCACTTCACTGTTTCTTTTGCTGAGAAAAAGCTTTTTTACTTTGAATCCATCCCATTTATTGATTCTTGATTTTAATTCTTGTAATATAGAAATCTTATTAAGGAACTCAGGGCATAATCCAACATGATAGAGATTGGGGCCTACTTTTTCTTCATTAGTTTCAGTGTCTCTGGTTTAATTCCTAGGTTCTCGGTCCACTTGACTTGAGTTTTGTGCATAGTGAGAAATAGGGGTTTAATTTCATTTTGTTGCATATGGATTTCCAGTTTTCCCAGCACCATTTGTTAAAGAGGCTATCTTTTCTCCAATGTATGTTTTTCGCACATTTGTCTAATATAAGATAATTGTAATTTTGTAATCCTTGGTCGACAAGTCTATTTTGGTGCCAATACCATGCTGTGTTTTTTTTTTATAACTATTGCTCTATAGAATTGTTTAAAGTCTAGTATAGTGATACCACCTGCTTCACTCTTCTTGCTAAGGATTGCCTTAGCTATTCTGGGGCTCTTATTTTTCCAGATGAATTTCATGACTACTTTTTCTATATGAGGAATGTCATTGGAATTTTGATTAGGATTGTATTAAATCTGTACAGTGCTTTTCATAGTATGATCATTTTGACAATGTTAATTCTGCCTATTCAAGAACAAGGTAGATCTTTCCATCTTCTAAGGTCTTTTTTTTTAAGAGAGAGAGAGAGAGAGAGAGAGAGAGAGAGAGAGAGAGAGAATTTCAATATTTATTTTTCAGTTTTCGGTGGACACAACATTGTATGTGGTGCTGAGGATCGAACCTGGGCCGCACGCATGCCAGGCGAGAGTGCTACCACTTGAACCACATCTCCAGCACCTTCTAAGGTCTTTTAAAATTTCTTTCTTTAGCAGTCTGTAGTTTTCATTGTAGAGGTCTTTCACCTGTTTTGTTAAGTTGATTCCCAAGTATTTGGGGGAGGGGGAATATGGGAGAGTTTTCCTCATTTCCCCTACAGAGGACTTGTCACTGATATACAGAAATGCCTTTGATTTATGGGTATTGGTTTTATATCCTGCTACTTTGCTGAATTCACTTACTAGTTCTAGAAGTTTTCTGGTGGAATTCTTTGGGTCCTCTAGGTATAGAATCATATCGTCAGCAAATAGTGCTAATTTGAGTTCTTCTTTACCTATCTGTACCCCTTTAATTTCTTTCATCTAATCGCTCTGGCCAGTGTTTCAAGAATTATGTTAAATAGAAGTGGTGAAAGGGGCATCCCTGTCATTCCAGTTTTTAGAGGAAATGCTTTCAATTACTCTCCATTTAGAATGATGTTGGTCTGGGGCTTAGCATAGATAGCTTTTATGATGTTGAGATATGTTCCTATTATCCTTAGTTTTTCTAGTGTTTTGAACATAAAGAGGGTGCTGTATTTTGTCAAATGCTTTTTCTGCATCTACTGAATTGATCATATGGTTCTTATCTTTAAGTCTATTAATGTGATGGATTACATTTATTGATTTCCATATGTTGAACCAACCTTGCATCCCTGAGATGAAACCCACTTCATTGTGGTACACTATCTTTTTGATACGTTTTTGTATGTGATTAGCCAGAATTTTATTAAGAATTTTTGCATCTGTGCTCATTATAATGAGATATTTGTCTGAAGTTTTCTTTCTTTGATGCGTCTTTGCCTAGTTTTGGAATAAGAATATTTTTAGGATGAGTTTGGAAGTGCTTCCTCTTTTTCTATTTCACAAAATAATTTGATGAGTATTGGTATTAATTCTTCTTTAAAGGTCTTGTAGAACTCGGCTTGTATCCATCTGGTCCTGGGCTTTTCTTGGTTGATAGGCTTCTGATGCATTTTCTATTGCATTGCTTGAAATTAATCTGTTTAATTTTTGTATATCATCCTGATTCAATTTGGGCAAGGCATATGACTCTAGAAATTTTTCAATGCCTTTGAAATTTTCTATTTTATTGAAGTACAAGTTTTCAAAGTAATTTCTAATTATCTTCTGTATTTCTGTAGTGTCTGTTGTTATATTTCCATTTTTCATCAAGTACATTAGTAATTTGAGTTTTCTATCTCCTTCTCTTCATTAGCATGGCTAAGGATCTGTCAATTTGATTTACTTGTTCAAAGAACCAATTTATTACTTTGTCAATTGTTTCTTTGGTTTCAATTTTATTGATTTCAGCTCTGATTTTAATTATTTCTTGTATTCTACTGCTTTTGTTGTTGACTTGCTCTTCTTTTTCTAGGGCTTTGAGATGTAATGTTAGGACATTTATTTGTTGACTTTTTCTTCTTACATTTAGGGGTAAACCAATTAGGTTAATGGCTCATCTTTTAACACAGACTCTGAAAGCTAGAAGATCCTGGAACAACATATTTCAAACCCTGAAAGATAATGTGCTCCAACCAAGAATCTTGTATCCAGTAAAATTAAGCTTCAGGTTTGAAGATGAAATAAAAACCTTCCATGATAAACAAAAGTTAAAAGAATTTGCAGCTAGAAAACTGAGGCTTCAAAATGTCCTTGGCAAAACATTACATGAAGAGGAAATTAAAAAATAACAATGAAATCCAACAGTGTGACGTAGTACAGTAAAGGAAAAACTAATCAAAGAGGAAAAACAAATCAAGTTAAATAACAAAAATAAACAAATATGGCTGGAAATACAAACCATATCTCAACATTAACCCTAAATGTTAATGGCTTAAACTCACCAATCAAAAGACATAGGCTAATAGACTGGATTTAAAAAAAAAGATTCAACAATATGCTGCCTACAGGAGATGCATCTGATAGGAAAAGACATACACAGAGTGAAGGTGAAAGGTTGGGAAAAATCATACCACTCACATGGACCTCAGAAGCAAGCAGGGGTGTGTATACTCATATAAAATAAAATAGACTTCAAGCCAAAGTTAATCAAAAGGGATAAAGAAGGACACTACATACTACTCAAAGGAACCATACAGCAACAAGACATAACAATCATAAATATATATGCCCCAAACAATGGTACAGCTATGTTCATCAAACAAGCTCTTCTCAAGTTCAAGTGTCAAATAGATCAGAACACAATAATCATGGGAGATTTTTAACAAACCTCTCTCACCACTGAACAGATCTTCTAAACAAAAGTTTAATAAAGAAACTATAGAACTCAATAACACAATTAATAACTTAGACTTAATTGACATATATAGAATATATCAACCAACATCAAGCAGATATACTTTTTTCTCAGAAACACTTGGATCCTTCTCAAAAATAGACCATATATTATGTCACAGGGCAACTCTTAGCAAATACAAAGGAGTAGAGATACTACCATGCATTTTATCTGATCATAATGGAATGAAATTGGAAATCAATGATAAAATAAGGAAGAAAAATTCCTACATCACATGAAAAATGAACAATATGCTACTGAATGAACGAACAATGGGTTACAGAAGACATCAAGGAGGAAATTAAAAATTTCTTAGAGGTAAATGAAAACTCAGACACAACATATCGAAATCTCTGGGACCCTATGAAAGTGGTACTAAGAGGAAAATTCATTGCATGGAGTTCATTTCTTAAAAGAAGAAAAAGCCACAAATAAATGACCTCACACTACATCTCAAAGCCCTAGAAAAAGAACAACAAATCAGGAGCAAATGCAGCAAAAGGCAAGAAATAATTAAAATCAGAGCTGAAATCAATGAAATCGAAACAAAAGAAACAATTGAAAAAATTGACAAAACTAAAAGTTGGTTCTTTGAAAAAATAAATAAGATTGACAGACCCTTAGCTATGCTAATGAAGAGAAGAGAGAGAACCCAAATTACTGGCATATGGGACAAAAAAGGCAATATCACAACAGACACTACAGAAATACAGAAGATAATTAGAAATTATTTTGAAACTGTATACTCTAATAAAATAGAAGATAGTGAAGGCATCGATAAATTCCTTAAGTCATATGATCTGCCCAGATTGAGTCAGGAAGATATACACAACATAAACAGATCAATATCAAGTGAGGAAATAGAAGAAGCCATCAAAAGATTACCAACCAAGAAAAGCCCAGGACCAGACAGATATACAGCCGAGTTTTATAGGACCTTTAAAGAAGAACTAATTCCAATACTCTACAATCTATTTCAGGAAATAGAAAAAGAGGGAGTACTTCCAAAATCATTCTACAAGGCCAATATCACCCTGATTCCAAAACCAAAGACACCTCAAAGAAAGAAAACTTCAGACCAATATCTCTAATGAATATAGATGCAAAAATCCTCAATAAAATTCTGGCAAATCGGATACAAAAATACATCAAAAAGATCATGCACCATAATCAAGTGGGATTCATCCCCGGGATGCAAGTTGGTTCAACATATGGAAATCAATAAATGTAATTCATCACATCAATAGACTTAAAGATAAGAACCATATGATCATTTCAATAGACGCAGAAAAAGCATTTGACAAAATACAGCACCCCTTTATGTTCAAAACATTAGAAAAACTAGGGATAACAGGAACTTAACTCAACATTATAAAAGCTATCTACGCTAAGCCTCAGGCCAGCATCATTCTAAACGGAGAAAAACTGAAGACATTCCCTCTAACATCTGGAACAAGACAGGTATGCCGTCTCTCACCACTTCTATTCAACATAGTTCTTGAAACACTGGCCAGAGCAATTAGACATATGAAAGAAATTAAAAGAATAACTATAGGAAAAGAAGAACTTAAACCAGCACAATTTGCTGATGATATGATTCTATACCTAGAAGACTTTAGCAAGAAACTTCTAGAACTAGTAAATGAATTCAGTAAAGTGGCAGGATATAAAATCAACACCCATAAATCAAAGGCATTTCTGTATATCAGTGGCAAAGCCTCTGAGAAGGAAATGAGGGAAACTACCCCATTTACAATAACCTCAAAAAAAAAAAAATAAGGTACTTGGGAATCAACCTAACAAAAGAGGTGAAAGATCTTAACAATGAAAACTATAGAACCCTAAAGAGAGAAATAGAAGAAGACCTTAGAAGATGGAAAGATCTACCTGCTCATGGATAGGCAGAATTAATATTATTAAAATGACCATACTACCAAAAGCACTATACAGGTTCAATGCAGTTCCGATCAAAATCCCAATGGCATTCCTCATAGAAATAGAAAAAGCAATCATGAAATTCATCTGGAAAAATAAGAGACCCAGAATAGCTAAAGCAATTCTAAGCAGGAAGAGTGAAACAAGTGGTATCGCTATACCAGACCTTAAACTATACTACAGAGCAATAGTAACAAAAACAGCATGGTACTGGCACCAAAACAGGCTAGTAGACAAATGGTAATGAATAGAGGACACAAAGACTAACCCACAAAATTACAATTATGATAGACAAAGGTGCCAAAACCATGAACTGGAAAAAGGACAGCATCTTCAACAAATGGTTCTGGGAAAACTGGAAATCCATAAGCAACAAAATGAAATTAAAACCCTATCTCTCACCATGCACAAAACTCAACTCAAAGTGGATCATGGACCTAGGAATTAAACCAGAGACTCCGTGTCTAATAGAAGAAAAAGCAGACCCTATTCTTCATCATCTGGGATCAGGCCCCAACTTCCTTAATAAGACTCCTATATCATAAGAATTAAAACCAAAAATCAATAAATGGGATTGAATCAAACTAATGTTTCTGCTCAGCAAAAGAAACAATCTATGAGGTGAACAGAGAGCCTACATCCTGAAAGCAAATTTTTACCCCTCACACATCAGATAGAGCACTAATCTCTAGGACAATATAAAGAACTCAAAACTAAGCACCAAAAAAACAAATAACCCAATCAACAAATGGGCCAAGGATCTGAATAGACACTTCTCAGAAGAGGATTTACAATCAATCAACAAATATATGAAAAAATGCTCATCATCTCTAGCAATTAGAGAAATGCAAATCAAAATTACTCTAAGATATCATCTCACTCCAGTCATAATGGCAGCTTTTATGAAGACAAACAACAATAAGTTTTGGAGAGGATGTGGGGAAAAAGATACACTCACAAACTGCTGGTGGGACTGCAAATTGGTGCAGCCAATATGGAAAGCAGTATGGAGATTCCTTGGAAATCTGGGAATGGAACCACCATTTGACCCAGCTGTCCCTCTCCTTGGTCTATACCCAAATGACTTAAAAACAACATACTACAAGAACACAGCCACATCAATATTTATAGCAAAATTCACAATAGCTAAACTGTGGAGCCAACCTATATGCACTTCAGTGGATGAATGGATTTTTTAAAAAATTGGCATATATACACAATGGAATTTTACTCGGCATTAAAAGAGAATAAAACCTTGGCATTTTCAGGTAAATGGATGGCGTTGAAGAAGAATATGCTAAGTGAAGTTCGCCAATCCCCAAAAAACAAATGCCGAATGTTTTCTCTGGTATAAGGAGGCTGACTCATAATAGGGTATGGAGGGGAGCATGGGAGGAATACATAAATTCTAGATAGGGCAGAGGGGTGGGAGGGAAAAGGAGGGGGCAGGGGATTAGCAAGCATGGTAGAATGTGATCGACATCATTATCCAAAATACATGTATGAAGACATGAATTGGTGTCAACATACTTTATATAAAACCAGAGATATGAAAAAATGTGCTGTATATGTGTAATAAAAATTGTAATGCATTCTGCTGTCATTAATTTTTAAATTAAATTTTTTAAAAAATCAATAAAAAAAGACATTTACAGTTTGGTCACAATGTACAGAAATGGTAATTTCAATTATTATCTACAATATAATCAGTAGGTTTCCAAAGAGTTTACAGCTTGTAATGGAGGTCAATGAACTGGGAATGAGGTCTAGGAAGATATGCTGAGAAGGTAGGAGGTGAGGAAATAGAATTATATCATAGGAAGTATGAAAAAGAAGAAGGTTACTAGCAGGAGAAGAGAGAGGAAGTACTTTGGGGTAGACAAGTGGGAAGAAAGTAGAGTACATAAGACAAACACACATACATATTAAGAAAATTTTTTAAATGTTAAAATAGAAAAAAATGTTTTTTAAAAAAATATACTACACAACTATAATATACTCTTCAGACATCCAAGTCCTCAGAATCCTTATTCATGCAAAGTACTTGGTTTCACCTATGTTAGGGATGTGGGGGCAGGAGGATAAAAAGGTAGATGAAGAAAAAAAGAAAAAAAAATCTCAAAGGAAGAAACAAAGATTGTTTTGGTTGGAGATCAGTATCATTCCTGCTTCTAAGTGTAGTGTCTATTGTTACGTGGTATCTCCACCTTCAAAATGGTGAATGTTACCAGGGTGAGAGGATTGATCTTGGGTACAGGACACCTGGAGGTGGGGTGTGGCACCCACTGATCACTGAAGGGAGACTACACCTCAAGGATCTCTGTGGGACATGCTCATGTGATGTGGGCACCTGGTCCTATCTCCATATCTCACTTGTGGATCTCACAATTCCTGGTCTCTATGTTAGTCTCTAAAGGGTCTATCACGCTCTCCCTTTCTACTTCCTAATAAGGGACCTTTCTCTCTGGAGGTCTTGTGTGTTGCCCTTTGGTGGCTGCACATCTGTTGCAGAGAGCTGTTTTGTATTGGGCAGTCACTGTGCCAATACAAACAGTTAGCAGGTGCTGGGGAAAGGGGAGAGTTAGAAATTATGGGTAACTGATAAGCTGGAGTTCCAAACTGTGAATTGCCCCCACTAAAGATGATAATGAAGGTGACCCAAGATGGAGGTGGCTGCTTTTAGCAATGGAGTGTCGGGTTGGGTGGGGGGAGGCTAGAGATGGCATTGGGTAGTGTATTCAGAGGTGAGCTCTGTGGCATGCAGGGTTGTGGCTGTCAGCTCAGAACCTGTAAGATGTCCCCTGGTGCAGGCAGGCTCAGTTGCTGTGGAATCTCAAAATGGAGGTGACCAGGGGAGCCCCACATTGGTAAATGGGGGTCCTCACTGGAGTGGCAGCAAGAGTTTCTGCACATGGGTAGTGTCTGGGTATCCTTAGTGGGAGCAGCGCCTGGGATTTCTGCTCAGGTGGGAGGTCGAAAGTTCTACGCAGATGCTGGTGCCTATGGTCCTGCTGGGGTACTGGTAGTCCTGTGTTGGTGAGTAGTTGGGAGTCCTACTCTGAAGCTGAGGCCTGGAGCCCTGCATAGGCACCCGGCCATGATTCCTGTGTGAGGTAACCTCTACAGCTCACAGAGAAGCAGTAGTCTTGCTACTTGAGCCCCAGGTCATGGAGTGAATCAGAATGCTGCCTCCCTCTCCTTGTTGTTTCTTTTCTAATGTGAACATATACAAAATTTTCAGCAATAATTATAAGACCTGAAAGTTGAGTTGTAAAATATCCCACATCCAAGCCTGGCCCCAGGAAAACTTCAAAGCAGGTGAAAATGAGTCTTGGGAATCCACCCACTCACATTTTCTGCCTCTCTTCTCCTGGAACATCACCACCTACTACTCTGTGCTGATGCTCTCCCAGCAGCCTACTGCAGCCCATTGGAGAACCGGCATATAGTCTAACGTACAGTACACTATGTATCTGTCTGGGTAGAAGCATCCTGAGACTTTACAGGAAATTGATTAATGACAATCAGGAAGCCCCAAGAGTGAGGTTTAAAATTATAAGACTAAAAATTGGAGAAAGTGAGGTAAGAGGTAATATATTTTATTACATATTTAAATCCTCATCAATAAAGTTGGAGAAAAAGTATCAAGTAGATTAAATATCTACTGAAGACTTCTTTCCAAAGTCTGCTTTCTTATTCGTCATGTCCCTGCCACTCTGAACCTGAGTCAGTACCTTATAGGAATGCCTATATTTTCTAAAGAAAGAAGTAAAGACATCTAAATATTACTAAAACTATTACTCAGCAGCTTTCTATCTCTACTATGACAGTTTGGGTAAAAGCATGGCTATTTCATAACTGTTCATTTCTAAGTGGTAAATGAAACAGATAATGATTGGGATCTGCATTTGAATCCAAAGTCTAAATTCTCTCCAAAAGTCAAAGATATCAGACCTTAACATAAGACTTAGTTTCGAGTTAATGACATAAGTGAACCCAGACAACAGTGCTGACATCAAGACATCGAAACCTTGACTGTGTTTTTTTTTTCAAGAAGGCAGAATAGAGTAGGTGGATTTCCTCTTCCATGGAATGAATCCAAGAAAGCACACAGGCAGGCAGCTTCACAGCAAGGTGGGTAAAAAAAAGCATTGGGGGAATTTACTTGGATTTAAATACTGGACATTCAAAGCAGATGAGGGACTCAGGAGATTGTATATAAATAAGAAAGAAATCCCAGCTTCATAGTCACTGCTGAGGCTGATGTCACCAGCCAGAGTGGTCCCTCTGCAAGTAAAGTGTAGGGATAAGGGAATTAAAGGAACTCACATTTTTAGGGGGCCTGAGGTGTGTCTGGGTATGCAGAGATCAGAGATCAAAGACACTGCCTAACTAAACTGAAAGGCATGCTGCACAATACCCTTGTGAGGGGAAGAAGTCACATCTCTCCCAGCTTCCTGTGGAGGAGAGAGGAAGGAACAATTTTGCAGCTACAGCACAGGGCTGGCAGCTGGGGGAGCTGATTCCTGGCAAACTCACACTGCATGACATAGAGTGTGCCTAAGTAACCAGGAGAAAATCAAATGCAGAGAGGGGTTTGCATATGAAGATAATGATTATGGAAACCCACCTAGCTCCCTTCCACCCCTTCCAATTCAACTGCTTACAAGACTGGCTGGGAGAGATCTACCTGGCTGGGAAGTCAAAAGGGCAGAGATGGGAGAGATTGATATTTGGAGACTTAACCCAGGAAAGGAAGAAACATAGGGTTCACAGGTGATGGAGGGGACGGAGAACTGGCTCTTCCACTGCACGAGTAGAACCCAGGGAAGGACTCTGTGGACTGGCAACTGCTGGGCTCTGGAGATGCATTGATTTAAAAATCTTCAGACTGATCTCCATTCGACAAAGAACATAGAGACTATCTAAGCCTAAACCCCACCCTAGGAGTTTCACCTTCAGGATTTCCTCTTACACTCCACCAAAGCTACCCTGTATGTGGAGCAGGCATACATTCCAGGCCACACCATCTAACATTGCAGAGAGGGGAAGCTGAAAATCATATGAACTCCAATAGAAACAAACTTTACATCAAGACTTTTGTTTTAATTTTAATTTTACTTTTTTTTCTTTTTTCTGTTTAATTGTGAACTGAAATGTTCATGACACTTATACATATTCATTTTTGTTTTTTTCTCATTTCTAAAATTTTTAAGGCCAGTTATTTTTCATGGATCAGTATTTTAAGGACTGGGATGTCTGATTATATATTTCAGTTTTGTTTTGTATTCTTTTATTTTTAATTTTTAAAATTCTTACTTTATATATTTTTGCTCTCACCTGTTTCTCTTTCTTTTCCTCTGCCAGTAGCCAATCTCTTTTGTTCTCTCTTTCACTATTCCTGTAATTTTTTACTTCTGTTTTCTCTCCACCTTCCTCATAACCATCACATCTTACATTGCTCTCTGTCTCTCTCTGTCTGCAATTTCAAATTATAAACCTTTTGCAAACTTACTGTTTTAACTGTGGGTAATAACTGATAACAATCACTTTTGTTTAGTATGACAATCAATATTCTAGATATCATAGCAGGAACTTATTAGGTTTAATGCTGTATATTTTTTTTTGTTTTGATTGTTGTTATTATTTGTCTCTCCTTAAATGGTGAGGTACTGGAAACCTTCGGGGACACTCTAAATCCCAAGGATAGAAAATTTAATACCTTAGACTGATACTGTTAGGTGAGTAGACACACAAACAACATGAAAAAACAAGGGGACAAATTAAGCTAAACAAACCAAGATACTTCAATAACAGTCCACTAAAGCCACAGAAGAAGAAATGTTGGAGAAGGAGTTTAGACTGTTCATAGATAAAATGATCTGCAAGGTAAAGTACAATGGAAGAAGTGAAATCAAAGAGAAAATACAGAAAGTAAAAGATAACCTCAATAAAGAGATAGATATTCTGAAAAAAATCAAGCAGAAATCCTATAAATGAAGGAATCAATAAACCAAATTAAAAATTCATTGGAGAGAATCACCAGCAGACTAGATCACTTGGAAGACAGAGTTTCAGGCAATGAAGACAAAATATATTATCTTGAAAATAAAGTCTACCATGCAGAAAAGATGTTAAGAGACCATGTACAGAATTTTCAAGATATATGGGCTAACATGAAGGACAAAATTTTAAGATTTATTGGGATAGATAGAGACACAAACCCAAAAAAAAAGCACAAACTTTTCAATGAAATAATATCAGGAAACTTCCAAAACTTAAGAATGAAATGGAAACTCAAATACAGAAGGCTTACAGGACCCCAAATATAAAAACTTACAACAAGCAGACACCATGGCATATTATTATGAAAATGCCTAATATACAGAACAAGGGGAGAATTTTAAATTCTGCCAGAGAAAAACAACAGGTCACAACAGGAAACCAATGCAGATCTCAGTTGAGCTCTCAACACAGACCCTCAAAGGTAGGAAGTGTTGGAATAATATATATACCAAGCTCTGAAAGAAAATGAATGCCAGCCAAGAATACTATACCCAGAAAAATTGTTTCAAAATTGACAATGAAATAAAAACCTTCCACAACAAAAAAAAAAAATGTAAAAGAATTCACAACTAGAAATCCTTTATGGCAAAACATACTCAATAAAATATTTCATGCAGAAGAAAAGCAAAATAAAACTAAAAACCAGCAAAGGGAGGAATTACTCTAGAAAAATAGTCAATCAAAGGAAAGCTAATTCAAATTAAAAACTAGAAATAAGTAAAAATGACAGGGAAAAAAATCATTTCTCAATAATAACATTGAATGTAAATGGCCTAAACTCATCCATCAAAAGACATTGACTGGCAGACTGAATTAAAAAAAACAACCAACAATATGCAGTCTCCAACAGACTCAACTCACAGGCAAAGATATCCACAGACTGAAGGTTAAAGGATGGGAAAAAAAACATATCATTCACCTGGATCTCATAAACAAGCTCATATCAGATAAAGTGGACTTTAAGCCAAAGTTAGTCAGAGGGACAAAGAAGGACATTTCATGCTTCTTAAGGGAATTATACATCAACAACACATACAGTCCTAAATATTTATGCCCGAAATAATGGAGCATCTACATATATCAAACAAACCCTTCTAAATTTCAAGAATCAAATAGACCCACAACACAATAATATGGGGTGACTTTAACATGCCTCTCTCATCACTGGATATATCCTCCCCTCCAGAAGAAAACCTAAATAAAGAAGCTACAGAACCAAAAAAAAAAAAATACAATTCACAATTTAGATTTAACAGACATATGTAGACTATTTTATTCATCCATGACCAAATACACTTTCTTCTCAGCAATGCATGGATCCCTCTCTAAAATAGACCATATTTTAGGCCATAAAACATCTCATTCTATCAGATCATAATGGAAAGAAATTAAAAATCAATGATAAAATATTGAAGCTGCTCTAACACATGGAGACTAAGTAATACACTATTGAATGACATATACATAGCAAAAGAAATCAGGGTTGAAATTAAAAAAACAAAGATAAATGACAATAGCAACAAAACTTATTAAAATATCTGTATACGCCATGCTAATAGGAAAGTTCATTATATTGAACTCATTCATTAAAAGAATAAAAAGTCACTAAATAAATAAGTTAACATTACATTCAAAGCTTACAAAAAGAAGAACAATCGTGAGGCTGAGGCAGGAAGATTGTGAGTTCAAAGTCAGTCTCAGAAACTTAGCAAGGCACTTACCAACTCAGCAAGACCTTTTCTCTAAATAAAAAAAAATCTGTAAAATGGGTTAGAGATGTGGCTCAATGGTTAAGCACCCCTGAGTTCCATGCCCAGTACCAAAAATAAATAAATAAGTAAATAAATAAATAAATAAATAAGGAACAAATAAACACCAAAAGTAGTAGAAGACAGGAAAGACAGAAAAAAATCTTTAAAATAAGAGCCAAAATCAATGAAATTAAAACAAAAATAAATAAATATCAAAAAAACAAAATTTGATAAAATTTGGTTCTTTGAAAAAAATAAATAAAATTGATAAACCCTTAGCCAAGCTAACAAAGAGAGAGAAGTCTCAAATTATTAAAATTGGGGATGAAAAAGGAAATTTGACAGACAAATATCATACTGAAATACAGATGATAATCAGAAAGTATTTTGAAAATTTATACTTCAATAAAATAGAAAATTTTGAAGACATCAACCAATTTCTAGATATCTGGGACCTATGACCTACCCAAATTGAATTGTGAGGACACAGAAAATTTAAGCAGATCAATTTCAATAATGAAACTGAAGACACCATCAAAAGTCTACCAACAAAGAAAAGCCAGAACCAGACAGATTCTCAGTTGAGTTCTCCCAAGACCTTCAAAGAAGAACACCAATCCTCTTCATTCTATAAACATAGTATTACCCTGATTCCAAAAACAGTCTAAGACATATTAAGGAAAGAAAATTTCAGACCAATATCCCTGATGAACACAGATGCAAAAATTCTTAATAAAATACTGTCAACTCGTATACAAAAACATATTAAAAAGCAGTGCACCACGATCAAGTGATGTTCATCCCAGGGATGCAAGGTTGGTTCAACACACAGAAATCAATAAACGTAATTCATCACATCAATAGACTTAAAAACAAGAAACATATGATCATTTCAATAGATGCAGGAAAAACTGAGCAAAATACAGAATCAATTCATGTTCAAAACACTAGAAAAACTAGAAATAGTGGGAATGTACCTCAACATTATAAAGGATATATCACGTTAAAACCAAGGCCAATATTCTTTTTTTTAAAAAATCTTTATTTATTTATGTGTTTTTAGTTTTAGGTAGACACATTATTTTGTTTTTATGTAGTGCTGAGGATTGAACCCAGTGCCCCATGCATGTCAGCAAGCACTCCACCACTGAGCCACAACTCCAGCCCCAAGGCCAACATTCTAAATGGAGAAAAATTTAAAGAATTCCCTTTAAAAGCTGGCACTAGATAAGCATGTCCTCTTTCACCGTTTCTATTCAATACTGTCCTGGAAAATCTAGCCAGAGCAATTAAGCAAACCAAAGAAATTAAAAGATTAATAATAGGAAAAGAAGAACTCAAACTATCCCTCTTTGCTGATGACATGATTCTATATTTAGAAACACCAAAAACTCCACTAGAAAACTTTTAGAATGCATAAACAAATTCAGCAAATAGCAGGATATAAAATTACCACCCATAAATCAATTGCATTCCTATACACTCACCTGAAAAAGAAATTAGGAAAACCATCCCATTCATAATAGCCTCAAAAAATATTTAGGAATCAATCTAACAAAAGAGGTAAAATACTTCTACAATGAAAACTACAGAACACTAAAGAAACAAATTGAAGAAGACCTTAGAAAATAGAATGATCTTCTATGTTCTTGGATAGGCAGAATTAATATTGTCAAAGTGACCGTACTACCAAAAGTGCTAGAAAGATTTAATGCAACCCCCATTAGAATTACAATGACAATCTAAATGGAAATAGAGAAAGCAGTTATGAAATTCATTTGGAAAAATAAGGGACCTAAAATAGCCACACTGATTCTTAGCAAGAAAAGTGAAGAAGAAGCCATCACAATATAAGAACAATGTACTACAGAGGCATAGTAACAAAAACAGCATGGTATTGGTACCAAAATAGACACGAAGACCAAAGAAACAGAATAGAAGACAGAGATACAAACCCACATAAACACAATAAATATAAATGCCCTTTATATTTCCTACTGGAGGAACTGTTTGTGATTAGAGTGGCTGAGAATAGTGTAGTATACATTTCATACTGAACTTTACTAACCAATGTTGACTAAAATAAGAATACTATTGTATTATTATTTCAAATGAAAATACAGTGTATTCATTTGTTCATAAAATAAACCTTATTAATACTGTAAAGATAATATGATCCCACCCTGATAATTTCAATAACTAGAACCAGCTCAGTTTGGCATGTTAGGGTTACCATGTCATAGTGCTCACAAATACAGATATGCTGTTGGTAATGAAACAAATTAAATCTTTGAAACTAATATGTCAGTTAACAAAATAAATTGGTAAATGTGACTGGATGAAATGTGAATTTCTGACAAATAAGCACTGAAATACCTAAAATGTATTAAATTATCATTTTAAACATCTTTTTGATGATACAAAGAATACTGTAAAATTATTTCATAAAAAGTGAACATTTAGACTGACAGGAACATGAGCATAAACTTCTTCCTAAAATGAAGCTTAGCAATGACAGTGGATGAGACTCTTGTATACATTGGCACTGACTGAATTTCAATGCTAACAGTTTCTGCCACATCTTTTCAAGGGCTTGGCTCAGTTGAATCCAAATTTTAAAGCTCAGCATTGTCAATATGCCCTTCTTAAGAGTCAGCAATAAGTCCAACTTCATGACTAATGATCACATTTTATACATTTTCTTAAGAAGTATGGGAATATATACAGCCAAGAAAACCATGAAGCACATGTACTCCACATATAAAGTATAATTTCAAGGGCTTCAGAGGGAAAATTAAACTTTTCTTAGCTTGTAAGCAAAAACTGTGATGTGGAAAACCTATTTTCCATAACAGACTGGTCAGCGACCAACACAAGACTATTTAACAGTTAGAATTAGTAACATGCCCATTAAAGTGGTATGTCCTCTCATCTGTAGGAGACTAGTAATGCATAATCCTACAAATGTGATGGTTACTCTTTATGACTGAAAACACACTGAATATACTGTATTCTGTAAGAGATGGTTTTCTAAAACCTGTGGAAAAGAGACACATTAGACTGTCTAAGAAACACAGAGGTTTGAAGACAGTGAAGTCTGAAAAAAGACTTGGAGAGCAAGTGATAGATGAGGGCCAAGACAAATTAAGGAAAGGGAGGATGGCACCCTGAGGACGCTGCATAACTATACCTGGACACCAGACCTAGGGTTATATCTGAAAAGGAGAATGTGGGACCTGTTATGGGAAAAGGGATTCTCCATTTCTAATGCCAATATACCTCCCAGAGGACAGGGTCTAGATTCCTCAGGCCTCTGGCACAGGAACGTGTATTCCTATAATACTGGCAATCCAGTAGTATAGATTAGAAATGTAGTTAAGTATAATAAAATGAGGAAGCAAAACATGCTCTTTCAGCCACTGAAACACATACTTAACTCTTATATTTACTACCTATGCTGCTGGTTTGGACAAGACATAACCTGTATAGATAATATACTCACAGTTTGCTGTAAGGATTGGATTCATCTGTTTAAGAATACTATCAGAATATCTGATTTTGATAATAACAGTTGGTGATAATTTAGAGAAATTGGTCTTCCAATAAATTTTTGTGGAATGTAAAAAAAAAAAAGAACATCTGGCATTCAACAAATTCACCTTCTTTATTTCTTCCCTTTTCTTTCTCCTTCTCCTTCTTCTTGTCTCTGGCTTAAAGCAGTCACACTCTATATCTCTGGCCAAGGAAATTAATCTCCTATGCCTCAGCTTCCTTTTCTGCATTGAAAGACCTAGTAAGTCTTTAAATATTCTTTCCTTTATGAATCTATGATATGTAAAATGTACCTCAATGTTTGTAAGAGTGTCTTATTTACATATTTAATATGTAAGGTATACATAATCATTACTGCAATTCTATTATACTGTGTTGATTGCTGTTAAATTTTAGCTATTATTAATTGGACAAAAACTTGTAAACTACTTTGTGGTTGATGAGACCTAGTAAACACATTCTCAGTGAACTTACATATAGGACTTTGAGTATTTTTAGGCTTTCACCCTATCCTGGCCTCCTCAAAGTGCTTTGCCATCTACTCCCCCTCTCTGGAGGGGCCAGTTAAGTGTTAGCAGCCTCCATGTCACTTCAGCTGAGGCAGGTGAACTGAGCCTTTGCCCACATTCCTGGTTCCTTCTTCAGAAGCTGCAAGAGTTGGTTTAGCACACAGGAGTTCCCAGTCCCCAAGCCTGTGCTCACTGCTTTCAGTCAACACCAGGACTGTTTCCAGTAAGAAATTACGCAGAGCAGTGCTTTCATTTTTTATTATTTAAAGATTTCAGGGATGAGGGATGATTAAATGTGCATTCTGTAAGATATAAAAGGATATAGAAAACACTCAAGGGAACTCAGTCAAAAATATATACTTTGAGTTTATATTATAATATATTTATATTATAATATATTAAATTATATTTATATTATATTATAAACTCAAAATTCTTTGAGTTTCTATTCGTATACAGAAAACTATATAGCTATTTGGGGACAAGTGCATGGAGTACTGCATATGTGGCGTATGTTAATGGTGCCTGACTGGCAAGCCACTCTCCTTGTGCTGGGCACATGAGGGCCAGGCCGCTTACCCTGTAGGCACAGTGCCCTGGGCTTGAGGCCACATTTTGTGGTCTCAGGGGCTGCTTACCCCATAGGCACAGCCCCCTGAGCATCAGGCCACATGTACGGCCCACTCCTCAATTGGTAAGGACAGTTGGCCAGAACTTGTATTGGTGCCTATAATCTGCTTAACTACTGCCCAAATATACATACATGGTAACTATGCAATAAAATCATACCTGCTTCCAGCTTGGTCTCCAGAGGTCTTGATTAGTGACTCCACAGCCACACTCTACCCTGTCCTATGGACCTCCCCATTGGACAAGACAGAGGCCACGTATAGCTAAACTTGTGGATAATAAAACCATGGAACTGAAATGTATGACTAAATAACAAGGAGCACATGTACTAGGGACCACCACCTCAGGATGACTTGCACTTCTACTGTTGAAGAATATCTGTTCCCTCATGATGGGGTAATTCACCTATCAGGCATTGAACCCATGAATTAATTCCTGTCACCTTCTCTTCAGGTCATGTAAAAATACCAGTTACCATCTATTGGGCAGGGGGTTGGTAATGCCTGATCTCACATCCATTTGTGGTCACATTTACCAACTACAGACTTGCCCCTAGGTTGAGCCCACACAGAATTAAAGAGCACGTGAGGTACTGGAATGAGTCAGAAAAGATAAATCCCTCCAGAAATTCATATTTTTTGTTGTGGTGGTTTGATTTACTATACTGCTCAGTGGAAGTTATTCACCCTGAAAGCATTAACCCACCTACACAAAGCCCTGAGCCATGAAAGATTTGGTTCAGGCTTGAAGTTTGTGAAAACAGCACCCTGAAAGCAAGTTTAGGTATCAGGTTTTCCAGAAAGTTTCTAGCTAGTGGCAACTTGAGAAGGTAAAATGAAAGTCTTCACGATTTGTTATTCTCATGTGATATAAGAATTGCAAACATCAACATTACCTGAGAGCTTTCAGAACGCAGAATCTGAGATCCCACCAAATAGCTATGACAACCATATCTCACCTGCACCATTGCTGTCACTGTTGCCCTCTCATTCCTTCTGGCCCTCGTTCAGTACAGTCAATCTGAATCATCTTTTGGAGATGCGGGTAGGAGGGTACCAGGAATTGAACTCAGGAGACCCAGTAGTGTTTAACAACTGTGCAACATCCTCAGCCCTTTTTATTTTGAAGCAGGATCTCACTAAGTTACTTAGGGCTTCACTAAATTACTGAGGCTGCTTTGAATTTGTGATCCTCCTGCCTTAGCTTCCCAAGTTGCTGGGATGACAGGCATCTGCCATCACACCCAGCAAATAAAATCATACCATTTTTTAGTACAAATAAAATCATACAATTTCCTCATAAGCCACATGCCCATTCCTAAATTATTCTTCCCCACCTTTTAGAACCTTGATAAATTTTTCATAGCACTGTTCATCCTCTCCACCAATCTTATGCAATTTTACATTTGTGTGATTATTTTATTAATACCTGAATAGAATCCATACCTGTTCTTCAATCGCTGTAATACCCCCAGTATGTCTGTCACATAGAAGAACGCAATATATATTCTCTAATGAATTATTGTTCTTATATGTAAAATTATCAGAGTGAGATACTAAAAAATTTAATCCCACAATCTTGATCCCTGCCCTCAAAAAAGTCTAATGCTGAAAGTGGAAGTCCAATGACTTCAAAGTCCCTTCTTGAATATCTGTGTTTCTTTAAGGCTACCAAAAACAAAAGAGAAATCACTTCCTTATCATGCTCTGGGAAAAGTAACACAGGAAAAAGTGTGTGAAAACTCTCAAGGGAAAGTTGAGGGGAACTCTGGCTGATCATGAAGATGGAGAGCAGGATGTATTCAAAAAGAAGAGGAAAAATTCAAAGAGGGCTCAGTAAAATATGAACTGGGTTTCAATGTCAACCAGATACATCTATCCCCCAAGGAAGGGAGTCACCTCCTAGGACTTTGAACTGGGAAGAGCAAGACACAGAACAACTCAAAAGAATGACAATAAGAGCAACAAGAAGGCAGGAGGCACCTATTTCAGAGAAGTCCAAACTCCCCAAATTTAGAGCCACTAAGAACCCTATTGGCAGACTTTCAAAAGATCAAAACATTGGCAGAAGGGGAGAAGGATTTGCCAGAATAATATACCAAACACTGACAAGAAATCTATGCTATTTAAGCATATTCATATAAAAATACAGTTGTTGTGGGACAGGTCACTCAGAAAACTCACCAAGTCCCAAGTTTGTCCAAAGTGAACAGTCTTTATTCCAACTGGTCGGGACTGCTTCCCACAGGATCAAATTGTCTCTGCAGAAAGCAGCCCCAAGCCTGAGCATTTTAGAATATTTAAAAGCAAAACCCACATCCCGGTTGATGTAGCTGCAAACAAGCAGGTACAGAAGCTGAATTGGGCAGTTAGCAAGACAATGCAACAAGTACATTTATATTTCCCACAGGCCTTTCCAAGTTGGCATATCAGCAAGCAAGAAGAAGGAAAGTGGATCAAAATGACTCCAGTTCAGTACAAGTTAGAGAATGGTTACTAATGTCTAGACAATCAATCTCTGACAAGGTACATTTGCCCAAGAAAAATGGAAACCAAAGAGAACGATTTTACATAAGAATTGCTATTTTGTGTTGCCAAGTATACTATTCTAGGTAACTCTTAATGGGTACAGAGGCAGGGCTTTCCCATGGAAGAAGCATTTTTTTACATGATATGGAGTCCCAGAGTAAAATGGAGTCTGTTTGGTCATTGCCTGGTCCATAACACTGTAATAATTCTTGCCCCAAGAGGGGAATATTAACAGCCCTGCCATATCTCATAATACAGTAACATCTGGAGAGTGAAGTAATACACTAACATGAGTATTTCCAACCCCAATGGATGTTAAACCATATAACATCTTTATTTTTAAGGGTTTTTTTTAGCTGAAAAAAAAAACCCTGATGATTCAGCCAATATAAATGTAGCAATATGAAAGAGGATACTTTCATCAGTTAAAGAATAGTGGATATTCCTCTTGAAAAGAAAACAAAGCTAGGATTTTTTTTCATTTTAAAACAGGGTATGAAGAAAATTTGTTGTAAGTGAAAGATCCCACTTAAACTAGATGTTTTCTCCTCCTTCATTTCCAGAACCTATCAAGATTGTAGTGAAGGAATAACAAACAGGGCTATATCTATAATAGGAAACAATATGTTCAGGGATATGGGCATAGATGACTTAACTATACCTGTAGAATGATTTTTTTTTTTAAAAAGTTAGCATCTTGGAAAGGATGCAGGTAGAAACAAAAGAATAGATGGAAGGAAAGGTGGGGGTTAATAGATTCATTATGTAAAGCAGGGAGTCAGGAAATGCTGTCTAAAGTCAATAAAACAAGAAATAGAAGCCATATGAAAATGTGTAAGTTTATAGTGACATGATTATCAAAAAAGATAGGGAAAAATAGAGTTGAAAGATGGAGTAAGAGAGCAAAATCCTCATATGTTACCTATTATCTGCCATAGCAAGGACACAGATAAAGTTTAAAGATGAAAACTCAAAACTGTGGTCTCTGCATTTTTACTTAGAGAGATAAAACAATAAGCATAGGATTCTCTGGCAGAGAGATAGGATGGGGTGAGTGGGACTCAGGATTAATACATTTCCTGTTTTACAAAAAGTACAACAAAGATTGTCCAAACCTTCTACACACAGTTGTAGGGTTTTTAAACTATGTTGTCTTGTAAAGTTTTGTAAAATTCATAACTTAAAATACTCTTTTAAAAACTTCAATAAACCGACTTTAGAAGTACCAGTATAAGGAAATAATTCATATCTTTGCTTACAGACAATTTTAGAAAATTATATGTGAGGTTCTAAGTGGGGTGCATTTCATGCCAAAAATAAGATACGGATACTCTTTATCATGCTAACATTGCCTCACTTCATTTACTGGAACATCTATCCTACCATTGATCTCCCTTATATCCCACATGCCCCTACCCCACTTTCTTCTTCTATGGTATACTAAAAGGAGTATCAATTGGGAATAAGACATCTTGGTTTAGGTTATAGTTTTGCTATTCATGCTCTGTGTAGCTAGGGTCAAGCTAGTTCTCTTAATGAAAAAGCAGTGTCTCCCTCACTAATAATCTTTCAGAACTAAATGATACAATATATATTTGAATGCACAAATATGTGGATGCAGTATTTTCCACATAGTAATTATTCAATAAATAGACATTCTCACTGAGAAAGAATAATGAAGAGCACATAGTAACATAATCCAAACAAAATTTTTGGAATTTCAGATATTATACTTTCCATTACCTTCTGTGATTCCCAAGCTCTTTTCATCCAAAAACCTAGGGAAACTCTGGAATTTATACTGTAGTAACCAGATCACCACACTTTTGCATCTATAAATGTCTAGTTTGCAGACAATCATTGTGCATACATTGATTTACTGTTTACATTTGTTTAGACCATGAAAGCACTTTCAGGACAGGAAGTATGCCTTATATTTCTTAAGAGTTCTCAGAATCTAGCAATAGACCATTCAGTGGATATCTGATCAAGAGAGGTTAAGCTACTAGTTTCATTTCAGATTCTTGAGACTGAGGCTTTATGCACAATTAGAAAAACACACTTAGAAAAAAACTGAGTTAACCAAATCCATTGTACAGCTTATAATGAAATAACATTTTTATTGTTAAAATTATGAGAAATATATGTGGCAGATAGCTGTTATCTACCACTATTTGAATTGAAACAGATTGTTTCTTACATATTTAGGAGGCTAATTGCCAGGGTTAGTTGCAAAAGAACTTGTTTATTTTGCTCAATAAAGTCATTTTATCACTTACAATGTCTGCCATTTTGTCACTGCAATATCATTAGTAGGGACTGACAGGATACTTTGGTATCTACCAGTTCTCTCTGAAATTAAAAATACATATTGGAGGTTAAAAGATATGTTAAATTTGTCAACTGACACCTTTGGGATATGTTGATGGGCTCCAAATATTAGGCAATTCATACACTGGGGTCACAGCCTCTGCATCTGTGATGGGAAAGCCAAGTTTCCAGGGCCAGGTCCTCAGGTTTGTCTCTGTTCTCTCCCCTCAGAAATGAGGATTACTCTGTGAGTGTTGGCAATGAATGACTGGGCCATCAGTTTTACTGAATCTTTCTGGATGTACGTTTCACAGTAAACCTAACCTCTAGGACACTATGAAATTAATGATATCATGGGGAAAGTGCAGTGAACTTTGGAGGATGAGTCACTCTGTCCTCTATGAGCTGAGCTGGTAGTGCTGTCCACTCATAGCCTTATGCTTCAATGGACTTCTCAAATCAACTTCTCAGAAGCAAGGGTTTTTTTTTTTTTTTTTTGGCCCGGATTTCATTAGAACATCCATATAACTAATATTAAAATAGAGCTTTCTCATCTTCACAAATTTTCCAAAGATCATTCTAAAAAAATGTTTTTGGAGATAAACAATAAAAGGACTTTTTGAGATTTGGTGGTGAGAGTTAGGCAAAAAGAGAAGAAGGAAGCATCAGAAAATGTCTTGACTAGTACTACTGGAATCTAAACAAAACAGATTCTACCAGAACATGTTTATGATGGTTTATTTCCTTATTCCACAAATGTTAATGGAACACTAATTAAATTTTAGGCATTGTTATAAACACCAGGGGTTAATAAAAAGAAAATCATAGTTAATCCTGGATATCATGGAACTTGTAGTCTAGTGAGGAATGTAAGTTAAAAACTATATATATGTTATGGTTTGGGTATGTGGTGTCCTCTAAAACCTCACATGTGGGATGATTCGAGAATAATCAGAGGTTAAATTATTAGATTACAAGAGTTGTATCTTAATCAGTGGATTAATCCATTTGATGCAATAATAATTTGAATGGTTTAATGGATGGTAACTGTAGGCAAGTAGCATGTGGCTGAAGGAGGTAGGTCATTAGGGTTTATATTTTGTCCGTGGAAAACGAAACTTTCTCTCTCTCTCTCTCTCTCTCTCTCTCTCTCTCTCTCTCTCTCTCTCTCCCCTTCCTGGCCATCATAAACTGAGCATCTTTGCTCCACCCCACCCTTACACCATGATGTTCTGCCTCATCTTGAGCCTAAATCAATGGAGTCAACCAACCATAGACTGAACCACTGAAATGGGGAGTGAAAAATGAACTTTTCCTCCTATCAGCTGTTCTTGTCAGGTATTTTGGTCAAAGCAATGAAAAGCTAATATACATATAGCATATATATGTAATGTATATGTTATATATATGTATAGGTTATATGTAACATATAAAATGATATATATATGATATATATCAAATTTATAGTGTGTGTATATATAATATTTTATATACACACATATATAAAATATGTTAGGTAGTTACAAGGGCTGTACAGAGTAACCAAAAAGGATAGAGGTAAAAAGAGCTTGAGGAGGTATTATTTTACTTAGAGTGGTCAGGACAGTTGTCTCTGATAAAGGTGCTACTTGAGGATTTAAACAAAGTAATGATCAGAGTAAAGCATATTCCAGCCTGAGAGAATAACAACTGTAAAGGCCCTTATGTTAGCTTGGTATATTCCAAGAACATCAAGAAGGCCAGTAGTCAGACTACAGTAGAATGAGCAAAAGACAGAATGCTGAAGATAAGGCTACAGAAGTGGAAGGAAATTAGATCATACTAGGAGTCCACTGGGCTTCCTTCCAGGTTAAAGAGAGAAGCTTCCAAAAGGCAGGAGCAGAGATGTGTCATGATATAATGCATGTGTTTAAAAGATCATTTCAGCTTCAAGGAGGAGAAGATATTTAAAGACAAGCTTAGAAGCAGGAAGACAACTGGGAAGCTACATCAAGAATCCATGAGAGGGCTAGCGATGTGGCTCAAGCGGTAACATGCTTGCCTGGCATACACAAGGCACTGGGTTCGATCCTCAGCACCACATAAAAATAAAATAAAGATGGGGTGTCCACTGAAAAATAAATATTAAAAAATCTCTCTCTCTCTCTCTTTCTCTCTCTCTCTCTCTTCTCTCTCTCTCTTTAAAAAAAAAAGAATCCATGAGAGGGATGACAGTGGTTTGATATACAATGACAGAGAAGAAGGAGGTAGATTTGGACAGATTCTGCATATACTACAAAGGATTTGACAATGTAACAATTAAGTGGTATAAGACTAAGAGGCCAAAGTTGCTGACCTGAGAAAATGAAGAAGGATGTTGCTATTTACTGTGATAAAGAAAAGTGTGAGGGGTAAAGTTTGGATATTAAAAAGAAACAACATAAAAACAACAGCTTTGTTTTGTACACATTAACCATCCTGGTAAGCATGTATTATGGTACTAGAAGACAAGAAAAGGAAGGTGTGTGGATAGAGAAGAGTTCTCAGGTCAAAAATTGGGAAAAAAAATTAGTTAAGATTTCATTTAAACTACCTGTAACTGAGAAGAAATATAAGATATAAATATAAAAATAACCAATGAATAAAATATCACCTCTAATTAGATGTGCTTAAGTTTAAAAACATATAAATGAAAATTATATTACATTTTATAATTGATTCCAATGTAAATAAATGAATAAATAATATAAATAAATATTAAAAAGTAAAATGGTATATTAAATGCACTTTCCAACTAAAGAGAACATTGTAAAAATGTTTATACTCATAGAAGGTTGCTCATGGTTGAAATTGGTAATTGATTGTTATTAATGCCATTAAAGAAATAAAGTCAGTAATATTTATTATAAAGACAGTTTAATATTATATATTTCCTACATTTGAAGTGACAACAATATGACTCTCCTGAGATAACAGCTTAAGATTTTGCTTTTCCAATCCTTAGCAGGAAGTGAAGCAGGTGGCATCGCTATACCAGAAATTAAACTATACTACAGAGCAATAGTAACAAAAACAGCATGGTATTGGCACCAAACAGACTGTGAGACCAGTGGCACAAAATAGATGACACAGAGACTAACCCAAAAAATTAAAATTATCTTATATTAGACAAAGGTGCCAAAAACATGCACTGGAGAAAAGATAGCATCTTCAACAAATGGTGCTAGGAAAACTGGAAATTGTATGCAACAAAATGAAATTAAACCCCTATCTCTCACCTCACAATACTTAACTTAAAATGGATCAAGGACTTGGAATTAAACCAGAGACTCTGCATCTAATAGAAGAAAAAGTAGGTCCTAATCTTCATCATGTGGGGACTAGGCCTCAACTTCCTTAATAAGACTCCTATTGTGCAAGAATTAAAACCAAGAATCAACAATTGGGATGGAATCAAACTAAAAAGATTCTTCTCAGGAAATGAAACAATCTATGAGGTTTGCTCCTGGGAGGAAATTTTTACCCCTCACACATCAGATAGAGCACTCATCTCTAGGACAAATGAAGAACTCAAAAAGCTAAGCACTAAAATAACCATCATCATTATCATCATCATGCAATCAACAAATCGGTCAAGGACCTGTACAGACACTTCTTAGAAGAGGATATATAATCAATCAACAAATATATGAAAAAATGCTCATCATCTCTAGCAATCAGAGAATGCCAATCAAAACTACTCTAAGATATCATCTCACTCCAGTCAGAATGGCAGGTATTATGAAGACAAACAACAATAAGTGTTAGAGAGGATGTGGGGAAAAAGGCACATTCATACCTTGCTGGTGGGACTGCAAATTGGTGCAGCCAATATGGAAAGCAGTATGGAGATTCCTTGGAAATCTGGGAATGGAACCACCATTTGACCCAGCTATCCCTCTCCTCAGACTATACCCAAAGGACTTAAAACCAGCATACTACAGGGACACAGCCACATCAATGTTTATAGCAGCACAATTCACAATAGCTAAACTGTGGAGCCAACCTAGATGCCCCTCAGTGGATGAATGGATTTTTTAAAATGTGGCATATATACACAATGGAATTTTACTCAGCATTAAAAGAGAAAAAAATCATAGCATTTGCAGGTAAATGGATGGCTCTGGAAAAGATAATGCTAAGTGAAGTTAGCCAATCCCCCCCCAAAAAACAAATGCTGAATGTTTTCTCTGATATAATGAGGTTGACCCATAGTGGGGTAGGGAGGGGGAACATGGGATAATTAGATGAACTCTAGATAGGGAAGAGGGGTGGTAGAGAAAGGGAGGAGGCAGGGGATTAGCAAAGTCAATGGAATGTGAGGGGCATCATTATCCAAAGTACATGTATGAAGACTCAAATTAGGTGGCAACATACTTTATATGTAAACAGAGATATGAAAAATTATAGTATAATTGTGGTATAAATTGTGATATGAAAAATTGTGTGTAATAAGAATTGTAATACGGGGCTGGGGATGTGGCTCAAGCAGTAGTGTGCTCGTCTTGCATGCGTGCGGCCCGGGTTCGATCCTCAGCACCACATACAAACAACGATGTTGTGTCCGCCGATAACTAAAAAATAAATATTAAAAATTCCCTCTCTCTCTCTCTCTCTCTCTCTCTCTCTCTCCCTCCCTCTTTAAAAAAAAAAGAATTGTAATACAAAAAAGTACATGTATAAAGGCATGAATTGGCTTGAACATACTCTATATACAAAGATATGAAAAATTGTACTCTATATGTATTATAAGAATTGTAATGTATTCTACTACCATGTATTTAAAAAAAATAAAATCAATAAAAATTAAAAAAATAAAAAATAAAAGTGTGCTAGCATTTAAAAAAAAACCCAGTTCCTCTTACAAAAACAATATTCATTTGTATATTTTTGTGTTCACCAAAAAAGCCAGATAAAACCATCAAGATCACAATAAACTCAATAAATATTTGTTAATAACAAAAAGATTTTGTTTTTCTTGCCAGAGATGGCACAGTATAAATACACATTAATATGTGTGTGTGTGTGTGTGTGTGTGTGTGTATATATATATATATATACAGAGAATATGAAAAATTATGCTCTATATATGTAATAAGAATTGTAAAGCATTCTGTTGTCATATATAAATTTTAAAAATTTACATTAAAAAAGAAGATCCCTGTTGAATAATGGAACCATGTTGCAGAGTAAATGCATGATATAATAACTTTTCATGTAAAAATAAATAAATTATACATATTCTAGGTAAATGTATCACTGAATGCATACCAAACAGAAAACAGCGATAACAAAGTGTTTACCTCCTACTAAGATGTGGATGTATGGGTATCTTCAAACTTACAGATATTGTTATAAATTTTTTAACTCAGATAATCATGCATTATATAAATGAGAAGAAATAATTTAAAAATTAACTTCTAGAGGAACATAAAGTCTATTTCAAGGAGTGTAGTGGACATTTAGAACTTAATTTTTTCTGTCAATTATATTTTTCCATGCAATTCACCTACTTGATGCAATCTAGTGAAGCATTCACCCACTACCCTTTTCTTCAGAGAGGCAAGTCCATTACACAATCTGGTATGTCAACATCTTTATCCCTCTGTCCATATTTTTTGTGTCAGAGGTTAACAAATATTTAATATAAGGTCAAACCATGCACTATTTTTTAAGTTATATCAAATTTACTTTAAGCTACTATATAAAAACAAACATTTTGCATATGGATAACTACTATGGGATCTTTCCATACATATATGGAACACTCTGCTTATGAGAGCTCTCTTTTTATTTGGCTACTACTTTTGGTTGGATTTCTACTCAGTTGCATCCAAAATAAGAAATACAGGAAGGACATTGCTTAAACAGATATTTTCAATAGAATAAGTCAAATGAAAGAGAAACACTATGAGAAATGATATATTAGGACAGAGTGTTCAAAATTAAAGATGGGTACTATAAGTTATAAAGTAATCACTAAGGTAACAGAAGAAAAATTGTTTCATAAAAATATGCAAAAGTACATCAAAGTGAACCCTAAGGTAGGATATGAACTCTGGATGATAATGATGTGTCAATTTAGGTCCATTGATTGTAACAAATATACTACTATGATGCAGGATGCTGGTAATAGGGAGACTATGCATGTATGAGAGCAAGGGATACATGTAAATCTCCGTACCTTCCAATCAATTCTTCTGTGAACCTAAAACTGCTGTAAAAAATGTCTTTTAAAAATTCAGTAAACAGATGGTACAAAAAGAAAAAAATAATGATAATATATAGAATAAAGAGAAAACAAATAGCCATAAAGTAGATTTAAACACAACTATAACAAGAATCAAATTATACATAAATGATCTGAATTAGTTTTTTTTTACTGCTGCTACAGCAAATTCCTGTAAACTTAGTGACTTAGAACAATGCAAATTTATTATCGAACAATTCAGTATTAATAAGTCAGGCACAGGTCTCATCTCACCCAAGTAAAATCAAATTTAGGGCAGGGTTTCCTTCTGAAGACTAAAAGAGAATGTGCTTCCTTGCTGACTGGGGTTATTGACAGAATCCAGGCCCTTGTATATTGTAGGACTGAGATCTCTTAACCTGCTGTCCATTACCTGAGGCCTGTTGGAGCTCCTAAACTGACTATAAGCTTTTGCTCATGGTCCCTTCATTCTGTGCTAAAGGCCACCAAAAGTCAGAGTCCCTGTCACACTTTTAAGTCCACCTGCCTCTTCTTCTGCCTCAAAACTCTCTTACTTCTGGGAAATTTTCCCAGAGTTTAGGTCTCATATCCTCCAACGGAGCCCACATGGAGATTTCAGGATCTCCCTTTTTGAAAGTCTGTTGATAACCTGATTCCATCTGAAAACTGAACTAGCATATTTACAGGTCCAGGGATTAGGGCATGACCATTTTTAGGAGAACATTCATGTGCCTACCACATAGTCTTAAAGACAGACCAGACTGGATGAAAAAGAAAGACCCAACTATATGGTACCTACAGGAAGCCCACTTTAAATACAAAGAAACAATCTGTTAGAAATTTTAAAAAAGAAAAAAAAAGAAAAAAAAAAAGAAATGATCAACCACCCTAACCCAAAAAGAGGGTGTCAGCAAAATGGCATTCTAGAGGACTCTACAAAGCTGTCCCTCCAGAAACAGGATTTAAAAAAAAAAAAAAAAAGGTAAACTTTCAGAATCAGCGGCTTTGAAATTCTGGATGACAGCCAAAAGACTGCAGCAACCAAGCAAGCGGTTCACCAGGAGGACACTCTAGAGAGCCTTGAGGCCCTTCCACTTACCTTGCACCATCCCAACCCCAGCAGTGGCTTTGGAGATTTGAGGCTGTGGACACAGTGTGGGCACCCGGTTCCAGAGGAAGAAGAGCAGAGGGAATTCAGTCTCCACCTGTCTGGGAGTTAGTTCCCTGAAGGACAGTTGCCAGTGGCTTGGCTTTGGTTCCCTTCACCCAGAAGTTTCTCAGGGAGTCTAGAGAATGAGCCACGCAAAGGTCTTTGCTCAAGAATGCTGGAAGAGATAAAATATAAGTCAAATAAAACAAAGGCTTCCCCATGCTATGAATATTTGTTTAGGTAACAGCATGGCCACAAATGTGAACAGGATGGAGTTATTGGAAAGACTTCCCCTTCCCTTCTAATTTCCTGCCTCTTCTTTTCTCTCCCCAAAGTCCACCTCCTTAGCCAAGATGATGTACACATTATAAATATTTAAATGTCTGAATTTCCAGCCCAGAGCACCTTGCTAACAAAACCTTCCTTTTCTCTTTCTTTCTTTCTCTTGGTTTTACCCCTTTTCCATCCATGAGGGCAACTGTAGCATCACTGGGGAAATCAAACAGCTCTACCAGAGAAGAGAGATTTGTACTGAGAACAGCACTGTCTGTGACAGGTGTTTTGATTCTGTCTGGGCCGCTTAAGAAGGCGACAGCTTCTTTCTGGTAAAGGTTTTTTAGTTTCTGTTTTCAGTACATAATTGAAAACAGACAGGCAGGAGTTCAGCTTGGGAAGACCCAAGGCTTGGTGGAGGAGCACAGTGTGAGGAAGTAGTTGGAACAGAAAGCTCCTTGCTTTGGGTTTCCATAAAAAAAAAAAAAAAAAAAAAAAAAAAAAAAAGAATGCTGGAAGGCAGGCTGGTGCAGGGCCTATGGGGCGGGTCTCAAGCCTCCAGCCTAGCGCCCCCTGGCGGGGAAGGAGGGAAAGGCGGCCAGCCGGCAGGGGCGGCACTTAACGGCGGCCCAGGGCGCCAGCGACCGTTTTTCCGTTCAGTTGGGCACCACGCGCTGGAAGCCGTTGCCAGCTGGGGGACCGGCCGCTTTGCTGCCCTCCTGCGCCTCCGCCCCTCCCGCCACCTGCGGGGCGCGGCAACAGCCGGTCTCCAGGACCAAGTTCATGCCTGATGGGACCTGAACCCATGACCCTGAGGGCATCACGAAGCCCGCAGCTAGGAGTTTCCAGAGCCAACAGGGGACTAGGTGCTGTTGGTGAGTAGCTGGCTCTCTCCACAGGCATGGGCGGTGCCAGGAGGACAACTGGAGTCGGAGGAGCCTGGCTCTGCCGCCAGAAGGAAAGTTTATGAATAGGCTGGAGTCACAGTCGACTCTTGGGCATATTTGCCGACCAAATCCAAAAGCTCAGAACAAATGCTTACATTGGTACACTCACTGATATTTTAAACAGATTCTGTTGGTATAGGAGGGAAGAAAGAGCGGTTCAAATGACAGATGCAATCAGAGTTCTTCACAAACTAGGGCATGCAGAGTATCTGGGAAAACGAAAATCACTCTGACCATTAACATCAGCCATACTCCTGTTTACTGTTGCACCCACCATAGCCCTGACACTCAGATTCATGTGAATCTCGCTACCAATACCTCAATCCCTAACATATTATAGAAATACTATTTATACTAGCCACATTAGCCATGTTGTGTACTCTATTCCCTGATCAGAATGAGCATCAAATTTTAAATATGCATTAACTGGAGCACTACAATCTGTAGCACAATCTTTTATGTATGAAGTATCTCCAGCTATTATCCTTCTAACAGTTCTATTAATAATGGATTTTTACTAATTAATATTCAAGAACATGTATAATTAATCCTCCTAGCCTGACATCTAGCCATAATATGATTGCTTTCAACACTTATTGAGCACCATTTGATTTGACAGAAAGTGAATCAGAACTCATCTCAGGTTTTAAAGTTGAATATGCTGAGGCCAGAGAATCACAAGTTTGAGGCCAGCCTGGACAACTTAGTAAGACCCTCTCTCAAAAATAATGTAGATTGGTTGTAGAGCACCTCTGGATTTAACCCCCAGTATCAAAAAAGAAAGGAAAATGATACAGGCCCATTCATAGATTCATAGCTGAATACACTAACAGCATTAAAATAAACATTTAACTTCAGTTCTTTTCCTAGGAGCATTTCACAATCCCCATATATCAGGATCTTTACTGCAAACTTTGTTATTAAAACTCTCTTTTTTAAAATATTTTTATTAGTTGTTCATGGACCTTTATTTACTTATTTATATGCGATGCTGAGAATCAAACCCAGGGCCTTGCACATACTAAACAAGCACTCTACCACTAAGCCACAACCCAAGCCCTAAAACTCTCTTTTTAACTGATACATCCTATCCATGATGTGTCATGGACCACCTTACATATCTATTATATACATATCTACCACTAACACTAGCCCTGTGCATGTGACACATCTCAATTCCCACTCTTCTGTCAAGCATTCCCTGAAAACATAAGAAATACATCTGATAACAGACACTGTGATAGAGTAAATAATAGAGTTTTAAGTCTTTTTCTTTCCAGAGTTGTAGTTGTACTCTTAAGAACTCAAAATTCTTTATGCTACTAAATATATCACATTCTACAATAAGGTGATCTGAATAAGCCATCTGATTCAAACAATGGAAATACAAATGTCCCTTCCCGTCCAGGTAATAATTCCTTGTTTATAACTGCTGCATAGCCCTCTGGGTTACCATCTCTAATAACAGAGTTGTGAAAACCTTTCCTACCAGGTACAATATCATAGGGGAAAATATTCTATATTTTCCTTTGCAAACAACTGAATGATTCTTGCAAACTGTCTGAAATTGGTATGCAGGGGTTTCAAATATTTTGCAAGTTTTACAGATGCTTTCAGATCTTTTTTTTTAAAGGCATAGGCTAGTTTAATAAATAAAAACTATGGATTTCGTTAAGAACTTTGTGTCCCTCTCCTTGTGTTATTTTGGTCTTCATTTTCCACAGCATTTTCTAGGTTTTTTTGTTCATTTGACATTGTCTGTGGTTCATTTTATAAGATCAAATTGCTTGTAAGAGTCATTTCCATCAAAATTGTTTGCTTATTCACAGAATTAAGATACTCAACCAATCCTTCTGTAGTAAAAATGAATGAAAAATATTCTTGGTACTATAAGAATCCACCAATCCCTAAACACATTTCATGGAATCAAAATGTTAATGCATAAATTGCAGACTGAGGCCACTTCTGAAAGGTCCCATCACTTAACAATGTACTTAATATGCTATTTTGAGAACTTGTTATCTCATTTCCCTGAATTTTCACAGCTGGTCTT
The DNA here is from genome assembly GCF_964194105.1 of Spermophilus citellus. Classification (NCBI taxonomy): domain Eukaryota; kingdom Metazoa; phylum Chordata; class Mammalia; order Rodentia; family Sciuridae; genus Spermophilus; species Spermophilus citellus. The sequence continues at coordinate 87,950,538 of NC_138183.1, read as the reverse complement.
ATGTCATTAACCACCCAATATGGTTGTATTCCTATAACTGGTTTGTAGTGTCACATGAAGTATAACTCTACAGAGAGTTGGTGACTTTTAGGAGAACACTATTAATAAAAAAAATAGTGAATACATCTTATCATGAAAAATATATTCATGGAATTTGATTTAGCATACTGTTAGGGTTTAGATATCAGGTACCCCACAAAAGCTCCTATTAATGTAGGAATATTCAAAGGTGAAATGATTGGATTATGAAAAATTTAGCCTAATCAGTCCTTCTTAGTGGACTGACTGAGTGGTACCTGTAGACATGTGGGGCATGGCTGGAGGAGGTGAGTCACTGCGGGAACGTCCTGAAAAGGCATTTTTTCCCTGTGACTCTTTCTCTTTTTTTTTTCTCTGCTTCTTTGCTGCCATGAGGAGAGCAGCTTCTCTTTTATGAAACTATGAGTCCCAAATTAACTTTTCTTCCTCTAAGTTGTTCTTGTTAGGTATTTTGGTCATAGCAAAACAAATACCTGGCTAAAACACATACTTTTCTGCCAATTTTCTAAATCTATTTTCTCTCTTTATACAGAATCCTATTTCCCTTTTTTTTCCTATTACCTTAGAACCCTATTTCCTTCAATGAAAATTGTTCTTAAAATGTAATTTCAGTTTTCCAATTGCGTGATACTTCTTCATTAACTTCTGAGCTTACCAGTAGCCACAGGATTAGAGTCTAACCCTCACTGTCAGGGAGTGATGACAGCGTCATGAAATGGCCTTCCTGCTATTTGGCTGTTACAGTCATCAGAATGTTAGAGCACCTTCAAACACTATCTTTTCTAAAGTACCAATATATACTGTTAGCCACATAACTAACTGTTGGAGAACTGGAACATACCTGAACTCATAATTTTTTTCCTTTTATTTGTTGTTTTTTTTTTTTTTGGTAGTGGGGATTGAACTACCCAGAGGGATGCTCTGCCACTGACCTACACCCCCAGTCCCCCTTTTTTTAAATTTTTAGACAAAGTCTTGCTGAGTTGCCAAGGTTGGCCTCCAACTCAACCTCCTGAGTAGCTAGGTTTGCAAGCATACACCATACTTGTCTTTATATTCACTTAAAATCAAGAATCCTGTCTAAAACACATAGATAGCTGGTTTAAATTCCTGTACTGCCCACCCAGGTCAGAAAGGAGTGGGGAGAAAGAACTTTTGACAAAGATGTGTGAGGGAAGAAAGTGAACAATCATTTTTTATGTAGACTTTAGACTTCAAGCATTATTGTAACTGGTGAGACTCATTTCCATCAAAATTGTTTTCTTATTCACAGAATTAAGATACTCAACTGGTAAGTATAAAGTAGAAGATGATTATGCTTAAACTTTTGCTCTACAAATTGTTTAAAATATCATTTTGCTAAAAGTAGAATGCTGTTAATAAAAACTCTCACCATTTTTTTTCTTTTTTTATTAGTACTTTATAGTTATACATAGTAGTTGGGTTCATCCCAACAAACACATACATCCTTGGAATTTAACTTCGGTTTGTGAGTCTCCTTTTCCTGAACATACTCCATCTTCTTTCTCATTTTATTTACTGTATTCTACTAGTCTTTCTCTTGCTCATCTATTTATTTAAATTTGATTGGTTCATCCTACTTATACATGAAGGTGAAATTCCCTGTGGTATATTTATTTATGCATATAACATGATTATTTTAAGAATTCTTTCTGCATTGCCTCCCCTTTCCCATCCCTCCACTCTCCCTCTCCATCTTCTTCTACATTACCAATCTTCCCTTTATCTTTATGGTTTTCTATTCTTCCCTTCTCTTTCCTTTATTTTACACTAGCTTCTGTATGAGAGAAAACAGTCAACTTTTAAGTTTCTGATTTTGATTTATTTCACTTAGCATGACATTCTCCATTTCTATACATTTACCCACAAATGCCATAAGTCCATTCTTCTTTATGGCTGACTAGAATATAGATAGATAGATATCACAATTTCTTAAGACAGGCTTTTGGTTTAATTCCATAGTTTAACTATTGTGAATTATGCTGTTATAAACATTGAGATGGCTATGTAACTGTAGTATGCTGATTTTAGGTATTTGGGGAAAATACCAAAGAGTGGGATAGCTGGGTTATATAGTGGTTCTATCCCTAGTGTTTTGAGGAATCTTCATACTGCTTTCCAGAGTGGTTTTACTAGACTGCAGTTCCACCAACAAATGTGCAAATATACCTTTTCCCCCACAACCTTGTCAGCATTTATTATTGTTTGTATTCTTGATAATTGCCATTCTGATTATAGTAAGATGAAATCTTAGTGTAGTTTTGATCTACATTTCTCTGATTGCTAGAGATGCTGAACATGTTTTTGTACATTTGTTGGCTATTTGTGATTCTTCTTTTGAGAGGTTTCTGTTTAATTCTTTTGCCCATTTATTGATTGGATTTTTGGGTTTTTTTTTATTTTTTAAGCTTTTTGCATATTCTGGATATTATTCCCTTATTGGAGAAGTAGTTGGCCAAGATTTTCTCCCATTCTGTATGCTTTAGGCTCTTAATCATTTGCTTTTCTGTAGTAGTTTAATAACATACCACTTGGCTTAATTTCTTGTGCTTTGGGTGTCTTTTTAAGGATGTCACCTAGGCTATGGAGGGTTGACTCTATGTTTTCTTCTAGTAGTTGCAAGGTTACTGATCTAATTCCTGTATCTTTGATTCATTTTGATTTGAGTTTTGTGCAGGGTGAGAGATAGGGTCCTACTTTCATTTTTATATGTATACCTATCTAGTTTCTCCAGCACCATTTGTTAAAAAGTCTGTCTTTTTTCAAAATATATTTTGGCATCTTTGTCAAATATTAAATGGCTATAGGTAAGTGGATTTATCTCTATTTGTCTCTGTGTCTTCTATTCTGTTCCGTTAGTCTTCATGTTTATTTTTATGTCAGTACCATGCTGTTTTGTTTTTACTACAGCTCTGTAGTATAATTTTACATAAGTTATTGTGATTCCTGCTGCTTTTCTTTTCTTGCTTAGTATGACTTTGGCTATTCTCAGGTTCTTATACTCCAAAGAATTTAAAAATTATTTTTTTCTAATTCTGTGAAGAATACCATTAGTATTTGATGGAAATTATATTGAATCTGTATATTGCTTTTGGTAGTGTGGCCATTTTTACATTAATTCTGAATATCCAAGGTGTTTTTTCATCTTCTATAGTCTTTTTAAATTTCTTTCTTCCATGTTCTATAGTTTTCATTGTAGACCTCTTTTATCTCCTTGGTTGGATTATTTCCCAAGTATTTTATTTTATTATTTTATTATTTTTATTTTTGGGTTATTGTAAATGGGATGGTTTTCTTGATCTGTACCTTGGCTGAATCAGTTTTGGACTGTAGGAAAGACATTGATTTATGGGTGTTGATCTTGTATCCTGATATTTTGATGAACTCATTTATAAGCTCTAAAAATCTTTTGATGGAAGTTGTTTTCTATTTGTTTGTTTGTGTGTGTGTGTGTGCGTTTTTTGTCTTCTAGATATAGGATTGTGTCATTGGCATACATAGATAGTTTGACTTCTTTTCTTTCCTATCTGTATCCCTTTGATTTCTTTTTATTGATTTCTGATCAATCTGACTAATGTTTTGAGAACTATAATGAATAGGAGTGGTAAAAGTTGACAACCTTTTCTTCTTCCAATTATAGAGGAACTGCTTTTGGGTTTTGTCCATTCAGTATAATGTTGGCTTTTGGTTTATCATAAATGGCCTTTACAATTCGGAGGTAAGTTCCTTCAACTCTAGCTTCTCCAGTGTTTTTAACATAAATGGGTGTTGGGATTTTGTCAAAGGCCTTTTCTGCATCTATTTAGATGATCATGTGATTGTCATCCTTAATTCTGTTCAAGCTGTGAATTACATTTATTGATTTGTATATATTGAACCAACCTTGTGTCTCTGGAATGAAACCCACTGGATTATCTTTCTTATTTGTTTTTGATGAAGTTTGCTAATGTTTTATTAAGGATCTTTGCATCTATGGTCATCAGGGATATTGGTCTATAGTTTTCTTTCCTTGATGCCTCTTTGATTTTGGAATCAGAGTTATTTATACAGGCTTTATAGAATGTACTTGAGAGTGTTCCTTCCCTTTAAATTTCATGAGATAATTTGAGAAAGACTGATGTTAGTTCTTCTGCAAATGTCTGATAGAACTCAGTTGAGAATCCATCAGGTCCTGGTCTTTTTTTGTGTGTCAGAGTAAAGCTTTTTAATTGCTATTTCAATTTCAGTACTTGATATTAGTCTGTTTAGGTTTTTTTATATCTTCCTGATTCAATTTGTAGAGGTCATGTGTCTAAAAATTAGTCCATGTCTTCCAGATTTTCCATTTTATTGGCATATACATTTTAAAATAGGTTCTGATAATCATTTGAATTTTAGAAATATCTCTGATGATATTTAGTTTTTCATCTCCAATCTTTTTGACATCTCTGTCTTTATTTTGGTTAGTTTGAATAAAGGTTTATCTTATCGTTTCAAAGAACCAAATCTTCATTGCATTGACCTTGTATATTATTTTCTTATTTTCAATTTCATTGATTCCAGTTCTGATCTTAGTTATTTCCTATCTTCTACTGTATGGGGAATTAGTTTTTGTTTCTTTTTTCTAAGGCCTTGAGATGGATAATAAGCTCATTTATTTTCAATCTCTCTATTTTTTAAGTGTAGGCATTCAGTGCTACAAATTTTCCTCTTTGAACTGCTTTCATATTGTCCCAGAAATTTTGATGTCTTGTATCCCTGTTATTGTTCATGTCTAAGAATTTCTTGATTTCTACTCTCATTTCTTCTTTGATTAACTCTTCATTTAAGAAAGTATTGTTGGGGAAAAAATGGGAGCTCATAACTCACTCAAAGCTTATGTAAGAAATATGCTATGTCAAGAGCTTTGTAATGTTTTGAACAACCAATAAAAAAAAAAAAAGAAAGTATTGTTAAATCTCCATGTGTTTATGCAATTTTTATTATTTGGCTTGCTGTTGATTTCTAGTGTTATTCCATTGTGATCTGATAGGATGCATAGGATTATAGAAACAATTTTATATTTGGTAAGATTTGCTTTGTGGCCTAGAATATGATCTATTTTGGGAAAAGTTCCATGTGCTGCTGAGAAAAATATAATTTTAGCTCTTTGGGGTTAGGTTCATTTGATTTATAGTATCATTTAGGTTGGAGATGTCTTTGTTGATTTATGTTTTTATGTCCTGTCTATTGGTAGTAAGGGTGTGTTGAAATCCTCCAGTATTACTGTGGTTGGGTCTATCTGGAATTTGATGTCATGGCATTTTTTTAATGTAATTGTGTTGCTGACATTTGTAGCATAAATGTTTACTATTGTTACATCTTCTTGCTGGATTGGTCCCTTTACCAGGATGTAATGGCCTTCTTTGTCTCTTCTGATTATTTTTTGCTTGATATTTGCTTTGTCAGATATGAGAATAGCTCTTCCTACTTGTTTTAAGGGGTCCATATGCATGGAATATTTTTTCCATTCTTTCACCTTCAGCCTGTGGGGGTCTTTGTCCATGAGATGAGTCTCTTGTAAACACCATGTAGTTGGATCTTCTTTTTTGACCCATCCTGCTAATTTGCGTCTTTTAATTGGCAGTTGAGACCATTACAATTTAATATTAATGTGGATATATGTATATGGTTTTCTGCCATTATGGTTTTGTTGTGTTTAATCTTGTCTTGATTCTCATTTAGTGGATTATACTTCTATTGATCTTCCTCTGTGTGGGAACTTTGGGAATAGGTTTTTTAGTTCCTCTGTGTGCAGTATATCTTAGACTATTCTTTGTAGTGATGGCTTCATGTGCATGAATTCTTTTGGTTTATTCTTATCATGAAAAGTTTATTTCCCCCTTATATTTGAAACTGAGATTTTCTGGGTATAGTCACATTGGCTGACAGCTGTTTCCTTTAGAGCTTGGAATATTTCACTCAGGGTCCTTCTTGATTTTAGGATCTGAACTGAGAAATCAGAATTGACCCTTATTGGTTTGCCTCTAAATATGACCTGATATTTCTCTCTTGCAGGTTTTAATATTCTCTCCTTGTTTTCTATGTTAGTCATTTTAATTATGATATGATATGACTTGGAGAGCTTTTTGTTTGAATAGGTCTATTTGGGTCCTTCTCCTATATGTAGATATCTCATTTATGATAAGGGAAAAGTTTTCTGAAGCTATCTCATTGAAAATATTCTTTTATGCTTTTTGCTTGTATCTCTATGTTCTCTTCTATCCCCATGATTCTCAGGTTTGGTTGGTCTTTTAATGTTGGAGCAGAGTTCTTGTATATTCTGTTGTTCTATAATTTTTCCCTTTATTGCATTCTGTGTACTCAAGAACAATTCTTTGTCTTCAAGAGCTGAAGTTCTAGTTTCTACACAATCTAATCTGCTATTGATATATTCAAGTGAATTTTTAATTTGATTTTGTCTTTCATTTCTAGGATTTCTGATTCAGCTCTTTTTATTATTTCTATTTCTAGATTGAAGTGGTCTTCTATCTCCTGCATTTGTTCTCTTCTTTCTTTGATCTTCCTTTAGTTCATTAAATATTTTAATAATCAGGTTTTTATAATTTTTCATTTAGTGGATTATACTTCTATTGATCTTCCTCTGTGTGGGAACTTTGGGAATAGGTTTTTTAGTTCCTCTGTGTGCAGTATATCTTACACTATTCTTTGTAGTGTCCATATCACTATCACTGGGATACTTTGTTGGGGGATTTTGAATTTTTTTGGGGGGGGGATTTGTTTGCCTGTTTCTTCATGTTTTTAGATGTATTGGATTTACACATCAATTAAGATGGATTCCCCCTTTCTCATTTTTACATGTGTGCTTTCACATGTAATTATCTTATTTGTTCTGGGATTTTTTGATATATTAGTAGATGTCAAGGGATGGGACCTGGAGTTCCTCTCTGATTGTTTCTCTTTGGGTCCTTAGGTTGGAGATGTCTTTATTGATTTATTGTTGGTTTGGGGCTATTGTCTCTTCAATTCTTTTATTTGGAGTAATGTCAGGGCTCAAACGGGTTTAGACTGTGTGGGGGGTAAGATTTACTGTTGCTTAGTTGAGTTGTATTTCTCAGATGCAGGCTCTCTACTCTGTGATCTTGAATTGTCCTGATCTCTTTCCAGCCCTTTTAGAGGGAGGGAGGATCTGGAGTAGCATTAATGTCAGCAACAGATGTATGGCTTTAGATAAATGTCCAGTGTCGTCTTTGAAATCTGTAACACTAATTGCTACTTAATTAGGAATTGGCGGGTCAGCATTTAACCACAGTACACAATAAAAAACTGTGAACTAGGTCTGGCATTCAACAGCAGGTATCTAGTATGTCATCCAGTATATTAATAGTTATACCAATTTGAATGGGCTAGGAATTACATAGTCTAATCATTAGTTTTGGTTGTTGTCTCTTTTTTTCTTTTATTAAGATCAAGTGTCATTAATGTGTGTGTGGAATAAGATGTGCTGTCTTCTGGTTCAGTTTAGTTCAGTAGTAGAGTCTCTAACCTGTGAACTTTTAGTGTCCCTGTTGGTTTCCAGCACCTCACACAATGGGGACAGAGCAAAAAAAAAAAAAAAAAAAAAAAAAAACAATAACAACTAATGCAAACAATATGCAACATTAAACACTTAGTTTCTACTATGACATCTACATTAATTGCCACCAAAAAAAAGAGGAATGGTGCGGTCAGCAATTGTCTACAGTTAAAGCAACTGATTTGGTTTTAAAACAAACAGCAAGTGTTAACTATGTGATCCACAGAGTAATAACTGTGTCACAATTGATGATGCAGGCACAACTTTTATAAACCAAATAATTCTAAAAGGTGGCAAAAATTCAGTTAGTTTTGAGAGAAGAAAATGTGCTAGCAAGGTAGAAAAGAGTTTATTATTTCAAAAAGTGAACAGAGAGAATGCAGAAGAGATGTAGCAGGTGATGATTATAAGGAAGGAGGGAAAATAGGAGAAGCAAAATTAGAGGAAGAATGAACCATAGAATTTGTTATCAGGAGAAGAAGAGAGAGAAAGAGAAATAAATGAAAACAATAAAAAACAAAACCAAAATTTACAAACCAAAAAACCCTAACTCTCAAAAGGCAAGGCAAGGAAAATAAATACATTTTAAAAAGCATATAAATGAGAAAAAAAATGAAACAAATAAGAATATGTGTGTGTGTGTGTGTATATATATATATATATATATATATATATATATATATCCCTGAATAATCAACCCCCCCCACACACACACTCTTAATGAAAAATGAAGAAAACATCTATACTGAGGTGATCAAAATAGTTGACCAGAATGGATGGTCACTGTCTGTGTTCACCTGCCTTTCTTTCCATTTCTTGAGCTATGTACTGAGATATAGATAGATAGATAGATAGATAGAGCAAAAGATGGGGATTTTAACCCTTCCTGTTTTCGTGTTGTTCTCCGAGCTGCCAGTTGGAGTGGCATAAGACTGAAGCTCTTTGGTATAAGTCCTAGTTTCCATTCTCACTAGTATGAAATGGGATGGATGAGGAAGTAATGTCAGTTGGAGTTTCATCCATACATATCAGATAGGCACACTCCCAGGGTAAAGGTTCTACAGAAACTCTCGCCATTTTTGAAATGAATTTCTGTGCCATAGATACAGCTGAACTAAATATGAACATTAGTTCACAAATTAGATTTTCAAAGGCAGGAATCAAGTAAGAAAACTTTTAACAAAAGGCATTTAATTTTAAATTATATAGCATGATCAAAAATAATCATGTAGAAATTTTCTAGGTAGGGAATTTATGTATTCTGGGTATTTATTTAAATATCAATATTTTAAATCCCACAAATTAACACTTTCTATCCATCTTCAATGAGCGAAGATTTTTTTGTCAGTTGTATCTGAAGTTTCTTTAAATGATATAGGTAACACAGAAGACGAGCTGGATTGTTTTGTACATAAGATTGCTTCCACTTGAAATCATGTCACATGGACTTGAGAACAGTTATCTTGTACATGATATTCTTAGAGATAATAAGACCTCAATTGATAAACTCTTGTGCTGTGCATATGGCATGTAAAATATGTGCAACTATGGACTGAGACCTCTGAAACTGTGAGCTCAAAATAAACTTTTCTTTCCCCACATTGTTCTGGTCAGTTATTTTGGTCATAATGATGAAAAGCTGACTAACACAAGGATCTTTACAATATATCTCATGATTTTCTGAACTTTGGCATTCCCAGTAAAGGTAACTCTCCCTTTAAGTAGGCCTCTGCTTTGCATTGATGATGATAGAAAGCTGCTTTTTCCCAGGGAACCTTCTTGACCTTTGCATTTTATAGTACTGCAAAGCCATTGCAAAATGCACCTTATCTGTTTTCTGAAAAGGCTTTCAAGAGCTTTAGTCATGGGGCTGGAGAGGATTTACCCCTAAGTGTCTCCTATAATGCTTATCCTGAGCACGGTGGCTCTTCCTTCTGGTTTGGGATGCTCTGACCATATATTCCCTTCACCAAGCTCTCCTGTTTTGGATCCTGGAGGGCTCAGTTTCTTTATAGCATGTGGGAAATTTTTATTCATGCAATTGCATAAGACATGTTTAATGTCCCTTTGCTCTTGGCCCTGCTCCATACTGATTCCTGTTTCTTCCAAGTAGACATGCAGCACTTGAGAAGTTTCCATGTTCCTGCTGGAGGTGCCCTATGCATGAATCACTAACACTTGGAATTCAAGTTATTTGAAGAAATGAATATATCAGTGGGAAGGCCTCCAGCCTGGCTAAGCTCCCTGCTCTCCAATTTAGACTTTAACTCATTACCAATTGACTTTGAAAGTCAGATGAGTTAGGATCTTGATATACATATATAATAGATATTACATATATTTTATTATATATAATATATATAGTATATTATATATAATAAAAATATATATTTTATATAAAATAAAAATATGTATTTTTATTTTATCATTTTATTTTATTATTTTTTATGTGGTGCTGAGGATTGAACCCAGCACCTTGCATGTGCTAGGCAAGGGCACTACCACATAATCCTAGCCCCAGGAACTGATCATGTTGGTGTGGGATTTCAGCAATCATGGCACTTTCTACTTAGCTGCTTTGTCAAGATGTTACTATATTATATTGTGGTTTAAAAGTACAGAATAATCTGCTGGACTTTTTGGACAGAGAAGTTATTCTGAAATCTTCATCCTTTTGACCTGAAGTCTTTCTACACTTACAAAAACCCATTCTTTTATCCATTGGCACAGGTCCAGCCCCAGCTTCCCTTTTGAGCAGCTTTGTGCTGCATTTGTTGACTAGGATAGCCTGATTCTGACTTACTTTGTCTATGATGCTCAGTGTGGCAGGCAGATAAATCTTTCTACATTCTTTATTCTCTAAATGTGCTCTACACATTCATGGTTGATATCAGATGGTGATTGTCTCAGGTCCCCATCCTTCTTTTCCTACAGGTGAGATGGCAATGAGAGGATGAATCAGCACAGAGCCTAAAATTTTTGTTCTCACCTTGTCTCCATGAAAAGTGTTAGAGCTTCCTCCAAGGAACTTGGAAATCCTAACTTTAGAATCCAATCAGAGATAAGGTTAGCTGAGGAAAGAAAATTAAAATAGGAAAAGGACTGAGACAGATCTTCTTTAATATTTTAGATTTCTATGGATTCATGGGCTTTGAGGGAAAGGCTGCAGATCATCTTCATACAAAAACATCTATGGTCTTCCATCAACTTTTGTTTGCTGGAGCCAAGGAAGAAAATCTCCTGGATGGCATTCAGTAGTGCCAAGTCTATTACATTTGGCTTGGGGGATTTCTCAGAAAGAATCAATGTCTGAACACCCCATTCTCTGAATACCTAACTGCTCACAGGAATGAAAAGAAGCTGGGTCATTAATACATTGCTTATGGATATTTGAAATGATACAGCCACAGAATGACTGTGTGATAGAACACTAAACATGTGACTACACTAGTATTCAGCAGTTACTCCCCTGGCCATTTACCACAGACAAATGAAGATACACATTCACCCCAAACTCTATTCAAATGTTTGCAGAAGCTCTATTCTTAATAGCCCCAAATTGGAAACAACCTACATGCAATCCAATGAGTGGTAAAGCACACTGCAGCACACCCAATCCATGGAATAAAAAAGAATGAACTACTGATAAATGCAACCACCTACATGAATCTCCAGAGAATTAAGCTGAGGAAATTAAAACCTATCCCAAGAAATTACATATAATGGCTCCTATATAAATTTTTAAATTACTGAAATTTAAAAATACAGACAGGGTGTTGGAGCAGGATGGGATGTGTCTTTGAAAGGCAACCTGATAGATGCTTGTAGTGATACAAATGTTTTGTTTCTTGATGTCAATATTGATATTTTTTAAAAGATACTGCCTTGGGAGAAAGCTAAATAAAATGTACACAAGATCCACTATTTCATACAACTAAAAGTTAATGTATAGTTATCTCAAAAATGTTTAAAACAACCTCACAGTAAATGATATGGATGTATTTGCTATCATGATATTGATGACTTAATAAATATCAAAACATCATATTGTATACTTAAAGTCATAATTTTTCATGTCAGATATACCTCCAAAAAGTGAGAGAAGGCAATACAATATTTCTTTTCCTCTTCACTTTCTAAATAATTTAATTTTATAGTTATTAGGTGAACAAAGCAACATAAGCAATTCACACTGAAGTGAGAGGGAAGGGCAGTTTGGGAGCTGCAACAGAATCCCAGAGCAGCGTCCTATGGGAGTTAATGGGCAGGTGACCTGCAGGGGATGCCCACTGGGATGAAAATGGCAAGTGGAGTGTAGGATCCTTCAGGCATGGAAGGGAAGAATGTTGCTGATGTGACCAGACACCATACCTTTGAATCAGTTTTCAATTCTGGTCTTCTGGAAGCAATGGAGATCAAATCCAGAAGCCTACAGTGAGACTGCTGCCACATTTAGAAAGCCAAAGTGTATTCCTGTTAGGACCCATCCCTGGCTATGGTCCATCCCTGTACATGGCCCTGCCTGCAAGTGTTACTGGGCAGGGCCACCCTGCTAAAATTCTTTCCATTGCTCATTCATTTCTCCAGAAATATCTGAGCTCCACTAGATGCTGATTATCAAATACTTGACACAAAGAAGTCTTGAGGTCATGATGTAGAAGTGGTCTCATTCAGGAAGGTAGAAATTCAGTGGTATGTTCCAACATACCATTGTGGATGGGAAAGCAAAGACAGAGTCCAGCCCAAGAAGATGGAGGCAGGCATCAGGGAATCCACTTTCAGTGTTAACAGAAAGAAAAGAGCAGAGGAGATAAAGGAGATCAGGGTGAGGGGTTTCTAAGTTTTGATGATGAAATATTTCCACCTGTTGGATTATCATTCTTCTATGATGGTCTAGCTCATATGCATAACCAAGAAGGAGTGTGGTAAAGTTTAGGTAAGTGATGTAGTTTGGGTAGGTAAGAAAACTGACTAAGGAACTAATTATGAATGTTTCACCAAGACAGAGAGCTTTGTTTCCTCTCTCTTGTAATTAGCATCTGGTGTGTCCCAGGAGCTTAGAAGATTGTCTAGCACAAAGCAGCCCTACAGGAATGAAAGGATTATCTTCAGACGTGTTGAAAGCACCATTTGTTTAGTTTAAAAATTACATCTGTTGTTTTAACCAAAGGGAATCGGTCCCTTTGGAGAAGGTCAGTGTAGAAACAGTAGAAAGTTGGATTTTATCAGATGGGAAAGATGAAAAGAGATGGAAGGACTCTTTGGAGTTGAGATATACAGGTCTATGGATGAAGGTAGATCATGAAGTTTTCCTTGAAGAGGGAGGAAATTAGGACAAACAATTTTTTTGGTGGAGGAGAAACTTTAAAGTGGCTTCTAGTTCCTGAATTCATCAAATTGGCCTACTTAGAGCATAAGCTAGGAGAATAAAGGGTGAAATATCAGAATGAATTATTTCAGGAGAGGTATTCCTGGTGATAAGTTTTAGAATGTGTCAATAACTAACTCAGAATGGAGGAAAAAGCCTCTAAGATGAGAAGGGGTGCATAGTAAGAGGTCAGGTTATTAGATCATTCATCCAGCTAGAAATTGGAGCTTCCAATTGATTTCCCCGAATTCGAACATTCTGTCTGGGGCTCCAGACAGACCTCTGCAAAATCAGCATTCTCCTTGAACACCTAACTTCTGTCAATGGTTTTAGTTGGGAAAGAAGGCAAAATTGGAGAAGTGAGAGACTCAGCTATAATAGACATCCATTTTATTTTTGTTTGTCTTGTCACCCAGCATTTACTTACCTTCTGGAAATATTCCCTCTAATTCCTTCTAGGGAACTAATTCCATACACATTTTCAGAACACGTGAGAATAGAGTTGTCATTCTCCATCACTCTTATTTTAAGAATGCTATATTTTGTTCAGGCTTAGTCAACAAGATTATTCCACACTTTGGGCCCCAGGGATTGGGTAGAAATGGGCATATGACCCAAGAAGACACAATGGGACATTTGAAGGAACTAGTGGGAGGCACGCCCCATTTTCACCTCCATGTCAGTCTTGGAAGATACAGCTATGAACTTTTCAGCTACAAAGTCTAACATTAAAGCTAACCCAGAAGACAGCCAAGAAATAGAAAATGATTCCTAATGGTATCATGTGATCCCCAGCAGGAACCCTGTTGCCTAAGGCCATCCTTATTCTCATACTTTGAGTTACCCAAGTTAACAGTTCTCTATTTAATTCTCTTGAATTGTATTTGTTGTCATTCCCATCCAAATCTTTCCTACAGTATAAGGGGGCTCTATTCTAGGCCACCTTTTCTTAAATGTATATTATTTTCTATGTCACTCAGGTTGAATTTCTATTAAAAGACAGAAAGGTAACTAAAATGTAGAGCCTTAAAAGTACAGGTTTGTTTCACAACTGCCAAATACAAACAGTATTTAATATTTTGAAATTAAGTCTTGCTCAAATTTTCTACTTAATTGATAGAAACATATCCAATCTTTGTTATTTCTGGGGGCTTAATAGGCTTTTTACCTGTTAAGTTTGAATTTTATTGGCAAAGAATATGTCATGAATGGGAAACAAAATGTTTGCTGTAACTGCCAGGTTAATGGGGCTTAAAGATGACTTGTCTCAGTAAACATAATTTCATCCCCTAAGAAATCCTGCTATCTCCCAGAGGACTTCTGCACAGTACTCATCTTCTTAAGGAACCTGTCTTTACATCCTGATTCTCAAGTCACTAGAGCCCCTGCTATCATTAAGCAGCTCTCGTCTTTTAACTCACCACCTGCTTCACCTTCTGCCCTCTCCCTCCTAGGGACACATAGCTGATGAGAATCTGGATTCACCTGTATAACAGGAACAGGTGCCTTGAATATTCTTTTGGGGGGCAGAAAATATGAATGCCATTAGTAACTCATTAGACCAGTACCCCAGAACTTCCTGAAAGACAAATGTGGAAAGTTTGTTTTGATTCCTGTGGATGTCCCCTCTGGTAGGGTGAAGAAACATTGATCAATAACTTGGTAAAAGACATTGCCACAAATGAAAATGACATAAGTTGTATACTTAAGTAGAGTAAGAATCCCTACAGAGGAAATCACCCTGTTATTGCTAGCATAAGTTTTCTTCCACAGTGAGGCATTGGTAGACTTGCATAATCATCAGGTGGGACCACTATTGCTACCACCTAAATTTGAATATATCACTTCCTAAATACTTTATACATATTCTGCTTCACGACTTCATACAATATTTCTCTGAATATAAGCAAGTTATGTGTCTCTGGATCAGTCGTACATCTCTTTAAACCCCCACATCTACCTTGGTTCATGTTCTTACACCATAGGAGCATGGAAAGCACCCCATAATGAGTACTATGCTCTGAATTTCCTGAAAGTGGCATTTTACCAACTAGGAGACTCATTCTTTCTGATGTTCATGCTGTGAGTTTGAAATGATAAGTACGCTATATTGAATATATTTAAAGGGAAAGAAATTAAATCTGTAGCCTTGTAGCATTTTCTTCCTCTTTAAGCCTAGTCATCTCTATAGAATGTAAAGTTTACTTTCATAGGCCTGTAACCTAGAAGCCAGGACAGAGTGGAGAGACAGGAGGAGCTAGGATGAGGACGAGTTTACCTAATTTCTCCATCCTTAAGTCTAAATACTGGCAGTGATATATCAGATGGCTCTAAGGTTTTCTTTCACTTTACTTTTCATTTATGATAGCCATGCACCACCTTATCTCCATACCACGTTTCTCTACTTTTTTCGTGCTTTTTAATTTGCCAATACTCCAATCAGCTATTGACCTTGATGACATGGATATGGATGAGATGAAGATGAGGATTTACTTGGCACCTTTGGCCACTGTGGTTTCAATTAAATGAGTGGGGTCTCCAAAACATTTATGCTAGGTAGACTTTTAAGATGACTTTAATGATCCTTTCTCCTGGCATTCATTTGCGTAATTCACTGTCATCTCAAGTGTGGTCTAAACAAGATATTTACTTCTAGGGCTGGGTATGTAATTCAGTAGTAGAGTGCTTATGTAGTGTTGCTTAGGTCCTGAGTTTTATTCCCAGAACTGCCCCAAATCCCAGCAGCATAAGAGAAAGCTGATGTCATTGCCCTTTTTGAAGAAGCACATTGTTACATTGGAGATACCCACAAGGCAAGGGACTAAAGGAGACCACAGGCAACTCCAACCACTGGCAGCAAGGAATTGAGACCCTAGGTACATCCGGCCTAGAGGGACTGAATCCTACTACCAAGTGCTACATAAGTGAACATAGAAATGTATCTTTCTATAATAAAAACTTCATATGAGACTCTGGCCCCCACTGACATTTTGATTACAGCTCTGTAGCAGGGACCCCCTGAAGCAGGGAGCCCAACTAGGCCTTGCCTGGATTCCCAATACACAGAAACTGTGAGACAGTAAATATTATTTTAAGATACTAAACTTTGAAATATTCATAACAGCAATATGTAATACAAACATTACCAAATCACCATAAACTTAGTGTAAGATGTAGCATAGCTGAACAGAAGGGACCAAGACCACTTCCCTTAAAAAGGATGATACAGTGTCTGACATCATCACAGGCATTGTATTGCCTTGGTACTGAAAGAGCATTCCTTGCACTTCTATGGTGCTCTAGATAAGTCCTCATTTGCCTCTGAAAGGTGAATAAGGCAAACAGCCTTAAGAGCAAAAGTGACTCCTTACTATTCAAGCATACATTTGGGATCCCTGAAACCTACACCACAGTGCTGGACACACAGAACTCCACTCTCTATCATTAGAAACATTTATTAGTCATTTGTTGTGGAGATATTGTTCCCATAATAGGATGTATTACCGTGATAATTGAGAGGCTTCTGAAGAAATCATCTTATCTTTTTTATGATGCAACTTTCAGAAGAAAACACTTTTTTTGTGGCAGGGACTTAGATGCCTCTTCTAATTTTCTGTCCTCCTCAGGTTGGCTCTTTCTTATTGCTCTGAATGCGTCTAATCCTAAATCCTCACCTCTATATTTTCCTCCTTTACATATTAAAGGGCTCATTTTTCTCTCAGCTGCTGGGAATCTCATATCCCAACAATTCCATAAGAGATGCTTAGGGAGCTAGAGCTCCTGTTGTTTACACATGTGGATCCTTGAATCATTCAGGTGGAAATGCAGCTGCTGGAAAACTTCCATGTCCTCACTAGAGTCACTGTTGGAGTGAGACAGTGAAGAATCAGAATTGACGTTATATAAAGGAAGGACTACATCTCTGGGAAAGCCTTGAGCCTGGCTAAGTGACTTATTCCCCAGCTTAAAAGACACTTGTCTTTTAAGGTCTAATTGTGTCAGATCTTCAGGAATTATTATTGGTGGGGTGCATTGAGTGGCTGGGATAGTTTCTACTTTACTCACACTTATCTTTTGGGAATCTTCCAACTTGCTGGTTGTTGAGATAGTACCAATTTGTGATTGAAGATTACAAAGCTCATGGGCTTTGAATATCTGCTTGCACATGTCAAAGGTGGAATAATGTTCTGAATTCTTATTCTTTCCCACCATCATTTTGCCCTCATGCATGTCTGTTCTGTGGCTAAGACTTACCATTTCATCCTTTGATTTATCTTCATCTCCATCTTGCCTTATGACCTGCTCTGGACTGTCTCTCTCTTCTGATACAGTGTCAGTCTGACTTACTTTGTCTTTGATTCTACCTGTATTAGGCAGACATGTCGGGCTGCCATTCTCAATTGTCTGTATATTCTCTGTAACTTCATGATCAGTATCACAACATGGTTGTCTCAGGATGTCCTGAACTTTCTTGACCACAAGTGAGGGGGCAGGCAGAGAATGATCCATAATAGAGACTGAATTTATTATTTCTTCCTGACTCTGATGAATAGCTTTAGAGCTTTCTGTAAGGAGCTTGGAGACTCTAGATTTGGAATCCAGCTCAGAAGTTCGGGTTGAGGATGAAACAAAGTTATATTGAGGAAGAGGCCATGTTTTGGCTTCTCTCAGTACATAGGATTTTATGGATTCAAGAACCTTGAGGGGAAGGCCCCACTTCTGACTTATCCTAAACCTAATAATATGGGCTTCTAGTAACTTTTGGGTTTTGTTATCAAGGAAAGAAAGCCCTGTGTTGGTAGTCTGGCACTGGACCCTACCCACCAGTGATGACATATTATTTCTGTTATCTGTATTGGTATGGGAACTCTGAGGAGGCAGCAATGCATTGTCCTCATCCAGCCAAGAAAGACAGACACCTACAGGGACCCTACCTGTAGTGATCTGCCAACACTTCTGTTGCAAATGTAATCTAAGCATTTTTTTCATCTGATTCAGGTCTAAGTTCTTCCCCGAAACATTTAATAATTCATTCCCTAAGTCATTCCTTGAGTGACACACACAGTCACTTATTTTCTCAGACATAACATTCATATTATTCCTTAGATTGCATTCTGAAACCATTAGTGGGTTACCTAATGGACACTTCCCCAGGATATGCCTGAGATTCTTTGCCAAATCCTTGTTCAGCTGAAACTTTGTGGGGAAATTCTCATGGGAACTTCCTGAGAGACTCCATTCTGTTTTCTCATGATCCTTGCTACTGTGGCCCTGAAGCTCAGAGGGTTGTGAGTAAGCATGTCTGTGGCCGTGCTGAGATGTCTCTGTTGATGTGATCCCAGTCTCCATCAATACTCCAGATCCTATAGGACTGCAAGACTGGAGGTTCCCAAATGGAATTAGATTCTTTGGTACCTGGTGCTCCGGGTCCTCCTGGGGTTGACTGCTGATATGAAAATGGCCAGGAAAGATGGAGACTGGAGCATAGGCCTGGGAATATTGCCTGACTGATGGAAAGGTGGGAGCTGGAGGACAAAAGGCTTCTTGACATTTTTCAAATTCAGAGCCAAAACTCCACAAATGTGCATGATGTGTGTGCAACCCATGCCATTCTGGGTGTTTATTTCCAGGTAAGATGTCAACATCAACTGTATTCTGTGATCTATGGAAATTATTTCCATAGACCTGAATCTGGGGTGGAGAAGATAATGGTAGTATAGGGAGTGGAGATTTACCATGGGCCAGGGAATGGGCATGAGTGAGAGGTAAAGTTTGGGATTGGGGATTCATGTGAGGAAAAGATTGAGAATGTATGCTGGTAAGGGAAGGTGGGTGGGACAGAGGGCGTGGTGGAATTTCTTTAGCCTGTATTTGGATTGCAGGAACATTACAAGCTCTATTGAATAAAACAAAGTGAGGTTCTAGTGAGGAACAGCTCTTAGAGACCAGAAGAGTAGCCACTATTGACTCGCTATGGAGAGAGGGAAGACCCCAGAAGAGCTGGCTGTATTTATGCTCCACATTTCCCCCCAGAGTCTTCACATATACAAAGTGCTGACAAATTCCCAGATGTCCTGATTTGTCTTTGGTGTAGCAGCCAATTTGGGAAGCTATGGTGTCTTTCTCATCAAAGAAGGATTGCAGTGAGTTCCATGAAGATGTAAATTGGTATTCTGACCACTTTTGTTTTATCAATGGTCCCTGCTTCTTTCCTTTATTTTCTAAAATCTGGAAAGTCATTCTCTTTTTTATTTGTCTCTCCAAGAGTTGTTGTATGTTAAAGCCAAGGAAAGAAATGTGTCTTCCTTCCATATGTGAGATATCAGAATTTTTCCATAAATAGAAATATGGTAGATGGAAGGAAGCATTCTCTTCATGAAAACCGTAATGTGGTAATCTTGGAAGGACTATATTCTTGTTATGAGACCAGGAGAATTGAGAAATTGCCAAGCTTGAGCAGTCAATGCCTCTGATTTTTGGAACATAATTGGATAACTCCTCAGGGCTATTCTTGAGAGCTAAATTGGCCTCTGGTTGGGGAACAGGATTTGTTCCCTGAGTGTGATGTAATGGGAGGGAAGGAAATGCATGAATTTGGGGTGGGAATGGGTTTACTGGGAATTTGGAATCCAAGGGAGGGAGAGGCTCTTTTGGCAGAGAATCACCCAGTGATGAGGGTAAAAATAAGTCTGCTAAGGTGACCTTATTAGGTGAGAGAATGGAGGGGAAAGGTGAAGGTGCTGTAATTGGGTCTTCTGGAAGGACTGATGAAACAGCAGAGAGCAGAGAAGTTGATGATTCTGTCATATAATCTGTGGATGCCAAAGAGGACTGAGAGAGTAGAACATCTTCCAAGGATGCCAGATACAGCAGATGACTGACCTCAGCAGTTGTCCTATTACATACTTCACACAGAGGGTCTGGACATAGCAACTGGTGAAAGTGGGTGGTATCAAGATGCTGGCCCAGGGGACTGCAAAAGAAAGGAAGTACAAAGCTGTAACCAGGACCAGCACAAGGAAAGGAAGGCCCCACAGTCTTATTGGTGATGGGGCCACCTGAAGCCTCTTACCCTCATCATAATCCCTACATTTATTACCCCACAACACACTCTATAGCCTCTCCCAGGGCCTTCACTCCCATATCTGTTGCTATGGCTCCACATCCCTGTGATTAGGGCAAGCTGCCCTGAATCCCTGAGGAATGACTAAAATATATGATAAAAGGACCAGGAAAGAGGAGGAAATACTAATCACCTTTTCAGGATAGAAAACAGCTTCCTTCTCTCCTCTGCTTCTTTCTGGCAACTTCTCTGATCTGGGAAATCAGGAGAGACAGTGATATATAATGAAGGTAGAAACATAAGGACTATACAGGGTTCCCTTTTGGGGAGTTCTTTAGGATATTAAACTCCAAAAGCCCCAAGAATCAGTAGAAAAGGTTAAATGTTCAAAAATAATATTAAGAAGGTTCACATGTATATCTGGCTTCATTTGTAAAGTATAATCACATATATCATCCCATACAAGGTTCAAAATTACAAAGTGAAGCATAGGAGTCAGTGGTTGCCTAATAGATAAATCTTAGCAGACAGAAAGTAGAAGACTTAACACAATATCAGGAGGTAGAAGTTCTGAATACAAAGCAACCAGTAGTTCTTCCTCAGTATCTTACCTGGTCACTTATTGGACAACTCCCATTGTCCAGGTCCATCAGTGCTTCATGTCATAGGTGGATAGAGCAGGGACTTTGAGGAGTGTCTCAGGTGTGACTGTGTTCCCCTGAGTCTCTCCTCTGAGGGTTTTATTTCCTGAGATACACTGTATCTAGCAAGTGACATTTTTAGAAATCATAGACCTGGCACCTCATAAAATGGACACAAAGGTTCATCCTTGCAAAGCTCAGGTCAGACAGACAGACCCTTACCTTTAAATGTTCCACCTTTTCTTCTTCTCTTGACTCTTCCCTTACTCTAAGAAGAAAAAGAAAAGAATGTGAGCCTGGGACTTGCTTCTTTATTATTCTCTCTAGGCATCTTAGACATTCATTCAAGAATAATATCATTCTACATTTAAATAATTATTTCTTCCTTTCATTAAATTTTAAAGATGATCAACTATTTTCAATTTTTCCTACCTTGAAACCTTCAAAGGATGATTTTTTGTTCCTGTGGGACCCATACTTGATATTCTCAGAAGTCCTCTGCTAAAAAGAGGACATAGAATCTGGGGCCATCTGTCACATCTGTGTTCTCCCAGAGGAGTCTGTATCCTGGGGATAGTGCTCAGGTTTCAGACTCTACTCAAAGGTCAGCACTAGTTTCCTGATCAGTCCAATATGAAGGAAGGAAGGCTCTACTGACACTTAATCCTAAGTCCCATTCCCATGTCAGGCATCCTTCACCTGACATGGGAATGGGACTTAGGATCAAGCATTGAGAGTCTTCTCGTTCAGAGAAGCAAAAATTTCTAACCAGACAAATGCAAGTCACAGAATCAGGAGGATTTTACCTAGAATCTTCCATCACACCCAACTTCAGGTGGAAAATTTACACCTTCCTGAACCTCTATCAGTGCCTGAACAGTGATATCCTGTCCTCTCTGCAGATTTCCCATCTCAAATATCTCTCTGAGCCAACCAAGCTGATTTAGATATGTGGGAAGAGGAACAGAGAATAAAGATCCCCCTAATTCTGGCATTAAGGAGCTTACAAAACTGAGTAAACTGAAAATGACTTTTCTTGGAGCCATGAAAATACACCACCCACGTCCATGTCCTCAAAGAAAGTAAAT
This sequence comes from Spermophilus citellus, assembly GCF_964194105.1. Lineage (NCBI taxonomy): Eukaryota > Metazoa > Chordata > Mammalia > Rodentia > Sciuridae > Spermophilus > Spermophilus citellus. The sequence goes on along the minus strand of NC_138183.1, from coordinate 87,928,763 downwards.
GAAGAACATTACAGTGAATATCACCTTATCTGGAGCAAAATCCACTGGAACCATACAGTGGTAGAAACACTTAAATGAACCCTTTGATTAATAACTAGAAGATGTGTATAGGCTAGCATCAGAGTGAGAAAATTCCAACAGTCATTGTCTCAAAAAAGTCTCTCACATTTCATGAGTTTCCTCTGAAGAATCTCCCAAGTTCTCAAAGTGAAGACCCATGAAAATACCTTCACATTTTCTGGCAGGAATAGAAAAAATAGAAACATTTTGAAATATAATCTGGTTATTCTCCATAACAGAAGACTACTTAGCAGAGTTCTAGAGCCTTACCCTACATGAAGAAAGGGAAATTGCCCAACTCCAAACCATTGTAGCCTCCTTATCTCATCCAAGGTGTGTATTGGTGGGGAGGTTGAGGTGCAGGGTTTAGGACTAGAAATTATGGCACACAGGACCACTAAAAGAGTGAGATATACTCCTATCCCCCACTACCCTGCCACACACACCTTACCATCATATTAACAGGACTACAGTGTGGTAATGGTTAAAAGAGCTTATGTTGCACTTACATGTTGTACTTAAATGTTCTAAGGAAATGACCTTAGGGAAAGCTACAGATACTAGAGGAAATTGAAGCCTCTGTCAGGTACAACCACAGTAGACATTTAACATACCCTATATCTTAGTGAGGTTAATATAAATCCTAACACTAAAAATCTATTAACCTCAGTTCCTATTTCCTAATACATCATGTCTGGCTTTCAAAAACTATAGAAAAACCCCCAAGGCTTGCTAAAAGACAAGGGGAAAAATAAACAGAATAGAAAAATCAAGCATCAAATCCACAAAAGTATCACATCAATTTTGCAATTATCATACATGAAGCCCTAAATTCTATGACTAATACACTAAAAGCATTCATTGAAAAAGTAGGCAACATGTAAGAACAGATACAGAATGTAAAAAAGAGAGATGAGAATCAAAATTAATTGTTAAAAATAAAAAACACTATAACAGAAATAAGACTGGCTTTGATGGGCTCCTGAGTGGACTACACATGGCCAAGGAAAGAATAAATAAGTTTGAATGAATATCAATAGAAGCTTTCCAAATGAAAGGCAAAGAGAAAAAAAATGTTAAAGTCTAAATCCCCCCAAAAATTGTAATACATTTTGGAAATTTGTAAATACGCGGGGAGAAGAAAAAGAGAGTAAAGCAGAAGAAATATTTGCAGTAATCATTTAAGATTAACAGTAAGAATTTTAAAAAAATCAGTGACAAATTGTCCATATAGATGAAATTTTATATGGATCCAATATAGATTAAACAGGAAGATATCATGCTAGGTGAAATAAGCCAGACATAGAAAGAAAAAGACTGTAATATCAAACTTATATATGGAATATTTTTTAAAAAATTGAATACATAGAAAAATTGAGAAGGACAGTGGTTACTAAGAGCAGCAGAGGGCTGGGGAAGAAAATGGGAAGATATAGGACAAAGGATATTAAATATTATGTTGTAGACCTTAAATATATACAATTAAAACTAATATAAAAATCACCTAAATAAAAACTAAATCCTATAAGTTCCTGTTTTAATCATATAACAGAAAAAAGGAGACAATAAAGAGAAGGTACAATGAATAATAAACTGTTACGGACATGGTAGGTATTAATCCAAAAGTATAGAAAAATCACTTTAAACGTGAATGATCTGAATTCATCATTTATAAGTAAGAATATTAGAGTGGATAAAAATAAACAAGACTATCTGTATGCTATTTAGAAAATACCCATTTTAAATGGACACATAAGTAAAGGGATGCATAAAAATGTAGCATGTTAACAGTAATTTAAAAAGCAGGGGTAGTCGTATTAATTTCAGACAAAGCAGACTTTAGAAAGAAGGGAAATTAGCAAGGATAAAAAGTGCATTACAGGGGCTGGGGATGTGGCTCAAGCGGTAGCGCACTCGCCTGGCATGCGTGCGGCCCGGGTTCTATCCTCAGCACCACATACAAACAAAGATGTTGTGCCCGCTGATAACAAAAAATAAATATTAAAATTCTCTCTCTCAATCTCCCCCTCTCTCTCTCTTTAAAAAAAAGTGCATTACATAATAGTGAACCCAAAGTTTGAGATGAATCTAGAATCTCCACTTCTGCTGGTATATGTGTAAGGGGAGGTGGGATCTGCATAAGCTGCAGACCTCTGCAGCCAAGAAACATGTTGCAGCTATTAATGGTGGGCAACACCCTCCCATGTTGAAGCAGACCTCAGCAGCTCACCACCAATTTCTTGTTTCTGGGTGCTTATCTTGTGCATTTGAAGAATGAAATCCACAATTCATAGACAAGGATGAGTGAATAGGATTTATTCAAGTGTGACTAGAAACAGAACTCCTGTGGGTGAGAGGGGACCCAATGGGAGTTGCCACCTGATAATGCTAATCTAGATCTTTATATAGCACTTGGGTCAATGCTATTGGTCCAGACTTTTGCTAATTAGGGTTTGGAAAATTAGGAATGCTATTAATTAACCGTTGAAACTGAACTTCCATTCAGGTCCACCCCACTTCCATTTTCTTGATGCTCCTTGGGAAACAGAAGGTTGAGATTCTCGGATCATGGATGTTCCAGGTTCCCAGTTGTAGTGCTTTGTGCAGCAGGCTTGTGCAGTGGGCTTCAGCACTGACCTGAGCGGTCCACCATAGGGTGACAGGTCTGTAAGCCTTGGCTTGCCTAGGTGCTGGCTGGCAGTGCCTCAGGCCCCTGTGGGTATACAGGATCTGTGAGGCTGCAGCCCATGCTCACTGCCTGTGTTCCAGCCCACCCTGGCCTCTGCTCTGCAGCTCCACTGCTGCTTCACTGCCACTTCTTGTAGAGAGATTAGTGGACTGGCTCTGTGGCCTGGTAGCCAGGGAGCCTTGTCAATACTAAGGGGATCAGTTCTCTAAGAAGACATAACACTGCTTAAGTGTATACATTTGACAACAGGGAGGCAAAATATAAAGGGCAAAAACTGCTAGAAATGCAAAGAGAAATAGATGAAATCCACTGTTACTATCAGAGAGTTCAACAAGTATCTCTCAGTAACTGACAAATCCAGGAGGCAGAAAAATCAATAAGGATATGTTTGACCTGAATTGTACCATCAATTAATTTGATATCATTGATATTTAATAAATAATTTACCAACAGCAAAATAAATACTCTTCCCAATATCACACAGAATATTCACCAGGATAGGACACATTCTAGACATACCTTAACAGATTTAAAAGAGTAGAAATCAGACAAAGTATGTTTTTTGACCAAATTGGAGTTAACTAAAAATCAGTAATAGAAAGGTAGCTGAAAAATACCAAAAGCTTCTCAGTTTAAACAATTTAAATAATTTATATTATTAATTTGTCAAAGAAGTAGTATCAAGAAAAAAAATTTTAAAAATGAAAATACAATGTATCAAAATGTAGGGAATGCAGAAAATCAGTGCTTACAGGTGAAATTATAGCATTAAATGCATATATAATTTTAGAAGAAATATCTAAAATTTTGGAGCATCTTCTGTTTACTTACCTGATTGATGTCTCTCTGTTTGCAGGATATGGGGAAATATAGATCTGTTATCAGGTAGCTCAGGGACAGAAGGAGGAACCCCACTCCACACAGAAAGTCAAGGATAGGAACATCCAAGAAGTCAAGCTGAAGCTCATCCATGCGGCAGCAAGGCTCCTCAGACAAAGAAGAGGGCCTGCTTCACCAGAAGTTGGTCACTAAGAGTGCATGTTCTAGACCACAGTTCCAGATCCACATCACAGAGCTTTAGAACAGACACCAGAGGTTCTTGAGGGTGGGGGAGGGGACAACACATGGGAGATGAACCCATGCCCTTCGCCCATTACCAAACCCTGCTGATCTATCCATTCCCCTAGGGACTTTGAGATTCCTCCACCTCCCCCCCCCCAACCCCCAACTCCACCCTTTCACTATATCATACATCCACCTCAGTGAAATATTCTGCTTTTTCCTTCTGTTACCTGGAGAAACAAGAGAGCACTTCACTGTTTGGTGATCTCTCACATAGGACCAAAGAACAGAAACCAAGATGAAGAGGAAAACAAGGGCATAGCCTGTCCATGGCAATATCTTCTAATAAATCTTTCTCCCCAAATCTCTTTTAAGCTATCCTGCCCCTTCAGGCTCTCCAATATCTCCCTCTCTACTGGTATACTGTCCCACCCCGCTGCCTCTTGGCTCTCCCCACTTATCCCCCTTCTCTCTCCTTTCCAACAGTTTTTAACTGTCTTGATTTCACAGAGCAGTTGTGCTAGACCATAACCTATGACCAAACCCATCCTGATTTGAGAAGTAGGCTTCTCTGTAGTGTCATATAAACCTCTAATGAGCACAGTTAAAATTCTTTTTAGCAAAGTAGGTTACTTTCTCCCAGCATGTATGGTTACATTCTCATGAAATTATGAGGTTTCATCTCTTCCCAACTTTGTTTCTAACAAAATTCCTACTGGTTCCTCCAAATGTTTTTTGAAACAAGATGTTATTCTTGTGGATGGTGTACAGCATATGTATTTTTAATCTCCCCATGTGAGCTAGCTATTTAACATTACCCTTAAAGCTTTCTTGTTTAGATTATAAATGATTATACTTAAATTAGGATTGAAATTAAGCCCTGTGTCTTTTCCTGAAATTGCCTGCATCTCCTCGCTGGGTCTGATGAATTCATTTGCTTTGGCCACAGACATCCAACCCTTTCCTTTTCACGTGATGAAGGCTTTTCAGTATTAACAGCCCCCTTCTTTGCTTGTCTTCAGCATCCACAGTTTCTTCTGGTCTCTACCTAACAGAAGGTCTTCATCAAGCCTGTCTCCTCTTATCTACCTTCCCTTGACTACAGGAGGTCTCTCTATTTAGAAAAATCTCCACATAGCCTAGCATCTCTAGTGTTATTGTTTGTTTGTTTACAACAAACCTGGCCCTGACAACCCCTGAGGTCCCAAGGATCACAAATATAAAAGCATTCTTTAAAATCTGAGCAAGATAAACTCCACCCCAAAACTTCTAGATAGAAAGGGAGCCATAAAACGCAACATTGGATATATTCTTAAAAGTTGTCATGTTAAGAAAAAAAGAAGGGCTAAGAAACTGTTCCAGTTTAAAGAAGATCAAAGATACACAGCAACTAAAGGAAATGTGACACTCTAGGCTGTATCTTATAATGGAGATTTAAAAAATTATAATCACAAGGTGTATTACTGGGAAAATATTCACAAAAATGCAGTATGAATAAGATCAAAATTTTTATGACTATGCTAAATTCATGAAAGGGGAAAATTTAGTATATAAGAGAATATCTTTTTTAAATATTCACAATAAAATATATAAGGAGAAAAAACATGATGCATGAAATGTATTCTGAAATATTCAGGAATAAATGTGTATTAATCTTGTGTGCATTTGTGTATATATGCGTATATGTACATGTGTATGTGTATATACACATATATTATATACACATACACATATACATATACATGCACACACATATATACATATAGAGAGGCAGTGAGAGAGGATCTGACAAATGTGTCAAAATGTTAACAACAGGTAGTTTTACTTTTTAAACAATTTATTGAAACATATTCATATACCATAAAATTCACCCAATTCAAGTGTATAATTCAGTGATTTAAAAAAATTTCCTTTATTTATTTATTGTTATGTGGTGCTGAGGATAGAAACCAGTGCCTCACACATGCTAAGTGAGCACTCTACCGCTGAGCCACAACCCTAGCCCCTAATTCAGTGATTTCTAGTGTATTCAGAGTTGTGCATTGTCGCTGGAGTCAATTTTAAAATGCTTTTGTGACTTCAAAAAGAAACCATGGATTCTAGATTTCACACTTATCAGCCTTCATCCCCCAGCCTTAAGCAATCACTAGTCTACTTTCTGTTTCTAATTAAAATTCCCTATTTCATTTCATAAGAATAGAATCAGGTAATATTTGGTCACTTGCTACTGACTTCTTTCACTTAGTATAATTCCAAAGTTCATCCATGTTGTAGCATGTATCAATGTTTTATTCCTTTCTTATAGCTAAATAATATTTCATTTGCATAGATATACCACATTTGTTTATCCATTCACTAGTTGATGGGCATGTGGGTTGTTACCATCCTGGGCTATTGTGATAATGCAGCTATAAATATTCAGGCATAAATTTCTGTATTTTCATTTCTCTTAGGTATATACCTAGAAAAAGTATCACTGCGTCCTATGGTAACTCTGCATATTAAATTTTAAGGAATTTCCAGGATGTTTTATAAAACAACTGTACCATTTTACATTTTAACCAGCAGAGTATGAAACTTCCATCAATTTCTCCATTTTTCCTCAGAGGTATTTATCTGACTTAAGATGCTTACCATTTTAATAAGTGCAAAATGTTATCTCTCAGTGTGTTTCATTTTTGTTTTCTTGATGACTCGTGATGTCAAGCACATTTTTATATAATCTTTTACATTTAGTGACATTTGGGGAAGGAGAGTCACTTAGTATAATTCCAAAGTTCAACCATGTTGTAGCATTATCAATATTTTATTCCTTTCTTATGGCTAAATAATATTTCATTTGCATAGATATACCACATTTGTTTACCCATGCACTAGTTGATGGGCATGTGGGTTGTTACCATCCTGGGCTATTGTGATAATGCAGCTATAAATATTCATGCATAAATTTCTGTATTTTCATTTCTCTTAGGTATAAACCTAGGAAAGGTATCGCTGGGTCCTATGGTAACTCTACATATGAAATTTTCAGGAATTTCCAGAATGTTTTATGAAACAACTATACCATTTTACATTTTAACCAGCAGAGTATGAAACTTCCATCAATTTCTCCATTTTCCCTCAGAGGTATTTATCTGACTTGTTGATGCGTACCATCCTAATAAGTGCAAAATGTTATCTCTCAGTGTGTTGCATTTTTGTTTTCTTGATAACTCATGATGTCAAGCACATTTTTATATAATCTTTTACATTTAGTGACATTTGGGGAAGGAGAGGAAATTTATGGCTAGAAAAAACACATTGTTTTCTTCTAAATATTTGAAAACATTGACATGGAACTTTCAAGCATTTATCAGCATGAACAGATTTCTATTTCTTTAGTTTTAATTAAGGTTAACATATGATTAAGGCACTGCAATATTGTGTGCTGAATTTGCAAAGACTATTTCTTGTACTGTCTGTGTTAAGGGGTGGAACTCAGGTAAATGGCTCCTCATAATTACTAAATGATAGAGCAGAACTCATTGCCAAAGCCAAAAAGGCTCAATGTTTTTAGTCACTAGTGCCATGGTCCACTGTTGTAGATAAATATGTTGCTCACATGAAAATATCAAAGGATTATGAGTGTATTAACATATAATACCATGTCATCTAAGAATGACAAGATATTTAAATGAATTTTGAAATTTTAATCAAGAAGAGGATACCTCACTCATGTCAAATGATAATTGCTGAGGGAGTGTACACAGACAGTTGTATTGTTCTATATGTGCCTAAATATGTTTAAAATTTTTTGTAATGAAAAGCTTTGAGGAGTGAAAGATGTTGACTGATTCATGAGGAGAGAGAGGGACCAATAAGGATAACTGACTAAAGGATATTTGTCCTTGAAGACTAGAGTTTAGCTACCTCTCCATAAAAACATTTCAGGAAGTCTCATTCTTTTAAGGATGGTACCTTGGAAAGAAAATTCTTTTTAAAAAAATATTTTTATTAGTTATAGATGGACACAGGCCTTTATTTAATCTGTTTATTTTTTACATGGTGCTGAGAATAGAACCCAGTGCCTCACACATGCTAGGCAAGTGCTCTACCACTGAGCCCCCACCCCAGACCAGAAAGAAAATTCTTTCTATATAACATGAAGAAGGAAGGAAAGGAGGGAAATTTTTCCAAGGTTTTATTAATGCAACATTCCTATATGATGACTTCAAGTTTTTCTATGAATGGTGAATCAGTAAAGATGGCCTCATTTCGAGAAAAGTATAAGTTTTTTGTCATAGATGTGAGCAGCATGGGAGGGGGTGGACTAAAGAATCAGTAACCTAAGTTCTAAGGAGTTTACTCATTGAGAGCAAGAAAGGATAACTGTGGAATGAATGCATAAATGATGGTACTGATCATGACTTCCTTATGATGCCAGTACACTTGATTGTGAGGTTTAATTGAACAGTGATCAGTCACATATGGAATATGTTTCTGAAGAAGGCAGATTTCTCCAGACAGGAAGATAAAAAGGATTAGATGAGGCCAGTTTGGAATGGGACTTTTGAATGTTTGGTTGCCTTAGATACCTTGAGATCTGCCTTGAAGAGGGAGAAAATGAAGACAAGAGCTTGGTGGATAAAATAGTAAGTGGAAAATTTAATGTGTTGGAATTGGAAAACAATGACAAATTGAGGGCATATGCTGGAAGTATAGGGGCGTGAGGTCAAAGGGTGGAAATTCAGGCTGTCTATATTACACCAGATAGCAGATTTTAAGAACTGAACTGAATGGAGGTAAAGGACCTAACATAAGACAATAGAGACATTGAGAGACCAAATTATTGGCTGCTGGCTCCTTGATACTCCACCTTCCGGCCATCCAAGGAATTCTACATAATGTACATTCTTTCCGCAACCCTATGATTTGGACACTGAAGGGTCAATGGCATAATTCTAGATGAGATAGGATGGTAGAGTGAAGGGCTTTAGTAGACATGTTTTGTTTTTATTTTCACACCCAGCATGCATGAATTTTCTGGAGAAATTACCTCAAATTCCCTTTAGGAAACACCCTAAAATTGAACAACAAGGGAAGTTGCCTTCCTCCAGTAAACTACTTTAAATCTAGGTATTTACAAAATCTTGAGCAATAAAATATTACATGGAGGATCATAGTGAGCCCCTAAATAGCTATAATGCTAGTGAATAGTCTAGGACTCACCACTGCATCAGGAACTGCAGGTGACCTGGGAAGATTTACCAAACTCCACCAAACTAATGAAGGTCAAAGGGGGCACCACTGTCCTAATAGGTGACCTGTACACACTAAGGTTAAGATCTTGCATGTTGTCAACAAGCATCAGTGAAAGGAAGGGACCAAGGGCACCTTCCTTAAAGTGAGGAATGATATGCTTGACATCAGCCCTACAGATACTTCGTGTTCAAAAAATAGCCCTATATACATTTTTGCCTGTGAGCTCTGCAGTCCCCTAAAGAACCTCAGGGAAGTGCTGATGGGATAACACTGGAAAATGGAGGAAGATGACAGGACGTGGGGATGAAGGGGCATGAACTCCTCTTGCACCAACGAAGTCATTCTTTACTCTCTGTGTGCATGTTTTTCTTACTTTCCCACTCATCCTAAGACATCTTTTCCTTACTTTCAGCTTTATTTTACCCTGACATTCATACAACTTGACAGTTGCAGGCAGGGACAGCTGGGAACCTTTTGCTCTACAAAGCCATAAGTCCAGGAGCCTGAAAAAAATAAGCCAGGGAGGGGAACCATTTGCCTTAGGGATTTTCCCATAAGAGAACTTCAATAGCAAGGTCATATAGTGGCACCCCTGCCGCAGTCTGGCTGGGCACAATTCAGGAGCCACTTATCAAGCAGAAACGAACTTTATTTTTAGAACACACATGCTGCACCACAGGAGCTCTTCAGGAATTCCCTCAGAGCCCAACTGCCACCACCGGCTTCCGGTGAGCCTCTCAACCCCCCACTCCTCCCGCTCTTGAGGCCAATTGGCTGGGTCATGTGGGCAGAATCAAGAGAGTCCCCAAATGAGCACCTCCGTGGTCTGAAAGGGCGGGGAAACAGCCCAATGAGCATCACCACAGAGGGGCCAATCAGCTGGCAGCTGGAAGTTTGCTGGAGCCATGGTGAACCAATCAGCTGGAAGTTTGCTGGGGCCCCTTCTGCTGTGGCTCTCAACACACCCCCTCCTGCACTCCCTCTGAAAATCTTAATTAAGCTTCTCCAGAGACTCTCAAAAATTCTGCTTGGCGTAATTGTTCTTAGACTATCAGCAAGAATTTCTACAACAGTGTCTTCAGGTAGGAGATGTTTGCTGAAGCAGAGTGAGATAAAGGACTAACCCAAGGCATTCACAGAGGCGGTTGCATTTCAAAGAACAGTGGAGAAATCTTTGAAAACCAGCTGGTGAAGGAAAGGGGAGAAAAACTCTTCCTTTCCCAGACACTGATTTTCATAGAGAATGTCCTTGGCCTGAATTGGGTGCCCAGAACAGTGAAAAAGCTGCTTTTATGTAAATTTCTACAGATTGTGAGCCTCTGAGCCTCTCCCCTTCAGTGGATATAAAGTTCTGAAACTTTCTGAACTTGGGGTTCAGAGGGTGATTTGATGGAGGCAAAAAGCCCCCATTTTGAATCTGGCTACCGCCAAAAAATCTGCTTCCTGCTATTCCTCAGTGTCCAGCTTCATCTGTCCCTACAACAGTCACAGTATGCTTCTGAAACACATTAACATGCCCACATGACAGGTTCGAAAGCAGCACCTCCCCTCTTTCCAGACTTTATTTTATTTTTAGATATGCATGACCATAAAATGCATTTTGACATATTGTACACACATGGAATATAACATATTCTAAGTAGGATCATATTCTTGTGGTTGAACATGATGTGGAGTTTCACTGGTCGTGTTCCTCCCAGTCTCTCTACCAGATGGCCTTGCATCCACTGCAGCAATGCCCACAAATGCCCCCAGAAGAGGTTCACCCGCGGTGACAGTCTGGTCAGTGACAACTTAAAAAATGACTAAGCCACTCTATTCTAAAAAATATACCTGTCTTCGATTCTCTTTTCTGGTGTGCAAGCCTTATCTGCCTTACTGCCCAATCCATGAGGGGAGAAGGTGTGGGCTGCCAGACAATACCATTAAGGCTAAACTAAGAGGTTGGAAACAGCCACCTCCTCCAATTTCACGAGGAAGGGGATTCAAGAACAGGTCTTAGCTCTTCAACAGCAGCTCTGGGGAACTTGTCACCTTACAGAAGCCAATGAAGGCAAAAAATAAGAGCTTAACTTTTCTCTTCCAAAAGCACAACTGATAGGTTACTAAAACCCATGCACCTAACACAGTACACAGAAAACACACAACTCTTGTAAGAAAATTTATTAGGAACAATCAGGAATCTCCATCAGGAATAATCATTAGGAGAAAGGAAATTTTCCTCTGTGAAAACGTTGGATAAGAATTTTCTCTTTAAATAGTAGGGAAAGATCTCCCAACACAGTGACTTCAGAAGGTGCACGGGCAGGCACAGACACCTGACCCACTTGATACCCACAGATGAGACTTGGATGAGACTTGGGATCCCTGTGGGGCATGCGCGGGAATTGCTTTTGATCCCTAAATGCCTCAGTGTTTGGGGATTCTCTGTTCAAGTCTCTAATCTGTTTATTCCTTTTAAGACAGCTCTGGCCAGCAAGGCCTGATTCTTGGCTACAGGACTTAACCCTTGTTACTTTAGAACAAGGAGCCTTGTAATTGAAAGGATGCACCTGGACAGATTCAGCCTGGACCTGAAGTCCTTCCTTGGGCTGAGTTTTCCCAGACTTCTTGGGGGACAAATGTGGCTCTTGGGGGCAGGTGACATTGATTCCATGCTGGTTCCCACGTTTCTCCCCAGGACCTTTTCACTGTCTCTCATGATTCTGTGGTTGTCAGTATTCCCAATAAAGGCAGCTCTCCTTTGGACTAGGCCTCTGCCCTGCACAGGTGAGATGGGGAGCTGCCCTTTTCCAGGAAACCTTCTTGCCTTTTGCCTTTTATATTAGGATAAAGCCATTGAAAAACGTTCTTCATCGGGTTTCTGAGGCTTTCAGGAGGAGCTGGTCCCTTCAGTGACTGGGCTGAGAGGAATTGCTCCCAAGTGTCTGCTCTAATGTCTTGTATTGAGGGTGATGGCTCCTCCTTCTGGGTTGGCATGTGCCCAACCCTGCATCCCCTCCACCAAGCTCCCGTGTTTTGGGTCCTGGAGGGGTCATTCTCTTAGCGGTTGCTGGGCAGGTCTTGTCTTGGTCTTTGTGGAAGTCAAGATTAGGGGCCCAGGGCCCCTGCCCATGCTCCATGCTAGTCTGTGTGTTGTCCAGGTGGACATGCAGGACCTGGGAAACTGCCATGTTCTTGCAGGCAGCACCCTGGTCATGTTTAAGGAAGGTCTTGGAAGTCAAGCTATTTGAAACAAGGGGTATGCCATTGCTATGGCCTTGTTTCTGGCTAGGTTCCCCCTTCATTTTAGCCCTTAACTCACCAAACAATGGATTGTTAAGGTGTGACAATCCAGGGTCTCTCACAACTGACATTTTGGGGGAATTTTCAGGAGTATAGACATCTGACACTGGGGAGCTTTCTGGCTTTCTGTTTGTCAAGGCACTGGGAGGTTGCGACTGACAAGCATAGAGCTCCTGTGCCTTCAAAGTCTCCCTGGATTTCTCAGATATCTTGGACATGGAAGAACTTCCCCAGGGCATCCTATTGCCCTGAGGCCTTGCTACACTGTAGCTGGAACTCAGTCTCTTAGGTCCTATTTCCTGAGGTTCAACCCCAGCTTGCCTCATGGGCAGCTTTGGGCTGCATCTATTGGCTGCTACAGGTGGTTTCTGATAAGCTTTGCCTATGATGCTCTGTGTCTGGGGAAGAACAGATGGTTTGCCATCCTTTATTCTGTGAGGGTCCTCTACATGCTCATGCTTGATCTCAAAGACTGTTTGTGTCAGGATCGCCTGTTCTTTCTTGACCACAATTGAGGTGGCAAGGAGAGGATGATCTAGATTTTGAATTGCATTTTTGGTTTTCTCTTTGTCTTCATGAAAGCATTAGATCTTCCTCCATGGGTCTTGGACATGCTCTGTTTAGAATCCACCCCAGAAATAGGGGTGGCAGAAAAAGGAAACTTCTAGTGAGAAAAGGAGTGATATGAATCTTGTTCATTAAAGATCTCTAGGGATTCCTGAACCCTGTTGGGAAGGCCATATATCAACCTCTTATGAAACAGTGTAATGTGGTCTTCCATCATCCTCTTCTTGCCAGCATTGAGGAAGGAAATAGCCTGGGTAGTATTGACAGAGCTGTCCATCCTGCTTGGTGCCAAAGGTTTGTGACTCATTTGTCTGGTGGATTTCTCACTTACAGGCAATGCCAATTTGATAGAATGCCATGACCTATGCACAGTGTCAGGAATCCGATCCTCATTGATTTCCTGAAACTTCTTGCTCAGGTGGGAGTTCAAAGCATTTTCAAGTTGTTTCTGAAGTGGATTCATCATTGAGGTACTTGGAGTTCCACCTGATGGACTCTGCAAGTGACATACTAGGTCCTTCCTTGAGGAAGACCCCAGAACATTATCACGGTCACTCAGCACATGATGATGTTGCTCAATCTTGGTACCATCTCTCTGTGCCTTCCTCACTCCCATCTTTAGAGGAAGAATTCCTGAGCTCAGTTCATGAAGGTTTCTGGGTTGGCTCGAGCCCCCCTTATTTATATCTTTGGTGCTCTGACTCTTATCCAAAGATTTTCTTGAGAGGCCACGACTGCTCTTTGACTCAGAGGTCTCAGGAATTTTTTCCAGAGGACGCATCAGTGACAGGGATACAGAGACTCTACCACGCGGCCTGCGCAGTGGTTTCATTAATGAGGTTCTAGGCATAAAGTTAGTTAGAAGAGATCAAAATAAAACACACAGACAGTACCTTATTTTATATTGCTAGGTCTGAGACGGCTCACCTCCCTGGTTCCCGCCTCCAGCCGCCCAGCAGGGCAGCGAGGATTACTCTGGGCTAGCAGGAGAGAGAGAGCGAACACGCCTGGTAGTAGCCTTTTATTTGGGGAACAAGAGATTCAGGGGAGAATTCCATCCAATGAAGGTTGAGGGGGGGCTGTACTCCAAGGTCAGGGTCAGTGATTGGGTCTCCGGGGTCAGTGGTCACGCACACCCCCACACGGATGGGCTCTCTCATCAGGAAAGGGTCGGGAAGGCTCCGACACAGCCAGAGCGCCTCAGGCCCTTAACGGGAGTCACCCAATCACGTGTCAGAATGGCTCTCCACAAGAGACTCTGCGGGGCAGGCCCCACGAGTGTTGGATATGCCTCTTTTGAAGGTGGTGGTCTAGTTTCTTCTGAACATCATCTGAGAGGGGATAATTTCCAGGAAGGATGGAGATTGCAACATGAGCTTTGGAGGATGGGTTAACCAACACAATGTTGGGAGCTGGAGGACAAAAGTCCTCCTGGGATTTGTGGACCACAGAGGGTAAACCCCACAGACTTTCCTGTGTTTTTTGTATCACATTGTATTCGAGGTATGAATTTCAGATGGCACCAGAAATAGTGCCTCATTCTGGGGTCCAAGATCACACACTCCACAAATCCTAAACTAGTTTTTAGGAGGTGACAGAATTGGGAGTGGGGATTGAGGCTGAAGCTGGGTCTGGGCATGTTCAGGAGAGAGATATTGGAGCTGAGTTTGGGAAGAGGTCTTGGGCAAGGGATGAGGTTGGCTCCCAGGCAAGAACACGGGTGGGGTATAGAGAAGGACTGGGGATTTGTGGCCTATGGAGTCATTGGATGCTGTATTGAAGAAGACAAAGGCTGAGGAATAATCACCTGAAGCTGGTACACTAGGGCTCAGGGACTTGGGGTGTAGAGATGGGACACCATAGAGAGCTGGGTGTAGTTTTTCTGTAAATGGTCCTCTCAAAGCTCTTAGGATAAGGGGACTGCTGATCCACCTGTGGTTCCTCTGATTTGCCTTTTTCGTTCCATGAAAGAAGAGAGATGGCCACATCCTGCTGATCAGCAGCTGACACTGACCTTTTCTCTGAACAAAATCCTTGGTAATTTGGCTGATGTCATTTTGGAAAGGATTCTTCTTTCTTTTCCTTTTCTTTCCACTTGAGGACATCACCCCTCTTTTTGATTTGTCTCTCCAGGCATGTCAGGACAGCAGGGGGGCAGAAACAAGATGTTAGGAGTCTCCACACAGTAGGCTACAGTGTATCCCCCAGATAAGTTCTCAGAACAGAGGGCAGGAAATTGATGTTTTACAACATCTTGTGCCAAATTGGAAGACAGCACATTCTTGGCAGGGGCCTCTGTGCTGGAATGGTCCATGCCTCCCACTGGAACAGAAGTGGACAAGCCAGCAGGACTGCTCACCACAGGCAGAGTGGCATCTTATGGTAGAAGAGTGTCTGTTTCCTGTGTGGGATGTGGTGGGGAAGGGGGGAGGGAAAGTGCTGGGGGTGGTAAGGGGTCTTCTGTGGCCTTGGAGTCCAAGGGAGGAAGAGGCTCTGGTGGCAGAGAGTCACTCAACGGGGAAGGTGAGAGAAGGTCAGCTAAGGGCATGACCTTGTTAGGGGGAAGAGAGAATGAGGAAGGTGGAGAAAGCTTCAACAGAGAGGCTGGCAATAGTTCCCCTCCTGGGACTGATGAGAGAGCAGGGAATTTGGAAGGTGATGATTTTCTCACATAACCTGTGGAATCCAAAGGTGTCTGAATACTTGCAACATCTTCCAAGGGTGCCAGAGATAGCAGATGACTGACCTCATTAAGCATCTTACAGAGGTTGTCTGGACGTAACAGCTGCTGCAAGTTGTCTCTATCCTGATGTTGGCCCAGGGGGCTGTAAGGGACACAAAGTACAAAGCTGTAACAAGGACCATACAGGAAAAGGAGGTCTGCAGTCCTGTGGGTGAAACCTCCTAACCCCTTCACATTGCCCATATCCTTCACCTCACAAAACACTCTTTAGCACTTCCCAAGGACTTCACTCACATACCTGTTGCTAGGGCTCCCCCTCCCTGTGAGAAGGCCATGCTGTACTGATTCCCTGGGGAATGCATAGAACATGTGAGAAAGGAACTAGGAATGAATACAGAAAACAGCTTCTTCAACTCCTGTGTTTCTCTCTGGCTCATTCTCGGACCTGGAAAACCAGGACAGTGGGTTATACATAAGGAATGTTTGTACACAGTGATCACACAGGGATCCCTTTATAGGAAAAGCTTATTAATATCCAGGTTGGAAACCCCCAAGAATTTTAAAGACAAAGTCCAACTGGAGCAATAATAATTAAGAATGCATTTATGTGTGTGGCTTCAGTGATGAAGTTCTTCACATAGTTAATCCCATTAGAGCCTCTGAACCAGTAGATATAAGCATTGAATTCAGCAATTTCCTCACAGATGGGTCTGATCATCCAGGAAATAAAAGTACATTGCACAATGTCAGGAAAAAGAAGTTCTGACTTCAAAGCAACCTGTAGTCATTCTTCAACCTCACATAGTCACCCATTGCCTATGTCCATCACAACTTATTACCAGGATGAGCACAGTAGGGACCCTGAGGATTGTGTAAGGTACCACTGTCTCTCTCCTCTGAGGCTCTGTTTCCTGAGAGAGACTGTGGCTAGAAACTGACATCCTCAGAGGTCTTGGACCTGAGGCCTCATGGAAGGGGAATGAAGGGTCACCTTTAGATTGTTCAGATCAAAAACGAACAAACATACCTTTGAATGTTACTCTTCTTCTCTTCTTGAGTCTCTTCTTTTGCTGAAAACAAAAATAATTGAATCAGGGCCTGGGACTCACTTCAATTCTCCTATTTCTATGAAACTCAGCTATATATTCTCCACAATTATTGTTACTCTACACTTAATTAATGGAGATTTCTTCCTTCTTTTAACTTTTTTAAGGTAATACAATATATTCTTTTTTCCTTCTTTAGAAAGCTTAAGGGAGCATTTTACTTGTGAGCTCCACATTCTGACATTCTCAATCAGAAGTCCTCTGCTGAAGGAGATCATAGAACCTAGAGCCAACAGTCACATCTGCCTCCCTCACAGGACTCTATGTTCTGGGGACAGATATCAGCCTCCAGGCTCTGTTCAGAGACCTTCAGAGGTCAGCACTGCTGTCCTTATTAGGACATGTCACCTATCCTTCATCAAACCTCCTTCATGTTGGGAGGACATGAAGGACGTTTGATGAAGGATAGGTGACATAAGAATGGCACTCAGGATCAAGTGTCTGGAGAGACACTTCTTCTGAGAACCCACCATAAGTAAGGATGTCAATCAGGACCAGATTTCTTTCTGGCATTTTCTCCTGGAACCCTTCACCAAGACCCTAAAATAAATAGTTTGTGAGCTTCAGTTGGAAATCTTAGTCCTCCCTGAGACCCTGGCCCTGCCTGATCTCTTCCCCTAAATAGTGAAATTTTATCCTCTATTCCTACTTCCCACCTCATGTCTCTCTGATCCAACCCAACTCATTTACTAATGTGAGAAGGGAAATGGGAAGCCACAAGAAGAACCCCTGTTGGGGGTCCCTCCCTCCCAGAGTATCGATAAAAACACTTTGAACAGCAGGTAGCACAGGTACAGAAGGAGCAACACTACCCCAGGGATAAAGATGCTGCTGAGGACAGTATCCAGATAATTTAAGGTAGGGTTCAGCCATGGCTCAGTATTGCTTTCCAGAAAAGAGAGAATATTCTCCATCATCTGAATCGCTAGTTGCCTGAGGCATCTGAGCCCTGAGGGTGCCTGGGCTTAACTATAACCTCAGGCCTCCATCACAGAGCCTGGTAGAGTCGCAAAGGGTTCTGAGCATCTGAGGAAGGTGTGCCCACAGTCCCTTCCTTCCCCACCCACCAACCAGCAGACCCTGTGTCCAGGCCTGAAGTTCCAATTTCCACTCTACCCTTTCTTCATAGTATATATTACTCCAGGGAATGTTCCTGGTTTTTTTTTTCTGTGATCCAGGCTTTACCTGAGACCCCTTTTCTCTTGGAGCCCCTGACTTGGACCCTGCCAATTGCACTGCCTTGAAATTGGTGCATACTATTTGTAATTCTTGCTTATACCCAGACATTTATATCTCAGGGTTACCTATGTCCTTAAATTCATCTTATCTAGAGAGAGCTTTTGCCTTACATTAACTCACATTTAAAAACTGAAGTTGTTTTATACTCATTTAACTTTTTAATGATTAATGGTAAATTTCCTTTATTCCAGTCTTCCTGTACTGTGTGCCCTCAGAATGTTTGACTCAAATATTAAAATGAATAATTCATTATTCAGTATTTATGAAACTAAAATAAGTATAAAATATTATACATATTTTATACTTTGATCTTGGGGATAAGATCACAGCACCTATATTCCTGAAATAAATGAAAAACTGTGCAAAGTCTTTTGTACACGCTTATAAACACACATAGACACACATCCTTTGACAAATCTAGTATTTTTAAATCCAAGCATCAATCATTTTCTTCTTTTATTTCAATCTTTCACTCATTATTTTGACCCTGCTTCTTCTTACTCTATCTAAATTATAAACAGTTATAGGCCACTTCATGAATTTTGTGACAGTTATTTGACTTTCCCAATTCAAGAATATGTTATAGTGAGCTTTCATTTGCAACTGAAATTATCACAAAAGCCCACTTGTTAAAGGCTTGTTCCTAAAAGTGGTGCTATTGGGCTGAGGTGGGGTATAGTGGGAAGTCTCCCATTCTTTGGGGGCTTAACCCTGAAGGGGACAGTGAGATCACATTCCTCCTCCTTTATCACTTCACTTCTCACCAACACAAGGTGAGAAGTTTCTTCAACACATGCTCTCACAACTGCCTCCAGCCCAAAAGATAAAGGGCCAACAACCATGAATTAAGCCTTCAAAACTGTGAACATTTGCTATTTATAAGCTGATTATCTGGAGTGTTTTAGGATAGTAACAGAAATCTAACTTACACAAAACATGCTAAAAAATTGATCCCCTCAGTCCTTGGTGGCCAGGTTCCACCTAGGAGTTAGAGCCTTAGGGCAGAATCTGGTCTTGAGCAGCCTCACCTGATTGCCCTTGTGGGACATAATTGTGATTTTTTACCTAAGAGTGGTCTTGCCATTTAAAAAAGGATGAGCATACCTGTGCTACATAATCATCCTGCTAATGTGTATAACTCTTTATCCTCATGCCAGCTGTTTCATGATCTTCTTAAGCCCTAAAGCCATTTATTTGACAACCGTGGCCAACATTCTTCCTTCATCTCCTTTGACTCGGTAAGAAGACTTCAAGCCACGCAAGGTCTCCTTTCAGTTAGGTAGTGAAAGGTTAAGAATGTAAGAATTAAGTTCCGTTTTCCTGGAACCTGAAACTCATGTAGAAGTTAAAAACAACTCTCGGAAATGCCCACTAAATATATGTTGAAATCTCCCCTGACCATCTGGTTGCTCTGAGAAAACAACCCCTCCCAGAAACCGTGCAGTCCAGCATGTATACACCTCAGGGCTCAAACCAATCTGTTCAAATGTATACCCTTCTTTGTACTGACCAATCACCCTTACCTGACCTGTTCCCACCAGTGAATGTGCTAATCATGTTTTAGAGTTGTCGTTTGATTTTCCTGGGGTGTGCGATGATTTGCTATGCTGTATGTAAAGTCCCTGCCTTTTCCAAGAAATGTATATAAGCTCTGCTTAAGCTGTTCTCAGGGCTCTCTGCTCCTCCGAAGTGATCTCTGAGTCCCAGCATGCTGGTTCCCTAATAAACCCTTTGCAGTTGCATGAGACAGTCTCTTGGTGGTCTCTTCCTCCGATGCTCGCCAGACCTTAACATCTGGAGGTTCCACCGAGATCTGGCAGTGGCGGATGAAAGACCCCCAACGGGCTCCTCTTGGGGTAAGTAAGGCGCCTCTTTTTGTTCAATTTTCAGGTTTCAGATTGGGGCTTGGCAAGGTGGCTGTTGGTGAAGAGTGTGAGCTCTCTCTAACAGTGGCTGACAGACGTGTCATAGAGCCACAGGCCACGTCCCTGGGGGACGCCCCAGAGGACTCGGGAAATCGAGGAACAATAGTCTCCTCGACTCGGTGATATTTTGCTTCGGATTCGGTATTGCCAGCCCATCAGGTTTTGCCGGCTACTCAGTCCTGGTCTCGGTGTTGGACGTCCATTGTCTGTCTTTATTGTCTTGTCTTGTCTGTGTCGTGTGTCGTTACTTTCACTGTTTGTGTATCTCTCATTATGGGGCAAAGCACTTCAACGCCTCTGTCCCTGACCCTTGATCACTGGACTGAAGTCCACTCAAGGGCCAAGAATCTTTCTTTTTCAGTAAATTGCCGGACCTGGCAGACTCTCTGTGCATCAGAATGGCCCACCTTTGGAGTTGTATGGCCCCCAGAAGGATCTTACTACTTCCCTCTAATCCGAAAAGTGAGAGATATTGTCTTTTAGCCGGGGCCACATAGCCATCCAGATCAACAGCCGTGTATCTTAACTTTGCAGGACCTCTGCGAATCTCCTCCTCCATGAGTGAAGCCTTTCCTTGTCCCTGCCCCCGCTCCTTCTCCTACTCCTACCCCCACTCCCACTCCTACTCCTACCCCCACGATTCTATCATTCAAACCCTCTGATCCTCCTCCCCCTCCACCCTCTATTCTCCCTGAATCTCAAGATTTGACTCTACTGGACCCTCCTCCCCCACCTTATCCCCTGCCCTCGCCCCCCAACCCCCAACATCCTCTGAATGATTCCCCTGCTGCTGACTCAGCCTCTCTGCCATTGGAGGAGGCTGAGCCAGCCCAGTGCCCACCAGATGACCTCCCTGCAATGGCTCTAGCCCCTCCTCCCGTGTAGGAAGCTGGGCCAGCTAAAGGAACCTGCTGGCAGCGAATGATTGAAAACCCTGAAGCTCCTGTGATGTTCCCTCTCCGTCCCTATGGGCCAATGATTGATGACGGCCATGGGGGAGAAATGCAAGCCTACCAGTATTGGCCTTTCTCCTCCTCAGACTTATATAACTGGAAAAATAACAATCCCCCTTTTTCTGAGGACCCCACCCGGCTAACAGGTTTAGTGGAGTCACTTATGTTTTCACACCAGCCCACTTGGGATGACTGCCAACAACTCCTAGGGACTCTCTTCACGACAGAGGAACGAGAGAGGATCCTCCTGGAAGCTAGAAAAAATATCCTCAGACAAGATTGGCGACCGACACAACTTCCCAACATAATTGAAGCCAGCTTCCCCTTGAACTGACCCAACTAGGACCCCAACACCTTTGAAGGTAGGGAGCATCTGTCCACTTATTGCTGGGCTCTAATAGTGGGTCTCTGAGCGGCCGCTAGGCGACCGACTAATTTGGCCAAGGTAAGAGAGATTATTCAAGGGCCTGATGAATCTCCCTCTGTGTTTTGAGAGAGAATTATGGAGGCATATAGGAGATATACTCCTTTCGATCCTCAGGCAGAGGATCAAAAGGCATCTGTCACGATAGCCTTTATTGGGCAAGCTGCCCTAGATATTAAAAGAAAGTTACAGTGCTTAGATGGATTACAAGATATGACTTTGAGAAATTTAGTCAGAGAAGCCGAGAAGGTATACTTTAAGAGAGAAACTGAGGAAGAAAGGGAATAGAGGAAGGAAAAAGAAAGGGAGCAAAGAGAATGAAAGAAGCAAAAGGCAGACTAAGGCGTTGGCTAAGGTCCTGGTCACAACAGCGAATAGGCCAGGAATTAAGAAACAGGGAGACAGGAAGGGATACCTGGGCCCACGCCAAAGGCCGCCCCTGGCCTCAGATCAATGCGCCTACTGTAAAGAAAAAGGACACTGGGCCAAAGAGTGCCCTAGAAAGAAGCAGCCACGCCAGCCAGCCATTCTGACTCTGGAGGACAATTAGGAAAGTCGGGGCTCAGATCCCCTCCCCGAGCTCAGGGTAACTTTTGAAGTGGAGGGGACCCCAGTAAACTTTAAAGTGGATATGGGGGCAGTATATTCAGCCCTTAAGACTCCATTGGGCCCCCTATCAAATAAAAGGTCTCTGGTTCAAGGGGGTAATGGCAGTAAATATTGGGCTTGGACAACTAAGAGGACTATGGACCCGGGGAGGGGAAAAGTCCATCACTCCTTCCTAGTAATCCCAGAATGCCCGGCCCCATTGATGGGCAGGGATCTGCTCACCAAGTTCCAGGCCAGAATAACTTTTAACCCTGATGGCCCCCAAGTGGAATTTCTAAATCCTTCAGTAAAAACTCCCATAGTCACGGCTTTGACTATGTCAGTAGAAGATGACCATCAACTCTTCACACCCCCCAAGACTGATCAAACAGGCAAGCTACCCCAGGAATGGATAACAGATTACCCAGATGCCTGGGCAGAAACTGCTGGGTTAGGCCTAGCCGTGAAACAACCTCCAATAGTAGTGGTGTTAAAAATCTCAGCCTCCCCAATCAATACCAAACAGTATCCTCTGAGTAAAAAAGCTAAGGATGGGATAAGGCCCCATATTCAGAAATACCTGGCCTTAGGGGTCCTAAGGCCCTGTCAATCAGCCTGGAACACTCCCCTGCTACCAGTAAGAAAGCCAGGAACTGGGGACTACTGCCCCATTCAGGATCTAAGAGAGATCAACCACAGAGTACAGGACATTCACCCCACGGTACCTAATCTGTACAATCTGCTCAGCACTCTGAACCCTGAGCAGAAATGGTATACTGTTCTGGACTTAAAAGATGCTTTCTTTTGCTTGCCTCTGCATAAAGATAGTCAGTTGCTATTTGCTTTCGAGTGGGTAGACCCCGAAACAGGAACATCTGGTCAACTAACCTGGACTAGACTCCCACAGGGATTCAAAAACTCCCCCAATCTCTTTGATGAAGCCCTCCACAGGGACCTCAATAACTTCAGAACTACACACCCAGAAGTCACCCTGCTTCAATATGTGGATGACCTGCTACTGGCAGCTGACACCAAGGAAAACTGTGAGTCTGGGACCCAAGCACTACTATCCGAGCTTGCTCAGCTCGGATATAGAGCTTCTGCCAAAAAGGCCCAAATTTGCCAGCAAGAAGTAATCTTCCTGGGTTATTCCCTTAGGGGTGGCAAACGATGGCTCACTGAGCCCAGAAAACAAACTGTTGTGCAGATACCCCCCCATCTAATAGGAGGCAACTCAGAGAGTTTCTTGGGACCGCTGGCTTCTGCAGGTTATGGATACCTGGGTTTGCATCCTTAGCTGCTCCTTTATACCCACTGTTGAAGGGAGATGCCAAATTGCAATGGACCCCTGAGCACCAGCAAGCTTTTGATAACATCAAAAGGGTGCTGCTATCTGCTCCGGCCTTAGCATTCCCAGATGTAGAAAAACCCTTACTCTCTACATTGAGAAAAAGAAAGGAATAGCACGAGGAGTGCTCACTCAGACTCTAGGGCCCTGAAAAAGGCCTGTAGCCTACTTGTCTAAAAAGCTGGACCCAGTGGCTAGCGGGTGGCCCCATTGCCTAAAAGCTATAGCAGCAGTGGCTCTTCTAATCAAGGATGCTGATAAATTAACACTGGGGCAGAAGCTAACCATTATAGCCCCCCATGCCCTGGAGAGCATCTTCCGCCAGCCACCAGACAGATGGCTATCAAACTCTACAATAACACACTATCAGAGCTTGTTGCTCGACAAGGACAGAATAATGCTGGGACCCCCTGCCCCGCTTAACCCGGCTACACTACTACCTGAACAATCATCAGGAACCGTCACTCATGACTGTCAACATATACTGGCAGAGGAAACCAGTATACGACGAGATTTAATGGATCAGCCACTGCCCCACCCTGAGGTCATATGGTTCACAGATGGCAGCAGTTTCCTCCAGGACGGTAAGCGGTGGGATGGGGCAGCAATAGTTAGCAGAACTAAAGTCATCTGGTCCTCTAGTCTCCCAGAGGGAACATTGGCTCAGAAGGCAGAGCTAATCACCCTCACAAAGACATTGGAACTAGCAGCAGGCAAAAAGGCCACTATATACACAGATAGCCACTATGCATTTGCTACCGCTCATATACACGGGGCTATCTACCAGCAAAGGGGACTATTAACCTCGGCGGGAAAAGAAATAAAAACAAAGATGAGATTCTCCACCTTCTCTTAGCAGTGCAAAGCCCTAGGGAACTAGCTATAGTGCACTGTCCAGGACACCAGAAAGGAAACGATCCCGTAGCGGTCGGGAACAGGAGGGCGGAAGAAGAAGCTAAATTGGCAGCCCTAAACGGAGTAACCATGTTAACACTTTCCACACCGGGGGAACAAAAGTCAGGAGATTTAGCCACGTTGGAGCACCCTGGCAACTTAACATCTAAGGACACTGACACTGAACTCCTTGACTTCACTGAGCCTAGCCTGCAATTTCAGAAAGCCCTACACTATGTTAAAAATGTACGTCAACTCACTCACCTTGGTTCAAAGAAACTGCAGGCATTCCTGAAGGATCAAGAACAGAGTTTTCCACTAACCGACTCACAGCAAAAGGAAATAGCTGAACGGGTAACAAAAGCCTGTCGGGTCTGTCAATTGGTCAATGCTTACCCTTCCAAGCTTCCTGCAGGAAAGTGCCTACAGGGAACCAGACCAGGACAATTTTGGGAAGTGGACTTTACTGAAATTAAGCCAGCAAGGTATGGACTTAAATATCTCCTAGTCTTTGTAGATACTTTTTCAGGATGGGTTGAAGCCTTCCCCACAAAAAAAGAAATGGCGCAAATGGTGGTCAAGAAGATCCTGGAAGATATTTTTCCAAGATACGGCCTGCCTAAGGTAATAGGGTCTGATAATGGACCGGCGTTCATGGCCCAGGTAAGTCAGGGGTTGGCCAGGACCCTGGGGATTAATTGGAAATTACATTGTGCTTATAGACCCCAGAGCTCAGGACAGGTAGAAAGAATGAATAGAACCATTAAAGAGACCTTAACAAAATTAAGCTTAGAGACCAGCATAAAGGATTGGACTATGCTCCTGCCTTATGCACAGTTTCATACAAGAAATACTCCTTCCATTTCTTTGTGTAACCTCACCCCCTATGAAATTCTCTATGGTGCCCCTCCTCCAGTAAGGGACCTAGCTCCAACTCTGAGGCTTAATGATTCCTTTCACACCCCCTTGCTTGACAGACTTAAAGCTCTTGAAAGAACCCAGCAATACCTTTGGAAGCAGTTGGCCACTGCCTACCAACCTGGAGACAAGGGGACCCCACATCAATATCCGCAAGCAGTCACGGTTATGTGGGGGAGAAAATGATTTCTATTGTAGGTCGTGGAGATGTGAACAAACAGGGTCTGCCTGGTGGAACCCTGGTGGGACGGAATGACTCCTGGATAGACCCCTGTGAATGTTATGGTCATAGATATCAAGCAACTCGGTGTGGAACAAAGGGTCTATGTAACCCTCTAAATATAACCTTTACTCCCAAAGGAAAAGAATATGCCTGATCATGGCTTTCAGGAAACACCTGGGGAATGCGATTTTATGCCTCATGAAATGATTTCGGCCTTTGGTTCACCATCCGGCTTTAAAAGGAAGAAATTCCCTTAGCCATAGGGCCCAATCCCCTCAAGCCAAAAATTAGGCCTCCCAACCCTCCCATGCCTAAATCTACCACCCCACCAAGGACCAAGGCCCCTCCACCATCCCATACTACCCAAGTTCCACCTTCGTTTACTTCCCCAATCCAGAGCAAAGCCAACCCCTCCCTC
The DNA here is from genome assembly GCF_964194105.1 of Spermophilus citellus. Lineage (NCBI taxonomy): Eukaryota > Metazoa > Chordata > Mammalia > Rodentia > Sciuridae > Spermophilus > Spermophilus citellus. The sequence goes on along the minus strand of NC_138183.1, from coordinate 87,903,140 downwards.
TAGGAGCTAATTAGAGGAGCCTATACGGCACTGAACTCCACGCACCCAAACCTTACTCCATCTTGCTGGATCTGTCTCTCCGCTGCTCCCCCTTACTATGAAGGGATAGCAATTGACGGGACTTATGCAGTAAAAGCGCAGAGTTCCTCCTGTAACTGGGGTAAAAATCCTAAGTTAACCCTCCCAGAAGTAACTGAGACAGGCTTATGTCTAGGGTCCCCACCTAAAAGTAAACAACACCTATGTACCCAGATAAAAGAAATCAGCATCACACAGGGCTTCCTTATCCCTGAAAATGGAACCTGGTGGGCATGTGACTCAGGGTTAACTCCCTGCATTTCAGCCCAGATATTTAACAGCTCTGTTAATTATTGTGTAATGGTACAGATATTTCCCAGAGTGCTCTATCATGACGCAGATTCATTTGAAGATCAAATAGGGGGGCATATAACCCAGTTTCGCCGAGAACCTGTATCCCTCACATTAGCCATTTTATTGGGAATAGGAGTTGCCGCAGGAGTGGGAACAGGAACCACTGCCCTGGTCCATGGGTCGCAACAGATGGCCCAATTAGAAGCAGCAATAGACCAGGACTTAAAGACATTAGAAACCTCTATCACAGCTTAGCAGGAATCTTTAACCTCTCTCTCTGAAGTTGTCCTACAGAACAGGTGAGAGTTAGACCTCCTCTTCATGAGAGAAGGGGGCCTTTGTGCTGCATTGAGGGAAGAATGTTGTTTTTATGCCGACCACACTGCAGTTGTAAAAGAATCTATGAGTAAATTAAGAAGACGCCTCAAAGAGCGTCAACGAGAGAGAGAAGCTCAAAAAGGGTGGTTTGAGTCTTGGTTCACACAATCCCCCTGGTTAACTACGCTTTTATCAGCCCTAGCCGGTCCTTTAATAATCCTCATGTTATTGCTAACTGTAGGACCCTGTTTACTCAACCGTGTAGTTTCCTTTCTCCAAGCTCAAATTGGACAAGTTAAACTTATGGTAATCAGACAACAATATGCCTCACTGGCAGAAATAGAGTGTGATACCCCTCAATGATTATGATTTATTACTTTTAAGATTAAAAGTAGTCAGAAAAAGAAGTGGGGAATGAAAGGTTAAGAATGTAAGAATTAAGGTCTGTTTTCCTGGAACCTGAAACTCATGTAGAAGTTAAAAACAACTCCTGGAAATGCCCACTAAATGTATGTTGAAATCTCCTCTGACCATCTGGTTGCTCTGAGAAAACAACCCCTCCCAGAAACCGTGCAGTCCACCACGTATACACCTCATGGCTCAAACCAATCAGTTCAAATGTATACCCTTCTTTGTACTGACCAATCACCCCTACCTGACCTGTTCCCGCCAGTGAATGTGCTAATCATGTTTTAGAGTTGTCGTTTGATTTTCCCGCGGTATGCGATGATTTGCTATGCTGTATGTAAAGTCCCTGCCCTTTCCAAGAAATGTATATAAGCTCTGCTTAAGCTGTTCCCGGGGCTCTCTGCTCCTCTGAAGTGAGCTCTGAGTCCTAGCATGCTGGTTCCCTAATAAACCCTTTGTGGTTGCATGAGACAGTCTCTTGGTGGTCTCTTCCTCCAATGCTTGCCAGACCTTAACAGTAGGAGCAGGTACCACCTTCAAGACAAAAATCTGCCAGGTGTCACTTCCTCTTGTCTTTGATATGCAGCCTCAGCCAAATTTTGATTTAACTAATATTCACTGCTGGAAACCATGACACACAAATCTCTAAGACACAGGCTCTACACTGAAGGAACTCATGCTCTTCAGAGGTAAGTCCTACACAGCTTAAAAGCTACAGGAATGTAGAGGAGAGTTCCAACACCTCTCAGTATTTGTGGAACAAATTTGTGGAACAAATCAGATATTGTGGGTTCTACGATGATTTGTATGCATCATAGTCCCTCCCTGCTTGTCTCCCCAATTTACTGATATGAATTAACAATCCTTTGAGAAGGTTGCCAAAGAACATCTGTTATTTTTCAAAATAGCATCATTGGCTGTGTATATATGCCTAGAGTTGAAACCTACACTTATTTCAGCTAAAATGCCAATAACATTCATTTTCAAAACCTAATAGAAGTTCCTTTAAAACTTAAAGGAACATGAGACTCAAGGCACAACTTGGTTTTTGTACCATCAGCAATGAACTCCACTGATAATGAGTGGCAGAGCTTCATAACATCTTTCCTACACTAACATCAATTATACATAATTCATTTGTCCAGTTTATAAAACATTACTCACAAGGTTCTCAATGGGTAGCCACCCTGTGAGGAAAGCCAGAGAGGTATTGTTGTAACCATTTTCTCAGTGAAAAATCCAAAGCTCAGAGAAGTTAAGTGACATCTTCTCGATTAGGCAGAAAGGAGTAGGGCCTTGACTAACAAAACCCTTAGAGTTTCAATGCTCCTATTTTAAACAAAACTAGTACACTATTTAAATTAAAAATGATGCCTTAGTCCTAAAATTAAAGCAGTTGTGTAACTAAGAGTATTCACTTTGTCCACTAAATGCTAGCATTTGGGGAAATTAAAGAAAAATAATGTTTAGTGCCCTATTACCTCTTAAGTTTCCCTTTTCACTCTAAGCATCAAGGTCTAAAGTTTTTCTATATGTCCCTCTTAAAGCCTTCTTTAAAGAAAATGAATTGCATATGATTCCTATGAAGATATAAAAGAATAATAATAAGATGGCAAATGTCCTCTTTCCCAGGAATTCAGTCCACATATTTACATTTATCAAACCTAAAGCCTGTGGCACTTCACACAGCCACTGGGATGATGCAGAGGTGGCTTTTGTCCAGTAAGATCTTCCACTCCCCACACCCGACAACTCCCCATCTGACTGGTGTCACCACACAGAATTCTGGTCCAGAATTTGTCATTGCATTTGCTTATATTTATTGTCTCCAAGGACTAGTTGTTTTTCCCAAACTCTACTATAGTAATGTTACTAATGTGAAGATTCTCAATATGTATAAATTCTTAGTTTAGGATTATTGTTATGTTCTTAGTTTGTCAGAAACTTCCCTCAATGTTTCAATGTTTTCTCACGCTCCTGTATACCACTGTCTCTTGGATAAACCACATGGAGGCAGCTGTTTTCAGGATTCTGAAAGCCAAAAAGAGCATGTTCTGGCAAAATCCTTTAAAACTGCATTAAAAAGCAATAGCCACAGGAGGGCCTTCATACATTCACGAAATAAATACTTATTAAACTCTACTATGTCGTATTTCTAGTACTGTAGAAATATCACAAAATACTACATTGCCTTTGCCATTGGAAAGGTCAGGGTTTGGGAAATGATACCTGAAAGTAACTTTGATTCAATGCAGTGTAACCAATATACTATAGGAATAATACATAATGGGAACTTAGTTAAAGGAACAACTAATTCTTCTAACAGGAGGGAGGGAAAAAAGGACCAGGCACACTTCAAAGCACTGATACCAATTCTTTGACATTGGACCTTGTGGAACATTGACAAGCTCTTCCTCTTCCTCCTCTCCCTCATCTCCTCTTCCTCCTCCACTTCTGCCTCTTCTAATAGACTTTATTTATTAAAACAGTTTCAGGTTTACAGCAAAACTACCTGGAAAGAACATATATTTCCCATACCTATTCTAATACATATTCCCAATACCTATTCTAATGCATGCACAGCCTCATTCAATATGAACATCCCAAACCAGAATGGTACATTTGTTGCAATCCATGGATGTATAAGGCACATGGTCTCTTCAAGTCCAGAGTTAACTCATTAGGATTTATTCTTGGTGTTTTATATTCTATGTTTTCTAAAAGACTGTTATTTATGTTTTGGTTTTCCAGTACTTGGGTTCCAATTCAGGGCCTCACATGCTAGGCAAGTACATTACAGCTGGGCTACAACCATAGCCCCATTTTTATTCCTAGCCAATATGTCACTTGAAGGATTGTGGTATGCCTACCACCAAAAACTGACATTACAGGCTTCCTTCTGCTCACTCTTGGAGACATGACAGCTTTGATTCCTACTCTTCATCATTAATTTCTCAGGTAATCATTAAAATGAGTCAGTTCTTCTCTGAGTCCACACTGGCTGCAAGATGCTATGCCTAGAAATCCACTGTTAAAAAAAAATAAGAAGAAGAAAAGGAAAGAAGGCCTCTGGCTCCAAATATCAGTTCTATAGCTTCCTGGCTAAGGAGCTTGGATGTGGTACTTTGAGTAATTTGTGTCAGTCTGTCTATAAAATGGAGATAACCAAGATATATCTCAGAGAGTGGTGGTGAGGATTGAATAAACAAAAGAATGCCAAAAACCTGACACAAAAACCTTCATATGTCCTCCCTGACAGGCTAATTCTGCAAGAGAACACTCCCAACCCTCTCCTAAAGAAGGCAGCTCAAATCTGGTTTGCAACATTGACAAAACCAGAAGTGTCTACAGTCTGTACCATCCTACCTCACAGAAACTGCTTGGGGAGGTCCCTGTCACTCCAGGTTAGGGTTTTCCAGAGCATGTTCTGCAGAACAGCTGGTCTGCAAGTCGATGTGAGAAAAAGTTTCCATGGAAAATAAAAGTGAGAAATGCTGCATAGCATAACCCTAGCAGGGGAAGTCACAATACAGATTAACTTGCTGGAGTTCCTGAAACACAAACAACAAACCTCACAATAGACAAGGACATTTAATCCAGTATTTTACATACTCAGGTCCCTTTCTTATATCAAACAACTTTGATTGGCTCATGAGACATGTTGTGGATAGCTCCTTAGCCTTAACTAAGTCAGCCTCCTCACCCCTTTTTTAGCAATAGGTCAAGATTTAGAAGTTTTTGAGTCAGAGGAAATACATCATAGGCTGATATAGAACACACTGCTCTGACTTTTGATATGCCATGCATGCAGTTAATACAGAAGTCAGACCAGTAAACAGGTTATCAAAATAAGGCTTGGTGAATGCATGCGGTCACATACATTAATTCCTTGGTTTATAAGCCTGGATTTTTCTGGATTTTTTTTGTTTTGAACCCTAAGTGTGAACCAGGAATTGTGGAGAAGAGTGTCTTCCATATAAATTTCCCAGCTCAGCTACTGCCCCATTTGCCCTAGGGAGCCATCTCTCTGCATGCAAACTCTGCTTTCTAGACCTGCTTACAGTAACCTGGCTGCAGGAGAAATTAACTAGATTCCCCACCATGGGTGACTGCTGCCCCCCAGTGGGACACTCGCAAAGAGCAGCAAGGCCTCCAGGTACCTTCCACCTGATTTCCAGGAACTGAATGGGTGCTGCATGTCCAGCTTCAACATGCATGCTCCACTGGCCTGACCCCACCGTGCCACCCGCATACTCGGAGTGATGCTGGGGAGGGATAGTGGGGTGCAGAGGGCAGAACTTTTACCAGTGTCGGGCGGTGGTGGTGATACCACCGGTTATTGGTGACAAGTCCTGCTTCCCCACATGTTGAAGTCTGAACATTAGAGAAGCATGCCGAGGCTGAGGCAAGCATATACAGCAGGGTTATTTAAAAAGGGGCAACATAGACTTCTCCTGCAAGGAAGAAGGGGGCCACAGCTGGTATCCTGGTATCCCAAGAGGCTAGGCAGAAATGAAATAGTTTGCCAGAAATGAAGGGATCACTCTGGTGAAATTGGTGGAGTTGGAGGAGAATGAATGAAAGCTCTATTAGGTTTGCCTCTGGATTACACCACTGGGCAAGTTTCTCAAATTCTCTGTGTCCCCCTTTCCTCTTCTTTTTTTTTTCTTCATTCTATTTAAACTTTAATTTGTGCATTTGTGGTAATTTATGACTGCAAAACACTTTTTTCTTAGAATGACATAAAGGCACAATTCATCAGAATGCATAGTGTACCATTCAAAAATATCTTAGTTTCCTTACAAAGTGCTTGAGCAGTCACATACACATACAGTAATAGCAAAATATATTTACATTCTTAAAAATTTCAAATCTAATATATATATATATATATATATATATATATATATATATTTAAAACTACAGAAAAAAAATAGTGCTTTCTTCAGCTTAATTGTGTTAATATACCCTGCCCTCTAATTTTTTTAGTGATTGACTTCAATTAAAAAAATTCTTCTGTACACTGTGTAGTTATAAAATGCTGTCAGTTTTTAATGCTATAAGCCCATTTTAGACATTGCTTTCTATGCATAGTTGAGAACCAGCAAAGGTGAGCATTTAGTGTTTTATTGTAATGTTGTATTAATACTGTTTAAATTAGAGCCAGACAATTATGTTTAGTTCCTAATTAACTGGCATTTTAGAATAACTTTAAACAACATGGTTTACCTTTTTTTACAAGATTTTTCCCAAAAGATTTTGGGTAATAATTTGGAAGGTAATAAGAATTATCCCTGGACAATTTTAATTGTTTTCAGAGTATAATAAAAACATGCCTACTAAGGCTGAAATACTTGTTTTAAGCTCAACTCTTCATAGTTCAGTACACTTTCATGTTTCTCACAAGATTTAAATTTGAACAATTCTTAAGAGATGAGCTCATTATGATTAAATGGCTAACTCAGTATGGTTAGTTAAAAACTTGCTATTCCAGAGGTATAATGACCCTAACATGCTAAGTACTGAATCAAAGATGTTGCTGTTGAACTAAGGAAAAACAATGAAGTAATGAGCTAGGAAGAAAAAAAAATTAAAAACAAAATAAAAAACCCCCAAACTTCACGTAAGTTCAAAGTCATGATTTGCAAAAAGATATACCATAAGATATAAAAAGCCACAAACGGATCCTCTGAAGAGTTGTAAAAAGCATTTGATCAAATTATTTTTGAGACTTTTGAGGTACAGCTTTAGTGTTATAATAACTTTTTTATAAAATATAGACTGTTTTATCAAAAATATTTATACATTCTGTTACAATATATTGCTTTTGCCCTCAGTAACTGCCAATATAAAAATCTGGATTCAGTGGCCTAAAATGTACAAATGCACTTAATGTAAATGCTGGAGTCTGAGGTGTCTCCTTGGCCACTGTACAAAAGTGATGAAGTGGTGAAATTAAATAATAAGCCTACAACACAGAATACATTATAACTTGCACATATACATGTTCACAGCATGTATACAATGATAATCCCTATGGTTTAACAAAGATATAGTTCCCTTCTACAGCAGACACAAGAACAAAGTTAGCTACGTTGATAAATGTAGAATGCGTTTCAAAAAAGGGGTAATCAGTTCACTGATTCTGGAAGAAGATATGACTGAACATAAACATAATGGATGTCTATTTGGGAATGCATGAAGGTAATACAGTATCTTGGTTCAGGGTGATTAAAAGTCTCCATTCTTAAAATTTTAAGTAAATGCTGATGTTCCTATTTCTTTAGCATTGTTTAATAAAAAACTGTTTGGCAAGTAGCTCTGTTGGAAAGCTATGAGGTTCTGTTACATGGTTGGTAAAGATAAGGCAATAAAATTTTTTCTCATGATAAATATAGGAAATTTACAAAAGAAGCCATCAATTCATTCTGTTTTCAAAAATCAAGCCACCAAGGGTATACAAACTACCATTACAGTTTTTGTTATTATAGTAATTTCTTTTTTTTAAAAAAATAAGAGCAGTTGCCTTAGTCAAACAGAATCATGCTTTATGTGAATGGTAATAGCATTCCAAGCCCTACTCTTTCCTTCTTGTAAAACAGTTAAGTGATCAATCTTCTTTCTACTTAAGGCAGACACAGGGCAAAGATAGGGACTATAAAAGAGTGGTTCTTTTTCTTTATCTCTTTCATGACCCACCTCCTGCATCTTCCCTAGGGCCCCTCCCCCCACTCCCACCCCTCCCCTCTCTCTGCTTCCAGATCTGGCCATGAGGGGAGCAGCTTCCCTCCATCATCCCCTTCCCCCATACTATGTTCTGCCCCACCCTGGGCCCAGAGTAATGGAGTTGGCCATCTATAGACTGAGACCTCTAAAATTGTGGCCCCAAATAAACTTTTCCCCCTCTGAGTTGTTCTTTTGGGGTATTTTGGTCACAGCAATGAAAAAGCTGACTAAAACAACCACATTTCAGTGTTTTCTTTAACATTTCTTATAACTCATGGATATTTTATGAGAAACTAAAAGTAATTTCATGATTTGTATGTAATTTTAAAAGCCTGTTTATGAATTCTAGTACTGTCTTCAATTAAAAGAAAAATTAATTTTCAATTTATCTATTTGTTATAATTGGTCCATGAAAGTGTTTATGTTAAAAAAAGTATTCTTTTCTATAAAATGTGAGGATCTTTTTATTTTATTTATATTTCCAAGACTGGATATTTGCTTTATGATGTGGTAATGGTTTTCAATTCCAGAGATTCTATACTCTTCAGAGAATTTTAATAACTCCCTGACAGCACTTATAGCATTGTCCATGTGTGCATCTTTATAACATTGTAATTTACTGACAAAATTTACTGCCTGACCGGTGGCAGTACCTTGCCCAGTGCTCAGGCTAGAGAGTTAATATTTGTGCACATATTTCATGGTTGAGCTCCATAGACTGATGGGCAAAATGGCCTCCTACCATGGGTCTTTCTTCTGTCATGTCCCTATGTGGAATTATTCCTTCTCTCCCAGGGCTAGCTTCTGCTGCAGCTTACATCATTGTCATTAACTTGGGCTTATGTGCTGGTGCAGGCAGCCCTCCAAATCCCTTGTTGCCTCAGACTTCCCCATACATGTGTGTGTGTGTCTGGCATTTGGACCAACTGCTCAGCATGCCTGATGCTTACAACTGCCCGGCTCATATCCTGCATATAGTTCATCTCATCAAATTTACTTAGAAATCACAAGTTCAAAGCTGAATTTATTAAAAATATCATAATGGTAATATCAGGACAATAAACCAAGCATTTGTGAGCAGGGTGCAAAGGTAACATGCTCTTGAAATCAGTCTTGAACCCCAGTGTTTCTCAACTAAGGGTGATTTGCCCTTCAAGGGTGGACTACCCTGGGTTATCCTGCATTGGATTCCAATTAAGCCTCTCAAAGAAAGAATGACAGGATGGTTTAGCACCAAAAGTAAACACTGATCCAGGTTTTGCACAGTCAAGCACAGTAGGCCATCCCCTGCTCTCTGTGTAGAATTGTCCTATAGAATCTTCTGGAGCACTCCAGCACAGAACAACTCCTACACCTGCTTTCTGTACTCCCCTTTCTTAGGAGAGGTATTCTTAGGAGAATACTGGAATAAGGAAAGTTGACAGCAAGAGAAGTGAAAATTGCCCAGGTAAGTCATTGTTGCTTGAGTAACAGTCCAAAAAAGGTCCATTTTAGGTTGGAATTTATGGTGTTCTTCTGCATGAAGCCATTCAAGGATCCAAGTTGCTGGCAGCCCTAACTTCCTCAATTGGTGGCTTAAAGGTCACTGTAGATGTTGACATCCAATGACAGATGAAGGCTCATACTTCACCCAAGGTTTGGAAGTAATACAGATCATTTCTCCTTTAAATTCCATTGGCCAGAACTCAGGGATATGGCCATATCTAACTATTTGGGGGCTGGAAAATGTAGTCTAAGTCTATGCCAAAATTGAGAGGAAATGACACTGGTAATCAGCTGACAGCCTCAAGAAATTTTCAAAACTGGGAAATTTGGAATAAAATGTGTACCGGCTGTCTCCAGCCATTCCAAGAGAGGTGTGAAAAGTTATGCCTATGACGAGTTTTGGTCTGTTGGGGCAGACTTCCCTAGACCTAGTTTTCTAACTGTGAGTCTTTGTACTCACTAACAGTGTTTGGTTCACATTACAGTTTATGTTCTGGGAAAAGCATCAAATCAATGCCCACAAAACCAACATTTCTCATTATCAAGTTAGCTTTCAGTGAAACAGAATCTCAAATGTATTTGGTGTGAATCTGTTACAATTAAGCTAATCATTAATGTTTTATATGTGTACATCACAAATGTCAACTTTAAGAGTACGGAGGTAAAAGCATCATTTAGATTATTTTAATTCTCTCTCCCCCTACCTCACATTAAGCAAGAAATTAAGTCTTATTTATGGTAAACAAATTGAGTGTCTAGCATTAAATATTCAATGCTGGAATGTTTGTTTAAAATTGTCTCCTCAGTAATTTATAATCTCAGGCCAAAACATGATGTAGTTCATTCTGGTGAATTTTAATCTGATTCTTGCTGACAAGTAGGAGAGCTATGACTCTAGAGTAATAATTTTTCCCTTTTTCACTTTGTGAATATTACAGAGAAACACACTAGAGGAATTGTTGAAAGGAAGTATCTAACTGATCAGGCAGCCTCAGAGGCAGAGTATCTAGAACATTCCTATCTAATGCTTGTTGCTGTGACATAATCATGAAAAAACACCCACTTCACTCTCTTGAGCCCCGGTTTGGATGAACTCTCTTGTAACCTATGGCCAGGGAGTAGCACACCTGCATGGCCACCACTGTTCACAGTGGTCTGGTTTGCAACTTTGCAGAACCAAAAGCTCAAGAGTGTCAGCAAACGCAGGTTGATTGAGGAGGAGAGGGAACTGATTTACACCAAGAAATTACAGGAGTCTGATGCTTAAGTCAGAACACTGGGTTTTTAACTTCTGAGGAATATGGTTGCCACACAAAGTAGAAACTAATACTGGCTGGTTAATATATTCTTTCTCTTGAAGAACAGTCTCTGGAAAACCAGTGGTCACAATCATGATTCTATAGGCACAAAGAATCAAGATAAGGGTTTTAGCCGAAGAAGTTGCTGGAATTTGAAAGCCCTGTTTCAATCCTTATTTCTACAGAGAGGATGTTGTTATGAATTTTCCTTTGCAACCAGGAAAATGGCTTTGGATATTTCTTTAAAGAGATATGTAGGGAGGGTAAGCATCAACTAAAGGTAAAGAATAGGGATGTACCACTCCAACCAACATCTATTCTTTACTAATTTTCCTTTTTTGGAGGCTCTGGGATTCAATCCAGGAACACTTTACCACTGAACTATATCCACAGTCCTTTTATTTTTTTTAATTTTTTTTTTGGGGGGGGGCGATAGGGTCTTGCTAAATTGCTGAGACTTCCTCAAACTGGGAATTCTCCTGCCTCAGCTTCCTGGGTTACCAAGATTATAGGCATATGCCACTGTGCCCTGTTCTTTACTAGTATTCATTTCCAGGTTCTTATTCCATTGGCAAGGCCCATGTTTGTAACAGACATTCCCTGATGTTTGTAGCAGACATTCCCTCAGCAGGGAGCAAACTTCTCCACTCCTTTCTTGTCTGTATTATTGTAGGTTGGAGATTCTAAATATTAACCACCATCCTACTCACCGCTATCTAGTTCCACTAGATAAAAGACACAATGGCCAGAAGAAGGTTAAAGTCAGCTTTATTAATGGATTGGAAATGGATTGGAGATCACAGCTGGGATCTGAGGTTCCTTTCTTCCTCTCCAGAGTGATGACAGCTGAGCCCACTGGGTAGGCCCACCAAACTTACCCACCCAGTCACAGACCGAGGCTGGAACATGGAGAGCCGATCCTGGCTGGGCCCACCACGAACAGGTCCTGCTGGGTCTGTTTATGGCACGGAGACTGGAAGCCCAAAATCAGGTCCAAGATAGAGAGAAAGAGAGAGAAGAAGCAGGAGGACAAGTAAGCAGGGACCTTTAGCACATTATCTCCACCCAGTAGAGAAAGAAGGCCAAAAGAGACCCAAATCCCATCAGTCACAATCATCCCAGAAATCATCCCAAAGATGGAAGCCTCTCCCCAGTACTTTTCTCCATGTTGGGCTTGTTGGTGGGTGATCCTTCCTCTGTTTGACTCAGCAGAAAATGTGGGGATTTAGGAGGTTTCACTCAGAGGTGAGGTTGAATAAGTGGCCAAAGGTCATTTTTTGGTTAGTCTTTTGGGTCATCAGAGAATAACCCAAACAAAAGCACTGGCTGGAGCCAGGACCGCAGGTACATAGGTCACCTCACCCCTGGGCACTAACCACCGAATTCCTTTTCTCCCCTCTACTCCCATCCTTCTGAAGGTTGCTGAGTAAGAACCTGACAGACTTAAAAGGCCACCATAGCTAGGGGCCAATTCCCCTTGACATCCGAGGGTTTTCTTCCTGAAAAGCTCCTCTTTTCATTCAAAGTAACACCTTCTAATTTAATGTTCAAGTATGGAGTTGTAATCATTGGGCCAATCCTCAGAAGAAGACCTGGCAAGGTTAGTTTGTATGGAGGGGAGGATGGACATGGAATAGCTGATTCCTCTATGGCTTTGACAGAAAGAGAGATCTAAAGGCAAGTGTCACAGAGTTGAGAGTCTAAAGCAACTCTCGCTGGCTGCCTTTCCTGGCAAGTAAGGAGGACTTAATTTCTTAATTTTTCCTCCTAATTTTGTTTATTCTTTTCTATTTCTCTAGTGTTTTGTGCTTTTTTAATTTTCAGTACTTAGTTTGAACCCAGGGCCTGGGGCATGCTAGGCAAGTGCTCTCCTTCTAAACTACATCTTCAACTCTTTTTATTTCTTATTTTGAGATAGGGTCTTACTAGGTTGCTAAGGCTGGTCTTGAACTTGCCATCATTTTGTTTCAGCCTCCAGAGTAGGTAGGATCACAGGTATGCACCACCATGCTCAGCTCTCTAATTAATACTATTACTAATATATTTTGGAAGCACTGGGGATTGAATCCAGGGAGACTTTACCACTGAACTACATTACACCATATTTTTCTTTAATATTTGAGCATATATCCAGGGCTAATATTCCTGCTTTGGGCCTGGGTGACTTCTGCAGAGAGTTAATCTCATCTATTACCTGTGATTCTTTTCATATTATCACCATTGAAAGGTGACTCAATTTATGTTCCTAAAGGGAAACCTTCTATAGTTTCCATTAAGATGACTACACAACTGTACTTTAAATAAAACTGAATGATTGCAAAAAAAATTATTTTACCCCAGAGTATTTTTATTAGGGATTCCTGCCACCATATTAACATATAAAACAATCTGGATGTTGACAGAGAAATGCAGATTTCACTATACAAAGGTATCATGACTCCCATCTCTCTAGTATTTCAATAAAATCAATTGTGTTTTGAATTTTCCCCAGAGTTATATTTAAAAATATTAGACAAACCACAAGTAATACTCCAAATACATAACATTTTACAATATGGTCCAAGCACAGATAGAAATACATGATACTTTACCTACATTATTTTCATAATCCCACTTGCATTAGCACTAAAGACAAGGTTGTGTGTGTATATGTATTTGCCATATGCATGCCTGTGTGTACAAATCCACAAAGGTACACACAGCAGTCTTTATGAAAAATTCAAATCTTTGAAGCTGTGGTTTTTACCCACCATGATATCTGAGAGGGAAAGGAACAACAACATGTCACAAATTCTTCAACTGGGGCAAAATAAGCATAACTATGTATGAAAGGCATATTGGTTGTGTCTATACAAATACATATATACAGATTTATATATAAACACATATACCGATAATATGGAATATACATATACTCACACACGTGCTTTGAACTCTGTGTCTTACTACTACTTATACCATCTCCCCTTCAAAGCAGTCTCCACATTTGATGCAGGCAAGTGGTGACTAACACAACTTAAGTGGGTATTTTTAAAAGGCTCTGATTCTAAACCAGAATCCAATTTTACTTTGGATGGCTATTATTTAAATCAAGTAGATCCTATTCTGTCAACTCTGTAACCTGAAAACATCTTCAATAAACAAAGAAGTATCTGCCTAAGAGAAAAGAGATGCTAACTGGAAATGGCATATGTATCTCATGGTTGGATGACATGCGATAATTATCCTGCGTATTTTTCAAATATTTTATGATGAAAAATATAGCACTTCCATAATTTAAATATATTATTTAATATTATTTTTTTAATTAAGGGCTAGATAATTTGTCTTGGTTAGAATTTCAAAGAAAATGATAGAAAGGGGACTAGATTTGTATAGACTACACTGGAGTACCCTTATGTCAAAAAAGAATAGAACATATTAAAACTTCAATTTCCAAGCTGACTACATGCAAATGTCCAAAATAAATTATTGTAGGTTCCAACCATAGAAAATACACTTCTATATTAGTATAGATCACTGAAAGTCCACAAGAAGAAAACCCTGCAAATATAATAGCAAGTATATATATTATAATGTGTTCAACAGAGGCCTCATGAACTGACTTTCAACATTTACTTTCAAAATTAAATATCTTACTTTCAAAATTAAATATTATAGGTGGGCCCCATTTCTTTATAAGAAATCCTGCACTCTGTGCTGTAAACCTCAGACCCTTTCTCACTCATACCAAATGTTGGTAAGTACTCTGCATGGGAAAGCATCAGACCCTTTCTATCATGGATTTAATGGTGTGGAGGAAGGTACTACAGGATTTGTCTGTTATCTTATTCTCTACCCAGGCTGAACTGATTTGTCATCTGATGAGCACTCTCATTTTCCCAATGGAAGCCCAATGATGAATAAGTTAAGATTTTAAGGAAACCATGCAAGGAAAGGAGAATATTACCCACCATAAAGAATAAATCTTGGTATTTACCAAAAAGCCACTCATCCTCTCTCTCTCTTTCTCTCTCTTTCTTTCTCTCTCTCTGTCTCTCTGTCTCTCTGTCTCTCTGTCTCTCTGTCTCTCTCTCTCTCTCTCTCTCTCTCTCTCTCTCTCTCTCTCTCACACACACACACACACACACACACACACACATTTTTGAAGTTTCTTCCACAGAATCACAATGAATGGCATGAGGGACCAAAAAATTTACCTTAAAGTTTCTCCACTTTTATTTAGATCCACTTAAACATGTTTATGTCAACTGGACAGTGAGTGCACTTTACATCATTGAATGCCTCTTGTCACCATCCCCTTCATGAAAGACACCCTTTGCCTTCCACCACCTGCCTACAGCCTCACCAGAACTCTTCTTCACTACTTTCCATTAGTTCAATTTCTATCTGTATCCACTCACTCTTGTTTTAATATACAATAAACAATCAACTGGTATATCTTTTACCATTTTTCCTTTAAAATTTTACTATCATTTAAAAACATTCTGCTTCCCTAGCCCAAATATATGGACAGAGTGCAGACAAAAGTACCAAGTCATCTTGTCCAAAACGTTGAAAAATGGACTTCCCTGTGTCAACTCAATGCTCTCAGTTTCTACATCCTCCATTCCCATCATCTGTTTGGGGAGCTTACTTACTAAAGTGTCTTTCTACCCATTTTCTATCCCATAGGCAAGTAATAACAAATTATAGACTTGTTCAGCCAAAAATATTTTAAAAAACAAACTGGTGCCAAAACATTAAAAAATTCCCGATATACCTTTGTGCATTGTTAGTCTTACAGTCGGTATACTTAAATAACTCCAGGAGGCTTTTTTTTTTTTGCTAAAAATTTACCAAAATAGTTTGAACACATAAAAATAGTTTTAAAAAAACAAAACAGAAAGCCCAGCATAAATTTAGTTGTATAGGCATTGGTTAGAGGACATCATTTTCCACTAAGGATTATATTCAAAAACTTTCCCTTAGGTTTTTACTAAAATTCTGATTCTGAACCTTATAGCTGTGATGATGCCAACTATTAAAAACAGGGAAATCTATTCAGTCCAATGTATTATGCATTATGTTATAATAGTTGTCTACACTTAAAATAAACATATTTTGGTTATGTAAAGGTCATCTTCCTGACCCGTAAGTAAAACATCTATCTTTGATTTAAGTGCATTTAATTATGAAAAGCTAATGGAGGGTTTGAGTGATCAATTATGAGAAAGGAACATCTGTTGGCAACCCCATGTCCATTCAGAACCAGGCATCTACTGAAAAAAAATCACTAGTATTGAATATAGCCCTTAGTTTTATAAGATATTAACCTCATGAGCAACCCAGCATGTAGAGAATGAGGTTGACCTTCCCAGCCACCCACTCTTTGAGGGGACAGTAGTATTCATAGTGAAACTGCTCAAACTCTGGTGTCTGGCGGATTTCACATAAGAAGGAGAGATCAATACCTGACTCCAAAAGGAGGAGGAGCAGGGGAAATACAAAGAGCAGCAGTCCCAGGCCCACCACAAGGAGCCTGGAAAAACTCTTGACCAGTGGGTTCACCCGAATATGGCCGGTCAGAATGTCATAACTCCATGACAAAGCTCGACGAGCCTCCTTCAGCTCCTCTTCTTCAGCAACCAAAAAGGCATTTTCATCTGCTTCCAGTTCCTCAAATGAATCTGTATCTTCTCTTTCCAACTCAAGCCTAGATGGACAGTCAAAAAGCATGTCAATCTCATCATCATCAACAGGGGTGGGGAGCAGACTGGCACTTGGGTTGTATGCTAGTTCAGAGATGGTCAAGGGCTCTTATTTTATCTTCTTCTTCACTTGGGGGATCTTCATACTCTCGAGCTTCCTTTACTGGTGAGCTGGAGATCAGGGGAGCAGAAATGTCCTCTTTAGGCAATGGAACACCTGCAAAGAGACATTTTTTCCCTTTATTTTAAAGTTCAGATTTTCTTTTCCCACAAAAACCTGTGGGTACATACAAAACAATGGATGGAATTTAAGGGATCCATGAAATTATCCTATGACATACTGACTTTAAACAAAGTCCTGTTAGTGACATTCTCTGCAGAGTAAATTCTAAGGTCAACACACTAAACCAAAATAACCAACATATTTTTCAAATGGTTGGAAACATGTACAACATTTAGGTGTATGATTCTGGTCTGCAAACCTCCAACTGTGGTCATGTTTATAAAAATAAAAATTATAATAATTCATTATTATGTTATGAATGATGTTTTTTGGAAGTCAAAACTGTCAACCAATAAGCTATATAAAACTATGCTGTACCACAGCATACTATAGCATAGCATAGCATAGCATACCATACCATACCATACCATAGCAAAACTATAATGTCTTCATCATTCTGATGTATTGTTTTCTAGTCTTCCTTCTAGGCACAATTTTGTGGATCTAGTTGAGTACCTTTAATCCAAACATCTAAAATCTGAAATCCCAAAACATTTTGAGTGTGTCAATGCTCAAAAAAATTTTGGATTTCAAATTTTTTAAGTAAAAAATCAGTAAAGTCTATAAAAATATTCCAAATTCTGGAAAATTCTGAAATATTTCTGCTCCCAAGAATTTTAGGTAAGGAATACTGTAATTGCAATCATACTATGTCCACAAACGAATATCTTGCTTCTTCATTTAACATTTTAACTTAAACATTTTGTATGTTCTCGTTGGTATAACTTATAAAGAAGGCCAAATTTCCTGTTTAGTTAATATAATAAGTTAGCCATCCATTGGTGAACTCTCAGATCAATTTACAGTTGTAAAAACAATGTTCTAAAAGACATCTTCACATATAAAGCTTCTTCTCCCTTTTGTTTCAGTTAATTTTCAATAGACAAATGTTTAGAAGGCAGATTGCTTGGTCAAAGGGCATGGATTTCTCTGAAAATTTACTGGGGAAAGGTGTTTTTCAATGCCTTCTTTTACAGATGGAAAATTCAACTACCTACTCTTGGGTGTAAAGACTAGCCTCCCAATTTTGAGTTTTGGCTTCTCAATGGAAAATGAGGACAGCATCAAAGCAGTTTTTCCCAGGATGTATCTACAATACGACACCAAACTGGCAGCCAGCTGCATTAGGTAACTGTAAGCCAGCATATGTTTCACAATTTCTCTCTTCAAAATGTACAAGAGTGCATTACTGCTTTTATGTTTCAAAAGTCAATCCTGATAGCTCTGGTCTGAGATCACTGAATAGTCCAAATAAAAAATACCATGAAAAGTATAAACCATCTACCAGTGACAAGAAGCACACAAAAAGATGTTCAACATCACAAATCATTAGGGAATAATTCAGGGAATGCAAATCAAAACCAAAATGAGATACCACTTGATGCTTGTTTTTATGGCAATAATGTTGGTGAGGATGTTGAGAATTTAGAACTCTGTACATTGCTAGGAGAAATATAAAATGATTGTGGAAAGTTTGGTGGTTCCTCAAAAAGTCAAATATAGAATTATCATACAACTCAACAATTCCACTTTTAAGTATATACATCATCCATAGAATTGAAAACAGGAATTCAAAGCTTGTATGTAATGTTCACAGCAATGCTGTTCCAATAGTCAAAAGATGATAACAATCCAAATGTCCATCAGCAGATAAATACACAAACAACATGTGGCATATCCATATAATAAAATATAATTATTCAGCCATAAAAAACAACAAAATCGTTCTGGAGTTGTGGCTCAGAGGTAGAGTGCTTGCCTAGCATGCATGGGCACCGGGTTCTATCCTTAGCACCACATAAATATAAAAATAAAGATATTGTATCCACCTATATCTAAAAAATAAATATTTAAAAAAGTGAAAGAGTCCAGACACAAAAAATGTCACATAATGTATGATTCCATTCCTATGAGATATCCACTACAGGTAAATCCACAGACATAAAGTGCTTTGTAAGGGTAGTAACCAGGGACTGGAAAAGAGAGAAATGAGCAATGACTGATGGAAACACAGGATTTTCCTTAGAGGTAATGAAGATGTTTTGAAGCTAGATGGAGGTGTTAGTTGCCAACACTATGAATGTCTTAAATGTCACCAAATTGTTCACTTCAAAATGGTTATTTTGTGTTGTGTGAACTTCATCTCAATAAAAACAAAAAAATAAGTAGGGTGTGGTGGCACACACCTGTAATCCTAGCAACTCAGGAGCCTGAGACAGAAGGATCACAAGTTCAATGGCCGTCTAAGCAATTTATCAACCTTGGGCAATCTCATCTCAGAACAAAATTTTTAAAAAAATGTAAAGATCTAAGGGTGTAGCTCAGTGATAGAGTGCCTCTGAGTTAATCAAAGTGCCACAAAAAGAAAAAAACAAATGTAAGCCTGTATTGGTTTAGATGTGGTATCCCCCAGAATTCACATGTAAGAAAATGCAAGAAGATTTGGAGGAGAAATGATTGGGGTATAGCCTTAACCTAATCAGTAAATTCATCCCTGATGGGATTAACTGAGGGTGACTGGAGGCAGGTGGGGAGTTGCTGGAAGAATTGGGTCATTGAGGGCATGGCTATGGGGTACATATTTTGTATCTGGAGAGTGAGGTATCTCTCTGCTTTCCTCTGCCACAGTCTTCTGCCATGAGCCCTGAGGAATGGAGTTGGCTGTCTATGTAAGACTTTTGATTCTGCAAGCCCTCAAATAAATTTTTCCTCCTAAAATTGTTCTGGTCAGATCTTTTAGTCACAGCAGTGAAAAATCTGCCTAAAAACAAAGCCATAAGTTGTCTACCACCATAAAATGTCTAAAGGGAGAAAATACAGGGTAGGGAAGGATGAAAATAGTATGGTTTTTTGGAGTGCTTAATACTTACAAATGCAGGTGCACCCTATCCCTAACAGGGGGCTCATGTTTTTCTCACCCCCTTAGAAAAGCTGTGAAAGTCATGAATCCTATGTGAAGGTCTCACTGCTCTGCTACCACTTCTAGCCCCATTTGCTACTTTTCTTTGCTTCTTTGGTTACACAGATTGCCCATGCTCTTTATTCTTATCTAAAAGCATTATATATGTAATATGTAAAAAAATAGAATACAAATATATAATACTATAATATGTAAATATATATCAATGTATAATATAATCATATATATTGTTATGTATTACTGTATCTTATATATTATGTATAAATTATATATATTTGTATTATATATATATATGTATGTATGTGTGTATATATATATATATATATATATATATATATATATATATATATATATATATATATGATTATTCTCCTCAAATGCCCTAATTTGCAACCCTTTCTCTATCTTCTGCTTCCTATATCCCTTTCCTATAGCCAGAAGACAAGGGAAATCTCACGTTTCCAGGCTGCAATATTTTGTAGATTGCATCTCTATTTTCCCAAGTGCTCAGACCAAAAACCTTGACTGTTCTCTATTCATACCCACATTGAACCTGTCAGTAACTTCTGCTTTTACCTTCAAATTGTGTCCAGAATCTGACTACTTCTTACCACCTCCATGGCTATCACCCTGATCCGAGCTGCTATTCTTTCTCATCTAGGTTATTGAAACAGTCTCTTATATCATCTCCCTGATTCAGTCTTCATGCAGGCAAGGGCCACTACCAACACAGCATCTGGAGTGATTCTTTGAAAACATGAGTGAACCATGCCACTCATGTTCTCAATACTCTCTAATGGTTTTTCATCTTCCTCAGAGGGAAAGCCAAGTTGTTTAGGGATGTCTAGGACCCTACTCAATGTCCTCTTCCCCTTCCTAACTTTTCTAACCCTGTTCCCCCATGACTGTGTCTCTCACTCCACTCCAGCCACCTAAGCAGCTCTGCTGTCCTTCAAGCATGCCAATCACGTTCTAACCACAGGGCCTTTGTACTTGTTGCTCCCTCTGCTTGGAGCACTCTTCCCTCAAAATGTTCATGCTTTCTTCCTTTGAATGTCTTGAATCAAATGTCACCTTCTTTGTGAGGACTTTTTTTAGCCACACTATAGAGAATTTCAGTCTTTATTCCTAACATTCTCCATTCCCCTTCTTTCATTTATTTTTCTTGGGAGAAGTCTAAAATGTAAGGGGAAAATAGAATAATAGTAAAGAGTGAAACCCCTTCAGAGAAAAACAATTACAGTAACTAATTCAGGTATGATAATGGCCAGGACCTCCACAGGTCAAGCAGGTACCTAAATGTGAACAGGTATATAGGGAGCGATGGAGGCTGGAAAGAATTGACCATTTTGAGTACCATCTAAAAGCTTTAAAATTCACACTTACATCTGTATGGTCCACACAAAATACACCTGTGGGTCTTTTCAGGCATTCAGGATGCCATTCAGAAAATGCTATAATTTTTTTAAAAATCAGCCAAATTTCTAATATTTTAAGTCACTCACATCTGCCAAGTTATTGATCTCAATAATAGATATTCACTTATTTTCCTGGAAAGGAGGTAGGCACGGATATAAAAGCTTTCTTCCCTTTCCTAATTTTTCTAAATATGAGTGTAATGTACTGAAGATTCATATTACTCTTCCTTCATCTCTGTGCTCAAATTGTAAGGCAGCTGGAGTACAATGGAAGAGAACCAGTCAAAAGCTGGACAGCCTGGGTTTAAATATCAGCTTTGTCTTTACTCATATTATGAGCTTCAGTGGCTAAAGATTACTTGATATTCTTGGATCTCAGTTTGCTTAACTACAAAATAGGAGAAACACCTATTTAACCAGGCTGGGGAGAGGGTAAGTGAAATTGTGGATGTGTAAGTGATGCTGACAATTTAAAAAACCTACAAAAATCAGACATTATGATCTCAACAAAGAACAATAAAAAGCACTTGCTCTATTATCAAACATTTTTTATCAACAAATACATTCATTTTATAACAAGTCCACTATGGAATACAAGGTGAATTTAGTTATAATTGGTTATGCAAATCTTCTTAACTGTTCTTGTATGAGATATGCTAAAAGTTTCATATGTACCTTTTCTGGTGAGTTCCATAAAGACCAGAAATACTAACTTAGTATTATTCAAAAATAAATAATTATAAATCTATCAATAAATAAATTTATTTTGCTTTAACTATATCTGAGAAACTTTCTGAATATATCCACAAAGCTCAATTAGAAAGACCGAGAACTTTGTTTTAGAAGAAATGGCAATGATCATGGAAAAGTAAAAAGCTTTCCAATTTACATAACTATGCAGACCTATTAAAATTATCAAATAGCTATAAAGTTTCTGACAAATAAGAAATACTTGTTAAATGTTATAGTTGGTTATACATACTTTCGTAATTTTCCTTATATGATAGATACTAAAAGTTTCCTACATAACTTTTCTGGTGAATTGTGTATTTCATTTTAGTATAGTAATAAAATTATATGTTTTATACCATTGTTTTCATTATTTATTTGAAGAAATAACTTAAGAAGTAATAATAACTTACGTAGCAAGAATCAGAAGACAAATACTAATGGAGTAGACTGGCCATGGACAATAGGTAGGATGCCTGCCATGTATAATGAAGCAGACTGACACTGCCCATTTCCATTAGCACTATTTGCACAGATCCTGATATAATGATATGCCCTAAAGATACATCATGCATCATAGCAGCCCAACCTACTCAGTAGACTGTTGATGGATGCTACTAGGAAGCTGTTCTTCATCTTATTGCTGAAGGCAAAATATAGGGTCTTTATTGACACACAGCAAAATTAGTGGCAGATAAAAACAGAATGAGCATTGCTCACATTTACACAGAAACGAGCTATCAATTGAGCATGTGTGTGATAAAATCACAATACCATAGCCAGAGTTTCCAGAAACTTGTGATGTACTATATAGCTAAAGAGTCTGGCTAATGACCCTTGTCTAGTTTCCTGTGCATGATGACTTTATCAATTAAACAATGTGGTATCAAGCATCACTAAAATGCCTTAAAATGAAAACACTCACACCCCCACCTCTTAAGGTTACGGAAAGGATCAAAACTGCAAAGAAGAGAACAATGTAAGAAAGTCCTTTGGGGACAATATGGGGACATCAGAACATAATTGATCATCTGCCGTTTGCATTTAACTACACTGACCTCCTTAAGTTGACTTTGGAGCTTGGGTTTGTTGAGGTAATGCTAAGTCCACGTGGCAATGTCTTTCCCATTTAAAACCTGCCATGTTTATTGCCATCATTTGGCTAAAACCATACTGCCTCGCTTTGCAGACACTTTTCAGCCTCATTTGCTGCTTCCTTTGTCATGGCCACTGGTGCTCACCCTGTGAGGCCTTCATCCTTGCTGGGAGGCTTTGGCAAATGACATCATTGGCAACCATTATTCTGGTTCCCTCTGAGGAGCTCTGTGCTAGCACCCAACTATGGAATGCCCACTAAACTCCAGAGCAGTAAAGCAGTACCACCATTCATCCAAGAGGAGGGTCCTTTAGAAGATCATAGAGGCATTTCAGACATCACAGTGATTGAAGGGGCTGATGTCATTTAGTGGGTGAGGGTCAAGGATACCAGATATCTTAAAATATTTAGGAGAGTTCCACAAAATAAAGAATTATTTTGCATTCCAAAAAACTTTCAAATGTTAAATATTAGATATTATCCATAATGAACATATTTATAATGATCTGAATCTAGAACCTACCTCTGTTTTACATTTAAACCTAAAGCATTTGAAGTAGCATTTTAACACAGTTTGAATTTTTCAGGGTTGCAAGCATTGGGTATGATGAACTCTTTTGCTAAGAGTTGTTTAGCAGTTCAGAATATTACACCATCACTATCAGAGATGCCAAAGGTATTGGAGTTGCCTGCAAAGTAACACATTTTCACCTTACATCTGTTCCATCCACCCACCCCTCCCCATTCCAAGCATTTCACTCCTTTGTTCTGCCTCCTAGTGAATCCTATTTGAGAAAAGCCTTTGGAGAGTCTTATTTAATTAAGAATGACTTTCTAATTTCTCTTTCTATTACAGTTAAAACATTTTGACTTTACATGTAGTTTTTTAAAGTTACATGTGTTGCATCTCTCAGCGAGAACATTACAAGATTTTTGTTGTTAAAGGGAGATGCTGGATCTGAGAGGGTGGACAACCACAGAACAAATGGGTGTAAAGTTGGCGGGTCTCTGCAGAGGGCATATATTTGTTGCTAACACAAGAACCAACCTTCTCAAGATGGGCTAAACTCTATCAGCTTAGCAAGTGACACTCCAGGAGGTGTGCTATATTCTGAACTGAGGATAAAGAGAAAGTGAGGGAGGAGTAGAAGGAGGCAGAACGAGTCATCACTCTATCTTTGGAAAATATGATGGAATGGGAAGAGCAATGGCCTGGAGGGCAGGTCACCTGTCCATTCCCCAGGTGAGCCACAACAATTAGAGCAACCTCAGATAGGTCACTCCAGTTGTATAGTCTTAGACTTCTTACCTACAAAATGGACCAGATCCCTCTAGTTCCAGCATTCTGTGGCTCCATCTTAGACTGTCTGTCAATAAGCTCTCTGACTTAAAGTTGGAGACTTTAAGTGGTGGGACAAGAAGGGAGTTAAGATTTTTTAATGAATAGGGCTGGATACTTTGAAGTATATAATCATGCAGTATTCATGAGAGGAAACCTAAGGCTTAAAGAGGATAAGTAACTTGCACAAGATCACAAAGCTCGGAAATAACGGAGCCTGGCTTTATACCCAGTCCTGTCTGGCTCCAGGACATTTTTCTTTTCCCAAACCATCATGTTGCCTGAAGAGAAGGGAATCTGAGAGGCCTGAAGGGACCCTCACCTCTTAATTATAGAGGAAGAACCTTCTTTGTTACTGGCCCAATTTTATTTGCTGAAACAATTTCATTATGTATAGGGTAACAATTTGTCCTCATTTGCCTGAGACAGTTCCACTGTGTGGGTGTGGTCCTGGTAGTATTACTAAAATGCTCCTTTTATTCTCAAAAGGTTTGCCTAATCACTCTTAATGATAATTATATGTCAGCTCTCCTATGATTGAATCATAGCCAACATAGAAGCCATAAAACAAAAGTCATTTGGTGCCATGGGGATTAACAGTTTGTTAGAAATAAAATAAATTTTAAAACTTATTATATTCTACATTTGCTATTAGTCATACATTAAATGACTTAAAATGTTTTCTAACCATTATAAGCAGCATGTAGACTTCCAAAATTTCTCAAGACAGTATGCCATTAACCTCTTACAAATTTCTCTCTCCTTTTTTGAGAATAAAATTTAATCCTTTAACTGTAACTCATGTATCTGATGTTTCTGAACATCTTTGGAAGGCTGCTGGTTCATTCTATTTAAAAACCTATGAAAAGTCATCACAGTGACTCAGGAAAGTATACACAAATGGAAACTTAGATAAAGACACGTGTGCATGGCAAATCCTAATGTCCTCCCCATCCCTGAACCCCAACTGGAATATGGAACATTGCCTTTCATGTAGGTAGGTAGTCCTCTTCCACAGCAGAGTTGGCAGTGTGGCTTATTCTTTTCACTTCCTCCCCATCTTTACAGACTTTGTCCTTGAAGACTGAACTCTCTTTCCCTTATGACCATCGCCTGATGACCTCCTGGTTTTGCATCTACTCTTACTAACTCTTTTGATACCCATATTATAATCATCTTGCATGACTTTGATATCTAGAGCTCATGTGGATGATTCATGCAATCATTGTCTTTGCATTTCCATTTAGCTGCTCTGGCAGCCCACTGAAATGGCTCTCATCAAGGTCTCCAATCACCGCCATATTTCTAAGCCTCTGTGTGTGTGTGTGTGTGTGTGTCCTCCTATTCTGAGACTTTATACTATCCTGGTTTTCATTCAATGACTCTATTTCTTCTGTTCTCACAGTCTCCTCACCTGTCTTTGCAGTGGTCTCAATTCTTTGCTCTTCTCACTCTATACCTTCTTCCTTGAAGTCTCAATCATATGTATGGCTCTGATATGCTACTGCAGAATTGCTCTACCTGGTAATTACAGGTTATCAGTGTTCCTTAAAATTCTTGAAAAGAATGTTCTACAGAGAATTTTGCAAAACTGTGCACATTCTATTATCCTTTGGGACATTATTATCAACTTTAAGAGTGTAAGTTCGGAAATCACTTTTCTGGACTTGAATCCTGACCTTGAACAAATTGTCATGGATCAGATATTAAATTACTTTATATCATTCCTTTCATCAATAAAATGGGCAAAATTCCAGGACATATTACATGCAATACTGTATGCAGAGGAATTCATGAGCCAATGCACATAAAGTTCCTGACACAGGTTAAGCATTCAATAATATTAATATTGGGCATATTAAAATGTATGCATGGTCCTGAAGAGAAGAAATCTGTTTCACTTTATTCAACCCAACATTTCCCAAATTTATTTGCCACAAGAACGTAGAACACAACTAAGCTTGAGAAATACATGTTACTGAATATCTAAACTCAAAACCCTCCAATAAGCTCCAGATGTTCCACACAACTATACACAGGAACATCAGTCTCAATATATCTGAAACCAAACTATATCATCTCCCGCTCAACTCTTTCTCTCCTTGATCGCTCACTATATAGTATGTGGCACAATTTTCTACTTAGTCTCCCAAACCAGCAATCTCAGTGTTGACCAATATTTCTTCTACCATCTGCTCACATCTGTCCCCAACTTCTCCAAACTCTGCTCTTATCTGCTTTCAAAGCCACACCTGTCTCTTTACTCACACCACTTCTCAT
This sequence comes from Spermophilus citellus, assembly GCF_964194105.1. Classification (NCBI taxonomy): domain Eukaryota; kingdom Metazoa; phylum Chordata; class Mammalia; order Rodentia; family Sciuridae; genus Spermophilus; species Spermophilus citellus. Next base: position 87,876,778 of record NC_138183.1, on the reverse strand, counting down.
CTGAATAATAGCAATAGCATCCTAACTAGTTTTCTTGACTTCAGTGTGACTTCTTGGGAATTATTTCCAGAATAATTATTTTTAAATGTCAATTAGTTATATCAGTCCTCTTCTTAAAAGGTTTCTCACACCTTTCAGGCTAAACTCTTTAGCTTAACACAAAAACACTCTGCTACCCCATGTTTCTACCATATCAGTTTATTTAGAGGGCCAAATGTTTCATGTCATTGCATGTCTCTGTGCCTTTGTACAGACTATTGCCTCTTCTGAAAATGTTCTGCACTCAGATGGATCTTATTCTTTAAGACCCCATGTGTCACCTCCTCTAGGAAAGCTCTCCTACTTCCCACTCCCAGTCTGATATAGATGCTTTTTATCCCCGAATACCATGGTTGACTCCTCATTTTATATTTTTTCCACAAATAATTAGTCTAACCCATCCTAGTAATTTAGACTCTTTGTCACCTTTGGTTTAGAAATGGGCATAGAAGCTGACCCTGAAAATAAAATTGAAGGACAGAGAGAAAATAAGGCATGAGAGGGGGGACTGAACTTATGAGAAACTTTTTTTTTTTTTTTGCTTCTAAGAAGAACATTCTGGAAAGGTTTGACTCTATCTATCTCTTGACATTGTTGTAACTAAAGGAGACCAGCAGAAACTCTGGCAGCCAACCTATAATGTAAATGGCCACAGCTCTGAGGGAAATCCTGGCCAACAGGGAAGAGAAGCGGAGGGAGATGAAATGAAATTGGTTCTCAACCCTGGAATCCTTTCTTCCTCTGGAAATGTTATCTTGGGTAACAAATCACCTTATTATTGAAACAGGTGTTAATTAGAATTCCCCCTTACTGACTGCTGGATGGCATCTAACTGGGGCAGCTGTCATCCCATCTTGTGGATCTGTTTATCATCACAATCAGTCATCGCACCCTGCTACAGTTTTATTGTGGATTTTTCATTAAATTTTTGTCTCCTAAAAAGTAAGGACTAGAATTACAGATTTCATAATTGGCCTTAATATTTTTAAAATTGAGTTCTCCTTTCATTAATCTAAAATTCAATGCAATGGAGTTTATGTATGATGGCAAACACATGTAATAGCCAAACATTAAAAGGATTTCCACCAAAATCAGGAACATGACAAAAATCTCTCACTACACAGCAATATAATTCTAGGGGCTCTAGATATTACAATATGATAAAGACAAAAATAAGAAGTATAAATATTAGAAAAGAGATTAAGCTCTATTTTTAGATGATAGGATTATCTATATGAAATAAAGATTAAAATAAACTGAGGGAGAACTGAGGTTGTGACTTAGTGGTAGAGCATTTGCCTATCATTTGTGAAGCACAGGGTTCCATTCTCAGCACCACATATAAATAAATAAAAATCTATTGACAACTAAAAAAAGTATTTAAAAAATAAATAAATAAACTGGGGGAAATAATTAATGGAAATTCAGTAAGCTGTTCAAAAGCAAGATCCACATATAAAAGCAGATGACTCACTAAATGCCAGTAAAGACATTATAAAAATATGATAATGAGAAACTTCATTCAGAATAGCTAAGTGTACAAAGTAAGATAGTCATATAATACTCAGGAATATCCATTATAAGAAATATGCAAAATTTCCACAAAGATCATGTTAAAACATAACAAGATGACATAAAAGAAAATCTCAATAAATGAAGAAGCATAACAATATTCCTGAATAGAAGCCCTCGATGTTTTGAAAATTTTATTCTCTCATTAATCTAAGTTTCAATGCTATTGTAATACAAATACCAACTCATCTTCAAAAAGATAAATGGAGAAAGTGCTCACAAATGACAAAATAATTTTGGGTAAAAAAAAGCAATGAGTGCCTCCAGACAATGGAATATTTTTCAGTGCTAAAATGTATTGTGATGAAAAGACATGGAGGAATCTTAAATGCTTATCACTAAGTGAAAGAAGCACATCTGAAAAGGCAACATACTGTATGATTCTAACTATACGCCATTCTGGAAAAGGCAAAACTACAAAGACAGTAAAAAAGATCAGTGTTTGTCAGGGATTAGGGGAAAGGAGAGATGGACAGGAATAGTAGAGGATTTTTAGGTCAGTGAGATTATTCTATATAATACTATGATGATGAATACATGTCATTATACATTTGTCTGACCCACAGGACATCTGACACAAAACGTGAAAACTTAATGTAAGCTGTGGACGCTGGGTAATCACAGTATGTCAATGCAGGTTCATCAACTGTTAACAAATGTGCCCCTCTGATAGGGACACCTTGTGGACGTAGGAGGCATATGGGAAATCTTTGTATTTTCCTCCTACTTTAACTAGAAACCTAAAAGCCACTCTAAAATAGAAATCCTTTTTAAAAAATGTGGGAGGAATTTTACCTATCTACTGTCAAGATTATACTATAAACATAATAAGAAAAAAGAAATACTAAAATGTGTGATTCAGAAACATTCCCTTAAGTATAACGAAAATTTGTTTAAAATAAATAACTTGGGGAAAAATTGCTAAATAATTGGAGAAAAATTTATATCCTTATATCATGTCATATACACAAGAAAAGTCCAAAGATGTCAAAAAATTAAACCAAAATAAATATTAGATACCACAGGAAATTGCCATTTTTATATACCAAAAGTAGAAGGTTATCAGTATTTGTATAGTTCAAGTGAATGCATTAATTATGAAAAAGAAAACATAATTTTTGCACAAGGAAAACTGACATAAATCCAAACTTGAAATATACAAAAACTAAGTAGTCTGTACATGTAGAAGTTGTCTGTACATACAAAAAATGCCTGATTCAAAAAGTTAACACTTTCTTTTAAAAGTTGAAAATCAAGAACCAATTAATTAGAAGAAAGTTGACATTTTTATCAGGCAAAGGATTAAAGTCCAGATTATAAAAGATTTCCTACAATCTATAAGGAAAAAGACAAAACCACAATAGAAATCTGCAAACATGAATTCTCCAAAGAAAAAAATGCAAATGGTCAATTATCATTTGAGCAGATGTTCATCCTATTAAAAAGGGTTGTACAAATGAAAATAATGTAATCTTATTTTTCTTTCAACATCTACAAAAATGTTAAGAAACTGGTCACATGAGGATTAGTAATCACATGGGTGAGTAGAGATTCTCATGCATACCTTGTTCCTAAGCATTTGTCTTACAGGATAATTTGATCACTTGCATCAAAAATAAAAATTTGTATGTTCTTTACCCCAATTTATATTTTTAAGAATTGATCATAGAAATACCAATTTCTACATTTATTGTAGCATTATAATAGACAGATAATTTAAAAAATAAATTTCCCACATAAATTAGTAATTAAATAAGTGGATTGTAGTATCTACACTACATAACATTATTTGGCCATTTTTGAAAAGATAATTATATTAATTGTTTTGATATGAAAAGTCCTTCAAGCATATAATTAAGGAAAAATGGATTATAAAATAATATACCTATAACAATATCATGAAAAATATATATACCATATCCCATATCTTATCTGCAAATATTCATAGACTCACTTTTGAGAATATTAGACTAAAGGAAAACATTCTATATATTTGTGTTTTTCAAAATTTCATATAAGAACCCATTATGCATTACTTTTGTCCTTGTACAAGTACTATGGTTTCATTTCAATTCACTTAGAAGTCAGTCCCACACATATGTATGCAATATGGCCAATTTCAGACATTTCCCAGGAGATATATATATATTTTATCAACTGATGATTGATACCACATATACTTATATAAGCACAGCTTCTTTACTGCTGTAGGGCCTGACTTGAAATTTTTATTTCAATTACAGTTTCTTCCAAGGACCATAACATACGATATTTACAAGGAAAAGGAAACTGGAAGAATGTCAGTTTGATCCAAGTGCTCTGATATTTTATTTTAGTAGAGCTCTGCTTTGAAGATAAAGGGGAGCTCTGCCTCACCCGCACAAGCAGATCTGAGATCTGAAACCTTTAAACAGTGAGAGGAGGGGGAGTGTGTTTTGATCATCCAGTCTGCCTTCTCCTTGTCATCTCTCATTATTGGACAATCTAGAGGAGCACACCACCACTGCCTCCCTCCTAACTCACTGCTGAATAGAAAGCATAATTTGCCTTTTGACAACTTTATGCCATTTCATGGAAAAGGGAACACGCCCACCCACTTACCTTCTGCACTTGCTCATTCACCCTCCTCCCTGCTTGTCTCTGCCTCTCTCCCTCCCTCTCTCTCTTCCATAACTCATTAAATTTCTGACACTACATTCACCCTAGGCTTCTCACTGAGTCGCTACAGTGAGCAGGAAGCTGGAAGCCTGCATGATTCTTCAGGCACGGGATGACAGCCCAGAGCATGGCACGTACCGGCATTTCGAGCTGTGACCTTGGAGCCATGTCTCAGCAGACGGACAAACACATTACTGCTGCAGTGGTTCACCATGTGCAAGTGGAGGCTTCGTTGAGTCTGGATCTTTTTTTTTTTTTATTGGTTATTCAAAACGTTACAAAGATTGCAGAATCACATTGGTTACACATCCACATTTTTACATAATGCCATAATAGTAACTGTTGTATTCTGCTACCTTTCCTATCCTCTACTATCCCTCCTCCCCTCCCCTCCCATCTTCTCTATCTACCCCATCTACTGTAATTCATTTCTCTCCTTATTTTTTCCCATTCCCCTCACAACCTCTTATATGTAATTTTGTATAACAATGAGGGTCTCCTTCCATTTCCATGCAATTTCCCTTTTCTCTCCCTTTCCCTCCCACCTCATGACTCTGTTTAATGTTAATCTTTTCCTCCTGCTCTTTCTCCCTGCTTTGTTCTTTTTTTTTTATTAGTTGCTCACAACTTTACAAAGCTCTTGACATATCATACTTCATACATTAGATTGAAGTGGGTTATGAACCCCCAATTTTACCCCAAATGCAGATTACAGAATCACACCGGTTACACATCCACACTTTTACATACTGCCCTATTAGTAATTGTTGTATTCTGCTACCTTTCCTATCCCCTACTATCCCCCCTCCCCTCCCCTCCGAGTCTGGATCTTGACCAAGCATTTTGCCATATTGGATATTCCGATCTCCCCAGGTCTCCTCTGCCTATCACGGCCCAGGACAGCCACCACCAGCCATAGCAGCTTTGACCTTTTGCTAACTGTCCATTCTGTTTTAAAGGACTGAGGCAGGGCACGCTGAGAATGAATCAAATGTCAGGTTCCTAATGCAGCCAACAGAAATAACTCATGAGGGACAGGCATGGGGCAGGGAGGAGGGCGGAGAATACTATTTTTAAACTCTCTACTCACTTCACTAACAAACAATGAAATTTTATGCGTACTCCTCATCAAGACCAGAAGATTCCACCAAATGTCTCACAGCATCCTAAAAATCAAATGTCCCCAGATGGTAAGATGACAACTGTGTAACTCCACAATGGAGAAACAACCCACTTCGATTTCTTCTAAAAATTATTTATTGAGTCTTCAATATGTTCTACTGCAGAGCGGCCCAATAAAAATACAATGTAAGCCACATTTTGAAAAAAGGAAAAAGTGTTTAAAAAGCAAACTATAGTACAATGAATTTTAAATTTAACAATGTGTTTATTTGAAGCCACCATATCCAAAATAGTTTCATTTCAACATGTAACTGTGTAAAAATGATTTATAAAGCAGCTTACATTCCTTTATGAGACTGTCTTTGAGACTGTGTGTGTTGCACACGTGTAGTACATCTCAGTTCTGACCAGCCAAGTTCCAGGACTTCAGCCCCATGTGGGGCTGCCATATTGGACAGCACAATCCCAACAAGGTGGTAAGTTCCTCACATGCTTCACCTTCACCCCCCACAACAATGCCACCATTTTCTTCACTTTACAGATAAGGCTTAAGGAGAATTATTGACCTGGTAAATTCATAAAATTAGTAAGTAGCCAAACTATCATTTTAACCACCTTAGCATCGAATTAATACCAGTTGAGTTAAAAAAAAAAGCCCCCAAAACAACAGCTGTTAGTGCTCCTATCTCTAACCAAGTATATTTTAAATGCAGGAACCAAACATCACATTCAATCTCTTAGCACTTTGAAAACTCTCGACTTGTACATCTGAGACAGAAATGTGCCTGATATGAGCACTAAGAGATCAAACATTTTTCAGAATTTTTTCAGGGCATGCTATAGTTGAAAAAAATTCAACTGATTAATAACCATACCTCATAAACTATCTTTCAGTTATATTTCTTTGCTGTTATATTTTTCTCACTCCGATTTTCAGAATAAAAAATTCCTCACACAATTTCATCACATATGCATTTTCTACTTTAAATAGCTGTTGCTGACAAAAAATGATTTTCTAATAAAATATTTTTTTTTTCTTTTCTGGATTACATTCAGAGCATCCAACTGAAATTCTGTATTGTACTTTACTGTGGAGAGAAGTTTAGTAAAATATATAAAGTTGTAGTATTCTTTAGCTCAGAAATTCTACTTTTAGGAATTTATTCTAAGATAATAATTGGACATGTGAACAAAGATGTTCATCAGAGCATCATTTATTATAACAAAAAAAATTCCAAGGGGAAAGTAATTAAATACATGTGATAATGAAATACTGCACCAAAAATTCATATTTAGAATAATTTAATAATGTCAGGAAATGCTTACAATGTATTAGTAAATGAAAAGAGTTTGCTGATAAAAACAGTGTGAGTTGAACTATGTAAAAATGCCACAGAAAGGGAAAAAAATAAGATCAGATGGTAAATTCTGAAGTGGAAAACGGTGTGGCCAACTGTGCACTATGACCTGAGGTGGGGGAGGTTACATGTGGAAACCTCACAATTGGCTTATTCCTCTCACAGGTTACCAGTCTCTGATATGCTACAGAAGTCTCTACACTCAAGGGGTGAGTCAATTTTCAAACTTGAAACTAAAACTTCAAATTTTCAAACCGGAAACCACTGACCTAACAATCCAGCAATACTTCAACACTTTGTCATCCCCCTTATGATGGAACTCTGAGCAGAATCCCCTGTCATAAAGCAGATCTACTGATGCAGTGGTGGGGCCGTGGAATGGTACCTTCCTATAAGGCCTCCTCCCTAGTCACCAATAGTGGTTCTTGAAAAACTAACTGAAATTCTTTAGGACACTAAAGAACATATCTAAAAGTCACTATTCTACCTGAATTGTTGCTTTGTAATAATGCAGAGGAAGAATTTCAAAGATTAATAAAGGGCTCATTTGCATGGCAATAGTCTAGGGCTCAATTTGGCAGCTCTCCCTTTGGCCTATTTGGAGGGAATATAGATAAATCTGATAAACTGAAAGAAGTTTGGTGTACAGCTGCCTCCATTCATACTTTAAGTTGGATCTACCAGTTTCTTGGTGCTGAAAGCTAACCTGATGTAGAAACAGACTCCAACCTTACTCTTGTAACAAGTAGCCAAGTCTCAGCCAATCACAAATGGCCAGCTGTTCATACCTTGTTCAAATAAGATAGTCATGAACCAATCAAACTGTTTCAACCTCACGCCTTCTCCCTGGCTATAAATATACCCTGCCTATGTGGTGGGATGGAACATTCTGAACCATTTTTGGTCTAGATTGCTACCCAATTCTAGAATCTCAAACAAAGCCAGATAACATCTATAAACCTAGATTTGTTGTTTTAAATTTATTCTAATTTATTACACATGATGGCAGAATGCAAATCATTTCATACTACACATACAGAGCACAATTTTTCAAATCACTGATTGTACACAAAGTATTTTCACACCATTCGTGCCTTCATACATGTACTTAGGATAATTATGTCTAACTCATTCCACCATCATTCCTATCCCCTTCCCCCCTTCTTTCCTCTCCCACCCCTTTGCCTTATCTAAAGTTCCTCCATTGCTCCCATGTTCCCTTCCCCCCATCGCCATTATGAGTCAGCATCCTCATATCAAAGGGAAAACATTTGGCCTTTGGGTTTTTTGGGGGGGATTGGCTTGCTTCACTTAGCATTATATTTTCCAACTTCATCCATTTACCTGCAAATGCCATGATTTTATTCTCTTTTAATGCTGAGTAATGTTCCATTGTGTATATATACCAAAGTTTCCCCATCCATTCATCTACTGAAGGGCATGCAGATATGATATGATTCTATACCTAGAAGATCCAAAACATTCCATCAGAAATCTTCTAGAACTAATAAATGAATTCAGCAAAGTAGCTGGATATAAAAATCAACACCCATAAATCAAAGGCATTTCTGTACATCAGTGACAAATCTGCTGAAAATGAAACCAGGAAAACCACCCCATTTACAATAGCCTCAAAAAAATAAAATTCTTGGGAATAAATTTAACAAAAGAAGTGAAAGACCTCTACAATGAAAACTACAACACGCTAAAGAAAGAAATTAAAGAAGACCTTAGAAGATGGAAAGATCTACCTTGTTCTTGGATAGGCAGAATTAATATTGTCAAAATGACCAATACTACAAAAGCACTATACAGATACAATGCAATCCCAATCAAAATACCAGTGGCATTCTTATATAAATAGAAAAGGCAATCATGAAACTCATACACCTAGATTTGTTATAATTTCATCTTTTAACAAATCTTTGTGCTTAGCATCCTGTTAAAACAACATGTGACCCGATAGCTCACTTAAAACCAACTACCTTCTAAAAACAAAACAGAAAGCAAGTAGAAAACCTGAAACAACCCCACCACAGTTCTTTATTTCTATTGTTTGTCACCAGGATAGTTACTCTCATCAATTCTCAAGCATTAAATCTCACCATAGTTTCAAATGCCTCCTTTCCTCTTTTTACTATTCTAACATTATTGTTATTATATATAATTGTTTTATTATTATTTTAACTATAGTTATATAATTAGCACTCCTTTTTTTTTTCTCCCCCAGTACTGAAGATGGAACCCAGGGCACTTTGCCACTGAGTTCCATCCCCAATGCTCTTTTTCATTTATTATTTTGAGACATGGTCTTGCAAAGTTGCTGAGGCTGGCCTTGAACTTGTGATCCTCCTGCATCAGCCTCTGTAGTTGCCGGGATTACAAGTGTGCCTCATGTAACATGCCCAGCTAGCACTTACGTTTTTCACTTTTCTCTTGAAATTGTTCTTAACTCTCTATGCTACTTTTCAGAGATATTAAGTTAATTCCTTTATTCTCTTTCTTTTGTGGATCTTCTGTTTTTATTCAGAGAAAATGAACCTAGCAGGATCTGCGTTCTATATTGTCCTAGGCACTTCTCTCTACCTTGTCCCACCATACCCCAAAATGTGGCTACTTTTCAAGAGAAAGAAGAAAAGGAAGGCAGAAATGTGAAACAAGTTCTAAGATTTACACAATACTGCACTGGGAGTGTTGTCCTCATTTGGGGCCCCATGCTCCAGGGCACAATATCAGTAGCACAACATTCAGATGCCCTTGAATACTTTTTCTTTTTCAATTCATTTGTGTGCTTGAAGAATTGGGAAGTCCTGTCAGTGTTAAAGAAAGCAGAGGATGTGTGAAGAGGAGAATTGATTCTCCATGATAAGATGCTAGAAACACTGATAAATCAGGCAGAAGCCAAAGAAGAGGGACAGAGTTCAATGGTAACAGCTGTACACAGACCTGAATTCCATGTCTACTACTGCAGTGAACTTCCTGACGTAGATTTGAGACAAGGCAATAAACTTGCCTTTATTTAGCAGGGAACTGAAAATTATCAGGCAACTTGGAGTGTTGGTGCCTTAATTAAAAGATGGAGAAAGAACTCTTCTCACACTTGTTGTGACAAGGAAATGGGATGTGTGTATCAACTACCTAGTCATGGTGCTGGTTCCTAGTAGATGGACCAGAACTCACTAAGTGGTTGTAGAAAGCAAAGTTTACAGCACAAGCTCTGGAGGTACCCTTGGGTTCTACTCTGCACCATTTTTTATCCTGGCCTCAGTTTCCATGGTTGTAAAATGAGCCTTATAAGACAGAATGAACCTCTGAGGGTTGTTGTGAGGACTAATCAAGTTAATACACATGGCATGTTCAAATTAGTGCCTTGCAGCAAATTAATCAGTAAGGGTTGGTGAATTTTTTCCCCAACACAGCTCTTTCCTTTGTTTCTTTTAGCTACGCAAGAGGAAGACAAGACAGTCTCAATTTTTCTGTCAACCATGTGTCCCTTTAACATGTCATTACTATTCACTTCTCCCAAATAGTAGGGAAGCAGTTTTACTGATTGTTAAAAGTTTGCTTGGCCATCCCTATTACCTTGGCATGTTCATGAAGAATGCATCTTCAGATTTTATTAAAAATTTTTAAATTATGAAAAGTATATAGGTGAATGATATATCCCACAGCATGAACATCAAGGATTACATGCAGTTTAAAATTCTGTTTGTGTTTTTCTGTATTTTCCAATTTGTCTAAGATGATTAAGGTATTACTCTTGATTTCCCATTAAAAAACAAAATAAAAAGAAAAGAAAATGGTTGATTCTGGTAATCCGTAATCCCAGGACAATATATTCTATTTGTATGCCTTCTTCTTCCATACAAATAAAAGTTGACCTAGCCACACATTCAGAATGTATACATTCGTTTGTTTGTTTGTTTATTCACTAATTCAGCAAGTATTAATTAGCTCCCACTGTATACCAGAATGTCAGAGTGTCTGACAGTACACAGAATGGCATAGGCAGAGTCCTTGTCTTCAGGGAGCTGACAATTTGGTTGGAGGAGACAGTCAACAAACAGGAAAACAAGTAAGCAGAGGAGAAAGCATTCAACAAGGCCAAGTGCTCTGGGGAAAATAAAAAAAAAGGCACTGGTGTGAGAGAAAACAAATGAGTAGGAATTGGACATTCAGGGAAGACCTTCCAAGGATCTGCAATTTAAATTAAAAGACAAGAAATAGCCATACAAAGGCCCAGCCATTTCTTCTGGGTAATGAAACAGCTTGTACAATGACCATGGCATATTCCAGAGAGAATGGGAAAGCCAGGGTGGAGGGAACACAGACTGAAGAGGAGAGAAATAGAAAAGAGCTTAACAGGCACAGAGCAAAGTACACAGGCTGGAGGACAGAGTTCAGATGTTATCATAACTAGATCTGAGTTCCACTCATAAAAACTTACTCAGGCTGCTATGTGGAAAATATGGGTGTCAGGAGGGGATAAGAGTGGAAGTGGAGAGCTCCCTTGGGAATTAATTATAACATCAGTGGACAGAGATGAGGGGCTAGTGAGGTGGTGCCATGGAGGTAAACCTGGGGTAAATTTGAAAAGTTCAAGTGAATAGGATTTTTGCAAATAGATTTGACAGTTCAATATCTTATAACCACTGGGAAACAGGAGATGTTTGACAAGGAAGGACTGGCATTTAAAAATCTGGCTGCCCTATTCGGGATGAGGCAAATGCTGGGAAAGAGCCTAATCTGAGAAGAAACAGAACATGGCCCCAGGGACACAGGCCAGGAAAAGAGATCATGTAGACTGTCAGTCAGTAGAGCAAGGATAAGGAACAGGGTCAGGATCACAGCCTGGCCCAGGGAGAAATGCTGGCACATTCCTATGGGAGCAGAGTCCTGGGCACCACCAAGGCAGGGAGTCAGGAAAAGGAGCCAGGTTGGCATAAGGGTCAGAGGACAAGACAGAGCAATGGATAGAGCAGGACTAAAATCCCAATCCAAAGTGCTGGGCTTGGACTTCTTAGATCTCTTCTAGGTAAGATTGGTCCTAGAGTTGGAATGGGACCCTGGTTGGATTTAGGGACCAAAAGGTCAGCTGTGGCTAAGGGTGCCAGGTAGGGCCTGACAAGACCACAAGGGATGTTCTATATTTTGAAAGCAGATACTCCTTTCTTTAATAGCAACATGGCCAATCTACATTCAGATAATCAAGTGCATCACTCTTAAAAGTCTATTTCCCTTTTGACCAAAACATCTGCCCACTGTCACATTTATAATGTTAAAGTGGAAGCCCAGGGGTTAAAAGACTTTCCAACTGGAAATGATGGTGTGTTAAAGGAAGCAAGGGCTCTTTCCAAAGCAAAATATTAATTTTATATTCCCTTTTAAACTAGTTGCTACTAATTTTCAATTTTATGCTGGAAAATAAGATTGTGTCACTCACAGTAAGAAAGAATAAGTGATGGGGCCAAGAATAAGATCATGGGGCCAAGTGCTTACTCTTTAATTTACCATATTTAAAAATAAGACATCTATACCTTTGCTTTCAGACACACTGACAAATGGTCCAAAGGACATATTGAAAAATAGCAGTGATTTGAGAGAAGAATTATAAAAAGCCACACAGAGTAGGGAGGAAACTTAGAAGTCATCTCACTTTGTTTTACAGAAGAGGAAGTAAAGTCTAGGTGGTGTCAGTGACTCTCATGTGCCAAATCATTGTAAATGTTCATCAAATGAAAGAATGAACCCCAGCACTCCTACCCTCTATCCTATGCTCTTCCCACCACCAGAGAATGCTCTCTGATGCGTCCTATGTCCACTCAGGTGAACACATGCTTACCATGAGAGTCTAACTGCCATATAAGTGGGGACTCAGAGACCTCCACAGAACACTTAAATGACAGTGACACAGCACTACCAAACAGCCTGGCAGAGGCCAAGACTGAGCTTGGGTGACTCATGCTGGTTTACCAAGTGGCAGACCAAAAGCATGTAAAATGGCATGTCACCACCGTAACTAGAGCAGAGAGGTCTCACGTCTATTTTAGGAATCCGGAGCCTTGGCACAAATAGGAATCTCAGAGTTTAAGAAATACACTCCACCTTTTCTTCATTTAGATTTATCTCTAAGAGCTGGGGTGATTGTAACCAAGTCTGCTTTGGGAGACAAAAAGTGTTTGCGCATACTTAGTAACAGCTGCATATTTATTTTTAAATTAGATACATGTAGAGCTATCTTGGTTTATTACATACATTATAAAACCTATACAATGGAAATTTTATAAGAAGTTAATAAAAACAAAATATCAGTAGAAGTCTGAGTGGTTTCTTCCTCCACCCCAGTGGATCACTGTATGAGCTCAGTGCATATGCACCCCGCTCTGGATTCAGCTGTATGGCCTAATTTGCCATCAACCTGCATCTTTCTACATGTGTATGTGGCATTGGGCATACACTTCAGGAGTGAATCCTAGCCAACAGACCTGTGCCAACTGAAACAGACTCTTTTCTAAGCTCTGCTTAAACTGCCACAGCCCTATCATCATGAGCCAGCCTAAAAAGCATCACTAGCACACATTGCACAAGGCTTTCTTCCACAAGGGTGACACTGAGTCCTAAGAGAAGAGAGACGGAGAGAGGCAATGAGATCTTGCCTCAACTTCAGCCTCGGTGTCTCAGAGAACATCTACTGAACACTCACTACCAACCCATGAACAAAAATGCAAGAAAACAGAGCCTCATGCTGATGGTGGAATGCATCCAAAACTCAGGAAATCCTACTTCTGCTCTCTAATGACAGTGGCTTTGGCAATCCTTTCCCTTTTCCTCTGCTCCTGTTTCTTAGGGCATGGTGGGAATGTTTGCTTATTTAGCTGCCAAGCAGAAAGTCTTTCACCATGTTCTTGTGGTCATAGCTAGTCACCCTTATGATGCTCTCTTGGCTGGGATCCCAGCCCTCAAGGACTGTAACTGGATTACCTCCTAGGACATGTGACTTTTTTGCCCCTAGGCAAATCCTTTAAAGCAATCAACTGTTAATACTTAAATGAAGCAGTAAAATGTCAACCTGAGGGGGAGCAATGATTTGGAAAGCTCCACTACTGAATTGCTTCCACTAACAAGACAACAAGTCTTAACACAGACAGTGAGCAAATGAGGGATTAGAACTAGCCTCAAAGTGAGCCATTCCTTTATTTAATGAATTCAACTTTAAAATTAGAGCACGAGTCCCAGAAGGGAGCGAGCATCCTGTGGGAAGTCTGTTTCCTCCACAGCTTGGTTCTAATAAGAATACTGCTGGCCAAAGTGCTCAGTCACCCCCCCATCCCTACATGATGGCCATCCCTGGGGAGGCACAGGTCCTGGCATTCTGAGATAGAAGTCCAAAGACTTGAACACCACCCTGGATACACAGGAACTTTTCTCACTGAATCACAGAGCTCCCCCACGTTTGTGTGTGTGTGTGTGTGTGTGTGTGTGTGTGTGTATAATATATATATATATATATATATATATATATATATATATATATATATATATAAATTGGCTCTTTTGGTGACTGATTTAATAGAAAAATAGATGTAGCACCTGTTTCAGTGAGACAGAGTTGAGACATTTTGGATGTATTCTATATCATCTAAGATACCTGGGTCAAGAATCTGAGGACCAGCTTCAATAATCTAATCCCAGCCTCAATATTTACCCAGTATGACTTTGGGCAAACTGCCTCACCTCTCCAGACTTAATTTCTAGAAGAATTCTGAGAGGATGTGTTAGATCAGGAGTTCACAAACTTTTTATCTGAAGATCCAGATTGTGCATATGAAGTTTTGAAGGCTGAGAGGTAAAATTAAGGCTATAATGCAGGTGATTATATAATAATTTAAGGCGTAACTGCTGGCTCCAAGACCAAAAAAATGAATGGATGCTGGGTGGCCGTGGGTTATACTTTGCTGAACACTGTACAGGACCATCTTCAATGTTCCTCTTTAGCCTTCAAAAGCATTGAAAAATATTACTGTTCCCAAGTTCCCATTCTTTTTGTCCCCTCAAATGATGGTCCTTTTATTGGATTTTTAAAATTTTTTTATTCTGATTTATTGTATATGACAGAAGAATGTATTACAATCATATTATATATACCGAGCACAATTTTTCATCTCTCTGTATACAAAGTATATTCACATCATTCATGTCTTTTTCATACATGTACTGATGTCCATCTCTTTCCACCATCTTTTTTTACTCCCTTGCCTCCTCCTTCCCCTTTCTTCCCCTTTGTTCTATCTACCATGTGTCGAATCTTCCCCTGCTCCCCGTCCCAACCCCACTACGAATCAGCCTCTCTATATCAGAGAAAACTTTCAGCATTTGGTTTTTTGAGATTGGCTTACTTCTCAAGTTCCCATTCTTATTACAAAAGACCTCAAGAATAGTCTTGGATGTTTGGGTTTTTTGTTTTTGTTTTTGTTTTACCATTTTTACCTTCAGCAGAAGATTCAAAGTCAGAGTTTAGAGCTAGAAAGCTCTAAACTTGTTTTATAGATTAAGCAAATGAATACTGGAAAGCTGAAGGGTCTTGTCCATGGTCATCCTACTTGGTGGAGTAGCCAAGACTAGAGTTTATATTTCCTCTCTTGTCCAAGACATTAATGCAGAAATGGAGCAACTACCTGAATGGTTGCTATGTTTACACAGAGAAGTACTATAATCCATAAAATGAACTATTTGTGGAAAATTGGTCAAGCCTATAGAACCACACTGAACTATATAGATCTACACTGTTGGCATCTCAAGATGTTTCCACTGAGGAATTCTATATCCCACAAAAGGAATTATTTGTGGAGAATTAGCCAACTGCAGAACTAACATGAAACACACTGTTGTTATTTTAAGATATTAAGCTACATAATCACTGCAAGATAAGATGGATTCAACTTATGTGGGAAACAAGGCATTTACCTCCTTCACAATGCTGGAAATATTTAAAATTTCAAAGATCTCTTTCAAGTGATACAACCTTCTTATGAGTACTTAAGTTGTCAGTAAATACCAGAAACCAGAGTTCCAAGGATGGAAACAGCTCCAAAGAAAAGCTCACAAAGGGGAGATGAAAAGCTTTTGAAGTGACTACAAATGTGAGTCTGCAGAGCTGGCTCAGGCCTTTATCTTTTCCTCTGATGCACTTGGCATCTCTTACCCTAGAGGAGCTACCAACCAAACCACGGTATTTTCTTCGGGGATTCAATAGGTGTGACGATGACTTTGAAGTTTTGATTCTGATACTGCAATTATAAATAAAAGCAGAGGCTGTCCTCAGCTTTGTGGAGGCCTCCTAGCTCCTGCAGAGGTGAGTTCAACTGCCACGCGCCTGTCAGCAGTGGGACACTGCAGCTGCCTCTAAATGGGAAACTTAAGGATAACCCAAGCACCTGCAGTGTTAAATTGATCTGTAAAACCGTGTTTTATGTGAATTTCTCCTAATTTGGGATATTAATCTGTTTGTCTGTATTTGTATTTAACATGTTCCTAAATTCCTTATTTGACCTGTAGTTCAATTTATGAAACACTCACATGCTCTAGTATCTTTAACATTAAGCAAACAGTGGGATATACACAGGATGATCACAGTCACATTAAAATACATGGGGAAGGAAATTGCTAAAGTGTTATTGGTTGCCTCTAGGAGAGTGATAATCTAGGAGGTGACTTTCTTCTGCTCATCAATGCTTTTTAGTAATTTTTGGAGTTTCTGGAAGGTGACATAGTGGTTACATAATGAGAAAATAAAGCAAATAAAAATCCCAAAACTCTGCAGCAGGGACAAGTACAATTGAAGCTGATGCTGATGTGTCTGCCATCCCCAGGTAACAGTAACTATGAGGAGAAAGGAGGTTCCACCAGGTTTATAAGCAATTACTATTGTTCCATGAGACACACAGAAGAGACATTTTTAAAAGACTAGTGCATCACTATTAACATGTGTGTCCCGACAAAGGGAAGAATTGGCTTAACAGGTGAAAATGGTGGAGGGAGGGGACACTGGAAAGGTAAGAACAGGGTAAATCTGTTTGACCATAGCCATGGAACACCAGGAAGAGAAAGCAGAGGGAGGAGAAGGTTCATATTGGATAGGCAGGAAGGACACCACAGTGGGTGGACAAAAAGGAAAGGAACTCACCATGGCGGAACCACAGCAAGGAGCTGTCAGAGACTTCAGTGATGGGATGGGAGCAACTGTGCAGGGTACGAAAGGCTCTGCCTGTTAGGAGGTTGAGAGGCCTGCAGTGGACCCACTGCTGTGTGCTGTGTGTTCCATATTCCTGCTGTGTGCTGGGGAGGGAGGCAGGTGGGATCAAGAGTACAGCATACTTGAGGGATCAAGATAGCACCTTACAAGCTCAAATGCCTTCACATGTTCACATTCAGTCTTTCTAGAGTTTCAATGATGCCATATTAAGCCACCTTTGGTTAGGGCTGTACACTGTAAGCAACCTTTAAAGACCTCTATCTCCTCCCTTTCACATATGCATGCCCTGTTTCATCCAGGACACAAGCATACATGCATACTCAATATGCACAAACACAATGTGCACAAACACACACGCACACACACACACACACACACACAAATATTTACAGAGACAGTGCTAAAGTGTAGCTTGGGGAGTTAGTTTTAGTTTAATTCCATCTATGCTTTGACATGAGCACTTTCTCAGGCACATGGAAATGCAGCATCAAACCTCCACTTAACCCAACAGCATTGCTCTCTCAAGATCCTCCCATCATGGAACTTCTGGGGTCTCTACTGTGCTTTCACTTGCCCAGAAGTAGGGTTTCAAATATTTTCAACTCATTTTGTTTTACCCACCCAGGGGGAAAAGCATGGCTTTTCTGCCATGTTTAATTATACCAGCCCACACCACTGCTATGGCAGACAAGAAGGATCTTCATTGTGTGTCAGTAATTGCCAGTTACCAAGTCTCATGTGATTAATTTCATCCCTCTTCTCTACTAAAATCCAAATTTCTTCCATAATGAGAGAAACACTCCACCAATAAAACATGAGCATGTTGCTATATATACTGTTGGAAAACCTGCTCCACTTTACATGTGAATTTATTCAAATTAATGACTCCTTAAAGTGACATTTTCTACCAGAACAATTCCCACTCTCAATATTTTCTTCATTTGAAATACTGAAAAGCTCTAAAGTGGCACTTTCAGTTTTCAAATGTCTTGCCATTCTCATCTAAAATTTTCCACTACAGAAATTCCCTTGGATCCCGTAGCCAAGCAACTTTTGGGTGAGCACAAAAACATTCCTGTTGCAGAGTGGTGCCTAGGAACTGATTTTATTTTTCCTCTACACAGACACAGCTCACTTCAGAGCTAATCCTCCAGCTGTCCTTTGGGTGGATGGGGTCACATGTGTTTCCAGAATACTGCTGGGTTAATCTGGGCATTAATACTCTGCCCAGCTGTCTTTGAGAAACTTGAAGTTCTGGGATGAATGAAAAGAACTTGTCTGACAAATCGGTGGCCATGACCTCAGAGAACCATGGTAGCAGCAAGAATTCTGCCACCAAGGGCACCTTATGAAACAAGGCACCAGAACCTTCCCATGACCTAAGAGATATGTGGCTTCCAAAGGTCAGGGTTAAGACCATTCTACTTCTACAATTTTGATTTTTTAAAAAAATTCCTAATTAGACAACTCTTTTAATAGCACCTGGGCTGCCAATCTTGACCTGTTTATGAATCCAGTTCTAAAATGCATATGATTTGAAACTCCTCCAAAAAAGAATCTGAGCCATCACACAGAGATGGGGAAGGCGACATCAAAAGTAAGCAGGGATATCCAAGGCTCCGACACTCTGTATTTAATGCTCAGAAAAACAATAGCCACTCTCTTGGTCATTCCAACACCTAACCATTTTTTTTGCCATTGATTTCTTGGGTGATGTTGACATGCCATTTAAACCTTCCCATATTTCATTTTTTTCATATTTGAAATAAATAAGTCATAGTTTTTTCACTCAATATCTTCGAGTCAAAGACAGGACTGGACGGTAGAAGCCCATGGGCCACATTCCTGCTATGTTGTTAGTGGTCTGTCTTGATGATGGTCCTGCCAACAAGTCTTGAATCCATTTCCTTCTCCTAGGCTCACTCTTTCAGCCCTTCAGACTTTGTCTATTTGTTTTTGGGGTTGTTTCAGTTGTCCCTGGGTGGTCTCTATGCCTCCAACTCAATGGTTATTAGCAAGAAAGCCATTTTGCTCCCCAGGGAACATCTGGCTAAATATATGGAGATATTTCAGATTGTTAAGACTTGCGGGGTGCTATAGGCATCTACTAGGTAGAAGCCAGGGATGCTGCTAAACACCCTACAACACACAGTGTGCCAACAAAGAAATGTCAGTTCAAGGGGTCAATAATACTGAAGTTAAAAATTCAGCTCCAGTCATATTCGCCTGAATCTGTTCTCCACATACCACCAAATTCGCCTGAATCCATTTTTCACATACCACCAGAGAGATACAAAAAACAATTCCAGTGACATCATCTCCATACTTGAAACCCTTCAATGCTTCCCAGTTGCTCTCAGGTTAAATAAAGTCTAAATACTTCAGCAAGTCATAGAAGACCCATTCTGATCTGGCCCTTTCCTAGCTTTCTACCTCACCCTCAGCATTTTCCTGTGTACTCTTTCCTCCAACCACACATGCATTGCTGCGGCTGGAGCAGACCACTCACATCTCTGTCTTTCTATCAATCTTGTCTTGTTCATTCCACTGCTCACTGATTTTACGGCAGACACTCCATGGTGACTAAGGGACAAGTCACTCTCCCAACAGCTTGAAGCACTGAGATCCTAGAAGCAGGCAGAAAAGTGAGCACACAGTTCAGTCAGCAGAGGCCTGACTTACTCAGCACCTCTGTGATCCACTGTCTTCTCCCCAACCTGCTGTGAGCCTCCAGGGAAGAAGGAACACCTTCATCTGCATAGTTCATAGCAATGTGCCCAGGTAAATGTGGTTGACCGGTTATGTGAGTGGCATTTGTTATAGGTGTATTAAGGAATAAATGAATTTCTATCCTTTTTAAACTTTCTTCTTGCTCACACATAAAAACATCCTGAAATAGCAGAATGGAAGGATGAAACAGAATTCATCATACTGTTCATGCACAAACAGCCAGAAACAGGACTCATCCACAAAGGTGGAAGACCATCTCAGTTTAGAGCTGTATTCTCTGCCTCTCTTCTCTTTACAAATCAGGAAGACATAAACCTGTAAAACCAGTATTCATCTTGAGGATTGTCTGAATACCATTGCCTGATAAAGACAACAGACATGTATGGAATAGAAATTTGACTGGTAGTCACAACAGAATGGTATTGAGAACACAAATCTTCATGTACTCTAGGAATCCTGCTTTGAAATTTGTGGTGACTAGGATGACTCTGCTCTTACTCTACACTGGGAGGATCATTTCACTGTTTGAATAATTAACAATATTTTTGTTTCTACTTGTCTTCCTTTTAAATTTATTCTACCATTCTAGAAGGTTTTTACCTGAGCTTTAAAATCCATGACGATGTCCTTTAAGGGGACAAACCTCCTAGAGGAAAAAATTTTACTAGATATTGACAGAGCTCTTATGAACTTCTAAGAGAGAGACATCAACTTGGCTTCACAGCTGGTAAAAAAAAATTAAGATGAATCTTTCAAACAGGGAAAATTGAAAAGACAGTTAATGGATTCCTACTCCATATGATGAAATTTTGCATTTGTATTGCACTTACCTATAATTGTTTGTCTTCTGTGCATCCTTTTGTTATGTGAAAGAAAAGGCTAGTATTTAGCATTAAAATATCTCTATAGAAAATGGAGCCAAATGGAAGCTTCTAATGGAATGGGATGACAGGTTCAGAGTAAAGCTTACCCAGCCTCCTCTTCATGTCCTAGGGGAACTTCAGAAATGGCCTAGAGTTTTGTATTCCCCTTGCCAACCATTCAACCTGTCTGGTGTAACAACTTTTATTTCTATTTATTCTCTCTCTCTCTCTCTCTCTCTCTCTCTCTCTCTCTCTCTCTCTCTCTTGTTACTGGGGATTGAACTCAGGGGTGCTCAACCACTGAGCCACATCCCCAGCCCATTTTTAGATTTCATTCAGAGACAGGGTCTCACTGAGTTGCTCAGGGCCTCACTAAATTGCTAAGGCTGGCTTTGAACTCACAATCCTCCTGCCTCAGCCTCCCCACTGCTGGGATTAGAGGTGTGTGCCACCACACCTGGCTATTCTCCATTTTTGCAGATAATGTGGAGTCACAATTTCATGCATACGCTATTCTTTCTCCCATTATTTACTGCATTAGTCATGTCCTCTCTCATTCTACCTTGAAATAATCATAAACCTTAAAAAAAGTGATTTTTCCCTCAAAGCAATATTTCAGGAATATGGGATGAAGCCCATAAAATCATCAGTAACCAGAAATGAAAAGAAGTGAAAAACACAAAACATTTTCTTTCATTTGCAAAACACACATACACAAAGAGAAAGAGAGAGAGAAAAGCAACATGGATCCAGAGACTCATGGTTAAGAAAAGTATTTTACTGTGGAACTTACAGCATTAGTTGGAAGGACAGATTAAAAAGGCCATTATAGCCAGCCTGTTCTCATAATCACCATATCTTGTGGCCCAGCTGGATACAGAAGGCATCTTCTGAGATCCCATTCTCCATATGTTTCACGCTTTCTCTCTACCATGGTATTTTTGGTATCTAGTTCCTCAGTTCCCCTTCTAACCATCAAAGCATTCTCTCAGAAAGATATTTAGTAAAATTCTTCACATTTCAGTGTGAGTTGGTTACTTCTGCCTCTCTCAAGTGTATTTGTTTTCCAAGGCAAACTCTTACTAAGAACTCAAAAAGCTTTTGTGGAAGGAATTCTTGATTTGAGACTGGGGTAAAGGTGATATTTCAGGGACAAGGAGTCCTGCCCTCTTACATTTCCAAGTATCTACATTTTTAATGATAAAACAAAAAAATACTGTATTAAAGTTAAGGAAAAGCGTACTATATTTGTATTCAGGAAGGTGAGCCTCAGGGTTATACACAATTACATATAAGAGGAAAGGAGGGGTAAGAGAAAAATAATACAAGTGGAAGAAATGATTTACAGTAGAGGGGGTAGAGAGAGAAAAGGGGAGGGGAGGGGAGGGGCAGGGGGATAGTAGAGAATAGGATAGACAGCAGAATACATCAGTCACTAGAACGGCAATATGTAAATCAATGGAAGTGTAACTGATGTGATACAGCAATCGGTATACGGGGTAAAAATGGGAGTTCATAACCCACTTGAATCAAACTGTGAAATATGATATATTAAGAACTATGTAATGTTTTGAACGACCAACAATAAAAAAAGAAAAAAAAAACAGAAAAACTTATTTTGTGTGCATTTGTTTTTGGTTTACTTTGAGGTTAGTAAGAATCTGAGATTTGCCTTACCATGTACGGTGAGATTTTTCCCTTTCTCTCATGAAGGAGAAGGAAGAAAAAGAGGAGCAATAGAAGGGTCAGGAGGAAAGGGAAGAGAATGAGTCTATCAGCACACATATTATCATCTTAAAAAATATAATGGTTTGGGGGTTAAAGTAGGCACCATGTATTTAGTCTGTATCAAAACTATTAGACAAGGTGCTTGTGGAAAAGAGACTAGGAAAATACTGAGGCAAAAAGAGGATGAGCAGCACAGAGATACTTGTGGAGAATTCTTTATAACCACCAACTGAACTGTGATGGAGTAGAAAACATCACCTTTCAAGAGGACTTTCTACAATAATGGAAATGTTCTCAGCCTCAGATTCCAGTATGGCAGCCATCAACCACACGTGGCCACTAGGAACTGAAAATCGGGTAGTGTGATTGAGGAATTGGAATTTTAACTTTAATGGATTTAAACTTGATTTTAAATAGCCTCCATGGCTAGTGGGTACCACATTGTACAGTTTAGGTCCAACACCATTACTGTTTTCCCATGCAATCTTAGAAATACTTGTACCAGTAAAACTTCCAAGAAAAATGGATAGAACTCCCAATATCACACAGACTTCTGACTGAAAAAGAATGTATTTACTAAAACATAGTGTATGACTCACTGAGGCCCCTGACTCAACCCATTTCCCAGCATACATAAAATTGGTGCTTCTTCATTCTTCCAAAGCAGATCTCTAGAATGAAGTGGCTGACTTACCTTCACCCAGGGGAAGTTCCTCTTCCTGCTCAATGGGAGAAGGAAGAAGGGGCTGCAGGGGCTCCATGTTAATGATGAGCTGTTTGTTCAAGGAGTGGGAACTGCGACTCTGAGTAATGCTGACTCTGAGAACAGACAAAAGCCAAACCGAGTTGATGTCCTTTGTGAGTGCTGACCCCTTCTCTCTCAGGGCTACCCAAGCTGGGAAGTGCCTCTAGACACACACAATGGATTAAGCTAGAAATAAAGGTGACATAAAACTCAAGACCCACCACCCTTCTTGCCCTTAAGATCCTGACAAACATCTATGTGTTCCAATGCAACCCAGGAAAAGAAAATGTAGTTCCCCAGATGCCATCAGACCTGGGAATGTCAGATGAAGATGTGAACATTTTAAGAAGATACAGGAAACATAGGTGTCAGCTATCACTGAACTAGATATGCAGAAAGGTGAATGAAGGGTGTGGCTCAGAGGAATAGAACAAGCACCAAAAGACCCTGCCAGATGGATGGCACAGATGTGCTACAGCTACAAGCTATCTTTCTGTAGCTGGATGTCCAGTGATTAATATTCCCATTCACCCTTCTCACCAGCCAGCTATGAAATCCAGGTCTGTTCCTCCTTTGGGAAGGAACATTCACACCAGTGGCTATGGCAACAGCAGATGGCAAGGAAACTGTTTAGGTGTCCATCAAAACTATTGCCTGACAGCTGGGGAGCCTGTTTGCACTGCCTACTGCAAGGAGACCAGCTGTCTGTCCTGCCAGACAAGGAGGTGGGGACCTGCAGGTGGATGACTGGCACCCTTCCCCTCCCGTTTCCTGTCAAAACCAAAACCAACAATTCCTTCTAAGATGTTGTCAAATGTCTCCTGCCCTTTGAAGCCTTCCTGGATGGCTCCTGACAACAGAGACAAAGACTCACTCTCTCCCTCCCTCCCTCTATCACTTTCTCATACTGCTCTCTGTTCTTTCACAGCTATCTGCATGTCACCTCTGTCTCTGTGCAGTCATTGGTGTACTGAGCATTCCCTGCCTCAATAAGCACCGTAAGGGCAGAGAGGGCTGACCTGGCCATCTCTGTCTGCCCTAAGGTGTCTTGTTTGTCATTGTGTTAAGGGTGCTCAGGTTTAAAGCCAAAGTAAACCAAGTGTAATCCTGGTTTGGCATGTTGTCATTTCAGACTGGCATAGGTGCTCCTAGGCCTGGTGGAGGGACTGCCTTCTAGCCTGAGCTAGACCTGGGATGAAGAGGGGAGGAACAGGATGTCTTTTAACATCTTGAATTAACAGATGGAACTAACTGGAAGAAATTTATAGGGACTTGCTTAATCACGTAGTCCTTTGCTTACCTCATTCCTCAGCCACTTACAATATAGCTAACGGGTATGAAGGTCTGCCTTGTACTGGCAGGGGTATAGCTCCCCTGCCGCCTTAAGCAACTCACTGTCCAGAACCAGGATTTTCAAACTTTCTTCTCTGAGAACTGCATTATGAAATGCAGGAAGGCCCACAAGGAAAATAAGTGTTTTATGAGTGTTTACCCACAGCTATGTGTGATTTGCGGTTTTTTTTTTTAATCTATTTTATTTTGTTTGAAATACTGGCCTTGACCATTATTTCACTTCATGAGTCATTGATGTGCTATAGACACCATTGGAAAAACACACATCTCATGAAGGAGACTGATGACCCAGGGTCCCAGTGGAGTACTAAGGAGGGGCACCAGATCCTGGTGAGTAAGGGGAGAGCCAGGGAGGACCTTGCAGGGGAACTGATGCCTGAGGCAAGTCCTAGTGAGTATGGTAGAGTTTACAAGGAAAAAAATAGGGAGAGAGAAATTCTTACAAAGAGAAGAAAGAGAGGGAAAAAGAGGGAGGGAGCAAGATAAGAGAGGAAGGAAAGAAGGAAGAAGGAAAAGGAGGGAGGAGGGAGGAGATTCCTTCTTTATTGTCAATGGTTCTCAGTTTTTGAGTTTTCATGGAATTTCTTCTGTCCCTGTGGTCATTAATGACTGTGATTCTGTCTATCCTAGTGCAACATATTGCTATTCTTTGCATGGATTTTCTAGCTTTCTGACTTCTGAGATGTCCATTGTTTTAATCAGCTTTTTGGCTGCTATTACAAAAAGACCTGACAAGAATAATTTTAAAAAGGAAAACTTATTCTGGGGCTCATGGTTTCAGAGATCTCAGTTCATAGATGGCCAACTCCATAACTCCTGAGATGAGGCAGAACATCATGGGGAAGGGTATAGAGGAGGAAAATAGCTGGGAACATAGCCTCAGGAAGCAGAGAGAGAAAGAAAATACCCCCCTCATGGACAAAATAAATCCCCTAAAGGCAAAATCCTCAGAGACATATCTCCTTTAGCCACATCCAGCCTGCTTTCGGTTACCACTCAATTAATCCCTATTGGGGATTAATTCATTAATTAGGTTAAACCTCTTACAACCCAATCATTTCATCTCTAAACTTTCTTGCATTGTTTCACACATGAGCTTTTGGGGGACACCTCACATCTAAACCCTAACACCCATATATTAATTTCTTGCACAAAACAACCCTGATTTGTTCTGCCCCATGACTGACCATGCCAACCACTTAAGCTGGCAACTCTTCTTATCTCCGAAAAATCACTGTTTATGCTACAATGATGGGCCCTTAGCAAGTCTTTATGAAGAGTCTTTAACTGCCCATCAGTCCTCCTCCCAACATTCTCTGGCTGAAGACTGCAAGCATCCTCCTGCCTCAACCAATATTGCAATGACCAGCAAATGGCTGGTTTTGGGACAGATTTACTTTCAAGACGTGGGTCATCCTTAACACTGAATGGTCAGGAAGATGCTGGCTCAGCCCCTACACTCACAGGCCCCAGGCGCTCCACTATAGTAAGGCCCATAGCTACTACAAGGGCTTAGAGATCTGCCCAGGGTTGACCAGATGGTACTTGTAGGGAATTACAACCCTGAGACTCTCCAGTAACAGAATACGGAGAGGAACATTATTTAGACTCAGATAAACACAAAGGTGGCTATGACTAGGGATTTCCCTGGAGCACAAATAATCCAGGGCTTCAAACCATGATATTATGACAGGTTGGGGGACAGAGCAAGCAAAATGAGGAAACAAATCCAAGTTTCCTACCTTTCCCCACTGCTATGGTCTGAATGCTTATGTCCCCTTAAAATTCATTTGTTGAAATAACCTCCAATGTGATGGTACCAAGAGGTAGGGCCTTAAAAGAAGTCTGAGGGAGCTTATTTTTGCCTTCTACCATGTGAGGACACAGCAAGAAGGCACCATCTGTGAGAAAACAGACCCTCACAAGACATCTATTCTGCCAGTGCCTTGATCATAGGCTTCCCAGCCAATGGTATTTTGTTATAGAGAAATATAGAAAGAAAGAAATTATAAAAAATAGAGAAATATTTTTTCTTCTTTATAAACCACCCAGCCTATGATATTTTGTTATAGCAGCTCAAATGCACTAGTATACCTACCCACCTCCTTTAGTCTAAAATTTCCTTTTTTCACCTCATTTTCCCTTTGCAGATTTGTGTGTGTGTGTATATGTGTGTGTGTGTGTGTGTGTGTGTGTGTGTGTGTGTGTTAAAACATTAGGTTTATTTGCTCAAAATTCTGGAGTTTGGAAATAGAAAATCCAAGAATTTTCAGGACCGTATTCCCTCTAAAGCCTACGGGAGAGGATCATTCCTTGCCTCTTCCAACTTCTGGGAGCCTTAGATATTCCTTGGCTTGTGGCAGCATTAACTCTAATCTTCTTTGCAAACTTTTAAAGGTGCCAAGGCTTCTTTATTGTGAGAGCTCAAGAGCACAGTTGTTCTATGATAATATAATACCAGAATCTGAACGGCCCTTTTTTTTTTTTAGCTAAGAAAGTGATTTGTATACACTTGTTCTCATCATTTTCTTTCTCGGTATACTTGTAAAATAGGTAAGGTAAATACCATATTTACAGATGACGATGAGGTTATATAACTTAACTAAAGACACAGGGCCTCCATGATTCAAACAAGGCCCCACTGCTAACGTCCCACCTCTCAACACCAGTGCACCAGAACCACAGCTCTATAACATGAATCCTTGGAGACACCCAGTGTTACATTTTAGAGATGAGATATCCCCCAAAATCTCATGTGTGAGACAATGAAAGAATGTTCAGAGGTGAGATGATGAGATTATGAGAGCTGTAACCTGATGAGTGGATTAATCTACTTGAATGGATTGACTGGGTGGTAACTATAAGCAGATGGAGTGGACTGGAGGAAGTGGGTCACTGGGAGCATGACTTTGGGGTTTATATTTTTTTGTCCCTGGTGAACAGAGCTGTCCCTCTTCCTGGTTGCCATGCCCAAAGCTGCTTTCCTCCATGGCACCCTTCGCCTCACCTCCGGCCCAGAGCTGTGGAGTCAGCAGCCCAGGGTCAGAACCTAAGAAACCATGAGCCAAAGTGAACTTTTCCTCCTCTAAGCTGTTCTTGCTGGGTCTCTTGGTCATAGTGGTGTAAAGCTGACTAAAACACCAAGCCTTGTCATGAGGTAACTGGTTCTATGACTGGGTCTCCCCAGGCCAGGCCAAGACACAGTTCAGGTAACTCCATTCTCAGAATCCACCCGTCCATCAGCTGACTATGAAAAAGGCCTGACCCACTTTGTAGCCCATTCAGGTGTAAAAAAGTCTCCTAGAAGACTGCCACAAAGAACGCTATTAAAGGTGAAAGGTTTCCTTTGGGAACTGCAAGTTGATTCTAATGCTGGAAAACATGATTTGTATTAAACTTACCTCCTGGTTTTTCTCAAATATGCTTTTAAGATAGGCATGAAAAAATACCATGTTTACAGATAAGGAAACCAGGGTTATGTAACACTTACATGGATAAACTCAGGACCCAAAAATGGTGGCATAAAATAGAGAGGTAGAATGAAGCTGCAGAAGTTCTTTCACCACTTCTTGGAATGCTGGCCTTGCTAGCAAGCCTCCAAAAACTTCATCCACAGGAATACTAATGCAAATGTATCTTTCAGATCCTACCTTCCCATTTTTGGATAAGAGATGATAACACTATCAAAACATACAATTGTGTGGTTTTATAACTTCAAAATACTTGATTTATAATCCTCCCAACAAAATCTAGAAAAAGCAATACATAAATCTCATTTTATACCTGGGCAAACTGATGATTTGGGAAGCTGAGTGACTTACCCAAGGCTATAAGCTGGTAAGCAATACAGCCAAGACTAATGTGCTTGATTCAGATATAAATGCTGCCTGTGAGAAGCCTGGTGGTGGCTGTCATGCCCAGGTGACTGGCACAGTCAGCCCTGTGCTCAGTGAGCTTCAGCCTGTGTCAGATCAGGAGAGTGATTCTACCCAGTAACCATCCCAGGAGAGTTTTGCTTGTGGATCTTCTCATCAATAAATGATCAGTGACCTAACATCAGAGTTAACTTCAGCTCCTTTTTTTGAAGAACAAGAAAAATTCCAAGACATTATTCTCAGTCTGTTTCTGTCTTTCTGTACACACACCTCAGAAGTAGGAGTCCATGAACCTGTCATTGTTTGACGAGTAGAATCTCAGGGGTGAGGAAAGATGCTTAATTAAAGCCTTATCATCACCATTCTATACTAACAGTCATCTCTGGATGCCCACCATCAGAGAAGAGCTCATTATTTGACAGCCATAACAAAGAAGCTGAAATAATTTGAAAATAAAATAATTGTCTAAGACAAACAATTTTCTACCATGCAGCTGGCTACTTGCTGGGAAAGAGAATTTGCCAACAGGAAAGTATCACATATCATCACTGCTCTGACCACAATGCTGCCTCTGGAGAGGTGAAGTTTGACAGTGCAGCATCTTAGACAGACTTCAGATCTAAAATAAAAAATAATGGGGCTGAGAATACAGTTCATCCACAAAAGAAAATAACAGGGGTGCTACTGTTACCCTCGAAGTTCATGAATTCATTCAACAAACAAGTGCTGCATTCTACTATACACCAAGCACTGGGTTAAGAAATGGAGAATATGGAGAGGACAAAGAGGGACAGAGCTTTTGCCTCCCAGAGCTTGCTTTGTTTAAAACCATTACATTAACCAAATTCTTCCCTGTACTGTCAGAGATTTAAGGGATTCTGACAAAGAACCAAGGACAAGAGAGGCTTCCTGAGGATATGAACTTAGTAGTCTTTCACATACAGATGAAAGAGGGTGGTAGAAGACAAAGAAAGAGCATGAAAATCAGGCCTCAAAAGCCTGTGAGTCCTTGTTTGTAGTAATATCTTGGGGGATTTTAAAAGATTTCAGAAAAGAGAAATGGAATTGATTGATGCCTCAGGATGTATTCATTTTTAGCCCCTTTTTGGTGGTTCAGTGCCCTCCAAGAAAAGCTTTCCCTCTGGCCAAGCTGCTCCCTTCACCCTAATACCACCGGAGACAACAGCTACTCAAAGTGTGGTCCATGGACCAGCCAAATGGCCATCACCTGGGAGCTTGTTAGTAATGCAGACTATTGAACATCATTTGGCCTTTTGAATCAGAATCTGATTTTAAAAGGATCCCCAGGTGATCCTGTGCAAGTTAAGGCTTGAGAAGCCCTGAGCTAGGAAGTCTTGATTTCCTTAAATTATGAAAACCTCAATTTATAAGAGAAGTATTTCAAAATATTCTTTTTTGATCTCATTGACCTCCCATGGATGGTAACTCTGAGACTCTTGGAAAGTTTTATGATGAGGAATATGTCTCTCTGAAAGTTTGTGTTCAAAAAGTTTCCTGGTGTTTTTTGTTATTGTTGTTGTTGTTGTTGTTTGTTTGTTTGTTTTACCAACAAAAGAACTCCCCAGCATCAAGTTTATTTATTTATTTTTTAAAAAGATCAAATACTCAGACTTCAAGCTGGAAGAAGTAAACCAAAGCAGAGCCCCTTGGAAGTAGTTCTGCCTCTATTACTACCTTCTAAGAGGACAACAAAGGTGGCAAGCACCAGAGAGAAAAGAGCTCAGATCTCACGAGCAAGACACTGGAACTTTAGACCTGCATCTGTGGCACCAAATATGACTTGGATAAATCATTTCACTTGTCCAAGTCTGTCAATGAGCGGAAGCAATAAAACTAGGTGAGGTCTGAAATTATTTCCAAGGCAAAGATTCTGGATAAGTTCAAATGATGTGTTTTATCAATGCTGCTGCTTCTTTTCTACACTGTGCTGAATGATCACAGTTTAGGGCAGGGGAGGAACTCATTGATGGGTGGGCCATCAGATGTTCAGGTATTACAATGAGGTGTCCCCAGCCAAGTTGTTCCACCTTCCCCAGCCCCTCAGTTTTCTCCTGCCTCTTAAAGCACGAAGTACTGGTTTTGTAGATGCATGTGACAGCTCTCCACCAGGCCACTGCAAGCAGGGTTCAATTATAATCTGTATACATCTGCATAGGATCTCCTGTAGGCTGTGGTTCTGTGCCCCTCTTTGGGAGAGGAGAGAAGTGCCATTTAGGTACCCTTGCCAGACTGGCCTACCCTCATTTCTGTGGGACTGCAGCCTCTTCCTGCCCACAACCCTGAGGGACAAGAAGTGGCACCCAGCTTACATGGCACCCTGGAAATGGCAGAGACTCAGCAATCCTGGGCATAAAGGAAACACCTCTGGGTTCCAAAGATGGAGAAAGAAGGACAGGTGCCAACCAGCATGTGGGGAATTCACTAAGGAATTTGGCTCACGATGGTCTTGCCTTAAAAGGGGGGGAAGCACCATGATATGAATGTTTAGCTTTAAGATATTTAACATGTTTGAGGTTGAACATGTTCAATAGGTTGTGTAAATTGTGGTGGTGCAAATTTCAGTTTGGTCAAAACAATATTTAATTCTTAAAAATTATCCTAGATAGTCACCTTAATGAAGATGTGCACCCTCAAACTGATAACAACTAGACCCTCCTTCCTGTAGGTGGCCCTTGAGAGTAAAGGGCTCATCTGAGCCTCTTCCCTCATGTGAAATAGTCGAAAGGAGTCCAGCCAATGGGAACTGACCACATCTGATGAGGGAGACAGCAAATTAGGCAGTTCTAACAGGACAGAACACCAGAGCTTGGCCAAGAGATAGCAGGCATCCTGCTTGCTCACATGATACTCCATACCTAATTAACATCTCTTCCCAAAGTAAGTGACTCAAAAAGGAATCCAGCTGCACTCATGCCACAACCCAGCCAAATCTGTCAAAGGGAGATTTCTAGGGATGTGAAAGAGTTTAAAATTAATTAATTTAATTTTTTAAATTACACACAGGGTATTATCAAGAATTTGAAAAAATCAGAATTTGCTTTTCCTTTTTTTTCTTTCAGTGTTAAGCAGGTGCTCTACCACTGAGATACCTTCACAGTCCATGGAAAAAACAGCTTTTAAATCCCTCTGTCCATCCCTGAAGCCACCTGAACCAGAGGGGACCAACCCACTCACCTGTGTACCTCTGGAGGCTCCCTCTGGATTTTGGAGCTCGCCTCCACCACCTCTTTGGCAACTTTACCACTGTGAAAGACAAAAATACAGGTATGTGCAGATGCTCAGAGGAAGAGAGAACACATATTACTTTTTTTTAAAATTTCACAGTGGTCTGAGACAACTCTAAGTATTCGCTCCTTCTCTTATTCTACAAAGGGAACCTAGTATGGAGGTCAAGGGTCTTTTGGGAGCATAAGAGCTCAATGAAGTGGAAATGAATGGAAGATCATAAATCTAATTGGACTTATTTTTGAGCAAATCATGCAAATGTAAATAGCCATCCCCACTCCAACCCCAACAACTGCAATGGGATCAATGATACCCACCTATATCGAAATCTACTTCCTTTAAAAAATATCTTGCTGCTTGACACTGTCTTGATCTGACTGGATTTTGCATACCTTTAAGAAAAAGCAAGGCAGAGTGGGTAATGACATTGAAAAATCCAAGTAGGACATTACTGTAGAACTGTGGTAATCAGATATTTTGACAGCAAGAAACACATTTTATATTGTGACTCAGCATGCACAAATAGGAACTGAAAGAAAAGTTTTACAAAAAAAAATAATTTTTCTTGTATTAAATCTGATGCCATCACTGATATCCTCCAATGCCATTTCCTTTCATTCTTTTTGAACTCTGGTCATGGCCCATATGTTTGATTTTATAATCCCTTAGTAGCTAATGGCCTACAAAACGAACTAGGCAATATTGATGATCAAAAGGGATTCTGTGTCAATATTGTAACAGAAAACAGCTTTCTGGCAACAAAGACCATTCTGTGCTACAAAGAACTCTCTGCACACTGCCCAGGCAGGAACAAGGGGCCATGTCACCACAAGCATGGTCACTGGCTTCTGTTTCACCATGACCCAGTGCCCTTTCAAAGACTCCACTCCAGCAGATGACTAAGATACACGAGGGACAAGAAGCCCAGACAAGCACTGACTCAGCACCTCTGAGCCACACTCATAAAAAAGAACAGAACAACACTCAAAAACAGCCAAGAACATGGACTGCCCTGAGACTGAACATAGGGCCCTAAAATTCCCCTGACAGCTGGGGATACCTCTGCAGAGGTCCTTTAAGCCTTATGTAATTAATCCAAAAGGTCTCCCAGAGTTTGGGATGATTTAAAATATCAATAGTCACAAAAAATCTCTAAAACACATAAAAAACAAATATGTTCTATAGGATTCTGAATAAACACACCCACAGAGCCAGGGCTATGGCTAGAAGTTTCTAGGCAGGCAGTAGTCGCCACTTGTGAGCCTCCTGAAGCTTCACTCATTGGCTCGTGAGTACTGACCCTGCTTGATCTGTGCACCAAGCTAAGCCCAGGAAAGACACATGCTCTCTGCATTCATGGGGTGCAAGATCTAGAGGAGAAATGAATTTAAATCTAGTAGCCATGTAAATAAATGTAAATGACAAGCTGTTTGGCTTGCTATGAAGGAAAAGTTACAAAGACAACATGTGGGAGAAGGACTGATCTGCTCTGGGCGACCAGGGAAGGTGTTCAAAGAAAAGGACACTAGAGCAGAGATTCAGGGGCTAGAAGGTGTTAACCTGGGGACTGTGGTGGTTGGTGGTGGGTGCCTGGCAGAAGGGCAGAAAGCTCAAAAGCCCTCGGCCTAAGCATTTGCAGAACTAAGAAGACCTAGTATATTTTCCCAAGTTATTACTACACACTTTCTTTCTTTCTCCTCTCTCTCTCTTCTCTCCTCCCTCCCTCTCTCTCTCTCTCTTCCCCCCCCCCACAATTTTCTAATGAAGAAAGAAAAGTGAATGTGCAGATGAATGAATGGGAAAAGAGAGAGAGAGTCCAATTTTGCAGGACCAGACCTTAAGTCATCCTTGTTAAGGAATTGGGACATTATTCAAAGAACAATAGAAAACCACAGTAACAATCTTTTGCAAAAACAAACAAACAACAACAAAAAAACCTTGCCCTTTCCTCTCTCCCCCTCTATCCTGAGATCCATACTTTGGAGCGTCCTGATAGGACAGGAGACCACACCCAACTGAGAGGATAAAAAGGCCCAGTAAAACACATTTAGATGGTCCAAGCTGGGTCCTCTGGCTTCTGTGAGGACATACCTGCTCCAAGTCCATCTGCACCACCTCCATCTCTACTCCCACCTTCTCTATTGAAGCCCAAGGGAGGACAGTTGCTGTCCCCATCTCCTCTTGGCATGGCTGTTATTCCCATACCCTCAGAGGTGGCAGAAGGAGAAAGCCTTTAAGAAACCAGTTTATTATTTTTAAATTTTTTCAATTCTATGTCCCTAAGGATCTTGAGGCAAAGTGGTCTGCTAAAAAGTAAATGATTCAGAGCCTTAAATGGGTTTTGGAAATTTAAACTCAACACGGCCCGTTTTACAGAAGTGACCCCTAAAGTTAGCACACTAGTCAATCTCCCAGCTATCCCTATAGGGGCCTGCTGGGAGAGGTGGCAGCTACCTTGACACCCCTTCAGCCTTAGCTCTGTCTTTTCCAGGCCCTGTGAGGAGGCCACGACCTTCCTCTTAGGCCTAGGATGGCCTCTTGTAGGGAGGCTGTGGCTATGCACTGTCTTTCCAGAAAACCCTCAGAGCAACCCAGGAAAAGCAAGTTAAAAGATGCATTTCACAGAGAAAGCCAATGGCTGTCTACTCAGGATGAGAGGAGAGGAGAAAGCATTGGCTTCTTCCCAGCAGCTGATTCTCCTGGATGACTATTTGTGTCATTCAATTTGCTGGAGAGAGTCGCCATCAATTCTCTGCCCTCTCAAATGTCCGGGTAGCTCCTGGGATGCCTCAGTTGATATCCTCAATGGAATTTAACGGGAGTTTAATCTAAGAGCTCAAACAACATAAACACACCAGGAATTGGAAAACAAATGCCACAGGAAAGAGGGGAATGAATAGGGGAACAAGAAAGGTGAAATGGTGAGTGGAGAAGCTAAACAAACCCAATATGCTAACTCCCAAACATGACGGGGCAAAAGCCCCACTTGGAGCAAGTCTTAGAAACAGAGGTTCTCCAGCTTGATCGTTCGTGATTGTGATTCAGTAGGTCTGGAGAGGAATTTGTGTTTTAATCAAATATCCCAAGGTGATTCCAAGACAGCCCACTTGCATTTGAGAACCTCTGCCTCCCCAGACTCCCCTCAGATAACCCAAGAGATGAATTTCACCTGAAAGAACAATAGCCCAGAACCTTGGTCACATCATGTAGCTTTCCTAAGTCTCAGTTTCTCCAGGTATTTCTAAAGGAAGAGGGTATCATAGTACCTACTTCATAGTGCTCTGAGGAGGGGTACATGAGATTCAATTATTTGAAAGTGCATAGCAGGTACTATGTCGTCATGTGATAGTTTTCCTCCCTTCCTTTCCACCTGCCTTCACTCTTTTCCTCCATAATACTACTCTCTAAACCTCTGCAGGGTAAGAAGCTACCAAAGCCAATCCCCCAAATCCCCAGAGGGAACCACCTTGTAAACACTGAAAATAAAGAGCCCTAACTCCAGCCTACACATTCCAGGCCCTCTGTTACCAGATTCTACCATCACCAGCAAGCCCAGGGGAAGAGCCTCTTCCCACCCAGTGCAGTGGAATGAATCAGGCTATAGGGGCCTGCTGGGAGAGGTGGCAGTTGGAACAGCAGCTCACTTTCCTTCAGCTTTCTGCCTTCTTTTCTGTCTACCCTCTCTCACTTCCACCCCCAACTCTCCATCAAAATCTCAAGCCAGAAGCATAACTAAGCTCAGGCATCTGACCTTACAGGGAAACCCAGGTAGTCTCTGCAGGACTGACCTCCCTGGGCCCTGGTCTCCAATTTCTCCCCTGGCACCTGCTACTCCAGGGGCTGGGGATGGAAGTCAGTGTTGGATGCTAGGACACTGGTTGATATTCCAAGAGGCCACCTCTAAAATTAACAACACATTTCCCATTTTTTCAATGTTTCCCATGGTTTAGGAGTAATAATAACAACATTTGTTATTATTGAGCCCTTATTGTGGGCCATGCTCCATCCAAAGCACCTTAAACATATTAATTTGTTTTATCCTCATAGCTCTCCCCCAGGAGGAAGCAGACCACATTAAGGAGACTGAGGCACAGAAAGGTTACCTATGGTCACATGATAAAAGCTGAGGAACCAGGCTGCAAACTCAGATCTGTCTGATTTTAGTATTTTAAAAATCAGGCTGAGCCAGACAGGCTCTGAAACTCTAGTGAGCATCAGAATCACCCTTTTCCAAGCACAGGTTTCTGATTGAATAACTCTGAGGCAGACCCCAGAAGTCTGCATTTCAAACAAGTTCCTGGAGGTGCTAGTGCTGACCCAGGGATCCTCTTTGTAAAACCCCCAGATTACAGCAGAGTTTTCAACCTACAGATACACATTAGCACCATCTGGGATGCCATTATCACCACCGAAGCCAGAGCCCTCATCCAGATTCACACTGTTCAAAATAACACCTGTATTGAGGTACAATCCATATACCAAAAAGCTCACCCTTTTAGATTGTACACTTTGGTGGGTTTTAGTATAATTCACACACCTGAAAATAGGATCAAAAATTAATCATCACCATCGAATACTAAGACATTTTGATCAAAATGAACCCCTCTGTGACCACTGGCAGTCATTCTTGTTTCCTCTCCTTACATCTCCCACCCTTAGCCCTAGGCAACCAGTCTTTTACTTTCTGTCTCCGTGCATCTGCCTATTCTTGGCATTTCATACCAATAGAATCATATAATATATAATATTTGTAAAATGGCTTCCTTCACTTCGAATAAGGTTTCCAAGGTTCATTCATGTTATACCATGTATCTGTATTTAATTTCTTTTTATGGCCGAATAATATTCTATTGTGTGGATATGCCACATTTTGTTCTTGCTTTCTCCACTCCTCTGACCCCTTTCTCAGTAAATACCTGACCCCGCCTCCAGCTCTGACCACCTGGCACTATGTGTTTTAATGGTTTCATCTGGCACAGCAAAGCCCTGATCTTATTTCCTGGGGAGGGGGGTTTGTTCCATTTGTTTGGTCATTTGAACATTTGGGTTGTTTCCACTTTGTTCACCTATTATGAATAATGTTACTATGAACATTTATATACAAGTTTTGGTGAAAACTTATATTATGATTCTAGTAGGGTCGGATCCAAGGATCTAGCCATTGGTGTCTTTTAAAAGTTCCCCCTGGTAGTTCTAATGAGTAGTCATGAGTGAGAACCTCCAGTTAAAACTTTATTACTTAAATATGTAGTCTGTGGACCTGCATTTATAGTATTATAGCATCACCTGGAAACCGTATTCTCCATTTTAACAAGATCTCCTGGTGATTCAGGTGCTTGATAAAGTGGGCGAGGTACCAATGGAGGAAGCTGTTCTGGGATCAATTTATCCTTTCTTATATTATTGTTCCTCTAGCACCCCAAATTCCCAATGAGAAATTAGGGACTGCCTTTATCCCCTGCACGTAATTCCATATTAAATGGGGACAGGGAGGATCATTTGTGCTTCCACTGGGCCTTGGTGCCTAGCACTGAAGACACCAGAGAGCTACTGACTCCTTTAAAGCATCAGATGTCCTTTCAATGAACCAGTAACCGGTAACACTGAGCTCCAGTCCCCTGGAGCTGGTGGCACCTAGACAACACATGGTATAAAAGAAGCTCTTAAATGGTGACTAAGTCTGTGCTGGGGATCCCTGGGATCCGGAGTAAACAGGAAAGTCAGGGTTTCTGCTTCTGGGCTCTGTTCCCAGGCAGCAGATCTCAGAGCCAGAATTTTCAAACTGGATCGGTGGCCCTGAGCCAGCTGACAACCAGCAGCACATTCATGTCTTTAAAGTACCCTGGGGAATTCCTAGGCAGCAGCCATCAGGACTCCCTGTTCCCATGGCAAGTAGAGTAAAAATGGAAGGAGAAATCCAGCCCCAACCCAGGAAACAAGATTAGGGCCTTGCTCTGCCAGCTGTGCCAGTCACACAGACTTGGAGGCGTGGCCAGGACCTCTGTCTTTCTGGACAAGGGCTGGAGTTGCATTGGAAGCAGGCACCACCCCTGAGGTGGTTCACAGAACCAGAGCCCTGTGGAGTCAAGGGGACTGGGCTCTGTATCCAATTGCTGCTCAGATACTTTCATCATTTCAGAGGGGCCATAATAATGGTCATATCAGCACCTGCCATTTATCCACGGTTTTTGTGCCTAGCAGCACCGAACAGTGCAAGGCAGGTTATTACCATTGAATTTGATAGATGAAAAGTAAAGACAAGGCCCAACAGTTTTAGGGATTTGTTCCAAGTCACACTGCTGGTGACAGGATCAAGATTCAAACCCAAGCCTGTTTACTTTCAAAGCATACACTTATTATGCTTTGCCACAGGAAAGCATGCAAATGCACACCTGAGTTCCAGTCCCCTACAGATTAAGACTGAAGGCAGCAAGCACTTCAGAGCCTTGCCCAAGGTCGCACAGCTGGAGAACAAGCAATATCTTCCCTTCTTCCTAAGAACAAGGAAGATTATGTGATCATGGAGGAAAAGCAAAACGTTATAGAAAATCTCAGATCAGCACAAATGCTCAGGTTTTGGAAGTCCTAATGAGAAAGGCGGGGTAGCATGGCCTAAAAAAGATACAAGGACTCGGTCAGTGGCACACAGTCTGTCATGTGTGCTGACAGGTAAACTCTCTGGTCTTCTGAAGCATCAACAAATGTCTGGAAGGGATTTCTTGGACTGTCTGATTGGTCCTGTTAGTGACAGAATGGTCAGACTGGCCTCCGTGCTGCCTGGCTGCTACTTCACCTACCCCAAAGTGTACAAAACAGATTCCCTGGACTGCACTTTTTTCCTCCCTATATCCTCTCCTTTCAACACCACTTTGCCTTTACTTCATTCCATCCGTCAGCTGGTTTTTCCACACGTGATGAAACAACATGTGTGAAAATAATGAATTAATGTCTCTAAATTATTCTTTGATAGGGAATTCTTTGATAGGACCCTATGATTTCACTATGAGTCCAAGATGGTGCCAAAGTCCCTCCCAGTGAGACTCACTGAGAAGGCTCTGAAAGAAAGCTTCTACTCCTCCCTCGCACAGGATGCCTGTGAATCATCAAGAGTGGCACCATACCTACACCACATCCCTTTTTCATGATGGTGGAGCCTCCATATCTGGCCCAAGTTCTCCTGGCTCTTCATTTCCCCACATGCTATGTCATCTACCCTCTGCTCAGTCTTGTGTAGCCACTCATCTTGCTAAAATGTGTCTTCTGCTTCCCTGCCTTGGTCCCTCACCTGAGCCAGGATGTCTTTTCTCCACTTGAGGAGATCTTCAACCCCTTAGAAGCCCCAGCAGCAAAACTCATGCTCTCCTCGGAAGTCCCCCTGTCATTTTATTTTCAGTCCCCTTTTGATCTCTACCATGAAATTAAAATGTCCTAAAGACAGGAACCATGCCTTATCAGTTTGACCCAGTAAATACATTTTCACTGCCTGGAGTCTTCAGGAAATACCCAGAAAAGAAGAACCTAGTTTCAAGACTCAGAGAGATTATATATATATATAATAAAAGAGTGCTATATATATCTTGTCTTTGCCTTATGTCTTGACTACATTTCTACATTTATCAACTTCTTCATTTACAATAAAACATTAATTCAAATAGCTAACTCAATGTTTTTAAACAGGAAGCAGCCATTCCATCAAAGGAAGAACCGAGTAGTTCCAAAATCTTAAGGCTCCAAAAACTGTCAGTTCCTCAAATGGGTAAATATGGGATTACCCTCTGGCCCAGCAATTCCACTCCAGGTATAAAACCACATAAAAATGTATATGTGGATATTCATTGTAGCATTCTTCATAACAGCTCAAAAGAGAGAGCAACCCAAATGCCCATCAACTGATGAATGGATAAATAAAATGTGGTATACTCATGTAGTACAATATTACTCAGCTATAAAAAGAAAGTACTAACAAATGCTACAACATAAATGAAGCTTGAACATATGCCAAGTGAAAGAAGCCAAGCACAAAAGGTCACATTGCTTATAATTCCATTTTACAAGAATGTCCAGAATAGGTAAATCCATGAAAACAGAAAGTAGATCAGTGGTTGTCAAGGGCTGTGAAGTGAATGCTATTGGATTACAAGGGTTTTGGAGGGGTTGATAAAATTGTACAGGAATTAGATAATGGTGATGATTGATTAACAGTGTGTCTTATACTAAAAAGCACTTAATTGTATCCTTTAAAAGGGTGAATTTTATGGCATGCAAATTATATTCTAACTTTCAAGATATTTTTTTTAAAACAAAACCAAAAAATACACAACCTCCAATTAAAGACTAAGAGCATCAAACCCTCTGCATTTCCCTTTGTAAACTCTCATAAAGGCAGAGATTTCAAGACATATTGATCTTTTTCTTTAACATTTATTTAGTTGTAAATGAACACACAATATCTTTATTTATTTTTATGTGGTGCTGAGGATTGAACCCAATGCCTCACATATGCGAGGCAAGCACTTTACCAATGAGCTACAGGCCCAGCCCTGACATATTGATCTTTCAGAGGCCAAAAGAACCCCATTTCTACCAGTCTCCAAAGACTGCAGGGGGCACAGGAATACCTTGAGGTATTGATGGTTGTGGGAAGATCTACTGATTCTCATCACCTTTTCCTGACATTCCTAGAAGCCCAGCATTTTGTGGATTGTCTCATCTAGGGGTTTTCAAATTATTATTCTTGTAGGGTTTGCCCAGTGTGAGGGATGTGAAACGTAGGACTCTCAGTCCTAACTGTGGGGAGATTCCAAGATATCATCCAACTGGTCATCCAAGTTCAAGGAACCATGAACAACAGGTGAAGGATCTTTAATCTCCTATCCAACTCTGGCCCCATCTACAAGCCCATCTTCTCTACTTTTATCCCTCTACACACTGGGCTTTGGCTACATTTCACTTAAGGAAAAGTAGTCTAGGGCTGAAAACAGATTTACAAATCATTATCCAAGCCATCGTTCTCCTGATGGTCCTGTCAGCCACAGCCCAGGAGGTTCAGAGACAGCATTTAAATATAACAAAAAGAGCTGTATTAAAAGAAATGAATATGCAACCCTCTGCAAAACTTCAAGGGCATGTTCAGTGAGATGAGTCTAATGAGGAAGGCAGAATCTAATTGTGGGGAAAACTGAGCAAAAGTCACCTGGATGAGCAGCAGGGTGGGATGACCTGGTCAGGGAAGATTAGGTCCTTGACTGTGTCCATTACCACTGCTACTCCAGTCAGCAGGTGGGTCTCCTCCATGTGAGCCTTTTGAAGTCTGAGAGTCTTATGGGTGGTTTTTGAAGTCCTCCTGTCCAGCCCAACTTTCCATATTCTGAGATTATGAAGGAATTCTACCAGTTAACCTTTGCCTCTCATTTCTATATACGGAGACAAACTCTCTTCCCAAAGTATCCTGTGAGGGCACATTCAACCCACACTCAGAATAAGCCAGAAGTTCCAGAAAGAATTAATTCTGCCCTCCAGAGAAGCCCTTAACCAAAATGAATGGGGAAACTGGTAGATAAACAGCACTGCATATTTGCCCGTTTGCAGGAGCACATTGGGGCCTGTTATATGGTCTCCAATAGTTTCCTAGCAGAGCTGAGCCTGGCTGCCCACAGTAGGCATCTGCTCAGTAATTCACCCTATATTATTTACTTCTCTGTCTCAATTCCATGCTATATCTGTTGGCTTCATCTCAAATAAACTTCTTGCACTAAACTCTATCTCAAGGGCTCTGCTTCTAGGGGAACAGCAAACCAGAAATAGATTCTGTGCACAGTTTTCTATGGGAAACATAGAGTTCAGAACTCAGTCAGGCCAACAATGGCTAGGAGTCACCCTGAACAATGCATGAAATTTATAATTCACCTAAATATAGCAAAAAGAGCTGCATTAAAAGAAATGAATATGCAACCACTTGCAAAACATCAAGGGCTCCATGAGTGCTTTTAGAACATATGATTAAGTGACTAAAAGCTACTTACTTATAAAAGGCCTGGTTCTCCACCCCGCACTTCCAAAGATGTTTGCAGGCAGCTGGTGTTGAAGTATGGAATGCCAACATGGCTTTTTTCTAATAAAGTATAACAAAGCAAGAAAGGGCAAGTTAAACACAGTTTATGTTTTTTTCTCCAGGTATTTACCTACTTGTGTCCTGCCTCCTACCACACATATTTGAAATAACTAAATACGTTACTTATTCTATAAAGTGTGGTTGGAGTGATATTCCCCCTCCCTAGCCCACCATGGACCTCAATAATCTATCTAAGACCTGATTCTGATACGAAGCAGCTTCACAAACCTTCTCAATACTCCAGGCATCACCTACCTCCCTATGAGATTGGGATCATTTTAAAATTTATTTGCCATCCTTGAATAATTAATTAATTATTTAGGACTTAATTAATAATTAATTAATAATTTAATACTTAAATTGATAAATAGGGTCAAGAAAATATGCAAACTTCGGAACTAGCCCTAAGGTTCAATGTTTGGTGATGGCCTTCTCCCACATCCATTCTCAAGCAAGCTCACAACCTATATTTGGTAGCTCCTTTATTTTAACAATATTGGGACTTACAGACTGCTTACAACACCAAGCCCTGTTGATATTTAGCTCTGTAAGTATCTTCATGTGTTTCACACAGCCGCATCTTGGCATGAAGAGGGAGGGAGAGGGTCCATCTTTTATTCCTATCTTTATCCTCATCTGTTTTTCACACAGGGCTACATAGTCAGCATTGCTCACTGATGTTATTCTTAAACATGCAAACCCAATGTTTATTTGTTCACCTCTAAAATGTTTTCAGCTATAGCTGCCATCATCATTACACTTCAAAGTCATGGTCTTTGGGGGCTACAATGCTCTAGCCAGGTTTTATTCTCGAAGCTCTCTCATACACATACATGCGCACACATACAGCAACAGGAAGTTAGGAAAACAATGTCTGACCTCCTTCTGGGTGCCCATTACATAAAATGTCTTCCCTTCAAACTTCAATTTGCAGACATCTGGCCTAAGAGAAGAAAGACTCTGAGTGAGAAGGAAAAAAAAATGGCAGCTAACCAAAGTACCTGGCCTTCCCATAGGAATCTGGCTGACTCACAAATGCCAAGCAGACTGCAATAAAACAAGATAATATCTTATCATTGGTGAAGGTCTAATGAGCAGTGAAAAGCCCCAGGTGAATTATACAGCAATTTTTTTCCCCAAGAGAGGACCCGTGGGCAGCTCAGGATTATTTTTTCCATTTTTTACAGTGAGGCTACATCTTCCTTCCAAGGAGCTCTAGAGTATTAGTGAACATTAACGACCAAAACAACATTAATTGGCCAGCTCACTTTGCAA
Source organism: Spermophilus citellus (assembly GCF_964194105.1). Lineage (NCBI taxonomy): Eukaryota > Metazoa > Chordata > Mammalia > Rodentia > Sciuridae > Spermophilus > Spermophilus citellus. Next base: position 87,833,851 of record NC_138183.1, on the reverse strand, counting down.
GGTAGGAAGAATGTGGTTATTTCAGAATCTGTTAATGAGATAATATGGATTCAAGATATCTGACTTTCTAATCCTTCCACATCAATCTTTAAGGAGCACCTAGACCACACTGCAAAATTTTCACTCCTACTCTCCCTGTTTACAAAAGAGTTGCTTTATTACACATTGAAATGGTCAAAATCGTGAGAACAAGTTGATGAATGACAACATACGGCCAGGGTGACTTTAGATTTTATCTTAAGGAGCTATTTGATTAAAACCTGCCTAGAATGTCATCCCCAAGTCAGCTCCTCAATGAGAAGATAGGTGTAAAGACAGGATTCTATTTTTATTCCTTTGATTTAATTCCTAGGTTAGTGATACATGTCTCTTGTGTTTTTTTCTGGGGGAAAAAGAACAGGTAATACTCTCTCTCACTTACCTGAACCTCAGTGGCATGATTCTATTAGCCTCAGGACTTCTTCCCAAACTCCTGTCAAATCCTTCCCTCTTGTAGCATCTTCCCTCTTTAGCACCTGGTTTTCTTTCTAACCCTCTGTACTAGATTAGCATAGGTTACCGAATGTACACTGCATTCCCTACACTGTCTGCTCTTTTCCAAAACCCCAGTTTCTCCAAATAGCTTCCTTGTCCTCTCATTGGCTTCTACTCAATTGACACTTTCAGCCCCCCTCTGTGCCCACTTGTTCTCTTCTTCCACAATTAGCACTCTCAAAACTCTTATTTGCACTTAATACATCACTTAAATTCATTAATCATTTAAATGAATTAATCTGTTTTAACTTAGGTCGAGGATTTGTGAGAGTGACATAGTTTACTGGATTATTAAAACAACACTACTAGGATTAACATAAGAAAATTTTCTTTAGTAACATGTGTGTACAAAGCAGGTCCAAATACATATGCCTAAGAACAAGCCAGGAAGAATGAGATCCACATCAGTACCACAACCAGGAACACCAGAAAGATGCAGACAAGATAGACAAGTCAGAAATGAACCATCTGGAGATTATTTATCTCCATCCCTCAATATGCTCAGAAATAAAACAAAATCAAAAGAAATTACTCTGCATTTGAGATGCACCATATTTTAACCTAACTACTCCAGAGCTCAAGCAATTCAGAAACCTGAGGATCTGACCCTTCTTCCTTCAGTCTTCCTAATCTGCATATCATTCTGAGTGGACATGCCTACTACTTCCAATAGCAACTTCACTGATAACGCTGGAAAACAAATAGTGAGTTCGCACAAAGGATTGGACAGGAGTGTGAGGAAGAGTGGGAGAAAGTGGTCCCAAGTTGCTCCAAGGAACTGATATGGTATGAGTATGGCTGGTCTCTTAAAGTTCCATCTTCTGGAAGTTTGGTCCTCAATGTAGTTGTATTAAAAGGTGGTGAGATCTTTCAGGGATGGAATCTAGTGGGAGGTAACTATGTTATCACAACCCTTGTAAAAGAAGGGATTAATGCTGAACTCACAGAGTGGTTTAGGTCTTACAGGAGTATATTATTTCCCAAGAAAGCTGGTTGTTATAAAAGAGTGAGTCTGGTGCCTCCCCAGTCTCTTGCTTTCATTCTTGCACACAGGCTCTTTGCACTTGCCTACTTATCCTTCTCCCCTACTTCTTTGCCATGTTGTGGCTCATCGAAGAGGTCCTCCCCAGATGCTGGCACCATGATACCTGGACTTTCCAGTCACCAGAATCATGAGCTAAATAGCTTCTTTTCTTTATGCATTATCCAGCTTCCGGTATTTGTTATAGCAATACAAATAGACTTAAGAGTTAACACCTTTATTTCACCCTGATCCAGCCTGAGTTCCCTCATATAGTCAGATCAGTAGAAGTTTCTGGTGAATATAATGTCTCTTTGAAGGCAAAGCCCCCAAGTCTAGGTATCCTAATGTGACTCCTTAGTTTTATAAATCCACTTAGGGCAATCTAGATTGGGTTTCATTTATGATGAAGTTCCAAGGCAAAGAAATGAATTCTAGACATTCTACCTGAGATGGAAAAAAAATCCAAAGGGAGGAAGTGGGAAAGAAGAAGAAAAAAAGTGGTAAGCCAGTTTTCCAAAGAAGTACTCACCATTTTATCAAGTGGATTCTCTTATTTCCCTGGAATACCACAAAGCCTGCAGCAGTGAATCCTAAAATCGTTGTTGTACCTGTTGAATCCTAAAAATAGAAATAAAAACCTGTTGGATTGAGGAAGATAAAGTAAATGACAAATGGCATGCTTACTCATTTTCACCCTGGATTAATTTTTGGTCAAGTCCAATGATTGTAGCAATAAACCAAGTTTCTGGGATGAAATTTCTAAGAAAAGAACTTTCAAAACTTGGGCAAGGTCCAGGAAGCTGTAGCCTTTTCTTTTTGTAATGGACCTTCTGCCTCACCAGGAACCTTCTGGAAGTATACAGATTACTCCCAAACATCACATCTATTTCCAAGTATCTTCTGGGGCTGCCAGAGTTCTAGATCAGCTCTATAATGTAAGCAAACTGTTCTTGGTACCATTAGCCCTCTAATACAATGAAACAAAATGCCTGAGTGTCTTCTCTGATTAAAAACAAATAGGACTTCCGATCATTGCAATATAAAAATGTCCAGAAAAGCCTAATTGGCCTATAGCCTAGACAAGGAACACTCAGTCAAGTAAGACCAAGGGATAACAACAATAAAGTCAACTCAGTCTCCAAGTAATCCATAAGTAAAAAAGAGGCTCGATTTCTGGTTAAAATAGAAATCACTAAGTGGAATAGACTGACTTAAAACATTACTAAAAGGGGCAGCTAGAACATATCCTAAAACAATTGTGTAGGATGCAAATGCCAAATGTGGACAAGTACATTGTCTTGGCTACAAATGGAATCATCTGGGAGCCTGGTTCTCCTCCCCCAGAAGACTCTGATATAATGGAGGCAGGGTGTGTTCTGGGCAGCAGATGTTTATGAAGCTCCCAAGGTGCTTCTAATGAACAGCCTGAGCTGAACACTCAAAACTAGTACTTAGCTAAATAAGTTGGTCCAATCCGGGCACATAAATCTTCCAGGATTTATGTGGAAGGGGCACTAGTGGGTTGTGGTCACTACTTCCAATTAACCCAACCAATTATATTTAAGAACCTGACTGATATATTTAGGAGTATATCAGGATATTAGGATACCTAGATTTGGGGGCTTTACCTTCAAAGACACATTATATTCACCAGAAACTCCCCCTTTGACCTCTAGAATCTAGATTCTAGATTCTCTCTCTCTCTCTCTCTCTCTCTCTCTCTCTCTCTCTCTGTAACTCCTTTGAAAGGCCCTAGTAAATGTATTTTGAAGCTTCTAGGTCTCCATGCCTTTTAAACCTTCATTTCATTCTCTTTATCTCTGTCTTCTGAATTTCATAATTCAATAATTTAGTGCTAGTATCTGGTTGATATACAGTTAAAATGTGGAAAGGCAATGTATATTGCCTGTGTATGTCATTTCTGGAAAATAGGTACACAGCATCCCTAGGAGCTTGATGAAGAGGGAGATTTCCCAGCTGCACCCCCAGAATTCTGACTCAGTAGATCTGGGGTGGAGCCCAAGTAATTCTGCTAAAGATGGTCTGTGTTTCATCCTTATGAGAAATACTGCCAAATACTATGAGTAAAGGAAAAAATAGAAAGAAGTACTACTAATGCCATGGTGTAATTTGAAATATTTCTTTATTTCCTTCCACTTTCCCATTTTTAAAGACTATATTATTGCTAGGTAATTGCTTTGAAAGCAAATCTCTTGGGATCCTCTATCTAGAAAGAAAGAAAGAAAGAAAGAAAGAAAGAAAGAAAGAAAGAAAGAAAGAAAGAAAGAGAAAGGAAGGAAGGAAGGAAGGAAGGAAGGAAGAAAGAAAGAAAGAAAGAAAGAAAGAAAGAAAGAAAGAAAGAAAGAAAGAAAGAAAAGAAACATCCACTTGATGAATAAACCCATGTATGGTAACTTAGAAAAAGTGGCTCCTACATTGCAATTAGCAAGTTACTGGAAGACTCTTAGAGTCTTAGAGAAAATCAACTGCCAAAACTCCTTGATGAAGAGGGAGATTTCCCAGCTGCACCCCTGGAATTCTGACTCAGTAGTGACCACAACCCACTAGTGCCCCTTCCAATTAGGAGTTGTGGGTCAGGCTGTGGAAATCTCCTAAGAGGGTTCTACCAGACCCGCACACCAACTAACTTTATTTTGGGCAAATCGATCATTATGTGGTGATCTGCTGTAGAGGGGAGTTACCTTGCATGGATGTGGATCCACCCCATAGGTTTCCAAAGTGTGAGCTTTCAGGAGTAAGTTAAATTCAGCCACTGGTGGGCTCTGGCCTCTAAAATCACACAAGAAAAGTTTAGGGAGTTAAAACAGGAAATATAAGAAACATGGAATCCCTTCAATCCATCAAATATACTATTCTAAACTAAAGAGAAAAATCCCTACATGAATAGTAATCGGTAAAGCTGGTAATTATTTCTCACCATGAGGAGCCCTTTGTTAAGAAATCTGAGCTCATATTCTCTAGCGAATTGTTCCAAAATATGCTCACATGTCTTCTGAGAACTCCAGTGACCCATACAGTTAATCAAGGTTATCAAGTTACCAATAAACAGGTCCTTGTAAATTCAATCTTAATACAAAATAAAACTCAGCATCTGTTCTTTCCTTCTCATTTTAAAAAGATTATCCAGGATGAATGGCATTTCTTCTTGCTTGGGGTAGAAACTGGTCAATCCTGTTACTCCATCAATAGGCCTAAACAGAGCCATCCAGCCAACAAAGAATTGTCAGCCGTTCCACAGAAAGCCCTGGATTTGGAAAGGAAATCTCCACCGCTAGACCCAGACTGTCCTCTAGGGTGCTAAACAAGGTCTTGGACTCAAAGGGGAGGAAAAGGAGACTACAAATATAGATGACCTTGAAGTTCTCTCAGGGCCAACTTAAACACCAAGAATTGAGCAACATTTCAAAGACCCCACTTTGGCTAACATTAAAATATCACATTTATAATAAATATATTATAATACCATATAAAATCAGAATCATTCCCCAAAGATAATTACATGACTAACAACCAAGAAGAATTTGATTTGGAAAACAACAGAAATTCATTTTTATTTTTGAAAATGAATTTTGTTCCTATTTGTCCAAGGAACATCTTAATCCAACAAACAACACTTTGGTTATTTCTTTTTATCTTTTTCTTCCCTTCCCCATTCCCCCTTTGACCTCTAGACTCTCTCTCTCTCTCTCTCTCTCTCTCTCTCTCTCTCTGTGTGTGTAACTCATTTGAAAGGCCCTATTAAATGTATTTTGAAGCTTCTAGGTCTCCATGCCTTTTAAACCTTCGTTTCATTCTCTTTATGTCTGTCTTCTGAATTTCATAATTCAAACTTCCAGCTTACCAATTCATTCTTCCGCTATGTGCGTTCTGTTTTTCATCTTATTTATGCCTTTTAAAATATCAATTAAGCATTGCATTTCCAATGTAATGTCTTTTTGTATTGTGAAGTAGCAGCCTGTTTTTATTTCATGAACATGAATTCCTATTCGCCTTCTCAGGATTTCTGTTCATTTCTTGGAAGGTCCAATCCTATTTGCTCCATGAAGGCTACTTTCTTGGTGAGGGTCCTTTGGGGGCTGAGTCGGTCTCTCAGGGAATTGTTTTCTTAAGTGCTTGGCAATCCTTGTTTGGATGCTCACCTTGTATACATCCCTTTGGCAAAGTGGCCTCCAGATGTTGTAGGCAAGGGTGAGATGTGCCATGTGGGAAGAATATGTCACTTGATCTGGGGTAAAGTTTTTTGTTCCTTCTGGAAATTTCTTTGCTCATGCACGGGACACCTCAGCTCAAGCCCACTGCTGCCCCTGACTCAGCACAGGCCAACCAGAGGAAGGGGTCAAAGTTGCCCAACTTCTCCCAGTACAGTTGCCTACCCTCTGTGATGGCTGCTTGACCCATCCATAGTCGAAATCACCCAGAACCATTGCTATCTTGTGAATGTTTGGCCTGGATCCTTAAAGATGGAATCATTTCTTGTATATCCTCTGACTAATGTTTTTCCTATTATCCACAGGAACTTGGGGAAGAAAAGGAAGGTTGCCAAATAGGATACCTGTTTCTTTTAAATAAAGTGTTGATTTTGAAATCCATCTATTTCAGAATGTTACTAAGGAATTACCTCAAAGTCTTCTTTAGGAAAATAAAGTCTTCCTGAAGCTCTTCAAGATTTCTTCTTCAGTTTTAGTGTCTGAAACTTCACTGTGACACAGTATACATGGGGAGAATGTTATTTATTCATATGATGGGGCCCTTTCAATCCAGGAAATCCTAACTTTAACTCCTTCTATGAATTGTTTTCTTCTCAAAACACAGTCAGTTTAACTGTTTTCTCCTCTTGATAAAATAACATCACACTCAAGAAAGTCACCAACTATACTGACAGGAATGGGAAAAGGAGAGTTTGAAAGATTTTTCGCAAAACACCTCGGTATTTCTCCAAGCCTATTTTATAAGTTCCTGCAGTATTTTAACTTTTATTAGAAAACAAATTATTACTGAATCCAAATATTGGATTTGCGCTCTCTCTCTCTCTCTCTCTCTCTCTCACACACACACACACACACACACACACACACACACACATGCACGCACACACACACACACACACACAAACTTGTCTCACCCACATACACACTAGAATAAAACAGCTGAAGCTGTGCAACCCACTCTGATGGCCTTCAGTACAAACCTTCAGCCTAATCACCCAGACAGAGCCAAAGTGAGCCAGGACCAGGTCAGGGCATCCCTGTCCTCCCTCAGTCCCAGGCCATTCCCTGCTCCAGGATGAACCACCCACTCCACTTTAAAGGTCCTCACTAGTCAGAATTCCTCTGCTCTAGACAGTTAGCCACTCTTGTGGTTGGTTAGGCTGCCATTGCCTTTTTTGTAAATCATATATCTATTGTTATTATTATTTTGGTATCAGGGATTAAACTCAGGGGCACTTAACCACTGAGCTACATCTCTAGCCCTAGTTTGTATTTTATTTAGAGACAGGGTCTCACTGAGTTGCTTAGCGCCTAGCTTTTGCTAAGGCTGGCTTTGAACTTATGATCCTCCTGTCTCAGCCTCCCCAGCCTCTGTAATTGCATGCATGCACCATTGCTCCTGGTACATTATTTATTCTTAAAATTCAAGTTTCACTTTAAAGTCCACTTTTTAAAAAAAATTTGTTCTGGGAACAAGTTGATTGTAAAAGATTATTATTCAGAAGTTCATGTTAGAAAGTGGTATGGTTTAGATATGGTTTGAGTATGTCCCCCAGCGACTTCTGTGTTGCAAGCTTGGCCCCCAGGGTGATGAGAGAGATGGTGGGACCTTTAAGAGGTGGGGCCTAGTGGAAGGTGGTTAGGTCACTGGGAGTGCTGCCTTCCAAGGGATTCATGTAGTCCTCATTCTATTTCAGTTAGTTCACATGAGAGTAGGTTGTTACTAAAAAACCAAGGATAGCTCATGAAGCCTCCTGCCATGTGATCTGTCCCTCTCACATATGCTCCCACCATGTGTGCATTCTGTCGTGTTGTGATGTGGCAAGAAAGACCTTACCAGAGGTGAGGGGGTACAGGTGCCATGCTCTTGAATCCCAAAACTCTGAGATGAATACGCCCATTTTCTTTATAAGGTACTCAGTCTCTAGTATATTGTTATAGCAACAGAAAACCTACTAAGATAGACAGTGAATAATTTTTCTCTGGTAAGTGGTCTTTTTTATGAGCACTATTCTAGACTTCCTAAGTCCAATATGGTATCTAATTTCTAACTGAAAACACATAACCAATGCATACCCAGCTCCAGAGGATGTACCCTTAAACTCAAGCTTCTATAAATTAATAAATAAATCTTTAAAAAGCCAGATAACCAAAAAGTCAGAAAGAAATGGGCAAAATACTTAATAGGCATTTAACAAATAGGAAGGATACAACAACTACATGAAAATCTTCTCAACTTCTTTATGATCAAGAAATTGTAAATTAAAGCCATTAGAAAGTATTAACATATTCATACAATAGCTAAATTAAAAAGACTAACAAAAACAAGCACTACTAGGAATGTGTAACAAAACAACCCCCATATACTACTATGGAAAGGCAATTTGGTAGAACTAATCTGGAAAACACTCTGGCATTATCTAAATGCAATAAAAATGTTTGGCCTAAAATATAGCGATTTCACTCACAGATAGGCAACAGCAACTAATGTATGTTGTACCAAGACATATGTAAAAGTTTCATAGTAGTGCTATTTGTAACAACAACAAAAAAACTCAAATATCTATAAAGAGATAAAATAGAATACTACAGCCATGAAATAAATGAATTGAAACTACATACAACAAGATAGATAAATATCACAAAAAAATAAAGTTGAACAAAAGAAGTCAGACAAATTAATAAGCAGTGTATGGTTCTAGTTCTATGGCTTTCAAAAATTGAGAAACTTGAAACCAAAATTTTAGAGGTCAGAGATGTTTGGGTCTTAAATTTAAGTCTAATTCATCTTGAGTTGGCTTTTGTATATGGTGAAAGACAAGGGTCTGATTTCATTCTTATGCATGTAGATATCATTTTCCCAGCACCACTTATTGAAGAGACTGTCCTTTCTCCATTGTATTACTATCATCTTTGTTGAAAACAAAATGACTGTAAATGTGTAGATTTACTTCTGGGCTCTCTATTCTATTCCACCAGTCTATGGGTCTGTTTTATGTCAATGACATGCTGTTTTGATTACCATAGCTTTATAGTACAGTTTGAAGTTGGGCAGTGTGATGTCTCTAGTTTTGTTCCTTTGCTCAAGACTGCTTTGATTATTTGAGGTCTTTTGCAGTTCCATATGAATCTTAGGGTTGTTTTATCTAGTTCCTCATCTTCAAAATCTCATTTTTTCCTTTACTAGGCCCACATATGACTTAAGTCAGAAATTCTGCACTGAGGGGAAATTCAGGTAGCAGACTGAGATAGAGCAAAGCAAAAGCTCATCTTTAAATAAAGAAAAGAGTCAGTATCACTACTTTGAGTTTAACTACAAGTCTCCACTGGCTAAGCATTTAAAAGATCTAAATTTAAAAATCATACACAGAGAAGGGCTTACTACAAATGTTCAGAGAAGGCAAAGAGATCAAAACCAAAGGAGAAAAGGCAGGGACCCCAGTAGCCTGAGGCCCCCAGCTTACTGAGGAAGAAACATTTAAAAATCTGTTTTCCAAGAAGATACAAAAGCAATTAAATGATTTTTTTTTCCATTTCCTCAAATCTCCCATTAGATATTTGTTTCTGGCAAAAACTCTGTTCGGTAATGGAAAATAAAGATTTTCCATCCTTTAAATGTTGCACCAGAATATGTTCTGCTAAGATTAATAGTGTCTCTAATGAGACATTTAGAGGGAAAGACCAGTGATTAGTAGAATTCTCTTTTTAAGAGCTAGCACTTCTCCAAAGAGATGTTTTTCTACTAAATTAGGTGAGGTCAAGTAATTAGGTATTTCACTATATATCTCTCTCCTGCCTGTTCTGAATTCTTTTAGCCAAAGAGGAACAACCTCTCTCCTATTGATCCTCCTTTAGCACACTATCATATAGAGTGCAAAAACATATAGCCCCAAAGAATGAATGAAAGTTATTAATTGCCACTAATAATGGGATGAGGTAGGGGCTTTTCCAGGAATGACTTGGGCTACTCAGAGTGCAGCTGGCAGGCAAGGGAATGGATTTGGGTCCACCTGACCTATTTGGTACCTACAAGGTCCAGAATTAACTTCAGAGGGAGAAAAACAATATACTGTTCTCTTTTTGAAAAGCAAAATTCTCAATTTGAGTTAAATTAATTTTTGTTACAACTTGGTTGCAACTTAAGATTTAGCTTTGTTGTAACTTTAAATTTTCTGTAACACTGGCTTCAAATGTTTATGAGCACCCTCAGGACTTTCCCTTCAACAGGTTAGGATTTTAGCACCCATGAGACTCCATAGAGCACTCTGCATTACAGCTTGGCCACAGAACTGGAGGGCTGCAAGGAAACCCATTTCTTCAGTCCCATCCCTGACTCTCTGTATGAAAGAAGATCTTTCTTCTTCTTGATGTCCTGTCCCCTGCCATTGGCATGGGCTACCCTGCCATGGTTGGTATCTGGAGTGCCTCAGAGGGATTTCTTCACTAAGTTCTCTAGTAGGTTAATGATTTGGCTAGTGGGCCTCACTGTCCCCCAACCCCTGACCTTGGCAATTTCCTTCTCTTTCCATCATTCCACCAAAAGCCAAAACAATTGTGAGTCTCTTATTGGAAGGCCATTTGGGATTTTAGTATATTTGAGTTTCTTTGCAACTTCAGTTCTCAAATGAGCTCAAAAAAGGTTAATTTGTAGTTTACCTCTTGCATTGGTGTTAGTTTGAAGTTAGGGGAGATCAATATTGCATGCTTTTCTATATCTTAACTGGAAATGAAATGCTCCACTTCCAAGTTTTTACTTAGAGAAGGATGTTATCTCTCATAAACCCCTAAGGGGCTATTAAGGACCATCTCTATGCAGAGCATTCAATAAAACACTGCAAATTTGGATAACTGCCATGCTCCGAGGGAGACAATACAGTGGTGATACCCCGAGGTCATGCAGGACCACAACTTATAGGAAAGCAGCAACTGAGAAAGATTAGAGCACACGACATAGAAACTCAGGTTTCTATTGCTTCATAATTGTGTAGCCTTGGAGAAGTTAATTTCTCAGAACCCGATTTCCTTAACTGTCACAACTGGCAGTTGGTGGTCACAAACTCAATACGTGGAGGCAGAAGGTGAACTGACAGAGCAGGGAAGATGGCGACTCAGAGTGCAAATGATTTTTCCAAAGGGTACTGTTGCTGAATGCTGCCCTATGAGTGTCAGGAATCCGGGTCACTAAATCCCCCAGTTGTAAGCCAAGCTAAACCTTTATGGCAACAACTTTAAAAACTACTATTTGGCCCAAGGTACATACATTTAGGTCATAATGTGGCCCAAGGACTTTCATCTTATATCCCCTGATTTGGACACTAAGGGTCCTTCAAGTGTAGTAATTAGGTATCAATCTGCTTTTTGGGGGGCTGGTAAAATCTCTTGAGAGCTAAAGGCTCTGAATGGTAGTTGTAACTCCCTTCCATTAATAAAAAGTAGGAACATAAAGGGATGCTGTACTTTGTCGAATGCTTTCTCTGCGTCTATCGAGATGATCATATGGTTCTTATCTTTAAGTCTATTGATGTGGTGAATAACATTTATTGATTTCTGTATATTGAACCATCCTTGCATCCCAGAGATGAATCCTACTTGATCATGGTGCACAATTTTTTTGATGTGTTTTTGTATTCGGTTCGCCAGAATTTTATTGAGGATTTTTGCATCTAGGTTCATTAGAGATATTGGTCTGTAGTTTTCTTTCTTTGAGGTGTCTTTGTCTGGTTTCGGAATCAGGGTGATGTTGGCCTCATAGAATGAATTTGGAAGAGCTCCCTCTTTTTCTATTTCCTGAAATAACTTGAAAAGTATTGGTATTAATTCTTCTTTAAAGGTTTTGTAAAACTCCGCTGTGTACCCATCCAGTCCTGGGCTTTTCTTGGTTGGTAGTCTTTTGATGGCTTCTTCAATTTCATCCATTGATATTGGTCTGTTCAAATTGTGTGTATCCTCCTGACTCAGTCTGGGCAAATCATATGACTTAAGAAATTTATCGATGTCTTCACTATCTTCTATTTTATTGGAATATAGGTTTTCAAAATAATTTCTAATTGTCTTCTGTATTTCTGTAGCATCTGTTGTGATATTGCCTTTTTCATCCCATATGTTAGTAATTTGAGTTCTCTCTGTTCTTCTCTTCGTTAGCATGGCTAAAGGTCTGTCGATCTTATTTATTTTTTCGAAGAACCAACTTTTAGTTTTGTTAATTTTTTCAATAGTTTCTTTTGTTTCAATTTCATTGATTTCCGCTCTGATTTTAATTATTTCTTGCCTTCTGCTACATTTGCTGTTGTTTTGCTCTTCCTTTTCTAGGGCTTTGAGATGAAGTGTGAGCTCATTTATTTGTTGGTTTTTTCTTTTTTTGAGGAATGACCACCAGGCGATGAATTTTCCTCTTAAAACTGCTTTCATTGTGTCCCATAGATTCCGATATGTTGTGTCTGTATTTTCATTTATCTCTAAGAATTTTTTGATTTCCTCCTTTATGTCTTCTGTAACCCATTGATCATTCAGTAACATATTGTTCATTTTCCATGTGATGTAGGATTTTTCCTTCCTTCTTTTATCATTGATTTCCAGTTTCATTCCATTATGATCAGATAAAATGCATGGTATTATCTCCACCCCTTTATATTTACTGAGGGTTGCCCTATGGCATATTATATGGTCTATTTTTGAGAAGGATCCATGTGCTGCTGAGAAAAAAGTATATCCATTTGATGATGGTTGATATATTCTATATATGTCAGTTAAGTCTAGGTTATTGATTGTGGTATTGAGTTCTATAGTTTCTTTATTCAACTTTTGTTTGGAGGATCTGTCCAATGGTGAGAGAGGTGTGTTGAAGTCACGCATAATTATTGTGTTGTGGTCTATTTGATTCTTGAACTTGAGGAGAATTTGTTTTATGAATGTCGCAGCACCATTATTTGGTGCATAAATATTGATAATTGTTATGTCTTGTTGGTGAAAGGTTCCTTTTAACAGTATATAATGTCCTTCTTTATCTCTTTTGATTAACTTAGTCTTGAAGTCGATTTTATTCGATATGAGGATGGCCACCCCTGCTTGCTTATGAGGACCGTGTGCGTGGTATATTTTTTCCCATCCTTTCACCTTCAGCCTGTGTATGTCTTTTCCAATCAGATGTGTCTCCTGGAGGCAGCATATTGTTGGATTTGTTTTTCTAATCCATGATACCAGCCTATGTCGCTTTATTGGAGAGTTTAATCCATTAACATTCAGTTACTATTGATACATGGTTTGTACTTCCATCCATGTTTGATTATTTATCCTTTTTTAAAAAAAATTTAGTTTGTTTCTCCATGATTATCTTTCCCCTTGCCCTCTGTCTTTACTGAGGCACTTCCCACTGATGGTTTTAGTTATTGTTTTTCATTTCTTCCTCGTGTAGTGTTTTGCTCAAAATGCTTTGCAATGCTGGTTTTCTGGCTGCAAATTCTTTTAACTTTTGTTTATCATGAAAGATTTTTATTTCGTTGTCATACCTGAAGCTTAATTTTGCTGGATACAGAATTCTTGGTTGGCATCCATTGTCTTTCAGTGTTTGAAATGCATTGTTCCATGACCTTCTTGCTTTCAGTGTCTGTGAGCATCCCTTTATGTTCAAAACATTAGAAAAACTAGGAATAACAGGAACTTACCTTGACATTGTAAAAGCTATCTATGCTAAGCCTCTGGCTAGCATCATTCTGAATGGACAAAAGTTAAAGGCATTCCCTCTAAAATCTGGAACAAGACAGGGATGCCCTCTATCACCACTTCTATTCAATATAGTTCTCGAAACACTGGCCAGAGCAATTAGACAGACGAAAGAAATTAAAGGCATAAAAATAGGAAAAGAAGAACTTAAATTATCACTATTTACAGATGACATGATTCTATATCTAGAAGACCCAAAAGGGTCTACAAAGAAACTACTAGAACTAATAAATGAATTCAGCAAAGTGGCAGGATACAAAATCAACACGCATAAATCAAAGGCATTTCTGTACATCAGCGACAAAACTTCTGAAACGGAAATGAGGAAAAACACTCCATTCACAATATCCTCAAAAAAAATAAAATACTTGGGAATCAACCTAACAAAAGAGGTGAAAGATTTATACAATGAAAACTACAGAACCCTAAAGAGAGAAGTAGAAGAAGATCTTAGAAGATGGAAAAATATACCCTGTTCATGGATAGGCAGAACTAACATCATCAAAATGGCGATATTACCAAAAGTTCTCTATAGGTTTAATGCAATGCCAATCAAAATCCCAATGGCATTTCTTGTAGAAATAGATAAAGCAATCATGAAATTCATATGGAAAAATAAAAGACCCAGAATAGCAAAAGCAATTCTAAACAGGAAGTGTGAATCAGGTGGTATAGCGATACCAGGTTTCAAACTATATTACAGAGCAATAGTGACAAAAACAGCATGGTACTGGTACCAAAACAGGCGGGTGGACCAATGGTATAGAATAGAGGACACAGAGACTAATCCACAAAGTTACAACTATCTTATATTTGATAAAGGGGCTAAAAGCATGCAATGGAGGAAGGATAGCATCTTCAACAAATGGTGTTGGGAAAACTCGAAATCCATATGCAACAAAATGAAACTGAATCCCTTTCTCTCGCCATGCACAAAAGTTAACTCAAAATGGATCAAGGAGCTTGATATCAAATCAGAGACTCTGCGTCTGATAGAAGAAAAAGTTGGCTCCGATCTACATATCGTGGGGTCGGGCTCCAAATTCCTTAATAGGACACCCATAGCACAAGAGTTAATAACAAGAATCAACAAATGGGACTTACTTAAACTAAAAGGTTTTTTCTCAGCAAGAGAAACAATAAGAGAGGTAAATAGGGAGCCTACATCCTGGGAACAAATTTTTACGCCTCACACTTCAGATAGAGCCCTAGTATCCAGAGTATACAAAGAACTGAAAAAATTAGACAATAAGATAACAAATAACCCAATCAACAAATGGGCCAAGGACCTGAACAGACACTTCTCAGAGGAGGACATACAATCAATCAACAAGTACATGAAAAAATGCTCACCATCTCTAGCAGTCAGAGAAATGCAAATCAAAACCACCCTAAGATACCATCTCACTCCAGTAAGATTGGCAGCCACTATGAAGTCAAACAACAACAAGTGCTGGTGAGGATGTGGAGAAAAGGGTACACTTGTACACTGCTGGTGGGACTGCAAATTGGTGCGGCCAATTTGGAAAGCAGTTTGGAGATTCCTGGGAAAGATGGGAATGGAACCACCATTTGACCCTGCTATTGCCCTTCTCGGACTATTCCCTGAAGACCTTAAAAGAGCATACTACAGGGATACTGCCACATCGATGTTCATAGCAGCACAATTCACAATAGCTAGACTGTGGAACCAACCCAGATGCCCTTCAATAGATGAATGGATAAAAAAATGTGGCATCTATACACAATGGAGTACTATGCAGCAATAAAAAATGACAAAATCATAGAATTTGCAGGGAAATGGATGGCACTAGAGCAGATTATGCTTAGTGAAGCTAGCCAATCCCTAAAAAACAAATACCAAGTGTCTTCTTTGATATAATGAGAGCAACTATGAACAGAGCAGGGAGGAAGAGCAGGAAGAAAAGATTAACTTTAAACAGAGACATGAGATGGGAGGGAAAGGGAGAGAAAAGGGAAATTGCATGGAAATGAAGGGAGACCCTCATTGCTATACAAAATTACATATAAGAGGTTGTGAGGGGAATGGGAAAATAAACAAGGATAGAAATGAATTACAGTAGATGGGGTAGAGAGAGAAGATGGGAGGGGAGGGGAGGGGGGATAGTAGGGGATAGGAAAGGTAGCAGAATACAACAATTACTAATAGGGCATTATGTAAAATTGTGGATGTGTAACTGACGTGATTCTGCAATCTGCATTTGGGGTAAAATTGGGGGTTCATAACCCACTTCAATCTAATGTATGAAATATGATATGTCAAGAGCTTTGTAATTTTGTGAACAACCAATAAAAAAAAAAGAAAAGAAAAGAAAAAAAATCTAAGCAAACTGAAAAAAAAATTTAAAAAAATTAAAAGTAGGAAGCAAACTAATTATTGCTATATAGATATTCCCTTTTAGATAAAATCTTTGAATGCTTGAGATCATGGGGGAGTGTGGGTGACCATGAGGACCCCAGCTTGATGGTGAGGCAGTTGAAGATTTGCAGTAAGCAATTCAACACTACAGCAGTTCTCCATGCAGAGCTGCCCTATGTGTGTTGTATGAATGGACAGGTGCAAAGATGAATGGAGGCATGGAGGAATCATGGATGGCAGGGTGTCTTAGTGAATGATAGGCACTGCTATTAGTCCCATCAAAAGTTCAGTCTTTAGCTCTACCCTGTAAGTTAGAATTACATAACAGGAATAACCACAGGATGTATTAACCCATTATGTTCCATCATCCCATTTATGAAACACCTAAAAAATTGAGCAACAAATATACCATTTATGGTAACTTTGAAATAAATATTTATGTTTTTAGAGTTTTATTATTTTGATAAAAAGTAATAGGTAAATGATTTGCGGTAATATTCATTACTATTATTAATGAAGTAATAATATTAATGAATGATATTTGTGAATGATTATTAATGACATTAAAAAGAAGTTTAAGTTATGATTTCTAGCCTATTTTAATTCACCTGTGTCAATTTCATTGAAATATCACAGAATGGATTAAGTAATGGCTGACTCCTACTTTTAACACAATCCCACTTCTTCCTTCATTGCACATTGCACCGTGGTATCAAGGCTCATTCTCTTTTCAAGTCACTTTGGCCAGATTTCACCTGTATATAAAACATTTACAACTTGGATGCATACAGCATTTGCCCATGGTCCATTTCTCTCTAAAGATGTCCCTAACTCTAGGCCACAAAATGCAAGGATCTAGTTCTCATAGGAGGAGCGTGTGATGCCAAATCATTCTGTCTCCATATTTGTAACAAAGGTTTTATGTTAAATAGGAACAGAGAATGAAAATGGATTTGATAACCTATCAGAAAGAGAGATTTGAGGGTTTGGGAAGGAACTGGAGAAGGGAAAGAGGGAGGAGAAAGGACAGAAAGAAAGCGTATCTGAAGAAATGGGTTATAAAATAATTGAAATTCCCCCTCTTCCTTTTACTCAATGAACACTCTTCTCAAAGCTGACAAAAACATTTCCTAAGGGGGCTCTTGTGATCCACTCATCAGAAGAACAGCTAAAGATTATTTTTCATAACAGGGCACTTATTTCTAGAAAGCTAAATATTATTATAACTCCTTGCTAGGAAGCCAGGGCACATGATTTACAGAGAATGTGAGACTTGAGGAATAGAGATAATTGCTCTCTATAAAACACACTCCATGTCATGACTGTTTCCAGCACAAACCTCATGCACTAGACCACTGCAGTGGTGGCTAACTGGATGACTTTGTTGTACTTCAGGAGCAAGGAATGTGCTTCATCAAAACAGCTTCACTGAAAGTTGAGCTTTTGAATATTTAAAATCTTATGGCCTTGGACTGAAGTTAATGTACTTTTTTTCTCCTAATGACAACCTGATAAACTGGTGATGAGAAGATGAAAGACACAGTAGAAACTCTAGAATAAATGCCTCCAGAGAAGTTTATCCAGGCTCCTTACAGTGAAATCTCTTAATTTTTATATTGAACCTCCTCTAAGAACCCTCAGGACTAATGGAATGGGTATTTCCTCTGAACCCAGATGGTTATGATTAAAGCTGTGGAAAACAAAAACCAAGAGGGCCAAAAATAGAAATTAGTAATCATGTCCCCAGAGACTGTGGTGATGACTCCTTCCAGCCACTAGAGGGCTCTAGAAGGAGGAATAACCTGTTCTTAAATCAGTCCCAGTTCTATGACCTCATCTCTACACCCGAAACTCAATGAAGTCTGTAAGTTAAAGGAGATTCTTTTTCATGCACATTTTGTTTAAATACAGCTATTGTTGTTTTAAAATCATCAGGAAACAGGAGAGTGAAGCAGAAATTGAATCTAGACCTACTCTGCCATGTTCAGACCAGGAGACAGAAAACTAGAAACAGTGGGGTAAATCTGGCCCACTACCTGTTTTACCAATTGCTGAGGGCCATTACCAAGTAGGAAATTTCCTTGCCAGCGTACCCCATGTTAATTTCGCTGTTGACATTGCATGTTAGGTGACCCTGCCCAAGGACGAGGGTGGATCCAGGATTAGGGTGTATCCTGCAGTTTGAGGAAGTATCCCGGTCCTTGGGTTTAGGGCGTTCCTGGTTTAAGACAAGTTTAAGGCGTTCCCAGTTTAAGACCTTGGATTTTAGGGAAGTTCGATGTTGAGGATTATTGCTGCTGGAATTAGGGCGTTCCTGCTGCCTGAGCTCTCATTGAGTTCTCGTGAGATTCAGAGAGGATTTTGGGAAAAAAGCCTCGTGGAGTAGGTGAATTGGGTGGCAGCAGAACTGGGATTGCCCGAGAGCGTGTGTGGAGGCCGGTGTGAGTTCGGGAATAAAGATTTGCTGTTTGAATCTACAAAGCTGTGTGGTGGCTCGTGATTCTGTGCCCAGCCAAGACTGCGGCAACCAATAAAGTTTTATTCAATCATGGCCCATTTGTTTAAAATCATCTGTGTCTGCTTTTTCTCTACAAAAGCTGAGGTAAGTAGCTGTAACAGAGACCACGTGGCTCAGGAAGTAAAAAATATTTTACTACAACTTATCTAGAAGAATTATTCAGAGTCAATCCATTTTAGCATTGACATCTGCTCAATAATGTGAATGGCACATCTCCATATCCTCTCATTCACAAGAGGCCCAAAATGGCTCTGGGAAGTCTTTTTAAATAAGGCTCTATTAGCTATTTAGTGATTCCACTTGATTATACCATGTTAACCACACAAGAAGCTGGTTTCAAGGTTTTGATGTCATCCTCACAATTTTTACAGATAAAACTGGGAATTAGAGAAAATTAGAGAAAATCAAACCAAAGCTCGATTACTTCCAAACCAATACACCTTCCACCTCACAGTGACACTGTTCCTTTCCTGCATCTCTAAAGGCCCTAATTCTACTATCTTTTAAGGTCACTGCAAATCTTATGAACAAAAATTTTCCTTTTTCTACAATTTGGAAGAAATTTTCCTCTCCTCTGAAATCTTAATAGCTATTGCCTCCATTTTTTTTCAATGTTTATGTTTTCTTTTATGGTTATTTTTGTATATGTATAAATAGATGTATGAATTTTCAAAATACTAGGGCCCTACTTCCTTTTAGTCACTGTGGATATTGTTCTTGAATTTTTAGCAAAATAACCTAAAGAGACCAGTGAAATTAGCCATGATGTTAAGAAAATTTAATATGAACCCTTGAGCAGAAAAAATATGTATGGTAACTAAGAATTGAAACAAGAATTATTTTCTTGAGTAAGAAGGACTTTTGAAAAAGACAAAAGTTAACACTTACTATTTAATCTATCCCCTAAAATAAAGCAAGAACCCTGTTAGGAAATTATATTAATGCAAGCAATTTTCTGAGTTTTCTACCAGCTTATCAATTATTTTCTTTCACTTTGTTCATTCTACTTTATTCCTTTCTCAAAGCCACTAAGTGTTACAAACTCTACTTGTGCACGGCTCCATTTTGATAAAGTTCCAACATTACCTGAATATAATTCCAATCTTTTTGGAATCGAACCCAGTGCCTCACACATGCCAGGCAAGTGCGCTATCGCTGAGCCCCAACCCCAGTCCCTATAATTCCAATCTTACCTTACTATCTAAACATACCATCCCTACAAATAGCCACGTTAAATTAAATGGGATATAAAGGAAAAGAAGAAGACTTGTCTTAATATTCTTATAAGGGCTCCTATTTAAGGATTTCTAATAATCTATTGGCAATTAAGTGTAAAAGCCCACTATTTCTCGTTACTCATGCATTACTTATCATTATATTGTCAGTCAAATAATTAATTTATACTTTTTAGTCATCCTCTTTGGATTACTACTGCTCCTCAGTACAGAGTTTTATGTTCTATAACTGAATATGATCTTAGAACCCAATAAATATTGTCATATTGGCAGCAAACAAGAAAGCTTCCATTTCCTCTTCCACTGAAGCTGACTTTCACATCTAAATAAAGATCAGTGTCAATTGTTCCAGTAATTCTTTTCCTTTTTTTGTTTTAGTGTGCTTCCAAAAGCTGAGATCCAAAATGTATTTCCAAATGTTTGAGGGTTCACTGTAAGAGGGGATATGTTAGGTAGCTTTTGACCCAAAGCCTTTCTAGAACACATCTCACTCTGGTTTCTATGGAACTCCCTGTATAGCAAATTATAAGGTATTCATTTTAAGTCAAAGAAATCCCCCCAAAACCAGAAACAACCTTCAGACATATTTCAGGGCTTGGGTTTTTTTTTTTTTTTGGGGGGGGGGGGTATTTGCTTGTGTTTGTGTTTTGTTGTTGTTGTTCTCTATTCTGTTCAAATGAGAATTGGAACTCAATGGAAGGATCATCATACATATAGCCCTATAAACACAAAAGGCATCAGAGTTTATATAAAGCTAGAATATACGTCTAATGAGGGAAGTGCCTGAATGATTTTGTTCACGGCAGATTTCTCAGTACCTGCAATAATGCCCAGAATATAATATTGCCTAACAAATATTTGTTGAAAAAGAAACAATCTCCCTTTATTTCACTGATGAGGAAATTGGAGGCCAAAGCAGTCAAAGGACCTAACCAAAGTCACAGTGTTACTTTGTAATAATTCTGGTACTAAAATGCCTGGTGTTCGTCATTCCCAATGATTTCAACATAAGCAAATGCAGATGTTGAGGTGGGAGGAAACAGGAATGCAAAGTGAAAATAAAAGAGAAACCTGGAGACTGTTTGCAAACACCTCATCAGAAGTTACACAAACAAGGGGGATTTAAAATGGTAGACAAGAGGCAACCAGCACTTCCCCACTTCTATAGGAGACAATCAAAACAACTGCAGAGCCACTGCCTATCAAGGTAGGTGGCTGTGGGAGAATACTGAAGTTCACTAGTGCACGAAGACTTGGAGCAACCCAGAGACTTTGAATAGTGGAACAGAGGGTGAAAGGAGTGCCCAGGACCTGCTCACACAGCAGCACAGCAGAAAGTGGGGTACAGGCTAAGTGAGCACCACTAGCACAGAAATTGGCATCCTGCAGAAACAGTGCAAACAAACAACAGACCTGCATAACAAACTGGTTCCTGAAAAGAGAGCTTCACTGGGAGGCACACTGAGCTTCCAGTGTGTTCTCACAGTGCGCTAGCAGGCAGCCATCTTGAGAAGGTCATATCTGGCCTTAATGCTCTGGGAGACAAAGGCCCCGTATCTTCCTGTCTCTGGGTCCCTGAGGCAATATACTCAGGTGCCAGCTACCTTGACAATTGGTGTGTCCCCCCTTCCCCATCCTTAGTAGAGCTATGACAACCCAGCTGAGAATTATAGACACTGGGAAACCAGACTTTCACATAAAAAAGGAACAGAGGATCCCCCCCCCCCCTTTAAAATCACTGGTTCAGGAAAGAGTGTGGGGGAAAGCAGTTGCATGTGCTTTTCCAGCAGGAGCTGAATCTTGGAGCACCACCGTAGTAGGCAATGGATCACATGGGTCTCCACCACTCCTCCCAGCTCAGAGTTGGAACTCCACAGCCTCTCCCACACCCCAGCCTTGGCATGCACAGCACAAAAAGCACTGAAGTACTTCTCATGCTGCAGCACCTGACATCAACCCTGCCCTTGGAATGCACAGTGCCCAGTGGGAACTTGTACCAGACAAATTTTGCCCTCAGCACTAGCTTGGTGACAAGCTGCAATGTTGGCATCTGCCCTGCTCTCAGAGGAGGATGAATAATGCCCTTTGCTCTCTGAAAGGGCCTCACCTTGCAAGAGGCAGAAAGAAGCTCTGATTACCATAAGTTGTGAGCGTCCTTGCCTGCCCACCCAGTCGAGCACCTTAATGAAGAAGAAATTTTTAGTTTTTCAGTAATGCTTTATTTGTTATTGCTCTCTATATATTTTTTCTTCTTTATTATTCCTTTTTCCACTTTTTAAATTGTCTCCTTTTCCTTTTAATTTTCCTTCTTTTTTATTTGTTTTTATCCCCCTTTTAAATTAACATTGTTTTTTAAATTTTTTTAACTTTTTAGATTATTCTCTTTTTAAAATAGTTGTACACAATGCTTTTAGTTTGTTTATTTTTATGTGATGCTGAGGATCGAACCCAGGGCCTCAAACATGCTAGGCAAGTGCTCTACCACTGAGCCACAACCCCAGCCCAACTTTTTAGATTATTCTATATTATGTTTGCCCCTTTCTTTTCTGCTCTGATTGTTTTGTGGTGGTGGATGATGTTTATTTGGTTTTTACTTTATTTCTTTATTTGATTTATTTTGTCTTTTTGTTGTTGCTTTTTCTTTCTTCCTTCCTTTGTTCTATGGCAATGCTGGGGATCAAACCCAGCAATTAAAGTACTTGGGTGGGTCCTGTGCTGCCGAGCTACATGTCCACCCAGCTCAAGAGAAATTGTATGTTACTCCAGCAACAACCAAGACCACTCAAACCTTGGCAGATACTTCAACTTAAAGAATAAGGTAAATAAGAATCCCCAGCCACTGACCTGGCCCCAAATAGGCACAACTGGGGGTGAGGCTCCTGGACATTTATCCCAAAGCAATAACAGAAAGAAATAACATAACAGTTGTGGGCACCACATGTACAAGGAACCTCAGCATGGGTTGCTCTCATGCCCTATTACATACGACTGGAGGAATGGCCACAAAGGGTGTACCCCAAATAGCCTTCTGTCTACACCATATCTGCCTGAACTACCATAGTTACCCCACCCACCACCCACCACCCACCACCCACCACCCACCACCACTGTAAGACCTATGGAGAAAGTGGGTTCCTTTGGCTCTAACACAGTACAAATTGTATCAATACTTACTAATCTGGCTGCGGATGTATCTCAGTGGTAGAGTATTTGCCTAGTATTCCCTGAGGCCCTGGGTTCAATCTGCAGTACCACAAAAGAGTGAGAGGCACACACACACACACACACAGAGAGAGAGAGAGAGAGAGAGAGAGAGAGAGAGAGAGAGAGAAGGGAGAAGGAAGAGAAGAACAAGAAAAAACGCTAATCCCAGCCAAACAAGCCACAGAGAAACTACAATACAAATTTCAATCATAATTAAACTTAACACTATACTACAAACCAATATCCTAGGGTACAGCGTCAAGAGAATGTTGCTGACATAGAAGGCCCTCACATAAAAGTGGAAGAAATATTCATCCCAATAGATGCACAAATCTCAATGTGGAAACACAAGAAATATATTTTAAAAAAGGCAAGGCAATATGACACTTCCTAAAGTTCATAACTCTCTAGTAGCTGATTCCAAAGATATTTGAAGTGGATCAAATACCAAAGAATTTAAGAGTTTAGTAAAAGCTCAATGATTTCAAGAGGATAAAAATAAATGGCTAAATGAATTAAGACAAGGCAGGATTTGAATGAGCAATTCAATAAAGAAAGATTTTTTAAAAGAACCAAACAGATATCTTGGAACTGAAAGTTCAATTTGAAGTCACATTAAAAACTCAATTGAAAACCTCACAAAGAAAAAAAGAAAAAGAAAACCTCACCAATAGACTAGATCAAGCATAATTAAGAATATTACAGGTTGAAGACTAGGTTGAGTAGTTATCACATTCAGACAGCGATAAAGAAAAAAGAAAGAATGAACAGAACATACAAGATCTCTGTACACCATTAAAAAATCCAAGCATATACATCATTGAAATAGCCAAGGAAGAAAAACTATAGCTAAAGACATTAAAAAAGAAACCTGCTCAGTGAAATAATAGCAGAAAATTTTCCAAATCTTGAAAAAGACATGGACATCTAAGTACAGGAAGCATTTAGAATATCAAATAAGACATGGCTAGAAAAGAACCTCTCCAGGACATAGTATAGTTAAACAAAAGTACAGAACAAAAAACTAAAAAACTAAAAAAAAAAAAGTACAGAACATAGAAAATTAAAAGCTGCAAAAGACAAGTGCCAACTCACATTTAAAGGCAAACCCATCAGAATAACAAATTTCTCAACAGAAATTCTAATGTCCTCAAGAGAATGGGTTGATGTACTTCAAGTCCTAAAAGAAAATAACTGCCAACCTATAATGGTGCTGCTGCTGATTATTATCCCCAACAAAGTTACCCTTCGGAATAAAAAGAAAAATAAAAGGCTTCCATAACAAGTACAAACCAAGGGAATTCATGACCACTACATCAGCATTACAGAAGATGCTTAAAGAAATTCTATAGGGCTGGGGATGTGGCTCAAGCGGTAGCGCGCTCGCCTGGCATGCATGCGGCCCGGGTTCGATCCTCAGCACCACATACCAACAAAGATGTTGTGTCCGCCAAGAACTAAAAAATAAATATTAAAAAAAAAAGAAATTCTATACCCAAAAGAGGAAGAAAGAAACACAATCATGAGAGCACAGGAAAGAATAAATCTCACTGAAAGATAGATAAGCAAATGAGAAAAGATGCAAATTTGCTTATCAGATTTAAAACACAAAACCAACAATGTACTGCTTGTAAGAAATACAGATCACCAGCAACAGCATAAACAGACTAAAGTAAAATGATGGAAAATGATATTCCAAATACATCAAATTCAAAAGTAAGCAGGAATATTGATACTCATATCTGACAAAACAAAATTTAATTAATTTATTTAATTTGGACAGATGAATAGCTGATGAAAATCTTCACCAGCTATTCATCTGTCCAAAATATATAAGGAACTCCAAAAATCTTAACAACAAAAGCATAAGTTTCCAATTTAAAAACCAGTACCATTAAAAAAATACTTTAAGACAAAATCATAAGAGACAAAGTTCATTACATGTTTCTGAAGGAAACAATTCATTAAGATAAAGAGAATATAACAATTATAAATATATAAATATATATTTACATATTTACATGTAAATATGTAAACATAGAATTATAAATTGGAGTCTCAATTTTATAAAACAAACAGTACTGGACAAGGAGATAAGGTCTTAGAAAAACAAGAACAAGCATGTGGAAAAGACTACAGTAAACAAAGACGAATGGGGGGAGAGAAAGGGAGAGAGAAGGGAAAGCATATGGAAATGGTAGGAGACCTTCAAGGATACATAAAATTATAAGAGGTTATGAGGGGCAAGGGGGAGGGAAAAAAAAGGGAGAGAATTGAACAACAGCAGGGGAGGTAGAGAGGGAAGATGGGAGGGGAGGGGAGGGGAGGGGGGATAGTAGGGGATAGGAAAGGTAGCAGAATACAACAGTCACTAATATGGCATTATGTAAAAATGTGAATATGTAACAGATGTGATTCTGCAATCTGTATTTGGGGTGAAAATGGGAGTTCAAAACACAATTTGAGTCTAATGTATGAAAGATGATATATCATGAGCTATGTAATGCTTTAAATAATCAATAAAAAAATTAAAAAAAAAAGAAAAACAAGAACAAACTAAACCCAAAATCATTAGAAGGAAAAAAAATGATAAATATTAACACAGAAATAAATGAAAGAGACTAAAGAAACAATACACAGAATCAATGAAATTTAAAAAGTTGGTTCTTTGAAAAGAAATGAAATTAACAAACCCTTAGCTAAACCAACAAAAAGAAAGAAAAGATCCAGATAAATAAAAATGGAGATGAAAAATCAGGTAAATTCATAGAATCATTAGGGAATTTTTTTATTATGTGTCAGTAAACTGGAAAATCTAGAATAAAAGAATAAATTTCTCTACATATACAATAAAATTAATTAGACTGAGAGAATATTAAAAACCCTAAATAGACCAATAACAAACAATGATCCTGAAGCAGTAATAAAATGTCTCCCAACAAAGAAAACCCAGGACTGGATGGAGTCACCACTAAATTTTACCAAACTTTTAAAAAACTAATACCAATATTCTTCAAACTATTCCAGAAAAATAAAGGCAAGGAACTCTTCCAAACTAATTCAATTAAGTAACTATTATCCTGCTACCAAAACATGATATGACACAAAAAAGAAACTGACTATAGATCAATATCCTTGATGAACAGAAATGCAAAAATACTCAATAATCCATAGAAACAGAATTCAAAAGCACATTTTAAAAAATCATACACCGTGATCAAGTTCCAGGGATGCAAGTTTGGTTCAACATATGCAAATCAATAAACATAATACAGCACATAAATAGAAGCAAAATAATAATCACAAGAATATCTCAATAGATGCAGAAAAAAGCTTTGTAAAATTTCCTTCATAAAATCCTTGAATAAATTATGTTCATATAGATGAAGCTGAGGCAGGAAGATTGCAAGTTCAAAGCCAGCCACAGCAATGGTGAGATGCTAAGCAATTCAGTGAGACCCTGTCTCTAAATAAAAAATATAAAATGGGGCTAAGGATGTGGCTCAGTGATTGAGTGCCCCTGAGTTCAATCCCTATTACCCCCGCTCCCCACAAAAAACAGACTTCAACATAATAATGGTTCTATCTGACAAACTTATAGCCAAAATCCTACTGAATTGGGAAAAACTGAATGTATATCCTCTGAAATCAGGAGCAAGACAGGATGTCTTCTCTCACCATGCTTATTCAATATAGAACTAGAAATTTTAACTATAGCAATTAGATAAGAGAGATACAAATAGGAAAGATGGAAATCAAATTATCCCTGTTGCAGATTATGTGATTCTATACTTAGAAGATCCTAAATACTCCACCAAAAGACTCTTAACACTGATAAACAGATTCAATAAATTAGCAGGATACAAAAATCAACATACAAAAATTGATACACTTCTATGTACTAATAATGACTTTGCTGAGAAAAAAATAGGAAAGCAATTCCATTCACAATAGCCTCAAAAAATATAAAATATCTAGAAATAAACCTAATTACAGAGGTAAAAGACCCCTACAATTAATATTGCCCAACACTGAAGAAAGAAAAAGAAGATAGAAAGACCACCCATGTTCATGAATTGAGAGAATTGTGTTGTTAAAATGGCCATAATACCCAAAGCAATCTATAGATTCAATGCAGTTCCCATCAAAATGTCAATGACATTCTTCACAGAACTGGAAAAAAAACTAAAATTCATAATTAAAGCACAAAAGGCCCCAAATAGTCAAATTAACTAAGCAAAAAGAACAATACTAGAAGCATCATAAAACCTGATTTCAAAATAAACTACAGAGCCATAATAACAAAAACAGCATAGTTTTGGCATAAAAACAGACACATAAACCAATGGAATAGAAGACAAAGAAATAAACCCACACATCTACAGCCAACCAAAAAGAGTGCCAACTCAACCAAGATGCCAAAAATGAACAACTAAGAAAAGACAACCTCTTCAACACGTAGAAGATTGAAACTAGACCTCTCTGTCTTACCCTGTACAAAAATCAACTCAAAATGGATCAAAGACTTTACTGGAAGACCTGAAGCTTTGAATTCTTAGAAAACATAGGGCAAACACTTCAAGGTATTAGCATGAAAAATAATTTCCCAACTAGAATTCCAAGAAACAAAAACAAAAATTGACATATGGGCTTATGCCAAATTAAAAAGCTTGTGCACAGCAAAGGAAACAATCAACAGAGGGAAGAAACAGCCCACCAAATGGGAGAAAATCTTCACCAGCTATTCATCTGTCCAAAATATATGAGGAACTCCAAAAAACTTAACAACAAAAGCATAACCATAAGTTTCCAATTTAAAAAAAATGGCAAAATGATCTGTAAATACACTTCTAAAAAGTACAAATGGACAATAAATATATTAAAAAATGCTCATTATCTTTAGCCATCAGGTAAATACAAATCAAAACTATATTGAGATCCTGTCTCATCCCAATTAGAATGCCTATTAATAAAAACAAATAATTAATGCTGGTAAAAAATAGAGAAAAATTAGATCCTTATTTTTGATGGGAATGTAAATTAGTATAGCTACTAGGGAAAACAGTATAAGGTTTTCTCAAAAAATTAAAAATAGAATTACCAAATGATCCAGCTATACCACTCCTGGGTATTTATCCAAAGGAAATGAAAAGAGCATAAAAAAGAGATAACTGTATACCCATGTTTATTGAGGTGCTATTCACAATAGCCAAAATAGGAAATCAGCCTAGGTGACTGTCAACAGATAAACAGATAAAGAAAATTTGGTATATATACACAATAGTGTATTATTCAGCCATATAGAACAGTGAGATCATGTCATTTGAAGGAAAATGGAGGGAACAAGAGGTCATCCTGTTAAGAAAAATAATCCAGATGCAGAAAGACAAGAATCATGTTTTCTCTCCTCTGTGGGAACGTAAAAAAAAAAATGACTTGAATGTACAAGAGGGACTCTTAGGAAAGGGGAAGGGGACTAAGCAGAGAGACGGAAGTGGGGAAGGTAGACATGGTCAAAGCCTGAAATATGCATGTGCGGAAATGTCATGGTGAAACCCACAAATTTACAAACTTAATATGCTTTAATAATCATAATTTCTAAAAAAGAAAATAAAAACTGTTCCCCTTAATTAAGATGCAGAATTAACCCTTAAAAATACTAAACTGTGAATGATTTTGGCAAGTTCACAATCTAGCAACACCTTTCTTCAAAAATACAAAAGATGAGTACAATACAAAATCTAGTTAGGTCAAACTGAAGTATATGATTATTTCAACATTGGCAAATAAACATACAAAGCATCACTTAGAAATAACTGTCCTGAAGAAAATACTGTCTTACAAAACTATTATGCTGCTTAAAATGTGGGTTTATAATAGTATTTGTTCATTTGATCTAGAAGGGGATAGATATATTTCTGAAAGAGTGTTCAGATAGACTAAAACAAAATCTTAGCTTCTATATTTCTGGACAAAAGAAATCATTAAACTTAAGGCAATGAAATAAAATAAGAATTAAAAAGAAGTTAGAGAACCAAAAATGAAGTTTCGTATAAGACTAGAAAGAAAGTTCTCCCTCCAAAAAATTTTTAAAATTAAACCCTTCCAAAAATAAACAAAAATTCCATTTGTATAATTGATGGCTGAAATGATAATTATAGGGGTAAAAAATAAGTTTTTAATAATATAAAAATAGCCTATTTAAGGAAAACAAGCAATAAAACAGAGCAGATTAGCTATAAACTAGAAAGAATCACAAATATCATTTAAGAAATACTTTGAGAAGGACTCCAAATTTAATAAAGTACTTTTTATAATACATTTTTAAAAAACAAAGTGGGATAAAGAATATGAATAATGATTTAATGACAGGGTCTAAAGATCAAATAGCAAATTGGGTAAAATTACTCATTTTTCTTGGTCTTCCCAGGAAAACAATGCGGAAGGAGGCTCATGATGGATCCTGAGTGTCAAACCTTCTGACAGTAGTGGTAAGTGCCCACGGTGAGCAACAAAGAGGCAGAGAGGTTTCCATGTGTGAAGTACATGTTTAGGCAATTGAGAGAGGAAATATTCTGGAGTTTCCATATTAGAATGTTACTTCAACCAGGGGAAGGACAGAGAGACTCCTTGAAGAACAACACCTCAACATGATATTGCAGCTAAAAATTCTACTAAAATGCTCCTGAACAGCCTCAAGCAGAGTGTCAGCAACAAGCAGAACACTCAGTTAAATTTCAGAGTAATATGAGGCTGTAAGTATTATCCTCACCTTCCAGGTAAAGAGTCCAAGCTTTAGATACAATAAATAATTTGTCCTATTTCATGGGGCAAGGAAGAGCTGGATATAAGCCCAGGCTGGTCAAGCCTCTCTATCAAGATTTGAGCCATCGTGTCATGCCACCCCTCTATCCTCCACCAATTACCCCTTGATTGGACTCTTTGCACCCCCTGCTCTTTGGTTGCGGCTGAATTGATGTACCTGCATCTCATCATGATATAACAAATTAAATGAGTATCATTCTAAATAAGTTGGCCCTCCACATCTAGTTTCCACATCCACGGATCCAACCAACCTTGGATTAAAAAATAATAATAATAATTTTTTTGAAAAAAATTATGTCTGTAATGAATATGTAACAGAGTTTTATCATATTATTCCTTAAACAGCACAGTGTAACAACTATTTACGTAACTTTCACATTGTACTTAGTATTACAAGTAATACAGTCATGATCATCCCTGGATCCTCCCTTCCCCCACCCTGACTCCCACCCCCTCCCCCAGCTATCTCTCTCCTAATATTTATCTCTCTCTTACTTTCCCTTTCCCTCTCCCTCTTTCTCTGCCCCCATCCTTTCTTTACCCCACCTTTCTGCCTTGATGTTCTGCTTGTCTCAGGCCCACAGCAAAGAGGTTGACTGACCATGAACTGAAACCTCTGAAACCATGAGCCAAAATAAACCTTTCTTGTCAGGAATCGTGGTCACACCGGTGAAAAGCTAACACACTAACCATCACCCAGCACAAGGTAAATGTTCGAATGATGTTTGGTAAACTGATATGAATTGAATAAATGTAATCCATTCTGTAATGTCGCAAATTTCTGATAAGAAACACAGTTGCATTCTGCTGTCATATATAAATTTTTTTTAAAAAAAGCTGAGATGGAAATTAAAACAAAAAAAAGAAAAGAAAAGAAACACAGTTGATTATGGCCAGATATGAAAAGCCTATACTTTAAAAATTTAAAGACTGCAACAGACCAAGGTTAGACTTGTCTACAGTCGGTACATTTGCTGTGAAATAAAGGCAAAGGATAGCTGTAGGTATAGAATAGGACAAGCAGATTTAGAAAATCAACATGTTAGGTAGGTTTCCAGGTGGCAAGCAGTGGAGACAAACTGAGTAAATGGATTAATTGAAAGTTACTGGGTAATTCAGAATCGACACCCAGGCTGCAGATTAGGCTCAAAATATAAACAGAAGCAGCGAAATACAGGTAGCAGACCCCTGGTGAGCTCACCTGCCAGGACTACCCTGGTTCCATCCTGAGCCGTCACCATGGAACTTTGGATGCCACCATAGGCCCTGCTATCACAGCAGCTAGGGAACCCTGATAAAATGCTGACACAGTCACCACTGGATGCCAGATGCCATGGCCACCACCACTACAAGGAGAAATTCTAAACTGCCCCAAGTTCTTACTCCCTGAGGATTAAAATGCTCAGGCAAGAGACTTTGAGCAAGCCTCAACTAAAGCTTCAAGGGAGAACAGATGCCTGACCTCTTTGCCCCTCTGATGGGGTAGGCCCTGACAGTCTTCTCAAGTCTCACAAGATTCCTCCTACTTAGAAAGTGAATGTGGATGCTAGAGGGTGACAAGAAGATATGTATGTACTACAAAATTGTGATCTTAGAAAAGGATCTGGAGCTAGATAAGAACCCGCCTCCCAGGTAAGAGGGCTATCAGATCTTGGAAGGGGAACTAGCTCTCCAGGTTGACCCTGTTTGGTAACCTGTTTGGTAAGTGGGTGCCTTCCTGGAAAAGTTAGCCTGAACTGAATCAGCATTATATAAGGACATTACCACATATCATAAGTGGGCAATTAAGTGTAATTAAAGTTTCCTTCCCTTCTGAGTCCCTGAAGGAATGCCATGCCTAGGGCCATAATTTCTTACCACCTTTGTTAAGACATTTGTTGATTCCTTCCTCCCAGGCTGCACTTCCTCCCAGTCTGCAGCAATGCATCTGATGCCTCCTCATAAAAATGGCAATGGTAGTTAGTTATTGAGTACTTACTAAGTAAGCATCACGACCTGTGCTATGGGCTTTACATATACTGAATTGTTTTATTCTCATAATAACTCTATAAAGAAGAGACACTCATTTTACGGATGATAAAAGTGAGACAAAGGTGGCTTAACTTGCCCAGAACATTTAACAAGTAAACAGCATGGCCAAGACTGGAACCAGGCAGTCTGGCTTCAGCACCTGTCTTCTTCACCATCTCTGTTTTGAAAAAAATTTCCAGCAAGTCGTAATGGACTCTAAGGTTTTATCACTTCCTTGATCAGATCACCTACTACAGAAATTCACATGTTACACATTCATCATAACACATCTCTGGCTCCTCCAACACTGTCATTTGCATACTATCATCAGGGTCAGACAAGTTCTGGGCTAACTGTGAGCCTTTGATGGATCTCAATCTGCTGCACTTGCTGACAGATCATGAGGAAGGTCTATATTACTCTAGTCCTCAGTGCTGTAATAAATGTAGATGCATATGTATGTTACTATAAAAATATTTCTTATATATCACTATTTCAAATCAGCACTGTTGGGGACAGCCCTAAATAAGGTGTGCCAATATATTATTTGTAATTTATTATGTGGTAGCAACACATTTATACTCAAGCCAGTTGTTTATTGAATTACATTCAGTAATATATAATCAGTTACAAAATTAACTAATATATTTTATGCCCTTTCTTTTCCATTTTGCAGTTTATTTTTCTAGTATTTTACAATGAAAATTTTCAAACAGAGAATAGGTGAAAGAACTCTACAGTGAACATTCATACACCTACCAACTGGACTTTACACTTAACATTATTATATTTGCTTCATCACATCTATAAATTTGTACATCTTTTTTTAGAGAGAGAGAGAGAGAGAGGATTTTTTAATATTTATTTTTCGGTGGACACAATATCTTTTATTTTTATGTTGTGCTGAGAATCGAACCCAGCACCCCTTGCATACCAGGCGAGCACATTACTGCTTGAGCCACATCCCCAGCCCAAAATTTGTACATCTTTCTCTTCATTCATGAATCCATCTTATTTTTACAGCATTTCAAAGTAACTTGCAATATCAGAACATCTTTCCTTTAAATACTTTGGCATGCATATCATCAATTAGAGTTCAACATTTATTTTTACTTCCTTTTTGAGAC
Organism: Spermophilus citellus; assembly: GCF_964194105.1. Lineage (NCBI taxonomy): Eukaryota > Metazoa > Chordata > Mammalia > Rodentia > Sciuridae > Spermophilus > Spermophilus citellus. Next base: position 87,801,046 of record NC_138183.1, on the reverse strand, counting down.
AAAATGTATGCTCAATAAAATTTTTAAAAATTAAAATTTTAAAAAATCTTAGGTGCAACAGTTGATGAGTCTGACAAATGCATAACTATATAACTCAACCTTTATCAAGTTACAGAAGTGTTTTTGTGGACATAGATTTCATTTCTCTTAGATAAATACTTAGGAGTGGCATTGCTGGATGATAAGGAAGTTGTATGTTCAACTAGTTAAGAATTTCCACACCATTTCCAAAGCAGTTAAATCATTTTATACCAGGCACTGTGGCTCAAACCTGTAACTGTGTGGTGGCTCACACAAGCAACTCAGGAGGTTAAGGCAGAAGCATCACAAGTCCAAGGCCAGCCTTCACAACTTAGTGAGAACCTGCTTTAAAAATAAAAAATAAAAAAGACTGGGGGTGTAACTCAGTCATAAAGTTCAATCCCCAGTACCAAAAAAAAAAATTGTTTACACGCCCTCCAGTTCCAGTTGCTCCATATCTTGTCCAACATTTGGTGATACTAGACTTTTTTATTTTATCCATTCTCTTGGGCATTAATATTATTCACTGTGGCTTTAAATTGTCACTGTTAAGCACATTTTCATGTCCATATTATTGGCCATTTATATATCTTCCTTTGTGAAGTGTCTGTTCAAATCTTTGGCTCACTTTTTTTCCCAAAGGGAAGAAAAATGTGTTCTTATTTTTACTTTTTAATTATTTTTTTTGTTTTAATTAGTTATACATGACAGAATGCATTTATGCACTTTGATATACACACATGGGATATAATTTCTCGTTTTTCTGAGTGCACATGTTGCAGAATCATATCAGTCATGCAGTCACATATATACATATAGTAATAATGTCTGCTTCATTCTACTATCTTTCCCATCTCCACATCCCCTCCCCTACCCTCCTTTCACTTCCCTCTTCCTAAGTTAATGCTATTCTTCTCTAGTGCCCCCGCCCCACCTCATTGTGAATTAGCATCCACATATTAGAGAAAACATTCAGCCTTTGATTTTTTGGAGGACTGGCTTATTTTGCTTAGCATGATATTCTCCAACTCCATCCATTTGCTAGCAAATATCATAACTTCACTCTTCTTTAAAGCTGAGTAATATTCCATTGAGTATATATACCACATTTTCTTTATCCATTCATCTATAGAAGGACACCTAGGTTGGTTCCATAGTTTAGCTATTGTGAATTGAGCTGCTATAAACATTGATGTGGCTGCATTACAGTAGTATGCTGATTTTAAGTCCTTTGGATATAAACCAAGGAGTGGATAGCTGGATCAAATGGTGGTTCCATTCCAAGTTTTCTGAGGAATCTCCATACTGCTTTCCATAGTGGTTGCATCTTTGGCTCATTTTCATTAGGCTATTTTTATTATTTATTTTTTACCATGATGCCTTTCATAAGCTCTAAGAAAAAAAAAGAAAAGAAAAACTCCTTCAAGTCCATAAAGCAAAAATACATGAACTGAGCTTCTTCCCCATGTCACATTTGTAGTCATATTAGAACCTAGATTAGTGTAAAAAAATAATAATTTCCTTTAAAGAAGCTCAAACCCAAACTTCTCAATGTGGAATGGTCGGGACTCCTTAGGTTGCAAGATAACAGAACCCCAGTTTGAATTAAATCAGGGATAAAGATATATTGTTTTGAGTGGTACAAGAAGGACAGTTTACAGCTGTCCCCAAAGACAGCAGCCTTTGAGCAGCCTCAAAAAAAAGAGAATTCAATATAAGCAACTTCACAACCAAAAATCTGAGTCCCACCAGGATTCCCTGTCTCCTCTTTGCTTTTCTCTGCAAGTATATTTGATTCTTTTAAACTAGCTACACTAATATGATGAGAAAAATGGTGGCCAAGAGCTACCGTTACCACCAGAGAAGAACCCACCATGCTTTTCCTCATTTCTAGTTCAAAAATCCAAGTAATGAGTTCTGACCACCTGTCAGTCATCAACTGGGGTCAGGTTCTAGGTCCACAGGAATGGGGCAGCTCACATTCAAACCAAATTGCTGGAGTGCTGGAAGGAGCATTGCCCAGAACGGATGGAAGAAGAGTGAAACTTGTGAAGCTGACAAAATAACTGAAATTTGCTATAAATAATACCAGAACCCCAAAATGACTCATGCAGGTAGAGGTAAAAGAGATTGAGAGGTAGGGGAGGATCAAGCCAGGTTTCCTGTGGGATGATGAGAGCACAAGTCTATTTGCATGGAGACAGACCTCTCTTTGTTGCCTTCTTTTAGTTAAGATCTTTGAAAAAAATCTAGTCCAAAAATATTCCAGCTCCTTACTTCCCATGCCTAACAAAGACACCAGAGATCAAATCCTAACCCTCTTAATCCAAGCATTTGCAGTTAATTTCTGTGCTGTTTCTCCCCAACAAACATGCCAAAATACCATACACCTTTCACATGGGTTGCCTTTATTCTTCAACAACATTCATATATCATAAATTATTTGAAGGGGAAAAGGCAGAAATAGTTGAATCAAACTGTCCTTTGGCTAAAGAAATCTACCCTGCTCTAAGTGGCTAAGCTACATTTTTATCCCAAATAGATGTATTCATTTGCTGAAGCCAAAAATGGTTTTTAATATTTAATTTTCCTTTAAAATGCAGTATTTTTATTATATTGAGCCTCCTCCATAAGCATTTGTTAAATAAGTAATTCAGGATCCATGAAGGCATAAATAAAGAAAACTTTACTTCTTCCTTTAGAAAGGAAGACAAGAAAAGCCTGGGGGGTTCATTAAGGGACAAGAAACTAGATACGGGGAAGACTGTGCAAAAAAGAAGCATGAACCCGTGTGAGGATGCCAACGGAGAGTACAAACTGGAAGGGGGCAGCAGGAGGTGCAATAAGGAAAACAGGCAGGGGTCACATCACCAAGGGTTTTCTGGGCCATGCCCACCAATTAGATCTCCATTTTGAAAATGATAAGAGTCTTCTAAAAAGTTTTAAATTGGGAGGGGGTGAGGAAGAGGAGAAAAACAAACAAATCTGCAGTTTCCACATTATGTCAAAATCATGCTGAAAGCATTAAAGAATGGATTGAAAAGATCTAAGCCAGAAACTTATGAAAGGATAATATGTTAAGTGAAAAATATAAATTTTTATATACACACACACACACACACACACACACACACACACATAATAGAAGGTATACAGATTCACTTGGGGGCTGGTAACTACCTCCAATGGAACATTCCCCTCAAAGGATCATGAGTGGAAATCCATTACTTTCAGCTCAAGTAGGTAGTAGGTACAGGAATTGCTTAGGGTATTTTCCACAGAGAAATTCTCTCTGAAGTTCATGTGCTAACCAGAGTATTTTCATACTTGTGCTTGGGTAGCTGAAGAGTATCCTGCTTGCCCTTTTGAATGGCCTGCAGTTTGCCCAAGTCATGAAAGCATCCAAGATGAGAGAGATGCAGTGAGCTCAAGGGGAATAGCAAGGCTACAAACAGCCACTGCTGTGGAACTCTGTACACTACAAGAGCAGCAAGTTTGGCCTGAGATCCTATGGCAAAAAAGAGGGGAAAAAAAAAGAGGTGAACTATCCTGTGAGCTGATACCAGTGGCTTGAGCCATTGAATTACACAGTTGTAACACTTGGACATGGGCATACAGCCAACCATCCTTTTACTATAGACGTGATAGACTTCTGACCTGACAAATCTCTGGAGGGTAAAACGAGTCTCACTCTTGGGTTCTCAAATAGTACACATTTTCCAGTTAACCTAGAGATCCCTCAGGAAGCTTTTGTAAAAACTATCAAAAGTAGGGACTTATGTGACAGCAAGCCAGAGAAGCATATCAGGTCACCCCAGAAGACCATGATTCCTCTGTCCCAGCTTTCATAAAGATGTTGTTTGTTGGGTGTTGGAAGATGGCCAAAGAATCTGGGTGCCAAACAATCTCACGATATATTCAGAGTCATCAAAATATGCCTGGAAAGATATTGTCTACTTGCCACTTTTCAGGAACATTACATCTGTCCTGATGACCAAATTCAAGGACTTATGCCCCACATTCAAGAAAACAGTGATAACGGTGATATCATAGCCCATTCATTGAGCAAGTATCATGTGCCAGGTCCTGTGCTAAGAACTATGCATGTATTGGTTCCTTTAATTCTCCCAACAGCCCTATGGTAGATAAGCAATACTGAGAGCAACCTCTCTAGAGTCACATGGTCAGAATGTGGTAGAGCCAAGAATCAAAGCCAGATCCCACTGCTCCGATGCCTGTGCTCTTCCCTCTTATATGCCTGTTCTAATGAGAGCTGGTCGGTGTTGTGCACAATGGGTAGGCTGCAGGATCAGTTGTCTTGCTAAACATGGGAAACAGCATGCTTTTTCTTATAAAAGAGAACCAAGTTAGCCACGGCAGGAGCTGATAAAGTGTAAGCATTGTCATACTTATAAAAAGGCCTCCATGCATGCATTGATAAGAAAGATCAGCCTTGGCTATGGGACAGCAGAAACACCAGGTTGCAGCTCTGTCACACCCCATCTTGGTGATGGGCATTGAAAGTGGGGGCAAAGGCAGACCTTCTGCCTTCCCATTTGACAATTCTTACCTGTATGTGGTGGAGATGCTCAGAGTTCCTAGTACAGAGCTAATAAGCGGGATGGCACACAGCCAGGGAGAAAGAAAACAGTGGCAGAGAAAAAGTGAAGAGGGGTATTGGGCAGATTTAGGGGGGAAGCAAAACTAGCTTGAGCGTCCAGTAAAAAGTGGGCACTCTTGACTTAGCTTTCAAATACAGCATAAGGGGGACATTCTCTTCAGAATGTGCCTTCATAAGTAAGGACATCCATGGACAAGGCCCAGACTTTCAAGTCAGATAGGAAGACTGGCCTGTCGAATCCTGGCTTCATCATACAAAAATGGCCCTGTACCTCATCAAGGAAGCCAGGTTCCTTGGTTAAGGATCCCTCTGAAATGTGGAACAGTCCATCCTAAACTGAGACCTGAGAGGGAGCAAAGGTGAGGCCACTGCCCCATGAGGAGTTAAAAGTCTGGAACATCAGAGCGCTCATGCGTATGCGCACACACCAGGAGGGATGGGTACATCACTGACACTGCATCTGGGCCAAGGACAGGGTCTTCCAGTTCAGGAACATATTAAAGGTTCAGCACCAGTTCAGTGTGAAGGGCTCCTCTGATGCCTCGTGGAATTCAGCCAAAAAACCTGAGTCATCCCTTTCCATCTCCTGGGCAAGGGGCCAGAATATCGCTGACCCTAGCTCTTGCTGAAGCCTAGGATACCACTGAACACGTTCCCATCTGCCGTCGTCGTAGCAGGAAGAACAGCAACCAGCAAAGACAATGTGCTCTGAAAGCACAACATGTCTAAGGGCACTTTCATCTTTGCTTCTGGACTCACTCTGTATTTAGTTTCAGGAACAGAAGAAGAGGCAGGGGATGGGAGATGAAGGGGAGGAGGAAGAGGAGAAGAAAGAAAAAAAGAAAGGTCCGGAGACTTGTCTAGCCAGCAGCAATAATAATATTCTGCCTATTACCGTGACAATTGTTCTGTTTGGGTTACAAAAATTGCATGTGGAAATGACACAAAAGAGTTGTGATCACTGTCCTTGGCCCCTGATGATCACTACTGAAACTCAAGATAAAGTTATTATTTGATCTTGTCCATGATGACAAATGGGTATCTGTCTTCACTAACACCTCTAAGGGAATTCAACGTTTCTTGGAGCTCTGCTGAAAAATGAGTTCTCAAAAATTCAAAGCTCATCCTTACGAAGATTTATAGAAATTTAAGGAACTAAGTCTTGAGAACTGGGAATAAAATTAAATACTTTTTAAAACACTTTAAATAATTTCCCCATTCCATTACTAGAAATGATTGATTACTTCTGAATGTGTAATAATGTTCCAGAGAATCTTCCACAACTGTAATGTAACTTTCACAGTGAAAACTAGACTTTCATTATAGAATGGGCATGGTGACAACTGAGTTTCTTTTAGATAATAAGTCAATTGGCAGATATTTCATATAAATCAGACATTTAAATATTTATGTGCACTCATAATTGTTTAAACATTTGACAAAATAGTCTTGTCCAGAACACACACTATAATTTAGAAAATATTCCTGAATCACTTCTTGTGATTCACTGACCAACCATCATGTTTGTTCAACATCCAGAGGCATTGATCTTTTGGTTGGGTCAATTTCATATTTTCCAAATCTCGTCAGATTTAACCAATTCCCTTATTTAGCTTTATAACCAATTGTCACGTCTATTTTCATTCAGGGATGCAGGAGTTACAACTCCAACAACTTATGCATAAGTTGCTTAACTGCCCTGAAATTAAATCTTTGTCTGTAAAATAATATGAGTCGGGGAGAGGAACTCTGTAAAACTGAATGCCACTAGAATTTGCAATTGTTTTCTTTTTCTTGGGTCGTCTTTCAACTGTCATCCCTCTGTGATCTCTTTATAAACCATGTAAAAATCCTCTTGTTCTTCTTTTACAAACTCCCTGTTCCATTCCTTCTAGTGGCCTTTCAAAACTTTCTCTTCCTCTAGGTTCCTAAAATCCCCAAGTCACAAGACTTCACTTCTGGCGTGCTACCTTTCTGAGAAAATAGAAGCTATCTGAGGTACTTCCTTTCTTGTCCCCGCTGAATTCCTCTGTTTGTGTATTGTTTTCCTCCCCTCAGTCCCAGCTCCAGAATTGAAAGGTCTCTCCTTCTGGCAAGGTCATCTCCTTAACCTTCACTCTTGATCAGAAATACTCCCACCTCCTTACTTGCTCCTTCGTCTCTCTCTCCTGAGCCCTTGATCCCTCCTGACCAGTTGTCTCTTCTTCTGCCTTCTCGGGTAGAACTAGTCTTCAAAACTAATAAACTAAATCCTTTTCTCGACCTTGACTTGACATCTGCTCCCTCCTCCTTTCCTCCACTTATCATTACTTCAACACCCAAATTATTACAAGAGTGGTTTTCATCTGCTTCCTGCATTTCTTCACTAGCCCCTTACTCGTAAATTCCCTCTAGGATCATAAGTGACCTCCGACAACCAATCCAACTGCAATCTCTCAAGCTTCCCACAACACTTGACATTGGTGACGGCTTTGGGCCCCCACCTTTCTTTGGTCTTTTCCACCCTGTATGATGCAGTTTCTCCTGAGAATGTCCTGGCCATGCCTCCTCTGGTTCTTCTTTCCTTCCCCTGCCCTATGACACAAGATGTTTCCATGGTTTCACCCTGAATCCTCCTCTTTTACCCCTCACTCTCTCCTTTGATGCTTCTGTTCTCCAATCCTCTATGGCCAACCAGATATCCAGTCCGAAAACTCCCTCCCAAGACCAACAAAACGTCTCCACTGACAGACAACTTCACCCATAAAACTAGAAGTTCCTAAAGACACAAACTACATGTTATCCATCTCCATCCCTCAAATCCTCTCCACCAACCAGGGTCAGGAACATGGTGGTAGGAATTCAACAGAAGTTATTTCCATAGTGCTTTCCACCATCACCTGACACTCAATGGACCAAAACTAAACATCTGTCTCCTCTCCACATTCCAAAACAATCCACCCTCCTAACTTCCCTGTTTCTCTTAATGATAATCCAATTTGTAATCCTCAAAACTTAAAAAATCTCAACTCCAACTTTGGCTCATTCTTGTCCTTGTCCCCTAAATTCAGTAACTGATCACTTGTTGTTGATTCTGCCTTTGTTATATGTTTTACATCTATTTAGTCATTTACCCTCCTTCTGACATACCCTTGGTTCAATGCTTTAATTATCTCCCACATATTTTATGGTAATAACTTCCCAAATCAGTTTCTTTATCTCTCCTACATACTACTACTAGATGAAACTTCACTTAATATGCTTATGATATATATGCCACAGCTCAAAATTTTTTAATATTCATCTACTACCTAGCAAATCACATGTGTCTTGCCCTAGTATTCAAGTTCTTTATAATATGCTTGGAAGGACTAGGATCTACCCAAGTTAAGAAAAAGAAAATTGAAGGGACACTCACTGATAACTGACCGCTGTCTGAAAAGAAAAACACTATGAAACTCAGCCCCCACCCTATCAGTGTTGCTGCTTCTGTCCTTTCCCTTCTCTCTATTGCCCTGATTCCTCTGGTTGTTCCATTCCCATTCCCTCAGTTTTAGCTAGCACACAATACAGTGTGGCCACTCCTCCTAAACCTTGGGCACCTGCGTGTTGGTTGCAATTTCTGGCCCCACTGTTCATTGGCTCAGTCTCAGGATTTTCCAGTACCAAATTCCCAGGAGTCCAAGCAGCTCAGGCTATCTTTTCATGGGGACCACAGAATATCCCAGAACAGCCTATGACTATCTGCACTGGCATTAGATGCCCACCTTATTCCAAGCAGCTACAATCCTGTCCCTTGGTAGGTAGGCAGAACCACAGATCAGGGAATAGACTGTAGGAGCGAGCTGTGAGCAAAAGATTCTTTTAGAAGAAGGTGGAAAAGCTAGCAAAGATCAACATTTCTAAAGCAGGTCAGCACATATAGTATATGTGCATTGAAACACCACACTGTGCACTATAAATATGTATAATTATTAAGTGTTCATTTAAAATGTTTTTCAATGTTTAAAGAGAAATATTAAATACTCTGATTTGATCATTACACACTATATGTCTATATCAAATTATCACACTGTACCCCACAAATTCATACAATTGGAATAATAAAAAATGAAAAAATGTTTGAATCCCTAAGACCTAACCTTTTTCTGCCTATACTATATACACACCACAACCCTGTAAAAGTAGAATCGCAGTCTCAAAAGTCCATTTCACAATTTTATTATTCTAGTCCTCTGCTCAGATTTGGAATAATCTCTGCCACCATCTGACTACCTTAAAATCTGCTATCAAAGGACATGAGTGAATACAAAATAGTTCACAAAATGGTCAACACACAAGAAAAGGAAGCTATGAAAAAAATTTCTTCAGCACAATCAAAGGAAGAAAGTTAGAAAAAAGTGTCATTATGTCAGTTAAATTAACATGTACATTATCATGACAGTTTTGTGTCTTCCTATAAAATATACCAAAAGTAAATTCATTTAGTTCATGTCAAAATTCCACAAAGATGTACAAATAAAAAGAAGAGGAGCACTCTTTTTTAAAATTTTTTAAAATACCTTTATTTTATTTTTATATGGTTCTGAGGATCGAACCCAGTGCCTCACACATGTGAGGCAAGCGCTCTACCACTGAGCCACAACCCCAGCCCCCAAGGAGCACTCTTCAGAAGAATTTTTAAAATAACAGCACCATACCACATAGTGTTGATGATACATTACAATCTCTGTCTGGTGTTCATGTAAATAGTAGGACCCTTGTAGAGAGCAATCTAGCAATATGATTAATTCTGGAAAATATAGAAAAACCCAAAGAGAAAAACAAAATTACTTCTCAATATGATCATCTTAGAGAAAGCAACTTTCAACATTTTTGTATAAAACCTTCCATTCCCATTTGGTAAATACGTTTTTTACTCTTTTCAAAGAAAATTTGGGCAGACTGGTGGTTTTATAACCTTCTTTTTGTTTTCTATATCATGAGCTATAGTATCAACAGTCTTCACAAACATTCTTTTTAATGGTGTATCATGGAGCTAAAGCTCCATCATCCGTGGCAGGAAGTCATTGGTACACAAAATGAAACTATTTTAAAGTTAGTATAAGGCTTTGTTTTCAAATGGAGAGGTTAAACAGCTGAGAAAGCGGAGGAGTGACCAAGAATCAGGTATGGGAAAAGATGGCCCAGGACATTGCTGTATTCTTTATAAGTCCCGTTCTGTTTGAACTCTGCCAGCCATGCATCTATTTTGGTTTGACAAAGATACAAACCAATTTTTTTTTTTAAAAAAAGCAGTATAATTCAGATACACAATAGTAGTAAAATATAGCAGATACACAATTTGGCCTAGAGCCCACAATTCTCATAATTGGATAGAAAAATCCCTACCATGTGTATATCATTGTCTACAAAGAAACTAAATTAATGATCTTGTGAAATTTTACTGAGAATCTTCTGTAAACAAAGCACATGACTAGATACTGTGGAAGATACTAAGACATACTCTATCCTTTTATTTTCTCCAGAGCAAAGACAATTATTGTCAATAGCAGAAATATCCCCTCCACATGACTCAGCTATGGGATGTTAGAAAACTGCCTAGGCAAAAAACCTTCAGGTTCTCTCTCCAAAAAAAAAAAAAAATGATAAAAATAGAGAAATGTTAAGATTCCAATTCCCCTGCTTACATTTGAGAGCATTTTATGTTCCCACATTCTAGACAACATGCCATAGGTGGTCCTCGGCAAAATATGTCAGAAAATTAGAAAAAATAAAAGGGAGACAAACACAGTGGAAAAATGAGGTATGGGAGGCCATAATTCTCAGGCAACTTCCTCAGAAATGTCACCATTTGTCCTGAGTAGATGTTCAGTTCTTTTTAGCTCACTTCACTGTTGGGACAGGAAAGGACCAGAGCAGGAATGTTGTCAAACTTCAGACTACGGTGCCTTCAGCAGAAATCATCCTGTGGAAACACCCCCACATCATCCCCCCCCCTTAATCCAACCAGTCTGCAGGGCTCTTGCGTAGTGATAATGAACCAAGTGTGTTTCCATCACCAACCATGGGTACGTATGTCTCCCTCCGTCATGTTATCTCGGGCAGCACACAAAAAAGGAACTCTTGGAGCCAACTCGGGTCTCTTGTTCTTCTGCTCTCTTCCCTCTCTCCACTGCACATTTCTCCTTTCCTCTTCTCCACTTACTTTCCACTTCCCCCTTTCCTCAAACTTCATTTCTGTGTTCTCTTTCTCTCCCTCTCCCTTGCTCCCACCACCCCCTCATCCCTGTCAAAGAACTGAGATGAGGAAGTTTTCTTGTTCTTCCTCTACTTCCCTACTGGAGAAGAGCCCTTGGGGGATAGAAGCCTGGTAATAAAGACATCTCACAAAAAGCCAGCTAACATTTTAAATATAATTCAGACTACATATTTGTCAGTTTATCAGAACTGCACAATTTTTTCCTTGCACTTGATTAGCTACTGTTTTGATTTTCAATTGTAAACGAAATGTGTAATTATGCTCTCTGATTCTACATTTACTTATTTATAATCCCTTTAAAATGTTTTATCTAATGACCTTTATGCAAATTTACATCCGTTCACATGGTGCTTCATTGCCCAAACTTTATCAAAATCTCTCTCTCTCTCTCTCTCTCTCTCTCTCTCTCTCTCTCCCCCTCAAATAGCAGGTGTTTGAAAGGCAAAGGTGAATGTTCCCTATTCTCATCCAAGAACTCTGAACTGATCAACAAGAGTCTGTGCCAAGGAGAAAACAGTATAATGTTCATTTTGGGTGGGGGGCAACTACATTCAAATGTTATATCATAAAAGTTCAAGATCATGTCTTCACAGACCCTTGAACTCTGAAAAAATGTGGCATAGAATCCCAACAAGCCTGACTTTGGGAATGAACATTCCATTTTCCAATCAGGATGGAGATATTACAAGAGGACCCTGAAAGGAGAGGATGAGATTAGGCTATCTGATGAATTCATCAACTAAGAAATGGGAGTGGATGCCAGAAATAATTGGCCAAAAAGTAATATGGCAAGTATTTAGATTATTCAAGTAAGTCTTTACAGACTATATAAATATCGGGAAAAAAATTGTGTTCAGAATTATGCTTAAAGCATAATAAATCCCAAAATACCAGCATAAAGCAGTCATATAAATTAGGATAGCACCCACACGTCCAGGACTAAGGCAAAGCTCACCGCCAATATTTGTCGGTGAATAGACAAACTGATGAATAGAATTACAAATAAAGTTCTGCCTTCTACCAGGTAGTTTTTGTAATTTCTCCTTCACAGTGTCATGGGCTAACAAATTCAAAATTGATAAAAACAGTAACAAGCCCACTCCATGTTAAGCATTGTGTGAGGGAATTTAGGGCACTTCTGTGCCCTACATGATGAACAAATTATCAAAATTCTAAATAAAGACAAGATAAGTATTGCCTTAGGTTCCAATATGGCTTGGCAAGGTACCATGACGGATTCTATCTTTATTTAAAATTTCAACATTTTGTTCATCATGGATTTTTTGCATTAATACTTGTTGAATATTGTATTAAAATGTTATTTAACCTTGATGGCTGAGTTTTTTCAGTGCCTCTTTAAATTTCATACTCAAAGTCAATTTTATGTGTCAACTTGACCTAGCCACATGATGCCCAGATTAATCTTTTCTTCTGAATATGCCTGAGATATGTTTCTAGAATAGATGGGCATTTGAGTCAGGAGACTGAGTACAGCATATCGCCCTTTTCGATGTGGGTGAGCTTCATCCAATCCCGTGAAGGACTAAACAGAACCAAAGGCTAGCTAAGCGGGGGATTCCCTCAGTCTGACTATCTCAAGCTGAGAGGTTGGTTTTCTCCTGCCTTCATTCAAACTTGAACTCATACTGAAATTTACACCATCAGTTCTGCTCCTCAGGTCTTCAAATTCAGACTAGAACGAAACTATTGGCTCACCTGGGTCTCCAGCTTGTGGCTACAGATCTTGGAACTTCTCAACTTCTATAACCACAGGAGCTAATTCCTGGAAATAGTAAATTACTTGATTAATTAAATCTTGGTTTGTTCTCTGAAAAACCATGCTATACTCAGCAATTGCCTCACTTTTCTCATCTGAGTCCTGGCCCTGCTCAGGGTTAACAATCTATTCCAGGAGTTGGAAAAATTCTGAAAGGAGTCAAATACTAAATATTTCAGGTTCTGTGGCTCAGTGGGCTCTATTTCAATTATTCAACCCTGCCATGATAGCACTAAAACACCATAGACAATCCTTGAATAAATCAGTGTGGCTGTGTTCCGATAAAATTTATTTACAAAAAAAGGTGACAGGCCAGATATGGCCCACGTAATTTGCCAACCACTGATCTACAGTAAATCCTTGAGTATCAGTGGTAGAGAGTAAAATAATACTCATCAATAATTTGTCTCTAAATAGCTAATGCTTATTATTTCAGAGTCAATGCCTATGATCTAATCAGTTTTGATAAAAATTTTCCTAGAATGAATTGAACCCATAATTTCCACCTTTTAAAATTTTAATAGAGGAAAAATATAAGAGAAAATTTAAAATACCTACAATCACACTCTTCATCCATAACCACTACTGAAATTTTGATGAAATTGTCTTCAGAGCTTTTAGGCAGAATTTTATAAAAATAAGGATATTAGGATAGGCCACGTCTTTCCTGTAGTAATAAATTAACCCCCACCTCCCAGGGTTCTAACTCAGCAAGGTGTATTTCTCACTCACACTTACCTGTCCGTCACAGTTAGCAAGGGCTTAGTCCGTCAAGACCCAGGCTGATGGAAACCTCACCACTTCCTGCTGCATCTGGAACATGTGGTCTCTTTAAGAGACAAAGCACAGCTTAAGGGCCTCACACCAGCTTTTCTGTCCCTCTGTCCAGAACAGACACATACTTTTTAATCACAGCCCTTGGTCTAGAACTAGTGACATAATTCCAGGCATGGCGAGGGAGTTGGAAAATGTCAAGGAGCTAAAACAGAATGTTTGGTGACCACTTTCTTTGCCACATTAAAAAAAATCACACTACGTATAAAATTAGATTTGTCTCTCTGCCCTTAAAATTATATCACAGACTTTTCTCCCACATTATTAAATCTCTTTGAAGGCATATAGATATAACCCTCTGCTACTGAATCATTGTTTCACTATAATAAATATTGCTGTGTGCCAGGCATTTTCCTAAGTATTTTACACACATGTTCTTTTTGAATACTTACAACTAGTCTATGAGGAAGATACAACAGTATACACATTTTACAGTACTAAAAACAGAGGCCTGTGAGCTAGAGTAACTTTTCCAAGGTTGCACACCTGGTTAATGGCAGATCAGGACTGTAGGACTGTAGGGCCTGTCCTCCTAATTGATGTGAATGTGAATGAAGGGGCTGTAGTCAAGGTATGGAGTGCATGTCTGCTGCATGGTCTGTTGACAAGAAAGTACATCATCACAAGAGTAAAAGAGGATGCATCAGACCCTGAGGATCCAGTGTTCCCTGTAACTTGTGACAGCAGAAACCATGAAAGTTGAAAAGTGAGACCCAGCTGAAGGCTGATCAAATTTTCCAATCCTGGGGCTGGGGGTGTAGCTCAGTGGTAGAGTGTGTGCATAGCATACTCAAGGTCCTGAGTTCAATCCCCAGCCACAACAATAACAAAAATCCAATCATTTCTCTTCTTCCTCTGTGAAATATTTGGAAAGATTACATTTTGAACTCATTAAGGTCCCTGGATTCTTGGAGCATTATGGAAGGAAGGTAAACCCTCAAGGTGATAGACTCCTGCTTCTCTGGAAATCTTAAGATAAGATTTTATTTCCACCAGTACACAAAAGAATTTTCTTTTTAAAAGATCTAAATATCTGGGGCTGGGGTTGTGGCTCAATGGTAGCGTGCTCTCTTAGCACATGCGAGGCCCTGGGTTCAATCCTCAGCACCACATAAAAATAAATAAATTAAATAAAGGTATTGTGTCCAATTACAACTAAAAAAAAAACTTTTAAAAAAGATCTAACTATCTGATTGACTTAATATGTGTTCTCTAACTGATGCAAGAATTGGCATGATTTCTGTTATACCATCTTATACTATCTTTAGTTTTTTTTATATATTCGTATCTTGTCACCACAATCATTCTACAAATTGTAGGACTCACTTTGTATCATCACATATCTTAAAAATTCTTACTGAACTAAAAAATTTATATTTTGAAACATTAATAGTATAGTTGTTTACATATTACCACTACCATCATGTTTTAACATAACAAACTAAACCATGTAACAAACTTAGGCATGCTAAGTTTTGTTTTAATAAGTTCATTCCCACAGTTCATCATGGAATAATAGATGGATGAGAAATTTCTAATGGTCTAATTTTGATTGTGTAAAGATATATTAGTTTCCTAGGGCTGCCATAACAAATTATCATAAGCCTAGGTGGTTTAAAATAATGGAAATGTTTTGCCTTACAGTTCTTGAGGCTAGAAGTTCAAAATCAAGGTGTCAACAGCACCTTGCTCTTTGTGAAGATGCCAGGAGACAACCCTTCCTTGTCCTTTCCCAGTCTCTGGCATTCCTTGGCTTACAAGACCCATCACCTCACAGTCAGCCTCCACCGTCACATAGCATCCTCCTTGCCCCATGTCCAAGTTTACCTCCTCTTATGAGGAAACCAGGGCCCACCCTTATCTAATAAGACCATCATCTTTGCATCTGCAAAGATCCTATTTTCAAATAAGGTCACATTCACAAATACCTAGGATTCAAATTTCAATATATCTTTTTTTTTTTTTTTTTTTTTTTTTTTTTGGTCAGGGGAGGACACAATTCAACTCACTATGGCAAGCACAAATATATCTTCATGTCCTCCTTCGGGGTGTGGGTAGGACTATAGAAGCGAAAGCAAACTCCATTATAAGACTCTGTTGGGTCTTGATAAGTTTTTACTAAAACACCCCACTCTGACAGTCTCATAGGATTAAACACACAGAGCTTCACTTCCTGAGTGGGTTTGGGGGAGAAAACTGGGCACATATACACCCACAAATAACATTTGTTCACCTTTTGTTAATCAGTAAAAGGGATTCCAAATCAAACAAACTTCTTTAGAAACAAAATTTGGCAAACAACCCATTTGAAATTAAAGAACTGCTTATCATTTTGACCACTGTTCATTTTTCTTTCTTTTTCTAAGGGCATGGATTCTATTGTTTAATACATACTATTTGTAAATGCCATTGGAATTTATAATAATCCCTGAACTAAGTGATTAGCAACCAATAGTAACCAATAGTAACAGATTATGATGATGACGAAGAATATGATACTGCTGATAATGATATCAATAAATCTGAACAGACTTTTCTATGAATGCCATAGCCTTCTGTTTCTATCATAATAAGTAACTTTTTAAATGTAGATAAATGCATTCAAGTGTTTATTATTTCTTACATAATAAGTACAGATAGAGATCTGGAGCTTATTTTAAAAATAAAAAAAGTAACCAAGGCTCAAAATAAATATATTCAGTAGGGAACAATAGTCTTATAACAATGTAGCCTGTAGCAGAGCACCTTGGAGTGATGAATCATTGTACTTGATGATCTTAAACAAGTTTACATATAATTAGAGAGGCATGGAAGTTAGAGGGCTGGTATTGTTTTCTACAGAAATCTAGCCCAGATATCTAATAAACATTCAGAGATTTGTACTCATATTATGTAAGAATTACAACAAGCCTAACAGAAAAAAAAATCTCTAGTCAAACTGTAAAATGATTTTTCACTTCCGTTTCTGAGTCATTTATTGCAAATAGCAATCCAAAAATAAAAGCACACAATCAGGAAGGGAATGGAGCTAATTTTGTAATATATATATATATATATATATATATATATAAAACTCTTAATTTTCAGAGTAGCAGGAGTCCATTCTCTCTCTCTCTCCCCCCACCTCCATATTTCTATATTTATGTTTCTGTTATACACAGTTATGAATGTATGTGTGTGTGTGTGTGTGTGTGTGTGTGGAGAGAGAGAGACAGAAAGAGAGATCTTAAGATGGTGTCTATCATAATACATCTGCCTGAAGGTATATACTTTTTTTTTTTTTTTTTGAGATTGAACCCAGGGGCGCTTAGCCACTGAGCCACTGAGCCTGATCCACATCCCCAGCCTTTTTTGTTTTTTTATTTTGAGACAAGGTCTTGCTAAGTTGCTGAAGCTGGTTTTGAACTTGGGATCCTCCTGCCTAAGCCTCTCAAATTGCTGGGATTACAGGCACTGCACCCAGCAAGGTATATATTTAAGATACATTTATGTACTATTCACAAATAAGCACTGATGATTTTTTTAAACTTTTGATCAGTATTATTAATACTTCCAGAGACCAATTTTTCTTTTAAATTATCTTTGGGGTTATATGTTATATAATAAATGCTATTCTTTTCTTCTAAAAATTAAAATCTTGAACAAAACCTCTGTTTCCCCAAATCCTAGCTTTTTCTTGCTCATACTCTAGCTATACTTATCAGCCTTAACCTTGCTCAATGCTGACATCTGGGTGTCCCTGTCTGGTCTATACACTGGAATTCCTTACTACTTCAAATCCTTATCTCCTGTCTGTAATCCCAGGTTCCCAGCTCTACTGTTTGTGATCTGACACATTAAGACCAGATCCTTTCAGCTTCAATTGGTCACTCTTCTGGTAGAGCAAAGTGCAAAGTAAGCTCTGATCTCTGACCCAAGGAGCAAAAATCAAAACAATACAACAAAACAAGAACAACAAAAGTAACTCTGTTCTCTCTTAGCAGAATCAAACATAATTGCAAGATTTGGATTTAATTTATCTTTGGGGTTATATGTTATATAATAAATGGACATCTCAGCTGTGTTGGCTTCTTACGTGCTCAACCTCTCCCTGGTCATCTCTTTACCACAACCTGGGAGCCCAATCACCATTACATCTCCAAGGGCTGGGAACCATTCCTCCAGGGCTGCTTAAACACTACTACTCTGCCTGTGGTCCTGATGTGACCAGGCTTTGAAACAGGTTCCATCTACTTCCTCCATCCTGTCTTGAACCTGCTAAAGAAATATCAGCTACATTAGATAACATAGATGAAAACACTCTGCTACACAAATCCTAGAAAATACCAAAGCTCCAGAAATAGCTGCCTATTTTCCCCCAAGTTCCTGAATGTTCAAATAGCTCTCTCTTCCACTACCAACTCAGTCTGATTCCTAGATGTCAAAAAAATCTGCCTGTTTTTCACAGAAACACTCTGTGGCTGTTTCTGTAAACTCACCAAATCTTTAGGATTGATTCTAATAATTATCCTTCATCCATAGAATCTGTACATCAAGTCTCAGCCAAGTGTCTTAAGCCATGGGGCTGGTATTTTTTGGTTCTATGGAATAAAAGAGGAAATACAATGGGTTGGTGAATTGATGGAGTCTAGAAAAACCAGTGCATAGCACACCAGAAATTAAGGGGCTAATAGAAAACTCACTGTCACTTTGAACAAGAAATTTAAGAAATAAACAAACAAATAAATAAATTTTGTTGATGCTCTGCTTAGTAGCAATAGAGTGACTATGTTTGTTTGGGTCCCTTACATAAGAGACCAAAAATCCAAAGGGAGGGAGAAACTCATAAAATGGTTAAATGCTAAGAAAGCCACAGTGGTCACAGAGCATACCTCAGTGGGCCTGAACCTCCCGGCACAATCTAGCAGTTACAAAACTCAGATTGAGTAAACTCACCAAATGAGCAAAGAGACCCTTTGCCCAGAGACCAGCATGTTCCAATGGACAAGTTCACTGGATAAATAATAGAGAATAATACCAATTGAAGTATTCTAAAACAGATCTGAAATGGCTTAATATAAAAAGTATACACCACCTCAGTAAAGATGTAGTGTAGATAGACATATCATTGTTAAAGTAAAATATAAATAAGTAAACAAATGCACAAGCAAAAGTAAGCAAGAGGAACCCCTATAAGTCTTTGACATGTTTAATCTCACAGTTCTGGCCACTTGCCAGAAGTGTGATAGATGAAGCTGATAATGGAAGAATTATATCACCAACAGGCATTATATTCATGAACTTGACATAAGGGCAACTTTTCTCACTCAGAAAATTGAATTTGCTAAATTAACAGCCACCAGCCTGTTGGAAGGGTAGTGCACAAAGGCATTATTCATAAGAATAAAAATGGCATAATAATAGTTAATGGCTCTACAAATAGTATAGAAGTGGAGTTTCTTTTTAATTCACCTCTCCCTGCTAATGAAACTGAACATGATACATACCGTTTCTTCACAACTCCTGTGACTGAGCTTTGACCACATGTGGAAAGACTAACATTTGTAGATAATTTTGAATGGGCTATCTTACTACTTGATAATCATATTTTGAAAACATTGAGTTTATACTAACATGGGATAACCATGATACCCCAGAGAGATGCTATAGGTAAATATACAACCCAGAAGCTTACTATCCATATTTCCATACTCAAAAACATTAATACAAAAAAGATCCCTTTAATATTCTTGAAATCAATTACAGAGATTATACATAAACAGGGCCTATTTTATATGACTTTAATATGTAATAAAGATAAATCACAAATTAGTGCAGAAGAGAACGAATGCATGATAAACATGCTGTGATGAATTTGTATCTGCATCAAATAACTTTCAGATGAACAACAGTTACATGTAAAAATCAAACTTTAAGATGCCCATAGTTTTATATATATATATATATGTGTGTGTGTGTGTGTGTGTGTGTGTGTGTGTGTATACATACACACACATATTTATAAATGTACACGGGGAAAAGGTCATGGAAGTCATCTTGAAAGTCAAGAAGAGATTTTAAAGTAAAAAATTTATATAGCTAACTATGTAATAAAGCTATTAAGATTCCATATGCCCTAAAAGTGAAAAATAAAACTGAAAAGGCAAATACAAATGGAAAAAAAACACAGGAAATATAACTGACAAAGATTCAATATATCCAGAGCATGCACAGGTTAATAAGAGAAACCTTAAGATTCTAATAAACAAATTATAAATGGCATGAGCAGATACTTCAAAAAAGTAGAAGCACAAATAAATAGAAAATGTTAAATCTCAATGATCAAAAAATAAAAATGTGAATAAGATTATTTTTGCCTATCAGCAATATTTTGGTCACTTTTTAATTTTTTTTAATTATATATAATATTAGGATACAATTTGACATAATCACAAAAACATGGAATATAATTTGCTCTAATTAGGTCCCAGCACTTCCCTCTCCCCCCAGCTATCTCCTCCCTCCACTCATCTTCTGAAATTATTTATATATTTTTTTCTATTGGTGTCTTGTGGATATACTTGATGTTGGGATGCCCTGTGCTATATTCATGTATGCACACACGAAAGTTCATTCCACTGCTCTTCCCTTTTCCCATCCCTCCTTTCTGCCCCTCAATCCCCTTTGTCTACTCATCTTTCCTCTATTTTGATGAAATTCCCACTCTTTTTTTATTTTTTTACTTTTTCTCTCTTTCTTTCTCCCACCACCCCCCTTACTCTGGATTAACTTCCACATATCAGAGAAAACATTCAACCTTTGACTTTTAGGGACTGGCTTATTTCACTTGGCATGACATTTTCAGTCAGCACACTTCAGTGACACAGCCACATCAATGTTTTTAGCAGCACAATTCACAATAGTCAAGCAATATTTTTTAAAGGGATATTTAATCCTGCTTCATCCCTACCAGAGTGAGTGGAACAGAAATGGAGGAAATGAGACCTGCTAATTATAAGGGGAAAAATATATTCCCTCCAGCAAAAGAAGGGACTTAATTATCATCTCTGGTACTTCAAGTACCACTGATGCCAGAGGTCCTGGTTTGCTCCAATTTGCAGTCCCAGGTTATCCACCCTCCAAAATGGTTCTGGACCTTAACTTTTAAATCCAAAACTATCAAGCTTCACCACGCTGTGCTATACCTAATTTCTAGGTACACTCTTTGACCATAATTCTCATTTTGTCCCTCTTAATCTTTTAGATGGAAGCTAATCTCTGCTGTCTATTCTGAACTTGACTGCTTTCTGCTTTGGTGATCCATGCTCCTTCTATCTGGTACAGTGCCCAGTCTTGGCCTCCCTTGTCCTGTCTGACATGCTTCTATTCAAGTTGCATATGGCATTGTCTGTACCACACAGAAATGAAAGGAGCCAAACTTACTGCGTACCTTCCAGGATCCACGCATCCTGTTCAGTGCTGTACACACATTATTCCATGGAGTCCTCCTAACCCTCCGGCTGAGCAAGTTCTATTGTTTGTCTTTTGCCCGTGAGGAAGAAGTGCAGTGACCTCCCAGTCACAATAGCTGACGATTCCAAGCCAAGCCGATTTGACTCCAATCTATTCCCTACTGCCTCCCTGAGTGCCAGGGGCTTTGATTACAGAATACATCTGAAGGCCTTGGTTTGACGCACAGAATAAACTCCTGTTAAAATAAACAATGTAAATATAAAGTCCTACTGCAATTACGGCATCTAGCTAGGGAAATCAAATATTTCCTGGGAAACAGCTCAGTACTAAAGTAAACAGAGCCATTTATTATTCTTTATAAACCATTACTTTCTATGGCCTTTCTAGGAATAGGAATTGACAGGTTAAAACAAAAACAAATGAAAAGCTATACCATCCCAGAGCACCGAAGGGCCACGCACCATAGGAGAACATAGTCAAATGTAAAACCAGGGATCAGTAGGCCAGGATTTTGAGTGGGACTTTCCCTGTGGCCCCAGGATGAGCACCAGAGTCTACAGATGAAATCCACAGGCACTAAGCCCCCATATCTAAAGGGACAGACACCTTCCCTCAGGGTTTACTAGAAGCAAAGCCAACCCTACCACTGACAGCCATCAGCCCCACACGTACTCTCTCTCCAGTCCATGTAAAAAGCCTGGGGTTGGAGGGGAGTGACCACAGCCTCCATCCTTGTGGACAGCATAGTGAGGACATTTTCTTTCTTCTATCCACCAATCCAAGCTTGTTGGGGGGAGGGGGGTGTGCTGCTCCCAGAGAATTCCCTGTAGAGTCGAGACTGACTATGAGGGGGAGACCAGGCACCTCACTGCC
The DNA here is from genome assembly GCF_964194105.1 of Spermophilus citellus. Classification (NCBI taxonomy): domain Eukaryota; kingdom Metazoa; phylum Chordata; class Mammalia; order Rodentia; family Sciuridae; genus Spermophilus; species Spermophilus citellus. The sequence continues at coordinate 87,779,227 of NC_138183.1, read as the reverse complement.
CAGTGACAGGGCAGAATGCAGCCTGGTGAGAGCATTCTAGGAAGGCCTTGGACACAGAGATGTGGGCCCACTTTTCACTGTGGATCCGAGTGAAGATGAGAGGCTTCCTAGAGGTGCCTTGTAGCAGCACAGCTAGGAAGAAGTATAGGGTAGTCCCCTGGGGAAGAAAAGGTACTTCTGTCCATGCACTCAAACATAATATCTCTACCCCAGAAGGTGGGGGAGAAAATCTCTGTAGTGACCATAGCAGAGGAGGGTGTGGGACAAAGGGTGACACCCAGACAACCAGAACAAATAAAGTGACTCCAGAAAGGGGCCTGGAGGCATGGGCCATGGCACAGCTGTTCCTCTCTTAGGAAGTCCTCACTGACAGAGATGAGAGCTTTCCATCATCAGAGGCCACCAGAAACAAACAGACCCACGCTGACCACAGAGAGACCAAGGCACCTTCCTACAACTGGCAGGTGGGCAAGAGTATGAGGCTTTTGTTGCCTCCGCTGTCCACCCCAATCCTGCATGGTCTGTATGTACAGAGAGAAGAGCAGGAGAAATAGCTTAGAAACAGACTCCCTGACTTTCTCCCCTCCCCACTCTCACCCGGTTTCCGTCTCCCTAACCCTCCTCCATTTCTCACTTCCCTCTCCCTACTGCCTTTCTTCCTTTCCCTTTCCCCTCCCTCTTCTCCTCCTCCCCTTCCCTCTTTCCATCTTCCTCTTGGTCTTTTACTCCATCTCCCTCCAATTCACTAGTTGAGTCCCTTGAGCTAGGGGTTCAAGGAACTGAAGTTTTAAATTAGATTTGAGGCTAGATTGAGTTTTACTCATCAAAACGATTAGGACCTCAGTGATTGCTAGGGGCTAACAGTGGGGAGAAATGGATAGATGGAGCACAGAGGATTTTTAGGGCAGGGAAAAAACTTATTGGTAGATAAGTCTCATTTTAGGCTTGTCCACACCCAGAGAGCGTACAATACCAAGATTGAACTTTAATGTAACCTGTGGATTTTAGGCACTGCTGTGCCAGTGTCGATTTACCAATTATAATTGCTATATGATTAAATTTCTATGAAATTCTAGAAAGTACAAACCAGTCCCTAGTGACAGGAAGTATATCAGTCTTCTGGCGAGAGGGATGAAGGGAGAGATTGTGTTGCAAGAGGGCACCAGGAAACTCTGGGGCCTGACGGAAATGTTCATTATTTGGAATGCCATGATGACTTCACAGGTGTTACCTATGTCAAAGTTCATCAGGATGTGTCCTTTAAATGTGTGCAGCTTATCATGTGTCAACCTCACTTTAATTTAAAGTAAAACATTAAATTGTCAGAATGTTTTGGTACCTACTTAAGAGGCCATTAAAGAAGGGAAAAGAAGATTCTATATAGAGGAAAGAAATTACAGGGTAAAAATTAAGTCCTTAATGTATCCCAACTGAATTGACCAAAGATGAGTTACATTGTAACACACAATATGGGAAGAACTCTTTCCAGAACCTTCCCCAAAGTGACCCATTTTAGGGAACAATGTAGAAGGATGATTGGGGTGGTCTCTAGTTTTCTAGAGTGGTTTTTTTTTTGGTGGGGAGGTAGGGGAAGCACTTAATAGAATTTCCTTTCCATCACTTAATATAATCACTAGAAATCAAGGTACCACAAGTTCAAAAATGGAATAAAATCAAAGAAATCAGTCACATTTATGCATGGCAGGTGAACGTGAGTTAGGACCAAAAGCCCCATCCTTGTGACTCATCTTGAAACTACCAAAATCTGTGACCCTGTGTTTCCAGGAGAGCCAGCCATACTGCTCTGCCGTACAGATGAGTCATGAGAAACCTGGCCAACCATATTTGACAACCTCAAACCACCTCCTGTGGAGCTGGCCGTTTTCTTTCTGCTCATTTTTATTCTTTTTTTTTTCTCACTTATATTTCTTTCCAGAATCTATCCTTATTTGAATCAGTATATTTTAAGAACATCCTATCTGTCGCCCTATGAAAAGGACAATAAGACTTTCAAAAATCACTCTAACTACAAAGTGATTCTACTGTATGTTTCTTACTTACCAAAGTAAAATGGAATTTTTTTTTCTCCTCCAACAGAAAACAGTCCAGATTCTCCACAGTCTCCAGTCTCAGTTTGATACCATGATTGCCATAAATAAATTCTTACGCACTCAAACCAGTTTTGCCCTTTTCCCAGGAGGCTTTTGTAAAGCTCAACATAAACTCAGCTATCTCAGATGATGCAATTGTGATTTAGGAAAAGCAAAGACCATCATCAATACACAGTTCCATCCACCCACTCCAACAGCCCAATCTATCTGCAGCCAAGTCCCCAAACCCTGAAACTCCCACCCACAAGCTGCCAAACCCTCTGGTTGCCCTATCACTGGCAGATGCTACGATGCTCTGTCAGTAAAAGGTTTGTGAGAAACTGAAAAGTGTACAAAATCAAACAGAATGCAAAGACATTTTTACTGAATTCAGTATTTCGGGATTCTGGAATATTTAATGCTTTAGATTTGAGAGATTTTGGGATCCACAGCCCTCTGCTTCTCTTTCTGGCCCACTACAAAAGAGTTACTACCTGCCTACTCAAAGGAATCAGAGATGGCAGTTTGCCCCACAAAAAGCATCAGATACACACAACTCGGTAAATATAAAATATTTCATTCGCTGGGAGCTTGCATCTGCCACGGTCATTATTTATACATTTAAGCAACACAGTGAATACTCAAAAGTGGAGTGGAAGTTACTCTGCTGAGGGAGAAGCCATGGTCCATTAGATTGAGCCATGCCTGAGATTTTGACTTTGTGGCACAGTAAGCTGAAATACTGTGACCAGAGCCACATGACTCCTTTAGAACTCACTGGTCCTTCACCAAATCATGCAGCTTTAATTTCAATCTAAAAAGCAATTAATTCCAATACTCTGAGCCCCTCGTTTTACCTACAGGAAAATTGAGGCCCAGGAATTTTCAAGATTCACCCATTTCAAACAACTCAGGAGAAAAATGACCAAAATCCAGAATTCCACCCCCGACCTCTCACCCCTGTTCCCCAGCCTGACAGGACCCACTGTTTCCAAGTACGCTCTCCCCACTCAGACCTCTCCTCTGCTCTATTACCAGATACTCCAAGTCCCAAAAACTGCTTCCCTGATGCTTGGGCCGAATTCCTATTTCATTATTTTTAATGCAATCCCTCTTAGCAGGACATTGCCCCTTTCCCTAAGACCCCGGACCCTTAAACTCAGGCTTCTTAAACTTCCTAACCAGTATCCACCAGCTCAGATTTGGCTCCCCCCAGCCCCAGGGCTCCCTTCTCTGAGTCTTTAGCCTCAGGCCTCCCTCAGTTGCTAAAACCTAGTAAGGCAGTATTTTATTAGTTTTCTGTTATATCAGCATGGTGTCAGCATTCCACGGTGCTGTAGCAAATTACTACAAATTCAGTCACTTACCACAACACAGATCTATTATTTTTCAGTTCTGTAGATCAGAAACCTAACATGGATCTGCCAGGACTGAGATCGAATTGTCAACAAGGCTGTATTCCCTTCTGGAAGCTTTATGAAGAATTCATTTCCTTGCTTTTACTGTCTCCCAGGGACCACCCACATTCTTTGACTCACGGTCCCTTCTTCTATCACGTGACCTTATCTGTCTGTCTCTTCTACTTTTAAGGGCCCTTGTGACTATAGTGAACCCACCAGAATGACCCAGACAATCTCCCTATTTTAAGGTAAATTGATTAGCAATCTTAATTCCCCTTTGCCATGTAAATTAATGTATTCTTAGGTTCTGGGGATGAGGACATGGACCTCTGGAGTAGATTATTCTGCCTACTACAAGTATCCTTTTTCCACTCTTGGTTTCTTGACAGACCCTTCACCTCCTCTCTTGACACTCCCCACGCCATAAATTCTTCTAGAGAAGAAAGGATCCTGGATTGACTGAATCTCCAAATGACCCCAGGGACATATCTTGTCCCACCCACTCTCTTCTGAGTTCTGGGTAGGTCATTGGCAGGGCCACTCCACCGCCTTCTGTCTACCTTGCCACTGTACTTTAGTTATTCCCAGAGCCTGGGAGGGCTGAGGAGCCTAGAAGTACACAAGAGAATGGCAGGACATGGTGTGGAACCCAAAAATCCAGTAAGACCAGCACACAAACAGTGCCATTGCTGAAGGTTACCCTGCTGCCAATCATGCACAACATAAACACACAGGCCACTGAAGGTGTGTGTTAAGCCTTCAACAGGAAATTTCTTGGAAACAGACTTCACAGTCAAAATTATAAAAATCCTTGCTGGGGATGTGGCTCAAGCGGTAGCGCACTCGCCTGGCGTGCATGCGGCCCGGGTTGGATCCTCAGCACCACATACAAACAAAGATGTTGTGTCCGCCGAAAACTAAAAAATAAATATTAAAAATCTCTCTCTCTCTTAAAAAAAATTATAAAAATCCATTACATTATCAGTCAATCTTCTTTTTGCTTTAGGACAAAAAGCCACAAATCAGACATTTGCAGTAGTTGTAGAATCAGCCTTACAATGTCCTATAAACCACCTCAAAAGACTTACATTTTTTAACTTTGAAACAAAGATTCACAGGAAGTTGTGAAGATAGAACAGAAAGGTCCCTCATGCCCTTCACCCAGTTTCCCCCAATGGTTGCATCTTACATAACTAAAGTACAATATCAAAATTAGGAAACTGACATTTGCATAACATATGTGTATAGCTCTATGCCATAATGCATTTTTAAAATATAACTGGACAAATGTATATCTCTTACATCCACCACTCAATCAGGACCCTACAAAGTTAGCAGCAGCACTCTGGGAAGATTACAGACTCATCTTTTACAGCAGGTCTGAATTGAGTGGCATTTGAGGACCCGTATAACCCTCAAGTCAAGTGTACAGTAAAGCATAGAGAACTTGACAAGAACCCACACCAGTAATGTGAAACTACCCACACAGACTTCCTCTGCCCTGCCGGGAGCTCTCAGTCCTCTTGGCACACCTGCTGAAATGGGGAAATGCTCCTTAAACATTTTCATATGATTTTTCCTCAGTGTACGGCAACTATCTTCAAACTTCAAAGATGCCAAACGACTCAGGGAAGAAAAATAGACAAGCTGATTGAATACCACCTCAGGTCTCATTTCTTTCCACACCACATAAGAATTCAAGTTAAATCCTTTGGATCAGACTCAAAAAACATCGCAGAATGTTAGACCAATGATGGCCCTGAAAGACTTTCTCATTTGGTCCAATCTCCTATTTACAGATGAGGAAATTGAAAGACTTGGGGGTGGAGGAAGGATTGCTCAATGATACAGCTAATGAGTGGTTGTTCTAAGATTAGAACCCAAGTCTTCTAGCTCCCTAACTGCACATTTTCTATTTTCCACATTATCTATCTCCTGAAATGATTTTTGTTGAGATTTCAGGAGCACGTACTTGAAGGTAGAGAAGCAAAAAAAATAACAAAATCAGACCCATAAGACAACATAGAATAAATTTGCATGAGGCACAAGTTGATAGGAAGAGACCAGGAAAGAGACTGTTGGAATATGCCAAAGAATATATACCATGGTGACTTCAATTAAAATGATGGCAATTAAATTGAAAAGAAGCTAGAGGATATATTTTAGGAATAGAATCAGCTAAACTCTTTCATAGGTCATCAGCTACAAATTTCTGTATCCCCCCGAAGAGGCCTAAGCATCCAGACTATGACCATGGAATGGATTAAATGTGAGGAACTTGTGTGGGGCTAAACCTGAGAAGGTAGCCTGATTTTTCACTGTCACAGTAGAACTCACCAACAGCTACTTGGTGCAACTGTTCCATTTGTCTTGGCAAACAACGCCTACTTCTTTCACACATTTATAGATCAAGCTCTCTTCATGTACAACTGAATGCCTAGAAAATTGATATGCAAACTACAGGATTAGGCTTGATTGTGCACCTGGAGTAGGCTACTGATTATCCCTGTCTGTGTCAGCTCTGCCCTGTATGTCCATAAGACCTACCCACAGGTTCAAGTCAGCCCAGGTTTAGGAGCCCAGTAAGAGCTTCCTCCTTGGTGTGTCAGGGAAGGTTGCTGGTGTAAACATCAAATCATCTAAGCATTGGGAATTTGGCAGACACGTGGACTTACCCCTTCTATCCAAGATCCTCTGCTCCCTGAAGGAACTGGAGTCCATCCCTGAAAACCTAAGCAACAACCAAAGGAACCTGACCTCTTACCTTATGTCTATAGCCCTTTCCTGAGACAGGCAGTCCTCACTCCTCCCTGTCTCTCCCACACTCCTCCCACGTTGGCAATCCAGGTGCACACTGACACCAACTATTGCTGCCCCAAAGAGCTTCTTGCTGCTGTCTGCATGTTTCTCTTGGATGAGATGCAGGACCACATGAAAGTTGATTTTGCCACATTCTCCCTGGCTTACTGTTGGTCTAGGAGAACTTGGAGAAAGTCTTCCTAGTCTGTTTACTTTATTGGGGGAAAGAGAATGGGTGAGTCTCACATACTGCTAATTGAAATATAAATTAATTCAAGAGAAATTTAGCAAAATCCAGAAAAGTTAAAGATGCATGAATCCTAGGTATGTGCCTTGGAAAAATGAATGATATGTTTACCCCCCCCAAAAAAAAAGTTTTGTTCACAGCCACTTTATTCTTTTTTTTATTGGTTGTTCAAAACATTACAAAGCTCTTGACGTATCATATTTCATACATTAGATTCAAGTGGGTTATGAACTCCCATTTTTACCCCAAATACAGATTGCAGAATCACATTGGTTACACGTCACCACTTTATTCTTAATAGCAGAAAATTGTAAATAGGCTAAAGGTTCAAGAAAAAGAATGGATAATTGATAAGTTATAACATAGTTATAAAAGAGAATATTTCTAAAATGTACTAATAATATGAATGAGTCTTAGAAATATTATGTTGAGCAAAATAACCCCAATTCAAAAGGTATACACTAGATGATTCCATTAATAAGACATTTCAGAACAGGCCAACGCTAACCTAAACTATTTCAAAATAGTGATTACTCTGGTGGGATATGGGGAGCGGGAGGACTGACTGAACTAAGACAGGAGGGAACTTTCTGGGGTGAAAGAAATGTTCTATATTTCCACATGGGTGGTGCTCACATGATCGTATACATACATAAAAAGTTATCAAACGGTGCACTTATAAGTCATGTGTTTCACTGAATCTAAATTAATTATTACCTCCAAAGGTACAAAAATTTAAAAAGAGCACCAATACGTCATCAATATAAAATGTTTTAAGAATAGAAGTTCATTGGATTAGACAAAGGGGAATGAAGGGAAGGGAGGGGGATGGAAATAGGAAAGATGGTAGAATGAATTGGACATAACTTTCCTATGTTTATAGGAATACACGACCAATGTAATTCCATATCATGTTCAACCACAAGAATGGGAAGTTATACTCCACATATGTATAATATGTCAAAATACACTCTACTGTCATATGTATCTTAAAAGAACAAATTTAAAAATTAATTTTAAAAAAAGAAAGCAAAAGAAAATATGTAACTGCTAAATGCTTTTAGTAGTCATGGGTTTCTTAAATTTGGGAAATCACACTGCTTGTTAAATCCATTTTTCCTATGAACATTTTTATAATTTAATTGTTTTTATCAGAAGCAATCTTCAAACTTTTTAGCTGCAGAAACCTTTCCTGAAATTTTATGTGAACCCTCAGTACATAAACATTGCCCTGGTCAAAATATATGTAGGAAGCCCTGCCCTACCTGCTGCCTTGTTCTTTGTCCCCCTGGGGCAGCCTCTGAGCCGACCTAATCACACCCGAATGGTCAGAAAAATTCACTGTCTCAGTTTCACTTTTAACCGCTGCATTCTGGTTCGTGAGTGACCCACAATTTCTCTAACAGTGATGAAAAGAGCCACGCCTGAGTATTCAGACTCTTCTTTCCACCCACAAAGGAAATTCTGCAGTTGTCTGATGAGAATTGACCCCGTTCATCATTAGATCATCCCAAACATCCCTCAGAAAAGATTGTGTTGTCCAATCCAGTCAGAAGTACTCTTTCAGGTCGACAGGGGCATTAAGCCAAAAGGACTTTTGGGGACCTACACTGGAAAGGAAGAGGATTATCAACTGGAAAACAGATCCAGGAAGTGGAGAGTTGAGGAAGAAGATAAAGCTGAGTCCAAAAATGGATTTGAAAGAAATCTGGGACAAAGCAATAATGTGGAAAAATTGCTCTGAATTGCTTCTCTGTTTTTTTTTCTTTTTAATCTAAAATCAGTTGTTCTTTATTGATTTATGAAGTACATTTACATCATTTTTTGACTCTGCTAGCATTTCTATGATTGAAATTTTATAATTTTATTTTAACTGATAAATAATAATTGTATGTATTTATGAGTACAGTGTAATGTTTTGATATATGTTTATATTGTGAAATGAGCAACTCAAGCTGGTTAACAAATCCATAAGTTCACATACTTATTTTCTTGTAGTGAAAATATTTAAAATTTTGAAATACATAGTGCATTATTACTTATTATACCCATTATTCTGTGCAGCAGATCACTGAAGCTTATTCCTCCTGTCTAACTGAAACTTTATACACTTTGATCCACATTCCCCTCTCCCTACCCCTCTCCTCCAGTCCCTGGTAACCATCATTCCACTCTTCTATGACTTAAACTTTTTAAGAGTTCACATATAAGTAAGCTTATATGGTATTTGTCTTTCTTTGCTTGTTTTATTTTACTTAACATAATGTCCTCCAGGTTCATCTATGTTGTCACAATGACAGATTTGCTTTTGAAGGCAGACTAGTACTCCATTGTGTACATACACCACATTTTTGTTATTCATTCATCTCATGATGGACACCTGGGTTGCTTTCATATCTTAACCATTGTGAATGATGCTGCAAAAATGGGAGTGCAGATACCTCTTCAGTGTACTGATCTCAATTCCTTTGGATGTGTACCCAGAAGTGGGAATGCTCGATCAATGGTAATTCTATTGTTAGTATTTGGGGAAATCTCCATATTGATTTCCATAATGGCCACATTAATTTACATTCTTACCAATGGAGCACAGTGTTCCCTTTTCTATACGCCCTCACCAACACTTATCTTTTATTTTTATAATAGCCATTCTAACAGTTACAAAAGAATAGAAGTTCCTTGGATTAGACAAAGGGGAATGAAGAGAAGGGTGGGGGAAAGATGGTAGAATGAATTGGACATAACTTTCCTATGTTCATAGGAATACACCACCAGTGTAATTCCACATCATGTTCAACCACAAGCATGGGAAGTTACACTTCATATTTGTATAATATGTCAAAATACACTCCACTGTATCAAGGGATATGGCACTTTGGTTTTCATTTTCATTGCCCTGATTAGTGATAAGGTGTATTTTTTTCATTTATCTGTTGGCTACAAAATACTTTTTTTTTAAAGATAAGTTAACTAGTGCCCCACTCAATACAGCATTATAATACTTTTTTTTAAAAGATAGGTTAACTAGTGCCCCACTCAATACAGCATTATAATTCCTGTTGATTTATAATGTTTTTATAATTTCATCAATATGTTGCTATGCTATATATGCTTTGTAACTATTTCTAGGCTTTGATTCTATTCTTGTGATCCACCTGCCTCCTTCTGAACCAGTTTTAAGGTGAACAAATTTTCATGCCCTCATAATGTTTTGACAACTTACAGGGCAGGTCTCCCTTTTAAAATAAATTTTTTAGATATTTTTAAATATCTGTGGCTCCATCTAGACCTTAGATTTCCAAATTTCCAAAATCTGAAATTTTGATTTTTGTTACAATTATTTAATTTATTGAGTAAATTGGGGGGAAATTATACTTGTATAATTTTGAGTATTTTCATCCCAAAAAATGCTGTGTTCCTCCACTTACTCAAGTCTTCTCTTGTCCCTCACAAAGTTTTGATGATTTTTTCATATAGTTTAAACAATTCTTGCTAAATTAAATACCATCAATTAATTTAATTAACTAACTTTAAAATCTGAGCTTTTTATTGTGATTGTGAAAGGGATTTTTTTTTCTATTAGATTTTCTAGGTGGTTTGTGTTGATTTCTAAGAAGGCCATTACAGATGCACAAACACATATATGTACACATATATACATATGTATATGTTCATACACGTATGTATATGTGTATACACACACATCAATCACACAGCATAGCAAACATTCGTATTAGCTCTAAAAAGTTTTTCATTTGATTCCTAATGTTCTCTAATTTTTTCTAGGTGACAATTTTATCTCTCCCTTTGCAATATTTATACTTATTCTTTGTTCAAAACAATGGCTAAGAACTCAATGATAATGCTAAGTATTTTCAGTGACAATGGGCACCTTTAACGGAATGCTCCTAAATTTTCATCATTGAGATGTTTTCTCTGTTTTTCATGAATAGGCTTTTAGTGTGTTAAGAAAATCTACCTCTAGTTCTCCCTTACTAGGAGTTTAAAATTAATAATAGTGAATTTCATTAAGTTTTGCTTTTCTAGGATTTTAGTTGTTCTTTTCTAGTCCACTTAAGGTGATGAATCACATTAATAAATTTTGTGTTAAACTACCCACAAATCCCTGAAATCAGTCCTATATTACATGGTTATGTATACTGCTCCATTTATTCCTATTGAGTATTTACATCTATTTTCATAGGTGAAATTGGACAGTTGTACATGTTTATTTGTGTGGGCATACAAGTTTAGTCAAGGTTAGTATCAGAGTCATACTTACTTCAAAAAGATGGATTGAGAAGATTTCTGTATATTTCTAATATCCAAATCCTTTACTTTAAAAAAAGGAGATCCCTGTTCCTCCAACATTTCCAGGAGTTTTCCATGAGTCATAGGCTGAAGCTTCCTGTGTGGAATAGATCTTCCACAGTCTGAGTTCTTTCTCAGATGGCCCCTGGTGGGCACAGGACTTCTTTAATTTCTTTAATTGGTTTTAGAAAATTGACATTTTTTCCTTAAAAATAATGACCATTCGGTTGTGATTTTCCCATCCCTTAGTTACAGATGAGTGTCCTGCTTGTCTGCGGCGTCCTTCCTCTCTGGGGTCTGTGGTTTCATGTCCTACTGTTGGAGATGTTTTCCTTCGCTCTTTGACTTGTAAGAACTCTTGGTTTTTTCTTAGCATACTAAATGGATTTATCATCCACTCTCTTTATATTTACCAATTCTGTAATTTCCAAATTTAGCTTTGTTAGTTTCTATCTTCTACCTCCTTAGTGGTATTGATTGTTCTGATTTCTTCATTCGTTCTTCTCATTTGTCACATTTGATACTAACACATGCTTAAGGCTACAGATGTGCTCTGAACCTTTTGTATCTAAAAGACACATCTTTGAAATACATGAGCCAAACTATTATAAGTACAGGGAGAAGTTGACATGACAATTTCAACTTTTGCAAGAAGTTTCTAACTCAACTCTGTCAATAATTAGAATAAGTGTATAATAAATAAAGATACATAAAATGTGAAAAATACATAAAAAATGTGAGTGTGAAAAATCAACATAATATATAAAATCTTATAACCTATTCAGACTATTACATTTTTTTCCAAATGTCCATGCTAAACATTTACAAAATGTGGTTATATAGTGATTATATAGTGACCCAGATAGAAAATTTCCAAAAGCAGGCAATACATAAGCCAGAGTCTTGGATCACAATTCAAAAAAATTTGAAATTGAAAATTAAAGATTAACAAATGAAAGCCAAAAATATCTAAACACTTGAATATTTTTAAAAACACTCTCTTAAATAACTTTTTTTGGAACAAAGAGAAAATGTATGGCCAAAGTTACCAGATCCTCCTTTGTACAACCACTGTTCATCCATATACCTGTTCTAGAACTTCATATAAATATAATCACTTGGTACATATTATTTCATGTCTGTCTTCTTTCACTTAACATGATGTATTTGGATTTGCTTTTGTGCTGCATACATCAGTAGTTCACTTTTAGGTGTGTGTGTATGGTCCTCTTGTATGAATTACACCACAATGATCCTCCTGTTGATGTACATTTCTTTCCAGTTTAGAGCTAGTATAAATAAGGTTGCAGTAAACATTCTTATACATGCCTTTTTATATGGCCGTATGTTTTAATTTCTCTTGGATAAATACCTTGAAATATTTCTAGGTAATTCTGGGTTACACCACAAGTATATGATCAATTTTATAAGAAATTACCAAATTTTTCTTCAAAATGGTATACAATTTATACTCTTACAAGCAGTCCTCCACATCCTCCCAACTTCTTGGCTCTCTTTTTAATTTTAGTCCTCTTACTGGATGTGAAATGGTATCTCATTGTACTTTTAATTTGCATTTTCCAAAGATGATATTGAGCAATTTCATGTGTTTATTGCCTTTTGGACCCCTTCTTTGTGAACAGCCTGATCGGATCTTTTGACTATTTTGCAATGATTTCTCTATTACTGATTTATAGGCATGTTTATTCATTCAGGACACAAGGCCTTTGTCAAATGTGCTTATTGCAAATATTTTCTCCTACTCTTTTATTTTTGAAGTAACTTTTGATGAGCAAAAAAAAAAAATTAATTCCAATTCATCAACTTCTTCATTTCAGTTTAGTACTATTTATGCCTTTTCTAAGAAATCTCTCTCTAACCTAAACTTGTGAAGATAGTCTCGTGTTTTCTTCTAGTTTCATTTCATGTTTGGGTCAGTGATCCATCTCAAAGTACTTTATTTTTTGGTATTGTCTTATATGGAATTATGTTCTTCATTGCCTTTTCCAATTGCTGCTGCTAATCTATAAACATACAATTGATTTTTATACATTGACCTTGTATCATATGGCCTTTTGAAATTCACTTATCAATTCTAGTTAGTTGTTTTTTTAAAGGGGTGAGAGGACCCAGTACAAGGGATTGAACCCAGTGGCACTTAACCACTGAACTACATCCCCAGCTCTTTATTTTTTATTTTGAGACAGGGTGTCACTAAATTCTTTAGGGCCTCACTAAATTGCTGAGGCTCAATTTGAACTTATGATCTTTCTGCCTCAGCCTTCCAAGTCACTGGTATTACAGGCATGTACCACAGTACCCAGCTTCTAATTGTTTCTTAAATTCAAGATTTTCTATGTAGAGTCCTGTCTTTGAAAGAGTTTTACTTCATCCTCTCCAAACTTTATCACTTTTACTTATTTTTCTTGCCTCGTTGCAATAGCTAGGACCTCCTACAATATCTAATAGTTGTGGTGAGAGGACAGAGGAATGCTTTCAGCTTTTCATTGTTAATAGGATGCCACTAGAGATGTTTTGCAGATACTTTTTATCAGATTAAAAAAAAAATTCTTGCCATGCCTAATTTGCTGAGTCAAGAACTGTTGAATTTTGTGCAACACTTTCCTGAATTTGAGAGGATTGTTTTTCTCCATTTTTCTGTTAATATGTGAAATACATTTTGACTGACTTTTTTATTAAACAATATCGTATTTCTAGAATAAATCCCTCTTGGTCATAATTTAATAATCTTTTTATTGATCTCTGAATTCAACCTGCTAATACTGTATTAAAGATTTTGTGCCTATGATCATAAGGAATATTAATGAGAAATTTTCTTTGCTTGAAATAGTTTTCTCATATTTTAATGTTTGCCTCATAAAACAGGCTCCTCTTTTGAGTTTTCCCAAATTCATTCTTTTTATTCTTTAAACGTATAATAGTATTTGCCAGAGAAGCTATACAGACCTGGAATATTTTTCATGGGAAGATTTAAATACAAACTCAAATTTTAAATAGATATAGGGCTATTTAGATTTTCTATTCCATCTTTAGTAAGTGGTGTTTTAAAGGAATTTAAAAACATCCAATTTCTTGGGTTTATTGGTTAAAAAAAAATCCATATTCTTTTAATGTCAGTAAGATCTATAGGAATATTCCTCCTTCACTTTTACGGTTGGCAATTTTTTTCTCTTTCCTTGTCAGTCTTGTTTAGGGATTTATCAAGTCTATCATACTTTTCAAAGAAAAAACTGTAAGCTTTGTTAATTTTCTCTATTAACCATCTTTTTTCTATTTGGTTAGTTTCTGCTATCTTACTTTAGGTTTTATTTAGTCATGATTATCAAAGTTCTTCAGGAGGTTTGGAGACAGAGCAGGCAGTGGGCAAGATCTGTGCATGAAGCATACCAAATTCAACCTTGGATATTATTACTTTTACTTGAAGTCTTGGAGACTAACTCCAGATTGTAGACATACACACTCACACAGGATGTTGGAGCTTTGGGAGGTGTTCTTCATCTCTGCACACACATTGAGTGTTTCTGTACATTACAGCACATTCAGCAAGATCCAAAGCTGAAGTCCTAAAGGACTAGGCCCATTGCACTGAGCATGTCTGGAAGGTCTGATGGTGCATCATCATGACCCAAAATAAAGGTGAGCCTGGACTTTCAGGCAAAAATAAGGTCCTAATGTTTAAGCTTCTTTTTTACATTTCTAAATGCTTTCTAGGGAACCATCAGGAGGGGGTGTCTCTCAGCATCACTATTTACATAAACTTGGGCTCTTTAGACACCAGAACTATGAAGGTTATTTATTCTAGACCATGGGCTATAGATGTCAATAGCTAAATTTGGAAGGCATTAGCATCCTGATCAACAAGTAGTGCCAACAAATCTGAATTAGTTAAAAATTCTAAAATGTATTGAGTTCATAGAAGGAAAGATGTGTGGGAGGGATGGGACAGGACAGCAAAGGGACAAGATTACTATAGTTCCAAGTGTAACTGATGATGCAAGCAAAGGGTTTATAAATGGGAAAGTAAGAGAATTGGGTCTGATACCCTGCTGTTGGGAAGTCTGTAGAAGACAGTGATTTCCAAGGAAGTTTCTAAACCTAGAAAGAGAGTTGAAGCAATGACTTGGGTTTCCTAGGTGTCTTCTTTCCTATGTATCTACTTCCCTCAAATTATTTTCTCCCAAGCCCTTTCCAACAGTAAGTAGTATATCTCCTCTAATTAATTTCCTTTGCGGCCTTAAATCTGCGTATATTTTTCCACTTAAAATCATGAAAATTGCAAACGAATTTGAAGTAATAACAGACGCCATGAGCCAGACCTGCCTCCAGCCTGGAGATCTCCTTCAGTATCTGTAAGGCATCCACCCAGCTCCTTTACCACTCAGATATATACCGGAGGCAATTAAGTAAACTGCAGAAGTTCAGGGAGCTCTAATGTGGTATTAGGGAAGAGGTGGGGTCCATGTACTAAGAACATGGGGCTGAGGTTGTGGCTCAGCGGTAGAGCGCTCACCTAGCACATGTGAGGCCCTGGGTTCGATCCTCAGCACCACATAAAAATAAATAAATAAAATAAAGGTATTGTGTCCATCTACAACTAAAAAATAAATATTTTTTTTAAAAAAGAACATTCTATTCTCATTTTTAAAATATAAAACAAGGCAGTAATTTTCACTTTTAAAAAATTGAATATATTGAGGTTGGATATGCATTTTGCCTTTCTTTGATCCTTCCAAATCTATGTATTGAATGCCTACTACATACCAGCTATTGTGCAAGGGATAAAGGAAGAAAATGACAAAGAAACAGAGAAAAGAAAGCTAAAAGGCAGGCATGAACAGCAAGTATGGGAATGAAGGGGGAAAAATGAGTTACTGGAGGGTTCCTTTATGACCAAAGACATTGCATGTTCTTGAGCCCTTAAGTAAAAAAAAAAAAAAAAAAAAAAAAAAAGTAATAGTTATGCTGGACCCCTGCTGACATGTATGGTGGGAGTGTGGGCTGTGTGTTTGTGTGCACGTGTGTTTGGTGGGTTTTGGAGAAGATAAGGGAGCATAAGGAGAATACCTCAATTTCTGCCCAATAGAAGTGGGAGGATAGAATCACTGATGTTCCAGAAGCTAAGAAAGGAAAAATGTAAATTATTTTCTTTACGCATGTGGTTTGCACAACATCCTCCAACATAAGACTCCCACTCGGGTCCTAAAGTTGGAAAAATCTGGGGAGTATGGAAGGGGAACAGATCAACAAGCGTTGACACAGTATGCCAGATGTCAGCAGTAGCAGACCAGCTCCTAAAGGGAGACCCTCAGAAGGTAGTCTCAGGTTCTTTAGTCATGAGCATTAGGAACCTGAAACTAATGACATTAACCTTAAATAAAGAGATGTGTTTCCCACGTAACACTGTGTGCAGTCAGGGTAGGAAAGGAAAAGTTAAGTGGGGGTAATTTGATGAGCTCTTAAGAACTTCACTCCCTAAAAGGTCTTTCCCACATTACTTCATTGCTTCAGAACCTGTTAATCTGTAATCACCTCACCACAGAAGCAGTTATAGCATAGTACAGTAATTAAACAGGATGGATTCTGAGATTACCTTGTTCACCCTGGGCTTCTCCAATAGTTGTTCATTTGACTTTGGAGGTTTTTTTGTTTTTCGTTTTTGTTGTTGTTGTTGTTGTTGTTTGTTTTTACATGTCACTGGGGATGGAACCCAGGCCTTACCCATGCTAGGCAAGCCTTCTACCACTGAGCTATACCCACAGCCTAGAGCATGTTTCTTAATAAAATCTAAGACTAACATTTACTGAAGGTGCAAGTATAGGGCCAAGGACTTTACATGCACTTACATGCATCACTATTCCTTAAACATCCTCATTATTTTATGGATGAAGGAACTGAGGCACAAATCTTTCAAATCAAAAATAGTGAGGAAGCTGAATTCAAACCTATACAGACTTAGTTACCATGGTACATTCTCCTCGAAACCTTTAAGCCACAATACCTACCTTGTAGAGTTGTAAGGATAGGTATCTATAAGATATTGCTTATAGTTGAGTGCAAAGTGTTCAGCACTACTAGTGATTATTCCAGATAAATCAGTTATTTTAAAAATTAGGGCAGTATCCAGCAAATTCAATTCAACTTTACTGAGGCTTGATTAAGTTCTATGTTAGTTGCAAAGATGACACAGTGGGGGCTGACTTGATTTCTGCCCTCACAAAGCCAACAGAATTCAAGGCTTTCTTTTCTTTCTTATGTTATTCCCCTACTTAAAATCCTTTAAGGTTTTTTAAAAATTTTCAATTAAATTTCTTACTTCAATTAAAAATCTTACTTCTGCAGATGTTTTCAGCTCCCAGTTCTTTCATTTGTATTCTCCTCATCTATCCATAACTGACATCTAAAAACTTACACCAAAGATATGCCTATGGGTACAGGGAGGTGTTGTAGAAAAAGGAAAATATTTGTAGAGAATAGAACAAAACCCTCTAAATAAATTGGCATGTATTCACCCAGGGTGGGACCATGTCATCAACTGTTTGATTGTTCTTGCATTTATTTTTTAACTTAGTCATTTTTACTACACATACCTCTAAAACAGTCCCATGCTGACCAATTCAGGATGCCAGAGACAGAGTTCTTTGGAGGCAACCAAGGTCATTTTTAGACCATGTGCTGAGTTTCTTTATAATTTTTTAAACTTTAAAAAAACTTTTAAAAAAGTAGTATCTGTTCATTATAAAAAGACCAAAAATACTGATAAGCAAAAACCACAAGTAAACCATTATGTTTTTGTATGTGACATTTATTTGAGACCACAGTGTTCATACTTTTCAATAAACTGCTTTTCTTCAGGCAACAATATATCACAACCATCTTCCCATGTTATTTACTATTTCTACAATGAATGTTTATTTTATTTAAATAAGTGCACATCAAAAGATATAAAAGCACATACAGTAAAAAGCATGTCTCTCACCCCATCCCCATTAACTTATAGTTTTAACCAGGAGCAGCCACCAGCCAGTTACCAGCCTTTTGTGGTCCTCCCAGTTTTTTTTTAATTCTTCCACAAGTAATTCTATGAATATGTATGTATGTATGTATGTATGTATACACACACACACACACACGTGTATGTGTGTGTGTTTCTGTGTATTTCTTTTTTTCTTTGGTACCAGGGCTTGAACCCAGGGGTGCTCAGCCACTGAGCCACATCCTCAGTCCTTTTTTTATTTTTTTATTTTAAGACAAGTTATCACTAATTGATTACAGCCTCATTAAATTGCTGAATTGCTGAGGCTGGCTTTGAACTTGCAATCCTACTGCCTCAGCCTGCCAAGCCATTGGGATTATAGGCATACACCACCATACCAAACTATTTTTCTTTTTAAATCAGTGGTAGCAGTGCACACAGTTTTATGCCTTGCTTTTCTCTCTGCAGGCATAGATAGATAGATAGATAGATAGATAGATAGATATCTTCTTTGTTCCTCTTTGTGGCCACAGAGTGTTCCACTGTATGGGTACAATGCTACATTCATCCAGTACATTTTTATGGACATTCAGAATGTTTTAAACTTTCATTATCACAGTATTGCTAACTATAAGTTTAAAACATATATATGTACATATCTGTGAATAATTCTGTAGGAAAAATTGCTAGAAGAGAAATTTTGAGGCCAAACAACATGTATATTTTAAAATTTGACAGATAATACCACAGTGCCCTCCATTCAGGCAATCCTAATTTCCACTCCTGCCAACTACAAATGGGAATGTTTATCTAGTTCCTTACCTGTAGCTGCCCACACAGACACTGTTTCTAATTTACCTTCCCAAACATGGACACACCTTAAACACAGGTGAGGTCATGTGCCTAGTTTTGGCCAATGGAATGTAGAAATGTGAACAGAAATGATGTGTGTCACAACCAGGTCAAGGTAATTGAGAAGAAATATGCATTCTCCACCCTATTGTGCAGTTCCACCAGCTGGAAACAGAGGAGTCCAAGGCCCTAGGAAGTGATGCAGACTTATGATGGAAGGAAACTGAATGCCTGAACCACCATACCAAAAAAAAAAAAAATGTCTACCAACATGGACTATTACAGGAGGCAAAAATAAACCCCTATTGTGTTAAGTCACTGGAATGGGGGTACTTGTTACAACATCTTGCTTTACCCTACCTAATACACCAGGATACCTTTTTTATATATATAAAATACCAGATCCATGTTTCTGAGAACACACTAGGAAATATTGCTCAAGGACTCCAATGTCAAATTTCAATGTTAACTCTGATAGTGGCTGTTAAGAAAATATCATTCTTTTCCTATATTACTAAGAGTTGTTTTATGTTTATCAAGAATGGGTATTGATTTATCAAATATGCTTGCAATATCTGTAGAAATGACCCAAATATTTTTTTCTTTGATCTATTAAAGTGATATATTACATTAGTATTTCCTAATGTTGAAATAACCTCACATTTCTAAAAATAAACTGTTTACCTACATATTGTACCTCATATATTGTTGAATGCTAAAGAATAACCACAACAAAATAATAGATTTGGGAGTTCTTTAATCATGATTCATAAATCTTAAATTCCAACTGAGGAAATAAAAAGTATAACAACCCCTCCAAGGAACAAATTTCTTATTTGGAAAATAAGTGAATGAGTATCATACTATCCAGATCAAAAATAAAAGAAATGGAATTTCTGAATGAAAAAGAGATCTAGAGGGCAGGTCTAGGAGATCATGGAAATGGAAGGTGATCCTCAGGGTTATACAAAATCACATACAAGAGGAAGTGAGGGGTAAGGGAAGAATAATACAAGTGGAAGAAATGAATTACAGTAGAGGGGGTAGAGAGAGAAGAGGGGAGGGGAGGGGAGGGGAGGGGGGATAGTAGAGGATAGGAAAGGCAGCAGAATACAACAGACACTAGAATGGCAATGTGTAAATCAATGGAAGTGTAACTGATGTGATTCAGCAATCTGTATACGGGGTAAAAATGGGAGTTCATAACCCACTTGAATCAAACTGTGAAATATGATATATCAAGAACTATGTAATGTTTTGAACGACCAACAATAAAAAAAGAAAATAAGACATTCTGGAGGGAAAGCAAAGACATGCTGGATGGTCTAGGGTACAACACAGCACAAGAAAACTTCCCTCAGGAGAACAGAGCTGCTGCATTAAAAACACTCCCTAAGCGTCAAGAAAGGTAAGAAAAAAGGCATTCACTTGGATATATCCTGGGGGAATTTCTGAGCTGTAAGAAGAAGGAAAAATATAAGCTTTCACAAAGAAACTACAGATTACTAAAAAAAAAAAAAAAAAAAAAGAACAGGAAGTCATCATTGGATATGATGAAGAACAGAGACTTCCTGGGCTCAAATTTTGGTATGAACTCCATCAATTTACTTAATTTCTTGTGCTTCTGTAAAACAGGGATGATGATAGTACTCAGCTTCTAAGGTTGGCTGGAAGCAACCGAAATAATACATTGAAGAGCCTGGCACATAGTTCAAGTCCCTGTACTTCCATCTGTGAAGACCAAAAGCTGTAACAGTCAAAACTTTGCAGACTTAGCAGGGTATAAGTGTGGGCCCTCCCTAGAGCACGGTGGGCAACACTAAAGGTCTGAAGAACTGTATCACAAGCCCCAGCCCAACACCTCTAATGGCAGCTGAACCCCTGGCTAGTGAGAAGATGGGAAGAATGAATCTCACTGATACAGACCACCATTTTTTGGTCTGAAGCTCAAGATTACTGAAGATGAAAAAGTTTTTGGCTCTATCATGATAAACAGACTCAGTGGAGTTTCTTTTCTTTTCTTTCTTTTTTTTTTTTTTTTTTTTGTACCAGGGTTTGAAGCCAGGGCCACTCAACCACTGAGCCATATCCCCAGCCCTACTTTGTATTTTATTTAAAGACAGAGTCTCACTGAGTTGTTTAGCACCTCGCCATTGCTGAGGCTGGCTTTGAACTCACAATCCTCCTGCCTCAGCCTCCTGAGCTGCTGGGATTACAGGCATGCACCTCGGCACCCAGACTCAATGGAGTTTCTTAAAGGGGGGATACTCCTTTAATGAATAAACCATATTACCATCAAGACGCTCCAAAGTAAAATGATGTGGGATTTGTGGGTGCCCGATTTGAGTGTCATAGAAAGTTATTTCATTCATACAGCAAATCTCTGAGCACATTCACCATGTGTCAGGTACTACACTCTAAATGGATAAATGACATGCCAAATCTTTTATCCAGTTAGAGTGTGTGTCTTTGCTTTCCCTCCAGAATGTCTTATTTTCAATTAGATCTCCTAGACCTGCCCTCTAGATCTCTTTCTTTTTCATTCAGAAATTCCATTTCCTTTATTTTTGATCTGGATAGTATGATACTCATTCACTTATTTTCCAAATAAGTTTGCCCTCAAATAATTTGCATACTAGGATCATCTTGACTTATATGACCCAAATTAGCATGCTTATATTAGGTAGGAAACTGATTATACTGACTAAAACCATTTACACAATGCATCTCTTTCTCTCTCACACACAAGTCTTTTAGCACAATAACACAAGAAATGAAGTCAACTTATAATATTACCAGTCATACAAAATCAGATAATAATTTAGTCACTTCTAGTGTTACAAATGTAAAAGTTAGTACAAGAATTTGGTAAAACTTTTGAATGGATTACTTTAATTCTTTTTACCAAGACACTGTCAATGGCTACCTTTTAGAGAAAATACCATACTTTTCACTTTACAACCATTTACCCTTTCTCAGTTTGTGTCAAAGATATCTGACCTCTGAAAATTTAACAAGCCCTTACTAATCACTTGGAAACAACTAGAAATATTTTAAATTTTCTTCTCTACCTTCTAGCTAAAAATTCCCATCTTCAGACAGTTTATTTTCTCAATTCAAAAGAAAGACACAGAATTAAAATCATATAATGAATGTAATGGGTAGAATGGTGTCCCCTGAAAAGATAGAGTCCATATCCTAATCCCCAGAACCTGTGAATGTTACTTTAGAAAAATGTTTCTTACAGATATAATTAACTTAAGACCTTCAGATGAAAGCATTCTGGATGACCTAGGTGAACCCTAAATCCAGTGTCAAACAGATTCCCTTAAAGTCAGCCTTTCTCAGAGAAAGGCAGAGAGCTTTGAGACAGACAGCAGAGCAGACAGGACAGAAAATAAGGCTATACAGATGCAGAGAACGGAGTCAGGAGGCCGTGAGTCAATGAATGACAATGGTGACCAAAAGCTGAAAAGAGCAAGATACTTTTCTCTAGAGATATTCTGCCTCTCCAGAGGAATGGTGGCCCAGCCAACACCTTAACTTTGGACTTCTGGCCTCCAGAACTGTGAGGGAATAAATTTCTGAAACTTTAAGCTGTTCTATTTGGAGTAAATTGTTAGAGCAACCACAAGAAACTAGCAGCAAACAAAGGCATTGTGGTAGGGAGCCCTGGACCCGAGTTTCTCTCCTGTTATTTAGTCCCTACTTGCCTTTCAGAGCCTCCATATGTGTACTATTGTCCCCCAGAATTCGTAGAAGAATTAAATGAGATCATGTATATGAAAACACTCAGAATATCATAAAATCCTGTGCAAATATGAACTATTATACTTTATCTGAAATTTCAAATGATAGTCTGTATTCTTTATTCAAGCCCATTTCCTGCAATTCTTTACATTAATCAATTCTTACCTAATTTCAGCAATGCCAACATCATATCGATTTTTCATATCAACTTTTATTTATAGAATTAAGCTGTCACTGATGTATATAGTAATTCTTTAGAGCTGGGATTTAATGAAGGTCTAATTACCACTAACTTTATCAGCTTTTTCACTTCCCTCCAGATATCCTCTACTACTGTCACACTAATTTAGCAAAGAGATCATTTAATTGGTTTATTACTCTCATATATATTAACAAATCAGTTTTAACCAATTTGCTTTCAACAATATCTGTGAACTCACTTAACATAATCATAATTCTTTCTCTAACTGGACTTACTTATTTCATACTGAATTTTTCTCAGCTAAGAATGAGTCGTTAACCTCTTCCTCCTATTTCTGGTTTTCCCCAACAGGTGGATCTTGATGTACTCCCAGACCTAGTTCTTCTTTCCAAAAATAAAGTATATTTATGAAGTTTAACCATAAACTAAGGATATCAGTTTCATAAAAATTAATTCAGAACTCCATAATCTCAGTTGGTTCATGTATATAAAAATGTACATTTATAGTTTCTAGAGAATTTTTCCATTACTATATCATAAAAAATGTCACCAAACATTAAAAATTATAGGAAGGCTGGCCTATTGCAAGCTTCAATTTCTTCAGGGCAAAGATGTTTGACTATAAAGAAATGGCATACTAAAAATGCAATCATGTACCAGAATTTATTTTTCTAGTATCTTAAGCATTGTTATTAGAGATATATGGCATTGAAATCTTCCTTATATATAACAGAGTATCACTAAAATGTTATTCTCTGAAATTTTGCCTCTTCAGAAATCATTAAGTAAACTTCAATAAAGTATGTCCAAACAGAAGTTGAAACAACAAAAACTTCAAAGAACTATGGGAGAGACTTATAAATATAATAACCATAACTATTACTTTTAACAACATACTCTTATAAAATGTGATCTTTCAAAAATGCATTAGGTGTTCCTCCTGAGCCACTGAATCATGGGTAATGTTATTTTTAACATACTTAATTTCATTGCCTTTTCATAGGAAGCAATTATATTACTTCCAAGACATAAATTAAACATTTGGTTCTCAGAATCATCACTAAAAACTTCAAATCAAAACTATAGCCACTATTCTGCATGAACCTAAGTGAATACTACTCTATGGCATTACCCATAACTTTAATATAGTACTTATCCCCCTGCCAATGGGTTTACAAAGGTACCTACAACATTCTTTCACTCCAATAAGAAGTTTAGCAACAATGAACTCATTCTTATGATCTCTATGTAGCTTTCATAAGAGACTGTAAACTTCTTCAAATAACTGTAGCCTCTATATATTTTCAGATAATCGATTCCATATAATAGAACCTGAGAAATGTGCCAACTCTCTTGATAAGGAAAGCCTGAGCTAAAGATCTTCCTTAGGTACTCTACCTCTAGGTCCTCAGGATTCCTCTTAAGAAATTTAATAATCCTAAAAATCACCCATTCCTGTCACCCAAAGTAGCAACCAAGTGTAGAACCTGGCTCCTCGCCACTAGAGGGGGGTATTTCTTCTATTGGTTTCATTTTCTCCTAATGGGGGCTGACCAGAATTTCTGGTTGAACTAGAAATAACCTTCAAAGAGTTCACAGCCTGACCTTTATTTCCCCCTTAATATCGTGTGGTCCTGTCTATTTTTTTCAGGCCTAATGTTATCAATAAAATACAAAATTCAACTCCTATTATTTGTCCCACATCATACTCTATTGCTTTTCTTTTTTGTTGTTGTTCTTTTTAGATACACGTGACAGTAGAGTGTATTTTAACATATCATACATGCATGGAGTATAACTTACTCTAATTAGGATACCATTTTGTGGTTGTATAATTGTGGAGTTTCACTGGTCATGTATTCATATAAGAACTTTAGGAAAGTTAGGTCAGATTCATTCTACTATCTTTCCTATTCCCATCCCCCCTTTTCCCTTCATTCCCCTTTTGTCTAATCCAAAAACTTATATTCTTCCCCTCTCCTCCCCTTATTGTGTGTTGGCATCCCTTTCTACAAACAAACTAACAAGCTACACAGCTTATTCTAGAGACCCTGGCATTAGTTCACTGGAAAATAATCAGAAAATCCAACTAAACTTGAGTATTTTTAAAATTTTTTTTATCATTTGCCAGGTTCATAAAAATCTCTTTTAAATCACAACAGTAACTACAAAAAAATAGACCATTATTAGTAACAAATTTTTAAAAAGAAACTCAATGTCTTTAAGGGACTTGCCCAAGATTTCAGGTAGCAAATAGTGAAGCCATAGTGAAAACTCAACTGTCCTGACTCACAGACCATTTCTGGGTACTTACTCTATACATGAGTAAAAAGTGCTCGGTGAGAAATGGACCACTACTTACTTTATTTAACTCATTATTATTCCTGGAAATCATTATATACAATATCTGTTTAGAACAGTCCCCACTAACCAGAAAGCCAAGTTGGAGACAATGAGAAAGAGGTGTTGAGGAAGAAGGAAGAAAGGAAAAGAGAGCTACCAAACAATCTTGAGCTTAGGCATAAGATACAAAATATGGAAGAGCAGGCACCAAGACCAAATCAAGAAATCAAAATCAGGAATGAATGACAAATAGGAGCAGTCCCACCACCAAACACTCAAACAACCCAAAATGCTCCAGGAAAGATAGTGAGTACTGTTCGGTTTCTTGCTACTTTCTGTTAAGAACCCTGGTCTACAACAGAGCCCTTAGAAAAGACAGAGATGAGAAATGGCCAACTAGAATCCATACCCCATTTTATAAAGCCAGAAGACAGGAGGAAGGAAGCACCCTGATGAAATGATACCCATCAGAATAAAATAAAACCCACGTGCTGTAAATCTGGTGGGACAAAATGGATATATACTCAGGATGCTTTGGCTGCAAGTGACAAGGTCTCAGATCATGCTGGCTTACACAGTGAGGAACTGTATTATCTCACAGAACTGGAAGTTCAGAAGTACAAAATAATCAGCAATTCATTGAGGTTACAAACAGCTCAGGTTTCTTCTTCCCTTCTGTTCTGCCATCTTCTAGATCAGCTTCAATCCAAAACAAGTTTCTCTAAACTGCCCCAAGACAGTTACAGCAGCTGCTGCCACCATACTCAGACATTATCAGAGGAAGAGGAGATGTCATCTCTTTCTTTTCTCTCTTTTATGGTCAAGAAAACCTTTCCTGGAAGCACGTGGCCCCTTTCCA
This sequence comes from Spermophilus citellus, assembly GCF_964194105.1. Lineage (NCBI taxonomy): Eukaryota > Metazoa > Chordata > Mammalia > Rodentia > Sciuridae > Spermophilus > Spermophilus citellus. The sequence goes on along the minus strand of NC_138183.1, from coordinate 87,753,380 downwards.
GGCCTTCCTTCACATCTCAATGGCCAAAACAGGTTCCAAGCCTTCTCACCCTTCCCTGGCAGGGGAAATGGGATTTCCCATGCTGATTACCCAAGCTTGCTGAGACTACCCAAAAGGGTAGAAGAGCTGTTGAGGAGTCAATCACCATGACAATATGGTGGGCAATATATAATGAAGGGCATTACTGCAACGCTGTTTTCACTCCATAACAAACCTAAAATTTGATTATGCTGCTTCTATGGTCTTAGCTAGGAGGCTTATACTTTGCCTGAAATTCAGATAATTATTCTTTCCTCACATCCCATATTTTTATAAACTTATTCATCAAATATAAAACATTAATTATGATATTCTTGGTCAATCCACTATTTTTTTTTAAAAAAAAACTGAATGTAACACTTTAGAGTAAGAATGATGAGTATGTTTGTATCCCATATCAACTCCAATGAATACAGTTACCTAGAACCCCATTTTCAGAACAATTCAAAGTTGAGTGTGGATCTAGTAAGAAATAAGTACCATGACTGATTAGTGAGTATACCGTTGCTTAGGTTTAGGCACAACACACAGCACATATTTGCCAACCTTGTTTAACAGAAAATCTCTTTAACTGCCCTCCAATGAAGGTGGGTTTCTCTGCAACAATCCCTCTTTATTTTGATAGAGGTCCCTCCTCTCTCCTCATATTCCCCATCTAATTTATATACATATACACAAAACATACATCAAGCATGAACTCCAAAAAATGTTTTATATATAACCAGAGTTCCACAAGAATTCTGGAATTGGGCCCCATAAGTAACTCCACAGAAAAGCTTGGCAGAATGGCTTCATTTACATACTGTCTCACTTAAAACAAACAAGGGCGTCTTGGGGGCCCAGGCTGGATGCAAGCCTAAGCAGAATAGAGGGACTAAAGGAAAAAGAGAATGGCAAGCTATTCCCAATTAAAGATGAACTGACCCACAGTTTCAAAACAAAAGACATGAAGGAACAAAAGCCTAATCTTGGCCAAAGGTAACTAATCAGTAATTGGAAAATGCTTAAATAAATTATGGCAAATATAAACAGTAAGCAGAGTTTATATGGATAAATGAAATGCATTTAAGAAGATGGAGGATGATTATGATTATTCCTTGGTGGCTTGATTTATGGATTTTTTTTTCCTTTTTCCTTCTATTCCTTATCTACATTTTTCTGAGTGTCCTGTACTGTACAAGCATGCCCTTTTTAATGAAGGAAGAAGAAAAACAACAAAGCAAATGTTTTTATCTTACCACTAGATGTTTTGATTGCTCCAAGTAACTTCTTGCTGCCTTTTAGTTAAGACCACTCTTGTTGGCCTATTCTCCTACCATTGGGCAGCGAGGTTGCTGTAACTATTTGGTATCACAGGCAACAAAGTGCTGGTGAAGAACAGGCAAGGTGGCCTGAGGGAATTTAGAAGGGAAAGATGCTTGAGGCGATGGCTCAGAGTGGAAGGAAGTATTTATCAAGGAGCTCTGAAAAAAAACCAAGCAGCTCAGAAAGTAAGGGATAGAGGGAATTCAGCTCCATCTGCCTGCTTGGACAGGCTCTCCTTATAGGACAAAGTTGGGGTTTGAAAAAACTTCATCTGCTCACAGTTCAAATTAGGAGTCATTTCCAAAATAGTTCATTCATAATTATATTTCCAGCAAGATCCTGGAGCTGGCCCCTGCAGGGTGGGGCCTCCAGCACTACATCTTGGCACATTATGATTTCTATTCGAATGTACAGGAGGCGATATTCCATACTATCAAACAAGGAAGAGGTGGTAGATGAGGAGATGGGTATAAAGTAAAGCAACTGAACTGAACTGCCTCTGGAGTGCAGGATGCAGGCAGCACACCTTCGGCTTCTAGAATAATAGCTGGTTAGTGGTGACCAGAGACTGCCAGAGGATGCCTCTGGTTTGAACAGTCTTTAAAGGAACTTGATTATACTCAGGTTTCCTTTTTAACCAGTTATTGCTCCATGAAAACTCCTGGCCAGCCTTCTGAGCAGCCTTGTATTCATTCAATTGCTAACTGCCAGGCTCCCAGTGTTGCTGAGGAAGACAAAGGAAGCATGGTGAAAGACATCTTCACCACTTCAGAAAGTGTTCTATAGGAAGGAAAACAGGATTGTGTTCATATTTAGTCACAGCAAAGAAAGTGTGAAAAAGAAATAGATGAATCAGTCTTGTTTTTGGTAGAAGCAAACAGTGTAGAGGCAGACTATTCACAAATGATGTTGAGGCAATTGAGTAATCACTTAGAAAAAAATAAAGTTGGACCTATCCTTCACATCATATACAAGAAAAAATGGATCAAAAATCAAAATCTAAAGCAGGAACCATAAAAGTAGTAAAGCCAAGAATTCTTTCATAACCTTGGAGTGGAGCAGGCTTTTCTAATGATGACAAAATTCAGAAGTCATAAAAAGACTGACAAATTCAACTCTACAAAACAAAAACATCATAAGGAAAGTTGAAAGACAAATGATAAATGAGAGAAAAAATGCTACAACTCATGTTACAAAGAGTAAATCTCCATATTACAAACAGTGACTAAAAGTGGTTTTTAAAACACCTCCACCTCCCAAAATAGGCAAAGGATATAACAGATACTTCATAAGAAGGAAATATAAATGGCTCTTAAATATATGAAAAGATGTTCAAACTTACTCATAAGAAAAATAGAAAGTAACATTTTGTTACCTATCAGACTAGAAACAATCCAAAGGTTAAATAATACATTTTCTTGGGAAGAATATAAATAATCAGGTACTAGCCTATATTCCTGATGGGGTGTAAACTGTGCAACCCTTATGAAGAGCAATTTACCTATGATATTTACCCTTTGGTTCAGCAATCCCACTTTTAGGAATTTACAAATATACTTGCACAAGTGTGAAATAATCTATATAACAAAAGTATTTATTGTAGCATTGCTGGTAACAACAAAGATTAGAAACTTCCCAAATGTCTATCACTATGGGACTGAGGTTGAATAAATGATGATATATTTGCACAATGGTGTGGAGAGATCTCCAAGATTAAGTGAAAGATCTCTTGGATTTTTTTCCACTGTTATAGAAAGAACTCCGATACACTGTTAGGTAAAAAAGGCAGAACAATGTGTATAATATTCCATTTGTATAAAAATAGGAAAGGATAACAATTTATATTTGTACTGTTCTTGAAAATGTATTTTAAAACTCTGTAAGGATGGTAATTTAATAGATGTGGGACAGGGGTGAAAGGGAAATCTGGGCTTTCTAAAAGTTTTGTTGTTTAAATCATGTGAATTTCAAAAATTAGGGGCTGGGGATACAGCTCAGTTGGTAGAGTGCTTGTCTTGCATGCACGAGGCCCTGGGTTCAATCCCCAGCACCAAACAAATAAAAGAATATAGCATTGTAACTTCTGGGCTCAGAGTGTGGGCTCATTCCTAAAATCTTGGGGCTGTGGCTGTGGCTCAGTGGTATTCATCTAGCATGCATGGGGCACTGGGTTTGATCCTCAGCATCACATAAATATAAAATAAAGATATTGTGTCCACCTAAAACTAAGAAGTAAATATCCAAAAAAAAAAAATTAAATTGAGGGCTGGGTTGTGGCTCAGCGTTGTCTAGCACGTGTGAGGCCCTGGGTTCGATCCTCAGCGCCACATAAAAGTAAGTAAATAAAATAAAGGTATTGTGTCCAACTACTTCTAAAAAAAATTTTTTTTTTGTAGTTGGACAGAATGCCTTTATTTTATTTATTTTTATGTGGTACTGTGGGTGGAACCCAGTGCCTCACTCACACATGCTACTCTACCACTGAGCCATAGCCACAGCCCCAAAAATAAATATTTTTTTTAAAAAAGTTAAATTGAACAATGTTTAAATATGTATGGTAGCTATAATTTGAGTCCCTAGTTAATATCCAGTCTACGGTCTCTCAATCTAGAGGTGATACCTTAGACAAGTTGAATACCTGGAGATCTTGAAAAGTAGCATCCAGAACTAGAGGGCATGGCAGGGGTTCTAGTCTTATGCCTAGAGATGAAGTCATTGTCAAATAGGTAGGCACAGGGCCAGGGCAGAGATGATAAAGAAAAGAGAGGACACCATCTTGTAAAAGTCTTATAGCAAAAATGATATCTCAAAATAAAGAGATAAGGCAGAAATAAACTAATCAGGATGTCTGGGGCCAAAAGTGGTACAACAATTCCTTTGGATGCCTGACTTCCTTCTGATTTAACACAGATGTCACAGTGTGTAACTCAGGGGTGCAACCAGAAGTCTCTGTAAACTAGCTGCAGTGATGGGACAGGGTAGCACAGTTAAAGCAGACAATGACATACAGCAGGTCTTCTCTGTTCCTCTCATGCCTACCCACGAATAAAACTATCTCAGAAAAAAGCCAGTAACACTGCAAGACTGGCAAGGATAAGGAAAACAGCATATTTTGAATAAGACTCCCTATCATCATTCATTCATCAAAATATTTACTGAGTATCTACTCCATATCAAGAACTGCTGCAACTGCTCAAAAAACTCATCCCCCAAAATATACAGGTCCAAAGGGCTGAAACAAAAAGGTGTGTGTGTGGCGGGTGGTGGGGGCGGTGGGGGGCGGGGTTAACTGGGTATTGAACCTAGCGCTGCTCTATCACTCAGCAATATCCCCAACCCTTTTTGAATTTTTATCTTGAGACAGAGTCTCTCTAAGTTGCAAAAGTTGGCCTCAAATTTGCCATCTTCTTGCTTCAGCTTCCCAAATAGGTAGGCTTACAGGTATTCACCACCACACCCAGCTCAAAAAGACATTTTAAAAGATTTTGAGATAATATAAGCTCCTCTTAAAAAAATTGAAATGTGGAAAGGTCACTGAAAAGTCAATTTCACAACTATAAAATGCTATGAAATAAGAGTAAATGGATTTCAAATTTTGTACAGTTTATTGTATTGTTTTTAAAAATGGCAATTTAGCATGTGATTTTAAAATAAGAATTTGTTTTCAGAAATTAGAAATGTGAGTTGGTTTATTTTAATTTTACTAAATTTAAATAGCAGAAATCTTTAAAATATGGCTTTCTATTCTCCTCAACACAACTGATAAAACAGGAAAACATAACTGGAAAGGAGAACTAATCCAGAACAGATGTCAGGGAAGAATTTTTCCAGTAGTGAACTATAAACATGAAGAACAAATACTGGAAAATGTATTATGGGTTAAAAATCAGAATCAGTTACTAATTACATGATCTAAAATAGGAAACCAGATACCTAAATATATAGAACAGGCATTTAAAAAAACTAATGGACAAACCCTGTTTTTACCATCTAAACCTGACTTTGATAATACATAAACCCACAATCTGCTAAAATTCAGATACTTTTCAGTGCCTATAAAGTCAGCTCTTATTAATCCAAGGGATGTATCCAACTACAAAACTAACAAGTTTGTAAACAGAATTTACTGTATTCTTCCTGACTGCTTTGCCAACATTTTCTCAACACCTTCTTGATACTTCCTTATGACCTGCCTTAACATTTCATTTTATCTCCACATGCTCAGAAAGGATACAATGTAAAGACTTGCAACTCCACAATCTCCAGGCCTTTGCTTGGACAAAGCAGAAAGAGGACAGTTTTGCCCTGCTGCACTTAAGAAATGGCTTATGCCTAGCAAGCAGTGAGGATCAGAAAGGAACTGAAGAGGAGCAAACAGCAGAACTCATTCCAAGAAAGTTTGCTAATTTGTATGAAGTCAATTTGTGGCTCATCCATATTCAAATGAATGTACAAAGACAAGTTCCAAAGCTAAATATAAAATGACTTTTGGACTATCCAGGTTTCTGCTCATTTCTACTTAACGGACAGGAAAGGGCTGTGATGCTAGTAGTACATTAACTCTCTTGGGCCACCAAAATCCCACTCAATGGCCATAGTTAATTACTATGTGGGCCAAAGCAGTTTAATAAAATATTTCTGCTAATATAACATTACTACTGAAAGCACATGTGTTGCTAGAGTTAATGAGCCTCCTGAGCCCAGCAATCAGATAGTGACTTAGGACTTAACTGATGGTTCACAATCATTTAACTGACCTAAGAAAGCATCTGACTTTAGGACCTGAAAAATCCTTAAAGATCATAAGGTGAAACCAACACTATAATTTTACAGTGATAAAGATTAATTTACCCAAGTTTGGGCACCTTCACAGCAGCAATGCCAGGCAGAGATCTCCAAGAAACAGTGAGTGCTCTTTGTGACACACAGCATCTCACTCTTAGAGAATATGCTGAAGGAACTGAATTTCTACATGTAAGCACGTGAGGCAGGTTTTTTTCCAGAGCTGGATGATGGGAAAGAGTTGTGCAGCTATATTTGGAAAGAGTTATTTACTTCATCAACTCTAGCTAAAATGTAGATCTTATTTCATAGGCATAAATAATATTCTAAATTGATTTATCACACATGAGTAATAACTTTTCTCTCCCAAATTATTATGGTCTTTCAGAGTTTACCAGTAAATGGGGAAAACATGACTAAGAAATAAACTGTGTTTAAACAGATTGGAAGCCTATCTGATGCATGAGAATTACCACTTAGACCATTAAGAAATCTTTCTGACTCAGGTTTCTACTCTTTCTTTTCTATAACACAGAAAGTCCTTACTGATCTATTATAGTACTTTTTCCTTGATAGGATAAATTTTAATATTCTAAGTCACATGGGCATCTAACAAATCACAATCTCCAAATCTCTTTGCCCAGTTTACCTCTGCATATATGTGGTATCATACAAATCTATTTAAATATATTTTGGAGGCCAAGTGTGGTGGCGCACACCTGTAATCCCAGGGGCTCAGGAGGCTGAGGCAGGAGGATCACAAGTTCAAAACCAGCTTCAGCAACTTACCAACACTCTAAGCAATTTAGTGAGACCCTGTCTCAATATAAAAAATAAAAAAAGGCTGAGGATGTCGCTCAGTAGTTGAGTGCCCCTGAGTTCAATTCCTGGTATCCTTAAATAAATAAATAAATAAATAACACATATATACACACACATATAATATTTTTTGGAAAAGATAAGGAATTCTTTACCTTTAACTGTTTATGCATAGATGTCAGAGTCCACCACTTTCTAAACATCAAAACATTTTTGTAAAAGAGGTTAACATTTCCTAGTCTACAGCATCCAGTTCATCACTGAGAGAAAGCAGCATAAGTGCCAAGAGAGGGGGAAAGAGGTTAGAATTAGAGTCAAATCAAAAGTGTACCAGGAAAAAAAAAAAAGATAGCAAATCTTCCTACGCAACAAGCCAAACTGCCATTTCCTTGTATCACCATGCAGCTGCCTGTGCTTCTGGCAGACACCTTGACAAGGTAGTTCAGTTAGGAATATCAAAAGTTCAGGTAAAGAAAACAACTAATGTATGACCTCATAAATGCCCATTTGTGCCAAGAATAACCTAGTCCCTATAATGTGACCTATGTTATGGCTGCTGTCTATTCATATTCAAATTAGATAAAGCAACATTTTATGGGGATTTACTATCTATACTAGACATTCTTAGTGCCACAGATATTCCTGAGGTACATGAGGCATGCTTTCAAAGTTATTGTTTGATGGGGTTACAGGCTATCTACATGAAGAGCACACAAAGAAGGCAGTAAAAGTAAAAATTATTAAAGACTAAAGCACAGTATGAGTTCACTTCTTGAGCTTGTTTTAGAGGAAGGGTAAGAGTTCAATAAGTGGAGAAGAAGGGAGAGAGGGAATGCCATAAAAAGGAAAACTATGAACAAATGTGGGAGGTTAAAAGGATGTTTGAAGAACAGTGAGGATACGAGTTTTGATGAGGACAGGGAAATTCTGCGCAAATAAAAGAGGCCTTTGGTTTTACTTTGGAGACAATATCCAACTGCTAAAATTGTGAGGCTGAGAATGATATAACAAAAGCTGTATTTTAAGAAGACTAATTTGGCAGTGATACAATTGATAAGAGGATATGCTGGAGGCCAGATAGAAAATTACCACAACAGTGCTGGATTATTAAACCAGAGACATTTTATAAGTGTATATATCAACGTCGGCTGAAATTTTAATATTTGATATAGGTACCATAAATATAGTATAGAAGTTCTGTACTGATTCAAGAAAATGTGGACTAAAATTCATTGACTTTGCCTTATTTTCACCTCAGGTAACAACTTCTGGGTTGGAAATTTTACTTCGACTTTCCTCATTCAATCTGTACATAAGTAAGAACTTTATAGTAAGCAAAATCATGGATTACATGTCACTGTTTCATCAGAAAAGCATCTAAAGCAATTTTTAAATCCCACATTGTTAAAACAATTGTTTTATATCACGCACAGTAAATTTCCCCTATATTTTACTTCCCAAGAGAAAAAGTACTTTCTTTCTTACAAGCAAATTAGGCCCACAAAAGTGAATCTTTAAGAGTTACTTTATGGAAAGAGGTTTTTTTTTAACAGATTGACTGCGATAAAGAACATGAGAGTAGAAACTGCTTTCTCTACTTTGTGTGTAAACTAGGCCACATATTGAATGTCCCTCTTCTAGAAAAAGGACATGTCACAGAGTGAGGTAGTCTTTTTCAATACATTACAAGTTATGTTTTCAACATGTCACAGATTAAGTAGTTTTATCCTGTTTTCCCAAAATTAAAGACTTACCTATAAAGACTAAATTTCACTTAGTAAAAAATATGGTAAAAAATAAAATAAAAAGTCATCATCAAAAAGTAATTTAGAGTATTGAAACAGTTATATTACATATGCCTTACACAATACTATGCCTGATTTCGAATAACTCAGATTTTTAAAAAGACATAGAGGAATAGATATTAATTTTTAAAAAATAGCAAAAAATTAATTCCTTTCGGGTCACTGAATCACATGTTTAGGGACCAAGTATTAAGCAAAGGACAGTGTCCCAGTTTGTAAGAAAGCCTTGTCTCTGCTTCCATGACTTCCCATTTGAGTGTAAAAGAGTTGCCACTTATCAGTGACCACTGAAACCTCCCATGGTTGGTCCAGCCACCTGCCCAGAGAACTCCAGCCAGGAACCCTGAATCCGTTGAGTGCATCAAACAGCCCTCGGCCCAGCAAAGCAGTCAAGAAACGTAATCTAGATTAAAGCCCAGATACTTGGGAAAGAAAGGACATAAAAGGAGGCAGAAAGTTGGGAGAAGAGGGAGGCTCAGGATTTGCCATGACAGAGGTCCTGAAGGCACACCCACTCAGAGAGAAACGCTTTATCTGGAGATTCTCAGTCAGAGATGATTTTTCTACAAAAAGATAAACAAGGATATTGGTTTGAAATTCACTGAAGGAGCCCAATTCCTGTGAGTAAACTTGGTTAGTAGCTTTATAACCACCTTGAGTGGGCAAGGGCCTTTTATATATTAACAATTAGAAAGTGTAGTTTATTGAATAAATTCATTGAAAGATGTCATGTTTCCTAAAATCGTACCTAATTTTAGGGTTCCTGCTTACACTGATCCCAGCTCTACAAGAAATTTTAAATCGAAGCGGGGAATGGATGGGGTGCAGAACACAGATGAAATTTTTACAGCATGGAAATAAAAGTATTTTTAAACCTTCTTGAGGGTGAAGAGTTAGGCAAGAAGTAATACGTGGAAACTGTCAAGTGCTTCTCTACACACCCACCCACCAGATACCATCGCAGCCGGCTGGGGGAGTCTCCCTCTTCTTGCCTGACAGCTTCACTTTCTTTGAGGTCTGGAGCTGGTGATCACACTGGCCCGTCATGGTATTTTCAGTTAACAAAGCAGTTACTCAACAGGGGAAAAAGCCACAAAGGAGCAGAGCAGCTGCTGCTGCACCCGTGATGCAAGTGCAGGATGAGCCCTGGGCCGCCACCGCCTCCTCGGCTCCTCCGTGACGTCCGGGAGGGGTATCCCCGACTCTCAGGAAGTGGTGGCCGCGGGCAGCTCCGCCCCCACGCGACTCGGGGCTGGCCGGGCTGCAGGGTGGCACGACAGCCAGGCCTGCGGAGGACGGGCGGGGATCACCGTCCCTGACACCAAGCGCGCGCGCACGCGCGCGCAGAGCTCACTCCACCGCTCGCGCCGCCGCTCGAGGTGGACCCCACGCCGGGCTCGCTCCTCTCAGCCCGCGCACGCTCTCTCCCGCTACTCACTCCCACTCACCCCGACCCCCGGCGCTCAGCCCGGCCCAGCGTAACGGGTCACCAGTGCGGGTCGAGCCGAGTCCAAGATGGCGACACCGCCGCCCCCGCCCCCGCCCCCTCCGCACTCCAGGAGGGGTCAGGGCGCCCCAAGCGCCGCGCGCTCGCGCCCGAGGCCTAACTAAAAATAGCTGGGCCCAACTATATTTGGTTCGGCCGGATCCCGGCGCGGCCGCGCGCGCCCCGCCCCGCGCGCCCTGCCCGGCCCCGCCCCGCGCGGCGCTGAATGGAGAAGGGGCGGGGGTGACCGAGGGGAACCTACTCCGCTATCTGCGGCGCGCGCGGGCGGCAGGGCCGGGCCAAACGCCGAATTTAGTAACATTGCCTGCGTCAATCACGCGCCTCGCGTGCGTCAGCGCAGCGCGGCTCCAGGTCTTGCTCCCCCCCCCCTTCAGCCTTTGAATGGATACAATGTAGCAGCGCCCTCCTTCCTTCTGAGACTGGATTGGAACCCGCGGCGGTGCAGAGGCTAGGTTCCTTCCCGCTGGGTCAACTTTCAGAGCATCCTCCCACGGTCTTCTCCACACTAGGCTGCTTGAAGTGGAAGTGGAGGCGAAGAAAGATATGCCATGTATTTATATGTAGTTTTGCTTTCAAGTTTCTGGTCTTAAGATCGAAGCTTCTTGGATTCTGAAACATGGGCTTGTGGACAATGGAATCCCCCCCCCCCCCTCAATCTGACACCACCAACATCCCCACCACCACACATATACACTCAGAGATTGGGACAAGTCAAAGAAATAAAACTGTTACATCTGATTCAAGGAGACCACGTGGGGGACCATGTCTGTCTGTATTGTTTCACTCAAATATTTTCTCCTCAAAAATTCTTTTCTGAAAGAGGTTGCTTTAAGCTGAAACCTTTGGAACTAGGAGTCTTTACCTCTGATACATTTTTGGTTTTGTTTTCAGCAGTAAACTTACACTTAATTCATCATTTCCAGGAAGAAAATGCTCTCCCTCATACAGTTGCCCAGGCTGTCGGCACACTATTTCAAGACAAATGTGTCTCAGGAGACCAGAGCAAATCCCCAAGCAAGCGATTGACCAATAAATCCTGTTGATTGATTTTGAAATGTTTCATTTGGGAGATGGAGGGGGAGGGCATCTACAACCATCAAAAAAGTGAAAGTACGAGTTGAGAGTTCCTTTCAGACAGGGTGCTGGAGAGGAGGGATGATTTGCAAAAGTGAGACTTGCTCGGCTGTTCAACACGTGTGTGTTTGTTTTATACAGTAAGTTTCTGCTGCAGCGTGCACGTGGTTGATGGATGTGCACTTTGCTGGGTTATAATGCGTCCAGTTAGGAAACTCACACCATAAGTGTAAAGAAATAAAATCGTATCCCCAGAGCCATCTGCATCCCCTTGTGAAACACGCACCCAGAAATTAATGGCAGGAGGAAAGGAATTAGCCTAGGCTCAGAGGCCAGAGAGACATAAACAGTTTTGGGACCATTGCATGAGGAAAGCACAGCTGCACCTCGGGGAGTCTTCAAACTGGTGCCAGACTCCTTCAACACCCGCTGCCAGGTCACTCGGAGAAGCTGGCTGGCGGAGCCTTCCCTTTCGGAAGAGCTGTCCTCTCCCTTACCCCCTTGTCCTGGCTTCTTGCCTCGGGGCAGCCTCGGAGGCGCGCCAGCTTAACTCCTCCAAGTCTACTCCACCCGAGCCTGACAGCTGGGCGGTCCCGCCTGACCCGCGGGCGGGCCACCGCACCCTCCCGAAGACGCGCGCCCTGGGAAGCAACATAGCTGCAGAGGGGTTGGCAGCGCGGGTCCGAGAAGTCCCGGGGCTGGTGTCGGCAGCTCGGAGCAGTTTTCATTGTGCAGCGGTGCAAAAGGCTGGGGAATGCGCGCGCACACACAAGCACGCACATACACACTCACACACACACACACACACACACTCACTCACTCACACACCCTCCCTCGCACACGCGGAACCGGCTGGGCCAGGGGAGGGAGGAGGAGGGTGACGTAGCGTCCCATGGCGTCACATTGACGTCTCGCATTCCAGGCACTCTACTGAGAGGCCGCTAGGGCTCCTGTGGCATAAATGACGTGCCGAGAGAGCGAGCGAACGCGCAGCCGGGAGAGCGGAGTCTCCAGCCTCCCGCCCCCCACCCCTCCAGCTCCTGCTCCTCCTCCGCTCCCAATACACAGACACGCTCACACCCGCTCCCTCATTCGCACACACAGACACACGCGCGCACACAAGCTCCGCACACACGCTCCGCACACATACTCTACTCTCTCCCGCGCGCTCACACCCCTCTAACCCTGCGCCCTCGCTGGTGCAGCACCGCGCCGCAGCCGGACGCCCCTCCTGAGCTCACTTTGCAACGCTGACAGCGCCTGCGGTGGCAGTGGAGGTGGGAACAGCTGCGGCATCCTATCCCCTAGTCGCGGCCGGAGCCCGGACGCTGGCGGAACCTCTCGGCGGCGCTCTCCCACGAGTCGCGATCGCAGCATCCCCCACCAGCCGCTCACCGCCTCTGGGAGTCGCTGGGCTTATACACCGCAGCCCTTCCGGGACAGCAGCTGTGACTCCCCCCCAGTGAAGATTTCGGAACAGCTCTCTAGAAACTCGCTCTAAAGACGGAACCGCCACAGCACTCAAGTATGTATGAGATTGGCCCAGTTAATAAGGGGACTTGTTAAAAAGTTGGCGCTATGGGAAGCGTCGCTCCTGAAAAATGACAACTTTGAGTGTGGTGTCCCCCCCCCCACACACACACACGCCTCCCGGCTCCGGTTTTGCTTGCCAAGTGGCCCGTGGGTTCTGATCTGAAACTTTTTCCCTTTAGCGGGCCCGCGAGGACTCTGGAGCTTGTGGGATTCCTCTCCCCACCCCAACAGGCGAAAAGCCTCTAACAAAGAGGAGGACCGGGATTTGTGCAGTAAGAGCTCTAGCGATGTAATTCAGGGTATTTCGGCTCTAGTTGTCATGGTAATGATGCTCTCGGCGGCGGCGGCGGCTGCAGCGGCAGCGGCAGCGGCAGCGGCAGGGAGTTGCAGCCCCGGTGATGAACGGCAGTAATTTTCCTGCCTTTTAAGTAGGATTGAAAATAGGGGCTCTGGTGTGTCCAAGTTAATGTACCTAATGGTGGAATGGAGCTGATTGTCTGGGAGAAAGCTTAGGAGGGAAGAGGCCTGGGCAGCAGTGGCCGGAGTTTGCAGAGGCGCTCGGAGATCTCAGGAAAGAGGGTGTAATTGTAGGAATGTGGTTTATTGTATTGAAATGAGCCTGGGGCTCCGCTAGAAACGTCTGCCTGGCATCGCGTCTTACCGGTTTACACTTTTCCCTTCGGAGGTAATAGAGTGTAATTGCTGACTTCCGCGCTCCGACACGCGTGGGGACAGCGTCCCTCTCCTCCTGAATTTGGTTTGGTGTAGGAAAGGAATGCTTTACTTTTCACTGACAGAACTCATGCTTTTGGAGAAGTTGTTTCGAGTGTTTTACTCTTAGTAGAAATGAAAGTTCCCGGTGGTGAGAAGAGAGCGGCGATGCTAGCGTAGCCTGCGAATACTGACTTCCAAAGGCACCTCTCGAACCTGTTGGTAGCTTCAGGCAGTCATGAGAGGGAAAGCATTTGTCCCTTTATTTCCGAACGTTCTTGGAAATTACCTTTCATCTATGCGCTCGGATTCTCCAGAGGAAAGAGCTGCAAAGAGTTTAGTAATCAGAAATCTCGGACTGTTATCCCAGGGCCTTGGGGTGCAGGGAGAGGGGTACAAGGCGCCCTTCAGCCATTCCGTCCCGAATCCAATCCTGAGTCTTCTTTTCCCACGACAGGGAAGTGTTTTATAGAACTGAGTTGGGAAAAGAAAAGCTGCCCAGCGCGGGTACTGGGCACAATGAATGAAATTACTCTATTCGAGTTGTTTTAGCTGAACAAGATGCGTGCAATGTGAATATCAAAGACTCTCCATGCCACGGCAACCTCCCCACCTTCTCATCCCCTTTCCTGGGAACTTGCGCTCGCAGAAATTCTCCCCCGCGGTTTTGTCTTGTCTCCCTCGCTCTTTCTGAGAATCTCTGTCTTTCCCTTTCTGTCGGTCTCTCCTCCACTGCTCCTGCCCCCGCCCAACCTCCACCCCCGCTCCCCAGGGTTGGAAACTCCGCGGAGGAGCCCCAGTCACAATGGTGCGTTTCACGGTTTCCTCCACACACTTCACCACGGGGAGGGGAACACGGGGGTGTTCCTTTCGTCTACCCACGAGAAAGAAAGAGGCTTTGACAGAGGTAGTTATTTCTTCCTAATTTACAACCCCGAGGTTCTGTGCTCCCCGGCCCCGGCGGCCGCAAGCAAGAGCGGCAGAACGTGTTTCCAGGAGCCGAGGCTTTGCCTAGGTAACCGGCCGTTTGGGGGGCGGAGAGAGCGGTGGGGCGCGCGACTAGGCTGTAGGAAGGGCTGTACCGCTTTCCGCCGCGAACGCTGGGCGCTTGAGAGGAACCCCTTCCTTGGGGAGACACGACCCCTGCCCACGCGAGTTCAGAGGTCGCCCCTTAGAGAAAGTCTCCGCTTGAAAGGCTCCCGGGGAGGGGCAGGAATGTGGGCACCCACTAGAGGAGGAGATGGGGGCTGCTGGAAACCCCCACGGAAGATGCTGGGGGATGAAAAGCACATGCTACAGCCGTGGAAAGATCCGCTTGTGCCAGCGCTACAGCGAGCGCAAGCTTTGGATCAGAGCAACTCCGGCTGGGGTTAGCAAGGGAATCCCCATTTCCTGACTATCTAGGGTTTCCCAGACCTGGGGTCTCCGAGCCCCTTTCTCCTTGCGAGCAAGCTCCCGACGCGCGAGTGGGGGGAGACGAAATTTACAGGACCCTTGAGACCTGCATACCCGGGAGGTTTTTTGTTTGGTTTGGTTTCTCCCCCCCCCCCCCTTTCACATTGCTACCCTTCAAGCTGTGCCCACCCCGAGCAAAGGGGGCGCTATTGGCCGGAGTTTGGGGCAGCCTGATCCTTCTCTGAGGGCAACCAAGCGCCTTTCAGCTACAAAGTTTCGCTACTCTGTACGCTCAGACATTCGCCTGGGAGCTGTGCTTGGCGCCCTCCGGAATGTGTCCCCTCCAGGCCAGGGGATGGCCCGGAGCCTACAAGCCGCCCACCCTCGGGGAACCCGCCCGCTGAGTGCAGAGGACCTCCCTCCGCCCTCTCCACCAGCAGCAAACGCTGTCCGCCCCATCGCCTGGTTTCCAGCTTGGGCCTTTTTCCACTGTGCCCTTTTGTTTGCTTGACCCCTGGTCCCCGAAACTCGCGTTTAATAGAAGCGAAGCCCCATTAGCATTTAGAATGAAAAGCGTAGACTTTCTTAATTCTTCGGGGCATTCATGCATTCGTTCCGGACCTTGTGCATTTCCTGTGCATCGTGTAAAATTTGTCTTTGAAGGGTGGGGGGCGAGAGGAGTTAGAAAACGACTATTTTCCGCTCGTGCACACTCACTGACCCCCAAATTCGGGTGGAACTCATTCCTCAAGTGTTCTCCTTTCTTCGGTTTTCCTGATTTAGAGAGCTCCGAACCAATTGTGAGGGCATAGAGAGAAATTCCTGGACGACCACAGGCTGCGGGGCTTTTAGCCTCAATTGGCGCGCCACAAAACCACGGTGTGCGCAGTGGTTGCGGACATTTCCTTAGCTTCCCCTAAGGCATTGTAATGCTTCTTTCTCCCGGACCCGCGGACCCTTAAGCACCTTTACTTAACCTTATGATAATTCTTTGTAATTAACTAGAATTTCTAGATAACGCCGCCACTCCCCGTGCCCCCCCCCCCATTCGCCCAACCCAGAGCGCGGTGACCTAGCCTGGTCTCACAGCGATCTCTGTCCTCCTTCTCGGTGCCTGCAGAGCCCACTGCGGGAGAACGCAGCCCGGCAAGCCCGGGCCCGGAGCCTGGACCCTCAGCGGAGCCGGGTAGCACCGCCGCTGCTTCGCCTCACCGGACGTCCCCGCCTCCTACACTCTCAGCCTCGGCTGGAGAGACCCCCAGCCCCACCATTCAGCGCGCAAGATATCCTCCAGGTAGGTCTGAAGGCTCGAGAGAAATGGGTGCATGGAACCACACACCTAGCAAGCAGGCTGGTCAACCTGCCCAGTGCCAGCACAGTGACTGCTAGCCCCATATTTCACAGCACAGGTGGCTTGCTTGCACAAAACTCCTCGGTATACCACACCCTGTTGCTATCGAGTTGGAGCAGCCAAATTAAATTAAGTGTTCCATTCCTCAAAATTATATTTCCTAAGAAAATGTGAATACCCCAATGGATGAGAGTCCTTTTCACATTTCAATGTCTTAATTTTTGCCTTCCTTTTATATCAAGTGTACTCGTTTAAGAGTTGTGGGATCACTTTAGAGAGTGAGGGATGCTCTGAAATGATTTTGCTTGTATGAAACCAAAATTATCTGGGTGCAGAAGTTTGAATGATTGAAGCTCAGAGGGAAAGTGAAAAACATAGGAGCTGAAAGCCAAGGAGTAGATGTAAATTTGGCAAAAGAAAGGACGACAGGTTTGGTTTGCACCACCTCTTTACAAATTTGTTAAAGGGATACTAGATGCCAGGCCTGTGTAGGCACCAGAGATATGAAGATAAATAGAACACAGTCCCAGCAAGCTCATCTTCCAGCTGGAAACTTCAGAAAAACACAAAGAAAAGCAGTAGGTAGGGAATGGTACTGAAGAATGAGAGAAAAGACTAAGGGAGAAATCCCAGAGGTGCTGAAGGGATACAAGAAGAAAGACTAGGCAGGCAGTGTTCTTTCTTTTAAATGATTCGCCTTTCATTTCATTCCAACAAATGGACACCAAGACAATTAATCCTTTAATTTCAACTAGTGTGTTTTTAAGGCCCTGCTTGAAAAAAAGACAGGCTTGAACTGGCCTCTCCTCATCACTGCTTCTTCCAACAGGCCCTCATCACCTTTTTTCAAGTCAAGATTTCATCCCATACACGCATGACTCAATCAGATTTGGAAATGTGGGTAAGAGAAAGATGTCAAAGGAAATGTGAAGTACTCACTTTTCTATTAGTCACACCTTTTACTCCATACACTACAAACAGACATTAAGTACCAGGTTTTCCCTTGGCTCAGAAAAACCAACCACCAGAAACTGCCTATTTTATCAATACTGTTTAGCTATAAAGAAGGAACATAATCAGATAAATCATCCACTAGAGCCATTAGCTTTCAGGATCTTCTTACAACCTCTCTGAACAATAATAAGCACCTTGGATACCATTTGCTTTGGGGATTTAACATAGTCAAACTGGCAGAGAAACCAAGTCTATTCATAAATTGCTTTCTTCTTTTCTAGGAAATTCATTCTTCTGTCCTAAGAAAATACTTAGACTAACTTGCGTATTATGATAGCTATAACTATTAACTGTTTTGATTAAACAGCCACTGATACATCTTATTAGTCAGAATTGGGATACACATGCGCAAGCATGTGCGTGCAGCTCACAGACACACATACACACAAATACAGTGTAGCAGAGAGCAGGTTTGGTGGGTGTTTTGTTGCAGCTGCTGGTCTTTTTCTTTGCAGATGGCACAAACTCCCCCAGTCCATTTCCTGGGCCTATGTTCCTATCTCACCACCTAGCTGGCTGAAGTCATCACAAGGGTCCAGTTTGTACTGGCTGCTACAGGAGTGTGGAGGGGGTGGGGAAAAGCAACCACAACGTGTGTGGGCAGCCTCAGTTGGCACTCATAAAATGTTAAAATGTCACTGTCTCCCTTGGCCTGTAAGTCCCACACAGGACATCTTTTTTGACTAACTCATAAATTTACAAATCAATATGTGTGGCTTGGGAGACCAATACACTTTCTTTCTCCCAAAATTAACCAACAGGTCATTCAGTGGCCTTTCCTTTGTCCTCCCAGCTTGTGACTGAGGAGTCACACCAATTAGTTTATAGCACTCAAAGCCACTTTTTAAAATACATCTCTGAGCTTATGAGGAAAGATATCAAGTTCCCAGGTCTGGTGGAAAACAGGGCAAGAGAGAAGATGGATACTGAGGTTCCCAGGAGGCCAGATTCTGGGTCTTGTGGCCCCTTTTCAGGATTCAGCTAACTTCCCAGGGAGGAAGAAAGTCTGTGCTAACAGAAAGATGCCACTTCCTGTGCTTCCCAGAGTAGAAAGCAGTGAGTCCAGTGCTGCCTTATTTCTGAAAGATCCTTTTCTCTGCCCCTGCAGATATGCCCTGCGTGCAAGCCCAGTATAGCCCTTCGCCTCCAGGGTCCAGTTATGCAGCACAGACGTATGGCTCTGAATACACCACGGAAATCATGAACCCAGACTATGCCAAGCTGACCATGGACCTCGGCAGTACAGAGATCACGGCCACTGCCACGACGTCTCTGCCCAGTTTCAGTACCTTCATGGAGGGCTACTCCAGCAGCTACGAACTCAAGCCCTCCTGCCTGTACCAAATGCCTCCTTCTGGGCCGCCGCCTTTGATCAAGATGGAAGAGGGCCGCGCGCAAGGCTACCATCATCATCACCATCACCACCACCATCACCATCACCATCACCAGCAGCAGCAGCAGCAGCCGTCCATTCCTCCTCCCTCTGGCCCGGAAGACGAGGTACTACCCAGCACCTCCATGTACTTCAAGCAGTCCCCGCCGTCCACCCCTACCACGCCGGGCTTCCCCCCGCAAGCCGGGGCGCTGTGGGAAGATGCGCTGCCTTAGGCTCCTGGCTGCATTGCGCCTGGCCCGCTGCTGGACCCGCCGATGAAAGCAGTGTCCACCGTGGCGGGCGCGCGCTTCCCGCTCTTCCACTTCAAGCCCTCGCCGCCACACCCTCCAGCGCCCAGCCCGGCCGGCGGCCACCACCTCGGTTATGACCCGACGGCCGCTGCAGCGCTCAGCCTGCCGCTGGGAGCCGCGGCAGCCGCTGGCAGCCAGGCTGCCGCGCTCGAGGGCCACCCATACGGGCTGCCGCTGGCCAAGAGAGCGGCCGCGCTGGCCTTCCCGCCGCTGGGCCTCACTGCCTCCCCTACCGCGACCAGCCTGCTGGGCGAGAGTCCCAGCCTGCCATCGCCCCCCAACAGGAGCTCGTCTTCCGGAGAGGGCACCTGCGCTGTGTGCGGGGACAACGCCGCCTGCCAGCACTATGGGGTGTGCACCTGTGAGGGCTGCAAGGGCTTCTTCAAGGTGAGCGCACACCTCTTCCTGGCGCCCCCCTCCCCTCTGCAGCCAGCCCCTTAATTGAAGCTATCATCTTAGTGGGTGTAGAAGTAATTCTTCTCCTTCATGGTTTGAGAGGTGTCGCCTTTACACTTTAGACCCATTTTTCTGGGGGTTTTTAAACTTGAGGCCCATGGTCAGGAGGCCACCCAGAGATGGACGTGAGGGTTCTTGATCTGACATTGCCTTATGAGCACTTTTCTGGAGAGAGCTTTCAGCAGATTGTCAGAAGGATCTGTAACCTCTACAATGAAAAACAAAATGCATTCCTTTTCTGTCCGTCCAGAGAGTCTGAGGGGATAGGATCTGCATGGCAGGCCCTGGACATTTGTATCTTGCTTAATCCTCACAGTATGAGCTGAGACTCTAGAATTAACCAGACCTGAGACTGAATTCTGACCACTCAAAAGCTATTTTGGTCAACAGTGTCTTGATGATTATCCTTGTTTCAGAGATGGGTCAGGGAGGGTGAGAGAGGTCATTGAACTGGGACAGGACACACACTCAGAGTGGGATGGAGGCAGGATGCTGACTCATGTTTTTGTGTCCCCAAAGCACCTATCCTTTTCATAGCTCTGCATTGGCAGAATAGATAGTGTAACTGGCTAGATGAAGTTTGGGTGGCTCCCTTCACTGGAGATAGAAATTGGGGACCTCACTAATCCACTCATCTAGGAGCTCTTCCTTCTCTATATACCACCCACAGTGCCAGGTTTCAATATTGTTCATTCTTTTATAAACCCTGAGGAGAATTTGACAGTGAGAGGGTCATCCATCTTCCCCTGAGGAAGCCAATCCCAAAAGAGGTGAACCCTTGAGGTAGCTGTACACAGTGATTTAACTCCACACAGGATGGGTCCAGCTGGCTTCTCTTGACTTCTGAGTTCAATGCTATTTTCACCCAGGTTGGTGAAGGGAACTCATTCTCTTGCTGCTCTGCCTCTTGCCATTCCCAGACTGCTTCAGACATTTACTTCTGTGCCACTCTTCTTCCTCCCCATGCCATTGACCATTACTTCAGGCATTTGTAAACCCACACAAGTTACTCCTTAGCCTCCATTGCTGGGCAGGGTAGAGAGAGAAGGGAAACAGAATCCTGATTGGGTAACTTGGATTTGGAGGCCAATAGGATATATCTGGGAATGTTCAGGAACTGAGTGAGAAGACTCAAATAGGACCTCTAAATTGTCACCTACCAGTTGTATGACATTGTGCATGACATTTCTTTCTAGGATTTAGTTTCCCTATCTATGAATAAAACTCAGAGAAAGGCTGTGAGTATTCAAGGAGATAAAAGTATACGCAAAAGCGCTTTAGAATTCTTTTTTTATTATTATTATTTTTTTTAGGTTTTTTTTTTTTTTTTGGCAGACACAACATCTTTATTTGTATGTGGTGCTGAGGATTGAACCCGGGCCACATGCATGCCAGGCGAGCGCACTACCACTTGAGCCACATCCCCAGCTCCCACTTTAGAATTCTTAAAAGGCCATAAACAATAGTTCATTATTAAATGAAAACTACAAAGTATTTGTAAAAATGCACATGTTTGTGGATGGGAATACTTAGCATCAAGCAAGAGTTATTTTTGATTTGGAGATGGTAATTGTGTCATTAATTGAATTCTGCAGATACATGAGAAAATGCTTATGGAAAGACTGCAATGTGTAAAGTGCCCTACAGGTATGCAGGATTATGATGTCTTAAATGCAGAACCTTAGCCATGTTTTTCCTCCTCTTAACCAGGGCAACTTTGAAGTAACTGCATTCCCTTAGCAGGTTTAATTTGTACATCATTAAGAGTAGTGGGAAAAAGCAGGATATGGAAGAAAAGAATAGAAAACAATTAAGAGAATTATGAGTAGTCTGCAAATAGAATCACTCTAAATAATTTAGAGTTGACCAAAATATGGGAGTGGTCATACATTCTGAATCTAGAAATGTCCATTAAGTGCTTTCCAACAGCCTCTCTTTTCTCCACAATCCCTTGAAAACAAATCTATACTTGAAATGGTGGGGGTAGGATGGGGGAGAACAACCCCACGGATCTGTTAATTAAGGGAACGGGAGCAGGTTTTACCCAGTGGCTTTCTACCATCAAATTGAATTCTTTAAAAATGTGACATGAAGTGCAGCTAATGATGGGAATCCAGTGATTGAACCGTAACGATCTCTCTCTGTCCTTAAACTGTGCAGGCACACATAAATGTGGGGAAGGCTTCAGGTTATTGGGAAAATGTATACCTGAAGCAAAATGCCACTGGCACTTAAATTGGCATATCGCCTTGAGGATAATGGCAAGAAATAGAGTGTTAGAAATTACTGCATGTTCAATGAAAGAGAGCTTCATTCAGAAAGCACAAGTTTCCTATCCTTACAGACTGCTGAAAATTTAAATGCTGGAAACTCAAAAAGTGTGTTTGTGTCTCAGAATTTCGCATTTTAAACTGAGCAAATATGTCTTAAACTTGAGAGAGGTTGGCTTTGTTATATTTTTTAAGTCTTATATAAGCAATTTAGAAACCATATTCTAGGATAAAATTAAAAGATGACAAGATGAAAACTGAAACATGGGGATGAGGATCACTGAAAATAAAGGAAAGGTTGAAAGGAAACCTAGAATTTTGAACGCAAAATAGGTCACAAAGCCAAAGTTATCTGAGTTTTTCTTTTTTTTAATGCAGCCAGACTTCCCAAATAGATTTCCAACTTTCTACTGTATTTGGGGTTGTATAGATCCAGGTAATTTCTGAGCAGTTTTACCCTAAGTGATGAAATGTATCCATTTGCACAAATGTTTTCAATTTAAAAAACAAGCATTTCTTTTTTTACTTTGGAGCATAAAGTATATTTAATTATTTCTACATGTGTCATTTCAAAATTCTACAGATTCTGAAAAAAATATGTTGTTTTTATATCAAAGCCCAAGTTTTATGATGTGTCTTTTATAATATAGCTGTTTTGGTGTCTGCATCAATAGTCACTTATGAAATAACCAGTTAATGAGAATTTGCACTGAAAATATGTAACTTTCATATTTCTATCTTTCTCTTGCTCTTATTTGTCTCCTGGTTTGTTCTTCTTTCCTTCCTCCCTTCCTTTCTTTCTTCTTTTCTTTCTTCTTTATTGTCAGTGACTTTTAGTATTAAGTATTAAGATTTTGCTTTAAAAAATGAAAAATGGCCAGTTTACCATATATATCCTTCAATGATAAACTAAGCCAAATAATCTAATTTCTTTTTGAGTTAAAACCTTATTTCCTATATGTTCTAACAAGACAAACCCTTATTTTGCTTTTTTACAATTTCATCTCTATTGAGTAACAAAGCCAGTTACTGAGATATTTGACTTACAATAGTGATAGCATACAAAGTACATCCCAGATAATTTTGATTTTATTTTAATAAGGTCAGCAATAATCAGGGGAGTGGAACAAAGTGGAAAATTGTTCCCAAAGGGATATTAAAAGTGGAGATAATCCAATCCTCCAAGGTATGATATGTTGACCTGGTAATTTCAGATATGATTTTATCATTCAGAGTTGGGTGTCTCCTGAGACTTGCTTCAGAACAATCCGAGATGATTTTCATTGTCAGCAGCTAACACTAATAAAATTGTTTTTCCTGTAGGCTAGCATGTTAGGAAATTAAATTTATCTAATTATACGAATTGCGCTGTCGCTTTTCACATTGTAATTAAAATACATCTTGTCAGGTCCTACCTCTTTCCAGAAACTATTAGTTGACTATCTCTGTATTGTATTTTCTCAGAGAACGGTGCAGAAAAATGCAAAATATGTTTGCCTGGCAAATAAAAACTGCCCAGTAGACAAGAGACGTCGAAACCGATGTCAGTACTGTCGATTTCAGAAGTGTCTCAGTGTCGGAATGGTTAAAGAAGGTACGAATGCCATGCTTTTCATCCACTTTGCTTATATGCATTTTCAGTCATCACAAAAAATGTTATTAATTATGATGGGATGGTAAATTTTCCTAGGATTTCTTTCCTTCCAACATTTTATTTGTATGATGTATTTTATGTTTAAAAATAGCCACAGACTACTAATTCTAATTTCTCAAAATCAATAGACAGCTTGTGTACATGCATCTTTGTTCTATTTAAGAAGGAGACTTTCAGGGCTAATTCATTACCAAACGTAAGTATGGGCTGTCTTTTTTTGCTTGCCTGTTTCAACTCACATTAAATCATTGTTGAATATTATTGCAAACTTCTTACCACTTTTTAATGGTTGTTCCTAGTAATAATTGTCCAACTATGGTGTATTTTGATTCCTTTTTTTGTGATTTATACCTAATCATAATATAATATTTTTTTATAACATAATCCTAAGGATTGTTTTATGTCTCTCTCTCTCTGCATCAGTTGTTCGTACAGATAGTCTGAAAGGGAGGAGAGGTCGGCTGCCTTCCAAACCAAAGAGCCCACTACAGCAGGAACCTTCTCAGCCCTCCCCACCTTCTCCTCCGATCTGTATGATGAATGCCCTTGTCCGAGCTTTAACAGACTCAACACCCAGAGATCTTGATTATTCCAGAGTAAGTTTTATGATGTCCTGCTTTGGAGTGAATGATCAGCATCTCTATTAATGATGCTAGTAGTATGAGTTGATTGAATGACTGTGCTGGCACCATGCTAGTCAGTTTTCATACCTTTTCTATATTTCTCCTTTTATTTTGCAATTTAGTGCATCTATTGCGTCAAACAATATGTGTTATTAGGTCTCTAAATGCCTTAACAAATGACCCTGACAGTGCTGCACCTGTCATACCCATTGTGGTGGGGTTCCTAGTGGTTGTGCCAATGAAAATCTGCACAGGTGAACTGCAATTTGTAGATTTCTTTTCATGGTCTCCACAAAGTGACTACTGTTTTCTGCTTTTTGTTTCCATATTATGGTCAAACCTTCTGGGTAAGTCTCAAATTATTCTTAAGCAGTTTCCCCAACTGCATTGGAATTGATTGACCTGCTGCTTATTCAGAGGAATTAGACCATTGATGGAGAGGAATGAGCTCTGGCCTTGACATCAGGTAGTGTCAGGAGGACTGGGATGGAATGCCACCTCTGCTGCTTCCTGCCTGTGTCACCTGGCTCCTGCTCTCAGCTCTCTCATCCCTGTAGTGGAGATGATTACAATATTTAACCCCAGAGGGATGTTTCAAGAATCATGGAAACACTTTAAAAACCTTAAATGGTTACCGGTGTTGTGATTTAAATCAGCCAAAACATATCACCATTTTTATTTCATATAAGATATAATAAAATCTCATCAGTTGGATTTCTGCAAATTTAGAGCCATGAGAAAGGATTTTCTGAAAAAATGTACAAACATTACTGAAAGGCAGTTTTGTTGTTGTTGTTGTTGTTGTTTGTTTGTTTTTAAGGATTTAGAAAAGCAAACTTCTAATAAGACAGGGTCTGGCTGAAGAGGGAAGGGAAGAGAAAAAGATCACAATTACTGAATAATTTCTACATGTAAGACATTGTGGTATATTGTCTTATTTAATCCTTAACCAGTCATGGACTGTAGGGATCATTATCTCCACTTGATGAAAAGAAAACTTAGAAATACAGAGAAAGCCAGACCAGTACAGGGGTCTCCATTTGGTTGATCTGATAGGCAGCTACTACCAGATTGCTTTCCTCAGGTCTAGTCAGCATTTCAGTCATCCAATTAACTGTCTGGCAAAGTGTGCAAGTGTGTCTTTGCTGTGTGCCCCCCTTTGCAGTTGTAGTGTTGACAGAAATGATTGGTGTACCTGCTGTGATCCTCTCTCCCACATCCCTACCCTCACTAGACTGTGAAGCCTCCTCTCTATACCTGATCACAAGACTCCTTAGGAGAAGCACAGTTGATCCTTAGCACCAAAGGCTGAGGACTCTTCTTCTGATTACAAGTAGCAGCTCTTAACTAAAGTCAAGTCTCAGATAATAGTATAACAGAATAATGCAGTAGTTAAGGGCCTAGGCTTTGGAAGCATGCATGCCTAGATGAAAATCCCAACACCATCATTTCCTAGTTGGGTCACCTTGAGCAACTGATTAAATCTTTTAATATCTCAGTTTTCTCATCTGTGTTATAGGGCAATGACATCTACTTCCTGGGGTTGTTCATGAAAATTAAATATGGATAATACTTGTCAAAGTTTTAGCACAGAGCTTTATATGTTATTTCCTTGACCAAACTTTTTTACTCTGCCATTAGTTGAATATATTAATGAGTAAGAACACTACATATGTCAGGTACCGTGCAGTAACACCATTAAGGTAAGTATTATGAGCGCCATTGCACAGATGAGGAAATTAAAACTAGGACAGGCTAAAGGACTAATTTGCCCAAGGACATAGCTAACATGCATATGAGATAGAATTTAGAAGCCAAGTGTAGTGAACCCAAATTCTGTGCTCCTTAACACCAAGCTTCACTGCCTCTCTGATTTCAGTCAGTGGATGCTGGAAAAAGTATTGGGAATGAAGACTTCTCCCTAAAGTACCCCTTCCCCCTCCCCATGTGGTCCATCTTTGTGAATGAAGCATCTAGGCACTGCCTTGGCCAAGGCTACAACGCACAATCTGACATTGTTCCAGGGCATTTGACATCACTCCTGATGGTCAATCCCATGAAGTTAGGCCCCAGAAGTGACATTTTGGCCCCGGATTATCCAATTATCAGCCTATGTGGCCTAATAACTCATTCAGTGGCAAACCTTCCCTAGCACTTTGAGTTGTCCCAGCTGGGAACTGTCTCCACACTGAAAAATCAATCCAGTGTGTTTGCTTGCCTCTGCACCATTCAATCTGTTAGTCTAGAGTCATCATCCTCATCAACAAACATTTATCCAATTTAATTGTTAGCTTTGTCCAAAATAGCAGATTGACCATGCCAGAGTCTGGGTCACACTGAGACTACCTTTGGGGCCTGGCTTAATTTTGCAAAGCATATTTATTTTAATTGCATTGTTTTGGAGTTCAGGTTGAACTTTATAGCTTAGGTTCTCCTATTTTTTAGATAGCTTTACAGAATTATCAAAAATTGGACCAAAATCAAGTAAATTAAAAGACTTTTTAAAAAATACAGTGAGTTTTCATCAAAAACTTGGATGAAGACATAGGAGCATGCTGATCACATTTGCAGATGACAGAAAGCTGGGAGCGATCGCTAATATGATGGATGTCAGTATCAACATTCAGAGTGATCTCGACAGGTTGGAACAGGAAGGGCTGAAGCCATCATGAAGAAAGTTAACAAAAATAAATGTGAAGCTCAACATTTAGAATTAAGAAAAAAAGTGGGAGAGCCTTGGCTTGTCAGTGGTTCATGTTAAGAAGAATCTCGGGAGTTTATTCCATAGACACTCAATATGAACTCACAAAGTATGTGTGTGGTGAAAGAGAGGGATGCTGAATTACCTCCTGCAGTGCTAGAAGTACTGGACCAGAACCAAATTCAGTATGGTCTCACGGACTCTGTCCTGTCAGACCACTCTTCAAAAACTGAGATTGTTCCAGGCTGGGTTTTAAGAAGAATGTGGATGCTGTTTCTGGGAACTTGTAAGAGATGGTTGTAGGAAATGGAACTAGAGAGAGAGAAAGGAAGATTTGGTGGAATGAGGCCACTCTTTTCCTCTGTGGCAAAAAAGGACTACAGCTCCCACAGGAAGAGCTGGATAGAGAAGGAAGGGGACCTCTTCCAGCTCACTCTGAGGTCAAAGCAGTTGCTCTCAAAGTGTGAGATCAGCAGCACCAGAAGTATGGTTATTTTAGATGACATATTAAGTCCTTTTCAACTCTTTAATATTTTTTTAAGATTCTGAGATTTCCTTTAGCATCCCTAAATACAAGTGGTTAAATATACATATACATACAAGAATACATATGGCTAAATAACTTGATATTAATTAAAATTAAACTTGCTTTTTCTCTTTATCAAAACCTTAGTACATGAAATGAATGAAACAAAATGAATTTGTTGACTGCCTACTTTGAACCAGGCACCATAGCATATATTCTTATATAATTTCTACTTAAACCCCTCTGTGGCAAAATGTATGGTTTCAGTAGTTTAAGTCTGTCATTCAATGAAATTCAACTTTCATAACCTTTCCCTTAAAGTTTTATATTTGCAAATTCACAGATCTGGAGGTGACCTTGAGATCATCTAATCCAGCCCCCACATTTTCAGAGAAGTTAAGACTTAAAGGGGTAAACTCACTTGCCTAGGGTCAGGGCAGAACTAGGCTAAGACCCAAATCACATCACTCAAGGTATTTCCATGTCATTACATTGCCACTTCTATTTAATGGCAACTTACTAGAGTTTTAAAGATAGACAATTTATTAGATATTCATAAATTTACAATAATAGTAATAGATACCCATTCATTTTTAAAAAAACAAGCCATTTAGAAGTGGATACAATGGAAAAAAAAAGAACATTGTTTTCTCTTCATTTATACCTGCCTGGTCCCACTCCTCAGCAGTAACTGATTTTAACAATATGTGTCTATAATTTATTACATTTTAAATAAGAATTTGCCCTGTCAGCTTCAAGTCTGAGAGCTGATTTGACCGATACAATTTATTAAAGGTGCTATCTTCCCGCAGTGAATCAGGTCAGTAGAGAAAGGGGCTGCTTGCCAGCCGTGGTATGTTTTAATCTCCATGTAACAGCATATGTGCCTGGAAGGTAGAAATTGAGCAGTTTTCTCCATTTGTGGGAAAGGGAAGGGTTTTGTTCCAAGTCACAGAGGGAATGAATGCTTCAAGAGGCCAGAACAAGAGCTCCTGAGCCCTGTGACGCATTCCTGGCTCTGGGACCTTCACTTCTCCTTTGGGCCAAACTTCTCTCCCTCAAAAATGAGCTCAGATCATTGTACATCAGTGCAGTCAAAACATGTCACATTTGATTTGTTTCTTCTCGAACTGCTGCTATTCTCTGCCCCACAGTTGCTTTTAATTTAGCAATACAAGTATATATAGACACTGGGCTTGGCTTCAGTGCCTGCATAATTACTAATGAGAAAATATACTTAATGTCCTCATTAGTTGGTCATTCCAAGTATTTTCAGCACACTAGGATGTTTTCTGGTAATCAATGCCATTTAGTGCAGTAACAGACTGCAAATACAAGAGGTGCTGCCCAGACAAAACGAGGCATCAGCAAATGGCATTTAAGTGTTCACAGAATAGTCTGTAAGAGGCAGCACAGCTAGCACATATTAAACCTATGGAGAAGGCAGCATGAAGAAGACCGAAAAAGAGTGGTTTCATGAATCTTCACAGAAGACACTCTCAAACTGCCAACGATTAATTCACTAGATGATTTCAGGCCAGTTCCTATCCCTCCAAGGGCCTCAGTTTCCTCATCTGAATGGTGGAGAGATTAGGCTAACTGCACTCCTGTGATCCCTTCCAGCCTTCTCTCCCTGACCCTCTAACCATCACACCTGCTACAGTTCTACAGTTCTGTTCTTGAGTACAGCTCAGGATTTCCCTGAGCAGTGATACCCAGAAAAACTCCAGTGTTTGCATTAAAATGCAGAATCCCAAGCCACACCCAGACCCTCTGAATCCGAATTGAGGGAAGAGGGATGCAGGCAGGAATTTATATTTTAACAAGAGCCTCAACTGGTTGTTTGGCACATTAAGGTTTGAGAGCCACCAATGTCTTAATAATGACAATCAATTTGACCTGGACTTTCCCAGTTTTTCCTCAGGTTCAGAAAGATTGAACAATACAGATACAGATTTTCCAGAAAGACATTAATTTTTTTAACACATTTATTGAATGGCTGTCAGATGTCAGGCACTGTGCTAGGGTAATAACACATTGATTGTTGGACAAGACAAAGCTCCTGCCCTCAGAAAGCTCTCATGCCTGAGAAAGAGAAAGAAGGTAAATTTGGAACTACAGTGGAGTCATTCATCGGGGGAGGGGAGTTTTATGGGCTTTGGCTTTTTGCAGGGGAGGAGGGCAGGCAGTTAGATAAGAAAAGAAGAAATTTGTGGGGAAATACATTCATTGCCAATTTTAAAACATCACTGTTTAAAGTGTAAGAACCTAAGAATACATTGCTTGACTCATAGAATGATCATGTCTAAAATTTTTAGAGATATAAAGACCCAGAGAAAAATAACATACTAAGGAGAGAGAAATGCATCCTTAGGATATTTTATATATCTAGCTAAAACTGAAAATGGATAAATATTTGATCCTACTAAACTATTAAAGCATCTCATCACTTTTTTTTTTTAGGCGTTGGTTGATGTTCTCCTTTCAAATAACTTATTTTTTGGCCTAGGCTGTTGCTGAAATCTAACTTATACAGTTGGGTTATTATTGCATGAAATGTACAGATGCATTTTCATTTAAATAATACCCATGCTATTGTTTGTGGCTCTGGATTCTCATTCTAGTTGCTTCAGAGAAATCTCCATTTGGCACTGGCTGTCATTAGACATAATGCTACATCTTTGACTAGTGGTAAAGACAGATTATGATGGCTCAACTATTCTCGTATGCTGGAATTAAAAATTAGTATAAACAAGAAAATTTTATTTAAGAAATTCTTCTGTATCCGGCCTGGATTTGATTGGCAAGATCAGTAAACATCCATTCCTAGATTTTCTTCAGTGAACCTAAACTTACCTTGCCCAGAGTCAAAGCTCTGTAAGAGAGCTCAGAAGCAGGACTGGGGAATCTGGTTCTTCCAACTCCAAGTCTAAACTGCTAAGGCAGGCAAAGAATCTGGCATGTTTTGTTCTGTTTTTTAAATCTTATGTTCGGTAGAGGAGATGATTTTTCTTTTCCCCCAGCATTGGATACTGACCCTCCAGTCACCCCCAAGATACTGGTGGCTCAGGCTGAATCCAGTTTGACTCCAGAATTCTGGGACTTGGACCAGAATCACTGCAGGTGAAGCCCAGAGGGCCTGGCTAGAGACTGACAGGCCAGACCTGCTGGCTTTCCTCCTTGCTGGGCTCCATCAGAGAAAAGTACACACACAGGGCAGGCAGAGACTGCTCTTCCCTGAGTGCAGGAGGCGTGAAATGTGAGCTCAGCAGGGACAGGGGCCTGCAGAGGACCCCAGGTGAAAGCTACGCGCTCTGGTGGGTTCTGAACAAATATTGGAAGCTGAGTGACTGTTGAGTCGGGAGCCACGGTTCAGGGAAGTCAATGCAAGAGGGGGCTGTTAGATCCCATCTCCAGGGGAGAGTTTACATCCTTTAGTCTTCTTCTCTCCATTTAACCCACTAGTTAAAAACAAATAATGCTGAATTGGTGTCAAATTCTAGGCAATAACATCGTATCTGTTGTGATTTTTAGAAATATTTATAATCTTTGAATGCAAGACTCAGAAGAAATCTTAGTGATTAGCTAATCCAGTTGATTCCTATTTCAGAGACAGAAATAGAGCCAGAGAAGTTAAGGGATTTGTTTATAGAGTTACACAGCAGGTCAGTGCCACAGCCCAGAGGACCAGCTACTGGGTCCAACATACTATCCTCTTCTTCGTACTACCACTCATTAGGAGGTTTCTCATCGAGTGCTATCAACTTTTTAAAGGGGGACCTCCCCTGAATTTTATCCTGCCTTGGAAAGTATACAGTATTTGATTCACAGGAGAAAGTAAAGAAAAATCCCTCTTTTCTCCCCTAGTTAGGGTGTGTGTGCTGAAAGGCAGTGGTAGGAAATGCCTGTGATAAGGGGGCCATGCAACATCCTCGAATGCCCTTGGGAAGGTCATACTTCTTCCTGGACTTTAGTCCCATGGTCCAGAGCATCACACAATATTCATGATTTCATAGAATCCCAGACACTTTGTGAGATTGTTGAAACAAAGGAACCAGAGCTTTAAACTGGACCTGATTATAGGATCTTAGAAAAATAGAGTGAAAATGAGAAAACTCACACTTTAGCCTATCCTCCCATTCAATAAATAAGGAAGCTGAGGAATGGTGACAGTTTCAGCTATCACAACCTATACCCATACCATCACCACCATCGTTCTTTACACTTGTTCTACATGTCAGCCCCTTTCCATATATTATCACATTTAATCATCACAACAAAATTTTTAAAATGGTATTATTATCCCTATTCTACAGAACAGAAAACTGGGGCTCAGAAAAGTGAAATAGAGCTACATTTTTTTTTCTACAAACTAGGGGCCAGGACAAAACTGATATAAAGTTCCTAGGCTCTAAGTCTGATGTTTCTCCAGTTATGTCTTGATGCTTCTTGGAAAAAAAGCAAATTTAAAAAGACCAAATCAGGGGCTGGGGCTGGAGCTCAGCCATAGTGCACTTGCCTGGCATGTGTGAGGCACTGGGTTCGATTCTCAGCACCATGTATATGTAAATAAAATAAAGATCTATCAACAACTAAAAAAATTTAAAAAATAAAATAAAAATTAAAAGACCAAATTAAGTAGGTCCTAGTAAGTCCTCATACCTAGGTAGCTCTAAAGTCAAAACCTTCCTGCTTAGTGACTGTTTCTCTTCCAATCAGCTTGGGTATGGCAGCTAATCTAGGCACTCCCCTGACTATTCTTTCATTGAAAAAACAAATATTTGACAACTATTTATTGAGGGGTGGTTATGTGCCAGCCACTGTGCTGCTGACAGAAGTATGGGGCCAATAAATACCTACCTGAAGAGCTCTAATTATTGTAAAGCTAGAAGCTTTTTAAAGATCTCAGTAACTACCAACTAGTAACATCAGGCAGGAAGTGAAGGACTTGAAGTCCCAGAGCCAGTTTAAGTCCTGGCTTGCCACTTATGTGACTTGGGAAAGTTTCTGAGTCTCAGTTTGCTCCTCTGTAAAATAAGGATTAAAATCCTTGCCCCTGAGGATCAATGGAGAGAAGGGATGCAAAATCTTACTGAGCCATGTTAATGTGAAGGCACACATATTTACATGTGTGCTTCTGCATATCTCTTGAATCTGTGTTGTTTGCTGTTCGTTGAGTATTATCTTGCTATATCAATCTTCTTGCCCAAAGCAGAAAAATTTTTCCTCCATGATTCAAGCAAACTGGTCCTTCTACCAGAAAATCCAAGAGCTAGGTATAGACTTCATTCCTGCTATACCGTTCTTCTTCCCTTTTGAAGCTTTCTAGATCAGCACTGCCCAGTAGATTTTCTGTAGTGATAGAAACATTCTGTTCCTTATTTGGCTATTTAGCCCTTGAAATGTGGCTAGTATGATGAGGAAGAACAGAATTTTAAATTTTGTTTCATTTCATTAAGTAGCCACAAGTCCTGTGTCTGAAGGCACACAGTTGCCTAAGCTCTGCCAAGGTCACACTTCACCCCCTAATCACACACACACACACACACACACACACACACATACACGCACATGCACACGTGCACACACACATACTTCTTAGTTTCTTTTGTCTCACAGAAATCCATTGAAGGAAGCAAAAAAATTGTTTCTTTCTCCTATTGGTTAAATCCATGATTCTCAAACTTCAGTGTACATGAGAATTGCCTGAAGGTCTTGAAGAAACCAGTCTGCTGGGCCGGCCCCCAGAGTTTCTGGTTAGGTAGGTCTGGGTTGGGGCTAGAGATTTATTTCTAGCAAATTCCCAGGTGTTGCTAATGCTGTTGGTCCAGAACATCATCCAGAGCTGCTGGGTTAACATGGCCTCTTGTTGGGAAACCACTGTACTATCCCAGAATCGCTAGACCCTGGAGGTCCATGCAGACCCAAACCCTTAGGGCAGTGGTTCTCAATGTGGGCTGCTCTTTGGAATCATCTGGAGAGCTTTTAAAATTCTTGATGGCCAGACCTCACCCCAGACCAATTAAATTAGAATCTCTGGAAATAGAATCTCTGGGGATCGAGTGTTTCTTTTTTCCTTTTTAAGCTCCCCAGATGTTTGCAGGACAAGTTAAGACTGGAAACTAAAGGGACATATACCATTTTCCTTGTCTATTGAGTAATAATAATGAATTCACTTTTTGATATCACGGGGCCATTGTGAGAATCAGATGAGACTGTGAATGCAAAAGGATTTTATAAACCTTGGAACCTTAAAATAAATGTAAAGATTGAGGCATTGATAGACTGGGAAGAGCCAATTTGTAAATGGTGGTATTATTACCAAGGAATCGGGATGACACTGCTCTCTGTGATTTGCATTTTAGTACTGTCCCACTGACCAGGCCACTGCAGGCACAGATGCTGAGCACGTGCAACAGTTCTACAACCTTCTGACAGCCTCCATTGACGTATCCAGAAGCTGGGCAGAAAAGATTCCAGGATTTACTGATCTCCCCAAAGAAGATCAGACATTACTTATAGAATCAGCCTTTTTGGAGCTGTTTGTTCTCAGACTTTCCATCAGGTAATTACTATGATTTCATTTTCCTTCAGTCTATTTCTTCCTTCGAAAAAGATTTCAAACTTCTTTGTTTGCAACCAAATAATTGGTGAAAAGTTTGCTCAAGGAGCAAATAGGAAATATGATCAGGTATTAGAAACACTAGCAGTAGGTAGCGGAAGGAACACTGAGGAGGCAACCAGGACTTCTGGGTTCTAGTCCCAATTCTAACATGTGTTTGCTGTGAGAGCCTGAGCAGGTTATTGCCTTACTGGAAATCCAGCTTCCTCCTTTGTAAAATAAGGAGGATGAATGTGCTGATGTCTGAAGTCCCTAACAGCCTCAATATTCTATGGTTCTAGGAAGATTCTCATGGTGGATACGGTATTTCCTGGGAGTAAGTATTTGCTTGGGTACACTGTGTTTACCTCATAAGTTTCTATTGCAAGTTATTGTTCTATATATTTGATGGGGCTCTAAAGAGTTCCACAGCTTCACAACCCCCAGCTTTTACTCCAAAAGAACAGCACCCCCCACCACCACCACACATACACCCCATCAAAAGATTTGGTCCAGCCTCTCATGCTCAGTAACACCAAACACAAGAGGAAGTGATTTTTCAAAAGGCTTCAGATCTCTCTAAGCTCCTCTCATATATCCCACAGTTAGCTCTTTTTTTTTAACTTTATTACTGTTTTTATTCACGCATGCTTATTTCCATCTTCCTATTCTTAGGAGATGATACCAACATTTCACTAAATCATATAGGAAGAAATCCAGCACCTGCGTGTTTAACCTGTGCTCTGTTCATTTGGATTCCCGCAGTCATAGGCCCATGTTTAAACTCTAAGATTGAATCATTCTGTCCTATGTGCCTTGTGTGGCAGGATCAGGGGAAGAGGAAAGGTGAAGTTACAATTATAGTGTCAGTAATTAGCTTAATGTACAGCCAATTCAGTGCATGCCAGAGCCCAGCAGCACTGTGACTGTCATCTAATATGTGCACAGCAGAGTAGACAGTAAGCTCCACTCAGGCAGGCACCATATCTGTCCTATTCATTCACCAAGTTTTCTCCAGTGCCTGGCTCTAGTAATGGTGCATACTTGGTGCTCAGTAAATACTTGCTGAGTGAAGGAATGAATAAAGCTATTCATCCAAAAAACATGTTGACTTGTGAATGTGACAGGCCAACATAGATAAATGTGTAGTAAGATATTATAAAGTTAAACTAAGATTAAATTAAGGACCATGTGGAATTCAGAATTAGTTACCACTAATATTTTTGCATCCTCCTGTGTACTAAAGGCACAGTGCATGGGCTTTCCAATCCTTTATTTTATGTAATTCCCTCGAATACCTTAGGAGTTAGCAATTTGAATTCCTGTTTTATGGATAAGGGAAAGGAAGTCCCAGAGAGATTTAAGGAATGTCCAAGGTCACACTGCTAAGCTATCATGTCCAACTAGAGGTTCCAGAGCACCTTTCTTAAGAGATTAATGGAATGATTATGATGATTATGGAAATAATCATTTTCTAATTTGGGGGGCGGGTGCTGGGGATCAAACCCCGGGCCTCATGCATGATAGACAAGCACTTTACTACCAAGCCACATAAATAGCCCTCTGCAGCCCCACTGTTCAAAGAGAGAAGGAAATACAAATTTTCAGTTAGTTCAGTTTTTAGTTTGTGATTGACTTCTGGTGCTTGGTAGGACTTGATGCTTTTACAATCTGCACAATGGAATTACAGTGTCTAGCCTCAGGTCTTATCTGTTTTGGCGTTTAAGAAAATAAGGGACAAGCCCAATTCAGGAGCTCCATGGGACCAGTCACTGGGCTTCACCTATGTAGTCCATGATTGTCTGCTACTCCATATCCTGTCCAAGGGCAAGCCAGCAACTGAATGGAGGAATAAGACAGGTGTCATGCAACTATCTTGCCTGGGGCTGACGCTCCCCCATAAGTTAGCACAGACAGGCATTACCAGTTGTTTACCCCCTGGGTACATAGTCTTGTTCCCTGGAGGTGCCTCAGCATACTTTACAGTACCCTTGAGGTTCTGAACACTGCCCCTTGGCTGTCTGCCTGTTATCATGTTATCACATTGGCCAGACCCAACAGACCTGTTTCATGTGTCTCCTCTCATCCGCCCCCCCCCCCAGGTCAAACACTGCTGA
Organism: Spermophilus citellus; assembly: GCF_964194105.1. Taxonomy (NCBI): domain Eukaryota; kingdom Metazoa; phylum Chordata; class Mammalia; order Rodentia; family Sciuridae; genus Spermophilus; species Spermophilus citellus. The sequence continues at coordinate 87,717,411 of NC_138183.1, read as the reverse complement.
AGATAAGTTTGTGTTCTGCAATGGACTTGTCCTGCACCGACTTCAGTGCCTTCGTGGATTTGGGGAGTGGCTCGACTCCATTAAAGACTTTTCCTTAAATTTGCAGAGCCTGAACCTTGATATCCAAGCCTTAGCCTGCCTGTCAGCACTGAGCATGATCACAGGTAAGCCTGACCTTGCTGAATCCCAAAGTGATCCAGGTGGATTCTGGCCTTGGCCATGGCACACACATAAGAACATTGTGAAAATGACCCACTTCAGTGAAACCTATGATGGTTAGTCTAGTTTAAACAAGGAAATGTGTCTTCAGCTTGCTGTCATGTGCTTCTAGGAAAGGGGATTTCTAGCTTATTGGTAGTTACCACTGTCAACAAACCCACTGTATGAAAATCAGCCTTTCTAGCAGAGCTCTGTTGACCATTGGACTAGCTGCTTCAGAGTAGTTTTTACAAAGGTTTCCAAGGAAGATTAGCTTAACTAGCCCATCCCTGTGGGGCAGAGGTTGCAAGTCTTCCCTCCCCAGTAAGCCAAAGTAAAATCAAAGAACTGCAGATATATAAATGACAACTTGACATTAACTTTGTTGGGAAAGGACTGAGGAAAACGGATATTTGTCAAAAGCAAAAATAGCTCAACAGTTTTTAAAACTCAAGAACTAGAAGCATAAATAAATGCTACTCTCCTTCTAGATTTCTGTCTCCCTTTCTATCTTTAGGAAGATAAAGAAGTGGGGATTTTGGATGGGAGAGGAGATACCAACCATCTGCCTATGGCTACATGGCCCAGCCCCAACACCCCTTCCCCTCCACACTTACAGAGTTTTCCGTTAGCTCTCATCATTTTCAGTCAGACTGGGGCCTGGTGAGGCAGTGATAGCCAGGGACAATGTGGTCCGGAAAGGACTAGCCAGGTCCAGGTCTCATCTCTGTCCTTTTGGTCAGACCCAACACAGGCTAGTCTGTGAACTAAGGGTGAAGATCAAACCTGATATGCTCTTGGCTGGAGGAAATGTTTTTCAGGCAGGTGGTGAGTTTCCAAAGGCCTGAGCACATCCTGTTTTAGATGCATCAGAGATGTGCATTGGTTTACCCAGGCATTGGTTACACACACCATATTGGGGTCTCTCCTTTGAGCTAAAGTGAGATGCGTTGTATGCCTTCGGAGGCTGGGCTGGTGCATCGTTTGACCCAATCTTAAAGGCAAAGTAAAGTAAATGGCACATGCTGCAGTTAGAAATGAGGCACTAGCATGTTCATTCCAAAGGGAGCTCAATTTCCTCTTGAGTTTTGGTTCTGGATGAGACACTCACTTCTTTTGATGGGGCTGCTACCGACTTCTACATATGAAACAAAAACAAAGACAGTCTCAAGAGTGTATGGATTCCATCTAGAGGACTTTCCAATAGCATGCCACAGCACCTAAAGAAAACAAGCACATTTAAGGCCCAAGTGTTTTATTCCAGCAAGATTGTTAATGAAACTGGTTCAAAGGCTTCCTTTGCCTCAAAGCTCTTCAACTCGATTTTAGAACCATTCAGCTCTTCCTAGGACAGTTAGACATTCAATACCACAAACTGTGGAATTTAGTTCATTTTAAGAAGACAAAAAACAAAAATTAGATCCAGCCTCAGATTTCTTCCAGCAAAACCAGACCATTGCCACATCTCCATGGAGATGGGTCTTAGGTCTAGTTAATCGATGTATGTCCACTTACCTAGGTGCTGTGACACCTGCCATTACTTTTCAAGTTGATAGTACACATCCCTGGAAGAGACAGAACACAAGACTCATGCATGTGAGGGAGGGTGTTGAGTGCTCAGTGGAGATGAGGGTGTGAGTACAAAGTGCTAAGGGACTATTGGTGAGGGTGGTCTTCTCAGAAGAGACCACAGTCAGGAGTTGGTCCTTCATGAGAGCAGAGGCTGTCTCCAGGCTAGGAGAGAAGGAAAGAGAATTCCAGGCATGAATAAAAAATATTGAAATGACTGAATAATAGAGTGATGGGAGATGCTACTGGGCAACAGGCCAGGTGGGGCAGGGTATGAAGAACATTCCACCTCTAAGTGGGCAGAGGGAGTTTATCTTGAGAGAAGTGGGTGCCACAGAAGTTTTGTCCAGAGGAGCATGATGCCCAGGCTCACACTTTAGAAAGATCTACCCTGACTTATGGTTTTGAGCACAAATTAGGGCAGGAAGGAGACTAAAAGTAAAACAGTGGCCGGTTCTACAGTGAGAGCTGTGGCTTAAGAGGAAGTCTCGCCCCAGAAGCCTACATCTCTTTGGTGATTGTTGTTTTCCTCTTCAGGTGGAAATTGATGGGTAACTTAGAGACCAGGATATGTGGATGCTAGGCAGTCCCTACCAGGGGAGATTGGCAGTTCAGTGTGGAGTACAGAGTGAAAATTCACATACAGGGGGCTGGGGATGTGGCTCAAGCGGTAGCGCGCTTGCCTGGCTTGCATGCGGCCCGGGTTCAATCCTCAGCACCACATACAAACAAAGATGTTGTGTCCGCCGAAAACTGAGAAAATAAATATTAAAAACTCTCTCCCTCTTAAAAAAAAAGAAAATCCACACATAGTAACATTGCTCAAACTTGGAAGCAACCAAGTTTTCCTTCAGTAGGTGACTGGATAAATGAACTGTGGTACATCAGACAATTGATTACTATTTAATGCCAAAAAGAAATGAGCTATTGAGTCTGGAAAACACATGGAAGAAGTATAAATACATATTACTAAGTGAAAGAAGCTTATCTGAAAAAGCTACATGCTGAATAATTCCAACTATGATATTCTGGAAAGGTCAAAACTACGAAGACACAAAATGATCCATGGTTTCTAAGGATTAGGTGATAGTGATAAATGATTTTTATGACAGTTAAACAATTCTGTATGATACTTTAATAGTGAATACATGTTGCTATACATTTGCTCCAACTCATAGAATATACACCAAGAGTGAGCTCCAATGTAAACTATAAATTGTGGATAATTAAAATATATCCATGTGCACATCATTTATAATAAATATAGCACTCCAAAGAGAAATGTTAATAACTGGGGAGGCCATACATGTCAGGGGGAAGAAGGCAGATGGGAAATCCTTGTTGAGGAAATCCCCCTCAATTTTACTGTGAACCTAAACTTCTCCAAAAAGTAAAGCCTATTAAAAGAAAAGAAAAGAAAACAAAGGGGGGGGGGTGGACAAAAAAACAAAAAACAACTCTATCAGTCAGTGACATTGTGAAGGTCATTATGGGTTGTTTAGCAGCTGTTCTAGCTCATTTCACCTTCTAGACACTGGGTAGAATTGCATTTCCTTGCTATTGGGCAGGACTTTGGGACAGCTTCTGACCATCGAATTTTAAGCAGAAGTGACATGCATCACTTCCAAGTTAAGCAAGACTTTCCAAGGCTCTCTTTCCCTTGGCTCTACAGCTGGCAAAATAAAGCTGATGACTGCCCTGAGTGACAATGACGAGCAGAGTCCCCCAGCTGACCTCAGGTGGACAAAACAGAGCAAGGAAGTCTTTCTTACAGTAAGCCACTGAGCTTTGGAGGTTGTCCTCAGCAAAATCTAGCTGACCTTGACAGATTCAGAGGTGACCAACAACTACAAAGTACTATCACGTTTTCAAAACCATGGATTCTCTCTATCCTGCCTTCCGATGCAATCATAGATAAAGCATAAGCCATATGGCATTTAAGGAAGAATAGTGGATCCAGGCATGAATCTTAATCTTCACACACCAATCTCTTAAATATCCAAGCAGTCTAAGCACTTCATCCAAGGAAACCATTACACAAATCTCAGTTTTCCATTCTGTTTTGCAGTACCTCAAAACTGCAGAACCTCTCACCTTCTTCCCCCAAAGAACTCTCTCATTCCTGCCTGTCTGCCAGGACATTTAGGATTCACGTTCAAGCAGTGTGTAGCCTCCTTGGGAAAGTTCCTTTCCCTCCCTGAGAAATGTACCCCACCCACAGTAGAGAAGCTTTTGTCCCTTCTCAGTGAGCATAGAATTTGAATGATTCCACTCAATTAAATATCTGGGAAAGGATTTTGAAACTGCTTCCCTAAGGTGAAAATGTTTCTCTCTTTGTAAATCATCATCATCATTTCTGCTAATATTTAAGCAACTCTATTACTATCTCTCTTGTTTTCTTTCTCAACTGGTTCAGTAGCCAAGTTATGTATTGGGGCCCTGCTACCCCAACAAAAGCCACCTGGCGTCTTCTCAGGAAGTCTCTGTGACAACAGGTCGATGGCTGCGCATCATCCCTTTGCTGTGAGGAGGGTCACATGTACAGTGGTCAACTTGGAGACTAGGATACATGCCCGGGTGCAGCCTAGCATGGGTTTCCTTCTTCTGTGACCCCCTCCTCACAGTGGAAGTGTGCAGAGTAACCCAACTGAAGACCCTGTTCCCCACACAACATCAACACATTCCCCACCTATGTCCACCAACCTCCAGAGCAGCCTCGACCTCCACAGCAGGCTTTCCATCCAACTGCAGAATACTCCTCTTCCTCTGCACTACCACCTTCTTCTACTCTTCTTGTCCTCCCCTCACAACCTAAAATCTCTCTCTGTAGTACTGAGGCAGAACCAAGTGTGTGTGTCTACTTGGGAAAGATTAAAAAAAATACACAGGAAAATATGCCCTGGAGTTGCCCTTGCAATGTCACATGATGCCTGGCAGTTGCATCCCTTGGAGTTGTGACTCTGACCCCTTCCTGGGGCTTCCTGGTTGACACACAGAGCTGCAGTTCTTATCAAGCCATGGAAATTACTTCTGAGATTTATAAACAGTGACTGACTGGTCCCTAGATCGCAATGACCACTTTCAGAGATCTCAACAAATCTGGGAGCTGGTACAGGTCCAATACACAGCTTTCTGATTGTTAAAAATAACCTGGAATCTTTCAGTTTACCTACTTCCTCATAAAATCAGTTTGGTCACCAAATCTTACTGCCATGTCTCTCAAGATTTTTTTTTCAATTTTCTTTCCTTCTATTCTTTTTCGGGTCCTTGGCTCTCTGAATGGTAGAAATCACTTACCCCTCCTCCTCTCCCACCTGGTGTCCATCCTCGCAGGCCATTGCTATGGTGACACCGTGAAACATCTGCCCAGCTACCTGCCTCTCAGGACTGATCAGCAAACGGGTAAAAGTGTGGATGTTGGTGTCAAGATGCAAGTCCTGCGTCTGCTAATAACCATCAAGGGAAGTCCTTCGACCACTCCAGGCTATACTTTCCTCATCCCTCACTGAGAACACTAATGGTGCCCACCTCATAGTGTTTGGGAGTCCTAATGGAATAAGGCATATAAAGCTCTTTGCATGGTGTTCTGGCATCCAGTAAGTACCCAAGTAATATTTATTATAATGTGTTCTAAACATTTAAGACCCTGAAAATTCTGGTTATAGAAGACCTTTCCTACCAATCCACACAATGGATGCAATTTCTTCATCCAAGAGCCCTTACTCTATGGTCTCTAGGAAGGATGCTCCTATGACATAGACCCCTCACCCAAAATATTGGAACTTTATTGTTATCTCTAGCACCCTAGTCTCTAAAATGTAAAAAGAAGAGTGAGGATTTCATATATTTTCTCACAAAACTTTTCATTAGGAAGCAATACTCTAACCCATGGAAATGGTAGGGTACTTTCTAAAACAAGTATGTTTTGATGTCGAATTATTTTTACTTCTAGGAATGAAGGCTACCCTTTCCAAGCTAAAATATGCAGCCACTTTGAATGCCCACACTTCACCAGAAGGGGGAGTGTCTGCATAAAATAGGAAGCTCTAGCACTCATTCATAATGGGACACTTTTGTTCCAGAATTCATCAACCAGTGACACTATTTTCTTCATAATTACCAGAAGCCCAGATAATGAAAGCACCTCAGATCTTGCAATTCTTCATCAATATTTGTCATAACATTGCCTATGCTTACTATTATTATCAAAAGGATTTCTTCTATGATTTGCACAGGATCTAAACCCTAATGCAGACTAGAATATCTGAATTATCTGAATTCCAAGTGGGTGATGATTCCTAAGCATGCTTCATTTTATTCCACATAGGCTTAAGAGCACAGACTCTGCACCCAGGATGCCTGAATTTAAATCCCAGCTCTGACACTAGTCATGTGTAAGATGCTCAATCACTCAATCTCTGTGCCTCAGTTCCCTCGTCTATAATATGGGAACAACCATAGAACCTATCTCCTAGGTTACTGTGAAGATTAAATGAAGTCAATATATACATGATGCCTAGAACACTGCTTGGTACATAGTGAATACTATGCAATTTGGTACTCCTTCCACGATGACTCTGTACTTACCATCCTGAAACATCTCAGACAAGGAAAGGAGGAGCAGGCACTGAATCCTATCATCTTGGGAGCAGCATGAAAAACAGAACTTTGCCAATGGATTCTGCTCTACTTGAAGTCAATGCTTCTATCCACAAGAGGAAAAGAAGCAACGCCAAATTCAAAATTGGCAAGGATGATTTATTTAAGGGTGGTTAGAAATCCTTAAGTAGGAGAAAACGTGTAGCTCTGTAACTGCTGACCATTCCTAGACCATTCCCCACACTATTGAGATTGTCATTGACAGAGGATATCTGGGTGTCCTTGACAGTGCTTAGATAAATGGCTTTGCCACCTGAAACAGTCTACCTATGTGTTACAAATATTCTTGCTTCACATGATTTCCACAGTTCCTGCAGTAAGAATACCTTCTCATCTCTCTTTCATAAATGTCTACCCACATTACCTGAGTTCGTTTTTATGAATTTCCATGATTTTTCTTTCGAGCTTCTGTGACTGCTTGGGGAAGATCTCAAACTCACTGATGTAATTCTCAGGATGCTCATCAGGATCATAATCACCAAGCTCAGCTGTAACCAGTAAAAAGTGAAGAAAAAGAGAAAGATTAAAAACAATAGTATGGGGGCTGGGGTTGTTGCTCAGTGGTTATAGCTCAGAGCACTTGCCTAGCATGTGTGAGGCACTGGGTTCAATTTTCAGCACTGTATATAAATAAATAAAATAAAGGTCCATTGACACCAAAAAAAATACAACAAAACAAAACCCAGCATGGTTGAGGTGCATGTGGAATGTCTCATTCATCCAAAAGAAGATCCTGGAATAAGCTCATGCAAACCTTATTTGTACACATGGAAAGCCCACAGCCTGGGTATCTAGAGACTTGTGTTCAGGTTTTAGTCTAGCTCCATGAGCTTTGGCACTTATCACCCTGTTCTGGGTCTTGTTTTCTTTATCTGTATACTGAAGCAATTTAAAGGATTATTTCTTGATGGGGGCACTGCTGGCATTTGGAGGACTGAAGAGTTTTATTGTTTAAGATTTCCCAAGGAATTGTAGGACATTTGACAACTCAACCCTTCAGACACTGAATGTTGGTAACACACTCACTGTGACCATCAAGAACACCACTCCCCAGAAGGTAGCCAGAGGGTACAAGACTGAAGTTAGGAGGAATATGTTCAAGAAGTCTACTCTACAACAAGGTTATACAGCAGTTAATAACAATGTATAGTATATTTGAAAACCTCTAAAAGAGCAGACTAAGTGTTCTTATCCTCACCACAAAAATTATAAGTATGTGAGATAATGCATATAGTAGCTCAATTTAACCATTCTATAATATATGCATATTTCAAAACAAAATTTTGTACACTGTAAATATGCAAAATTTTGTCCATTAAAAATTTAATTTTTTTAAACTAAATGCCTCTCTGATATATCTAGGAAGTAGCTATCCTGGGAAACTTCCTCAAGATTCTCTTCACAGTTAATAGTCTCCAAGATCAAGAATCCCCTGGCTGGAGCTACCAGCTCTGAGGTCTATGCAGTGTGACACATTCAGTGAAAAAAAAGAAAAAAGAAAAAAAAACACAACATGAAGAAATCCAAGGAGAGTGCATTTAAACACAAATGGATTGCTCTTCAAACAAGAGTATCCACCTGAGTACTGAAAGAACATTTGGGATTAAAGCTGTTGCAGCATTCTAATGCAAGGCACCTCTGGAGAATATTTAAGAGGAAAAAGAAATGCCTGCCCATCTCCAAGCGTCCTGAGAATCTAATAGAAGTGGGTGCATAGCCTATGGCCCAGAGAAACCAAGGCTATGTTTGGCTGTAGGAGTATTTTACTGATTCCACAAGCTTGCTAAGTAAAATGAATAAGCATCTCAGACAGAAATAAAGAATATAGTCCAGGAGAATAAACTAAAGATAGTGTATTTGTCAACGTGATCCCAGCAGGACTTTGAAGTGGAAAAAAAAATCTGTATGCTTTCAGCACATTTGAAAAATCACACCAACTCCATAATATCTATCTACTGTTCTATCAATGTCAAATCAGCTAATGACAGTAAAAGGACAAAACCAGAGGAAAACAAAGCTCTTTAAAAGCTTTTTAATATAATTCAACTTGTACAGTTCTTAAAACAATCTAGGATGCATATATATATACTGAGGAAGAATTTTAAAAATAAGATCCAAAATACTATTGATCATGAGAGGGGTGGAATTGATCAATTTGATCAAATCAAAATTGAATTATTTCTGTTCACTAAAAGACATCATACTGACGATACAGGAGGTGTCATTTTGAAAGAATATGTTTGCAAAATCTGAAGTTGACAAGGGCTAGTCTCTAGAAGACAGAAAAAATCTGGGCAAATCAATGAGAAAATAGACTGGAAGACCAACAGAGAAACAGTCAAAGGATATGAACAGGCAATTCACAGACAGGGACATGCAAAGGGCTAGTATATGGAGAAATGCCCAAATTCATTAGTAATAAGAGATATGCAAACCAAAACAAGATGTCACACAAATATCATTGCCAAGAAATTAGGAAGTTGGCAGAAACATGAGAAAACAGAAACATTTATGCACTTCTGGGGCTTCTCAATACATGCAATTCTTCTAGAGAGCAAGGTGGGAGTATTTAGCCAAATATTATGACTCAGAAATCCCTCTTCTGGGCATATATCCTAGAACAGCTCTGGGTGCAAGAAAGGATATGTTCAAGGGTTTTTATCACAACATCAATCATGATCATCATAAGAGGGAAGCAACTTGGGTGTTCATTATTTGTGGGACTGATAAGTAAAACACAGGAGATGCACCCTACAGGACACACTGGTGGTTAGAAGCAACAAGACATGTAACTAGCAACACAGAGAGATCTCCAAAATAGTATTCTAATCATAAAGGAAAGAAATCAAATGAGCTCTAGAGCCCCATTTAACTAATGAAATTTAAAAGTATAGACACACAAAGCAATATTAATCACTTTACAAATTATAGGCAAAGACATATGTGTACCCAGTTGTCACCTTTGGAAAAGGAAATGGAAAATAATGGAAAAAAGGTAAGTGGATCAATCAATAAATAATGCAAAGGGACCAATGATGAGAGTGGACCAAGAACTCATGATTAACTCAACGTAAGTTCCAAAAGAAGTACACCTAAGGTGTGGAGTTGGCTGTGGACCTAAAAATTTAGGAAATGGTACACCAAATGCTCCCATTTCCCATAGGTAATGAGGTAATGGACCCAATGTGAAACTAAGTTGTTTTCAATGCTTGCAGAGTGCTTGGTGAGAAGGGGCCTTGTTGATGGGGTGCATTTCTATTTCCAGGAAAATTTGTGAGATACAATAGACTTGTAGAACTACATTCTGCAAATAAGTAGCCTAGAAAATGCCATAAAACTTAGAGAAGAAATGCCATGGAGAGTATAGGGTTGCCTCCCTATCAGATACTGTTCCCTCCTCCCCTAAAGCTTGTCTTTAAGTTCGACTTCAGCTGAAAGTGAGCACAGTCTTTTAGTGAATAAGGACTTCTCACTACTCATATCAAGAAGAGGGAGCCATTTGTAGTTCTCTCTTCTCCACACGACATTAAGGGTGAAGTTGTATCAGAAGACACAGCACACTGGATGGCCAGAGGTTTAAAACAGGCCCTAGCACTTTGAAAATTTAACTACCAGAAGAATCCAAAGAATCTGAAGGAAAAGGATGTGTAAGAGGGCTGGGGTTGTGGCTCAGCGGTATAGCACTCGTCTAGCACATGCGAGGCGCTAAGTTCGGTCCTCAACACCACATAAAAAAATAAAAAAAATAAAAAAAGGATGAGTAAGTTCTGGTGATGGTAAGGATAATGTGCAATGGCATTTTCCCCAGTTGGGAGAAGACTCATTCCAAAAGAACTCCAGTTACAGGACAATAAAGTTTCAGAGTCAGCTCCTTCGGGAATCTTCCCTGACCCCCTTGCTGAGCCAGAACCCTCCTGAGGGCACTATAGCAGGAACCAACCCATGTGTCCCTCCATGTAGTCATCAAAATATCGGCACAATGGTCTGCTTACTTGCCTGCCCTCCTATAGTACTCTGTACTGTAGTGCCTGACACCCAGCAGCTACTCAATAATTGTTTGGAGGACACATGAATGAGGTAGTAAATACCTTCCCAACAGGCAGTTGCTCAATCTTTCCCAAGTGTAGAGGGAAAGCACATGTCAGAGCAATTGAGCAAAGTATCCTGGCTCATTCGACAGATTTCATGGAGAATCTCCAGTGTGCAAGACACAGGAAAGCTGCAATAAAGAGGCATCCCAAGTCTTGCTCCTATGGAATTAGATTCTACATAGAGAATCTAGAATGCCCCCTGCCCCAATAGGCCCACAGGTTAAGTGCATGATCATCCACTTGGTGGTACTGGGAGGTAATGGAAATGTTAAGAGATGGGACCTAGTAGGAGTACTTTAGATCACTGGGGTGTATTCTCAAAGGGGACTGTAGGACATCAGTTTCTATCACTTTCTTTTGCTCCTGGGTTTGCTCCTGGGTTTCCTCAGCCACATGCTTCCACCATGATGTGCTGTGACAAGCCCAAAGCAATGAGGCCAAATGACCTTGAATTGTAACCTCTAAAACTGTGAGCCAAGGTAAACCTCTTCTCTTTATAAGCTGATTACCTCAAGCATTCTTTAATAGTATCAGAAAACTGACTAACATAGGAAGAAACACAATAAGCCCCAAAACAACTCAGCAAGAAAACTTCAGGTATGTGTGCTTACAAGACAACCAAACAGGGGTATGGGGAAAAACCATGGACAGAAGGGAGGCTGCTTTATGTTAAGTGGACCAAAGAAGACTTAGAGGAAGGAGTAGCTGCACTGAGTCCTGAGTAACTAGCAGGAGCCGAAACATCCACTGGGACTCACACAGCAAGAAGAAGAGATAAGATCAATATTTACGTGGTGCTCTTTTGTAGAATGAATAGGAAAACAAAAAATGTTCCCAAGAAAGAATAAAAATAGATTCTAAGGATTATGTATGTTTGTTTTGAAAATTGTATTATGAAAAGACATCCATTTTGCATGCATTGACTATGTTCCTTAGATTCACGTAACAAAACTACAGGTAACAAAACTCTAGAAGACTGACTGTTTTCTATACACTCAGAATACACTGAAGCTTAGCACATACTCCTTAAACAGGCTTTAGAATATCACATAACCTCCCACTTTCTAGTCAGTGACTCTACCTTCCTTATTACTCTGCATGAATAAGTGGTTTTGAGAAAGCCCATCTTTATCTGCATTTGTTAGTGACCTCTAGAGCTACTTAAATATTCAGTCTAAGCACCAGAGAACTCTAAGAATTCAGCTTTTACTGAACTTGCTACAAATGACCCAGGGGTTGTACTGCATTTTAGAGACAAAAGGTTCTTTCAAGGTCGTTCAGTCCATTTCCAACTCTACTTTCCTAGCCACATCTGTATGTGTGGTCAATAATAATAGCAATAAAGGATGAAATAGGGCCGTGCTCATCTGGATGGAATTTTGTGGCTTCATTTGAAATATAAACAGGATGGAGAGCTTTCCATTATAGATCTACATTGAGCATGCCCTTGGAGAATTGACAGTAATTCACTAATGCCTAAATACATTCTGAAATCCTCCGATGCTAGTCTATTGCTTGGATTAGTATCGATTCCCTTTTCCTTTCCTGAGACAGTGCACCTGAACCAGAAGTGCACCATCTTCACCACGAAGGAATACAAATGTGAGGTTTTAACAGACCTTCACTCTGGGGTAAAAGAAATGGCTTTCTCAAGCACATTCTCCACCTCACAGCCCATCGGACTACTTCCCATCACAGAATCACTCTAGTTCTGAACACTTTAAACCGGAAAATATCCAAGGGATTTAACACTTCTTCCAACGTTTGTTACACTGCACTAGGATGCTCCAAGGGAAGGGAAAAAGCAACACACAGCACACTCCCCAAAGTATATGTTTGGAAAGCATAACCCCCAATACAGTGAGGTTCAGAGATGGAGCTTTTAAGCAGTGATTAGATCATGGAGGCTGTAACTTATTAGTGGATTAATAAGGAATGTACTAGTGAATGGTAGCTATAAGCAGGCATGGCGTGGCTGAAAGAAGTAGGTTTCTGGAGGCATGTGCTTGAGGACTACACCTTGTATCTTGTCCATGACTTCTCTCTGCCCCCATCACCGCCCTGGCTGCCATGAGCTGACAGCTTTCCTCTGCCACACCCTTCCACCATGATGTTCTGCCTCACCTCAGGCCCAGAACAACGGAGTCTGCTGACATTGACTGAGACCTCTGAAACAAGAAAGAACTCAGAGGAGCCCAAAATAAACTTCTTCTCCTCTAAGTTGTTCTTTCGGGTTTTGCAGACTAACACCCAACACTCATTTCAGAATACTTAGAGAACAGATACACCTGGGAATAGGGTCAAAGGAAGAATTTCACAGCACAGGATGTCCCACGAGCACAGAGGTGGGCCACAGTGAGATCCCCAGGAGAAGGTCAGAGTCTGTCTTAAGCACTGAATGAAATCTGGCCTTGTGACAGGTAGACGATTGTCACCTGTGTTATTCTTTCTAGATCCATCATAAACTGACACACTCAGGCACTAATCTCTCTCTCTCTCCTCCCCCTTCTATGTTTCCCTCCCTTCCCTCTCCCCTCATAGACATGCCAAAAGCATTCTTCTACAAATGGCTGGATCATCAGGGTCTCTGCAAATAGCCCCTGTGGTCAGCTGCCTTCCAACAAACCCCAGGGAACAGCACACCCAACCCATACTTCATTCGAGTGCTGGGCACATCCCCAGCAATGTGCTGCCTCAGGAACTAGAGGGCCTTCTCTTAAACACTGTCCTTACAAGGTAGAAGCATCTAGAAGCCAACCCAGGTCTCTGAATTCACTATTTCCCACTGATCTCTCTCCCTGCAGCTGGTTTAACCCTAAAAAGAACAGCAGCCACCACTGAGGTTCCTGCACTTCCCCCCACCTGGTGCAGAATGGTCTCATGAAATCACACAGCCAGGGAAGAAGGTTGACCATTCATTTAATAGATGAAGACACTGGAGCATGAAGCACTTAAGCAATTTGTCTATGGTGAAATAACCAGGAAATGGGAAAAAAGGTTCAAACTGAGGTATAAGAGATAGTGAAACTAGTTTTCACTTCACTTTGTTACATGGCTAGAAAAACTGAGGAATTAGACACAATATACATGCACATGCATATACATTGGAAAATATACATGTACATGATACATCACATGAAATACACATGTGCATACATATACATACATGAAATATACATGAACACATATACACATGTTAAAATGTACATATACACAATATGCACAAGAAAATATGCATGTATACAATACATACAAGCACGCATAGGAATATTTATGTACACACAGTCAGGTACACATGAAAATATATGTGTACATATACACACATGAACATATACTTACACACATATATGCAAACACACACATGGAAATATATATACATATATGATGAGCAAACATATATATATATATATATATATATATATCTCCATCCTTTGGGGATGACTTCCTTATTTGAAACTTACCTTCCTAGACACGGTTTCCCCCTCTCAAAATGCCCTTAGACCTCATGTTTGGTAGTTAGAATTCAAAACACAGAATATTCATACCTCTAGAGGATTTCTTAAATAACTACACAGTTCAGAAACTTTGAAAAAGATACTCTGCACCCTATTTAGGGACTTTGTAGGACACTTTGTCTTTGCAGAGGTTGCTGTGAACATCTCAGACCGGCCTTCCACCAACATTCCACTGGCTTCAGACAGAAGTTGAGCAAGGGACACTGTGCTACATTTGCAGTCCCACCACACCTCCAACCACAGACATAACAAGATGGGCACAGTTTGGGGAGAGGGGAGGCATGGGACGAAGCTCTGCAGCTTCAGGTAATGATGGGAGAGAGCACAGTGGGGCCAGACTCACCTTGAACGATACAGGCACCCAGGTAGGCAGCATCAGAAAAGGAGCACAGCAGTCAACCGTGAAAAATATCCCTTTTAATTTTCAGATACAAAAGGTACCTGCAACACAAAAGCAGAAACAGTCGCTCTAAGTTTTGGCTAAAGCCTGGAAGAAGTAGGAGGATTGTTCATGCTCTGCCTACCCGGGTCACCAGAGCCCCACCCAGCCCCAGGCGGCAGTCTAGACATTCCAAGCAGAGAAAAACCTTTAGAAAATCCAGAGTATCTGTAGCTAAACAGATCTTATCAGATTTCAAAGCTATATGGGCTCAGCCTTTTCCAAAAGGCATGAGAAGAATTAACGGAAGCCACAGGGCCCAGCAGCCACTGCTCCCATACAGTGACAACCATGGCCACCATCATCATCACCATACCTCAGATATTGGGCACCCAAGTTCCATTTGAAATGAAGAATCAGGAAACAGATTCAGTTAGTAAAAAGACTAGCATGTCATTTCTCATTGGTAGACAGAAACATTAATGAATTAAAAAAAAAAGGCTTAGTCACAAGGCCAGAAAGCCAGCAGATTCATGATTAGAGTTGTCATATGTATCCTGTCCTCCTCTCCAGGGATGTAGATGCCTGCAGAGGCCAGGAAAACCTGTGGCCAGGGAAATGGGCTGGTGCAAGGTGGCCAAGAAAAGAAAAGCAGAAGGCGGGGCTCCCTACAATGAGGGCAGCCACCTCTTGGCTCCAGCCCTATGGAAAGTATGTGCCCAGTTTCTCAGAAAATTGAGCTTGGGACAGGATGTGAGGCTCCCCAGAGCTTTGGTCTCTCCTCATTATGAAAAAGCAGTTGGCGACCTTTGTGTTTTGAGACAAAGCCCATGAACTTGGGTCCTTGCATTGTGAAGGTTTTTGGCCTTGGTTGGAAAATAGATATGTATGATAAAGTGTTGGATTTCACAAAGAAACTTGGAAGATCCACTTCAGCAAAATAAGGAAATAGCAGAGATGATGGAACATTGGGGAAAAAATAACAATGGGTAGATGAAAAACCAAACAAATGATTACATGAGGCTACTACTAACTTTGGAGAAAAAAGAAAGCATGCAGAGGAAAAGAGTTTACAATGTATTATTTGGCTCAGTGAGTAATATTGATATATACTTAAAGTAACATTGACCCCTGGTTTAACAAAAACTTATATATAACCAGGTCATGGGGGAAGAAAAGTGAAGTTGGGAAAGGAGAGAAAGACTGAGTGGTTTTTCACCATGGCAGGAAGTCAGGAGACAAGGACTAAAGTTGGCAAATCAAGAAATAATGGTATAAAGGGGCTGGGGTGTAGCTCAGTGGTAGAGCACTGGTCTAGCACATCCACTATCTAGAAAAATTGAGGGTGCTAACCTTTAGGGAAAGGCTGGGTGTTGGGAAGGTGGGGACAGGGGGATTGTTTTAATTATAAACCTTCTAGTACTATTTAACTTCTAAAATGATACACATGGAAGTGCTTATTTGTGTGTGTGTGTGTGTTCCTTTGATTTAAAAAAATAGTTTATTTTTAAACTTAAAAGTACATCGAGATTAGATTCACAAGTGAAACCTTTGAATTTTAAGTGTTACAACAAATTGTTTTCAAAACCCAAAGGACTTAAAAGCAGCATACTACAGGGATACGGCCACATCAATGTTTATAGAAGCACAATTCACAATAGCTAAACTATGGAACCAGCTTAGATGCCCTTCAATAGATGAATGGATAAAAAAATGTGATATATATATACACACATACACATACACTCACACAATGGAATATTACTCAGCAATAAAAGAGAATAAACTCATGGCATTTGCAGGTAAATGTATGGAGTTAGAGAAGATAATGTTAAGTGAAGTTAGCCAATCCCCAAAAAACAAATGCAGAATGTTTTCTTTGATATAAGGAGGCTGATTCATAATAGGATAGGGAGCGGGAGCCTGGGAGGAATAGACAAACTCTAGATAGGGCAGAAGGGTGGGAGGGGAGGGAAGGGGCATGGGGTAATTAATGATGGTTGAATGTGATGATCATTACTATCCAAAGTACATGTATGAAGACACAAATTGGTGTGAATATACTTTGTATACAACCAGAGATATGAAAAATTGTGTGCTATATATGTGATAAGAATTGTAATACATTCTGCTGTCATATATAAATTAAAAATACATATATAAGAAAAAATAAAAATTAGACTATAAGATAAAATTTTAAAAAAAATCACTATAGTGCCAAACAAAAACCGGCTAGGATGCACCAGTTTGCAACCTCTTAACCACGACTACACATTAGAATCTTTCAGGGAGAGTTCTGAAAAACGCCAATGCCATGAGTCCTTGAATTCTACCTCAGACCCAATTAAATCAGAATCTGGCCCTCACCAAAACTCATATGTGAATATTCATGGGAGCATTATTTATTATAGCTAAAAAGTGAAAACAACTTAAATATCCACCAACTGATGAGTAGATAAAATAAATGTGGTCTATTTATACAACGGCATATTATTCAACCATAAAAATGAATAAAGTACTGTTAGATGCTACAACAAGGATAAATCTTGAAAATGTTATGTCAAGTGAAAGAATCCAGACATAAAGGGTCACATAATGTATAATTCCATTTATACAAAATGTCCAACAAGGACAGATCTATGCAGACAGAAAACAAGATTAGCGGTTTCCAAGGACTGAGAGGAGGGGTACCAAGCTTCCTACTAGGGAGATAAAAATATTCTGGAAATACATCATGATGGTGGTAGCACAACCTTGTGACCATACTATACCCCACTGGATTATACAGTTTAATGTCTGCCAAAAGAAACAAGTGCTTTTGAAAATACAAATTATCTTAGAGTAATGGTTCTTAAATTTTGACATGATCAGAATTACCTGGAGGCCATGTGAAAATATAGATTGCTGTCCCCTCCCAGAGTTTCAGATTCAGTATGTAGGGGGCAGGGACCAATAATCTGTATTTATAATAAGTTCCCAGATAATATTAATGGATGGATCTTTATTTCACCCTGCTTTATGTTATACACTGTGCTCAGCATTGAGCTGGTCCAGGGACCTCACTTCTAAGACCATGGCCCTGGTTTGTCCAGAATACCAAAGTCAGGATCTAAGTACTTGAAATGATCAAATCTTTCCTTCTCTAAAGACTGTAAACTTCCTGGCCAAATGTCATGAGGTTTCTTTTCTAATTGTTGAATGTGTGTTTTGAACACAAACGCATTAGTTTCTACATTTTGATGAGTTCAGTAGTGGAAAAATTTTAAACAACTATTTACTAATGAATGAGAGGTTTGGGTTCTAATCCTGTAACTCAGAAATCAGGTTTGATGAAAGCTTCCTAACAAAAGAAAATCAGCTTTCACAGCATCACATCTTGGGTCTTTGCTCATATCAGTGATCTCTGGAGATAATCAAGGATTTATTGGAGACTCAACATAATCCATGGGGGCTTTTGATGGCTTCAGATTCAGAATGCTCATTTTTTAATACAACCACCATCAAAAAATAATCCATCTTCCTTAGTACCATTCCTGCATGAAAGGATTAAGCAACCAAAACACAAGAGGATCGGGGGCATGAATTATTGTGCTGCCATAAATGATATTGCTTCCATGAATTTAAAGATGGTTCTCACTAAAAAATATGTTTTAAACCAACATACTTTTGGCTACATTTGATTGCATATGGCATTTATAAAAGCTCAGAAATCTAAATGATTGTAAGATGATTGCTCAAATGGTGGAGAGATGAGGAGAGGATGAAAACTGATTTCAAATATCCTTTTTCATGGGTATTTTTGTTGCTTTGCCCTCTTAAACCTGTTCCTTAACATTTCTTTATTCATAAGCATGGTCATGAATGGGACTTCAACTGCTCATATATTAAATCCTCTTCAAATTTTAGGTCAAATCTTACAACAAAATAATAACTTACCATACTAGAAAAAGCTAAATGCTTTCAAGACAAGGGTTTAAACTATAAGTATGTGGGCACAATTTGTAAATTAGTCTGGAATACTAAGGACCATGCTGACTAAGAAAAAAAGTATTTTTTTCTATTTTGTCAGATTTATTTAAAAGTAGGCCACATTTAATTTTTTTTCCTTTTCAATTAAGTCTTAATTGGTACATTTTAATTACACATAATAGTGTGACACATTTGACATATAGGAAAAAAAATCTATCTATGCAGAGGCAGAGGACTTCTTAACTTCCTTTGGAAATGTTGAAATATTCACAATATTCCACTGCTTGTGCCTGAGTTATTTAGTCAAAGTCAGGAAAATGTTAGCAAGTTCAACTGACAGGGGCTTAAGTAGGGTTATTAATGAAACCTTTGTATTCTTTTGCTCTAAAATAGTACCTTTCTCATCAACAACATAAGATCCATCCTTAATTTATACTGTGACACATTCGATTTTTATCCTCCAGACAAGATTGTGGAGAAAACAAATGACAAAAGTAAAGCAGGTTTTTTTTAATCTCATCTTCCTAACTACAACATTAACACCCTCAGTGCAGAACAAATATCTTCTTTTTTCTGTTATTATTGTTGGTTTTGTTTGTTTGTTTTTGATAACTCACCCAGCTTCTGGCCCTGGCTAGATAGCCAGAACTGAGGAAGAAATTATCAAATAAATTTTCAAACCAAAATCAGGTTAAAGACACATATTCTATGAATTCACTGATATAAAACATCCAGAATAGACAAAACTCATTAAGACAGAAAATAGATATGGGGCTGGGAAAGGGGACTATAAGAAGTGACTGGTTTGGGGTATATGGTTTCTTTTGGGGGGATGATAAAAAATGTTCTAGAACTGGATAGTGTTGATGGTTGTTGTGAGTGTACTCAAGGCCACTGAGCTGTATGCTATTTGATCATGGAATTAATTTGTTATATGAATTTTACCTACCTAAATAAAAAGAAAAAAAGAGACAGATTGTAAAATAATGACCTATTATTCCTCCTTTCCACACACATACATAGCCTCTCTCCCTACTCCTCTACCCCCAGCACAAACCTCTCTAAATGGCTGTCAGCAAATTAATCATAGAGAACAGAACCATCTGCTCTCTTCCAAAGTCACCTCAGTGCCACTGGGGTCAAGCTTTAACAGAGACTCTGGGTAACAAGAAAGCAAAATACCTAAAAACCCTATCTTTCCCCCTGCCAATGATCAGAGCAATTTGCATTTGCTTTTCTATTGCATCTGCACATAAGCCGATTATTTTGAGAGATGATTATACACAGTGATTTGGGGGGTCACCAAATCAGAGCCCCATCAAGAATGAAGTGCACAACAGTTCTCTCTCTCCTCCATCCACTATGAAGTTGGCCTCCCTGGGGAGAGGCCTGCTCAGCAACATTTGCCAAAAAGCAAAACCTCCAGAAGGTGAACTGAATGTAACCCCAGCAGAGGGAGATGTGAAGAGAGGAGATCTGAGAACTGGAAACTTCAAACTTAGAAAAGTCTGTAAGGGAAAGGAAACCTGCTCCAGTGGGGTCATCATTTAGCAAGCAGAAAACTGAACAACCAACTGTCCACTCTGTTGGACTGTGATCTTTCTCCTCCCCAAACAGCTAAGATCCCAAAAGTAGGCTGCACTAGCTATGAATTTGCCCACATCCTAAAGACAGTCCTCTTCTACTTATTTTTAGCATCCCACTGTCAGATGTCTTCAGAGTACCTCCCCCTCAAAACCACTGCTTTTTTGTGCAGCTAATTACACTCCCAGTGACAATTGTTTGGGAAAAAAAAATCCCAAGACAATTAAATGTACGAGAGCATTTCTGGCCAAATGACTGAGTTTAGCGCCTGCTTGGTTGAGAGGTTATGATCTAGACCAGAGGCGCCTCTAAGCCTGTAAGATGGCAGAGGCCACGGCTGGTTAAAGGTGTAGGTTAAACATACAAACAAACGGAAAATACCTTGTGAGCTCTTCTTTAATCTTCAAGGGTTCATGTGGGTAGAATTTCACTCTAAAGCACATGGTGTATGGTGGATGAGCTGAAACATCATAAAGAAAAGGCATGAGATAAGCAGCAGAAGACCACGGACTCCAACACACAGGAACGTCAGCCATGAAGCCTCACGGACTAGCCAGGAGGGGCAGGGGAAAGGGTGCCTCACCAGGAGAAGCAGATAGAATGCCCAAGAAAACAAAGCAACAGTGACAACAAAACTCAAAGAAAATGCTTGACAGGACGCCGAGAGCAAATGCAGAATACAAGCAACCTAGTCAGTGAGGACATCTTTCCACATCACAGCTGACCTTCATTCCTTTATTCTCTTCAGTCACAGCTCCACAGACATTTTCTCTTCTGATTCTTCCCACCCACTTGTGACAGATAAATTGCCCATTAGCACAATTCAGGTTTGGGGGATCATGAAAGATATTTCAGCCTGTGAAGTGGAAAAATGTCACTATACATGACTAGTTTTCCCAAAATGATGGTGCCTTTGAATTAAAATTAAGACTTTAAAACATGTAAATAGCCATGCAGAGGCTACTTCATAGTGTTTTAAGTATTGTCTACATATAAGGCCATTGACTGTATGAAAATAAACACTGTTATAATTTTCTAGCATGTCTGAATCAAGATGGTACTATATAGGCAGCAATTTTAGTTGAGGTTCATAATTCTGGGATGTTCTAACTGCATTAAAAATCCAGAACTCAATGACCAGCTAATGAGATTCCTCAGGATTTCTAACATTGTTAATTTTTTTGTTCTTATTAGTTAACATCTTCAATTATAAGTCCATTGCTTATTTGCATTGTTACCCTAATAAATGCATACATGTGAAGTAAGATGAATTAAGATTTGAGTTAGTATATAAATTGAACACCTTAAAATCAAGGAACTATGCCCCTATCACTGTTCCCATAGATCTGACATACTTGCTCACTTGCCTCTTTATCAATCAATATAGCTGCCTGGTATCAGCTCTGGGTCCACATCAGATGGAATATGAAACAGCATCCTATTCTCCCCAAATTCCAATTTCAAAATAAGCAAGGGCTAAATAACCAGCCAACTCTACAATGCATAGCTATTCTTTATGTAGAAAGAAACGTCTACTTCAAATATGAAGGTATAACAGATATAATTTAATGTGGAAAATAGTTATTAAATAATCTAATAGAAAGCATCCAAATCCCAAGAAAATAGTGGTATTTTTATGTCTATCTTAGCAAAGAAAAACTGATCTCTCTCTCTCCCTCTCCCTCTCTCTCACACACACACCTTATAACTCTTCCTTATAGTAAATTAGGAGCTTTGGGCCAGTGCTCTTAGCTTGATCCTGTGTACCCTAGATTTAGGAAAGTATACATATTTCTGAAGTACTAGGAGAAAACAGACACATTCTACATAGCAAAAAACAACTTAGAAACATACAACTGAGTCTCCGTCATTCATTGTTCATGATATCAAGATATTCAGTCTTAACTTAAAATATTAAATATTTTACCTTTGAAAATTCCTTAGATTTCCTTTTAATTTGTTTAAAACACCATATCTAAATTATTAAAACTTGAAAGATGATTTTTCATTATAAAATCTCCAGATTGTCTTTAACAGAAAGTTTGAGAGCATTTTTATAAAAGAGGAGCAAAACCAAAGATGGGATTAACATGTGAGAGGAAAGGAATTGTCCCTCTTTCTTTATTTCTTCCTTTTTTTCCTTTGTCTTTTTTCCTGTCCTCTAAATTAATATGCTTATACACAACCAATAAAGATAGACGCAGACACACATATGTATGAACATGCAGCCATTCTCCTACCCTTTGATTTCCTTCATCTCTATTCCTGCATCTTCTTGTCTCTCAGATTCCTACCAGACCTCATCCACCCCCAAGCTCTCCAACCATTGTTAACTTCATCTACATTCTTACACTCCTTTTTCCATCCTCACAAAAACATATACTAAGCCCAGTTTTACACAGGGGAATTTTTTTAAGTTTATTCTCTCAAAATGAAATCATACTATATGTTTCTCTTATTTATCTCACTTAACTCTATATCTTGCCTATTCTTCCTAGATAGTAGATATAGATCCAACCCACTGTAATAATTCATTGTCATTCAGGTTGTTTCCACATGTTTGCAATTCAAACAATTCTATAATAGGTATAATATATATTATACTATACACCCACATGTCTGTGCATACATCATGAACTACTCTAATTTTTACTCATAAAGTACAATCTCCAAAAGTTGAATTGTCGAGTCAATAGGTATTGTAAAGTGTTTCAAAAGAAGCAGAAAAAAATAAAGTCAGCTGACTAGAAAAGAAGAAGATCACAGAAGATGTTGTCCTTTCTCTACCTCCTGGGTAGCATACCTGCTTGCCATGCCTTAGCATTGGCTTCAGTAGGTGTCTGAGTTGATCATATATAAGTCAGGAATAGTACTTTTCCTAAAGGACCAGGCAGTGGGGCCTAGGGGCACCTCTCTGGTACATCTCTGAACCCAGGAAATCCTTCCATCCAGTCAACCTCACTTCAAACTTGAAGAACCAAAAACATCTAATGCTTCTCCCACATGGAGAGCCCACCTCGTTTGAAGACAGCACTCAGGGTCCTACATTCCCAGCTCTCTTTTCTCCTCCTCATGTCAGATTTCAGAATGTCCTTGCCCTGAGTACTTTCTCATCTGCTCTGTGCTTCCTCAACCACAGCACTCCAGGGTTGGCTGGGCAGAATTATTGCTTCCTCGCAACAGCAGCCTCAATGTTGACTCACTTGGAGTTTATAACACTCTTAATCTATTCTCTTAATTCTTTTCACATATGCTGTTGCTAAGTCACACCTAAAAACCCACTATGCTCTAATATCCCCCTCCATTTTCTGGAATGTGATCTGGGAAGAGATTTATACATCGTACTAATGATATGTTCATCAGTAGACCATTATCAGAAAAGGAGTGGTAGCTGGCAGCAGAACAAAAACAGAAGGAGACACTTTTCAAGACCAAAATGTTCTGTTCTCTTCTACCTTCATATACCCCCTACTGTGTCATTCATATCCATTTAGCCTCATGTATTGTGGACAACCAAAGAAAGAGTTTTCTGTATTAAATGGAGCACTTGGTTCCAGCACAGTGAACCAGTAAGTCCAGGATTCTATACTGAACTTCAAGAACTTCAACCTCTTCACCCAGGCCTGGAAAAACTCACTTAAGGGTCTGAATGCAAAATCATATCATTTAAAAAGTAGTAAAGTCAAAGAATGCTTCTTTACAAAGCTGGAAAAGGTCAAAAGGATAATTACCCCCAAAATACTATTCTAGTTATGGATGACAAAATTCATGATGGTATGACCTATATGTCTGTTCAACGTGTTATCCCCAGAGCAATTATCAGTAAGATTGACCCTAAAAAGAAAAAAAAAATAATTGACCTTCCATCTGTCTAAGTTAATGAAGTAACAAACGATGAATCTGAAGCATCAAGCAGATGTCAAAAGTAACAGCTAGACTCTGCCATCACATCAGTTCCTTAATTCCTGTGATAGAATTAAAATACTAATCCAGAAGGTCCAGAGTCTGAATCGCTACAGCAATTCTTGGTATTCACATTTTGAAAACCTCAAATTCTTTTATTTCAACTTCTTGATCCCACCCGGCAGCCCCCTCAACATCTGGAACAAATTCAGATACTCTGGTTTTGGTTACAGTAGCTACTTCTAGAAGGAAGATTAACTAAATTCAATTAGCAGTTATTTATTGAACACCTAATACTTGCCAGGCACAGTTTTAGGTGTTATACAAATAACAGCAAATTTGAACAGGCAAAAAATCCTATCTTTACGGTGAACACATTCTAGTGGGGTAAACAGGTATAAAAATCAAAATAAATGATATATGCATGATATTAGAAGGTCATATTATCACAGAAAAGAAAAAGAGAGGATTTAAGGAGTGAGAGTAGACTCCCACTTCTATGGCTCTTCACACCACCCTCCAACCAAATCCATGAAGGTAATTGCAATTTTCTTCACACTTTCTAGAACACCAAACAGGGAAAGAGACATGAGCATTTAAAATTTTTAGTCAATCAACAAACACCAGCTGTGTAACTGCTGAAGGGGACACTTCAGGGTTCCACTGGAAGCCAGCATTTTTACTCCTTGGGACATGTCCAAGGTCCTGAATCTCCCTGTAGAGAGCTGCCTCTTGCCTTCTGCGAGCTGCTAAGCAACTCCATCAAACCCAGCTTCTTATTCTTCAGTCATAGGGAAGGGGGTGAAGTAAAGGATGATTCTCATCTGAGCCAAACATTTGGTGCAGAATCAGTAAATAGACACATCTGATAAAGGAACTACTGTGAACCAATAAAGTCCATACCCTGCACAGGGGCCCTATCTCATCAGTGTCACTATGAGCAGCCACTGTGTATTGTTACTAGTTTGGCCAGAAAGGTCACTGCATGGTAGTCTTTCTCTGCTCTGATACTCAGACTCCAACATCTATGAGGGGTCACACAGGATGGTGGGGATGAGACTCCAAGTTTTGAAGTGTACTTCCAGCAGTGATCTTGACAAAGCCACCTAAGCCCTGTTTCCTGTATGGAAGTGGGGACAGAACCAGCTTCCACTCCCAGACATACTCGATGAGCTCTTGGCACATAAACACAGGCCATTATGTAAATGTAAGACTTTGTTTTGTTGGGATAAACACTCCTACCACAAGAAAAGCAGGAAACAGGAGGCGGAAATGAGAGGGAGGAGATGGGGAAGACTGAATTGAGCTCAGCTCAACAGCTGAAAAACATTTACTCAGCCATATAAGTGCTAAAAACGGAGAATACCACTGAGTAGCAGAGAAAAGGAAAAATGCAAACCCCACTCTTAAATGCCAGGAGCATGTAATTGCTCTGAAAACAGCAGGGCTTCTCTCTCCCAGCCAACCCATGCCTGCCAGACAGGCTGAGGAGGCCAAGCATATCCTCAGGGCAGCTCAGTGGCCCCTTTTTGTGTCAGCATATCCCAGGGATCATTATTTTGGTGGCTGGTTAACACTGAGAACATGGGGAGAGGTCTAGCCATTTATAAAGCAGAGACAGACTTTATCATCTCTGTTGAGATCTTGCCCAGAAATGAAGTTGGGGAGAGGAAATGATTAGTTGAGCAGGCTCCTTGGTGGAAATGAAAAAAAAAAGAAGTTTCTATTTTTAACCAACAACCCTACTCAAATCTTTTTAGAAACAAATAGGGTTTCTGAGAGAGAAACATCACTTAGCAGCTTTCCTTAACATACAAAAATCTTTCTCGAATCATCATAAAGAATCATAGGGAAATAAAAAGCATAACTTCAGGAAATACATACACACTCATGATCTTTCTCATATAATTCTGGCTCACAGCCAGGAAAAATCTCCCCAAGTCTCCTGTAAACAGAGTTCAAGTCCACAGCTCTGGCAGGTCCTAGGGAAATTCCTGTACCTGGAACATATTTTGTGCCTTCCTCTTTTGGGACTCTTGAGAAGAACAACAAGTGGGATCAATTTGTCTGAATTTCAGAACCTGCAAAGGGTTTGATGTTGCAGATAGAAATTCTCATACCCACAAATTTGAGGCTTTCTTTATGGGAGAACCAAGGAGGCACTGGGGGCTCCTGGCCTCTTCATACAACTGATATCTTTTTATTCCTGAGCAAACGAACATCCTCCCTCCCATGTTTTTCTGGGGAGGCTTTAGAATAAGGACAAAAGATGGCACCCCCATATCCCTCTTGTCCACATGGCATGCACAGTAACACTAATGAAGGCATCTGTGCTGCATTCAATAACTAAAGAGTTTGAAAGCACTGTGAACACATAGGCAAAACGACACTTGAGCACTGATAGCAAGAGCACTGCTCACTCCAATGAAGGAGGACTCTTGGGATATGTTTAAGGGGGGGGTGAAGCCACAGAGAATGTAGACTGCATGATTGCCTGCTCTCTTCACTTGGAAAGGATTATTATCATTTAACAATATCTGCTGCCGTCAGCATCAACAATAGTGATGCTCCCCCATGGCTTCTACTGACATGATAGCTATTGTGTCACCTCTGCTTTCAATGCAAAGACAGTGTTTTCAATTGTGTTTAAGTCATCCTCCTCCTCTTATGGCTCCCACTTGTGCTTCCTTCACACACACAGGCATGCCCACACACATATACATACAATCTAAGAACTCTCAGGGGATGCCGGGATGCTGAGCAGTTGTCTTTCGAATCCTTGGTCCCTGAGTTCTCTGACTGCCTATGCCTGTTCAGAAGATGCTCTGAAAGAGACATTGGATCCATCACTTCTAGTCCCGAGTTCATCATTTGAACAAATTGATAAAGCCAAACTTAAAATTCTTGGCCTCTATTTCCTCATCTGTAAAATGGGGAAATGATAGAAGCAACCACAGACAGTAGGAGTCAGTAAACTTTCTAGAGAGACCAGAAAGTAAATATTGTTGCTTTTTTTTCCCCAACCATTTCAAATGTGAAACTTATTTTTGGCCTGCAGGCCTTTCAGCTAGCAGTCAGGTTTGTCCACAGAGACAATGGTAAAGATGATGTGATTTATTGGCTACTCAGTGCTCAGCACAGCCAAGTTGTGATTACTCTCATGTGCAAGGAGGGAGCAACATGGTTGAGGTGATGCCCTTCAACTTTATTTGGCCCTTTATCTTATTAAAAGAATATAGGGGGACTATCATATGTCAGGGAGGAGTGACAATGAAATGGCTATAAGATAAGTGACGGATGAAGAGATTTTTGGCTGTCCTTGCAACTATAGGAAGATTTTGATGCCCTCACTAGAATGCACTGACTTGGGAACTTTAGCCAAAAAGTTATCAAGAGCACCTTTCTGAAGGCAAGATACCCAAGCACCTGCTTGTTGTTGATGTTGTGTAACCAACTGGACCCATGTTGGTAGGTGTAAATCAACCTATAACGCTAACAATAATAACATCCATAACCAACTTACATAACTTGGTACTGAGATTTTATTTTTTTTAAATTGCAACCCAAATCACTCATTATAAAGGATCTCCAACCAAAGGAAAATGCAAAGTTTTCCTACCCACCTGGCCCACGTTTGAATTACCTCAAGTACTCCTATAGCAAGCAGGGAACCTCTTGGCCCATCACGGCTCTCATTCAGACATCAGTGTTACCAACACAAATGGAGTTTTGATTCATGTGGACCATTAGGAAAAAGCATGGGAAACCCTGAAGGAAGAAGGAAGCTTCTGGAATTATCATCCTAGTGAACTAAGGCTTCCTCCAGGAGAAGTTCCTGTCCCTCTGCTTTCTCTCCATGAGGAGGAGCACTGGGTCTTCCCTAGAGCCATAGGACTCTTCATGGCACTCAATCAAATTGGTATTAATGTCACCCCCACTATACCATAAGAATTAAGATAAAATTATAAATCTGTGTCTTGTCAAATGTGCATTTAGAATTGCACATTATGAAAACAACGGGATTTGTCTTCATGATTGTTCCCATTGACCTCTTTCCACACTGGAAAATAAAGACCACAACGTGGAAACCATTTATAGGCCCAAATTGCATTAACATTCTAAGAGATGGATTAAAGGCAAAAATTTGATGAAACAGTTCAATCTGACAGAAAGAGGTACCTGGCCTTACCTACTGAACTATCACTAGAATGAGAGAAACTGACTTTCAGAACTGGAAGTTCTGGGACCCCCCCCCCCGTCCTTCCCCCATGGCCTGAACAAAAATCACAGTTGCTTTTCCTGAAAAGAAGCATTGGGAAGAAAAAAACTGGGAAGACACAAAACCACCAAAACTAAACCATAGCAGCTAGGGACTTGGATTTTGGCAATGGGTTTCATTCTATTGAACTTCTTCCACTTGCTCCCCATAAAGAGCGTGACAATCT
Source organism: Spermophilus citellus (assembly GCF_964194105.1). NCBI lineage: Eukaryota > Metazoa > Chordata > Mammalia > Rodentia > Sciuridae > Spermophilus > Spermophilus citellus. Next base: position 87,689,099 of record NC_138183.1, on the reverse strand, counting down.
AGCCCACAAGCATTTAATATGAACTAATCACATGAACAGTCCATTAGGCCATGGACCAGGTGAGGAAATCTCCCTAACTCAATACTGGGATATGATTAGATATGTCTGTGAGTATGAATGAGGACAGTAGGATAGGCTGGCCCAGAAGGTCTGGAGACAGAGTCACTGTCAGTCACTACAGGCATTTGGAGAAACAAAATATGCAAAGCTTTACTTTCAGAAATATGTGATCAACTTCTGGGAAAAAAATACACAAAGTGGAAGAAAAAAATGAGCTACAAAACAAAGGCATAAAGGCCAACCAAAAAGTAGACAAATCCTGAGGGTCTGGGAGGTCAGAGAGTGATTGTTCAGTGTAGTGAGCTGGGCAGTTCCAGCCCCACCCCCCAAAAAACTCATGTCCACCTTGAACCTCAGATTGTGACCCTATTTGAAAATAAGGTCTTTGCAGATGTAAATGATTAAATTAAGATGTGTCCTACTAAGGTACAGGGGTCCTAAATCCAATGGCTGATTCTTTAAAGGAGAAAGACCACAAAGGCACAGTGAAATGCAGGGAGAGGCCATGTGAAGATGAAGGTAGAGCCTGGAGGGATGCAGCCACAAGCCAAGGAAAGCCAGGGACTACAGGCAACCACCAGAAGCTAGAATAGGCAAGGTAGCATCCTCCCTAGAGCCTTCAGAGGGAGCCTGGCCCTGCAGACATCTTGATTTCAGAGTTCTGGCCTCCAGAACCGTGAGAGAATACATTTCTGTTGTTTTAAATCACCCAGTATGTGATAACTTGTTATGGCAGCCCTAGAAAACTAATACACTCATCATGGGGAGCAACTGGAAGAACAAATCCAGATGGGAGTCAAACATCCAAGCTAGGTCTGAATGTGGCAGGATCTATGGCTTTTCTCCTTCTGTTGCTTACACTGAAGCAAAATCAATGTCAACTCTCTCCCTCCCTCTCCCTCTCCCTCTCCCTCTCCTCTCCTTCTCTCTCTCTGTCAAAATCATTCACCAGTGAGGGAGCTTCATAGGATAGCCCCAAGGGGGATGCCAGAAAGTTAAGGAGGGTATAAGGAATAAGATAACATCTCAGATTTCCAGGGAGTGGCATGGGAATTCAAGGAAAGAGCACCATAGACATAGACATCATCCCGCAGCTTGGCTCAGGATTGCTACTATAACTGAGTGTGGACCCATGTATCATGCAGAGGTGGGGTCCTCCCACCCTGATTGGCATGTAGAGGCCATTTCCAAGCACACCTACCCCTCCAGGGTGCTTGGGAGCAACACAATGTCTGGTAAATCAGGCAAGAATATGATCTTAACTACCCTGCTGAGCTAATCAGGTCTCAGACAGGCACCAGCCAGGATTAAGCAGAGAGCCTGTTTATTAGAAGAGTAAGTGGGCTTGCTTTCATCTAAGTCCCTATTTTTATATGCTTAATACATAATGCACCTTGATTCTTAATACATAATGCACCTTGAGTCTTCCTTTCTGTTTCTATCTTGATTTTTGCATAAAGCTGTCTCTTCTTTTATCTCTTTTACCTTTTTTATAACCAAGATATATATGCATATATTCTCATCATAAGAGACCTGAGTAAAATATAACTATAATGTATAATAAAATGTAAAAGTCTCATGTCCCTCTATACCATTTACTTACCCAGAGGTAACGACAGTATCCACCTTTCCAGTCCTGTTTATATGTACTTATATCCTTATGTACAAATAGTATTTTACTTTAATGTAAATGAGTTATTCTATATGTGGCATTTTTATCTGCTTTTTTGGCTTGAAAATATATCTAATAAATCTTTCTATGTTAACATATATGTCTGCCTCATTCTTCTAATAACTATGCATATTCTACATCATTTATTTAGCCTTGACAAAATTGCTAGGCCTTCCATTGCTTCACTTCTCAATGTTACAAGCAATATAGCAATGAGTATCTATCTATTTATCTATCTACATACACACACACACACACACACACACACACACACACACACACGTGTGTGTGTGTGAATGATTTTTTTTGAGAGATTTTTTTTCTTTTGAGAGATTCACAGAAATTGACTTGCTGGATCAAGAGACACAGGAGCATTGATTCATGAAAGATACATCCAAATTTCCCTCCAAAATGACTTTACCAGTGCAAAGTAACACCAAAAGTGTTACTCTCATCCTCATCTACTGGATATCATCAATATTTGTAATTTTCCAAACACAATAAACAAAACTATCTCATTTTGATTCTCATTTCCTTTGTTACTAATGATACTGGGGATCTATCTGTTTGTGAGCTATTGGCCATTTATTTGTGTTTCTTCTATGAACCTTTTGCACAATTTTTCTGTTTTTATCTTTTGGTTTGTAGTGTCCTACTTTATACATTCTGCATACTATTGCATCTTGTATGTTTAGCAAATGTTCTTTTCACTATTTTTCTTGGGTTTTAATGTGCAGTGAACAAACCAGATGTTCTAGCTCAAAAGTTTAATTTTTGCACAAATTTCTCAGCACTTCATTGTGTTACTTCTGAGTTTCATCCTTTTGGTTGAAAGCCCTGATCTGCCCCATGAGTACAAAGAGTACTCTTAGATTTTTATCAGAAGCTTCTATAGATTATAAAATATATTGAATTTTTTATTATTTTATACTTATATTTTTAGTGTCTTGTGGGTACACATGATGGTGAGATTCACTGTATTTTATATATGTACATAGGAAAGTTAGGTCAGATTCATTCTACTGCCTTCCCTTGTCCTGTCCCTCCTCCCTCCCCCTCAATCCCCTTCATCTAGTCCACCAATCTTCTATTTTGATTGGATTTTTAATATATCTGGAATTAATTACATGGCGTGTATGGTATGAGATATGTCTTCAATTTTTTCCCAAATGTAAAATTACCCCCAAATCATGTCTTGAATAATCTTTCTGTGTTTGACATGAAATACTATCTTTATCATAACCCATATTGCCATAAATATTCGATCAATGTGAAGATTGTCTTTTTCTTTTCCACTGCTTATTTTACCATTCCTGGGTGTATCTTAATTGCTATGTATAGGGCTGGTAGAGTGTTTGCCTGGCATGCATGAGACCCTGAGTTCAAACCCTAGCAACACACACACACGCACACATACATACACACACATACACATGAAAGAGAAAAAAAAATAGGCAAAAAAGGAAAAAATATTTTCAAAATATTTCTACATGTGTCTATTTCTAGGTGACTTTTAATTACTATTGCTTCTATTGTTTTAGGCTCTTATTTGCAATCTAACAGAACAATGCCTCCATCATTGTTCTTTTTATATATTGTTAAACATTTCCTTTTGCAAATAAGGCTTAGAATCACTATTAAGTGCCATAACAAATTTCACTGAAATTTTTATTTGCAAATTAATTTGTGAGGAACTAATTTTATAAGCAGCATGAATCAAAAACATGAGAAGACTCCATTTATTGAGCTCTTTTTAAAATATACTCTATAGTAACTCCACAGTAGCACTCCATGGTTTTGTTTATCTAGATCTTGAACATTTCTTATTACATTTATTTGTGCGCTGGTGGTATAACTCAATGGTAGGGCATTTGCCTAGCATGCACAAGGCCTTGAGTTCAACCACCAGTACTATAAAAGAAAAAGAAAAGAAATAATGTACATTTATTTGTAAGAAATTTATGTTTTACTTGTTATGGTTATTGTAAGTAATAGTGCTTTTATTACATTTGAGAAACAGTTATAGATGTTGTTGGATAAGAAAGCTATGGTTTTAGAATCTTAATCTTGTATGTGAGGTGAAGATCCATTACTAGTTGGAGATAAGGAGTGGAGAGAGAAGACAGGTAGAGAGCTTAGAATAAGCCAAGTTTGAGATGCTATCTAGATCTTTAAAAAGGAATCCAGCACCCCTCAACATTCTGCACATGACTGAATAGGGTGAAGTATAGGGACCAAGTAAAAGAAATCCCAGAGCAACTGAGGGGAAATGTTCTTTGTGGAACCTCCGGAGAGCACTGGAGAACTAGCAGCATGGTGTGTTTACACACAAAGGAGGCCATAGCCAGTATCCACAGGTTTCCTTGAGGCTCAGCAGTGGTAAATTCAGATAGATGTGCTAAAAGCCAACAAGCAAGAGACCTGGAGTAGGAATAAGAAGGGCCACATCTAGAGACTTGCTTACTAAGGTCACAGCCAGAACCACAGCCTCAGTGGCACCAGACAGGCACAGACAAAGGCCAGGTGGGGCCCATGACATCCAGAGATGATTGAGTGGAGAAAGAAGCTAACACCCAAGGGACCCGCCAGATAAGGACACAGAGGACTGAACACATGACAGAGGTCCCTTGCTATCAAAAGGGTACCTAAATCCCTCCTGCTCATGATGCCATTGCAGGGAGGAGAGAAGGAGAAAGCTCTTGAAATGGGAAATATACCCCAATATGAAATACGCACTGCTAAGTGACTATTTTTAAATTGTGAATTGACTGAAAGAGATCAATTTTAAACAAGCATATCCTGAGCTACCCTGAAGTGACAAAATTAAACTTTTGGCCCTCAATGGATGCTCACAAGCAAGTTGAATTTGATCCTATGGAAACAACATATATATGTGAACATCCAACTTGTAGCATGTAATTTTTAAGACTTTTCATGCTATGATAATTTGTGCAGCAACATAGATCCTATAGAGAGTACATTGTCTTCCTAGTGAGTGCCACCACATGTTTGCATACAGGCTACATTTACACTGTTACAGGATCAAGGCTGAAAGCCACATGTTAAAAATGAAAATAATCACTGTTAATGTTGCATAGCAATATTCCTTCATGAAAAGCAAGAACTCTGAAAACAAGACATTCAAAATGTGCTGCTGCTGTTGATACTTTATTTGCAAAGTACCTGTTATCTGAATACTCATGAAAAACAAGAAAAGAATCAACCTGGTTCGTATTTATACCTATGGACATGCTGTGGCGTAGAAAAATCAGGACGATATTTTCTCAACACTGCCCAGACAAATTATGCAGGCTATCTGCATGTTGACCTGATAGACAAGGGATAATAAAAAGTTTGACTTTAAGGTTCCAACTCCAGGTAGGATATAACGGAATACTACTCTAAAATCTGGGCAGAATACTTGCAGCAACTATTTAAGAACTGAAAAACAAACAATAGCAGGCAGACATGAGAATTCAGAAGGCCACTGAACCAGCAATGAGTTCATGTTTTTTCCCCTGGCATCCTCTGGTCAGGACCTGAGAAGTGAGCATCAGCTCTAACAGAAAATTCCAGGAAAAGTTTCTGGTTACAACTTAAGGAGCAGGACAGGGAGTTCTGGCAGCAACACTAGCAACAGTGAGGGAACTCGAAGTTTTTAAACCTAACTTCTTTAATAGCTGTGAAACTATTCAAGTTACATATTTCATATTGGATGAGTTTTAGTAATTCTTGCTTTTTGAAGAATTAATCTATTTCATCTAAGCTCTCAGGTTTACATGCCTAGAATTATTCTGTGGGGTCTGTAGTGATATCTCCTTTTCATTCCTGACATTGGAAATTTGTACCTTCTCTTTTCTTCTTTCCCTCAGTCTTCCTAGAGGCTGAATAATTTTTCCTGATCTCTTCAAAGACTAGCTTTTATTTTCATTAATTTTCTGTATTGCATATTAAGATACACAACAACTTGAGTGAATATTATTATGCTGAGTTTAAAAAATCATTCTCAAAACTCACAAGCTGTATGATTCTCAGAAGACAAACTTACTGTCATGGAACAGATCAGTGACTATCAGTCTCTCGGGGATTAACTACAGAGAAGTTTTGGGGCGACGAAACTATTCTTTTCCAGCTATAGCACTGGTCATAAAATTGTACTTATGTGTTAAAGTTCATAGGACTCTGCACCAAAATAAAGTCAATTTTACCAAATGTTAATTTAAAAAATAAAATTTAGTGTCTCTCCTAAATTCAAAGGAAAATTAAGACTTTCATTTAACAAGTATCCCAATTTAAAAATTTATACCTGATTAATTAACCATCTAATTAATTAGATTTTAATTAAATAAATATTTCTCTTCCTTTATAAATTTTGTGTCATCGTAAAAGTAAACTTAATTATATCCATTTCAATAAGATTTAGAGGAAACAAGCATTCTCACAAAACATTAGTGGAAATAAACTTCTAGAAGTTCCTTGAATGGAAGTTTAAACTAAAAATGTAAAGTGTGTATGACTTTTGAGCTACTTCTAGGAATCTGTAGTACAGATGTACTTTTATAAGAAGCAAGAATTTATACAAGCATGTTTACTGCAGTATAATTTGTAATAGCAAGATCCTAGAAACAATCTCTATTTCCAAAATAAGTAAATTATATCCATGCATACAATTAACCAGAAAACCAGTTTTAAAATAATATCAGTCCTCAATCAAAGATATTGCAAAATCTCCAAAACTAATTACTAAAAAATAAAAATGGGGAAAACAATATAAAGAGGTCAATCTCATTGCTATCTACAACAGGCCTTATATATGATGAGAGAATGTATAAATACCAGACATTCCTGGAAGGACATGCAAAATATTGTTAATTACCCTGATCTGATCATATTGCAATTGTATCGCACTGTAACCCGTAAATATGTACAATTAGCATATGCTCATTTAAATTTTTTAAATATAGTGTTAATAGTTATCTTTCTGGGTGGGCTTGAGTATATAAGGAAGAGAAGAAAGGAAATAGATTTGGTCTTCTTTTTAAACCTTTCTGAACTGTTTGAAAAACCACCAACATGATATTGCTTTTAAAACTACTAAGAAACAATAAAGCCTTTGTAACAGGGTTTGTTAATCAGGACAGCTGACCTTCAGCCAACCCTGGGAAACATCATTTCTAGGAAAACCCATAATGGGAAGCTCTTAAAAGGATCAGAGCAGAGATAGGGATATCACTTAGTGGTAGAATGTGTGCTTTGCATGTATAATGAGCTGGGTTTGATGCCCCTACCTCAAAAAAAAAAAAAAAAAAAAAAAAAAAAGAAAGAAAGAAAGGATCAGAACAAAGAACCTGAATGTCCACTTCCTTGTGTGAGTCAGATGGGAATGTGAGAACAATTTCTTCAAGGAATAACATAAGCATAGCCTAATAAAAAGCAACAGGAACATAACAGGCATGTCCCTACCTTAGTAAGACACTTCCTGGGGCTCTGCAACTCATGGATGAGTTCCTGGGGTTGGAATCAGCTTTTCTAGGTTCACACTGTATAAGCCCCAGTTTTAAATTTTTCCCAATTTATATTAAAGTTAATAGCTCCAGAATATACATTAAAGTTAATAGCTCCAGAACACAGATTCTTAATGCTAAAAGACATCGTCATCAACCACAACAAAACTAGGTTTGTGATCTTGAAAAAAATCATATTTTTTTGGTTCATTAGTATACTTTGCAAAACAACAGGGCACTGGGTGATGGGTAAGACCCTTGTTAGTTCCTGGAATCTGTGAGTCACCTGATCTGGTTTGGAAATTGACTTTTACACTATTCTTATTTCCAGAGTCAGATCCCATTTGTCATCAGATTGAAATTGGCCAGTGGTCAAATGCCAAACTTTAAACCATTTCTATAAAACATCACATACTTTCAGTCAGCTGTACAGTTTGCTTAACTGTGGAGACAAAGCTCTTAAAGCAGCAAAATCCTCACGTTTTAAATATTTTATGATTTTTAATTTTTCCTTTTATTACATGTTGAAACTACATTAAAAAATAAATTCTATTTCAAAAATTTCTATGGTCCATGGGAAAAAAAGAATCCATGACATTTAAGAACCAAAGTCAAAGAAACATTTAATATTAATTAAGACTACTTAATTAATAAAGTAATCTTAATTAATAATCTGGAAACTTAGCTGAAATGTTTTTAAATATATAAATAAAAATATAAACTTTTGGAAGCTAAGGAACAAAAGCTAGGTATCAACTACTTTTTTCTCAAGCATTAGTTCTCATTTTCCTGCATAGCATACTGTATGAAGTCTCCTGGGCTTTTTCTATCTTTATGGGGATGCATGCCCCAACTCTGTTTCAGCCTTGTCCCAACACTGTTCCAGCCTCACCCAACAGCCTAGCCTCCCTGGACTTTCTACACCTGCATCTGCATCTGTTCTCATATCAATAAATCCTTCTTTGCACTGGCCAGACAGAATTTGTTCTCAAAGAATGGGGGGAGGCAGATGTGGGACAAGGAGGAAGGATAAAAGAAGAAGGTTAAGGAATACATATGTTGGTTGCTAGTTTGAAGCCCTTGCATGCTCAGTCTCTTCCTTCTCCCACCTGAAAACCCTTCCCAGAATAATATCATATTTGAGAAAGAAAAAAAAACCCTTAAATGATGATGGACGATATGATATATACTAATCTGATCTCCGGTGAAAAACTGATTTATCACCTACATTGCAGAATCCTGGGAAAATTGACATAGAGAGGGATAAATGGATTTGGGGGAAGGCAATGAATTTCTGAGGTGCATTTCAGAACTTCTCCTCCAAACCATAAATAAAAGCAGGTTGGCTATAGTCTGGTGCATATGACTACAACAACAAAAAAAACCCCACATCTCCCAGGACTACCTGTCAATGACTTCTTCACAACACCCGTGGTGGATGACCAAGGACTCTAGATAGAAGGTGTGTTCAGAACACCAGAACTTTAAGACAATTACCCAGAAAAACATATTTTACTTCATTTTGGGAGCTGGAGGAGTAAAATCTAATAACAAAATTTAGTAAAGCTATTGGTAAGATTTTAGCTTCCAAACACACTTGCTTCCTCCATCCCCCTCCAGACTGCACCCCACACCCTGCACCATTTACTAGCCACACCCACAATGAAAAGGAACCAGGGTTCCTGGTGATTATGTTTAAGGGATAGTTATCCATCCAATTCCAAAGCTCCTGTGTGAATATGAAATGTGAGGGCAAGATGGCAGGGAGAAGAGGCACAGAGGACAACAGGGTTAGAGACTGCAGGGGGTGCCAAGGTCCAGAAAATGGGGAAGAGGATACCCAGCCCTCACTGGGAGAGAGAAGCCCCTGCTCACCCAATATCTTCAACTCTACCCATTTTTATCCTGGCATGAGAAACTTTGTCAAGAAACAGAATCTATCTTTGGACATTTCATAGCAAAAGTAAAACCCCAGATTGACACTTACATTTCATTTGCTTGGAGATGGACTTGTTAGGTTCAAGCCAGTGCTAGGGAGAGAAAAAATAAAACAGATTGTGGGTCAATTTGTTGACTTAACAACTAAAAAGAATTCCAAGGTACCACCTTGGTTCCATAGATATTCTTCAATGTTCCACCCTCTAAAGACCAACACAAACAACTCAACAATAATAATAACACAGACAAGGGTATAAATTAGAAGGTCAACAGTTTCTGAGTAATATCTGAATCATACAGTTGCTAGAAGGATAAAGGAGAGATATGCACTTAAGTGGGATGTTCTAGCAACTCTAGTTGACTCCTGGGCAATTCTGGGAAAACCACAGATGGCTAAAGATTTGGAGCATTTGACATCCATGACCTCAAAGAGTCACAGTTTGGATAGTATCAGCACCCAGCTCCTCTTCCAGAGCAGCCTCCTCTAATATGGATATTGAGCCAAGTCAGCATGAGCCCCATCTCACACGGAGACGATATTTTTCTTTGCAGTAGCAGGGAACAAATGACTTTTAAAATCTTATTTTCAGAGGCCTCAGGTCATTAAGGAAAAAAATCAGCTTTACCACAAAACAAAGAAGCCAAGACCTGAATAGTTCAGAATCATGTCACGGCTGGGCATTTTATTTGAAGAAGACACCAAAACGGTCCCAGTGGCCAGCTCACCCCATGCCATATACAAAGGTCATTTCAACATGCTGAGAACCAGGCAGCTTTTGAGATCACTAAACATGATGTTCCTGAACCTGTTCAGGGAATGTCAGGAAGAGTCATCTATGCATACAGTTTATAAAGATGATAAAAAGGATACCATGGGGAATCCATCATGAGGTCAGGGAGTCCTCCCTCATGGGGCACCCTGCCTGCTTGATGTTGGAGAGGAAAGAAGAGAAAAAAAAACTTACCATCTGTTACACCTCACTTTAACTCCTTTGTGTCACCTAGTAACTGCAGGGTGCCATATTATCCTTATTGTGGGAAGTCAATGCATACCCATAAAGTTCAATAAAAAGCTTGCCTTTGTTGAGCGCATACTAAGTGCCTGGTGCTCACCAAAACTTCCCATGTGCTGTCCTATTTAGTCCTCACAGCCACTTCATTTGTCAATGAGAAATCTGGGGCTCATGATGTTAAACAACTTGCCTGAGGTCACCTGATAATAAGTGGTGGAGCAGACAGCTGTGCAGCGGGATTGCAGAGAGTAGCTCCTAACCTCTCAGTCTGTGCCCTCCCACCTGATCAGTTTGCACCGCAACACATTTATTCTCTTTGATGAACTTTCCCTGTTTTCTCTGAAACTGAAAAATTAAGTAACCAAATCAGTAGTTTCTAATATATGGTGTCAGATCTCTTTAGTCTTCAAAACAATAATGAGATTCTTCACTGTTTCAACATACTGGAAAGTCTAACAACAACAATAACAAAAAAGTACATTTACCCCAACCATGTCGCACAGACAAACTTACACAGCAAGTTTCCTTACTTCTGGTCAAAATTATATTGACTCATTTTGAGAATCCTCATTATCTCCTTCTAAGCAGAAATTACATAGTTATAATTGAACAGTAGACAACTAATTCATTATATCACTTACCAGCTCTGTAACCTTGTGCAAAATGTTTAAACTCTCTGTGTCTCAAATACCACAACTATAAAATGGAAAAAGTGATAGTACCTACCTCATGGGGCTACTGTGAGGATTTAAAAAGCTAATAAGTATAAGATACAATGCTTGGGATGTAGAAATAATAAGTGCTTGTTTGGTGCTGCCACTGGTTTTACTGAATAAGTACAATTTAATGGGTAGACCATATATTTCAATAGATAGACTTCATGGAAGAGAATAATAAAAGGGTTCCCTTGATTAAATTACTTTGCTAGAAATAAATGGGATATTTTATAACTAAGGCAAGAAACAATTAACAGCAACCAGAAAGCAATACACTGCTGTTTTCTCACAGAGACCAATCATCAGTCACTTAACCAATAATATCTGAAATACAAATGTTTTCTGAATGCTCCTAGTTTGACATCTTTTGAACTCTGTAGGCCTTCTCTGCCTGACTTCAGCCTGTCTCTCCAACTCCTCTCTGGCTCAAGGAATGACAAGTCAGTTCCATTTTGTGTGCCCACATCAGGACTGTAAAGATGGTTCCGATACAGTAGAAGGCTCAGAGATGAGAGCCATGATGGATTGGCTGTGTCTGCCAAGCCACCATAGACTTACTATATCCATCATGTGTATTTCAAAGGACTATAGGAAAATCATTCCCTCAAAGAGGACCAAGCTTAATTTAAAACAAACAAAAACAAAAACATGCCTGGCATATAGCCCAGCAAATCATTTATTCTCCAAGTCACCCAGGTGAACAAAGAGGCATATAGCAAGGTTTTTCACTAAAAAATTACAAAAGACTAAAAGTAACATTAATGGCCAACAGGAACATGTATAAACAAACTGATCTATTCGTATTCTGGATGATTCCGCAGTGTTTTAGGTGAGGTAAATCTTCAAGTGTAACAAAGATCTCTAAGGCACACTGTGGGAAAAAAAAAAGTGAACTGCAAAATTTATAACCATGGCCGCCGTTGGCACCCCAGGGGAACATAGTCATACCAGGCATCTGTTAGCACCCTGGGAACTATGAACTCGAAGAAGTTCACGGTTCCAACATTCGATTGTGCTGAATTCCTTTTGATATCTTTTTTTCCCCATGCTGTGATAAAAATCAAGCACCAAGCTAAAATAGGAATGGAACAGGCAATGAACATGGCACCATCCAATAGGGATCCCAGGGCTGCCAACAGGGACACACACACCACACCTCCCATTATTAAGTGATTGTGGTTATTTTAGAATGAACTGAAAAAATAATATTTTCTTGTAATTTATATATATTTAATGGCTATTAAGTTGTTAACACATAAATCTTATTAAGCTATTTGGACCTAACTATTATTATAGAACTTTTATGTATTTTCTTAACCTATGAATACTGCAAAATAATTACTGAGATCCTAAGAGAGTCATAAATCAGGCGAGTTTAGGAAAATAAGAACTACTGTATCAATAATTAATGTGTTTTCTTTTTTAAATAAAAAGCACAAAACACTACCAACATATTCAAAGAGCACATACACAAACATCTAAATATATTTTTAAAGATTGGGAGAAATACACTGAAGTGATACCAGTGAAAGTGGATAATAGGGAACACAGATGTAGTAGTGTTTGTCAAAGAAAATCATGATGTCAATATTCATCTTTTTACATGTTTTGGTGCCTTACATGAATAACTAAAAGTCAATTTTTGAATTATATTATTTATTTATTCTAATTTGTTATATATGAGAACAGAATGCAATTCAATTCATATTACACCTATAGAGCACTATTTTTCAAGTCTCTGATTGTACACAAAGTAGATTCACACCATTCATGTCTACATAGATATGCTTATGGTCATATATATGTCCATTTTATTCCACCATCCTCTCCTACCCCCCTGCCCCTTCTCTTCCCCTCCCTCCCCTTTGCCCTATCTAAAGTTCCTCCATTTCTCCCATGCTCCCCGCCCCCAACCCCTCTAGAGTCAGCATCCTCATAGCAAAGAAAACATTCCACCTTTGGTTTGGGGGAATTGGCTTACCTCACTTAGCATAATATCTTCCAACTCTATCCGTTTACCTGCAAATGCCATGATTTTGTTCTCTTTTAATGCTGAGTAATATTCCATTGTGTGTGTGTGTGTGTGTGTGTGTGTGTGTGTATGTATATACACACACCACAGTTTCCCTACCCATTCATCTACTGAAGGGTATCTGGGTTGGTTCCAAAATTTAGCTATTGTAAATTGTGCTGCTATAAACATTGATGTGCCTATATCCCTGTAGTGTGCTGTTTTTAAGTTCTTTAGATATATACCGAGGAGTGGGATAGCTGGGTCAAATGACGGTTCCTTTCCAAGTTTTCCTAGGAATCTCCATACTGCTTTCCAGATTGGCTGCACTAATTTGCAGTCCCACCAGCAGTGTATGAATATGCCTTTTTCCCCACAACCTCTCCAACACTTATTGTTGTTTGAATTCTTTTTTTTAATATTTATTTTTTAGTTCTAGCTGGACACAATTCATTTATTTATTTATTTATATGTGGTGCTGAGGATCAAACCCAGGGCCTTGCATGTGATAGGTGAACATTCTACCACTGAGCCACAACCGCAGCCTCTGTTTGTATTCTTAATAGCTGCCATTCTGACTGGAATGAGATGAAATCTTAGAGGCGTTTTGATTTGCATTTCTATAATTGCTAGAGATGTTGAATTTTTTCATATATTTGTTGATTGGTTGTATGTCCTCTTCTGAGAAGTGTCTATTCAGTTCCTTGGCCAATTTATTGATTGGGTTATTTATTTATTTGGTGTTAAGATTTTTGAATGCTTTATATTCTAGAGATTAGTGCTCTATCTGATGTGCATGTGGTAAAAAATTGCTCCGATTCTGTAGGCACTCTATTCACCTGTTTCTTTTGCTGAGAAGAATCTTTTCAGTTTGAATCCATCCCATTTATTAATTCTTGGTTTTAATTCTTGCACTGTAGAAGTCTTATTAAGAAAGTCAAGGCCTAATATGACATGATGAAGATTTGGGCCTAATTTTTCTTCTATTAGGTGCAGGATCTCTGGTTTAATTCCTAGGTCTTGATCCACTTTGAGTTGAGCTTCGTGCATAATGAGAGAAAGAGGTTTAATTTCATCTAAAAGTCAATTTTAAAAAAAATTAGTTGTAGATGGAGATAATACCTTTATTTTATTTATTTATTTATTTATTTTTATGTGGTGCTGAGGATTCAACCCAGTGCCTCGTACATGCTAGGATAGTGCTCTACTACTGAGTTACAGCCCCAGCCCTAAAAGCCAATTTAAAAAAAAAATAGACAATTAAGCTCTGAATTAAGAATAAAATAAATTATTCTTAAAATTAAGAATAAAGGTGGATTTCCTGTAATTCAGATTCCATAGGAAGAATTTCACACATTACAGGCAGATACCAAACCCAGCTAAGCACCTAGAGTTGACATTTTTGGCCAGGCCCAGGAGCTAACAGGCCTGGATTTAAATCCCAACCTTGACACTAGGTAGTTGTGTGACTGTGAGGAAATCCCTGGGCTTCCTCACTCACAGCATCCTTAATAAGGATAAAATGGGTTAATTCAGGAAGAAGCCCTTAGAATACAGCATAGTGTGTAGAGGAGTTTCTGTAATTCCCAGCTCCATCTTAACACTGGCTGATAGAGACACTCTAGCTTGTGCAGTGGCTGCCCTCACCGAGGCCCTTTCTGTTATCTTCTTCCCATCTCCCCCACCTCACTTTCCCTTCTGCTCTTCATTAGGAGGTTATTCTGCTATCTAAACACAATACCAACTTATTAGGCCTTTGTCTCTCTCTCTTCATCCCCTTCTTCTTTCTTCTCTCTTTTCTCAACTCTTCCAATTAGAGTTGTGAATTGGCCATTGAAGTTGAGTCTGAGCCACATCAACAACTCCTGCCATTACTGGAGGTAGAGATGGATTACATCTGTGTGAATAAACAACCATGATGTGGGGGTGTGCCTGGTGATTAGATATAAGGCTTAGAATACTTACTGAATTTCTGTTTTCCTTTCAATTGCTACTTTTAATGTATGATATTTTAGTCTTAAAAAGAAAAAAAAAAGGCCTGTCTCTTTATTGGAAATTGATTTTCCCTAAGAGTGGCAGAAAGAAAATTCTGACAACCAAATATCTGAATTCATGGCTGTTTTATTATAGCTGAAAACTTCATTTCCTCAACTCTCATTTACAATAAAAATTCTAAAGTCTAAGGCCACTAAGACAACATCATTAATTCTACAAAATCAACTTAGGAAGGAAGATGAACCGCAGGACGCATTCCTTAATATTATTTGAAGATGCTGGGAAGGCATCTGCTGCAGATATTGTTAGGACTCAGCAGTCTTCTCCTTTTAGAAAGGCTGCCCCTTAGGTTACTGGAATCCATCATAGGGCGGGGAATTCAGCCTCCCTAACCCACCTTGCCTTCTGCAAATCAGAATAGCTCTTAACTAATGATTGACAGGCAGGAGTATAAATGCCTCTGCTACCTCACCACTTAACAGGACCAACTCTTAAGTCCAGAGCTCTTCTGGGAGTCGGAGATAGTGCCCCTCTGCAGGACTTTGCCCAAGCTCACATACTTGCTTGGCCTCCTTTCCTTCTCTGTCCTAATCTCCCGCTCCCCTACAAGTCTTTTCCTGGAAACAGTTCCTAACAATTCACTATACTAGGATTTTTATTCCAAGATCTTCTTCTGGGAAGCTGACCTAATGCAGCCTTCCTAACTCTCCACCAATAACTGTACTTTCTGTATTTAAAATCCTTTCCTTAGCAGTTTATCCCTAGTGCCTTAAGCTTAAACCTTGGAAACCTGCAAAGCCCCCGTGAGAGGTCCCAATTTAAGAGGACTTTTAATATTGATAATCTACCCTGACCACATTTCAGGGCCTTTCTTGGTAAATTTTGATTGGGAGCAAATGAAATCTTTAAAAAAATATGTCTAGGAGGAAGTTTACAAAGGAAGTTAAAAGTAAGGGGATTCTGAAACCTTCTATATCCTGACTTTCTTATCTGCAATTTTGGTGGGGGAAGGTAGGGGGCAGATTTGAGAAATGCTGGGATTTCTTCAGCTTTAACAGTACATGTTCTATGAACCTGAAGGATAAGGACATTGCCGAATGTTCCCTCTTTTTAATTTATCCAGGCCCAGCTGCACTGAGCCCTAAGAGATCATTTTTCTCTAACCCATCAAATAAATGGTGCATATCTTTTGTAAATTCTACTTTTGGCTTGTTTGGGAGAAGAAGAAGGTGTGTGTGAACTGGTGATTTGTGACTAAGTAAATTGATTTTTAATTTGGTAGCTGCTAAGACCAAAAAAAACCTTCTAAAAGTAAACGATTTATTATAACATTTAGTTATCTTCAAATGTTCAGTTTCTGTTAAAATTGATTCAGCCTATGATTGCAGAATAGATTACTCGATTCTCTGTTATCTTTCTTAAACCTTTGGTGCCCAAAACAGAGTAATTTATAGCCTAGAAAAATGTGTTAACTAATCCATGGGGCTTTTAAAAAGATTGAATGCACCTTCTCGAGCAGGAGATTGTTTTTCTTTTCTATAGTAATCAGATCCAAAATCTGACCATTCCCATCATGGCCCTAAAATGATGGCCTGGTTCTCACACACTCCCAGACAAAGCCCAGAGTAACCCAGTCCCTGCCTTATGTAGACAATTTATGTCATTTACAGGTCCTTTGGCCTCTGCTGAGGAAGAAAGAATGGTTCTGGATGGTAGGTTAGAGCTTGGCCCTTATTATTTAGGTACCAATAACAATAAATTCCACTCCAGCTCAATAAAATCTGACACAAGAGCAACAACAGACAACAATAAATCTGTAAAGCAAGAATGCTCAGGTTGTTGTTCATTTGGAAGTCAATCTATATAAGAAAAATTTTATTGCTTTGGCAAAGTGTTTTTTACTCCTTTATTCATAACATATTTTGTATTCTAGAGTCTTAGGATAGGCAAAATATATGTGACAGGAGAATAAATGTAAAAAAAAAAAGAAAGAAAGAAAAGTAGACAGTCCAAGAAAACTTAAGCATCCATGCAAACATTAGGCAGCCTCCATCCTCCTCACTAATTTCAATGCTCTCTATCAGAAAAGGGAAAGGAGGAGGGAGGGAGAAAAAGAGGGTGAGGGACTGGGGGATGTGGAGAGAGAGGAGAGGAGAGAGGAAAGAGAGAACCAAAGAGTAAATACTTTAGGCTTTGTGGTCCAAATGGTCTCTGTCACTACTCAGATTTCATGCTTCTGGAGCATGAAACCAGTCCCAGAAAATACATATATAAATAGGAGTCACTGTGTTCCAATAAAACTTTATTCACAAAAGCAGATGAAAGGGGACTGGGGCTGTGGCTCAGTGGTAGAATGCTTGCACTCTACCACTTGTGAGGCCCTGGGTTTGATTCTTAGCATAAATAAATAAATAAATAAATAAATAAATAAATAAATAAATAAATGTATTGTGTTCATCTACAACAAAAAAAAAAAAAAAGAAGAAGAAGAAGAAGAAAAGCAGATTAAGGGCCTGACCCCTTGCATGCTAGCCCTTAACCCACATCCAAGAAATTTTAGTGTACTCTCTCAAAGAAAAAAAGTTATAGTTTGAAAATGAAACACATTTTCAAATAATTTATAAAAACAATTACTCCTGATTATCTTAAAGCACACTGGGATAAGAGGAATTATGGGATTCCTTCAAGCTTATCATGAAATTCATATAACATTTTGCTGTCATGCCACATAAATTTATTAACATTATCACTAAAATGTTCTAAGGTCAAATATCACCAAGTTGCCAGACCCACAAACCATTCACACTTTTTAAACAAGGAATACAGGATCAGATACATAGCTGATAATATGGATTAATACAATTAAACAGCAACCTTATGGGATAGGCCCTATTTGTATTCCCATTTTACAGATGAAGACATTGAGGCATTGAAAGGTAAGGAATCTACTAAAGTCATATAATCAGCAAGGGGCAGGGATAGAATTTCTACTTTATCTCCCAGGTTTCCCAAACGACAAGTTCAGAATTTGAACTCAAAATCTGCTCTTTCCTATAGAGTTTGTTTGGTGGTTGGCTTCATATATAATCCAAACCCTGAAGAGTTCAGACACCTTGTTGGTGTGGCCATCTGGAGAGGCCCTGAAACTACATGCTGTGAGAGGAGGTCCCCAAGCCCCATCTTCCAACCACCTGTACCAACCAGGCATGAGTGAAGACGTCTCAAACCCTCCAGACCAGACTAGCCAACAACTGAACACCACTGGGTGACGCCCGCACATGGCATGAAGAGCAGAAGAACCACAGCTAAACCCTGCCCAAATCCCTGAACCACAAAATTATTTGCTATAATAAATGTGGGTTTTTCTAAGCCACTAAAGTATGGGAGGCTTGTTACACAGTAAAATAACTAGAACACAAGCTACTCATCATTACCCTCCATGCGTGAAACACACAATTACAACCGAACTTTGAAAGAAATATGGTGAAGCTAAAAAGAAACAAAAGTCTACGTCAAACCATCATTTCTTAACCTGTACTGTTTTTATTTCTCCAAGCTATACACCACAGTTTCACTCTGATATTTTTCCCAGCTTGTCTTGAAAGCTATCTTGAAACTCCCAAATCCACTGGCTTTCAGTCACCTCTGATGATCTTTGGCTATGGGACCCTCCATCAATTTTTTTTCCTAAGAGAAAAACCTTATCTCCCTAATTGATTTCCTACCCAGGTTCTTCCCACCACCAAGAGAGCAAAGCCTCTCTACCTTGGATAGTCCTATTTATTCCTGACACAAGGATAAAATGGTATTTTCCTGGTCCACTTATTGTTATAATTGCCTTCTGGTCCAAACAAGATAACCAGTTTATGCATTCCCCCCCCCATAAAAATTATGACTTCTTGGTTTGCTAAGTGGCTTCAAGATCATGACCTTTTATCAGGTATCCCTCCTCTCCCCTCCCAGAAGGACGTCAGATATAAACAGCACCAATTATGAGCAATTATTTTAGCTAAACACCAAGTCCTGCTGTCTGCTGAAGGATTCTGACAATTTCCTCAAGTCTGTCAATGTTAATATTTTGGGCCACAACTGAACCACTAGATGATATATCCAGTTTTAAAGATGTTATTACGATTACTTGTGACTTGAATGTTCAAAGTCCTCACCCACAAGGCCAGTTACCTATGCTTTTCCATATGGGCACTCAGAAAGTCTTGATTTTTAATGCCTCTTGATCCTTAAAAGCAAAAGGAAACTCACTACATGGGGAAACCCATGTCGGGGACCGGAGGGACTTGAGGCAGCAGAACAACCCTACTCTTCAGCACATGGCTGCCCTAAATCTTAGGTATCACTCCTGTTCCTAGTTATAAGCATCTGTGAAGTAATTATCCGAGGAGCAGGAAGCAGCCTTTCAATGGCAGGAGCAGCTGGTGGGACATAATGCTGTCTGGCTTCCTGGCACCATCCCCAGAGTAAAACCTCAAATCATTGGGATGATTTTTATTCTACTCCATGTCCTCCCCAAGGTGTCTCTAGAAAAAGCAAATTGCTCTAACAGACAATGTCTTTTTCCATTATTAATAAAACTCACTAATAGGCTTACTAGGTCGTTCTGGCTCCCGACATAAAAACCTCAGGGCTGTAATTATATTGGGGGGCATCAAGGACCAACATGCCCTTGCATCCATGATTTTGCAGCTCACTCTCCCATTAGAAAGCATGTAAACCCTGTGGTGTCTGGAGGACATCTGAAACACAATGCCCTGTCACAGGGCATTTGAGGAGCATGCCCCCAAAGGTGTGGACTTCCCTTGTCTTTGGTATAAAGCATAACCATCCTGTCAGGGAAGACAGTGACACTAATGTTAATGGGTTTGGCAGATGCTTAGAACTAAGGGAAGTTTAAAAATCCAAAGTACTGAGTATAGTCTCCTTCTAGGCTGTAAACCAGCCACAACCAAGTCCTAGAATAACGCCTTCTCTGGCTGGCATGGAAGAGGATACTCCCTCAGCTCTAAGGCACTGGGAATGGCTTCCTTAATTACATTTGGAAAAGTGAAGGTGTGAAAGAAAAAGAAGGGAAATCCAGCAAATGAATATCTCAAACTATAACCACAGAAACTAAAGTTATGATATCCAGCTAATTATTTCAAAATTTCATCTTTCCAACAAGAAGTTACCCAAATACCTGAGCAAAAATGGTGAAAAGAATATGCTAGATTTAAGAAATACCTGGACTTAGACCAAATACTACCTTTTCCTTTTTGGAATTATTTCTACTAATACTTCTAGAAATATTACCCAGCTTTCTCTTTTAGTAAAGCCAGGATAATTCTATTTACCTGTTTTGTAATCTTAGGCAACTATAATTATAGGAATTCCTCAGCAGATGAATGTGGTGCCAACTGAAAGAGGTTCTTATGAGCTGGTATTTAACCTATCCCTCCATCAGACAAAATAATAATAATGGAAACTCTGGGCCCTTGCCATTAAAATAGAAAAAAAATAGTCATTATTTACTGATTCAGTCCTCATCACTTTCAGAGCATGTGGGGCAGGAGACATCTTGTCAAACATATGGTGTTCCAAACGTAATAATGCTAAATATTTAATATTCCATAATAGTTTGTTGTCAATTGAGAAAGAGACACAGGCAAACCACTAGCTCCACAACAGAGGTAAGTCCCACTTCAGTTTCTCTAACTTGGTTTTCTTTCTTAGTTAGCTTCTATCCAAATAACTTATCAGTTTTATTTGTAATTATTTAAAAAGTACAAGAGCTGATTAAAAATAAAACAAAAAACAAAACAAAACAACAAAAACAATGTTGGTAAACTAGTCTTGGCTTAAGACTCCCAAACCAGCATGTCTTCATGCCTTTGAGTCCATTAATTTTCTTATTTTTCAATGCTCACTTTCTGTTTTCTCTCTCCAAAGATCATGATAGTGTTCCCTGCCTTTAAAAGAAATTATTACAAACACTGATAGGTCTGGGATGCTAATCATGGCTATAATTCCTCACCTAGACCTAATGTATCATAACTGTAAGAATAATAATAGCAATAATTAATAATAAAATTAAAATATATATTGTAGTTAATATATACTATGTGTTAAGTATTTATATATTTTATATCTAATTCTCATATCAGCTCCAAACAGAAGTATTTTATCTTTATTTGGACAGAGACTCAAAGAGCTTTAATAACTTGGCCAAGATCACATTACTTCTTTACCAGCAGAGATAGGATTTCTAAATCATATCTCTCTGAATCCAAAGTCTAGACAGGTTTCTACAGCAACTACCCTGCAACCCATGCAGAAGCTATAATAAAAGTTCTCAGGTATGGGTTTGGCAGATGCTTAGGACTCCAAGAAATTTAGTAGCTACAATAGATAAGACAGTTTTGTTTTGGGGTGTTCCCCACATTTTTCCTCTAATTTACTACCCTTAAAAATTAAGCTAAGTCAAGTCAAAACACAAAGAACAATGGAGCACATCTGCCTAAAGACATCTTTTATTCTAACCTTAAAAAATAATTTTAGGCATATAAAAATTCACAAAAACAGTAGAGTGTAACTTTCACTCATTCTTCCTGACTATTAGCATCTTGTGTAACTGCAGTACAATTACAAAAATAAGAAACCAGTAACTAGCACAATAGTATTAACTGAACGACAGACTTATTCTGGAGTTTGCACAGTTTCCCACTGCAATACTTTTCTCTGTTCCAGGATCTACTCCATGATCCCATGTTGCTTTTACTTGAAGTGTCTCTCCAATCTAATACAGTTCCCCATATTTCCTTGTCTTTTACCACCTTCATGATTTTAAATGAAAAGCTTTAAGTTATTTTGGACTTGTCTGATGTTTTCTCCAGACTTGATGGAGATTGTGCCTTATTGGGAAGAATACCAGAGACAGTGTGCCCTTCCCAGTGCCTCAGGCTGGGGGTACATGGTGTTGGTACCTTTTTACTGGTGATGTTTATTTTAATCTCAGTTAAAGTGGTGCCTTCCAGCCTTCTCCATTGTAAAGTTATTATTTCCCCCTTTGTACTGAAAAAATATTTGGGAAAGATGGAGGTACTCTGAGACTCGAAATATCCTGTTGCTCCTCAAAATTTGCCCACTGATTTTAGGATTCTTTGATGACTCTTAGCTGCAACAATTAGTATTGGATTGTTCTAATGGTGGTTTTCTCTTTCCCTCATTCCTTCTACATTTTTTAATCAGAATTCTTCTGTAAGAAAAAAACAGTCCCATCTTACTCTTCAATTTATTTGTTCAATTATTTATATCAATATGGCCTCATGATATTTATTTCATTTTATGGGTTCTAATAACAATGCTATTGTTATTTAGTTTTGCTACTCCAATTGTTCCAGTTTGAGCCATTGGCACTTGTTTGGGGTAAGCTCAGTGCCTTACCTAGCACTCTGTCCTTTGTGCATGTGCATGTGAGTGCATGTGTGGGTGCGCGTGCACAGCTACAGTACTTCCTCACTTTCTGGTACCACAAGATACCCCAGGTTCATCTTGTGATTCTCCTAGTTCAGTCCTGGAATCAACACTTTCTGCAAAAAGACCTTGTTGCTGTGGTTGGAGATGGTATTTAGACCCCAAAGTCTGTGTGTACTCATTGTTGCTCTGGTATCATTGCTTCTAGGCCTTCTTAGAGCACAGAACTTCTTAGAACAGGAAATCTATGTGTGCATCTACTAGCCCAGCCTATACACACATCTATATTTGTTTACATATCTATCTATGGTATATATCTTAAAAATCATGAATTCATATTGATATTTCTGATTCCAATTCCTTAATTCTGAAGTCCTTTCTTAATTACATCCAATATCTCCCCAATGCAAAGGTTAAGAGCTATGAAGAAAAAAGACTCACGCATTTCAGTGGCTTCTAGCTATTGCCTAGGCCAAAGGTCAGCAAACTATGGCTAACTGCCTGATTTCTAGTGCACAGTAAGGAAAAATGAAGTTTTATTGGCATAGAGCCACCTTCACTAATCTAGGTATTGTCTACAGCCACTTTTCATGAAAACAGCAGGGTGAGTGATTGCAACAGAGACTATTTGAGCAAAAAAGCTGAAAATATTTTCTATGTGGGCCTTTACAAAAAAAGACTAGGGCTGTGTTTCAAATTTTATGTAGGAAATAGGAAAGGATGTGAGTTCAAACCCCATCCTGTTTCTCTCTTCATTGCAGGGTTTTGGGAAGACTAGATACTTTATGTGTAAACTTCCTAGAGCATGATGATTGCTTAACTAATGGTATCTAGAATTTCTCCTATAAGTTGGATGTCTATAATTTAGAATGGAATTTTGCACAAAAATGATCTCATTTTTGAAATATTCAGTTTCACTTTTTTTTTTGAGGGGGGGATTTTTTGTTTGGTACCAGGAATTGAACCCAGGGGGCTCTTAACCACTGAGCCACATCTCCAGCCCTTTCTAATATTTTATTTAGAGACGGAGTCTCACTAAGTTACTTAGAGCCTCCCTAAGTTGCTAAGGCTGGCTTTGAACTTGTGATTCTCCTGCCTCAGCCTCCTGAGCCACTGGGATTACAGGTGTGTGCCACCAACCCAGCTTATTTCCAGTTTTAATTAGATGATGAATACAGCCCAGAGTCTGTTAGGCTTAGGGATTTGAATCCCCATGATCCTAAATTCAAATATTCATTCTATTGCTTACTAACTGTGGGACCTTTCAGCCTGTTTTACTCTCCATATAATATCCTCTCAAACCATAAGAAGCTATGTCTATGAGTGCCTTTATGCCATGGTTCCCAACGCTGGCCAGAAGACCAAAGTGAACCCAGCTGCATCCAAATTAGAATAGGAATGTGTTAAAATACATGTTCCTGAGACTGGCCCAGGAATTCTGATTGAGGAGGTCTGGAATAAGATCTTCATTGAGTATTTTAGCAAACACTCAAGGTGATTCTGTTACAGGGCCAAGTCTAGGGACCACTGTTACTTAGTAGTAAATGTCACACCACAGACCCCCTCCCTGACACCATATGAGCCCTGCATCCTCACCACTGTCCTTGCATTCCTCACTCTGTAAATACTTGGCCCATCCAAGGGTGACTTCGGGTTCCATAGGAAACCAAAACCTCTTCCTCTGAGCCACTTCATTGTATCCCCCCACAGGGTCCTATAGGACTCCAGGAGCTAAATAACTTCCTCTGTGTTCCAGGACAAAACCTAATCTTCCTCCTTAAACATCTTCCTTCCTCCTTTACAAAAGTACACTCTGCAAACCTTCCCTCTTCATGCTGAGTCAGTAAATACTAAACTAATAGCCTGGTGGGATTGTAGAGAGGGAAGAGGAAACAGGAAGAAAACCAGGAACCCTGGAGAAGAAGGGGAAAATTAAACAGGAGTCCTATCCCCTAGCTCTGCCCACCAAAACCTTGGCACCCCAGGAAGCCAATTCACACTTGTACAGAGCCTCTAGCCCACAGCTCAAATACTCAGCAGGGTTGCAAGAAGAGGAAGCCCTAGTGGCTGGGACAGAGATTCCAGGGGTCTTTTGGATGTGAGGGGCACATGCCCCAGGAAGTCTAGCACATGCCATGCCTACAGACACCAAAGCACACACCTGCTTGAAAAGTGAGACTCCTTGCTCACTCTTGTGAGCTAGAAAGGGTAAATGTGTCCAGGAGCAAGAAGACAAGGAGCAACTAACTTCCAAAGTAATTTAATCTTTCATCTGTCAGAAGCTTTTTTTTTAATTGAGGTAAAGTCCATATAACATAAAACTGACAATGCACATTCCAGTGGTATTTAGTACATTCACCATGTTGTGCAACCACCACCTGTATCAGGTTCCAAACATTTTCATGATCCCCAAAGAAAACCCTAAACCCATTAAGCATTCACCCTCTCATCTACCAGTAGTGTTTTATTGTCAGAGGTTGGGGGATTTTTCTCTAATCAGATTTTATGTGGCCACTGTTGATGCCATTGTGCCAATCAAATGGCACAGGAATATTCTCTCTTCTGTCCAGGTGGGACCAGGTTTCTGGAAAGACCTATAATGTAACTTTTTCCTGTTCTACCCAGTCCAGTGGGACAGGGCCTAAGCCTTTGACTCACATACCCACTGAAAGAGTAGTTTCCTGTGGCCAATAGTCCATGAGAACAAGGACCCCACAGGGGCTCTGGGAGGAACACCCACAGTGCCCCACAGCCTGGGCTCCTCTCTCAGAATGGGTTGAATAGGGGTTAGCTCTTACCCGCTGCTTCTCTGGATCCACATAGCGAATGCCAAAGTAGTCCTTCTCCAGCAAGCTGTAGTAGTTGCAGATGTGGTCGATAAGAAACTGCCCTTTGGTTTCCCTCTGCAAGGGAAGCACATGTAAGTTTCAGTCACAGCTCACCTACACATTGTATCCATAGAAGGAAGGCCTCACTCACCCCAATGGGTCTGTGTTTAGAAAAATGGATTCACTTATTTCTGGAGGAGGGGCTTCCATACTCTGTTAATCACAACTTCATTGAAAACATGCACATACGCACACACAATCAAAAGAACACCAAAAAGAGGAGCCAAAGGGATATTCAACAATACCCTGAATAGACGCAATGCACTCTAGAATGCTTTATTTCATTCTAATATTTGCAAAATATGTTTTATTTAATTTTTCAAATTCTGTTTGCAACTCAGAACACTGACTTCACTTCTCAATACTTGTGGAGAACCACAGTTTGAAATCCCTCAGATAGCACAGATGAGGCCCTGGATGATTATTCTAATCACTTGTTCCATCCTCACCAGGAACCTGAGGAAGGTCCTCATCTTACATCTGAAGAAACTGAACCACAAAGGGATTCTATGACTTTCCCAAGTCACACAACTTTACAAAACAAGGCAGGATCTCAGCTAGACCAACTGGCTGCAGATTCGAAGCTCCTACCCAGACACTGTCTCCTCAGATTATGCTGAGTCCACTGCCAGTCTAGGCAGCAGTGCAGTGAGAAGTACTGGATACTTCAGCCCCATCAGGAATGTTAGGAAACCTGCTTCCTCAAGCCCTAAAGCCACCATTTCCATCCATACATCAACATAGGAAGGTACTGTGGAGATCAAGCATCCCAGGACTAGGATCTAAATACAGGCCCTTGTCATTGGGGTAAACCCTGGTTATTTCTATTTTGGTTTAGATGTTTGTGCTATACGATTGCTAAATTGGTTAGATTATCTTTCCTTCCAAAATTCCTAAAGACATACCAGCAAAATCTGATTAAGATTACATTACAACAAAACCCTCTGAATAGCAAAGACCCATCTATGCCTCCATCAGGATTCTGATAAGATTAATTCATGCTTCAATCAAAGTTGCTGACAGACCTACAGAATGTTTTAGGGATGGAATGTGGCCTATTGAAAAGAAATTAAGAAACTAGAAAGATTAAGTGAGCCATTCTTCTAATCCATTAAAAATAATTTAGAAGATTAGTTTGGCCTATGCTACATGGTGATGTCTTCATTAAAAAGTACAATCACCAGCTCAGGGATGGGGTGGAAAAGCCACTTCCTGGCCAAGGATGCACAGTGCTGGGTGAAGCACAAGTTGTGATATGAATGAAGCCTCTGTTTTCCTGCATCACTATCTTTCTTTTTTTGACAGGGGGTGGGTATTGGGGATTGAACCCAGGGGCACTTAATCACTGAGCTACCTCTCCTCAGCCCTTTTTCTTTGTATTTTATTTAGAGACAGGGTCTCTCAGAGTTGCTTAGGCCCTCACTAAGTTGCTGAGGCTGGGTTTGAATTTGCAATCCTCCTGCCTCAACCTCCCAAATTGGTGGGATTCCAGGCATGTGCCACTGTGCCCAGCCTGACATCAGTTTCAACTTTAATTTTGCCTGAGTTGAAAGGCCTTTATAAGAAAAACCATCTGATGTGAGTCAAAAGAGACAAATCATCAAAATTGAATTTGGTTTTAAATTTCTGTGATTATTTTGTTACACCAGGAGACTCAAATGACAACCTTTATCCAACAATAGCTGATTACAATGCCCAGAATATAATCAATAGATTTAGTTTCTCTTACACATATACTCTGTAGTCCACTCATCTTAAAGAGACTGAGTATTATCAACTCACTGAACATAACACATTGAGTTCCTCATTTTATGATTGGATTGCAAAGCTCACTGCATTCAGGTGTACCATGAGGAACTCCCTACCATATGCAGGATACACAAGATCCATGAGTCAAAGCAATGTGTTGTAATAAAATTGATGGAACAAATCTTAACTGGGCATACAGATACTGCTGTCATTTTGTCCTAAGAAATATGTGGTCCATAGCATAATAAAGATTTTTGCTAATGATTAAACACAGTGACCAACATATATACCCCTCAGCAATATATTCTTAGACTACTCAAGAGCTTTGAGATAAGAAAGATACCACTGCAATGTAGTAACTGGAGTATGCAAGTGTAGCTGAAATAGGTGTCAGTACCTTCCACAAAAGCAGGTCAGGCCAATTCTCATGTGCTATGGTTTGGATATCATTTGTCCAATATTGTGGTTCATGTACTGGGAGACTGGTCCCCAATACAGCTGTATTGAAGTGGTAGGGGCTTCAAGAGATGATTAGATCACAGGGTACCCCACCCTGGAATGAATTAGTGTAGTTCTTACAGAACCTGGCTAATTCTTATAGGAGTAGATGGTTGTAAGAGTGACCTTGGCTCCTCCCCAATCTCTTGCTCCTTTGTCCACATGCATAGCCCTTTTGCCTGGGGCCAGTACCCTTTCCACTTCTCCGCTCATGTTGTAGCAACCAGATGTGTAACACCTTGCTGTTTATACTTTCCAGGCACCAGAATCATAAGCCAAATAAACCTCTTTACTTTATCCACAACCCAATGTTGGGTATTCTGTTATAACAACACAAAATGGATTGACAACCCACAACATGGGATGTAGTCTCTGCTACTCAAAATATGACTGAAATACCAACAAAATTGAAGAGCAGCAGCCTCAGCATTGCCTAGGAGGGAGGTTGTTGGAAACAGACTCTCAGGCTCAGCCCAGATCTACTAAACCTGATCTCTTAACAATATCCCTAGGCTATTTATATCCACATTAAAGTTTGAGAAGCATTGGTCAGGAATTTCCTAACATGGGAAAAGTACAAAATTTTACCTGTCCATAGAGATGACTTAGAAAAATAAGAACCCATTTATTTTCCAAAATGATCTGTATCATAGAGTTTCATGCAAAGGAAGACGGCAAATAGCCCCCACATTCTACTCTGTTCCACTCATGCCTGGGAAATCTGGATGAGGTTTGTGAGCTACTAAAGTTTCTGTTATTATCATTTCCATGCATTAAATGCAATTCTTGCACTCAACAAGAGACCACACAAGCGCAATATCAAGTGTTAGAAAGGCTTGTTCACTGGTCAGGTGTGAAGAGGCACAGCCCAGCTATCTGTCCATACATCTCACATCAGGAGAAGAACTGGAGGACAAACTGGAGTTCTGACCCAAGAATTTTTCCTGAGCCTCCTAAGGGTAGAGGCATCTTCCCTGCTGCCGAAGCCAGTAGTTAACACCCTAGATGTTACTGAATTAATAAATGAGGCATTGCTTTTCAGATCTGGATTACCGGGGGTCTGGGAAGAAAAGTGTTTCACAGAAACCCTTCAGTCTGCACAGCACTAATAGTCTCAGGCAAGACAGCAGAGTTCTCTGATTGACTATTCTTTCTATGTAACAGAATTAGCTAACTTTCATGCATTCCTTCAAGGTCTGTGTGGAGAAGTAGTTATCAAAGATTTCAAGTAAAAAGACTTTTTTTAATATCAAAATTTTGACAGTTTTCCCAAAGGATAGCAGCTGCACTTTCAAAACTGAATAAGAGGGGGAAAAAATCAAACAGCTTATATAAATTCTTTAGAGCTGTTTCATAAATTGTGTTTTATTCATCTTGACAGCATTTCATACATGTGAAAAATGATAGGATACAAATGTCTAAGTAATAGGGGCTCCTCATACAGGGGTCACTATAATTTGATCATCTGTGACTAAAATCCTTAAGTGCTTAAGTATACATTTTTAATGTTGTCTGTAACAGTGACTATACGGTCTCAGAAATGCATGCGCTGGGTGGACTGGGTATGGTGGCACACATCTGTAATCTCAGTGGCTTGGGAGGCTAAGACAGCAGAATCCAGGTTCAAAGGCAGCTTCAGCAATTTAGGGAGGCCCTAAGCAACTTAGCGAGACCCTGTCTCTAAGCAAAATATAAAAAGGGGCTGGGGAGGTTGCTCAGTGGTTAAGTGCCCCTGGGTTCGATCCCTGGTATCAACAAAAAAGAAAGAAAAGAAATGTGTGAACTGGGTTGAAAGAATTTGTTCACCTGGACATTAAAATGTGCCAATGTCCCTACCATGTATTGTATACAATGAATTAATATTTTATAAATACTCTACTAAAATAATGTGGACACAATCATAATATTTTAATGTTTTAAAAACCTATCAAGCAAGGTGTGGTCAAGGTGTGGTCCATAGACTGTGCTGGAACATGAAGAGTTGTTATTAGTCCTCCATAAGATAAAGTGCAGAAACTAAGAGTACTTTAGTTTTACTCTGTTTTCTACAACTATTGGCCCAAAACAAATATTTCCCCTTTTTTTGTGGGAAGAACATTTAATACATACTCTCTTAACAATTTTGATATGTATAATACGCTATTATAGTTTATTTACCATGCTGAACAATAGCACTTAAAAGGAAAAACCTTTTCCTCCTGAGAGGCCATCTTCTCCCCACTCTTCCTGGGTTTTTTTTTTTATTTTACATTACAATTCTTAGTACACCATTATAAAATAATTTATCATATCTCTGATTAGTTCTATCGTTTCACTTTAAAAGATGCATTCTGTATCTGCACCAAATCATCGGGTCATTTTTGTTCCAATGGACAAATTCATATCAATGCTTAGAGAATCATATTTGATTTTTCAGCTCTTCCTGGCAATTTTTGCCGCAGCTTAGTGCTCAGAGAGTTCTTACTTCTCCATCTTTTCTTCTTACTGTTTCTGGGTTTCATGGCACATCCAATTCTTGAAAGCATTCACCTCTGAATAATTTAAAAGTTTTCTAATGCTAATCCTTTCTACAATTTCAACATATTTTTTAAATCTCATGCTGAGGAAACTAAGGCTAATACTCAAATAGGCTAGTTAATTTACCCAAGGTCACTGCAGCTAGAAAGTGACAAAGTCAATATTTAAGCCCAGGTCTGCTTGAATTGGTTGTTGCAGCCACATTTTTAAATGATTAAAAAAGAAATTCATCAACTTGAGAAAGAACAGCTGTAAAAAAGAATAAAAAATAAATAAAAACCTACAGCTAACATTATATTTAATAGTGAAACAAGATGCTTTCCCCTTAAAATTGGGAACAAGGCAAGGATGCACCCCTCACAACTTCTTTTCAATATCATACCAAAAGTTCTAGCTAATGCAATAAGACCAAAAAAAGACATAAAACATGGACAGATGGAAAGAAAGAAATAAAATTGTCTTTTCTTGCAGATGACATGATTGTCTATACAGAAAATCCCAATCTACCAAAAACAAAAACAAAACAAAACACTCCTTGAACTAATAAGTGATGGTAGCAAGGTTGCAAAAAATAAGTCTAATACACAAATAGGAATTGCTTTCCTTAACACCAGCAGTGAACAACTTAGAATTAAAATAAAAAACTCTGATGAGACAAATAAAATTAATTCTAAACAAGTGAAGAAACATTCCTTTATTCATGAATAGGATAGGAAGACTCAATATTGTTAAAATATCAGTTCTTCCCAACAATCTATAAATTCCATGAAAACTCAATCAAATTCCAATTGATAACTCAATGTTTTTTGTGGAAAAGCAAAAGATATAAGAGTACCGATACAATATGGATGAAAAACAAAGCAAGGTGACTGACATTACTCGATTTCAACAATTACTATAATGTTACAGCAACCAAGACAACATGGTATAAGGAAAGAATTCATAACAAGATCAGTGGAACAGAACAGAGAGTCTAGAATAGACCTACTAAAATATAGTCAACTGATTTTTGACAAAGAAGTAAAGACAATTTAATGGAAAAAGGATAATATTTTTTTCAATATTGCTGGAAAAATTGGACAACCACATGCAAAAAAGAATCAAGTCTAGACACAGTCCTTATACCTTTAACAAAAATCAACTCAAGCCTGGATCACAGACATATGTAAAATACAAAATTATAAATTTTCAAGAAGATAACAGGACAAAAATGTGCATAACCTGGGGTTTTGTGGTTACTTGTTTGTTTGTTTATTTTGGTACTGGGGATTGAACTCAGGGGCACTCAAACACTGAACCATATCCCAGCCATATTTTGTATTTTATTTAAAGACAGGGTGTCACAGAGTTGCTTAGCACCTCACTTTTCCTGAGGCTGGCTTTGAACTCTCAATCCTTGTGCCTCAGCCTACTGAGCCACTAGGATTACAGGCGTGCACCACCACACCCAGCTTGTGGTTACTTTTTTGATATAATACAAAAACCACTACTCATAAGTTGAACTTCTTAAATATTTCAATCATTTTCATGGCCAGGTGCAATGGTACATGCCTGTAATTTGAGCTACTCAGGAGACTGAAGTAGGAGGATTACAAGTTTGAGATCAGCTTTGGCAACTGTATGAGATCCTGTCTCGAAATTTAAAATTCCATTAAAGGCTGGCAATGTAGTTTATAGGTGGAGCACCAGTGGGTTCAATCCCCAGTATCTAAATAAATAAATAAAACTTTTCCTACATAAAATAAACTGCTAAGAGAATGAAAATGATCAGCCACAGACTATTATATGTTAGATATTTGTAAATTACATATCAGACAAAGGACTTATGTTCAAAATATACAAAGAATTCTTGCTGGATGTCGTGGTACACAACTGTAATAGCACCAAGCTAAGGCAGGAGGATCACAAATTTGAAGCAAGGCCATGTGTCAAAATAAAAAATAAAAAGGACTGGGTTAAGCACACCTGGGTTCGATCCCTAGTACCAAAAAAAAAAATGTGTATGTGTGTGTGTGTATAAATAAAATACATACATACATACACATACGTACAAATACATATCTTAAAAGAACTCTTAAAATTCACCAATCAGAAAGCAAACACCCTAATTTCAAAAAGTGGGCAAAAGATTTGATCAGGCGTCTAACCAACAAAGATATACAAATGGCAAATAAGCATATGAAATGATGCTCAACGTCATATGGTATTACAGAATTACAAATCAAACAACAAGATCGTATACACATCTATTAAATGACTAATTTCTAAAACAGTATCAATACCAAATGCTGGCGAGGTTGTGAAGCAATTAGAATTCTCATTCTTTGCTGACAGAAATGTAAACTGGAACAGTCACTTTGGAAGAAGTTCAAAAGTTTCTTACAAAACAGTAAGCATTTGCTAACTATTCTATTCAGCAATTGTACTCCTTGATATTTACCTAAATGAGTTTTAAAGCCTATGTCCCCACCAAAACCTGTAAAAAAAATGTTTATAGCAGTTTTATTCATAATTGCCAAAACATGGAAGCAGTTAAGATGTCCTTCAATAGGTAAATGGATTCACAACTGATGTATCCATACAAAGGGACAAAAAAGTAAATAGCAATAAAAAGAAATTAGATGTGACACTAAAAAGAAATGGATTAATCTTAAATGCATATTACTAAGTGAAAGAAGTTAGCCTGAAAAAGTCACATACTGTATAAATATCATTAGCATTTTGGAAAAGGCAAAATTATAGAGGCAATAAAAAGATCTGTTGTTTGTAGGGAAGGGGAATGACTGGATGGAGCACCAGAGATTTTTAGGGCAGTGAAACTATTTTGCATGAAACTCTAACAGTGGAAACATGGCATTTTGTATTTGTCCAAACCTATGGATCTCTACAACACCAAGGGGCACCCTAATATAAATTATGGACTTTAGCTAATGATAATGTATTAATATTGATTCATCAACTGTAATAAATGTACCCCACCAGTGCCAGATCTTAATAATAGGGGAAACAGGATAAAGGGTGTTATGTAGGAACTTTGTGCTTTCTGCTCAATTTTCCTATACACCAACAATTACTCTGAAACATAAAAGCTAACTACTAATAATTAAGTAAGGGATGGAGGGAGAGGAAAATTGAAGAGGGAGGGATGCAGGAAATGAAGGAAGGATGGATGGACAAAAGGAAGGAAGAAGGGAAGGGAAAGAGTGAAAAAATAACACCAGCAGAGCCTCTTAGGGGACATAAAAATAAACTTGCATCTTAAGAGACTAACCAACAAAAAAAGTTTTATGAAAATAACATCATTATTCAAGACGAGTGTGCACACAAAGGTGTTTGATTTCATTATCTAAAATTCCAAGGGGGAGCTGGGCAGTGTGACACATGCCTGTAACCCCATCGATTCAAAAGGCTGAGGCAAGAGGATTACAAGGTCAAGGCCAGCTTCAGCAACTTAGTGAGGTCCTAAGTAAGTTAGGGAGACCCTGTCTCAAAATAAAAAAATAAAAAGGGCTCAGATGGAGCTCAGTGGTAACATGCCCCTGAGTTCAATCCCCAGTACCAAAACTAATCAACTAAATAAATAAAATTCCAAGGGAGGAGAAACATTTTTTAAGTAATTCCTTGGCCATAACTGAGACAATATTTTAGGCAAAGCGCTTTCAGAAGCAAGCTGTCTTTATTATTCACGCTTCCCAAATTTAAACACACTTTTGTTTTTTTCTTTTGTGATGCTGGGGATTGAACCCAAGGCCTTGTGCATGCAAGGCAAGCAGTCTACCAACTGAGCTATATCCAAACACATCTTTATTCAATAATTGCTCCTGGGTGTTAGTCAAGCCTACGATCTACAACAATTGTTTCTCTAACAAGTCCTGAGAAACAGGGCCAACCCCCTGAACCCGATGACCTCCCTGAGCCACACCAGAGTCACCACCATCAACACCTCTTGTGCTCACATTCTCAATCAGGAGGTGATGCTCAGGACCTCTTTAGTGTCCTGGCCATGTGTGCCTTGCCCTGTATTCACATTCCCTCAACTATTCATCTGATTTAATCCACATGAGCTCTGTGAGCTAGCTACTCTCCAATTTTCTAGAACAGGAAGACAAAACCTCAGGTAGCTGAGTAACTTGCCCAAGGCCACATGACAAAAATAGGCAAAACTCAGGTTTGAACTCAGGCCTCTGAGTCCAAAGAGAAAAGACAAGGATTAACAGGCATTCTACCCAGAAGTGATACACGCCACTGTAGCTCACTGCCAAGGAAGTTATATATCTTGCCTAGTTCAAAGACAGTAAAGGAGAAAAAATCCACTAAGTGTCCACAAGAATGAGAATGAAATGCTTGTGAACTATCCCAATATCTATCATACAAAGGCTGAGTTTGACACTTGGTTTAATTAGCATAACATGCTGGATTTGCCTTCTGAAATAATAATTTTCAAATACCTATATAAAATAACAGCATTTTATAATCCTCCTAATTTATCTCCAGAATTTCCATATAACCCTTAGATATTATTTGTATTTTAAGGAATAATTCAGTGAGCTTACAGACCATGATCTAGTTGGAATCACTTGTTGATCGTATTTTTAAATGAATTATGAACACAGCGCTCCAAGAAAAATATAGCAACCATCAATTAGAAGCCACCACTCACACACAGAGAGCGAAGAGATGGTTTCTGCTTATGGAATTCTTAACACACCCAGAAGCTTAATAAGGAAGACAGAATTTCTCCTGAAATTGCATACAGGATGGCTTCACTGAGCAAATCAGTGAAAAAAAGAAGCAAACTCTTTGGTCCAGTTAAACATTGAATACCTTCATACGCCTATCTATGTGTTGAGAACCCTCAGTTGTGGAGGGATCCCCCAGTTTCTAAGAATAATCTGACAAGGCAGCATTTGGCTCCTCTATGATAGTGAGGCAAAGTACACAGAACAAAAGTGTTTTGTGGAGAAATTCAGAAATTCATTATCACTTACAGTGTTAGCTAAGCTCAGGTGAGGTCAGGCGAGTCCCCTCAAGGTAAGCCCATAGAAAGGAAAACTGAGCAAGGCCAGAGAGATGAATTGAAGAGTTCATATACACGGAGCCCTAATATAGCCAAAGTCCACATGGTTGAGTCTCTACAAGGCTCAGACACATTTAAAGAGGATCAGGTCAATGGCAAAAAGTATTTGAAAATTACTTCCTTTGCTTCATTATTGGTTATTCAAGATAGCCACATGAATATCCCCTCCTCAGCTCCTCCCAGAAACAATAACAACAACAACAAAAAAAAAACACCTTCAGGCTGAACAAATTTTTACCAAGCCCACAAGGCCACTGTACCCCAACCTCTATCCTAATATGATGTAGGTTAGTAGCTTCTTTTGCAATAAGAAATCATTTTTCCTCTCCAGAGAAGACAAGGAACAGACAGAGTACATGACAAGGGATAACTGGGATACTCACATGAGCTAAAAACTACAGGGTAATGCCAATTCAAAGGGAGCTCTGCAAGGGCCCAAAGCATATCATTGCCATATTTGGTGGAACTTGTCTAGGAAGCATGATGAAAAGGTTGAGAAGGGAAGGAGCATAGTGGGCCAATCAGGAAAAGAAGTGATGCCACTAGATGGCTAAGTTAGCCCGGGAATGTCTTCCACTACTTCAGTATATACGTGGTTAAACATGGTCACCAACAGAAATTTGCAATCCAGTATAATTCAGGTTAGTACAGCAGGTCATAACCACAATAGAAATAGCAGCCGCAAAGCACTGAGTGCTCACCATCAATGAGGGCCTGTGCTTAGGACTGCACAGAGAGTATGTCATTTGCTCTTCCTACAGCTCTAGCACCAGCCTAATTTGAATGGATGACCTTCTAGAAATGCACAATTTCCACCCACCTCCATCCCTAATTCTTCCAAGCTATTTGTTTTCCCTCTATCTCAAACTGTACTCCTTTTCCTGGCACCCCCCGCCCCCCCAAAAAAACATGGCCCACAATTCCACTCTTGAAGCCCTGATGTCTCAGTTCAATAGCGTCATTTCAGAAAGTTCCTGCGTCTATGGGCAGGCAGTAAGCAGGTCTATAGCCCACATGGTCCTGGAATTCTGAAATAACTCCTCTGTGTGCTGGGGAATTCCCATACACACACCCACACACATACACACACACACATACACACACACACACACACACACGTGTATACACACACACACAGGCACACGTGCACACCAAAATGATTCATCACAAATATTTAAAGACTGGAAGATGTAGGCTGGACTCCCTAACTATCACACCTCCCTCTTTCCTCAAGCAATTAGTCACAAAGGAGGAGAGACATCTTGGTTATATTTACATCTCTTCTGACTACACAGCACCCTAAGCCTAGGGTGTTTTGTTTGTAAGAAACTAAAAATATAGAGAACAATTTATGGGAATTTTAATTGTCATTATCAGCTATTACAAACTCACTTTCTTCTTTGAGCCTCCTCTCCCCTCTTTCACTCTTTGTGGCAGACAGCAGGTTCCTAAAGGAAGAAAAATATCACATCCACTCTACCAGCTCTTCATTCCTGAAGAACATTCTTGACCTTCTGTTAGCAATGCATCAACACAGCACCTGACTACACTTTTATAAACACATACAAATGCACAGAGATGCATGCTAAAAACTGTTATAAAAGTAAGGACCCCCTTTATAGATTTACTCCTAAGTATGTGTATTCAAGACACATGTAAAGTGGGGGAGGAGGGTAGAATGAATTATTTTTTACAAAATTTATATTGTTCACATCTGTATATATTTATACACACACACACACACACACACACACACACATATATATAGACATAGAGAA
Source organism: Spermophilus citellus (assembly GCF_964194105.1). NCBI lineage: Eukaryota > Metazoa > Chordata > Mammalia > Rodentia > Sciuridae > Spermophilus > Spermophilus citellus. The sequence continues at coordinate 87,652,219 of NC_138183.1, read as the reverse complement.
TAAATATTTGAAGGCTAAATGTTGATGGTATGTCTGTGGGGAATGAATATTAGGTTACTTTTAGTTTTTTCTTTGCACCCATTTGCATTTTCTAGCTTTTCTACAGACAACAAACATTAGATTGATTATTAGTATAACATATTTCTTTTTAACTTCACAGGACAATGGTTTACTCTCTGAAGGTAGCATGCAGGCTACATTCTCACAGGCCAATAAAGAAGTATCTTGAAGACTCACAAACCAGAGTATCAATTGATATGATATGATAATTATCATATATACAGAAGCATCACCTCCTTTGCAACCAGGAGGAAGAGAAGCTGAGTGAAGTGAGAATATCTTTGCTCTTAAAGTCCCATTACTGGTTAAGAGTTCCCAGTTGTTGACAACCTATGGCACCAGGCAAGTTATCAACCATTCTGGGCATCCAAGGGCCCAAGTGTGCAGCAGTGGGCTGGTCTACATGCTGATGAAGGTGCATCCCAGAACCAAGTTCAGGCAATTCTGGGTTTTCACACTGCCTCATTAGCAGAGCACTGTCCCAGCACTGTTTACTTGCATCTGAGCCCAGATAGTTGGGTCCCCTGTAAATTCATAAAGGAACTTTGAAGGGGTAATTTGGGGGTAAAGAGAAATAGTGTTGAAAGTGTCCACCATCCCTCCTCCACATTCATGCATTTGATGAGGGTAGGCCCAGAGCTGGCAGAGGACTTCAGCTTGACAAGTTTGTTGGCAGCAGGGCAGGGTTGCAGCTTCATTCTTACTTTCTGTCCTGATGAAAATCCTGCAAGATTACTCCATGAGAGATTAAATCAAACAGCCACTTGGGTTTCATTTCACAAAGTCAATTTCTTATCTTTTCCAGCAATTTTGTCACATTCCATCACTCCTCTCCCCCAACACAAAACACTCAGGAAATGGCTGCAAGAAGCTAATGAAAGACATTGGCGTTAAGAATCATAAAGTGGGTGACAGAGCATTGCTGAAGAACTGCATGCATCATTAGATTTCCTAGAATGTGGAAAATGGTCCTCTGCTTCCTCTGGCTCCAGTCTCAGAGCAACTCTCCCTGCTTCTCTCTCTTCTCCACACCTTGTAGTTCCTGTCCTTTAGGTGAAGGGCCTCATGATCTTTCCTCTCCATCTGCATGGCCAACAGTTGGAAGATGAGAAGAAGAGAGGGCAGAAGACATTAAAGATAAGACCTCTCCATGTCGTGGAAGACCAGTCTAGAAGCATGGGTCCAGTGCTCTGGGTCCAGTGCTCTCTCTGCGGCAGTTTACATACCAGGATTTGTACAAACAAGAAGAAACAGCACCTAAAGATTCCCCGTGGGCCTCCTGAAAGGAGGAAGGAAAGCTCCCATAGGTAACAAGCTCTGGTGGATTTTAAAGAGCTCAAAAAGAAAGGGAGATGGCTTTTCCTCCTGTGTATGGAGAAGAGATCCTGGTGGTAACCCTCCAGATCAGAACCCAACTTTCAACCCATGGTGCTGCTCCCAAATTATATGCTGCCAGCCCCTCAGAAAGTTGGTTACTTGGACATTGGACAATGAATAGGATGTCAAAGGGGCTCCATTCATGGTCAGGAAATGTTAACCAGTGTTCATGAGGACACACCCCACTGAAGAGTGCAACCAAATCCAGAAATGTTAATTGTATGTATCTGTTGTTCACGTTGCTGAGTTGTATTTTTTGTTGTTGTTGTTGTTGTTGTTCATTGGTACATGGTTTGGGTTTTGCTTTATTACCACATTTTCCTCCATTTCATTTTGTCACTCAGAATACTCCATAAAATGCCCCCTATCACCACAGTTTCACACACACAGTTCCCCTATATAAACAAAGCTTTCCTCTTCACCTGTCAATATTCTGTTATTGATGTGTTAACCTGAGAATAGAGAACTTGCTGCAGGGCCTGCTCCTACTTTAAACTAATCATATCCTCAATGACTCCACCCTCTGACTTCACACTGGAAATTGATGAGATACTGTCTTGGTCGTCTTCCATATTGGTGTCTTGTTGTCTCTCATATCATTACATACCTGTAGTTTTATCCCTTCTCTCAAGCTTTCCTTTCTCAAGAAAAAACATTGTATCACCAAATTCTTCATTGTGATTCAGAGAATAATAAATTATTCAAAATATTTGTTATGGTTTGTGTCTGGAATGTCCCCCAAAGTCTCATGTGTTCAGAGGTAAGGCTTTTTGGAAGTGATTGGATTGTGAGGGCTCTGACCTCATCATTGGATTAATCCATAGGTGGTTAAATGGACTACTGAGAAGTGAGACCTAGTTAGAGGAAGTCAGTCACTCATGAGGAACATGCCCTGGAAGATTTTTATCTGACACATCTCTTCCCCTTTCTCTCTCCCCCTATCTACCAGCTTTCCTTCTCCAAGCCCTTCTCCACCATGATGTTCTGCCTCACCTCATGCCCAAGGAAATAGAGATAGTCAACTATGGCTTCAGATCTCTGAAACCATGAGCCAAAATAAATCTTTCCTCCTCTAAGCTGTTCTGGTCAAGTATTTTGATCACAATGACAAAAAGCTGACTAACACAATCTATTAAGTCATAATGAAGTGTTATTTTTACCTATCAATTTCCCAAAGCCAAAAACATTCGAAAAATGGCCAACCCAACACAGGTGCAATCATGGAATCACACACTAAGAGAAGTTAAAATTGGATATGGGTGAAAATCTTTTAGATATAATTTATAGAGGAAAGACACAGTAGATCTAGAGAAACAAAACCTCAAGCTCTAAGTTTTCTGGCCTCACTAGTTTTCCAAGTCACAGGAATCCCCACTGGGTCCAAGGACTGGCTAGTGTAAACATATAGTCAATGATGATGAACATGACTCCCTCCAATATCTTGGCACTCAACATACCCCAGAACTTCAGCACAACCCTGCAGGGAAGAAAGTTCAGGAGAAACGGATGACAAATTTTCCAACTATTTTAGTAGGAGACATCAAAATTAGATTGAACTACAGAAAAGAGTTGCAAACTCTCTTTCAGCCTGAATTAGTAAACTGATCTACCATTTTTGTCATGAAATTTGGTGTCAGACCCTAAATTTTATTTCTTCCAATCTAACCCCTCAGTGAAAATAGTCCTTTTGCCTCTCAAAGCTAAAACCTCTGCTTTACTTCCTTTCATCACCAGTTACTACAGCAGAGTTAAACTATTATCACAGGCAGTCTGAGTCATGGTCCACACAGCAGCACATCAAAGACCTGCCATTAGGGTGCAAGGAGGGTGGTGGGGAGACTAACAGGGAGTCAGCTTGGAAATGGATTTCCCTTGCTAAGCTGGGAAAGAAGAGAGAAGGAAGAGGGTAGGCAGCAGCTCACCCAATCCCTGGTCCTAGAAGTCCACCCAGGCAGCTCACAGAATGCTACAGAGAATTATACACACCTCTCTGCTGTCCCTCACATCATTGGTTCTGTGCAGGTCAGAGCACCCTTGGGAGTGCAAAGACTGTCAATCTGCAGGCATGGTTCCTCTCCCCCAGACTCCCAGACAGTAGCCCAACTGAGGTGGGCTGCTGAATGAAAAAGTCAGAAGATACTGAAAGCACACAATACAAACCCTACGCAAGAAGGAATCAAATGCTTGCTCCTGATATTACAAGTTATTGGTTACAGAATGGGATTAGCTGCCTTGCTCTAGTTGCTCTTGTCCTGCATTCTCCTTTCTAGCATTTATTAAACTGGCCTCCTTCCCCATTTAATTAAGCTCTGAATTGCTCTCTGATGATGGTTTTCTACCTGATAATCCAACTTCTACCCTCCCTCAAGGGGAAAAATAAAGAACTCCACTCCATCAACTTTGCCTCATGTTCCTTCAGAAGATGGACCAAACTTTTCTTAAAAAAAAATGTGTTGCTCTTCATTGCAAACTGTGCACAACACACCAACTATCATGTTTTTAAATAAAAGCAGACAGTTGGGGCATATGTTATGATTCAGGCACTGTGATAAGCTATTTATATGTATTAGTTCATTAATACTCATAGTCACTTTGGTAGACAGTGATATTAATATCCCTACCTTACAGGTAGGGAAGCAGAATCTCATACAACACATAGGAGTGAGACCTGGGATTTGAACTCACTTCTGTGACTCTCTGACACTTCTCTTTTCCACAAAATCACTGGTACTCAAATATTGGTGTACATCTTTGAGAACATTTTTTTTTCAATAAGCTCTTCTCTTTCCCAGCCAACCAGCCTCTCACAGTGTTCCTAAGCACTTGCTGGGCTAAGTGTGAAGCTGGTGAACAGACACAGAAATTCTCTCCCAACTCCTCATCTGTCCTATGATGTCAGATGTCTCAACAGCATCTTCTACTGACAGCTTTCCTACCAGTTGGTTATTACTCCTAATTCTGTTCTCAAGGGACAAAAATCTCCCTAGTTTTTAACTAGCTTTTCAGACAGAAACTTACTTTCATGCATGGAAGGACCAAGAAAACCCTAAATGATCTTGCTAAAAGCCACATATGATCACAACACACACACCCGCCACCGCCAAACACACACACTTCAAAACAGGGCAGAGTAATGAGGCCAGGTCAGGCCAGAGGGATGAATTGCTTAGCAACTGGAAAGGAATATCCCTATACCACAGAGGGTAATAGTACCTTTTGCTGCCTCTCAGGGTGTTTTGGAATTGACTCTAAGTGACACAGTTCCTCTCTGGAAACCCTCTGAATATTTGGTGCAAGAGAAGAGATCCTCATTATCTCACCTTCCTCTAGGGATAGAATATCACCTGCCCCTTAGAGATTGGGCTTATTAAACCATCAGTTCCTGACTGTACTTGAGGCTTCAAGCCACTTCCTCTCTTGGGGTTTTAAAAAAGTCATTTTGGGGTATATAAGATGAAGGCTAATATTATTATGGATTCAACTTCTTACTGCTAACTTGTTCTCCCTGTGAAAATATACTCATTCTCATCTTGAACATCCTAATGTGCATCCAAATGTACAAGTCATCTTCCCTATGTAGGGAGATAATAGCTAGAGAGAAAGGGAGACGAGATCCCATTTATTGAGGCTTGCTGAGTCTATCCATTGCCAGGTGCCTTACCTGTAGTATCCTTCCTAGCCATGGCAACAGTCCTGTGAGGTAAGATCATTTTACATTTGAGGACACTGAGGCCCAGAGAAAGATTAAGGAATGCCACCAAGATGCAACAGCTGAATTTCAAACTCTGGGGTGATTTCATTACAAAGCCTGACCATGTTTACTCCATCCCAGTATGCTATTCCCTACGTGTACCCAGAAATTTCTCAACAGGACAGTAAAAGGGTGGGGAAGGCAGTTTGTAATTGTAAATGGGATGATCATAGCAGCCCTTGTTGGGAAGATGACAGGCAAGCAAAGACTTGAAGGACAGGAAGACTCTGGGCATGGTGATAAACCAGGGAAGAGCATCCAGGGAGAAGAGAAGGTGCTGATGCTGGAGCCAAGTGAGATCGGCGGCAGGTAGATGAGGTCAGAGAGGTGATGGTGGTCAGACCTGTAGGACCAATGAGAAAGGAGGCCCTGACCTTGCACAAGTCACTTCCTCTGTAGAAGTTCTCTCCCAACTCCTCATCTGTCCTATGATTTAAAGTATTATCTACCAGTTCCTGAGGGAGACCAGAAGTAAAAAAGGGTCCCTAAAATTACCGATTAAATACTCTGATGGATATCCCTTCATAAAACTAGGTTGTCTACTTTTCTAGGGGAGCAGAAAGGTGTTGGCGGGGCCAGGACTACAAACCTCTCTTCATTTAAGATCTTAAATGAAAGTAAGAAGTTTGAGACACACTATTTCATGACAGCTGATTATTATATATTATTTTGTCTCATCAAAGAGGGGTAAACATTTTTGAAGTATTTAGGTTTTCACCTCAGTCATTAATCTGTGTCAATTTTTGAGTCTATGCCCAGAAACCCCCATTGAGCTAAGTTATCTATTCACATTTTATCTCATGTAATTCATTATTCTTCAAAACCCACACCATTTCTGGAATCAGTATGCATAGAAATGGACTTTTATCAGACGATTCTCAGTATCTAAGGCAGGACTACTCTAGCCACTCTTCTTGTTTTTATGTAAAGATTCATATTGATATAACATACATAAGTATATAAACGCACAGCTCAGGGAACTTTTACAAGATGAACAAATCATATATCTACCATTCAGATCAAGCAATAAAACATTACTAACTACTCAAAAACCCATTCCAAACCTTTCAGTTATTACCTACCCAAAAAAGGACACACTACTCTGACTCCTATCATAGGTTTTGCTTATTTCTATAATTTAAGTGAAAGAAATCCTACAGTGTTCTCTTTATGTCTTCCTTGTTCAGCTCAAAATAATTTCTGATATCTGTGTGTGTTTCTGTGTGAGCATTCATTCACTTTATTGCTCTACAGTGTGACCATTGTGTGAGTGCACAGTTTACTTATCCATTCTAGCATTGCATGGTTTATAGTTCTTGGCAATTTCAAAGAAAGTTGCTATGAACACAGCCGGAGAACAAACACAAGTATCTCTACTAGGAGTGCACCTAGGAGTAGAACTGCTAAGACACCCAGTATGTGTTTGTCTACCTGTGGTAGATACTTCCAGAAAGCTCTTCAAAGTGGTTATACCCATTTACACTCCCACTGACAATGCATAAGAGTCTTCTTGAGTCATTTATTTATTCAATCATTCAACTTTTATTCATTGAACCATGGGGACTAGAGATATTATGATGTTACATACTGTTTTCCTGGGAACTCACAGTCTAAAGGGGGAAGATGGGTATGTAAACAACAACAACAACAACAAAAACTGCAATACAATGTTAGAGTTCTGCTTGAATCAGGTACAAGGCAATTGGAGATGATGATCAGGGAATGATTGCAGCTTACATTTTTAAGGTAAGCAATGCTTCAGAGGAGTCTGAGGCATTGACATCTTAACTAGACCCCAGTTTTTTTTTGCTGGATGAAAAAAAAAATGGGTAGCCACTCTGAGTAAAACTGTGGAGGAGCAAAACATCTAATGGGTTGAATGTTGTGACAAGTGTCTTTCTCTTTGACATATTTAATCAAAACAGCTATTGGATAAAGTGAATACCTATCCCACTGCTGTTAAGACAAACAGGCAACCTTCCCTGTGCTGATGTAATGAGGCTACATCAATAAGTTGAGCAATCTTTGCGAGAGACTGAATATGCTGGCTAAGTGATGCTTTCAAAATATTCAACATCAAAATATGGTAAAAATAAATGGTTGCATTTAGTAGATAATCTTTAATATTTAGTAGGCTACAAGTAACTAAACCCAATAAGTCGGCATCCCCCTTATATTTCAAAATTAACAGAACATGTTGAATACATCAAAATATAAATCTATCTTCTGAGGTGTCCAAATAGTAATAACTCTTCCTAAATTATGTAGGCCCCAAATTATTTTCTCTCGTTCTTTATGGCATGGAACTCTAGGGAACCAGCTATCTATTTCTCCAGGTGCCCAAGAATAATGGAAGATCCTATCAGTGAGGCATGTTGGTGTCCTTACACTCCCCCATCACCGGGTATCCATAGACAAAGGAGAAATGTGCAGAAATATAGGACACACCAGGCCTTTAAATGTTCACAATAATATGTCAGCTCTGTCACCTTCGTACCTGGTGGCACATGGATCCACTCGAATACAACAAAAACATCTCCACACTTCAGGCACTCGCCCATCAGAGAATTCAACTGAAAATTACTGTGATCTGCCCTCACTAAAAGCCTACTGAGGCTTGTGGAATTTAACAGGACCATACTGCCTGCCCATTCCTTCCTTCCTTAAATTCTTCCAGTGTGTTGATTTAGATCATCAGAAATACATGAACATAAGTCTCAATATTGTGGCTTCTCACAAAAATGCCTTGACTAATTCCATCTGGGCGACAGGTAATCTCTTAACTCTCAGCAAGGAGCAACCAAAGAAATAACTATTGGAGACTTCTATCTCTCTTGCCAGAATGTGGCCAGACATTGTCCATTATGTTACCCAATGCCTGTATAAAGATTTAGTACTGTAATTTTTCCCAGAAATGATAGCATTATGGTCCTAGCAAGAATAAGCCAGGCACTTCATGCAAAGAACTAGACTCCTTTTTTTCTGAGAGAAAAGATTGTGCTCAAACAAAATAACTACATTCCACACACAGAGAGAGAAAAAATTGAAAGATAAATCTGTAGAGACAGAAAAGTAGATTCGTGGTTGCCTGGGGCTGGGCGTGGGAAGGGGGAGTTACTGCATATGGGTACGAGGTTTCTTTTCTGGGTGATGGAAATGTTCTAAAATTAGATTATAGAGATGGTTGCACAACCCTGCAAATTTACTAAAAAATCATTGAATCATACTCTTAAAATGAATAAATTTAATCATATGTAAATTAGACTTCATAAAGCTGTTGTAAAAGAGTCATTCTGAGATGGATCATAGACATAAATGTGAAAGGCAAAACAATAAGACTTCTGGAAGAAAATATAGGAGAATATTGTCATGCTCTTGGCACAGACAGAATTCTTAAACCAAACACAAAAAGCATTAACTAAATAAATGAAACAATGATAAAGAGGACTTCATTGAAATCAGAATGTCTGTTAGACAAAGGATATAATTAAGATAGTAAAAAGGCAAACTACTGGCTAAGGAGAGAGAGATTTGCAATACTTATATCTGACAAAAGACTCATATCCAAAATATATTTTAAAAAATATTCCTGTAATGCTGGTCACAGTGGTGAGTGCCTGTAATTTTAACCACTAGGGAGGCTGAGGCAGGAAGATTGCAAGATCAAGTTCAACATGGCCAATTTACCAAGATCCTGTTTCAAAATAAGAAGGGCTTGGGATGTAGCTCAACAGTAGAGTGCCCCTGGGTTCAATCCCTAGTACTGCAAGAAAAATTAATTAAATAAATTTTTCCTATGAATAATCAAAAAGACAAAACAATTTAAGAACAGGCAAGAGACCTGAACAGGTGGTTCACGAAAGATAGGTATCCAATTAGCCAACAAATTCGTTGGCCAATAGCCAGTATCTCAATTTCTAGTTCTGTCTCTAAGATGTCATTTTGTTTCAAGGTTTTTATTCCATTGTTATTTGTACTGATATGTGTATCTACTTGAGTCTCAACAGGAGGCAGGTGGTCAATTTAGAGTAATTCAAGAAGATTTTCTTTCAAAGGGACTGTTTATAAGGTATGAGTTAGATGGAGAGGAGCCATCAGAGGAGGTACAGGAACAAAATGAGAAGCATCAGAAGTGTCACCCCACTCATCCAAAAGGTGCAAAGGGATGAGGTGAGGTCCTGGAACTTGCTGGAAAGAGCATCTGGAGAAGATGCTTCAGGAAGAATAGTGCTCACAGTCCAGGAAGGAAATTGGCCTGAGGCAACCACACAGGGAGGGAGCCAGAGAGAAAATATTCAGATCTTACACTCTTGTGGCATCCTGCCAGGGCCCAAGTTGTCAAACCTAGCTGGAAACCAAAGGCCCAGGTTGTCCTTATCTTGATGTCAAATATCTGACATTGGAGCAGAGAAGGCAGAGAGAGAAGAGAAGAGCAGAGAAGGCAGCTCTGGAGGGGTAATCAGAAGAGATCTGGCACGCCACTATAAGCTGCCCGGAATCCTTTTTAAAATACACCAGGAATAAGAAATTAATAATAAATATCATGACCAATAAAACTATGCTCCTGAGACAAAGAAAGGAGATTCTTTGGAGACATTCTATTAGCTTTTCATAAGCAATTTGTGAAGTAGAAAGAAGTGGGGGGAGGTGGTGATTCATTATTATATACCCAACCAAGATCATGTCCTGCATAAGTTGTTTCTATTGATCGGAAATAGAGCTGACTCCTGTCCAAAAGTGAATTAGACATCCTCAGGAAAAAAATGATATGACTTCTGAGACAGGCTTGTTCCTGCTCAAACTTACTTCAGAGCCAGCATCTGGGCTCTTGGGGAAGGTTATTCTCACAGAAATGCAAAGTGAACCTTCCCTTTGAACAGCCTGTAAGGATCTCCCAGCCTCTCATCATGACATCCTTCCTCAGCCGCCCCTCCTACCCCCATGAGCCCACTCTTGTTCTCCCTCACTCACCCTTACTCTGTGTTCACAGTTTCCATTAGTGCAGGATCCAAGATGTTGCCTAAATTGATTTTCTCAAAAGGTTTTCAAAGTGTCAATGCCGATGCATTCGTCCCTTTCACAAGCCTCAGTTCCTTTATGGCACAAAGCAAGACCAAGCTGTTCTATGCAAGGGGCTTCTCTGAACCAGAAATAATCTGGTATATTTATGATGTGTTTTTTCTCCTCCTCTAGAATTGAAGGCCCATGTGCTTAAGAACCACAAGGAGGTAAAAACGTAAAGCACTGGGTCTCAAACTTAACAAACATCGGAGTTGTCAGGACTTACTAAAACACAGATTACTGGGCCCCACCCGTGGACTTTTTAATACAGTAGGTCTGGGGTGGAGGAGGGGTCCTAGAATTTTCATACCTAAAAGTTCCCAGGTAATTAGTTTCCTATTGCTGCTGTAAGAAAAAATCGCAATTTAGTGGCTTAAAACAACACAAGGTTACTGTCTTATAGTTTTGGAATTCAGAATGTTAAGTCCAAAATGGATCGCACTTGGCTAAAATCAAGGTGCCAACAGGACTGTGTTCCTTCCCCCAGCCTCTAGGGAAGATCTATTTTCTTGATTTTAAGAGCCTCCCTTCCTTGCTTGGCTTGTGACCCACTTCCACCTTCAAAGTCAGCAGGGGTGCACAACTCTGTCTCCTATCTCATCTCTCAGAAACTGGCTCTTCTGCCTCCTTCCTGCACACTAAAGATCCTGTGATTAACTGGACACAGCCATATAATCCAGGATAACCTCCGTTGTAAGCAACCTTAATTACATGTACTACCTTGGATCCCCAATGCCATGGGTTGACATAATAAAGTATAAATAATTTGTATGGGACACAGTCACTAAACATATTTGGGGGTACCATGAGGTTTATAATAGCAGCCAAGACACATAAACCAATGCTAATTCTGAATTTTGTGTTTTTCATTCCTAAAGAATATGACTTTCTTTTTTTTTTTTTTTAAACTACGGATTGAACCCAGAGGCACTGAGCCACTGAACCATAGTCCCAGCCCTTTTTTTATTTTTTGTGTTAAGACAGAATCTCACTAAGTTGCTTAGGGTCTTGCTAAATTGCTAAGACTGGTCTCAAACTTGCAATCCTACTGCCTTGGCCTTGTAAATCATTGGGATTACAGGTCTACTAGAGAATATATGACTTTTTAAATGTGTTTCTTTTAAATAAAGTCTAAAGCTGTGTTTTATTTTGGCTCTTACTTTTTTTTTAATTTGGTAAGGAAAGAACATTAAAAGAAAATATTTGTTAGGGGCAATTTTATCAGGCATTAAGATGGGTTCCCAGACTCACAAGTGGGTTATGTGGGAGAGAAGTCCTCCTAGGTTTCATGATCATGAAGGACAGTGAGGTACAGTGGGGATGTCAGAGAAGAAAGATTTAGGAGGCACACTTCATATTCTTTGTTCACCTTATTTTAACAAGCATCTGTATCAGCCACCTTAACTCTTTGAGTTTATTGCATTACTGTTGTTATTATTTTTTTAAAACAAATTTTCACCTTCTCTACCAGCTCTTGGAGGCACTTTTCTTTCCAGGATAAGGAAAAGTAAGATGAACTATGCCACAAAACCCAAGGTACAGTGTGGATTAGAAACCTTGCCTGTTGTCTTCAAGTAAAGATTCATCTGCAGCCTAAGATAGAAATTTATATCCATCCCCTATTTCTCTTTACACAACAGATCGATGTTTGCCAAAAGCAGTTTTCTTGTGGCTCTGTTCCCAAAATCATATGTCCAGCTGGCACTTAGCTTCCTGCAAGATCATGTGCTCTTGTTATCCTATAAACTCTATTGCAGGAAACAGAATTCTAGCAAGCAGATGGGAAAGCCTCATGGAGGATGACAGAAAGAAACTGGGAAAGCTAGTGAAGACGAAAATAAGTCTCTACATCATCCTCGACTCCCTCAAAAGGCTGAACAGCCCAAAGCAGACCAGTGGGCTTCATGGATGTGGGCATTTCAAGGAATCAGACACTATAAACAAACACAATTATACTTTTGCCTCCTACTACATTATTCAAATTAACAAATATACATATTCCACGGTCATTCCCAAATCCACTCGATGGCAGGATTTCCCAGTAAATATGGTTCCTGGGCAGCTCACCCTGCTGCGTCTGCTGACAGCAAAACTCCAAGGCACCTTTTGGTCTGCAAAGATATGGGTCCTCAGCAGGGCTGAAATGGTCAGCAGAGAATAGTCAAAACAGTTGTCATTTATGGAGGGTGTGCCATGTGCCCTACACTTGACATGTTCTTACTTTGAATCTTCATTATGGTGTTGCAAATAGCTATTACCATCCTTATGTTTCTCAGATGAGGAAACTAAGGTACAGAAAAAAAATAAATCATTTGCTCAAGGTGGCACAGTCAGGAGATAGAAGACAGGTTCCTAGTACAGGTTGTCAATCTCCAAAACCTGTACAAACCATGTAACAGGCTAGACTTCAAGAAAGAAAATGGCCCTGCCATTCCCTGATCAGTAAGGTGGCAACTAGAGTTATTTTTCCTTATCACTGTGAGCTGAGCATTCTTGTCCTCTTCTTTCTGGAGCCAGTGGTTGCCAATGGCAGAATGATTTTTTTTTTCTCCTCTAGTAAAACTAATGTTTCTAAGTATCACAATCCCCTAGAAAATGTTCGATAAAGCCTTATCCTAAATCTGGGCAGCTAAGGATCAACCAATACTAAAATCAGGGGAATTCAAAAGAACAGATTGCATGATGCAAGTCCCAAATGCCATATTCTCTGCCCCAACACTGAACATACCTGTAAAACTGTCACAGTTGTACAGGTCCCAGGACCCTCTGAATTCACTTGTACACTTATAAGTCCCTAACCTGCCTCTTCTGTGACCGCCCCCCAGGAGGCCCAACAGAAGCTTCTCACTCCTCTGTACACTGAGATGATCACTCCAGCCCCTTCCCACTCTTGGGGCCTAAGTATGCCTCCTGATTATAATCAGGCAATATTTTCAGACAAAAATAAATACAAGGAGATGACAAGTTCCTCTATATCTGATGATATAACATTTCTTAAGTGTAATCAAAGGTATAACTTTGGTCAATAAATATTTCAAGTTTAGAGTAAAAATTCATTCCTATTACATCAAGCTTCATTTCCCTTCTCCAAATGGCTCTTCAGTTTCCCTCACCCCAATAGGACCCTGGGGTCAAGTGGGGGAAAAAAAGGGACAGATGGTCACAGAACTCCACTTGGAAAAATTCGGGAGCAACTCCAGCCAGAACAGATGTTTGTATCATCACTTAGGCAAGTACCACCAGTGAACAGCTGGGAAGTGTTTTGTGTTGCCAAATCTGATAAAGAGAATTTAAGTTTGGAACAGTGATTAGAGATGATCAGCATGGAGACATAGAAAAAGAGTCCTCTTAAAGTTACAGAATCTGCTAAAATCATCACAGTAACAAAGGTGATATTTATGTAATAAATACTCCCCGGTGAGGGAGGCCCTGAGAGGCCAGGGGACTATTGCTTCAGCAAAGATATAAACAAAAGTTTCCCAAAGCCTCTTCAGGGGACTAAATTATCTGAACTAAAGCATCTATGGGTGAAGAATAAAATCAAAGAAGAAATAAAGCCAATGAAAAAGCATCAATGTATATATTTTGTAAGCCAGATACACTGTAGGTAGAAATAGAGAAATATATCTTCTATCCTCTGAGATTTGTAAAATAACAGAAATACAACAGTCCCCCCTTATCAGCAGGGAATGTATTCCAAGTCCCCCAGTGAAGGCCTGAAACCACAGATAGTACTGAATCTACATATAGATACAGATATAGATCTTGTTTTTTCTATACATTCCTATTTATGCTAAAATTTAAAGTTGAATCTATAAATTAGACACAGTATGAGATTAACAACAATAACAATAAAATAGAACAATTTTGACAATGTACTATAAGATTATGTAAATGTGTTCTCTCCCTGTCCCCCCCACTCTGTTTCTCTTTCATATCTTATTGTACTACAAATCTTAGCAATCTAGCAACTTCTCTTTATCTAAATTTCCAGCATCACTTTTCTTGCACCTCAGGGCCCTAATTAAGTAATATAAAGCCCACTTAAACACAACTACTGCAATACCACAACAGTAGATCAGATAACCAAGACAACTACTGAGTAATGAGTGGGTAGCACATACAGAGTGGATACATGGGACTGATGATTCGTATCTAAAGCCTGATGGAGCAGGATGGTACAAGATAGCTATTGAAGAGTGTTGGGCAAGAGCAGTTTCTTGAACCTTAATGGGCATTCAAATCCCTTGAAGAGTTTGTTAAACTGTAGCTTCTGATTGAGTAGTCTAAGGAGGGACCAGAGACTGAATTTCTAACAAGTTTTTGGTAAGATGTTGATGTCCCTCACACCAAAAAATTTGAGAGGACTCACAGAAACCCTGTTAAATGCTGGCCTAGAGCTGAATGGCAAATGTTTCTCCAGCTCCAGAATATCTTTTATATCCAAATTTCAGTTCTACCGAGCAGTGAACCTCATACAATATAGAATTTATTAAATTTTCTCTTTCCTACATTTCTACTTCTTTTTTTTTCTACATTTCTACTTATATACCATGTGGTTTTCAAAAATTCCAGGTCTCACAGCAAAATGTTCAGAACACTGAATCTGTTTGCTGTGTTACACTATCTCCAACGGAGGTTTCCTTAACAGAAAGCCTGGCCCCACATAGTTCAAGCAGCTGTGTTTCCAGAAAAGAAGAGTAGTTCTTTTATATCCCTCACACAGTAGTATCTCAAAAAGAAGTAGGTCAATTCAGGAATTCAACATGGCTGCATTAATAAAATATATTTAGAGTAATGAAAAGAGGAAGAAAGAAGCCCTCCCACCATAAAAAAAGAACGTTGCATCATGACAGAAAAACAATACCAAAAGTAAATACCAAACAACGTATTTGTTGTACTGCTACTGTTTCCAGGTAAATAAATAAATGTCTCAACTGGTTTAGTTTTAAAACAAGGAGAGTTATGTACCTGTGGGGTATATAACTCAACAGTTCTGCATTATTAATTGTCATAACTATCTACACAAAGAATTTCTTGTTATTTTCCCTTTTATAGGTGTGAATACTAACTCTCAGAAGAATGAAGAAACTGTGTGCAGTTCGCCCAAGTCTATTTTTCTTTGCAAATAATATTCTTTTATTGTCCTCGGCTATTGCACCAACCAGCACTGATAAACAAGTTTACAGTAGATGAAAGGATGAAGACTACATTCTGTCAGCAGAATAAGTTCTGAAGACTGGAAACCTCTTTTCCTATCTAGCTACTGCTTACTCACCTACAAGAATGTCTCAAACCCATTTGTCTGTGAAAATATTAACCCAATCATTAAGAGATTTATGAGGGAAAACATAAACCAATGTGTTCATTATTTAATCTTGCTGGTTTTCACAGGATGTACATGCAGTAATGCCAAGTTAAAACAGAATAATCATCCAGACCAAATCCAAGAGTGAGCTGCTAACAAGCTACCTCTCATGAGAATGAGCGGCGTCAACATGTTTTCACAACTAAGCAACTTGGCTGAAAAGTAAGGTGTGAGGCTGTGGGGAGAAATCAGGACCAGTAGCTGAAGGGTCTCAGGAGCAAGGTCATCTGTTGAAAGTGAAAGAAGAACTAACTCACAGACAACAGGAAGAATAGGGGAACAGTCAAACCTGGCTGTCAGGTACCCTATTCATAAGCTTTGGGAGAGAGTTGGATTTTCCTTGAAAAGAGAAGGAAACACCAATGAGTGGCATAATCAAAATTTGCATTTTAGAAAGACTATTCTGGAACCTGTGTGCATGGGGTAAGAAGAGGAAGAGTTTGATTCAGCAGTTTACACCATAAAAGATGCACGTATGTGTATTCGAAAGTGTGAGCAAATGATCCAAAGAAAATTCAGAATTTGGAGCTAATTTTAAGCCGTCTAATCTTGACCTAAATTAGACACAAAGAAGTTAAATTCTTCCAAAGCCAAAGCTAACCACCCACCCACATGCTCATCCTCCTCTGGCAAGGTCTGCTGCATTGTAGAAAGTGGAGCCAAGTCTTCAGGCCAGAGGGCACCATCTGGAAATGCAACGAGTCATTGGCCTCAATAGGGAAACAGTCACAAACAGCTAAGAATCACCAGACAAATATCTGCCTGAATTGCTTGAATCCTTTGCCTGTTCAACAAATATTTGTTGAGTGTCTCCTATATACTGTCACTGAAAATGTAAATAAAGATATTGCAGGCAACATTCCTGCCCTCAAGAAACTCAGACAGGCAAAGAACTCATCACACAGTGTGAGAAGGGTGGCAGTAATTGGCCCAGGTACTAAGAGCACAGAAGAGGAGCAGATGATGCACAGGCTGCATCTTATAATCTTCTGACTCAGAATGTGGTCTTTTAACTGAATAACACCCTGCATTATCTGGGAGCTTGCTAAGAAATGCAGAATCTCAGGCTCACCCCAGACCACCCCAGATTCTGATTCAGAACCCCTGTTTTAGCAAAGTCTGCAGGTTATTTGTGTGCACATGAAAGCTTGGGGAAACCAGAGTAGAAGGTAAGACATAAGAAACAGCAGAAACAAAATGATCATTGTGGGAGAGATGGTTGCACAGACCCAGATTGCAAAGACCTACAGGCTTGAAGCACAGGACAGGCAAGAGATGGTAAAAGGAAAAGTTCTGGAAGTAGGTGAAAGAAGACCAGGTAGAGCCTTTTGAGCCACAATACTGAAACACATCATTGTGGCTGGTGGTGGGAACACCAAGACAACCAGGTGGCTCAGGCCAGCTGCAGGTTGAGGAAGACAAGAGTTATCTGGCATGGACTTAAACACTTGAAAGGAGCTTAGCTGGTTTTATGTAAACAAGAAAACTTCTTTCTAGAGCCACTTTTTTCCCCTGAATGATACTGCTTCCCAACTAAATCTATGCCAAAGAGTAAAAAGGAAAGCACTCAGTCCTTCCCCACTGGATCTCAGTCACAGGCATAGACAGGCACACACAGGGTTTCCTAAAGTCACGTCACCACAGGAATTACCAGAAGCATTTGCTCTAAATTCAGATTCGCACTGCAACTTGTGGAATCAGAATCTCATGGGAGTGGCCTGAGGATTAGAGACTTGGAAAGAAGCCAGAGTGATTCCACACATCAGAATATCTCATGGGGACATGCGGCTCCTATCACTGTAAGTGGTTGGCATGTCAGAGTTCCCCTACCTCCCATCACAATAATCCAAGAAGTCACAAGGCACTGACTTCATTGAATGAAGTCCTTAGAAAGACTGTCCAGGTTGCATATCCCTTAGGGGCAGAAGATAAAAATAGACTTATTTTGTACCTGATCTAGAAGTGTAGTACATGATATGCTAATTTGATACTCATTATTCAATACCTATTATGTTCAGGTAACTAGTAGATACAGTCCATAAATTTGTACTGTGTGTGTGTGTGTGTATGTGTGTGTATTGATGACCTTTATACTTTTTATAAAAATGAGTCCAGGAAAAAAAGATCAAAAAGCATGCTAGACACATCATAGAAGATAAAACTCAAAAGGCCAGTAAGGGTGAAAAGATGTTCAACTGATCAATAATCAAGAAACTACTTATTTAAAAACAAGAAAACATTCCCTACCAGCAAGATTGGCGAACATTCTAAAGTTTAAAGTTTGACATTTCCAAGGGTGATGGGAACCAGAGAAGCTAGAAACTCTCATAGACTGCTGGTAGAGTGTAAAGGAGAACTGCCCCTTTATAAAAATGTGTTACTTTTTGTCACTGTGACAAAATACCTAAGAAAATCAACTTAAAGGAGAAAATATTCATTTTTGGTTCATGGTTTCAGAGGTTTCAGTCCATGATAGACTGATGCCATTAATTGTTTCTGGGCCTATAGTGAGACAGTACCTCATGGTGAAAGGGCTCAGCGGAGCAAAGCTGCTCACCCCACAGTGGCTGGGAAGCAGAGAGAGAGTGAGGAAGGTGTCAGAGACAAGGTAGACCCTTCAAGGGCATGTTCCCAGTGACAGCCTTCCTCCAACTAGACCTCACCTCCTATAGTTTCTACTACCCCCAACAGTACATTCAATTATTAACTCATCAATGGATCCTCATGACCCAATTACTGCCCCAAAGTCCCACCTCCGTACATTTCTGCTTTGGGGAACAAACATTCAATACATGAGTTCTGGGGGAACATCCCAGATCTAAAC
Organism: Spermophilus citellus; assembly: GCF_964194105.1. Lineage (NCBI taxonomy): Eukaryota > Metazoa > Chordata > Mammalia > Rodentia > Sciuridae > Spermophilus > Spermophilus citellus. The sequence goes on along the minus strand of NC_138183.1, from coordinate 87,633,778 downwards.
CATAACAAAAGTGATGAGGCATTCATTGAGCCTAGCAGAGGTAAAGATGGGCTTAATGAGTACTTCCATTCTCAATAGGAAGTCAGAGGAAAAACCAACACATGGGGAGATAGTATAAAAATGTTTATAGTAATATGTCTTAATTATGGAATAAAACCAAACAATGCAAACATCCATCAACAAGAGAATGAAAAAATACATTCATACGTGCATATCACACTCACACATATTATACATATACTATACTCATGCTGACCTGATTTCTTTTATAAATAAAATACTTAGTCTTTTGTTCATTTAGTGATTAACAATAACTTTTATTATTATTTCCACCACTTTACTAAGATATAGAATTGCTGTTTTTACATATCTCTGATTACTATGAAAACCTTGTAAGGTATCATTATTGCCTTACAGTTGGAGAATATAAAGCTAAGCAATGCTCTTAACTTAGACCATACCACTTGGAAATACTGGAGCTCACATTTCTACCCATTAATTAACTCTAAAGCCCAAGTTCTTCCTACCATATTGCAGGGAGTTTCCCCCCAGAAAAATTTCCATCATAAAAGTATGTGTTAAATCCATTACTTCAATACTGATGTAAGTGAAATAACAAATTAATCCCTCTTAACATTGCCCTTGGTGTGAAGCTCTGCTCTTTGCTGAAGCTAAACACACCCACATACACACAACTCATGTGATAGCAACTAATAATGGCATGACCTCTTTGGGGGAAAAAAAGGACAGATAATCAAAGCCATTTCTACTTCAACTAGGCTGAATTTATTTGTGTTGATCTATAATTGATGAGAATTAACATGAATGAACCATAGAAAATATTCAGATGAAAAGGAAATCAATGGCTAATACTTCCCTTCATAGTCATGCCACAGAAACAGGCCATCACTACCAGAGCAGGTGGCTCCTTTCAGATCTGTAGCTTCCCACTGAGATGCTTCACCATTGTGTGGGGCTCAGGTACTCTGCATTAAAGCTTCCTTTCAGGCTCCTGTCACTAGGAGCTCCTTCTTGATCCCATCTCTTGCTCCTGCTTGGCAACTCAGCCCCATTAATTATTTACTTCATCTTGAGCTTTGATCTTCTATGTCTCCCTCATCCTTTGATCCTTCCTCTCTGCTAACAAACATGTTCCCCATGACATCCTTAAAAATGCCCTTTGCTTTCATTCTGAGGTACCTGCAAGCACTGAACTCTTTTTCTTTGCTGTTGCCTTCACCACCCACCTTCTGGGAAAAGCCCCACCACCTGCCTCACTGTCCTACATCCTTGCCAGCCAGCTCCTCATGGTTAAGCCCTGTTTCCCCATTCATAAATTTGGAACAACCAGGCATCTTCCTGGGCCTCCATGAGGCTTCTGCCAAGAAGATGCCAGGTACACAGTGAGCGAGAGCTCATGCTCCTCCACTTATTAAAATGCTTTTCTTTATCAGACTCCATTCAGCCACTTATTTTTTTCCTGGTGCAGGATTTTTGTCTCCCATCTGTCATTTGTTCAAGAATCTCACTCAGTCCCCCAGTTCCAATCCTGACTTCATGCAGGGAAGCAGACATGGTCGAGCCATATCCAAGCTTTACCTCTCATCTGCAAGCCCACAAGCCCCATTCAAATTCAACTCCCTTCACCATGTCCAATCCTCCTCACCACAGTTTTCCAGGTTCTTAGATGTGAGACTTTGTAACCATCATGAACTTCTCTTCCTCATCACTAAGCACTGACCAAATCCTGTTTATTATACAACACCAAGGACATCAATCAAGCCCCTTCATCTGATATTAAAACTACCTTTTCCCTAGTCTTGGCCTCAATACCTCTCATTGAGACAACTTCAAAAGATTCCGGCCTACTCTCTTCTACTCTCTTCTTTATTAGAACATTTATAGTTGTACATAGTAGTTGGATTCATTTTGACAAAATCACACATGCCAAGAATTTTATTTCATACCCCTTTCCCCAATTTTCCATCCCCTATTCTCTTTCCTCTATTCTCCTGAGCTTCCTTTCACTCATTTATTTATTATTTATTAGTTCTTTGTACTTATACATAAAGGTGAAACTTCCTGTGGCATATTTATGTTTGTACAATCTGATTTTGTTAAATTCATTCCACATTTCCACCCCTCTCACGTGCCTCCTCTCTGCCTTATGATCTCTTTCTACTCCAGGCATCTTCCTTATATCTCTATGATATCCAAGCCCCTCTCCTTCTTTCCCTTATTTTACTCTAACTTCCACATGTGAGAGAAAACACTTGACCCTGATTTTCTGAGACTCTGCCTACTCTCTTTCTGCTTCTCTATCTTATTGCTTGTCTTTTCCTACAAACCAATGCAGAGATCTCCCTAAAGTACAGCCCTATTCCAGCCATTGTCCTCTCCTTCCATGTAGGGCACGTTACATCAGAGAAATAGAAACCTATGATGGAGAAAAGGAAACCTAACTTGCAGACTGATGCTCACTTCCCGGTCTTGGGGCCGCACATGGCTAAATGGCTCCTGGAGATCAGCCAGAAGGCGTTACCGTGGGCTGTGACAAAAAATCAGACCACCTCTAGGATAGGCTCAGAACCCTTCCGCCCTCATGGACAGCTCGTGTCTCCCCTTACTGCCTGTAGAATGGGTGACAGACTGTCTTTCCACATACCTTTTCCCTAAGTTGTTAAAATTATAGCCATGGTAAAAGAAAAAGACTATTATTTCCACAAACTTAGTTGATTTTTCTTAAATCTTCTTTGATTTCATACAAAAGAGCCATTAAACATTCACATATAATCTCCTTTACTCAAAAGTTTAAAGCTAGAGTTAGCCCACTGGTGGTCCCATATCCACACCTTTGATGCTTAAAGCCAGTGTTTAAAAATGAGACTTTATCTAAAGTCTAAAAAGCTGCCTGTCTTGAAAACTCACCTGAGTAGGTAACACTGGCTCAGGGTACCCAATGGCAGGCAGCTGGCTGGGGGAGAATGGCAAATGGCTGCTGCTGTAGCCAGTTACCCACTGTACTCTGTGGCCGCAGTTAATCTATAGCACCTGGTCCTTTTAGATCCCCTATGTGATAAGAATTGATGTTTTGACCCCTAGTGCAAACAATGAGGTCTTATGATAATTATATAAAATTATGGAACACTTTAACAAGCAAAGCATGTCCTGTAAGCTTACTCTGAGCAACATCTCAACTGGCGGAGGTGGGGGTTTCCATTGTCCCTTTATGAACCCACTGAAGGAGCATATTTGTTCCAGATTGTGCATTTGTGTAGCCTCTTGAGAGCATTCAACAGCAGGGATGCTTGAGAACATCAGCCACTTTAGACACATGATTTCCTTCACCCAACAAGACTTCCAGCCATAAATGAATATGACAGTGGTGTAATATATTTTCTGTTTTGCAAAATACAAGCAACACCACATGTGCTTCCAAATGTTTGTTATCCTCTTGTGAATAATTTATTGGAGTACATTTCCAGGAATATGAGTTAGGATGACTTGTTCTGTCCTCCAAAATCATCTTTGTTTTCTTAAAAATCTCTAGGACAAAATTTGAATTAATCTCCATTTGTGTTCAATCCTTTTCTTCCCTATTTCATTCTGATTTTTTTCTGATATTCTATTTTAAGTTTTTACTTTGTATTTCACATGTGATCATCTCAAACAGCTCTGTGGTTTAACTTTTGTTTTTGTTTTCTTCTTCCTTTACCACTGAGATAAAACATTTTCTGCTTCACTTCCTGGGAGTATCATTTTTTGCTGAACCTATTAAGGTGTCAAAGATGTCACTTGCCTTGGCCTTCCCTTTTCGCTGATTTGTTGACTCTAATGCCCTTTTGAACTTCCATGATCTTGCAGCTCCCTTATAATTTTGGCTTTCCCAGTTTGGTGCCTGCATCTCGTGTTAATTTTTCCTTACTCTCACCTCCTGCCCCCATCTGACTTCTAGTCAGAAATTTCCATTTACCTTTCAGGAATGAGCTCTTATCAGAAAAATCACCAACTCATAAAGACGCTTGCCTGCTAGAAGCTAGCATAGCATTCTGTGGAGAAAGAATTCCTAGTTTTCCTAGTTCAATATGGGGCTTCGCCTTATTCTGGGAAATGTGGGATCTTTCAGAAGGAACTTGTAGCAGCTCCAGGCACAGATGATCTTCAGTAGGCACCTGGCATCCTACTTATTAACTGAACCCTTCACCCGATTTCCTTCCCTAGCTGCATTCCCAAATCTGGTGGTGACTGGCAGGGTTGGAATTAAAATTCTTCATTTGAGTTCTTTCTGTGCCCCTCCCTTTTTGATGTTGAGCCTCTTCCCAGGAGGCTGGTTACCTTATCCAGTGGCTGTAGAGGAGGAGCTGGAGTTGTATTTCAAAGCAGTCTCTTCCTGCATCAACTGCTGCTGCAGCTCTGGCTTTGCCACTAGGCCAAGACCAGCATCTGCCCAGGTCACTGAGTTACCCCTGCACCAAGGAATCCAGGAATCCCTCTCCAGGGAAGAAATCAAAGAGTGCTGCCAGATGGCAAGCAGCCACCAGGCTGGCCTGATGGCCTGGGAGGAATGTGACTGTGTGCCCTTTGTGTGGCTGCCTCCCCACAGTCTGGTTGCCCATGCTTCCAAACTGCCCACTCACATTCCAAAACGTTATGTGTGAACCTCAGTTAAGACTGCCACCACACCACAGAAAATGCCACCCACTGCCCCAAGCCCTCTGGAATTTTCAGAACCCAGCAGGTTAAACTTTCAAAACAAAGGTCAGAGATTACTCATCCAAAGCCTGAAGAAATATGTTTGCAAGTTCAGTATAAAATAAATATAAGTTCAATATGAAAGGATTCCTTTTCATTCTTAAAACATTTATTTTAAAAATCACAAAAGCAGAAGAATAAGAAAGCCAACGAGTGCTATCTTAGTGCACTATGTTAATAAAGGACGTAAGTGGAAGTGACCCTTAACTATAACATCAAGATCTGTGTGCTCAGCAATAATAGGGGAAACAAGAGGTTATAAGACCTTAAGATCAGAGGAGGAGGGATTGGTTCTTTCCCCAGAACTGTGCTGTGTCCCTCTCATGTCTTCCTCCTAGGAAAAACTCATTAAGGACATATATTAGAAGCCACCCCCTTACTGTACAGCAAATTCTCCCTGTATCACCTCCTCTCTAAGATAGTAGGGAGTGCCCCATCTGGGACTTCCAGGCTAAAAGATATCCACAGGGAGGCAGAAGACTTCTTCATAAACCTCTTTCCTCAAAGCATGAGGCTTAGCAATTTGCTTTAGCAAATATCAAATTCTTCCAAAACTAGACAGTGAACATGCATTGCTTCTGGCTGGGATTTCCCCATGCCCTGACCACTGGAGTCTCCACCACTGGAGCCTCAGGTGGAGTTTGAGGTCACTTCCGGGATGTTGTGCCATTGGTCTTCATGGGTCTGGCCTGTTCTTGCAGTCAGTGGTGTTAGACTGATCATTTTGTATCCTGGCTCTGTGCCTTCTTGACTGTATAACCTCTGAGCCTTGGTTTCCTCAACTGTGACTGGGGGTAAATGTCCAACATTAAACAAAAGGGTGCATGTGAAGCACTCAGCATCCACCTGGCCCATGGTATGCATGAACTCAATAGACCTCCACTTAACTGTCCCTTCCTGCTTATCCGGCGTTAGGACGGTGGGGTTTCTGGATCATGAAGTCATTTAATAAACTTTTAAAAGTAAACTTGTTCATACCTAAGAAGACACCAGCTATGCTAATCAACAGTTCTTTCCCAATGTCTACTCTTAAAGTCTAGGGATTCTTGTGGTTTCCAGTGGAGAGAATGGGTGGGGATATGTTGTAACAAGATCAGGAATCCAGAGCTTCTCCTTATCCAGAGGGAACTGTAAATAACACAGGATGCTAATATCTAAATCCTGATTTAATGCTTCTCATAAAGTGCTTCCTAGTTCTGCAGCCGCCTGGGTGGATGTACCCCACAGGGACATTGTTCTATTTCTTCCTAGTCAATATGCAGCGTTCATTGTACTTCTGAATGCAAATTCCCAAGGCCACCCAGGAAAGCCTCTTGTCCAACCTGGTTTGGAAAATGGAGATTCTCATGCAGTCAAGTAGCCTGCTTACAAGTTGGTGCTTTTTCAAACTGAGGTCTAAAGCCACTGCAAACAAGGAAGCCAATGGTGCAGAGAGACTCAGGGGTCCAGACCAAAAAGCTCCCTCTGTCTCACTGGGGAGTCACACCATCCTCCCACCTATCTCCAACCCTCAGGAACATTGTGTTTAAGTCATATAATCCTTGGTATGGATTATTTAGTCTACATAGCTTAACAAGAAGCCAAGATGATTTCAATGAAAGAATGTGTTGTGTTGTATTGTTTAGGGACATCAAGCAGTGCAGAATTTTCATAAACATTCATTTTGGTTATTGACAAATTTTTAAAATGACCTGAATGACCTGAGAGGCTTTAAAATGGAGATTCTTTCATCCATTCTCAGATTCTGATCCAGCAAATCTGGGGAGGAAACCATCTATCTACATTTTTTTAACAACCCTCTGCCCCAATGACTCTGACGTGGTCCTCAGACCATAATATAAAGAAACTGAACCAGACTATAACACCCCAAAATCTCCAGAACCTTAGAACTTGGCTTCAGACAAAAGTTAAATCCCCTGAAACTAATTATCAAGAAAAGAGAGCCTGCAATACAGACATGTTCAGAAGTCAGATGCAAGGGATTCCTGGTGCATCAATGCCTCTCTGGCAGACAGGCACACACCGACTTCCCTCCCCAAGGTCTTCTCTATTTCTGTAGTGTCTCTTGTGATGTTTTCTTTTACGTCATGTGCATTAGTAATTTGAGTTTTCTCTCTCCTTGTCTTTGTTAGCATGCCTAAGTGTTTGTCAATTTCATTTATTTTTGCAAATAACCAACTTTTTGTTCTGTCAATTTTTTCAATTGTTTCTTTTGTTTCAACTTTATTGATTTCAGCTCTGATTTTAATTATTTCCTGTCTTCTGCTGCTTTTGTTGTTTATATGTTCTTCTTTTTCTAGGGTTTGAGATGTAATGTTAGGACATTTATTTGTTGAATTTTTCTTCTTTGAAGGAATGAACTCCATGAAATGAACTTTCCTTTTAGTACTGCCTTCATAATGTCCAGAAATTTCAATATGTTGAATCTGTGTTCTCATTCACCTCTAAAATTTTTCTAATATCCTCCTTGATGTCTTCTGTAACCCATTGTTCACTCAGTAACATATTATTTAGTCTTCAAATGTTGGAGTGGATTTTATTTCTTATTTTACCATTGATTTCTAATTTCATTCCATTATTATCTGATAGAATGCAAGGCAGTATCTCTATATTTTTATATTTGCTAAGAGTTGCTTTGTGGCATAGTATATGATCTATTTTAGAGGAGGATCCATGTGCTGCTGAGAAGAAATTGTATTCTCTCATTGAAGGATGAAATATTCTATATATGTCAGTTAAGTCTAAGTTATTGATTGTATTATTGAGTTCTATAGCTTCTTTGTGCAGCTTTTGTTTGGAAGATCTATCTAGTGATGAAAGAGGTTTGTTAAAGTCACCCAAAACTATTGTGTTGTGGTCTGTTTGACTCTTGAACTTGAGTTTGTTTGATGAATGTGGACACTCAGTAGTTTGGAGCATATATAATTGTTAGGTCTTGTTGGTGTATGATTTCCTTTAGTGTATATAGTATCCTTCTATTTCCTTTTTGATTGACTATAGCTTGAAGTCTATTTGATATGAGGATGGAAACCCCTGCTTGCTTCCACAGTCAATGTGAGTGGTATGATTTTTTCCAATCATTCACCTTCAGTTTGTGGATGTCTTTTCCTATGAGTCTCTTGGCAGCAGCATATTGTTGGGTCTTTTTTTTATGCAATCTGATATGTCTTTTGATTGGTGAGTTTAGGCCATTAACATTCAGGGTTATTATTGAGACAAGATTTGTATTCCCAGCCATTTTTATTTATTTTTGGCATTTAATTTGACTTGGTTTCTCCTCTGATTAGATTTTCCTTTAGTGTAATCCCTCCTTCTGATGATTTTCTTATTTTTTTTTTAAGAGAGAGAGAGAGGGAGAGAGAGAGAATTTTTTAATATTTATTTTTTAGTTTTTGGCAGACACAACATCTTTGTTTGTATGTGGTGCTGAGGATCGAACCCGGGCGGCACACATGCCAGGCGAGCACACTACGGCCTGAGCCACATCCCCAGCCCCTTCTGATGATTTTCATCATTGTGTTTTATTTCCTCTTCTTGGAATATTTTGCTGAGGATGTTCTGTAGTGAAGGCTTTCTAGTTGTAAATTCTTTTAACATTTGTTTATCATGGAAAGTGTTTATTTCATCTTCAAATCTAAAGCTTAGTTTTGCTGGATATAAGATTCTTGGTTGCAATCCATTTTCTTTAAGAGCTTGGTATATATTGTTCCATAGACTCCTGGCTTTGAGGCTCTGGGTTGAAAAATCTGCTGAGATACAAATGGGTCTCCCCCTATATATGATCTGATTCCTCTCTCTTGTGGCTTTTAAGATTCTATCCTTATTTTGCATGCTAGACATTTTCATTATAATGTGCTTTGGTGTAGATCTGTTGTAATTTTGTACATTTGGTGTATTGTAAGCCTCTTGTATTTGGATTTCCAATTCTTCCTTCATGCTTGGGAAATTTTCTGATATTATCTCATTGAAGGGATTATGCATTCCTTTAGTTTGAAACTCTGTGACTTCCTCTATCCCAGTAACTCCTATATTTGTTCTTTTGATGCTATCCCATAATTCTCAGATCATCTGCTCATGGATACTTATCATCTTCACTGTGTGTTCAATTGTATTTTCCAGATTGTATACTCTGTCTTTATTATCTGATATTCTGTCTTCCAAGTGATGTAGTCTGTTAGTGATGCTTTCTATTGAGTTTTTTATTTGATTTATTGTTTCCTTCATTTCAAGGAGTTCTGTTTCTTTTTTAAGAATCTCTTTTTTTTTTTGTTTTGCTACTTGTATTTGCTCCCTTATCTTTTTGTTGCTGTGATCAATGAATGCTTGTATTTGCTCCTTTATCTGTTTATTGGTCTCATTCATGGTTGCCTGTATTTGCTCTCTTATCTCTTTGTTGGAGTGATCAATTTTTACCTGTATTTGCCCATTTAGGTCATTCTTTCATTCACATATCATTTTAATTATGAACGTTCTGAACTCCTTCTCTGGGCTCTCAGGTGTTGGTGGTATGGATGTACCCAAGCTTACCCTGGTCCCTGGCCCCCTCACAGATGATCTAGGCTGTTCTGGGCAAGGTGTCCAGGTGGGTGTCTGCCAGAGGCTGGATGGACCTGGGCCTACCCTGGGCCCTGGCTCACGCCCAAGTTGGCAAGGCAGATCTGGGCCAGGTCTGAGCCCTGGTAGGGCTGTGTCAGTGGCTAGATGGACTCAGACCTACCCAGGCCCTGGCTCTTGTGCAGGTTGGCAAGGTGTTACTAGGCTGAGCCTGAGTTTTGGCAGTGGGTGGAGCTGGTCCTGGGATGAGTCTGAGTTCTGCTGGTGGCTTAAGGCTTATGTTTTCTATATCTTTGCTTTGTGTCTCATTTTTTCATTGGCTCACTTTTGGATTCTACCCTAGTATCAGTCCGCAGAGGATGAAGAGGGGAGACAACCACTTCCATCTCACCTCCACTCCATCCTCACGCCAGCTGGGTTGATTCTCTGCCTAGTACTCATGTGCATTGCTCTTTCACTCTGCTTACATGTTGCTTTATGGTTATCTATTTCTATGAAGTCCCTCTGGGATTAGCTGCTTTAGATCAGAGACTAAACATTAGGTATTGTTGTGCAGTAGATACTGTTGAGGGCCAAATGCGTCCCCTGTGTCATTCTAGTGTACTTACACCCCAGATAGCAATGGGTGTTGCTTGTTAATTTTATACCTCAAATCTCCCCAGAGGGATTTTTCTTGCCTGATAACAGACACCTGGTCTGGAGAAGCTTAAGAGTTTACATTAGCTTCCACCCATCCTCCACCACAGAGCCCATAACTGTGTAATAGCAGGCGTATCAGCCCAGAACTCTTGCAAATGGGGAGGATAATCTGGTAAAATTCACTCTCCACAGGGCCCTAAGAAATCATACCATTGCCTCACTTGTTTATGTACGCTTTTCTGTCTCCCCCCGCCTTTACAGTGTTCCCTCACTCTATCACTTACCTAAACATTCCCATCTTGCTTTCTGCTTTCAGGGAGCATAATAACCTAAGACACTGCATGACTAGCATTAACACCTGGGGAAATTCTCTAAGAAACAACATATTGAAAAACTGATTATGTAGATATTAGAGAGTCATAAAATCAATTATCAAAGACCTAGCCAGGTCTTTACAAGGACTAAATTGATATTAAAAGGAACTTCATCCTTTGATAAACTAAAAACTTGAGCACATGGAGAAAATATTGGGGTGGAGATTCTAAAACAGGGGCACAAGACAGTGGGTTTGCTGACAAAAACGAGGGAAGAAGCTAATGATTAGAACTGAGGAATGATGCCTACTGTGTGCCTAGTACTATGTAAATCACTTTCAGTGGCACAAACAAACTAAGATCACTTTAAGTTCTCATCACTGGAACAGGTTTCCTTAAGTTCTCTCAAGCTTGACTGGCTACAGAGCTGGGGATGATATGAGTTTGCAAAACTGGATTATGAGATTGGTTCAGTGGAATTTTGGTGAACAGTGCACTGATGGAAGGGCTGCCTTTGTAGACCTGACATCTTGTGATAGTATCCTGGAGATTTTAAGAGAATGGCCCTATGAAGCCAGCATAGGAAGAATTGCAAAATGAGAGACAAATTCATGCCATGGTGTATTTCTATCACAGAGGGTTCTTTGTTGTGATTTTGATGGTTCTTATCAATCTTTGCAGCAGTTTTGGGGTCAAACAGATGGTAGATGAGGGATGAAGTAAGTAGTAAAGTTTAAGCTGCAAAAGGCACTTCCTAGAATGACAATTCAGAAACTTTGTTTTCCCCTAAAGTCTCATATCTTTTCAGGAAAAGGAGGAGGGAGTCCATCAGAATCAGAAATCCTGTGATTCATTCAGGTGTATGGTAGCAAACATAACTGAGTTCTTTTCTTTATCTTTGCTACTCCCAAGACAAAAGGACCAGACTTGTTTGTGAATTTAATTATATAATTTATATATATTTATTATTTATAAAACTATAATATAGATTTTATTTATAAATAAAAGTATATATATTTAAGTGTATCTGAAATACAAGAAACTGTAATTGCTATAATGCAGTCTGAAACCAGTGTATGTTGGTGTCCTCTAAGCTCCTCCAACTCTTGCTATCTATCATTCAGGATCTCTCAGGTTTCCAGTTTTATATCATAAAGACACAGAAAATTTGTATAAAGAGAATAATCTAGACTCAAATCCTGCCTCTGATATTAAATTCTATTTGATTTGGAGTAAATTACTCTTCTTTTCTGAACCTGTTTCCCGAAATGTAAAATAGGGGTGGAGGTTAGGGAGGCTTTAATAGAAATCTCAAAGGATATTGTAAGAATTCAGGGTGCTCATATATGTGAAAGTAACTGGCTGTGGTTTGGTCAACTGTTTTTCTACATTGTCTCACTTTTGCCTGCATTTGCATATTGGGGCTTAGGGGTGGCCTCAGAAAATGACTGCTAGCAACACTCATGGTGGCTCATTCATATGCAAGGACCCAGCAAGGGCCAAGGGAAGTTTTTAGAACCATGATACAAAAGTCCCAAGTTTCACTCTAATTGGACACCCCTAATTCAATTTCGGTAGCTGGGGAAATGTTATTCTCTGATTGGCTTAGATCCATACCATCACTGTGACAAGGAAATAGAATTGTTCTAAGTGGTTTAGAGTAACTAGGGCCCTCTTTGGATCTGAAGATGAGACCAATACATTGCAAGCATCGTGATAGTCACTCAAGGAGGTTGAAATGGACAACTTCTATGACTTCTACAACAAATAAACAATTTTAAACAATTTGTTAGTGTTTCTAAGTGTCTTTATTTCCCTTTTGAAATCACTAGTTAATTCACTACACTGAATTGACTCAGAGATACAGTTGGTATATGGGGAGACTGGTGTCTTACTCCCAAACCAGGTAGTTACCAAAGTTCACAATCTTGGAGCTTGAGAGGGACAGGGAAGGAAAGAAAAGAGAAAAAGAACAGACTGCCCATCCTTCTGCTGCCAAACCCTGAACTTAGAAGTCATAATTTAGCTGGGGGTGGAAGAGGCTTGGAGGAAATTTAACTAGTATGCAGGATGGAAGGATTTTTATATTGAATTCAGCTTTCTTACACAGTAAAACATAAGTCTTTAATACTATCCCCAAATTACCCTACCTAAGCTGTTTTCAAGAAGTAAGAAAGAAAAGTTCAAAAGGACATTATTTTAACCTAGTTGTGGAATTTTTTTTAAGTTTTACATTACATTTTTAAAATGAAGTAAAAAAAACTATTTAAACCAGCTTATTTAATGTCTTGTGAGAAGCAGTCTAGAGAGACTTCAAGGTGGAAGAAGGCATTTAACCCCATCTTCAAAGGATAACTTGGTTTTAGTTTTGACAGGAAATATGGGGAGGGGATGAGATAGCAATTATCCACCTGCAGGTGTCCATCTCTTATATTGTCAGGGTAGACAACTGGTCTCCTGAAGAACACAATGTAACCATGCTTCCCAGCTGTCAGTCAATGGTTTTGATGAGAGACTTGCATAGTTTCCTTGCCATCTGCTCTTGCCACCGCTGCTAATATGAACATTCCTTCCCAAAGAAGAAACAGTTATATTTCATAGCTGGTTGGTGAGAAGGGTATGAATGGGAATATTAGACACTGGACATCCAGCAACAGAAAGATAGCTTGTAGCTATAGAACATCTGTGCCATAGGTCTGGCAGGGAGTCTTGATGCTTATCCTATTACTCTGAGCCACAACCTTTAATAACCTTTCTGCATATCTAGTTTAGTAAGAGCTGATATCCATGTCTGTTTCCTGTGTCTTTTAAAACTGCTGCTTAGTAATTTTTCATGCCCAGACCTGATGATATCTGGGGAACAATATTATCTTTCACTAGGTTGAATTGGAACATGTGGATAATTTGTCAGGAACTTGCAAACAGGAAGGGCTACAGGTCATGAGTATTATATCACCTTTACTTCTCACTTAACCTACTGTGTGTATCTAGAGGCACTTCTCAGCTTGTGTAGCTACTGGGAGAGGGGTCAGCACCACAAAGGACATCAACGCCACTGGCTTATGCCTGTTTTCAGCAACTAAGAGAGAACCTGCCTCAAAATAAAAATAAAAAATAAAAGGAATAAGGATGTAGCTCAGTAGTAGAGCACTCCTGGGTTCAATGCTCAGGACAAAAAAAAAGTATCTCTACACTGATTATCCTCTATCTGCCTCAGCATTTCCCCACTCTCTTTGTTTCCTTTTGTATAGGTATTTTATTTTCATACAGCTATAGTATAGTGTCCATTTCAACCCAAAAGTTATATATGTATTTTTTAAGACAATGTGGAGGTTTTCATAGGGTTTAAATGAAAGGACTTACTTCAGGGAAGAATCTTACCACAATGCTTGCTGAAGACATCTGGTGAGGCAAATCTCCAATTCTTATTAATAAGCTGAAGTTACTGGCTCCATGAATATAAACATGCATTTTCTTAGTTTTATTTCATTTCATCATTAAAAATCTACATACTGGGAAGTGTAAGAGGGCAGGTCCTCTCTTCCAAAAAGATCACCCTCACCTCAGCCTTAAGTCAAGAATTTCTTCCATAGGAGAGAACTTTCCAGTTCATAATATTACTTGGAATGTAAATACCCTTGAGAGAGACAGAAGCAAATAACTCACACTACAATATAAAAACACTTTTAGAACACCTTTTCCTTGAAAGGTTATATTATGCGGAATAGGAAAGCCAAGGTAAGCTGCTTTGGGAACCTTCGGGATGTCATGGGAGGCTGGGCAAGTTTTCCCTCTGTACTCTTCATATTATTCCATTAGAAACTTCCATTTTCCAGGTCCTAGTGACATACAATGTGTGTGTATGTATATATGTATGTGTGTGTGTGTGTGTGTGTGTGTGTGTGTGTATAGTGGTGAGAAGGTTAGGAACTAAGTGTGCTATAGAAAACAGAATTCTTTGAGCCAGATTGCAGGGAAGAAGACTTTCCACAGGATGCTCACTGCCATCTGTGAACAAACACTCTTCTGATTTTGGGGAAGGAATGGCTCACTCTGGAATTATTTCTAATAAATCATTTGTTCCCCATCTGTGTTAAGTATGGATGTCTCTTATTGGTGGAAGCAATTCAGTAGTGGAGCTTTCCAAATCATTATTTCTGCTCAGGTTGGCATTTGTCTGCTGCAATTAAGTATTAATTGATTGTTTTAAAAGATTTGCCTAGGGTGAAAAAAAATATGTCAGTTACTAGGATGTAATCTAGTTAGTCCTTGAGGGCTGGGATTTGAGCCAAATCATAGTGTGACCAGCTGTGACCACCCAAACATTTTTTCATGAAGAAAGACATTCTGCTCAGCAGCTAGACAAGCAAACACTCTTATCATGTTCTAAGAAACTGCAGCAGAGCAAGCCCATAGCACACACCTATAATCACAGTGACTCAGGAGGCTGAGGCAGGAGGATTGCAAGTTCAAAGCCAGACTCAGCAATTTATTGAGCCCCTGCCTCAAAATATTTTGAGATGCAGCTCAGTGGTTAAGCACCTCTGGGTTCAATCCCTGTACCAAAAAAAAAAAAAAAAAAAAAAAAAACAAGAAACTGAAGGAGAAGAAAAGTGAAACAATTACCAAATAATTGTCATTAGAGAGCAGAAGCTAGGATTTCCTGAATTTTGGATATGCTCCATCAGCATGAGGTTCTTTCTTCTTGCATTTTTGTTAGTGGGTTGATAGCAAGTATTCAGTAGATATTCTTCAATACACCCAAGCTGAAATATTGTGGCAGGATCTCATCATCCCTCTTTCCCTTCTCTCTCTTCTCCTAGGACCCTGTGTCATCCTTGTGGAAGAAAGCCTGGTGCAGCATATGCTAATGACATTATTTCAGGTTGATCCATAAAGGTAGGTCTATAGCCATTTGGGCTGGATACAGAGGGGACGTTCTGATCAATTGACACAAGGCTGGTTTCTGGGAATCTCCCCTAGCCCATTTATGTATGTAGGAGGATGCAGGGTCCTTCTTGGTTTCTCTGATGGAAAATTTGAGGCCACACAGCCACAGCTTCCAGAGTGGGGTACATGTGCACTGGGCTCATATAATGATCCACTAGGGTGGAAGAAGAATGATTTTTTTATCATTTTCTGCTGATTTTTTTTTTATCATTTTCATGTGAAATTTCCATTGTACTGGCTTTACAATGTTCACAACAAATACAGTTCTACACATATCTAATTTAAAAATAAATATGCGGCTATTACTAACTATGTACTAACACTTTTTATTCCCCAAATCAGACCTAGATACAACTACTCTAACTCTTACAGATGAGTCTAAATGAAGAAAAGGTGGTGTGTGTGTTTCTTAAACTTTGAGATTCCTGTTTGTGCCAAAGCTCTAGATTCATAACATAGATGTGAGATCTCTCTGCTCTAGTTATGGTGGTGACATGCCATTTCACATGCTTTTGGTCTGACACTTAGTAAACCCACAAGAGTCAACAAGAGTCACTGTCTTGGCCCTTGCCAGCCTGTTTGGTAGTGCTGTGTCACTGTCATTTAAGTGTTCTGTGGCAATCTCTAGGTCCCCAGTTTACATTGTGGCTGGATTCCCCTTGAGTGGACAAGGGTACAACATTAGTGGGAATTCTGTGGAGTGAGGTGAATCTTAAGAGTAGTTTTGAGTTGCATTTCTCTAATTACTAGAGATGTTGAGATTTTACTTTACACATCAGGAGGTAGAAGTTCTGAATCCAAAGCAACCTGGAGTTCTTCCTTGACATCTCTCATGGCCACCAATTAGGTAGCACCCATTACCCAGGTCTATTACTGCTTCATGCTCACAGATGGGCAGAGTGGGTACTGAAACGCCTTGTGTGCCTACCTCCTTGGAAGCCTGTTCTCTGAGAGCTCTGATTCCTGAGAGAGACTAGAAACTGGCATCTTCAGAGAACATTGACCTGGGACTTCATGGAAGGGATAGAAAGGTTTATTTTTAGCAAGCTCAGGTCAAGCAGAAAGCTATATATTTTTTAAATAGTTCATGTTTTCTTCTCATGTTAGCTCTACAATGACACTGAGAGTAAAAAGAATGAGGGCTTGGGATTCACTTTTCTTCTCTTTCTAAGAGGCTCAGACATTCATTATCCAGAATAATTTGACTCTCCATGTTATATTCCCTCATTTTATTAATTTTAAAAGGTGATCAAATATTTTTAATATTTTCTTCTTTGAAAAATGCAAAGGAGATTTTTGTCCATGAGATCCATATTTTATGTTCTCTGAGTTCTTAGAATCAAAGGCCAACTATTCTGTTGTGCTTCTAAAGACCTTGAGTCTTGGGGTCAGAACTTGGGCTCCATCCTCTGATCAAAGGCTTTTCAAAGCTAAATACTTCTCTTTTCTTATCAGTCTAACACAAATGGTCATCTGTCTTGGGAAAAGGACTCAACAATCAAGTGTTCAGAGACATTTCCTTAAGAGAATTCAAACTCTCAAACTGAGTCAATGCAGGTCCACAGAGTTACTATCTGGGATTTTATGCTGAAACCCTTCACCATATCCAGAAAGATATTCTATGAGCTACAGATGGAAACCTTACTTCTCCCTGAACCTCAACCCCTGCCTTGCATCTTTCCCTGTAGGAGTGTTGTCCTGTTCTTTCCTTACACTTCCCATCTCAGGTGTCTCTTGGGGTCAATGAACTCATTTTGAAATGTATAAGGAGGAATAGGAAAATGAATTATTCTCTGAAGACTTATGGTTCTATCTCTAACTTTAAAGATCTTGGAAGTCATCATTGTTCAAAGAAACAAAAAAGTTAACATAATTAAAATGACTTTTACTAGAACCTGTGTTAGTCTGCTTTTCATTGCTGTGACCAAAATACCTGACAAAACTTATGAAAGTGAAAGGTTAATAAAATAGGTACTTGTCACTCCATTTTTCTATATGCTTAATAAAACACTGTTGAAATCTTAAGAACTGTTTGCTAATCTTGTTCCCAGGATGTGCTGTCCCCAACTGTGAACTGTTTGCTAATCTTGTTCCCAGAATGAGCTGTCCCCAACTGCCAAACTACAAAATGTAACTTCTCTCCCTGCCCTCTCCAAGGAAAGTATATAAGCTCTGCTTAAGCTGTTCTCAGGGTTCTATCTCTTTGCTCTATTCAACTGAGCTCTGAGCCCCAGCATGCTGGTCCCCAAATAGACCCTTTGCTGTTGCATGAGACAGTCTCTTGGTGGTCTCTTCCTCTGACGTTTCGCTGGTCCCTTACAAAAGGTTAATAAATAGGTACTTTTCACTCCGTTTTTCTGTATGCTTAACAAAACACTGTTGAAGTCTTGAGAACTGTTTGCTAATCTTGTTCCCAGAATGTGCTGTCCCCAACTGCCAAACTGCAGAATGCACTCCCTCACTCGGTTGCAGGCAAACCGCCCACTCGCCCTGACCCGTCAATGAACTTCCCTCCCTGCCCTCTCCAAGGAAAGTATATAAGCTCTGCTTAAGCTGTTCTCAGGGCTCTCTCTGCTGTATTCAAGTGAGCTCTGAGCCCCAGCATGCTGGTCCCCCAATAAACCCGTTGCTGTTGCATGAGACAGTCTCTTGGTGGTCTCTTCCTCCGAAGCTCGCCCGACCTTTACACTTAGTGAAGGAAAACTTATTTTGGCTCATGGTTTCAGAGGCTTAGTCCACTGTTGGCTTGTTCTGTTGCTGTGGGCCCAAGGTGAGGCAGAACTTCACATGGGAAGGTTCTAGTAGAGGAAAGCTGCTTACCTCAAAGAGGCCAAGGAGGAGGGGCAGCTCTGAGTTATTTACCTGATTGATGTCTCTCTGTTTCCACGATATGGGGAAAAAGATTCACCTTTGGGTAGCATAGAGACAGGAGGAGGAAACCCCACTACACACAGGAAGTTTAGGATAAAAAGACTCATGGAGTTAAGCTGGAGCTCAGCCATGCTGCAGTGAAGCTCCTCAGACAAAGAAGGTAGCTTTCATTACCAGAAGCTGTACACTTGGCATGCATGTTCTAGACCACAGTTTCAGACCCACATCACAGAGCTTTAGCACAAGACACCAGAGGTTTTTGAGAGAGGGAGGGGACAACCTATGGGAGATGAACCCATCCGTGTCCCTTCCCCATCATCTAGCCCTGCTGATCTGTCCACCTCCCTGGGGCCCTTTAGATTCCTCCATCCTGCCACAACTCCACACTTTCACTAGCCCTTATATTCACCTCACTGAAATGTTCTCTTATTCCACCTGCTACCTAGATACTATAAAGGAGACTTTACTGCTTGCTGATCTCTTATTGGATCCTAGTCCATCTCTGAAAGTCCAATGTACTCGAGGACTTACTCCTTCAAGATTTACTGTGTTCTCAAACACAGCTTCCCATATACACAATATTTTGTTTATCTGTAGAAAAGCAGAAATACATTCAGCAGGAGCTCATTGCCTTCTCTCATATTTCCTCTTACCAAAAGCTTTTAGAAAGCAGAGTATCCTGCACCAAAGAATAGAAACCAAGATGAAGAGGGAGACAGGATGTGGCATACCCATGGCAAACATCTTGAACATGTTTTCTTTTATTTTTGGGTACCAGGATTGAACCCAGGGGTTATGAACTACTGATCCCTTTTTGTTTTTATTTTGACATAGAGTCTCACTAAGTTGCTTAGGGCTTTGCTTTGAACTTGTGACCTTTCTGCCTCAGCCTCCCTAGTGGGATGATAGGTGTGTATCGCTATGACTGGCTTCAACATCTTTTAGAAATTTTACTTTCCTGAATCTCTTTTAGGATATTTTGCTCAAAGGCTCTCAAATCTTGGCCTGCCTACCCTGCTGCTTCCTTATTTTGTCTATCAAATCCCCTCCCTTTCTCCCAACACTTTTTACTTCTGAATCAATCTCACAGAACAATTGTGCTGGACCCTAACCCATGCTACCAGTCCCAATCCTGATATGGGTAGAAGGTTTCTCTGTAGTGTCATTTTACCTCTAATGAGCACACTTGAAATTTATGTAGGAAAGCCTTTGCTTTGAATTTCAGCTATGGTATTAATTCCTCCATGAAATAAAAACCTGAATAAAACATGAATTTTTCCCCTCTATTTTCTTTTTGCCAAAATATATATTGACTCTTCCATACTTTTTAAAACAAGATATCTATTCTACTAATGGTGTATATGTATTTGTTTTATCTCCCCATGTTAACCAGATGTTCAACATGTATAATAACCCTTATAGCTTTGTTATGTAGTTTATAAACAGCTGAAATTAAGCCCTGTGCCATTTCCTGACATGGCTTGCCTATGTTCCCACACTGAATCTGATGAATCTGCCTTGGTCACAGAACCTGATCTTTTCCTTTCCATATGATGAGTTACCAGTAATGACAGCCCCTGTCTTTGCCTGTCTTTTCCTGCATACAGAGCTTATCCATTGTCTCCACCCCAAACAAGACCAGCTTTAAGCCTCCCTCCTTTTCTTTGGCCTCAGGAGGTATCTTTGTTAAGAAAAATACCTCCACATAGCCTTACATCTCTGGCATATTTTCTTCTTTATAACATATTTGTCTCTGACAGCCCAGTCCTTGAGGTCTTTAGGATTCTCAAATGCAGAAGCATCTTTTAATATCTGAGGAATATGAGCCCCATAAAAATTTCCATTAGAGTATATATGTATATTATTTCAAACTGGCTTTGACATAAAAAGAAGGAAAGCTGGGAAATTGTTCCAGACTAAGGGAGACTAAACATGCATAACAACTAAATACAATATGAGATTCTACACTGAATCTTGTATTGGAGATTTTAAAAATAATAAATCTACAAAGTATACTACTGGATGAGTTCACAAATATGGATTATGAGTGAGAACTGTTTAAAATTTTATGCCATGTTAAATTTACTGAAGAGGAGAGTTGAGTATGTTCTTTTCTTAAGAAATGCATAATGAAATATTCAGGGTGGAAGTGCATGATGGATGAAATGTATTCTCAAATATTCAGGAATGTATGTGTGCATATGTGAGTAGGTGAGTTGTGGGGGAGGGAGAAAGAAAAGATCACAGATAGGTCAACAGTTTAACAGCAGATAAATCTGGCTAAAGGGAGTCAAGGTGCTTACCCTCAGCAACTTTTTTTTTCCAATTTTAATTACTTTCAAATAAATGCATTTTAAAAAAATGGTCCACTGACTATGTGAATCTTAGCTTAGGCTAACTGTTGAGAAGTTTGGCTTTATTTCCTGCAGCTGCCTCCACCACAGTTAACTCTTAGTAGTATGCAATGTCAACTTAAAATCTTCTTTGCACTTTTTAAGAAGCTAACATTTCAACAGGATTTTTGAGAAATATTAAAGAAAAAATCATCTTTTATTATATAAAAACAATGACAAAATTTCAAGGAACTATGTAATTCTTAGATTTTTTTTCCTTTCTAATCTGGTGCCATCATGTGTCTTCTGGGGGTTTGTGGTGAAAATTTGTTTGCAATTTACTTTTCTGCTTTTCTAAAATACTTAACTCTCTTTCATAGGGTTTTCAGCTCCCAAAACATGTTGACCCCCTTTTTAAATTTGTTTTAATTAGTTATACATGACAGTAGAATGCACTTATATACTTTGATATATCATACATAGACGGGATATAATTTCTCATTTTTCTGAGTATACATATTATAGAATCACCTTCGTCATACAGTCACATACATACATACAGTAATAATGTGTGTTTCATTCTACTATTTTTCTTATCCCCACATCCCCTGCCTTCCCCTCCTTTCACTTCCCTCTACCTAATCTAAGGTAATGTTACTTTTTTTGCATTACAATTCTTAATACACATAAATACCACACTTTGTGAATTTCTGTTTGTATATAAAGTATGTCAACATCCAATTCAAGTCTTCATACATGTACTTTGTATAATGATGACCATCACATTCCACCATTCTTCCCTATGTAGGATTCATCTATTCCTCCCATGCTCTACCTCCCTATCCCACTATGAGTCAGCCACCCTATATCAGAGAAAACATTCAGTATTTGCTTTTTTGGGATTGGCTGACTTCACTTAGCATTGTCTTCTCCAACGCCATCCATTTACCTGAAAATGCCATAGTTTTTTTTTTTTAAGCTGAGTAAAATTCCATTGTGTATATATGCCACATTTTTTTTTATCCATTCATCCACTGAAGGACATCTAGGTTGGCTCCACAGTTTAGCTCTTGTGAATTGTGCTGCTATAAACATTGATGTGACTGTGTCCCTGTAGTATGCTGTTTTTAAGTCCTTTGGGTACAGTTCGAGGAGAGGAATAGCTGGGCATGTTGACCCTTTTTGTAATCCTCTTTTTCTTTCTCTCTTCCCAGCCCCCTGTCTCAGGGATTGAACCCAGCGGTTCGCTACCAATGAGCAACATCCCCAGCCTTTTATTTTTTATTTTGAGACAAGTTCTTGCTAACTTGTTCAAACTGTTCTTGAACTTGTAATCCTCCTGCCTCAGCCTCCCAAATTGCAGGGATTATAGGGTGCACCACCATGCCTGGCTTCCTATCCCTTTTTTGTCATCTGGAAACAATCTTTAAGATCCTTTACAGTTTTAAAAATTTTATTGAAATATAGTTCACATACCATAAAATTCACCAATGTAAAGTATGTAATACAATGATTTTTAGTATGATCATTAGAGTTGTGCATCTATCACCAGGGTCAATTTTAAAATATTTTCAGAATTTCAATGTCTCCCACCATTTATCTATTACTCTTCTTGCACATTTTCCCCTTGACTGTGTGCAACCATTAATCTATGTTCTGTCTCTATACATCTCCCTAATTTGGACATTTAATTGTCTCATGTATGATCAGGATATCACTATCCATCCATGTTCTATCATGTATCAATTGTTTTGTTTTCACATTTAACCCACAGTGTACTATGTTTGAATACTTTTGTTATTGAATAAAATTCCATTATATGGACACACCACATTTTGTCTATCCATTCATTGGTTTATGGATATTTGTGTTTTTTCCACTTTTTGGATATTATGAGTAATCCTATGCACATGCATGCATAAGTTACTATGTGGATATATAATATCATTTCTCCTGGGAATATACATAGGAGTAGAATTACTAGGTTGTGTGTCAATTGTGTTGGTCATCTTGAAGAAATGACAGACTATCTTCCAAAAGTATTACACTTTTGCATTCCAACAAGCAATGAATACAACTTTCTGATTTCTCCACATATTCTCACATACTTCCTGATAGTCATTCTAGCCATCCTAGCAGGTGTGAAGAGTTATCTAATGATTTTGTTTCGAATTTCCCTGATGACTCATGATGTTGAGCATTTTGTTATATAATGTTACAAAATGGCATTGAGGGAAAGAGATGAAATAAATATATTTGGTTTGCTGGAGTAAATGGAAAGAATCACTGTCAATGAGTGACAAGAATTGTTTTCTTACAAATAGTTTTTATCCAGAGGTTCAATTTTTTTATGCCTATACTTGTTTCATGTGATAGTTACTATGTGATTAAGGGATTGACATATTGTACAGTTAATTCATAAGATTACTGTTATAGTGAAGAATTTTCCCAATTGACTTCTCAGGGTTGAATAAAGGAGAAGAATGCATTGTCAAAATCCATGAATCTGTATTTCATCACAAATGAAAATAAATAAAGACCAGTTTATTAACACACCTGTACATGGACAGGTATGTTCTTAATGTGCTATCAAAAGACTGTGAGAACCTGCAGGGTATGCCCACTGGGATGAAAATGGCAAATGGAGGGTACGATCCTTCAGGCATGGAAGGGAAGAATGTTGCCCATGTGACCAGACACCATACCTTTGAATCAATTTTCAATTTTGGTCTTCTGGAAGCAATGGAGATCAAATCCAGAAGCCTACAGTGAGACTGCTGCCACTTTTAGAAAGCCAAAGGGTATTTCCTGTTAGATCCATCCCTGTACATGGCCCTGCCTGCAAGTGTTACTGGGCAGGGCCACCCTGCTAAAATTCTTTCCATTGCTCATTCATTTCTCCAGAAATATCTGAGCTCCACTAGATGGTGATTATCAAATACTTGGCACAAAGAAGTCTTTGAGGTCATGATATAGAAATGGTCTCATTCTGGAAGGTAGAAATTCAGTGGTATGTTCCAACATACCATTGTGGACTGGAAAGCAAAGACAGAGTCCAGCCCAAGAAGATGGAGGCAGGCATCAGGGAATCCTCTTTCAGTGTTAACAGAAAGAAAAGAGCAGAGGAGAGAAAGGAGATCAGGGTGAGGGAATTCTAAGTTTTGATGATGAATTATTTCCACCTGTTGGATTATCATTCTTCTATGATGGTCTAGCTCATATGCATAACCAAGGAGGAGTGTGGTAAAGTTTAGGTAAGTGATGTAGTTTGGATAGGTAAGAAAACTGACTAAGGAACCAATTATGCATGTTTCACCAAGACAGAGAGCTTTGTTTCCTCTCTCTTGTAATTAGCATCTGGTGTGTCCCAGGTGCTTAGAAGATTGTCTAGCACAAAGCAGCCCTACAGGAATGAAAGGATTATCTTTGGACATGTTGAAAGCACCATTTATTTAGTTTAAAAATTACATTTGTTGTTTTAACAAAAGGGAATCTGTCCCTTTGGAAAAGGCCAGTGTATAAACAGTAGAAAGTTGGATTTTATCAGATGGGAAAGATGAAAAGAGATGGAAGGACTCTTTGGAGTTGAGCTATACAAGGTCTATGGATAAAGGTAAATCATGAAGTTTTCCTTGAAGAGGGAGGAAATTAGGACAAACAATTTTTGGTGGAGGAGAAACTTTAAAGTTGCTTCTAGTTCCTGAATTCATCAAATTGGCCTACTTAGAGCATAAGCAAGGAGAATAAAGGGTGAAATATCCAAATGAATTATTTCAGGAGAGGTATTCCTGGTGATAAGTTTTAGAATGTATCAATAACTAACTCGGAATGGAGGAAAAAGCCTCTAAGATAAGAAGGGGTGCATAGTAAGAGGTCAGGTTATTAGATCATTCATCCAGCTAGAAATTGGAGCTTCCAATTGATTTCCCTGAATTCAAACATTCTGTCTGGGGCTCCAGACAGACATCTGCAAAATCAGCATTCTCCCTGAACACCTAACTTCTGTCAATGGTTTTAGTTGGTAAAGAAGGCAAAATTGGAGAAGTGAGAGACTCAGCTACCATAGACATCCATTTTATTTTTGTTTGTCTTGTCACCCAGCATTTATTTACCTTCTGGAAATATTCCCTCTAATTTCTTCTAGGGAACTAACTCCATACTCATTTTCAGAACACGTGAGAATAGAGTTGTCATTCTCCATCACTCTTTTTTTAAGAATGCTATATTTTGTTCAGGCTTAGTCAACAAGATTATTCCACACTTTGGGCCCCAGGGATTGGGTAGAAATGGGCATATGACCCAAGAAGACACAATGGGACATTTGAAGGAACTAGTGGGAGGCACGCCCCATTTTCACCTGCATGTCAGTCTTGGAGGATGCAGCTATGAACTTTTCAGCTACAAAGTCTAACATTAAAGCTAACCCAGAAGACAGCCAAGAAATAGAAAATGATTCCTAATGGTATCATGTGATCCCCAGCAGGAACCCTGTTGCCTAATTTCATCCTTATTCTCATACTTTGAGTTACCCAACTTAACAGTTCTCTATTTAATTCTCTTGAATTGTATTTGTTGTCATTCCCATCCAAATCTTTCCTACAGTATAAGGGGGCTCTATTCTAGGCCACCTTTTCTTAAATGTATATTATTTTCTATGTCACTCAGGTTGAATTTCTATTAAAAGACAGAAAGGTAACTAAAATGTAGAGACTTAAAAGCACAGGTTTGTTTCACAACTGCCAAATACAAACAGTATTTAATATTTTGAAATCAAGTCTTGCTCAAATTTTCTACTTAATTGATAGAAACATATCCAATTTTTGTTATTTCTGGGGGCTTAATAGGCTTTTTACCTGTAAAGTTTGAAGTTTATTGGCAAAGAATATGTCATGAATGGGAAACAAAATGTTTGCTGTAACTGCCAGGTTAATGGGGCTTAAAGATGACTTGTCTCAGTAAACATAATTTCATCCCCTAAGAAATCCTGCTATCTCCCAGAGGACTTCTGCACAGTACTCATCTTCTTAAGGAACCTGTCTTTACATCCTGATTCTCAAGTCACTAGAGCCCCTGCTATCATTAAGCAGCTCTCGTCTTTTAACTCACCACCTGCTTCACCTTCTGCCCTCTCCCTCCTAGGGACACATAGCTGATGAGAATCTGGATTCACCTGTATAACAGGAACAGGTGCCTTGAATATTCTTTTGGGGGGCAGAAAATATGAATGCCATTAGTAACTCATTAGACCAGTACCCCAGAACTTCCTGAAAGACAAATGTGGAAAGTTTGTTTTGATTCCTGTGGATGTCCCCTCTGGTAGGGTGAAGAAAAATTGATCAATAACTTGGTAAAAGACATTGCCACAAATGAAAATGACATAAAGTTGTATACTTAAGTAGAGTAAGAATCCCTACAGAGGAAATCACCCTGTTATTGCCAGCATAAGTTTCCTTCCACAGTGAGGCATTGGTAGACTTGCATAATCATCAGGTGGGACCACTATTGCTACCACCTAAATTTGAAGATATCACTTCCTAAATACTTTATACATATTCTGCTTCACGACTTCATACAATATTTCTCTGAATATAAGCAAGTTATGTGTCTCTGGATCAGTCGTTCATCTCTTTAAACCCCCACATCTACCTTGGTTCATGTTCTTACACCATAGGAGCATGGAAAGCACCCCATAATGAGAGTACTATGCTCTGAATTTCCTGAAAGTGGCATTTTACCAACTAGGAGACTCATTCTCTCTGATGTTCATGCTGTGAGTTTGAAATGATAAGTACGCTATATTGAATATATTTAAAGGGAAAGAAATTAAATCTGTAGCCTTGTAGCATTTTCTTCCTCTTTAAGCCTAGTCATCTCTATAGAATGTAAAGTTTACTTTCGTAGGCCTGTAGCCTAGAAGCCAGGACAAAGTGGAGAGACAGGAGGAGCTAGGATGAGGACGATTTTACCTAATTTCTCCATCCTTAAGTCTAAATACTGGCAGTGATATATCAGATGGCTCTAAGGTTTTCTTTCACTTTACTTTCCATTTATGATAGCCATGCACCACCTTATCTCCATACCACGTTTCTCTACTTTTTTCGTGCTTTTTAATTTGCCACTACTCCAATCAGCTATTGACCTTGATGACATGGATATGGATGAGATGAAGATGAGGATTTACTTGGCACCTTTGGCCACTGTGGTTTCAATTAAATGAGTGGGGTCTCCAAAACATTTATGCTAGGTAGACTTTTAAGATGACTCTAATGATCCTTTCTCCTGGCATTCATTTGCGTAATTCACTGTCATCTCAAGTGTGGTCTAAACAAGATATTTGCTTCTAGGGCTGGGTATGTGATTCAGTAGTAGAGTGCTTATGTAGTGTTGCTTAGGTCCTGAGTTTTATTCCCAGAACTGCCCCAAATCCCAGCAGCATAAGAGAAAGCTGATGTCATTGCCCTTTTTGAAGAAGCACATTGTTACATTGGAGAGACCCACAAGGCAAGGGACTAAAGGAGACCACAGGCAACTCCAACCACTGGCAGCAAGGAATTGAGACCCTAGGTACATCCGGCCTAGAGGGACTGAATCCTACTACCAAGTGCTACATAAGTGAATATAGAAATGTATCTTTCTATAATAAAAACTTCATATGAGACTCTGGCCCCCACTGACATTTTGATTACAGCTCTGTAGCAGGGACCCCCTGAAGCAGGGAGCCCAACTAGGCCTTGCCTGGATTCCCAATACACAGAAACTGTGAGACAGTAAATACTATTTTAAGATATTAAACTTTGAAATATTCATAACAGCAATATGTAATACAAACATTACCAAATCACCATAAACTTGGTGTAAGATGTAGCATAGCTGAACAGGAGGGACCAAGACCACTTCCCTTAAAAAGGATGATACAGTGTCTGACATCATCACAGCCATTGTATTGCCTTGGTACTGAAAGACCATTCCTTGCACTTCTATGGTGCTCTAGATAAGTCCTCTTTTGCCTCTGAAAGGTGAATAAGGCAAACAGCCTTAAGAGCAAAAGTGACTCCTTACTATTCAAGCATACATTTGGGATCCCTGAAACCTACACCACAGTGCTGGACACACAGAACTCCACTCTCTATCATTAGAAACATTTATTAGTCATTTGTTGTGGAGATATTGTTCCCATAATAGGATGTATTACCGTGATAATTGAGAGGCTTCTACCTAGTGGCCTGTATTATTCCTTTAAGGAAAATTTTCCTTCCTCTAAGTGCTGAAGGAGCATTTTCTGTTTGCATAGAAGAATCAAAGCTCTGAATCCAGTGTCTCTAGCAGATGTGAGGGCATCCAGAGGTACCTGGTATCCTTGCCTGAACATGGAATTTGATGGGTCCAAGACTTCCTGGAGAATGGGGGAAGATATTGACTCTGAAGTGATGCTTGATCTTTGAAGGAGACACTCTTCTGAGGAGCTCTGAAACTGTCACTGATCTGTCTAACATCTGTAAGACTACTTGGGCCAGGAAACACAGCTTCTTGGTTACAGGAGTAGGGACCTGACCCTTTCTGTTGTTGTTTGTCAGAGATAGCCCCATACTTAGTAGGTTGTCCTCTGTCAGTCTCTGCCTGGGCCTGCAGTTCCTTCTTCTGTTTATGCAACTCCCAGGCCTCACATTCCTGCCTATGTGCTAGTTTCTCCTCCAGGATCTTTCCAAGGGCTTCCATGAGTTTATGGGCTTCAGGAGGGTCATGGCTCACAGACGGAGCGCTATCTTTCACAGGACTCTTCTGGCATGTGCTTTTTATCCTGGAATCAATCCACTGAAGAAATCTTCTTATCTTTTTTTTGATGCAACTTTCAGAAGAAAACGCTTTTTTTTGTGGCAGGGACTTAGATGCCTCTTCTAATTTTCTGTCGTCTTCAGGTTGGCTCTTTCTTATTGCTCTGAATGCCTCTAATCCTAAGTCCTCACCTCTATATTTTCCTCCTTTACATATTAAAGGGCTCATTTTTCTCTCAGCTGGTGGGAATCTCATATCCCAACAATTCCATAAGATATGCTTGGGGAGCCAGAGCTCCTGTTGTTTACACATGTTGGTCCTTGAATCATTCAGGTGGAAATGCAGCTGCTGGAAAACTTCCATGTCCTCACTAGAGTCACTGTTGGAGTGAGACAGTGAAGAATCAGAATTGATGTTATATAAAGGAAGGACTATATCTCTGGGAAAGCCTTGAGCCTGGCTAAGTGACTTATTCCCCAGCTTAAAAGACACCTGTCTTTTAAGGTCTAACTGTGTCAGATCTTCAGGAATTATTATTGGTGGGGTGCATTGAGTGGCTGGGATAGTTTCTACTTTACTCACACTTATCTTTTGGGAATCTTCCAACTTGCTGGTTGTTGAGATAGTACCAATTTGTGATTGAAGATTACAAAGCTCATGGGCTTTGAATATCTGCTTGCACATGTCAAAGGTGGAATAATGTTCTGAATTCTTATTCTTTCCCACCATCATTTTGCCCTCACGCATGTCTGTTCTATGGCTAAGACTTACCATTTCATCCTTTGACTTATCTTCATCTCCATCTTGCCTTATGACCTGCTCTGGACTGTCTCTCTCTTCTGATACAGTGTCAGTCTGACTTACTTTGTCTTTGATTCTACCTGTATTAGGCAGACATGTCGGGCTGCCATTCTCAATTGTCTGTATATTCTCTGTAACGTCATGATCAGTATCACAACATGGTTGTCTCAGGATGTACTGAACTTTCTTGACCACAAGTGAGGGGGCAGGCAGAGAATGATCCATAATAGAGACTGAATTTATTATTTCTTCCTGACTCTGATGAATAGCTTTAGAGCTTTCTGTAAGGAGCTTGGAGACTCTAGATTTGGAATCCAGCTCAGAAGTTCGGGTTGAGGATGAAACAAAGTTATATTGAGGAAGAGGCCATGTTTTGGCTTCTCTCAGTACATAGGATTTTATGGATTCAAGAACCTTGAGGGGAAGGCCCCACTTCTGACTTATCCTAAACCTAATAATATGGGCTTCTAGTAACTTTTGGGTTTTGTTATCAAGGAAAGAAAGCCCTGTATTGGTAATCTGGCACTGGACCCTACCCACCAGTGATGACATATTATTTCTGTTATCTGTATTGGTATGGGAACTCTGAGGAGGCAGCAATGCATTGTCCTCATCCAGCCAAGAAAGACAGACACCTACAGGGACCCTACCTGTAGTGATCTGCCAACACTTCCGGCTCACATGTAATCTGAGCATGCTTTTCATCTGATTCAGGTCTAAGTTCTTCCCTGAAACATTTAATAATTCATTCCCTAAGTCATTCCTTGAGTGACACACACAGTCACTTCTTTTCTCAGATATAGCATTCATATTATTCCTTAGATTGCATTCTGAAACCATTAGTGGGTTATCTAATGGACACTTCCCCAGGATATGCCTGAGATTCTTTGCCAAATCCTTGTTCAGCTGAAACTTTGTAGGGAAATTCTCATGGGAACTTTCTGAGAGACTCCCTTCTCTTTTCTCGAGATCCTTGCTACTGTGGCCCTGAAGCTCAGAGGGTTGTGAGTAAGCATGTCTGTGGCCGTGCTGAGATGCCTCTGTTGATGTGATCCCAGTCTCCATCAATACTCCAGATCCTATAGGACTGCAAGACTGGAGGTTCCCAAACGGAATTAGATTCTTTGGTACCTGGTGCTCCGGGTCCTCCTGGGGTTGACTGCTGATATGAAAATGGCCAGGAAAGATGGAGACTGGAGCATAGGCCTGGGAATATTGCCTGACTGATGGAAAGGTGGGAGCTGGAGGACAAAAGGCTTCTTGACATTTTTCAAATTCAGAGCCAAAACTCCACAAATGTGCATGATGTGTGTGCAACCCATGCCATTCCGGGTGTTTATTTCCAGGAAAGATGTCAACATCAACTGTATTCTGTGATCTATGGAAAATATTTCCATAGTCCTGAATCTGGGGTGGAGAAGATAATGGTAGTATAGGGAGTGGAGATTTACCATGGGCCAGGGAATGGGCATGAGTGAGAGGTAAAGTTTGGGAATGGGGATTCATGTGAGGAAAAGATTGAGAATGTATGCTGGTAAGGGAAGGTGGGTTGGACAGAGGGCGTGGTGGAATTTCTTTAGCCTGGATTTGGATTGCAGGAACATTACAGGTTCTATTGAATAAAACAAAGTGAGGTTCTAGTGAGGAACAGCTCTTAGAGACCAGAAGAGTAGCCACTATTGACTCGCTATGGAGAGAGGGAAGACCCCAGAAGAGCTGGCTGTATTTATGCTCCACATTTCCCCCCAGAGTCTTCACATATACAAAGTGCTGACAAATTCCCAGATGTCCTGATTTGTCTTTGGTGTCCCAGCCAGTTTGGGAAGCTATGGTGTCTTTCTCATCAACAAAGGATTGCAGTGAGTTCCATGAAGTTGTAAATTGGTATTCTGACCACTTTTGTTTTATCAATGGTCCCTGCTTCTTTCCTTTATTTTCTAAAATCTGGAAAGTCATTCTCTTTTTTATTTGTCTCTCCAAGAGTTGTTGTATGTTAAAGCCAAGGAAAGAAATGTGTCTTCCTTCCATATGTGAGATATCAGAATTTTTCCATAAATAGAAATATGGTAGATGGGAGGAAGCATTCTCTTCATGAAAACCATAGTGTGGTAATCTTGGAAGGACTATATTCTTGTTATGAGACCAGGAGAATTGAGAAATTGCCAAGCTTGAGCAGTCAATGCCTCTGATTGTTGGAACATAATTGGATAACTCCTCAGGGCTATTCTTGAGAGCTAAATTGGCCTCTGGTTGGAAAACAGGATTTGTTTCCCAAGTGTGGTGTAATGGGAGGGAAGGAAATGCATGAATTTGGGGTGGGAATGGGTTTACTGGGAATTTGGAATCCAAGGGAGGGAGAGGCTCTGGTGGCAGAGAATCACCCAGTGATGAGGGTGAATATAAGTCTGCTAAGGTGACCTTATTAGGTGAGAGAATGGAGGGGAAAGGTGAAGGTGCTGTAATTGGGTCTTCTGGAAGGACTGATGAAACAGCAGAGAGCAGAGAAGTTGATGATTCTGTCATATAATCTGTGGATGCCAAAGAGGACTGAGAGAGTAGAACATCATCCAAGGATGCCAGGTACAGCAGATGACTGACCTCAGCAGTTGTCCTATTACATACTTCACAGAGAGGGTCTGGACATAGCAACTGGCGAAAGTGGGTGGTATCAAGATGCTGGCCCAGGGGACTGCAAAAGAAAGGAAGTACAAAGCTGTAACCAGGACCAGCACAAGGAAAGGAAGGCCCCACAGTCTTATTGGTGATGGGGCCACCTGAAGCCTCTTACCCTCATCATAATCCCTACATTTATTACCCCACAACATGCTCTATAGCCTCTCCCAGGGCCTTCACTCCCATATCTGTTGCTATGGATCCACATCCCTGTGAGAAGGGCAAGCCGCCATGAATCCCTGAGGAATGACTAAAATATATGATAAAAGGACCAGGAAAGAGGAGGAAATACTAATCACCTTTTCAGGATAGAAAACAGCTTCCTTCTCTCCTCTGCTTCTTTCTGGCAACTTCTCTGATCTGGGAAATCAGGAGAGACAGAGATATATAATGAAGGTAGAAACATAAGGACTATACAGGGTTCCCTTTGGGGGAGTTCTTTAGGATATTAAAGTCCAAAAGCCCCAAGAATCAGTAGAAAAGGTTAAATGTTCAAAAATAATATTAAGAAGGTTCACATGAATATCTGGCTTCATTTGTAAAGTATAATCACATATTTCATCCCATACAATGTTCAAAATTACAAAGTGAAGCATAGGAGTCAGTGGTTGCCTAAAAGATAAATCTTAGCAGAGAGAAAGTAGAAGACTTAACACAATATCAGGAGGTAGAAGTTCTGAATACAAAGCAACTAATAGTTCTTCCTCGGTATCTTACCTGGTCACTTATTGGACAACTCCCATTGTCCAGGTCCATCAGTGCTTCATGTCATAGGTGGATAGAGCAGGGACTTTGAGGAGTGTCTCAGGTGTGACTGTGTTCCCCTGAGTCTCTCCTCTGAGGGTTTTGTTTCCTGAGATACACTGTATCTAGCAAGTGACATTTTTAGAAATCATAGACCTGGCACCTCATAAAATGGACACAAAGGTTCATCCTTGCAAAGCTCAGGTCAGACAGACAGACCCTTACCTTTAAATGTTCCACCTTTTCTTCTTCTCTTGACTCTTCCCTGACTCTAAGAAGAAAAAGAAAAGAATGTGAGCTTGGGACTTGCTTCTTTATTATTCTCTCTAGGCATCTCAGACATTCATTCAAGAATAATATGATTCTGGGCTGGGGATGTGGCTCAAGCGGTAGCGCGCTCGCCTGGCATGCGTGCGGCCTGGGTTGGATTCTCAGCACCACATACCAACAAGGATGTTGTGTCCGCTGACAACTAAAAAATAAATATTAAAAATTCTCTCTCTCTCTCTCTCTCTCTCTCTCTCTCTCTCTCTCTCTCTCTCTCTCCTCTCTCACTCTCAAAAAAAAGAATAATATGATTCTACATTTAAATAATTATTTCTTCCTTTCATTAAATTTTAAAGATGATCAACTATTTTCAATTTTCCCTACCATGAAATCTTCAAAGGATGATTTTTTTTCCCTGTGTGATCCATACTTGATATTCTCAGAAGTCCTCTTCTCATAGAGGACATAGAATCTGGGGCCAACAGTCACATCTGTGTTCTCCCAGAGGAGTCTGTATCCTGGGGATAGTGCTCAGGTTTCAGACTCTACTCAAAGGTCAGCACTAGTTTCCTGATCAGTCCAATATGAAGGAAGGAAGGCTCTACTGACACTTAATCCTAAGTCCCATTCCCATGTCAGGCATCCTTCACCTGACATGGGAATGGGACTTAGGATCAAGCATCGAGAGTCTTCTTGTTCAGAGAAGCAAAACTCTCTAACCAAACAAATGCAAGTCACAGAATCAGGAGGATTTTACCTAGAATCTTCCATCACACCCAACTTCAGGTGGAAAATTTACACCTTCCTGAACCTCTATCCGTGCCTGAACAGTGATGTCCTGTCCTCTCTGCAGATTTCCCATCTCAGATATCTCTCTGAGCCAACCAAGGTGATTTAGATATGTGGGAAGAGGAACAGGAAATAAAGATCTCCCCCCTAATTCTGGCATTAAGGAGCTTGCAAAACTGAATAAACTGAAAATGACTTTTCTTGGAGCCATGAAAATACACCACCCACGTCCATGTCCTCAAAGAAAGTAAATGAAGAACATTACAGTGAATATCACCTTATCTGGAGCAAAATCCACTGGAACCATGCAGTGGTAGGAACACTTAAATGAACCCTTTGATTAATAACTAGAAGATGTGTATAGGCTAGCATCAGAGTGAGAAAATTCCAACAGTCACTATCTCAAAAGTCTCTCATACTTCATGAGTTTCCTCTGAAGAATCTCCCAAGTTCTCACAGTGAAGACCCATGAAAATACCTTCACATTTTCTGGCAGGAATAGAGAAAATAGAAACATTTTGAAATATAATCTGGTTATTCTCCATAACAGAAGACTACTCAGCAGAATTTTAGAGACTTACCCTACACGAGGAAAGGGAAATTGCCCAACTCCAAACCATTGTAGCCTCCTTATCTCATCCAAGGTGTGTATTGGTGGGGAGGTTGAGATGCAGGGTTTAGGACTAGAAATTATGGCACACAGAACCACTAAAAGAGTGAGATATACTCCTATCCCCCACTACCCTGCCACACACACCTTATCATCATATTAACAGGACTACAGTGTGGTAATGGTTAAAAGAGTTTATGTTGCACTTACATGTTGTACTTAAATGTTCTAAGGAAATGACCTTAGGGAAAGCTACAGATACTAGAGGAAATTGAAGCCTCTGTCAGGTACAGCCCCAGTAGACATTTAACATACCCTATATCTTAGTGAGGTTAATATAAATCCTAGCACTAAAAATCTATTAACCTCAGTTCCTATTTCCTAATACATCATGTCTGGCTTTCAAAAACTATAGAAAAACCTCCAAGGCTTGCTAAAAGACAAGGGGAAAAATAAACAGAATAGAAAAAGCAAGCATCAAATCCACAAAAGTATCACATCAATTTTGCAATTATCATACATGAAGCCCTAAATTCTATGACTAATACACTAAAAGCATTCATTGAAAAAGTAAGCAACATGCAAGAACAGATACACAATGTAAAAAAGAGAGATGAGAATCAAAATTAATTGTTAAAAATAAAAAACACTATAACAGAAATAAGACTGGCTTTGATGGGCTCCTGAGTGGACTACACATGGCCAAGGAAAGAATAAAAAAGTTTAAATGAATATCAATAGAAGCTTTCCAAATGAAAGGCAAAGAGAAAAAAATGTTAAAGTCTAAATCCCCCCCAAAATTGTAATATATTTTGGAAATTTGTAAATACGCAGGGAGAAGAAAAAGTGAGTAAAGCAGAAGAAATATTTGAAGTAATCATTTAACAGTAAGAATTTTTAAAAAATCAATGACAAATTATCCATATAGATGAAATTTTATATGGATCCAATATAGATTAAAATGGAAGATATCATGCACTAGGTGAAATAAGCCAGACATAGAAAGAAAAAGACTGTAATATCAAACTTATATATGGAATATTTTTTAAAAAATTGAATAGATAGAAAAATTGAGAAGGACAGTGGTTACTAAGAGCAGCAGGGGGCTGGGGAAGAAAATGGGAAGATATAGGACAAAGGGTATTAAATATTATGTTGTAGACCTTAAATATATACAATTAAAACTTATATAAAAATCACCTAAATAAAAACTAAATCCTATAAGTTCCTGTTTTAATCACATAACAGAAAAAAGGAGACAATAAAGAGAAGGTACAATGAATAATAAACTGTTACAGACATGGTAGGTATTAATCCAAAAGTATACAAAAATTACTTTAAACGTGAATGATCTGAATTCATCATTTATAAGTAAGAATATTATAGTGGATAAAAATAGACAAGACTATCTGTATGCTATTTAGAAGATACCCATTTTAAATGGACACATAAGTAAAGGGATGCATAAAAATGTAGCATGTTAACAGTAATTTAAAAAGCAGGGTAGTCGTATTAATTTCAGACAAAGCAGACTTTAGAAAGAAGGGAAATTAGCAAGGATAAAAAGTTCATTACATAATAGTGAACCCAAAGTTTGAGATGAATCTAGAATCTCCACTTCTGCTGGGATATGTGTACAGGGGGTGGGATCTGCATAAGCTGCAGACCTCTGCAGCCAAGAAACATGTCACAGCTATTAATGGTGGGCAACACCCTCCCGTGTTGAAGCAGACCTCAGCAGCTCACCACCAATTTCTTGTTTCTGGGTGCTTATCTTGTGCATTTGAAGAATGAAATCCACAATTCATAGACAAGCATGAGTGAATAGGATTTATTCAAGTGTGACTAGAAACAGAACTCCTGTGGGTGAGAGGGGACCCAATGGGAGTTGCCACCTGATAATGCTAATCTAGATCTTTATATAGCACTTGGGTCAATACTATTGGTCCAGACTTTTGCTAATTAGGGTTTGGAAAAATAGGAATGCTATTAATTAACCGTTGAAACTGAACTTCCATTCAGGTCCACCCCACTTCCATTTTCTTGATGCTCCTTGGGAAACAGAAGGTTGAGATTCTTGGATCATGGATGTTCCAGGTTCCCAGTTGTAGTGCTTTGTGCAGCAGGCTTGTGCAGTGGGCTTCAGCACTGACCTGAGCGGTCCACCATAGGGTGACAGGTCTGTAAGCCTTGGCTTGCCTAGGTGCTGGCTGGCAGTGCCTCAGGCCCCTGTGGGTATACAGGATCTGTGAGGCTGCAGCCCATGCTCACTGCCTGTGTTCCAGCCCGCCCTGGCCTCTGCTCTGCAGTTCCACTGCTACTTCACTGCTACTTCTTGTAGAGAGATTAGTGGACTGGCAGCCAGGGAGCCTTGTCAATACTAAGGGGATCAGTTCTCTAAGAAGACATAACACTGCTTAAGTGTATACATTTGACAACAGGGAGGCAAAATATAAAGGGCAAAAACTGCTAGAAATGCAAAGAGAAATAGATGAAATCCACTGTTACTATCAGAGAGTTCAACAAGTATCTCTCAGTAACTG
This sequence comes from Spermophilus citellus, assembly GCF_964194105.1. Lineage (NCBI taxonomy): Eukaryota > Metazoa > Chordata > Mammalia > Rodentia > Sciuridae > Spermophilus > Spermophilus citellus. The sequence goes on along the minus strand of NC_138183.1, from coordinate 87,597,165 downwards.
ACAAATCCAGGAGGCAGAAAAATCAATAAGGATATGTTTGACCTGAATTGTACCATCAATTAATTTGATATCATTGATATTTAGTAAATAATTTACCAACAGCAAAATAAATACTCTTCCCAAGATCACACAGAATATTCACCAGGATAGGACACATTCTAGACATACCTTAACAGATTTAAAAGAGTAGAAATCAGACAAAGTATATTTTTTGACCAAATTGGAGTTAACTAAAAATCAGTAATAAAAAGGGAGCTGAAAAATTTCAAAAGCTTCTCAGTTTAAACAATTTAAATAATTTATATTATTAATTAATTTGTCAAAGAAGTAGTATCAAGAAAAAAATTTAAAAATGAAAATACAATGTATCAAAATGTAGGGAATGCAGAAAATCAGTGCTTACAGGTGAAATTATAGCATTAAATGCATATATAATTGTAGAAGAAATATCTAAAATTTTGGAGCATCTTCTGTTTACGGAGCCTCTTCTGTTTACTTACCTGATTGATGTCTCTCTGTTTGCAGGATATGGGGAAATATAGATCTGTTGTCAGGTAGGACGAAAAAGAGGAACTCATGATATATCATCTTTCATACATTAGACACAAATTGTGTTTTGAACTCCCATTTTCACCCCAAATACAGATTGCAGAATCACATCTGTTACATATTCACATTTTTACATAATGCCATATTAGTGACTGTTGTATTCTGCTACCTTTCCTATCCCCTACTATCCCCCTTCCCCTCCCCTCCCCTCCCATCTTCCCTCTCTACCTCCCCTGCTGTTGTTCAATTCTCTCCCTTTTTTTTCCCTCCCCCTTGCCCCTCATAACCTCTGATAATTTTATGTATCCTTGAAGGTCTCCTACCATTTCCATATGCTTTCCCTTCTCTCTCCGTTTCTCTCCCCCCATTCGTCTTTGTTTACTGTAGTCTTTTCCTCATGCTCTTTCTTCCTGTTCTGTTCTTAGTTGTTCTCTTTATATCAAAGCAGACATTTGGCATTTGTTTTTTAGGGCTTGGCTAGCTTCGCTTAGCATAATCTGCTCTAATGCCATTCATTTCCCTGCAAATTCTATGATTTTGTCATTTCTTAGTGCTGCATAATACTCCATTGTGTATAGATGCCACATTTTTTTTATCCATTCATCAATTGAAGGGCATCTAGGTTGGTTCCACAGTCTAGCTATTGTGAATTGTGCCGCTATAATCATTGATGCAGCCGTATCCCTATAGTGCGCTCTTTTAAGGTCCTCAGGGAATAGTCCGAGAAGTGCAATAGCTGGCTCAAATGGTGGTTCCATTCCCAGCTTTCCCAGGAATCTCCATACTGCTTTCCAAATTGGCCTCACCATTTTGCAGTCCCACCAGCAGTGTACAAGTGTACCCTTTTCCCCACATCCCCGCCAACACTTGTTGTTGTTTGACTTCATAATGGCTGCCAATCTTACTGGAGTGAGATGGTATCTTAGGGTGGTTTTGATTTGCATTTCTCTGATTGCTAGAGATGGTGAGCATTTTTTCATGTACTTGTTGATTGATTGTATGTCCTCCTCTGAGAAGTGTCTGTTGAGGTCCTTGGCCCATTTGTTAATTGGGTTATTTGTTATCTTATTGTTTAATTTTTTGAGTTCTTTGTACATTCTGGATATTAGGGCTCTATCGGAGGTGTGGGGGGTAAAGATTTGTTCCCAGGATGTAGGCTCTCTATTTACCTCTTTTATTGTTTCTCTTGCTGAGAAAAAACTTTTTAGTTTAAGTAAGTCCCATTTGTTTATTCTTGTGGTTAACTCTTGGGCTATGGGTGTCCTATTAAGGAATTTGGAGCCTGACCCCACAATTTGTAGATCGTAGCCAACTTTTTCTTCTATCAGACGCAGTGTCTCTGATTTGATACCTAGCTCCCTGATCCATTTTGAGTTAATTTTTGTGGATGGCGAGAGAAAGGGATTCAATTTCATTTTGTTGCATATGGATTTCCAATTTTCCCAGCACCATTTGTTGAAGATGCTATCCTTCCTCCATTGCATGCTTTTAGCCCCTTTATCAAATATAAGATAGTTGTAACTTTGTGGATTAGTCTCTGTGTCTTCTATTCTGTACCATTGGTCTACCCACCTGTTTTGGTACCAGTACCATGCTGTTTTAGTTACTATTGCTTTGTAGTACAGTTTGACCTCTGGTATCGCTATGCCTCCAGATTCACATTTCCTGCTTAGAATTGCTTTTGCTATTCTGGGTCTTTTGTTTTTCCATATGAATTTCATGATTGCTTTGTCTATTTCTACAAGAAATGCCATTGGGATTTTGATTGGCATCGCATTAAACCTGTAGAGAAGTTTGGGTAATATCGCCATTTTGACGATGTTAGTTCTGCCTATCCATGAACAGGGTACATTTTTCCATCTTCTGAGATCTTCTTCTATCTCTCTCTTTAGGGTTCTGTAGTTTTCATTGTATAAATCTTTCACCTCTTTTGTTAGGTTGATTCCCAAGTATCTTATTTTCTTTGAGGATATTGTGAATGGAGTGGTTTTCCTTATTTCCATTTCAGAGGTTTTGTTGCTGATATACAGGAATGCCTTTGATTTATGCGTGTTGATTTTATACCCTGCCACTTTGCTGAATTCATTTATTAACTCTAGCAGCTTCTTTGTAGACTCTTTTGGGTCTGTTAAGTATATTATCATGTCATCCGCAAATAGCGATAGTTTAATTTCTTCTTTTCCTATTTTTATGCCTTTAATTTCTTTTGTCTGTCTAATTGCTCTGGCTAGTACTTCGAGAACTAAATTGAATAGAAGTGGTGATAGAGGGCATCCCTGTCTTGTTCCAGATTTTAGAGGAAATGCCTTCAGTTTTTCTCCGTTTAGGATGATGCTAGCCTGAGGTTTAGCATATATAGCTTTTACAATGTTGAGGTAAGTTCCTGTTATCCCTAGTTTTTCTAGTGTTTTGAACATAAAGGGATGCTGTACTTTGTCAAATGCTTTTTCTGCATCCATCGAGATGATCATGTGGTTCTTGTCTTTAAGTCTGTTGATGTGGTGAATAGCGTTTATTGATTTCCGTATATTGAACCATCCTTGCATCCCAGGAATGAATCCTACTTGATCATGGTGCACAAGTTTTCTGATATGTTTTTGTATTCGATTCGCCAGAATTTTATTGAGAATTTTTGCATCCAAGTTCATTAGAGATATTGGTCTGTAGTTTTCTTTCTTTGAAGTATCTTTGTCTGGTTTTGGGATCAAAGTGATGTTGGCCTCATAGAATGAATTTGGAAGAGCTCCTTCTTTTTCTATTTCTTGAAATAGCTTGAAAAGTATTGGTATTAATTCTTCTTTGAAGGTTTTGTAGAACTCCGCTGTATACCCATCTGGTCCAGGGCTTTTCTTAGTTGGTAGTCTTTTGATGGCTTCTTCTATTTCTTCTTTTGTTATTGGTCTGTTTAAATTGTGTGTGTCTTCCTGTCTCAATCTGGGCAAATCATATGCCTTAAGAAATTTATCGATATCTTCATTATCTTCTATTTTATTGGAATATAGGGTTTCAAAATACTTTCTAATTATCTTCTGTATTTCTGTAGTGTCTGTTGTGATATTGCCTTTTTCATCCCGTACGTTAGTAATTTGAGTTCTCTCTCTTCTTCTTTTCGTTAGCATGGCTAAGGGCTTGTCTATCTTATTTATTTTTTCAAAGAACCAACTTTTAGTTTTATCTATCTTTTCAATGGTTTCTTTTGTTTCAATTTCGTTGATTTCTGCTCTAATTTTAATTATTTCTTGTCTTCTACTACATTTGCTGTTGTTTTGCTCTTCCTTTTCTAGGTTTTTGAGGTGTTGTGTGAGTTCATTTATTTGTTGGTTTTTTCTTTTTTTTGAGGTAAGAACTCCAAGAAATGAATTTCCCTCTTAAAACTGCTTTCATTGTGTCCCATAGATTCTGGTATGTTGTGTCTGTGTTATCATTTGACTCTAAGAATTTTTTCATCTCCTCCTTTATGTCTTCTACAACCCATTGATCATTCAATAACATATTGTTCATTTTCCATGTGATGTAGGATTTTTCCTTCCTTCTTTTATCATTGATTTCCAATTTCATTCCATTATGGTCAGATATGGTGCATGGTATTATCTCCACGCCCTTATAATTACTAAGAGTTGCCTTATGGCATAATATATGGTCTATCTTTGAGTAGGATCCATGTGCTGCTGAGAAGAACGTGTATCCACTTGATGATGGTTGATATATTCTATATATGTCGGTTAAGTCTAGGTTATTGATTGTGCTGTTGAGTTCTATAGTTTCTTTATTCAGCTTTTGTCTAGAGGATCTGTCTAATGGCGAGAGCGGTGTGTTGAAGTCACCCATAATTATTGTGTTGTGGTCTATTTGACTCTTGAACTTGAGGAGAATTTGTTTTATGAACGTTGCAGCTCTATTGTTTGGTGCATACAAATTGATGATTGTTATGTCTTGTTGGTGGATGGTTCCTTTTAACAGTATATAGTGACCTTCTTTATCCTTCTTGATTAACTTAGGTTTGAAGTTGATTTTATTCGATATGAGTATGGCCACTCCTGCTTGCTTCCGAGGGCCATATGAGTGGTATGATTTTTCCCAACCTTTTACCTTCAGCCTGTGTATGTCTTTTCCTATCATATGAGTCTCCTGAAGGCAGCATATTGTTGGATTTGTTTTTTTGATCCAGGTTACTAGCCTATGTCTCTTGATTGGTGAATTTAGGCCATTAACATTTAAGGTTACAATTGAGATATGATTTGTATTTCCAGTCATGCTTCTTTATTTATTTATTTTAGTTTGGCTAGTTTTGCTTTTTGGTTATTTTCCTCCCCCTTTACTGAGATACCTCCTGCTGTTAGTTTTGGGCACTATTTATCAAATCCTCTTCTTGTAGTGTTTTGTTCAAAATGCTTTGCAGAGCTGGTTTTCTTGCTGCAAATTCTTTTAGCTTTTGTTTATCATGAAAGATTTTAATTTCATTGTCAAATTTGAAGCTCAATTTTGCTGGATATAGTATTCTTGGTTGGAATCCATTATTTTTCAGCGTTTGAAATACATTATTCCAGGATCTTCTCGCTTTCAAAGTTTGTGATGAGAAATCGGTCGTTAACCTAATTGGTTTACCCCTGAAAGTAATCTGCCTCTTTTCTCTCGTAGCTTTTAATATTCTCTCCTTGTTCTGTACGTTGGCTATCTTCATAATTATATGTCTTGGGGTTGGTCTATTATGGTTTTGAATGTTTGGGGTCCTGTAGGCTTCCAGGATTTGGCAATCCATTCCATCTTTCATCTCTGGGAAGTTTTCTAGAATTATTTCATTTAATATGCTGTCCATTCCTTTGGTTTGAATTTCTGTGCCTTCTTCTATCCCTATGACTCTCAGATTTGGTTTTTTTATGACATCCCATATCTCTTGAATAGATTGCTCGTGGGATTTAAGCATCTTTTCTGTGTTGACTATATTCTTTTCAAGTTGATAAACCTTGTCTTCATTATCTGATGTTCTTACTTCTACTTGATCAAGTCTATTTGTAATATTCTCGTTTGAGTTTTTAATTTGGTTTATAGTTTCCTGCAATTCTAGGATTATTGTTTGATTTTTTTTTAAGATCTCTATCTCCTGGTAGATCTCGTTCTTTGCCATTTGAATTTGTTTTTTAATTCATTTTCAAAATATACTTTTATTTCTTGGACTTGCTGTCTCATGTCTTCTCTAATATTCCTTTCCATTCGAGTTAGGTATCCCTTGAGTTCTTTCCATATCCCTGTTTCTGAAGTTTCTATGTCCTCCTGTAGAATTGAGTTGTCTTGCATTGTTTGAAATCCTTTTTTCCCTTGTTTTCTCATGTTGTCCACGTTACTTTCCAGCTCTTTTTGATTGTCGTGTTTCTGCTCTCTTCTATAGATTTGTTTTGTTTCTGTATTACTCTGATGTCTCTCCTTTGTGTTGTTGAACTATGCCTGCTAACGTGGATTCTGCTGGGAAGGAATTCCGACGTCCGAGCTCCAGTGACGACACTACTCTGCTATGCCGGGCCCCAGTCTCCTTGCTGGGGTGCTCTAATGGGGGGGTGTGACTGGACTGTCTCTGTTTGGTTTCAGCACCCGGTCGTGGCAGGCGGGCAGACTCCCGCCGCCCAGTATCTCAGGCCGCGGGCAGGTGATCCATCGCCAGCGGGAGGGCGTTCTCCTACCACCCAGTTACGCTGGCAGTGGATGAACTGTCGCCGGTGGGCCTGCAGTTTACAGCTGCCCAGTCACGAGAGCCTTGCCTCTAGTCTCCTGTTTTCTCCTGCTAGGATTGGGTTCTCTTGCTAGACCAGATTTCCCCTCAGTGATGGTTCTCGGCAGTTCAAACTGTACTCTGGGCCTGTTTTGTTGCAATCTGTCAGAGAGTGGTGGTGGATACTTCAGCTCTCCAAGACGGTGGCCGCTGTTTGCCTTAGTGGAGTGTCCCTTGTGGGGGATGGGGCCTTACCGGCTTCCTTCCCCGACTGCAATCCCCCACTCAGCCCGGGGGTCAGTGCGGGCTTGGGCTTGGCTGGTGGGATACCACCGTGTCGCAGCCACTTAATTCCCTGCTGACTGGTTAACCCCTTCTCTGCGGCGCCACGCCTTCTGTAGCCTCAGGGCAGGCCGCGCGTATCAGACAGCCTGGATCTCCGGGGTCACACCATTGGCTTTTGGGATCCCCGGCACTCTATGGTTTTGATTTTTTCTGCTTGCCCCTCCCCCAGCGCTGGCTAGGCAGGTTTTGTTTTGTCCGCTGATGAGAGGGGGGGTTGAGGGTCAGGTGCCTCTAGCTCCCCTTTAGTCTTTATGCAGGCTCACTCTGATACTGCCTCCCCCTGAAAGTCTAGGAGAGATTTTATGCGAAATCCCCCTATGCATGGGGGCTGGGCTGGGTCACACACACCTGTTTTGTTGCTGCAATCTGTCGGAGAGTGGCGGTGGATACTTCCGCTCTCTAAGATGGTGGCCGCTGTTAATTCAGTGATTTCTAGTGTATTCAGAGTTGTGCATTGTCACTGGAGTCAATTTTAAAATGCTTTTGTGACTTCAAAAAGAAACCATGGATTCTAGATTTCACACTTATCAGCCTTCATCCCCCAGCCTTAAGCAATCACTAGTCTACTTTCTGTTTCTAATTAAAATTCCCTATTTCATTTCATAAGAATAGAATCAGGTAATATTTGGTCACTTGCTACTGACTTCTTTCACTTAGTATAATTCCAAAGTTCATCCATGTTGTAGCATGTATCAATGTTTTATTCCTTTCTTATGGCTAAATAATATTTCATTTGCATACATATACCACATTTGTTTATCCATTCACTAGTTGATGGGCATGTGGGTTGTTACCATCCTGGGCTATTGTGATAATGCAGCTATAAATATTCATGCATAAATTTCTGTATTTTCATTTCTATTAGGTATATACCTAGAAAAAGTATCACTGCGTCCTATGGTAACTCTGCATATTAAATTTTAAGGAATTTCCAGGATGTTTTATAAAACAACTGTACCATTTTACATTTTAACCAGCAGAGTATGAAACTTCCATCAATTTCTCCATTTTTCCTCAGAGGTATTTATCTGACTTAAGATGCTTACCATTTTAATAAGTGCAAAATGTTATCTCTCAGTGTGTTTCATTTTTGTTTTCTTGATGACTCGTGATGTCAAGCACATTTTTATATAATCTTTTACATTTAGTGACATTTGGGGAAGGAGATTCACTTAGTATAATTCCAAAGTTCAACCATGTTGTAGCATGTATCAATATTTTATTCCTTTCTTATGGCTAAATAATATTTCATTTGCATAGATATACCACATTTGTTTACCCATGCACTAGTTGATGGGCATGTGGGTTGTTACCATCCTGGGCTATTGTGATAATGCAGCTATAAATATTCATGCATAAATTTCTGTATTTTCATTTCTCTTAGGTATAAACCTAGGAAAGGTATCGCTGGGTCCTATGGTAACTCTACATATGAAATTTTAAGGAATTTCCAGAATGTTTTATAAAACAACTATACCATTTTACATTTTAACCAGCAGAGTATGAAACTTCCATCAATTTCTCTATTTTCCCTCAGAGGTATTTATCTGACTTGTTGATGCGTACCATCCTAATAAGTGCAAAATGTTATCTCTCAGTGTGTTTCATTTTTGTTTTCTTGATAACTCATGATGTCAAGCACATTTTTATATAATCTTTTACATTTAGTGACATTTGGGGAAAGAGAGGAAATTTATGGCTAGAAAAAACACATTGTTTTCTTCTAAATATTTGAAAACATTGACATGGAACTTTCAAGCATTTATCAGCATGAACAGATTTCTATTTCTTTAGTTTTAATTAAGGTTAAGATATGATTAAGGCACTGCAATATTGTGTGCTGAATTTGCAAAGACTATTTCTTGTACTGTCTGTGTTAAGGGGTGGAACTCAGGTAAATGGCTCCTCATAATTACTAAATGATAGAGCAGAACTCATTGCCAAAGCCAAAAAGGCTCAATGTTTTTAGTCACTAGTGCCATGGTCCACTGTTGTGGATAAATATGTTCCTCACATGAAAATATCAAAGGATTATGAGTGTATTAACATATAATACCATGTCATCTAAGAATGACAAGATATTTAAATGAATTTTGAAATTTTAATCAAGAAGAGGATACCTCACTCATGTCAAATGATAATTGCTGAGGGAGTGTACACAGACAGTTGTATTGTTCTATATGTGCCTAAATATGTTTAAAATTTTTTGTAATGAAAAGCTTTGAAGAGTGAAAGATGTTGACTGATTCATGAGGAGAGAGAGGGACCAATAAGGATAACTGACTAAAGGATATTTGTCCTTGAAGACTAGAGTTTAGCTACCTCTCCATAAAAACATTTCAGGAAGTCTCATTCTTTTAAGGATGGTACCTTGGAAAGAAAATTCTTTTTAAAAAATATTTTTATTAGTTATAGATGGACACATGCCTTTATTTAATCTGTTTATTTTTTACATGGTGCTGAGAATAGAACCCAGTGCCTCACACATGCTAGGCAAGTGCTCTACCACTGAGCCCCCACCCCAGACCAGAAAGAAAATTCTTTCTATATAACATGAAGAAGGAAGGAAAGGAGGGAAATTTTTCAAAGGTTTTATTAATGCAATATTCCTATATGATGACTTCAAGTTTTTCTATGAATGGTGAATCAGTAAAGATGGCCTCATTTCGAGAAAAGTATAAGTTTTTTGTCATAGATGTGAGCAGCATGGGAGGGGGTGGACTAAAGAATCAGTAACCTAAGTTCTAAGGAGTTTACTCATTGAGAGCAAGAAAGGATAACTGTGGAATGAATGCATAAATGATGGTACTGATCATGACTTCCTTATGATGCCAGTACACTTGATTGTGAGGTTTAATTGAACAGTGATCAGTCACATATGGAATATGTTTCTGAAGAAGGCAGATTTCTCCAGACAGGAAGATAAAAAGGATTAGATGAGGCCAGTTTGGAATGGGACTTTTGAATGTTTGGTTGCCTTAGATACCTTGAGATCTGCCTTGAAGAGGGAGAAAATGAAGACAAGAGCTTGGTGGTTAAAATAGTAAGTGGAAAATTTAATGTGTTGGAATTGGAAAACAATGACAAATTAAGGGCATATGCTGGAAGTATAGGGGCATGAGGTCAAAGGGTGGAAATTCAGGCTGTCTATATTACACCAGATAGCAGATTTTAAGAACTGAACTGAATGGAGGTAAAGGACCTAACATAAGACAATAGAGACATTGAGAGACCAAATTATTGCCTGCTGGCTCCTTGATACTCCACCTTCCGGCCATCCAAGGAATTCTACATAATGTACATTCTTTCCGCAACCCTATGATTTGGACACTGAAGGGTCAATGGCATAATTCTAGATGAGATAGGATGGTAGAGTGAAGGGCTTTAGTAGACATGTTTTGTTTTTACTTTCACACCCAGCATGCATGAATTTTCTGGAGAAATTACCTCAAATTCCCTTTAGGAAACACCCTAAAATTGAACAACCAGGGAAGTTGCCTTCCTCCAGTAAACTACTTTAAATCTAGGTATTTACAAAATCTTGAGCAATAAAATATTACATGGAGGATCATAGTGAGCCCCTAAATAGCTATAATGCTAGTGAATAGTCTAGGACTCACCACTGCATCAGGAACTGCAGGTGACCTGGGAAGATTTACCAAACTCCACCAAACTAATGAAGGTCAAAGGGGGCACCACTGTCCTAATAGGTGACCTGTACACACTAAGATTAAGATCTTGCATGTTGTCAACAAGCATCAGTGAAAGGAAGGGACCAAGGGCACCTTCCCTAAAGTGAGGAATGATATGCTTGACATCAGCCCTACAGATACTTCGTGTTCAAAAAATAGCCCTATATACATTTTTGCCTGTGAGCTCTGCAGTCCCCTAAAGAACCTCAGGGAAGTGCTGATGGGATAACACTGGAAAATGGAGGAAGATGACAGGACGTGGGGATGAAGGGGCATGAACTCCTCTTGCACCAACGAAGTCATTCTTTACTCTCTGTGTGCATGTTTTTCTTACTTTCCCACCCATCCTAAGACATCTTTTCCTTACTTTCAGCTTTATTTTACCCTGACATTCGTACAACTTGACAGTTGCAGGCAGGGACAGCTGGGAACCTTTTGCTCTACAAAGCCATAAGTCCAGGAGCCTCAAAAAAATAAGCCAGGGAGGGGAACCATTTGCCTTAGGGATTTTCACATAAGGGAACTTCAATAGCAAGGTCATATAGTGGCACATAGGTCATATAGTTTGGCTGCGCACAATTCAGGAGCCACTTATCAAGCAGAAAAAAACTTTATTTTTAGAACACACATGCCTCACCACAGGAGCTCTTCAGATATTTCCTCAGAGCCCAACTGCCACCACTGGCTTCTGGTGAGCCTCTCAACCCCCCACTCCTCCCGCTCTTGAGGCCAATTGGCTGGGTCACGTGGGCGGAGTCAAAAGAGTCCCCCAATGAGCAGCTCCGTGGTCTGAAAGGGCTGGGAAACAACTCAATGAGCATCACCGCAGAGGGGCCAATCAGCTGGCAGCTGGAAGTTTGCTGAAGCCATGGTGAACCAATCAGCTGGAAGTTTGCTGGGGACCCTTTGGCTGTGGCTCTCAACACACCCCCTCCTGCACTCCCTTTGAAAATCTTAATTAAGCTTCTCCAGAGACTCTCAAAAATTCTGCCTGGTGTAATTGTTCTTAGACTATCAGCAAGAATTTCTACAACAGTGTCTTCAGGTAGGAGATGTTTGCTGAAGCAGAGTGAGATAAAGGACTAACCCAAGGCATTCACAGAGGCGGTTGCATTTCAAAGAACAGTGGAGAAATCTTTGAAAACCAGCTGGTGAAGGAAAGGGGAGAAAAACTCTCCCTTTCCCAGACACTGATTTTCATAGAGAATGTCCTTGGCCTGAATTGGGTGCCCAGAACAGTGAAAAGGCTGCTTTTATGTGAATTTCTACAGATTGTGAGCCTCTGAGCCTCTCCCCTACAGTGGATATAAAGTTCTGAAACTTTCTGAACTTGGGGTTCAGAGGGTGATTTGATGGAGGCAAAAAGCCCCCATTTTAAATCTGGCTACCGCCAAAAAATCTGTTTCCTGCTATTCCTTAGTGTCCAGCTTCATCTGTCCCTACAACAGCCAAAGTATGCTCCTGAAACACATTAACATGCCCACATGACAGGTTCAAAAGCAGCACCTCCCCTCTTTCCAGACTTTATTTTGTTTTTAGATATGCATGACCATAAAATGCATTTTGACATATTGTACACACATGGAATATAACATATTCTAAGTAGGATCATATTCTTGTGGTTGAACATGATGTGGAGTTTCACTGGTCGTGTTCCTCCCAATCTCTCTACCAGATGGCCTTGCATCCACTGCAGCAATGCCCACAAATGCCCCTAGAAGAGGTTCACCCATGGTGACAGTCTGGTCAGTGACAACTTAAAAAATGACTAAGCCACTCTATTCTAAAAAATATACCTGTCTTCCATTCTCTTTTCTGGTGTGCAAGCCTTATCTGCCTTACTGCCCAATCCATGAGGGGAGAAGGTGTGGGCTGCCAGACAATACCATTAAGGCTAAACTAAGAGGTTGGAAACAGCCACCTCCTCCAATTTTACGAGGAAGGGGATTCAAGAACAGGTCTTAGCTCTTCAACAGCAGCTCTGGGGAACTTGTCATCTTACAGAAGCCAATGAAGGCAAAAAAGAGCTTAACTTTTCTCTTACAAAAGCACAACCGATAGGTTACTAAAACCCACGCACCTAACACAGTACACAGAAAACACACAACTCTTGTAAGAAAATTTATTAGGAACAATCAGGAATCTCCCTCAGGAATAATAATTAGGAGGAAGGAAATTTTCCTCTGTGAAAACGTTGGATAAGAATTTTCTCTTTAAATAGTAGGGAAAGATCTCCCAACACAGTGACTTCAGAAGGTGCACGGGCAGGCACAGACACCTGACCCACTTGATACCCACAGATGAGACTTGGATGAGACTTGGGATCCCTGAGGGGCATGCACGGGAATTGCTTTTGATCCCTAAATGCCTCAGTGTTTGGGGATTCTCTGTTCAAGTCTATAATCTGTTTATTCCTTTTAAGACAGCTCTGGCCAGCAAAGCCTGATTCTTGGCTACAGGACTTGATCCTTGTTACTTTAGAACAAGGAGCCTTGTAATTGAAAGGATGCTCCTGGACAGACTCAGCCTGGACCTGAAGTCCTGCCTTGGGCTGAGTTTTCCCAGACTACTTGGGAGACAAATGTGGCTCTTGGGGGCAGGTGACATTGATTCCATGCTGGTGCCCACGTTTCTCCCCCAGGACCTTTTCACTGTCCACCCCAGAAATACGGGTGGCAGAAAAAGGAAACTTGGAGTGAGAAAAGGAGTGATATGAATCTTTTTCATTAAAGATCTCTAGGGATTCCTGAACCCTGTTGGGAAGGCCATATATCAACCTCTTATGAAATAGCATAAAGTGGTCTTCCATCATCCTCTTCTTGCCAGCATTGAGGAAGGAAATAGCCTGGGTAGTATTGACAGAGCTATCCATCCTGGTTGGTGCCAAAAGTTTGTGACTTGTTTGTCAGTATTCCCAATAAAGGCAGCTCTCTTTTGGACTAGGCCTCTGCCCTGCACAGGTGATTATGGGCAGCTGCCCTTTTCCGGGGAACCTTCTTGCCTTTTGCCTTTTATATTAGGATAAAGCCATTGAAAAACGTTCTTCATTGGGTTTCTGAGGCTTTCAGGAGGAGCTGGTCCCTCCAGTGACTGGGCTGAGAGGACTTGCTCCCAAGTGTCTGCTCTAATGTCCTGTCTTGAGGGTGGTGGCTCCTCCTTCTGGGTTGGCATGTGCCCAACCCTGCATCCCCTTCACCAAGCTCGCGTGTTTTGGGTCCTGGAGGGGTCATTCTCTTAGCGGTTGATGGGCACTTCTTGTCTTGGTCTTTGTGGAAGTCAAGCTTAGGGACCCAGGGCCCCTACCCATGCTCCATGCTAGTCTGCGTGTTGTCCAGGTGGACATGCAGAACCTGGAAAACTGCTATGTTCTTGCAGGCAGCACCCTGGTCATGTTTAAGGAAGGTCTTGGAAGTCAAGCTATTTGAAACAAGGGGTATGCCATTGCTATGGCCTTGCTTATAGCTAGGTTCCCCCTTCATTTTAGCCCTTAACTCACAAAACAATGGATTGTTAAGGTGTGACAATCCAGGGTCTCTCACAACTGACATTTTGGGGGAATTTTCAGGAGTATAGACATCTGACACTGGGGAGCTTTCTGGCTTTCTGTTTGTCAAGACACTGGGAGGTTGTGACTGAAAAGCATAGAGCTCCTGTGCCTTCAATGTCTCCCTGGATTTCTCAGATATCTTGGACATGGAAGAACTTCCCCAGGGCGTCTTATTGCCCTGAGGCCTTGCTACACTGTAGCTGGAACTCAGTCTCTTAGGTCCTATTTCCTGAGGCCCAACCCCAGCTTGCCTCATGGGCAGCTTTGGGCTGCATCTATTGGCTGCTACAGGTGGTTTCTGATAAGCTTTGCCTATGATGCTCTGTGTCTGGGGCAGAACAGATGGTTTGCCATCCTTTATTCTGCGCAGGTCCTCTACATGCTCATGCTTGATCTCAAAGACTGTTTGTGTCAGGATCACCTGTTCTTTCTTGACCATTAGTGAGGTGGCAAGGAGAGGACAATATAGACTTTGAGTTGCAGTTTTGGTTTTCTCTTTGTCTCCATGAAAAGCATTAGATCTTCCTCCATGGGTCTTGGACATGCTCTGTTTAGAATCCACCCCAGAAATACGGGTGGCAGAAAAAGGAAACTTGGAGTGAGAAAAGGAGTGATATGAATCTTTTTCATTAAAGATCTCTAGGGATTCCTGAACCCTGTTGGGAAGGCCATATATCAACCTCTTATGAAAGAGTGTAATGTGGTCTTCCATCACCCTCTTCTTGCCAGCCTCGAGGAAGGAAATAGCCTGGGTAGTATTGACAGAGCTGTCAGTCCTGGTTGGTGCCAAGGTTTGTGACTCTTTTGTCTGGTGGATTTCTCAGTTATAGGCAATTCCAACTTGATAGAATGCCTTGATCTATGCACAGTGCCAGGAATCTGACCCTCACTGATTTCCTGAAACTTCTTGCTCAGGTGGGAGTTCAAGGCATTTTCAAGTTGTTTCTGTAGTGGATTCACCATTGAGGTACTTGGGATTCCACCTGAAGGACTCTGCAAGTGACATTTTAGGTCCTTCCTTGAGGAAGACCCCAGAACATTATCTTGGTCACTCAGCACATGACAATTTTGCTCAATCTTGGTACCATCTCTCTGTGCCTTCCTCACTCCCATCTTTAGAGGAAGCATTCCTGAGCTCAGTTCATGGAGGCTACTGGGTTTCCTACAGCCCCTCTTATTTATATCTTTGGTGCTCTGACTCTTATCCAAAGACTTTCTTGAGAGCCCATGACTGCTCTTTGACTCAGAGGTCTCAGGAATTTTTTCCAGAGGATGCATCAGTGACAGGGATGCATAGACTCTGCGGGGCAGGCCCCACAAGTGTTGGATACGCCTCTTTTGAAGGTGGTGGTCTAGTTTCTTCTGAACATCATCTGAGAGGGGATAATTTCCAGGAAGGATGGAGATTGCAACATGAGCTTTGGTGGATGGGTTAACAAACACAATGTTGGGAGCTGGAGGACAAAAGTCCTCCTGGGATTTGTGGACCACAGAGGGTAAACCCCACAGACATTCCTGTGATTTTTGTGTCACATGGTATTCGAGGTCATGAATTACAGATGGCACCAGAGATAGTGCCTCATTTTTGTGTCCAAGTTCACACACTCCACAGATCCTAAACTGGTTTTTAGGAGGTGACAGAATTGGGAGTGGGGATTGAGGCTGAAGCTGGGTCTGGGCATGTTCAGTAGTGAGATATTGGGGCTGAGGTTGGGAAGAGGTCTTGGGCAAGGGTTGAGGTTGGCTTGCAGGCAAGAACACATGTGGGGTATAGAGAAGGACTGGGGATTTGTGGCCTATGGAGTCATTGGATGCTGTATTGAAGCAGACAAAGGCTGAGTAAAAATCACCTGAAGGTGGTACACTAGGGCTCAGGGACTTGGGGTGTAGAGATGGGACACCATAGAGAGCTGGGTGTAGTTTTTCTGTAAATGGTCCTCAAAGCTTTTAGGATAAGGGGACTGATGATCCACCTGTGGTTCCTCTGATTTCCCTTTTTCGTTCCATGAAAGAAGAGAGATGGCCATGTCCTGCTGATCAGCAGCTGACACTGATCTTTTCTCTGAAGAACATCCTTGGTAACTTGGTTGATGTTGTTTTGGAAAAGATTCTGCTTTCTTTTCCTTTTCTATCCACTAGAGGACATCACCCCACTTTTTGATTTGTCTCTCCAGGCATGTCATTACACCAGGGGGCAGAAACCAGATGTTAGGAGTCTCCACACAGTAGGCTACAGTGTATCCCCCAGATAAGTTCTCAGAACAGAGGGCAAGAAATTGCTGTTTCACACCATCTTGTGCCAAATTGGAAGACAGCACATTCTTGGCAGGGGCCTCTGTGCTGGAATGGTCCATGCCTCCCACTGGAACAGAAGTGGACAAGCCAGCAGGACTGCTCACCACAGGCAGAGTGGAATCTTATGTTAGAAGAGTGTCTGTTTCCTGAGTGGGATGTGGTGGGGGAGGGGGGTGGGAAAGTGATGGGCGTGGTAAAGGGTCTTCTGTGGCCTTGGAGTCCAAGGGAGGAAGAGGCTCTGGTGGCAGAGAGTCACTCAATGGGGAAGATAAGAGAAGGTCAGCTGAGGGCATGACCTTTTTAGGGGGAAGAGAGAATGAGGAAGGTGGAGAAAGCTTCAACAGGGAGGCTGGCAATAGTTCCCCTCCTGGGACTGGTGAGAGAGCAGGCACTGTGGAAGGTGATGATTTTCTCACATAACCTGTGGAATCCAAAGGTGTCTGAATACTTGCAACATCTTCCAAGGGTGCCAGAGATAGCAGATGACTGACCTCATTAAATATGTTACAGAGGTTGTCTGGACGTAACAGTTGCTGCAAGTTGTCTCTATCCTGATGTTGGCCCAGGGGGCTGTAAGGGACACAAAGTACAAAGCTGTAACAATGACCATACAGGCAAAGGAGGTGTGCAGTCCTGTGGGTGAAACCTCCTACCCCCTTCACATTGCCCTTATCCTTCACCTCACAACACACTCTTTAGCACTTCCCAAGGACTTCACTCACATACCTGTTGCTAGGGCTCCCCCTCCCTGTGAGAAGGCCATGCTGTACTGAATCCCTGGGGAATGCGTAGAATATGTGAGAAAGGGACTAGGAATGAAAACAGAAAACAGCTTCTTCAACTCCTGTGTATCTCTCTGGCTCATTCTCGGACCTGGAAAACCAGGACAGTGGGTTATACATAAGAAATGTTTGTACACAGTGGTCACACAGGGATCCCTTTATAGGAAAAGCTTATTAATATCCAGGTTGGAAACCCCCAAGAATTTGGAAGACAAAGTCCAACTGGAGCAATAATCATTAAGAATGCATTTTGTGTGTGGCTTCAGTGATGAAGTTCTTCACATAGTTAATCCCATTAGAGCCTCTGAACCAGTAGATATAAGCATTGAATTCAGCAATTTCCTCAGAGATGGGTCTGATCATCCAGGAAATAAAAGTACATTGCACAATGTCAGGAAAAAGAAGTTCTGACTTCAAAGCAACGTGTAGTCATTCTTCAACCTCACATAGTCACCTATTAAGCAGCACCCATTGCCCATGTCCATCACTACTTATTAACAGGATGAGCACAGTAGGGACCCTGAGGATTGTGTAAGGTACCACTGTCTCTCCTCTGAGGCTCTGTTTCCTGAGAGAGACTGTGGCTAAAAACTAACATCTTCAGAGGTCTTTGACCTGAGTCTTCATGGAAGGGGAATGAAGGGTCACCTTTAGAGTGTTCAGGTCAAAAAAGAAGAAACATACCTTTGAATGTTTCACTTTTCTTCTTGAGTCTCTTTTGCTGAGAACAAAAATAATTGAATCAGGGAATGGGACTCACTTCAATTCTATTTCTATAAAACTCAGCTATATGTACTCCACAATTATTATCACTCTACACTTAATTTATGGAGATTTCTTCCTTCTTTTAACTTTTTTAAGGTAATACAATATTTTCATTTTTCCTTATTTAGAACGCTTAAGAGAGCATTTTACTTCTGAGCTCCACATTCTGACATTCTCAATTAGAAGTCCTCTGCTGAAGGAGATCATAGAATATGGAGCCAACAGTCACATCTGCCTCCTTCACAGGACCCTATGTTCTGGGGACAGATCTCAGCCTACAGGCTCTGCTCAGAGGCCTTCAGATGTCAGCACTGCTGTCCTTATTAGGACATGTCACCTATCCTTCATCAAACCTCCTTCGTGTCCTCCCAACATGAAGGAGGTTTGATGAAGGAGGTTTGATGAAGGATAGGTGACGTTAAGAATGGCACTCAGGATCAAGTGTCTGGAGAGATACTTCTTCTGAGAACCTACCATAAGTAAGGATGTCAATCAGGACCAGATTACTTTTTGGCATTTTCTCCTAAAACCCTTCACCGAGACCCTAAAATAGTCTGTGAGCTTCAGTTAGAAATCTTAGTCCTCCCAGATCCCCTGGCCCTGCCTGATCTCTACCCCTAAAGAGTGAAGTTTTATCCTCTATTCCTACTTCCCACCTCACATGTCTCTCTGATCCAACCCAACTCATTTACTAATGTGAGAACGGAAGTAGGAAGCCACAAGAAGAAACCCTGTTGGGGGTCCCTACGTTTGGGATGTTGGTTTTTTTCCAGAGTATTGATAAAAACACTTTGAACACCAGGTAGCACAGGTACAGAAGGTGCAACACTACCCAAGGCATAAAGATGCTGCTGAGGACAGTATTCAGATAATTTAAGGTATGGTTCAGCCATGGCTGAGTATTGCTTTCCAGAAAAGAGAATTATCTCCATCATCTAAATTGCTCCGGTGCCTGAGGCATCTGAGCCCTGAGGGTGCCTGGGCTTGACTATAACCTCAGGCCTCAATCACATAGCCTCATAGAGTCACAAAGGGTTCTGAGCATCTGAGAAATGTGTACCCACAGTCCCTTCCTTCCCCGCCCACCAACCAGGAGACCCTGTGTCCAGGCCTGAAGTTCCAATTTCCACTCTACCCTTTCTTCATAGTATATGTTACTCCAGGGAATGTTCCTATTTTTTTTCTGTGATCCAGGCTTTACCTGAGTCCCCCTTTACTCTTTGAGGGGACAGATTTCAGCCTCCAGGCTCTGTTCAGAGGCCTTCACAGGTCAGCACTGCTTTCCTTATTAGGACATGTCACCTATCCTTCATCAAACCTCCCTCATGTCCTCCAAACATGAAGGTTTGATGAAGATAGGTGACATCGGAATGGCACTCAGGATCAAGTGTCTGGAGAGACACTTCTTCTGAGAACCCACCATAAGTAAGGATGTCAATCAGGACCAGATTACTTTTTGGCATTTTCTCCTGGAACCCTTCACGGATAAACTAAAATTAATAGTCTATGAACTTCAGTTGGAAATCTTAGTCCTCCCTGAGCCCCTGGCCCTGCCTGATCTCTTCCCCTAAATAGTGAAATTTTATCCTCTATTCCTACTTCCCACCTCATGTCTCTCTGATCCAACCCAACTCATTTACTAATGTGAGAAGGGAAATGGGAAGCCACAAGAAGAACGCCTGTTGGGGGTCCCTCCCTCCCAGAGTATCGATAAAAACACTTTGAACACCAGGTAGCACAGGTGCAGGAGGAGCAACACTACCCCAGGGATAAAGATGCTGCTGAGGACAGTATCCAGATAATTTAAGGTAGGGTTCAGCCATGGCTCAGTATTGCTTTCCAGAAAAGAGAGAATATTCTCCATCATCTGAATCGCTAGTTGCCTGAGGCATCTGAGCCCTGAGGGTGCCTGGGCTTGACTATAACCTCAGGCCTCCATCACAGAGCCTGGTAGAGTCACAAAGGGTTCTGAGCATCTGAGGAAGGTGTGCCCACAGTCCCTTCCTTCCCCACCCACCAACCAGCAGACACTGTGTCCAGGCCTGAAGTTCCAATTTCCACTCTACCCTTTCTTCATAGTATATGTTACTCCAGGGAATGTTCCTGGTTTTTTTTCTGTGATCCAGGCTTTACCTGAGACCCCTTTTCTCTTGGAGCCCCTGACTTGGACCCTGCCAATTGCACTGCCTTGAAATTGGTGCATACTATTTGTAATTCTTGCTTATACCCAGACATTTATATCTCAGGGTTACCTATGTCCTTAAATTCATCTTATCTAGAGAGAGCTTTTGCCTTACATTAACTCACATGTAAAAATTGAAGTTGTTTTATACTCATTTAACTTTTTAATGATTAATGGTAAATTTCCTTTATTCCAGTCTTCCTGTACTGTGTGCCCTCAGAATGTTTGACTCAAATATTAAAATGAATAATTCATTATTCAGTATTTATGAAACTAAAATAAGTATAAAATATTATACATATTTTATACTTTGATCTTGGGGATAAGATCACAGCACCTATATTGCTGAAATAAATGAAGCTTAAACTGTGCAAAGTCTTTTGTACACGATTATAAACACACATAGACACACATCCTTTGACAAATCTAGTATTTTTAAATCCAAGAATCAATCATTTTCTTCTTTTATTTCAATTTTCACTCATTATTTTGACCCTGCTTCTTCTTACTCTTTCTAAATTATAAACAGTTCCAGGCCACTTCATGAATTTTGTGACAGTTATTTGACTTTCCCAATTCAGGAATATGTTATAGTGAGCTTTCATTTGCAACTGAAATTATCACAAAAGCCCACTTGTTAAAGGCTTGTTCCTAAAAGTGGTGCTATTGGGCTGAGGTGGGGTATAGTGGGAAGTCTCCCATTCTTTGGGGGCTTAACCCTGAAGGGGACAGTGAGATCACATTCCTCCTCCTTTATCACTTCACTTCTTACCAACATAAGGTGAGAAGTTTCTTCAACACATGCTCTCACAACTGCCTCCAGCCCAAAAGATAAAGGGCCAACAACCATGAATTAAGCCTTCAAAACTGTGAACATTTGCTATTTATAAGCTGATTATCTGGAGTGTTTTAGGATAGTAACACAAATCTAACTTACACAAAACATGCTAAAAAATTGATCCCCTCAGTCCTTGGTGGCCAGGTTCCACCTAGGAGTTAGAGCCTTAGGGCAGAATCTGGTCTTGAGCAGCCTCACCTGATTGCCCTTGTGGGACATAATTGTGATTTTTACCTAAGAGTGGCCTTGCCATTTAAAAAAGGATGAGCATACCTGTGCTACATAATCATCCTGCTAATGTGTATAACTCTTTATCCTCATGCCAGCTATTTCATGATCTTCTTAAGCCCTAAAGCCATTTATTTGACAACTGTGGCCAACATTCTTCCTTCATCTCCTTTGACTCGGTAAGAAGACTTCAAGCCATGCAAGGTCTCCTTTCAGTTAGGTAGTGAAAGGTTAAGAATGTAAGAATTAAGTTCCGTTTTCCTGGAACCTGAAACTCATGTAGAAGTTAAAAACAACTCCTGGAAATGCCCACTAAATATATGTTGAAATCTCCCCTAACCATCTGGTTTCTCTGAGAAAACAACCCCTCCCAGAAACTGTGCAGTCCAGCACGTATACACCTCAGGGCTCAAACCAATCAGTTCAAATGTATACCCTTCTTTGTACTGACCAATCACCCTTACCTGACCTGTTCCCACCAGTGAATGTGCTAATCATGTTTTAGAGTTGTCGTTTGATTTTCCTGGGGTGTGCGATGATTTGCTATGCTGTATGTAAAGTCCCTGCCTTTTCCAAGAAATGTATATAAGCTCTGCTTAAGCTGTTCTCAGGGCTCTCTGCTCCTCCGAAGTGAGCTCTGAGTCCCAGCATGCTGGTTCCCTAATAAACCCTTTGCAGTTGCATGAGACAGTCTCTTGGTGGTCTCTTCCTCCGACGCTCGCCAGACCTTAACATCTGGAGGTTCCACCGAGATCCGGCAGTGGCGGATGAAAGACCCCCAACGGGCTCCTCTTGTGGTAAGTAAGGCGCCTCTTTTTGTTCGATTTTCAGGTTTCAGATTGGGGCTTGGCAAGGTGGCTGTCGGTGAAGAGTGTGAGCTCTCTCTGACAGTGGCTGACAGACGTGTCATAGAGCCACAGGCCATGTCCCTGGGGGACGCCCCAGAGGACTCGGGAAATCGAGGAACAATAGTCTCCTCGACTCGGTGATATTTTGCTTCGGATTCAGTATTGCCAGCCCATCAGGTTTTGCCGGCTACTCAGTCCTGGTCTCGGTGTTGGACGTCCATTGTCTGTCTTTATTGTCTTGTCTTGTCTGTGTCGTGTGTCGTTACTTTCACTGTTTGTGTATCTCTCATTATGGGGCAAAGCACTTCAACGCCTCTGTCCCTGACCCTTGATCACTGGACTGAAGTCCACTCAAGGGCCAAGAATCTTTCTTTTTCAGTAAATCGCCGGACGTGGCAGACTCTCTGTGTATCAGAATGGCCCACCTTTGGAGTTGGATGGCCCCCAGAAGGATCTTACTACTTCCCTCTAATCCGAAAAGTGAGAGATATTGTCTTTTAGCCGGGGCCACATAGCCATCCAGATCAACAGCCGTGTATCTTAACTTTGCAGGACCTCTGCGAATCTCCTCCTCCATGAGTGAAGCCTTTCCTTGTCCCTGCCCCCGCTCCTTCTCCTACTCCTACCCCCACTCCCACTCCTACTCCTACCCCCACGATTCTATCATTCAAACCCTCTGATCCTCCTCCCCCTCCACCCTCTATTCTCCCTGAATCTCAAGATTTGACTCTACTGGACCCTCCTCCCCCACCTTATCCCCTGCCCTCACCCCCCAATCCCCAACATCCTCTGAATGATTCCCCTGCTGCTGATTCAGCCTCTCTGCCATTGGAGGAGGCTGAGCCAGCCCAGTGCCCTCCAGATGACCTCCTTGCAATGGCTCTAGCCCCTCCTCCCGTGGAGGAAGCTGGGCCAGCTAAAGGAACCTGCTGGCAGCGAATGATTGAAAACCCTGAAGCTCCCGTGATGCTCCCTCTCCATCCCTATGGGCCAATGATTGATGACGGCCATGGGGGAGAAATGCAAGCATACCAGTATTAGCCTTTCTCCTCCTCAGACTTATATAACTGGAAAAATAACAATCCCCCTTTTTCTGAGGACCCCACCCGGCTAACAGGTTTAGTGGAGTCACTGATGTTTTCACACCAGCCCACTTGGGATGACTGCCAACAACTCCTAGGGACTCTCTTCACGACAGAGGAATGAGAGAGGATCCTCCTGGAAGCTAGAAAAAATATCCTCAGACAAGATTGGTGACCAACACAACTTCCCAACATAATTGAAGCCAGCTTCCCCTTGAACTGACCCAACTAGGACCCCAACACCTTTGAAGGTAGGGAGCATCTGTCCACTTGTTGCCGGGCTCTAATAGTGGGTGTCCGAGCGGCCGCTAGGTGACCGACTAATTTGGCCAAGTAAGAGAGATTATTCAAGGGCCTGATGAATCTCCCTCTGTGTTTTGAGAGAGAATTATGGAGGCATATAGGAGATATACTCCTTTCGATCCTCAGGCAGAGGATCAAAAGGCATCTGTCACGATGGCCTTTATTGGGCAAGCTGCCCTAGATATTAAAAGAAAGTTACAGTGCTTAGATGGATTACAAGATATGACTTTGAGAAATTTAGTCAGAGAAGCCGAGAAGGTATACTTTAAGAGAGAAACTGAGGAAGAAAGGGAATAGAGGAAGGAAAAAGAAAGGGAGCAAAGAGAATGAAAGAAGCAAAAGGCAGACTAAGGCGTTGGCTAAGGTCCTGGTCACAACAGCGAATAGGCCAGGAATTAAGAAACAGGGAGACAGGAAGGGATACCTGGGCCCACGCCAAAGGCCGCCCCTGGCCTCAGATCAATGCGCCTACTGTAAAGAAAAAGGACACTGGGCCAAAGAGTGCCCTAGAAAGAAGCAGCCACGCCAGCCAGCCATTCTGACTCTGGAGGACAATTAGGAAAGTCGGGGCTCAGATCCCCTCCCCGAGCTCAGGGTAACTTTTGAAGTGGAGGGGACCCCAGTAAACTTTGAAGTGGATACAGGAGCAGTATACTCAGACCTTAAGGCCCCATTGGGCCCTCTATCAACTAAAAGGTCTCTAGTTCAAGGGGCTAATGGTAGTAAATATCGGGCTTGGACAACTAAGAGGACTATGGACCTGGAGAGGGGAAAAGTCCATCACTCCTTCCTAGTAATCCCAGAATGCCCAGCCCCATTGATGGGCAGGGATCTGCTCACCAAGCTCCGGGCCAGAATAACTTTTAACCCTGATGGCCCCCAAGTGGAATTTCTAAATCCTTCAGTAAAAACTCCCATAGTCACGGCTTTGACTATGTCAGTAGAAGATGAACATCAACTCTTCACACCCCCCAAGACTGATCAAACAGGCAAGCTCCCAGAAATGGATAAAAAATTACCCAGATGCCTGGGCAGAAACTGCTGGGTTAGGCCTAGCCGTGAAAAAACCTCCAATAGTAGTGGAGTTAAAAACATCAGCCTCCCCAATCAATGTCAAACAGTATCCTCTGAGCAAAGAAGCTAAGGATGGAATAAGGCCCCATATTCAGAAATATCTGGCCTTAGGGGTCCTAATGCCCTGTCAATTGGCCTGGAACACTCCCCTGCTACCAGTAAGAAAGCCAGGAACCAGGGACTACCGCCCCATTCAGGATCTAAGAGAGATCAACCACAGAGTACCGGACATTCACCCCACGGTACCTAATCCGTACAATCTGCTCAGCACTCTGAACCCTGAGCGGAAATGGTATACTGTTCTGGACTTAAAAGATGCTTTCTTTTGCTTGCCTCTGCATAAAGATAGTCAGTTGCTGTTTGCTTTCGAGTGGGTAGACCCAGAAACAGGAACATCTGGTCAACTAACCTGGACTAGACTCCCACAGGGGTTCAAAAACTCCCCCACTCTCTTTGATGAAGCCCTCCACAGGGACCTCAATAACTTCAGAACTACACACCCAGAAGTCACCCTGCTTCAATATGTGGATGACCTGCTACTAGCAGCTGACACCAAGGAAAACTGTGAGTCTGGGACCCAAGCACTCCTATCCAAGTTTGCTCAGCTTGGATATAGAGCTTCTGCCAAAAAGGCCAAAATTTGCCAGCAAGAAGTAATCTTCCTGAGTTATTCCCTTAGGGGTGGCAAACGATGGCTCACTGAGCCCAGAAAACAAACCATCATGCAGATACCACCCCCATCTAATAGGAGGCAACTCAGAGAGTTTCTTGGGACCGCTGGCTTTTGCAGGTTATGGATACCTGGGTTTGCATCCTTAGCTGCTCCTTTATATCTGCTGTTGAAGGGAGATGCCAAATTCCAATGGACCCCTGTGCACCAGCAAGCTTTTGATAACATCAAAATGGTGCTGCTATCTGCTCTGGCCTTAGCATTCCCGGATGTAGAAAAACCCTTTACTCTCTACATTGAGAAAAAGAAAGGAATAGCACGAGGAGTGCTCACTCAGACTCTAGGGCCCTGAAAAAGGCCTGTAGCCTACTTGTCTAAAAAGCTGGACCCAGTGGCTAGTGGGTGGCCCCAATGCCCAAAAGCTATAGCAGCAGCTGCTCTTCTAATCAAGGATGCTGATAAATTAATGCTGGGGCAGAAGCTAACCATTATAGTCCCCCATGCCCTGGAGAACATCATCCACCAGCACCAGACAGATGGCTATCAAACTCTAGAATAACACACTATCAGAGCTTGTTGCTCGACAAGGACAGAATAATGCTGGGACCCCCTGCCGCGCTTAACCCGGCTACTCTACTACCTGAACAATAATCAGGAACCGTCACTCATGATTGTCAATATATACTGGCAGAGGAAACCAGTATATGTCGGGATTTAAAGTATCAGCCACTGCCCCACCCTGAGGTCATATGTTCACAGATGGCAGCAGCTTCCTCGAGGACAGTAAGTGGCGGGCTGGGGCGGCAATAGTTAGCAGAACTAAAGTCATCTGATCCTCTAGTCTCCCGGAGGGAACATCGGCTCAGAAGACAGAGCTAATCACCCTCACGAAGGCATTGGAACTAGCAGCAGGCAAAAAGGCCACTATATACACAGATAGCCACTATGCATTTGCTACCGCTCATATACAAGGGGCTATCTACCAGCAAAGGGGACTATTAACCTCGGTGGGAAAAGAAATAAAAAACAAAGATGAGATTCTCCGCCTTCTCTCAGCAGTGCAAAGCCCTAGGGAACTAGCTATATTGCACTGCCCAGGACACCAGAAAGGAAACGATCCCGTAGTGGTAGGGAACAGGAGGGTGGACGAAGAAGCTAAATTGGCAGCCCTAAATGGAGTAACCATGTTAACACTTTCCACACCAGGGGAACAAAAGTCAGGAGATTTAGCCACGTTGGAGCACCCTGGCAACTTAACATCTAAGGACACTGACACTGAACTCCTTGACTTCACTGAGCCTAGCCTGCAATTTCAGAAAGCCCTACACTAAGTTAAAAATGTTCATCAACTCACTCACCTTGGTTCAAAGAAACTGCAGGCATTCCTGAAGGATCAAGAACAGAGTTTTCCACTAACCGACTCACAGCGAAAGGAAATAGCTGAACGGGTAACAAAAGCCTGTCGGGTCTGTCAATTGGTCAATGCTTACCCTTCCAAGCTTCCTGCAGGAAAGCGCCTACAGGGAACCAGACCAGGACAATTTTGGGAAGTGGACTTTACTGAAATTAAGCCAGCAAGTTATGGACTTAAATATCTCCTAGTCTTTGTAGATACTTTTTCAGGATGGGTTGAAGCCTTCCCCACAAAAAAAGAAACGGCGCAAATGGTGGTCAAGAAGATCCTGGAAGATATTTTTCCAAGATACGGCCTGCCTAAGGTAATAGGGTCTGATAATGGACCGGCGTTCATGGCCCAGGTAAGTCAGGGGTTGGCCAGGACCCTGGGGATTAATTGGAAATTACATTGTGCTTATAGACCCCAGAGCTCAGGACAGGTAGAAAGAATGAATAGAACAATTAAAGAGACCTTAACAAAATTAAGCTTAGAGATTGGACTATGTTCCTGCCTTATGCACTATTTCGTGCAAGAAATACTCCTTCCATTTCTTTGTGTAACCTCACCCCCTATGAAATTCTCTATGGTGCCCCTTCTCCAGTAAGGGAACTAGCTCCAACTCTGAGGCTTAATGATTCCTTCCACACCCCCTTGCTTGACAGACTTAAAACTCTTTTTTTTTTTTTTTTTTAAAGAGAGAGGAGAGGGAGAGAGGGAGAGAGGGAGAGAGGGAGAGAGGGAGAGAGGGAGAGAGGGAGAGAGAGAGAATTTATTTATTTATTTATTTTAGTTCTCGGTGGACACAACATCTTTGTTGGTATGTGGTGCTGAGGATCGAACCCGGGCCGCACGCATGCCAGGCGAGCGCGCTACCGCTTGAGCCACATCCCCAGCCCCAGACTTAAAACTCTTGAAAGAACCCAGCAATACCTGTGGAAGCAGTTGGCCACTGCCTACCACCCTGGAGACGAGGGGACCCCACATCAATATCAAGTGGGAGACTTTGTCTACATAAGACGGCATCAGGTGTCATCCCTGGAACCCCCCTAGAAAGGACCATACCAGGTGCTGCTTATAACACCAACAGTGGTGAAGGTGGACGGAATCACTTCCTGGATCCATGCCTCCCATCTCAAGCCCGCACCCTCTCCAGACTCCAGCTGGAAACTGGAAAAGACTGGTAACCCTTTCAAATTGCGTATTTACCGTGTGGATAGGGCTATGGACTCTCCCCTTGAGCACCAGCAGTCCTAACCCCCATTAGCCCGTTCAGCAGCGATGGCAGATCATAAATCCTACTGGGCAAGAAGTATGGTCCCTTTCACATACAGCCCCCTTATGGACTTGGTGGCCATCTCTTCACCCAGACATTTGTCAGCTTGCTATCTCTGCGACTGGGATATCCCTGATGTAGAAAACCCCAAACAAATCCCATTCATTGTCCTTGACCTCGACTCACATCGAAAACGCAATCTAAGATATGGAGGTTGCAGTAGTCCCTCAGCTCGATGCAAGCTAGCCACTCTGGATTACTATGTCTGTCCTGCGGACTTCCGAAGCCACAAGCAGTCACGGTTATGTGGGGGAGAAAATGATTTCTATTGTAGGTCGTGGGGATGTGAACAAACAGGGGCTGCCTGGTGGAACCCGAACTCCCCTGATAGTCTAATTCAGGTGGGATGGAATGACTCCTGGATAGACCCCCACGACTGTTATGGTCATAGATATCAAGCAACTCGGTGTGGAACAAAGGGTCTATGTAACCCTCTAAATATAACCTTTACTCCCAAAGGAAAAGAATATGCCCAGTCATGGCTTTCAGGAAACACCTGGGGAATGCGATTTTATACCTCAGGAAATGATTTCGGCCTTTGGTTCACCATCCAGCTTAAAAAGGAAGAAATTCCCTTAGCCATAGGGCCCAATCCCCTCAAGACAAAAATTAGGCCTCCCAACCCTCCCATGCCTAAATCTACCACCCCACCAAGGACCAAGGCCCCTCCACCATCCCATACTACTCAATCTTGCTGGCTCTGTCTCTCCGCTGCTCCCCCTTACTATGAAGGGATAGCAATTGACGGGACTTATGCAGTAAAAGCGCAGAGTTCCTCCTGTAACTGGGGTATAAATCCTAAGTTAACCCTCCCAGAAGTAACTGGGACAGGCTTATGTCTAGGGTCCCCACCTAAAAGTAAACAACACCTATGTTCCCAGATAAAAGAAATCAGCATCACACAGGGCTTTCTTATCCCTGAAATTGGAACCTGGTGGGAATGTGACTCAGGGTTAACTCCCTGCATTTCAGCCCAGATATTTAACAGCTCTGTTAATTATTGTGTAATGGTACAGATATTTCCCAGAGTGCTCTATCATGACGCAGGTTCATTTGAAGATCAAATAGGGGGGTATCCAACCCAGTTTCGCCGAGAACCTGTATCCCTCACATTAGCCATTTTATTGGGAATAGGAGTTGCCGCAGGAGTGGGAACAGGAACCACTGCCCTGGTCCATGGGTCGCAACAGATGGCCCAATTAGAAGCAGCAATAGACCAGGACTTAAAGACATTAGAAACCTCTATCACAGCTTAGCAGGAATCTTTAACCTCTCTCTCTGAAGTTGTCCTACAGAACAGGCGAGGGTTAGACCTCCTCTTCATGAGAGAAGAGGGCCTTTGTGCTGCATTGAGGGAAGAATGTTGTTTTTATGCCGACCATACTGGAGTTGTAAAAGAATCTATGAGTAAATTAAGAAGACGCCTCAAAGAGCATCAATGAGAGAGAGAAGCTCAAAAAGGGTGGTTTTGTAAAGGTAAAATTTCTAAGCTGATTCTAAGCTGCAAAAGTCTGAGTTAAAGTGTAAAAGACTAGGGCATTGTAAAGCTTCTAGATTGCAAGGCCTGGGCTAAAAAGTAAACAATTCCCCTGCTATCCCCGGAACCTGTAATGTCTGTAAAGTTGTTAGGACAATGCGGGAACTGCTCAGTAAATATCTCCATTGATTCCCTGGTTGTTTAATAGCTAAGGGCTCCAGGTAACATGGCACGTACGCATATAGGCCCCAGGACCGATCAGTTTGAATGTGTACCCCACTTAGAAGTGACCAATCACCCCTGCCCAAACTGTTCCCTCCAATGAATGGACTAATCATGTATCAGAATTGTTGTTCAATTTCCCCGCGCCTCATGATGATTTGTTCTGATGTATGCAAAGCCCACCGCCCTCTCCGAAAAGTGTACTTAAGCTCTGCTTGACCTCTGCTCTGGGCTCCGGGCTGCTCTCCCTTCTTGAGTGAGCACAGAGCCCTAGCGCGCTAGAATGGGACCCTAATAAATCCCCCTTGCCATTGCATGAAGCTAGTCTCGTGGTCTCTTTCTCCGACGCTTCGCCGGACCCTTACAGTTTGAGTCTTGGTTCACACAATCCCCCTGGTTAACTACGCTTTTATCAGCCCTAGCCGGTCCTTTAATAATCCTCATATTATTGCTAACTGTAGGACCCTGTTTTCTCAACCGTGTAGTTTCCTTTCTCCAAGCTCAAATTGGACAAGTTAAACTTATGGTAATCAGACAACAATATGCATCACTGGCAGAAATAGAGTGTGATACCCCTCAATGATTATGATTTATTAAGATTAAAAGTAGTCAGAAAAAGAAGTGGGGAATGAAAGGTTAAGAATGTAAGATTAAGTTCTGTTTCCCTGGAACCCGAAACTCATGTAGAAGTTAAAAACAACTCCCATAAATGCCCACTAAATGTATGTTGAAATCTCCCCTGACCATCTGGTTGCTCTGAGAAAACAACCCCTCCCAGAAACCGTGCAGTCTAGCACGTATACACCTCAGGGCTCAAACCAATCAGTTCAAATGTATACCCTTCTTTGTACTGACCAATCACCCCTACCTGACCTGTTCCCACCAGTGAATGTGCTAATCATGTTTTAGAGTTGTCGTTTGATTTTCCTGGGGTGTGCGATGATTTGCTATGCTGTATGTAACGCCCCTGCCCTTTCCAAGAAATGTATATAAGCTCTGCTTAAGCTGTTCTCGGGGCTCTCTGCTTCTCTGAAGTGAGCTCTGATTCCCAGCATGCTGGTTCCCTAATAAACCCTTTTTCGGTTGCATGAGACAGTCTCTTGGTGGTCTCTTCCTCCGACGCTCGACAGACTTTAACAATAGGAGCAGGTACCACCTTCAAGACAAAAATATGCCAGGTGTCACTTCCTCTTGTCTTTGATATGCAGCCTCAGCCAAATTTTGATTTAACTAATATTCACTGCTGGAAAACACGACACACAAATCTCTAAGACACAGGCTCTGCTCTGTAGGAACTCATGGGCTTCAGAGGTAAGTCCTACACAGTTTAAAAGCTACAGTAATGTAGAGGAGAGTTCCAACACCTCTCAGTATTTGTTGATTGCCAAAAAAATCTGTGGAACAAATCAGATATTGTGGGTTCTACGATGATTTGTATGCATCATAGTCACTCCCTGCTTGTCTCCCCAATTTACTGATATGAATTAACAATCCTTTGAGAAGGTGGCCAAAGAACATGTTATTTTTCAAAATAGCATCATTGGCTGTGTATATATGCCTAGAGTTGAAACCTACACTTATTTCAGCTAAAATGCCAATAACATTCATTTTCAAAACCTAATAGAAGTTCCTTTAAAACTTAAAGGAACATGAGACTCAAGGCACAACTTAATGAACTCCACTGATAATGAGTGGCAGAGCTTCATAACATCTTTCCTACACTAACATCAATTATACATAATTCATTTGTCCAGTTTATAAAACATTACTCACAAGGATCTCAGTGGGCAGCCACCCTGTGAAGAAAGCCAGAGAGGTATTGTTGTACCCATATTCTCAGTGAAAAATCCAAAGCTCAGAGAAGTTAAGTGACTTCTTCTAGATTAGGCAGAAAGGAGCAGGGCCTTGGCTAATAAAACCCTTACAGTTTCAATGCTCCTATTTTAAACAAAACTAGTACATTATTTAAAATAAAATGATGCCTTAGTCCTAAAATTAAAGCAGTTGTGTAACTAAGAGTATTCACTTTGTCCACTAAATGCTAGCATTTGGGGAAATTAAAGAAAAATAATGTTTAGTTTCCTATTACCTCTTAAGTTTCCCTTTTCACTCTAAGCATCAAGGTCTAAAGTTTTTCTATATGTCCCTCATAAAGCCTTCTTTTAAGAAAATGAATTGCATATGATTCCTATGGAGATATAAAATAATAATAATAACATGGCAAATGTCCTCTTTCCCAGGAATTTAGTTTACATATTTACATTTATCAAACCTAAAGCCTGTGGCACTTCACACAGCCACTGGGAAAATGCAGAGGTGGCTTTTGTCCAGTAAGATCTTCCACTCCCCACACCTGACAACTCCCCATCTGACTGGTGTCACCACACAGAATTCTGGTCCAGAATTTGTCATTGCATTTGCTTATATTTATTGTCTCCAAGGACTAGTTGTTTTTCCCAAACTCTACTCTACTAATGTGAAGATTCTCAGTATGTATAAATTCTTAGTTTAGGATTATTGTTATGTTCTTAATTTCTCAGAAACTTTCTTCAATGTTTCAATGTTTTCTCATGCTCCTGTGTACCACTGTCTCTTAGATAAACCACATGGAGGCAGCTGTTTTCAGGATTCTGAAAGCCAAAAAGAGCATGTTCTGGCAAAATCCTTTAAAACTGCATTAAAAAGCAATAGCCACAGGAGGGCCTTCATACATTCATGAAATAAACACTTATTAAACTCTACTATGTCGTATTTCTAGTACTGTAGAAATATCACAAAATACTACATTGCCTTTGCCATTGGAAAGGTCAGGGTTTGGGAAATGAGACCTGAAAGTAACTTTGATTCAATGCAGTGTAACCAATATACTATAGGAATAATACATAATGGGAACTTAGTTAAAGGAACAACTAATTCTTCTAACAGGAGGGAGGGAAAAAAGGACCAGGCACACTTCAAAGCACTGATACCAATTCTTTGACATTGGACCTTGTGGAACATTGACAAGCTCTTCCTCTTCCTCCTCTCCCTCATCTCCTCTTCCTCCTCCACTTCTGCCTCTTCTAATACATTTCCCATACCTATTCTAATACGTATTCCCAATACCTATTCTAATGCATGCACAGCCTCATTCAATATGAACATCCCAAACCAGAATGGTACATTTGTTGCAATCCATGGATGTATATGGCACATGGTCTCTTCAAATCCAGAGTTAACTCATTAGGATTTATTCTTGGTGTTTTATATTCTATGTTTTCTAAAATACTGTTATTTGTTTTTGTTTTCCAGTACTTGGGTTCCAATTCAGGGCCTCACATGCTAGGCAAGTACATTCCAGCTGGGCTACAAACATAGCCCCATTTTTATTCCTAGCCAATATGTCACTTGAAGGATTGTGGTATACCTACCACCCAAAACTGACATTACAGGCATCCTTCTGCTCACTCTTGGAGACCTGACAGCTTTGATTCCTACTCTTCATCATTAATTTCTCAGGTAATCATTAAAATGAGTCAGTTCTCCGAGTCCACACTGGCTGCAAGATGCTAAGCCTAGAAATCCAGTGTTAAAAAAAAAAAGAAGAAAAAGAAAGAAGGCCTCTGGCTGCAAATATCAGTTCTATAGCCTCCTGGCTAAGGAGCTTGGATGTGGTACTTTGAGTAATTTGTGAGTGTCAGTCTGTCTATAAAATGGAGATTACCATGGTGTTGAGGATTGAATAAACAAAAGAATGCCAAAAACCTGACACAAAAAGCTTCATATGTCCTCCCTGCCAGGCTAATTCTGCAAGAGAACACTCCCAACCCTCTCCTAAAGAAGGCAGGTCAAATCTGGTTTGCAACATTGACAAAACCAGAAGTGTCTACAGTCTGTACCATCCTACCTCACAGAAACTGCTTGGGAGGTCCCTGTCACTCCAGGTTAGGGTTTTCCAGAGCATGTTCTGCAGAACAGCTGGTCTGCAAGTCGATGTGAGAAAAAGTTTCCATGGAAAATAAAAGTGAGAAATGCTGCATAGCATAACCCTAGCAGGGGAAGTCACAATACAGATTAACTTGCTGGAGTTTCTGAAAAACAAACAACAAACCTCACAATAGACAAGGAAATTTAATCCAGTATTTTACATACTCCGGTCCCTTTCTTATATCAAACAACTTTGATTGGCTCTTGAGACATGTTGTGGATAGCTCACTTAGCCTTAACTAAGTCAGCCTCCTCACCCCTTTTTTAGCAATAGGTCATGATTTAGAAGTTTTTGAGTCAGATGAAATACATCATAGGCTGATAAAGAACACACTGCTCTGACTTTTGATATGCCATGCATGCAGTTAATACAGAAGTCAGACCAGTAAACTGGTTATCAAAATAAGGCTTGGTGAATGCATGCAGTCACATACATTCCTTGGTTTATAAGCCTGGATTTTTCTGGGTTTTTTTTTTTGTTGTTGTTGTTGTTGTTGTTTGGAACCCTAAGTGTGAGACAGGAATTGTGGTGAAGAGTGTCTTCCATATAAATTTCCCGGCTCAGCTACTGCCCCATTTGCCCTAGGGAGCCATTTCTCTGCATGCAAACTCTGCTTTCTAGACCTGCTTACAGTAACCTGGCTGCAGGAGAAATTAACTAGATTCCCCACCATGGGTGACTGCTGCCCCCCAGTGGGACACTCGCAAAGAGCAGCAAGGCCTCCAGGTACCTTCCACTGATTTCCAGGACCTGAATGGGTGCTGCATGTCCAGCTTCAACATGCATGCTCCACTGGCCTGACCCCACCATGCCACCCGCATACTCGGAGTGATGCTGGGGAGGGATAGTGGGGTGCAGAGGGCGGAACTTTTACCAGTGTCGGGTGGTGGTGGTGATACTGCTGGTTATTGGTGATGGACGAGTCCTGCTACCCCACATGTTGAAGTTTAAACATTAGAGAAGCATGCCGAGGCTGAGGCAAACATATACAGCAGGGTTATTTAAAAGGGGGAAACATAGACTTCCCCCAAAGATAAACTTAAAATAACATTTTTTACTCTAAACTTTTTAAATTTGGATTCATCAGGGCTTAGTGCTTTGGAAAGACATATGTATCCAAAAAATGTACATAAGCCTAAGGTACTTTGAAAGGATATTCTAACAGGACAATGGAAAGGTCCTGACCGAGTGATTGTCTGGAGTTGGGGTTCTGTTTGTGTGTTTCCACAGGGAGAACAGCAGCCGATTTGGATTCCAGAGAGACTAACCAAAGCGATTTCTACAGACCAAAAAGAAGATGATTTGACTCAAATCCATAACAGCTGATATCCAGAGCTCCAGCTTGGCTATTCTTACATCTGCAACAGTGATTAACCAGGATGCTTTTTTCAATATCTATTTTATTATTGCATTTTTCCACATCATAAAGTTCTTTTTTATTTTTTGAGCTCATACACACCTAGGTTAATGTTTTTCTGATCAGTTTTATTTTTTGACAGTGGAGTTTTTAAACATTGCAATGGAGATTTCACCTGTGTAAAGCTACAAGGCCTTTACTATTGTCTTATGTGTTGTACATTTGTGTGCACACTTGTGTTTCATGTTGTATGTCTTTATGTGCGTATGTCCATATATCATACATGAGGAGCGCTCATGAAAAAATGGATCCAATTTTTTTTTATTCATGTGATTTTAATGATTTAATTTAAGTTGGGTAAGCAGCTGTTGAGGATTGTTTTAATATGTGTAAAATAAGGAGTTTAACAGACCTGTTTGTTTACTCTCACTTTTCCTTTTCATTATATTTAATAATTCTGTTCAGGATAATGTAAATTGTTCAGAAAATTGTTTTCTTAGTACCTGTTGGAATATTACATATTTTGTTTTTAGCCATCATTGCCAGAATTCCTATCTTCATCCCTGTGCTGGTGAAGACAAAGATAAAACCAAAGTACAGCTTCCTAGATAGCTATCACAGTTAACTGTATAAACTGATGACTCAATGAATAATAACTCAACAAGTAATGCTCAATCAAGGAGTCGATTTACTGTGGTAGGAAATGAACATATTGATAGATTCCTCCACTTTGAACTGCTTGCAGAACTTGCCTGGACTATGTATCACTTGTATACATTGTGAACTATCTGTTGGTACAGCGAATTGTGGTAGTGCTGGCGTATCTTTGCTGATGGTGTCACAGGTGATACAATTTTTCCAAAGGAGCCATTAATTGCCTTGGTGTCATGGCATTTCTGTATCCTCCTCCCTTCTACTAGTGATGGTCTAAAATTTGGGGGCCAACAGAGGTGAGGCAAAGAACCTCACCCCCACACACACTGGTGCAAAGGCCTATCCACAGGAATGGCTGTATGCTGGACCAGTAGTCAGTGATGGGTATGATCCAATTGCAGTGGTACCAACCTAAGACAGTAGGCTGAGGCCTAGAGGTCAGCTCATCCAATGACGGGTAAGGGCCATATGTTGTATTGGACAACCTAACAGGCATGGTCCCTAAGCCACATTGCTTCTTGTTTAATTAAACTGAAGGGGGGAGATGCTGAGAGCCATAGCCAAGTAGGAATGAGCATGGTGCATGGTGTTTTTGGTTGAAAGGTGACCCCAGCAAGCCATTGAGATGATAATTAGAAAGTGTGGTAGGAGGGAATTCCAGAGGAGGGATTTCCTGTTGGTGGAGTGTGTCTTTTTTTTTTTTTTAAGAGAGAGTGAGAGAGGGAGAGAGAGAGGAGAGAGAGAGAATTTTAATATTTATTTTATCGGCAGACACAACATCTTTGTATGTGGTGCTGAGGTTCGAACCCGGGCCGCACGCACGCCAGGCAAGCGCGCTACCACTTGAGCCACATCCCCAGCCCAAAATAAAGTTTGTTCCTGCTTGAGTGGCTCATGATTTTGTGCCCAGCCAGACTGCGGCAGTTTTATTCCACATCTAGATAAGTGGGCAAGTGAGTACTGACAGGACCTCTGTTGGCAAGAGTCTCACACTGCATTGAGAACTCAGAAATTGGAACAAATGAGGACAGTTCTTACTGCTGGCCAGAGGAGCAAAAAAGAGCAGGCAGAGCATGAGTATTAGCAGGAAAGAATGTGTATCAGCTACTAGAGAGAGGAAAGAGAGCACAGAAATGAAGTGGGAAGGGAGGGGGAGGAGAGTTGGAAAATCAAGGTGCGGGGGATGAAACTGACCAAATTATATTACTATATTGTGTACACATACAAATATATACAAATCCAACTACTATATATAATTATAATGCACATAATATTTTTTGAAATGTTAAACCTCATTCATCCATGTAGCAACTTTTTAAACTCACCTTTGGAATTGATGTGCTAAGTTTCTTTTTTATTTTGAAAATTTTATTTGTATATATTGATTTGTTCTATTTGGTTATTGAGTGTTGTGAAATACATTGTGCATAAATCATACACATTATTTTGTATTATACCTTCATTATAAATATTCATGTATATTATAATAGTATTTTATATTACATATCATATTATATAGTGAAAACAAGAAAGAAATGGACAAGGAATGCCTCTGGCTTCTTAGACCTGCAGGTGGACCATGAACTTGGCTCAGCCCAGTCCATCAGTGAGGAGCTGGTTGAGACATGCAGCATGTGTGCAACTTGAAACTTGATGCCATCACCTGAGAAGGAAGAAGACCTGTCAGTGGGTCTGGAAAAAAACCCCAAGATACACTTAAGTAGATGAGAGTAGATAGCTAGCTCTTTAAAGATGGAATTTTGTAAATTTATTAAGGATACATACACCCACACATATAGATGCATAACATTCTTCTGAAAATATAAACAAGAAATCTCCCAATTAGAGCCCTTATTTTACTGTTGTACCTGTTTAGAGGGTCCCTCCTTCCCTCTCCTCAGTTCTTTACTCATTGCATGAGATGCCCTGCACATCAGATTTAAAATAACCCTTCCAACATTACTATCTCCCTATGGCACACTATTTTCCTCCACACCTATCACCATTTACCATATTGCAAAGTTAATTCTTTCCTTGTGGGTTTTGTTTTCTGTCTTGCTCCTCTGACATGTACACTACTAGGATGTATTTATCTGTGTTGTTCACTGCTGTATACCCAGTGTTGAAAGCAGTCTGCTCATTGTAGGGCTCAATAAATTTGTTACATGAATTAGTTAATCATCTTCTATGTTTTTGTTCCTTGAAGTAAAAAAAGAAGAACTAGAAGTAATTCATACTTACCAAGAAAATGACACTGAGATAAAACTGCCTCTCTGGACATGACCTCTAGTTAATTTTGCTCCAGAAGTCGAACTAAAGGTATCTCCCTTCTCTTTGGTTTCAGAGCCCAGTATTTGGTACTCAAAGGCCTTCACTATCTGGAATTAGTTTATTCAAGGTCTAATGGGGAAATGCAGTTTCTCAGAGTCACGTGGCTGAAAGAGAGCCCTCCTCTTAGAAGACCATCCATTTCATGCAATGACATAGATTTGGGAGATCCTGTAGAAGGTGAGAAGGTGAGAGTGACAGCTGCCTAGCAAGTCAGACAAGCTTACTCTACCCCAGCTGCTGACAGGAGGGTAACTGTTTCAACCAGAAATACAGTTCTCCTTCATAAGGTGCAAAAAGGTGCAGCAGAATGACAAGCCAAAAGTCCATCCAGGATTCATAGCAGGAAGGAAAGGATATTCCTATCATTCTATTTTACTAAAATACTTTAAAATTGTGCCTCAGAAGTAGAGGATGATATTTTAATTTGGATCTTAAATGTCCCAAAGGCTCAAGATTTGGAGACTGGGTCCCCAGATGTTAGCATTACTAGCAAGTGGTGGAAACTTTAAAAGTTGGAACCTAGTAGCAGAAAGTTAGATCACTGGAGGTGTGCCCTTGAAGGTGGTATTGGGACCTGGCCCCTCTGTGTCCCCAGCTGCCATGATGTGAGGGGTTTGCCATGTGCTCCCTGTGCTGGTATCCTGTCTTATCAGCCCCAAAGCAGCAAGGCCAGTGACCACAAACTGAAACTTCTGAAACCATGATCCAAAATAAATCTTTATTCCTTTTAAGTTGTTATCTCAGGCATTTTGTCACAGCAACAGAAAGTTAACAATGCCAAAACTTGGAGATTTGGATATTCTCTTTGCAAAGGTCATTTGATAAAGAAGATATGCTCAAGTGCTAATTAGAGTAAAACATGTATTGTCAATGTAGGCCAATATATAACATTTGGGCAAACTATAAAGGATTTTTTGCTACTTCTCTTTTCTTTACTACATATCTGTTACTTCCTAGAGATTTAACTTTTCTTATGGTGTACATAAGTAAAACTAATTACTGAGATTTGATACTTTGTTAATATTCAGTTCAATTTATTATGTATTTTGTGTTCTATTTAAATGCTTTGGTTCTTAAGGGTATGAATATATACTATTAGCATCTCTCTTCCTAGGTAATCAGACATCAGATTCCTTCAAGCATCAAGAAATCTGCATAGGGGATGGGGTTGTGGCTCAGTGGTAGAGTGCTTGCCTAGCATGTGTGAGACACTGGGTTCCATTGTCAGCACCACATATAAATAAATGGAATAAAATAAAGATCCATCAACAATTAAAATTTTTTTAAAAAAGAAATCTGCATAGGACATAAAATAAAAATGTTAACATAACATTACATTTTAAAACCATGCACTTTGCTCCTTAGACTTTCATTCAAAACCCTATTAACTCTTAATTTAACATATAAGTTTATGAAGAATGCAATTAATTCCTAAATCTATTTTCAAATGCTTAGTTATGAAGATGTATTTTAGATGAAAAGCATAAACTACTTATTCATATGAACTACTAGATAGCAAAATGAACAGAATCATCATGCTCATGGATATTGCCAGCACCTAAGAGAAAGATATACTCAACCACAAATATGCTACAGCTCTTGCCTTTCACAGTACTATTTCATAAAGTAATTTTTAATTAGATAATTGTTTTGTTCTACCAAAATAAAACTAATATTTTCATAGAACCTTATAGTTTCTATTTTACTCTGAATTATTCTCATTTTACATTTATACCATGAGTCCATGATGAAGCCAGGAGCCTGTTTATCTGTGACCACATGACACATTATCTAAGTGGCAATATATTTGCTGCTCATGAGACTTTTGCCCAGATTGAGTTTCATTATATGGTTTATCTAGAGGTTTCCAAAATGTGTCTTTGGAGATGGGAGCCCATCACCTTTCACAGCTACACCTCCCTTGCTGGCCTCTCTCTAGCCTTATGTCTTTCCATCCAGGCTGTTCCCACTGTACCAGCCTTTTGTTTCTAGAAGTCGGATAATGGAATCTGATTCATACATTCCAAGCTCATGGAAGGGCAAAGAGGAGTTTCCTTCTTCTAAAGTGAGACCCCTGATATTTTCAACAGGTGCAACTCTATCTCCATGCTCTGGTTTACCTGGTTGAAGGGTTGGGGGGAAGGTCATTGCTCCAGGAGAGGCTATCAGCAACTTCCGGGAGTGGAAGGGACACTTCCCCAGCATAGGAACAAGGTGACTTGAAGCAGAGTCTTTTCCTTTTGCTCCAAGATTATTTCCCTGGTGACCAACTGGAGCAGCTGCACAAATCTGTCCATCCCACATGGTGGCAATAGGTCAAACGAAGTGCTGCATCATGTGCATGTGCAGTGGGTTCACAGAAGAGTCTGAGCATTGTGAAAGGTAACATTCTCTGAGGGGTCCTCTAACACATCCAGTGAGAGGCTGGGGGCCAAGTAACTTTCAGAAGAGTGGATCAATTTTTCTCTGAGTGATCACAGGAAGGCTGCTTTTAGCAGAAGTCTGCACATGACTGTTCTGACCGACTCTGGGTATTCTCTCCTTGGGAGTCTCAACTTCTCTTCCTTCAGTGTCCTGTTCATTTTTAAGGTTAATGTCAGTTTGAGGGGACCCTGAAGTGAGTCACACAGTGTCTGATTCCCTTCTCCTTCTGGGGGAGTTGTCACAAAGAGACATGCCTTGATCCATATTGTGTCTCTGGATGGGGTCTTCACCCCCTGAAAGGCAAACCTTGCACTCTGCTGTGAGATACCCCCACAGACTCTACCCTGATTTTGGCTTCTAGGAGTGTCTCCCAGGGGAAGGAAACACTACTTTCCAGCACTGGTTTCCATATTAGGTATGCTATTATCTGTGGGAAACAAGACATTCCTGAAAACTCCCTGCGATTCCTGTCTCTAAGCTTCCTAACCTTCCTCAGGCTCATCTCTGAGGTATCTGCCAACTAAGTCCAGAAGTAATAATCTCTGAGTGGGCTCTATTTGGCCTCCTCTAAAATCTTACTCTCTTTACAAATGTATCAGAGTTGTGGCTGAACCCTCAGTCTCTCAAGAATTGCCTTGTCCTTTTTGAGGTCCTGAATATGTCTATACTCTGCCCTGCCATACTTTTCTTGAGTAGTGTATTCCTGATGAAGACGAGACATGGCAGCTGTTCCCACCCTCTCATTCCTCACTGTGATTTATTACTACCTCCAAAATTGAATGTTAGGAAAACCCTCCTTCAGGAAGGAATTTGAAAATTCTGGAGACAATGCCATTTCTGACAGATTAGTTTGGGGACTAAACTAACTGGACATTTTGTCTCTGTGCAAAGGACTAGATGATCTCAGATGGGCCTTTTTCTCACTTTCTACACCTTTTGAACTTCAATAGAGGTTAGACCAAGGGAATCCTGGAGAAGTTTTGGGACACTTCAGCCCAGGCTCTCTCTTCACGAGAGTTGGACAGGAACCCTGGGCACATTTAGCACATGTATCAACTCCTATGTGTCAGAGACCAAGACATCAGTCAACATGTGGAAACCAGGTTCACAGGCAGCTCTCTCTGAGACCCTTCCTGGGCTCCCTGTTTCTAATCCTGCTCTGCTTCTCCAGGGGTCCCTGTAGACACTTCACAGAGCTGAGGTTTCTTTTCCTTTGCTAAATAAAGGGATGAAATCTAAGGGCTTCTCAGTCCAGAGGTCTGAGGTTCTGAGGGGCTTCCTTTGGTATCTTGGGAAGCTGTGGATGCTGGTTGGCTGCCATGTCTGGAAGGGTCATCCTGGATCCAATGGCTTCACAGAAGACCACATTATTGGCTTGTAAGTGTTTTACGTCCAAGGTTCAAGGAGAGACTGATTTGTTTTTATGGAGAGTATGTATGTGTGGTGCAGGGGTAGGGGGACATTTATCTGAAAATAAAAGGAGATGACATTTTTAAAAACACCTCATCCATGATTCTACTTTCTACAATGTCGTCCTCCTCTGTCTACTAACATCCTATAAGCCAACTAACATTTTGATAAGAACTTGAGGCTAGTTTTGTAACTATGAGAACAAGACACTAAGATAACAAGGGAAACCAGAAAAACTTAATCATAACTATTTTTTTCATATTTGGGTCTCATTCACTGAAAAAGAAAGATTAATTTTGTCATTTACAGGAATATATAACAATTAAGTAAATATAAAATAGATGACTTTTAAAGGAAAACTTGGTTTGAGATATTTCCACTGTTTACTACTTTTACTAAGTATGTATGTTACTTTGAATTTTATAAATGGGATAGGAATTTTAAGAGTAGAAAGGGAAAAAAGCCTAAGAGGGAAAAGAAGAAGGAGGTAAAGACAAAAAAAGAAAATCTATTCAGACCCACTTTTATGACCATCCCCTACTAACCTGTCCTCCCCACATACCCCACCAACTCAGTCAGGACAGGGAGAAATAGGATAATGAAGATGGTCAGGAAGAATCCACATCAAATGTCCTCAGAGTTGCCTGTCTATCTTATGTACTACTTACAAACCGGACCCAAACAACCTGCACTTTAAAAAAATAATAATAAAACACATGATATCTTTTTCTCTAAACTAGGTTTATAAAGTAAAAATTCTCCCCTTTCTTTATAATTTCATCTCTCAAATTCACTCATGTCTCCTGTGAGACAAAAAAAAGAAAAAGAAAGAAAAAAACAACAAGACCTCTGTGAGTTTTCAGTTTACCTTTGTGAAACATGATCAGCTGCTGGAAAATTTGGGAAAATGAATAAAAGAATGAATGCTCATGCTATGGCTTCAAAGTGGTTTTTCTCTGAAATTCATAGAATTCAGAATTATTAAGAGTGTAGAAACTGAAGCTGACTATGGTCTTGAGAAGTCAGGATTCTGGGTTCGGGACATAGCTCAGTGACATAATACTTGCCTCATCTGTGAGGACCTGGGTTTAAATTCCATTACATAAAAAAATTGCATAAATGTGGGAGACTTTGGGAGGTGATTAGGAATAGATAACAAGATCACCCAAGTGGAACACCTATAATTGAATACTCGTGGCTTTGTAAAAGGGAAAGAGATCAGAATAGATACACACATGAGTACTCCCTGTCTCTTGCCATGTGACATCCTGCACCACCTCCAGGCTCTGCCAGCTAGAAGCCCATTCATGTCTGGCCCCTTGACGTAGGACCTCCAAAACCATGAGTGAAAATAAATCTTATCTTCTTTATGAAGTCAGTCAAATTCAAATACTTCATTATAGTAATGAAAATGGAATAAGACAGAAAATTAGTGCCAGGAAGTGGGGCTGTTGCTAATGAAAATTGCCTTAAATATGTAGAAATGGTTTCAGAACTGGAAAAGATTGAAAGAGTTTGGTGGAGCAGACTAAAAAATCCTATAAAATTGCAAAATGGGCAATTCTGGTGAGGGCTCCAAGGTGGAGGAAAATAGATAACAAATTTAGGATGGACATGAAGATTCTTTTGGATATGTGAGAGAAAGTCAACCTTCTTATAACACTGTAAACAATTGGATATACTGTATACAAACCATGGATTTGTGGACACCTAGACTTAAGGATGATAGACTAATTTATCTGGCAGAGGAAATTTCAAAACAACAAAAGCATTTAGCAAAGGTATAACAGGCTGCTTTTGGGCAGATGTGTAGTGAGACTTTGGAGCAAATAGAAGCAGAGAGGAAAGATTTTGAAATTATTGGCCTGATCAGGGAAGAAGCAAAGAAAAAATGTGAGGGTTCACCCAAGGAGGGAGAAGTCCAGACATAAGGTACAGCCAACTGACTGCTTGCTAAAGACATGAGCAGAAATGCAACCCATCAGGATGACTGAGAAAAGGCCTGGAGAGCATCTTAGAAATCTTCAAGGCCACCCTTCCATCACAGACCTCTCAGAGGTCTCTGGTCTCAGATCCAAACTTCTTTTTCCAGCTTTGCTGTGAGTCACAGGTACTGAAATGGGATTTCTGGTCCCACCCAGGGTGCTCAGTAGTTAGAAACTTCCCGATTCGGGAAGGACCAGTTCTTCTAGCCAGAACTCCATGAGAATCAGGACATTTTAAAGGGGATGTTATGATGCTAAAAGTAATCACTTTGGTTTTATTACCAAGAACTGTGTGAAACAGACATCTCTGAACTTTTCACCATCCCTATCCCCATGCCTGATGAGTATGAACTGGAGTAAGAGTAGCTATCCCAGACATCATCATGTTATTAATGCCTTTTATCCTCATCAAAATTATTCCAATTTCATAAGGATTGCTTAAAATATTCAGTATCTGCTGCATACTCTGGTCTAGAACCAAGGTTCTTAATTCAGTCAACATTCATTAAGGACCTTCTATGTGGTATATGTAGGAGGAATAATGCATGGAGCTTAAATGCTCAGTGTCTGTAGACAAGCAGGAGCCAGATGAGCAAATATATACAGATAGGCAGTTTTATTAAATATGCCAGCAATTTTTGTTTGAATCTACAACAATCAATATACTTCATTCTTTTTTTCTACAAAAATTAAAAATCCTAAATCTATCGAGTAATTACCTTTTTATATAAACCTTTATGATTTCCTGAAAATGATATATTTTATAACTCAAAATGGGGTTATAATAAATAATGTATAATAAACCCCTATAAATTTGGGTTAATAATTCCCTATTCAACATGTCTTCCTCTGAAGTATCTGACCCTAATCAATGGGATCTCTCATTCCCCACCAGGACACCACTCTTACTTCCCAGAGTTTTCTTATGTGGGGAAATGAGGCTCTGATCCAGCTCCTTCCAACTCACATACCTAGAGATCCCTCCAATAGTGAAACTCAGCTCATTTACAAGGACAAGTAGGGAGAGGGCATATTAAACATTCTTCATGTTTAATGGGCAAATATAGCACAATATGATGAGCAGTAGGAGGTCAGAATGCCTACTGGAGGGACATTTCAACAGACTTCTGGAGAGATAACACCTCAGCTGAGACCCAAGCCTATTGTAAAGTTACTGCAGACAAGAGAAGGGAGGAAAGAATAGGAATGCCTCAGGCAGAATGAACAGCACTATGTGGAGCCTTCCAAATAAGAGAGAATTTAATCAAAAGAAACCGGCCCAGGCAGCCAGTTGTAGACACCTGAGGATGAGATTAATCACAATGACTGCAAGCTGTTGAAAAATCCTTATGTGAGTTAAGTATTGCCT
Source organism: Spermophilus citellus (assembly GCF_964194105.1). Taxonomy (NCBI): domain Eukaryota; kingdom Metazoa; phylum Chordata; class Mammalia; order Rodentia; family Sciuridae; genus Spermophilus; species Spermophilus citellus. Next base: position 87,552,336 of record NC_138183.1, on the reverse strand, counting down.
AAATAATAAATACAGCAGTTTATAACATACTTATTCATATAAGATGACCTCTGAATTCAAAGCACTTCCAGCAGCTTCATCTCCTGGAAACAGTGAAGAGAAAGGGCTTAAAAAAAAGGGCAGTTTTCTGTTTCTCCCCAAAAGGGGTTTATGACATACTCTTCCAGTGCTACTCAACAGTGTGGTTTCCAACTAAGTTGCCTCAGGGTGTTAAAGGGGCAGTGAAATATTGACCCTGGGTCAATCTCGAGGTGTTTGCCCAGACATTGAGCACCCTAACTTTCACAGCTTCCACTGAGGTCCTGAATTCTAAGCCTTTTATTTCTGGAAGCAGAGGGAAATGCATTTATGTGAGTCTCCCTAGAACTCAGAACAAACAAGGTGGTTTTTAAGTAGGACTACAAACATTTCCAGGAGCAAAATCACCTCAGAGCAGTGCAGGAAAGGAGTAGGAATGTCTAGCTTCTGCTTTTTCTCTCCAAGAGTCTTATGGCACATGCTTCCATTGATTGCCTACAAGGGATTGCATTGGAAACTTTCAAGGGCAGCCAACATGGTAAATAAACAGGGTCTCTGATTCAGCCCAAACTCAACACTTCATGAGCGTTCCCTCCAGCTCACCCAAACAGAAATTCCAAACCTACGAATTCTTACAGGATAGCTAAGTGCCAACAACTTCCATACCTCCTACCCAAGGGTCTGTCTCCATAATGGTCCAACTCTGGGTTGAATTGGCTTTGCATTCCTGAGTGGCCCTGGACATCAGAAAACACACAGGTGGATGTATAATATGGCCACTTCCAGCTGCTCTTTCCAAGATCAGAAGGGGCTGCGTGAATATGAGTAAAGGCATTTGTCACAGTTCTTATACCCAGCTTAGTGCAGAGAAAGTGTGAGACATACACCCCTGATCAGCTTCATGGTGAAGACAGATGGAACTAAAAGATATATCCAGTATTCCAACCTTTCCAGGGACCTTTAGAGACTCTGGTTCCTATCTATTCTAGTCTCAGGGGATTGATAGGATATGGCACATCTTAAACTCCAGGGGATAAACAAAACCAGAGACATCAGTTAGGACAAACATAAATGTTTGAGAGGCACCTTAATATTTCTGGCCAGGAGGATAGATGAATATTTTCTGACATGAGACCTCATTTCCTAATGACAACATCAGGAAAGGTAGTGGTCTTACGTAATGCTCAAAACCAACACAGAAAATCAATGAAAATGAAGAAAGAAGAAATTATGCCAAATAAAAGAACAAATTTCCAGAAACTGGAAATCACAGATTGGAGGAAAACTGTAACTGCATTAAATAATTTAATAGAGGTATTCAGTAGCAGATTACATCAAGCAGAAAATAATATCATTAAACTTGAAGGGATGTCATTGGAAATAATCTAACCTGAGAAGAAAAGAGAAAGAAATTGAGTGAAAGTAGCTTAAGAGACCTATGGCATACCATTAAGTGGAATAATATATACATTATTTATGTTCCATAATGAGAGAGAGAGAACGGAACAGAAAACAAAGTCAAAGGAATTAGATGAGTTACTGAGCCTGGGGAAAGAAAATAGAAAGTTAGGTCCAGCTATCTAATAGAACACCAAATAAGATGAATCAAAAACACTCATACCAAGGTACATCATAATCAAGTTGTCTGAAGACAAAGAGTTTTGAATGAAGTAAGGGAAAAGCAAGTCATCCATAACGTGTAAGGAACCTCCATACAATTAAGTGAATTTTGCAGCAGAACTTTGCAGGCCTGAAAGGAGTAGGATTGATTATACATTCACAACCCTGTGAAAAACCAAAACAACAAAGAATACTATGCCCCAAAATCCTGTCTTTCAAAAATGAAGGGGTGATAAATATTTTCTCAGATAAACAAACGTGAGAAAGCTTCACCACCACGCATGCTACACAAGAAATGCTAAAGGGAATTCTTTCTCCTGAAGGAAAAGGACACTAAAAAGTAACATGAAAACATATAAAAGTATAAAGCTCACCAGTAAAAATAAGTACCTTGTCAAATCAAAGACACTAATTCTAACCCCAATGAACCACTTCCTCCAGCCACACCTGACACCTGCCTCCAGTCACCACTCAGTTAATCCCATGAGGAATTAATCCACTGATGAGGTTAATGCTATAACCCTATCATTTCTCTTCCAAACCTTGCATTGCCTCACACATGAGCTTTTGGGGGACACCTCACATCCAAACCATAACAACAAGGAATGAAAATGTAAAATTTGTGTATGTGATCAAAATTAAGCTTTTATCAACTTAAAATAGCCCTTCATAAGATGTTTTTGCAACCTCAGCATAACTACCCAGGAAAAATATACAATATATATATATATATATATATATATATATATATATATATATATATATACACAAAACATGAAAAGATCCAAAGCATAATACTACAGAAAGAAGTAAGGAACCATAAAACCATAAAAGAAGAAAGCAAGAGAGGAAGAAAGGGAATGGCTGTCTGCAAAACAACCAGAAAATAATAAAAAGGCCCTAAACTAATAAGTCCTCACCTATGAATGCTTACATTAAATGCAAGTGAAACTATCTTAAAATTGTTTTTTTAATCTGAAAAAATTGACAAATCCTTACCTAGAGTACAAAAGAGAAGACTCAATTTCAGAAGTGAAATAGGAAAATTATAACTGACAACACAGCAATACCAAGGATCATAAGAAACCACCATGAACAATTATATGCTAATGAATTAGGCAACCTAGGAAAATGGATAAATTTTTGAAACATATAACCTACCATGACTACACTACAAAGAAACTGGAAGTCTGAACAAACCAATAATGATTAAGGAGATTCAATCAGTAATTAAAAGTCTATCATTAAAGAAATACTCAAGACCTGAAGGCTAGATGGTGAAATCTTCCAAACATTTAAAAATTAATGCCAATCCTTCTCAAACTCTTCCTAAAATCTTGAAGAGAAAGAGATATTATCAAGCTAATTTTGCAAAGCTAACATCATCCTAATACCAAAGACAAAGACACTGTAAGAAAAAAAAAAAAACCTACAGGTCTTTATCAATGATAAACACCAACGCAAAAATCTTCAACAAAATACTAGCAAATATTACCAACATTAAAAGGACCACCCGCCACGATCAAATGGGATTTATTCCTAGTACACAAGGTTGAGTCAACATACACAAATCAATATGTGATTCGCCATATTGATGAATGCAAGTTAAAACCATATGATCATATAAAAGAATGGGAAAACACGCTTGACAAAATTCAACTTCCTTTCGTGATAACAAGTCTCAACAAATTGGGTATGAAAACGATATTCCTCAATACAATATAGGCCATATATAAATAGCCCACAGCTACATCATATTCATTAGTGAAAAGTTTAAGGCTTTTACTTTAAGCTCATGAACAAGATGAGGATGTCTATTCTTACCAGTTCTGTTTGACACAGTATTAGAAGTCCTAGCTTAAACAATCAGGCATGAGAAATAAATAAAGGACACCCAAGAAGGACAAAGTAAAAATGTCATAATTTTACTATTCATATGCATGGTAAATCCTAAAGTCTCCATTAAAAAATAACTGTTAGAAATTATCAGCGAAACAGCGGCCACCATCTTGGAGAGCTGAACTATCCACCGCCACTCTCCGACAGATTGCAGCAACAAAACAGGTGTGTGTCACCCAGCTCAGCCCCCATACATAGGGGGATTTCGCATAAAATCTCTCCTAGACTTTCAGGGGGAGGCAGTATCAGAGAGAGCCTGCATAAGGACTAAAGGGGAGCTAGAGGCACCTGACCCTCAAACCCCCCTCCCATCAGCAGCCAAAACAAAACCTGTCTAGCCAGCGCTGGGGGAGGGGCAAGCAGAAAAAATTAAAACCATAGAGTGCCGGGGATCCCAAAAGCCAACGGTGTGACCCCGGAGATCCAGGCTGTCTGATACGCGCGGCCAGCCCCGAGGCTACAGAAGGCGTGGCGCCGCAGAGAAGGGGTTAACCAGTCAGCAGGGAATTAAGTGGCTGCGACACGGTGGTATCCCACCAGCCAAGCCCAAGCCCGCACTGACCCCCGGGCTGAGTTCAGGATTGCAGACAGGGAAGGAAGCCGGTAAGGCAACACCCCCCACAAGGGACACTCCGCTAAGGCAAACAGCGGCCACCATCTTGGAGAGCTGAACTATCCACCGCCACTCTCCGACAGATTGCAGCAACAAAACAGGTGTGTGTCACCCAGCTCAGCCCCCATACATAGGGGGATTTCGCATAAAATCTCTCCTAGACTTTCAGGGGGAGGCAGTATCAGAGTGAGCCCGCATAAGGACTAAAGGGGAGCTAGAGGCACCTGACCCTCAACCCCCCCTCCCATCAGCAGCCAAAACAAAACCTGTCTAGCCAGCGCTGGGGGAGGGGCAAGCAGAAAAAATTAAAACCATAGAGTGCCGGGGATCCCAAAAGCCAACGGTGTGACCCCGGAGATCCAGGCTGTCTGATACGCGCGGCCAGCCCCGAGGCTACAGAAGGCGTGGCGCCGCAGAGAAGGGGTTAACCAGTCAGCAGGGAATTAAGTGGCTGCGACACGGTGGTATACCACCAGCCAAGCCCAAGCCCGCACTGACCCCCGGGCTGAGTTCGGGATTGCAGACGGGGAAGGAAGCCGGTAAGGCCCCATCCCCCACAAGGGACACTCCACTAAGGCAACCAGCGGCCACCATCTTGGAGAGCTGAATTATCCACCGCCACTCTCCAACAGATTGCAACAACAAAACAGGCCCAGAGTACAGTTTGAACTGCCGAGAATCATCACTGAGGGGAAATCTGGCCTAGCAGGAGAAACCAAGCCTAGCAGGAGAAAACAGGAGACTAGAGGCAAGGCCCTTGTGACTGGGCAGCTGTAAACTGAAGGCCCGCCGGCGACAGTTCATCCACTGCCCGCGTAACTGGGCGGTAGGAGAACGCCCTCCCGCTGACAATGGATCACCTGCCCGCGGCCTGAGATACTGGGCGGCGGGAGTCTGCCCGCCTGCCACGACCGGGTGCTGAAACCAAACAGAGACAGTCCAGTCACACCCCCCCATTAGAGCACCCCAGCAAGGAGACTGGGGCCCGGCATAGCAGAGTAGTGTCGTCACTGGAGCTCGGACGTCGGAATTCCTTCCCAGCAGAATCCACGTTAGCAGGCATAGTTCAACAACACAAAGGAGAGACATCAGAGTAATACAGAAACAAAACAAATCTATAGAAGAGAGCAGAAACACGACAATCAAAAAGAGCTGGAAAGTAACGTGGACAACATGAGAAAACAAGGGAAAAAAGGATTTCAAACAATGCAAGACAACTCAATTCTACAGGAGGACATAGAAACTTCAGAAACAGGGATATGGAAAGAACTCAAGGGATACCTAACTCGAATGGAAAGGAATATTAGAGAAGACATGAGACAGCAAGTCCAAGAAATAAAAGTATATTTTGAAAATGAATTAAAAAACAAATTCAAATGGCAAAGAACGAGATCTACCAGGAGATAGAGATCTTAAAAAAAAATCAAACAATAATCCTAGAATTGCAGGAAACTATAAACCAAATTAAAAACTCAAACGAGAATATTACAAATAGACTTGATCAAGTAGAAGTCAGAACATCAGATAATGAAGACAAGGTTTATCAACTTGAAAAGAATATAGTCAACACAGAAAAGATGCTTAAATCCCATGAGCAATCTATTCAAGAGTTATGGGATGTCATAAAAAAACCAAATCTGAGAGTCATAGGGATAGAAGAAGGCACAGAGATTCAAACCAAAGGAATGGACAGCATATTAAATGAAATAATTCTAGAAAACTTCCCAGAGATGAAAGATGGAATGGATTGCCAAATCCTGGAAGCCTACAGGACCCCAAACATTCAAAACCATAATAGACCAACCCCAAGACATATAATTATGAAGATAGCCAACATACAGAACAAGGAGAGAATATTAAAAGCTACGAGAGAAAAGAGGCAGATTACTTTCAGGGGTAAACCAATTAGGTTAACGACCGATTTCTCATCACAAACTTTGAAAGCGAGAAGATCCTGGAATAATGTATTTCAAACGCTGAAAAATAATGGATTCCAACCAAGAATACTATATCCAGCAAAATTGAGCTTCAAATTTGACAATGAAATTAAAATCTTTCATGATAAACAAAAGCTAAAAGAATTTGCAGCAAGAAAACCAGCTCTGCAAAGCATTTTGAACAAAACACTACAAGAAGAGGATTTGAAAAATAGTGCCCAAAACTAACAGCAGGAGGTATCTCAGTAAAGGGGGAGGAAAATAACCAAAAAGCAAAACTAGCCAAACTAAAATAAATAAATAAAGAAGCATGACTGGAAATACAAATGATATCTCAATTGTAACCTTAAATGTTAATGGCCTAAATTCACCAATCAAGAGACATAGGCTAGTAACCTGGATCAAAAAAACAAATCCAACAATATGCTGCCTTCAGGAGACTCATATGATAGGAAAAGACATACACAGGCTGAAGGTAAAAGGTTGGGAAAAATCATACCACTCACATGGCCCTCGGAAGCAAGCAGGAGTGGCCATACTCATATCGAATAAAATCAACTTCAAACCTAAGTTAATCAAGAAGGATAAAGAAGGTCACTATATACTGTTAAAAGGAACCATCCACCAACAAGACATAACAATCATCAATTTGTATGCACCCAACAATGGAGCTGCAACGTTCATAAAACAAATTCTCCTCAAGTTCAAGAGTCAAATAGACCACAACACAATAATTATGGGTGACTTCAACACACCGCTCTCGCCATTAGACAGATCCTCTAGACAAAAGCTGAATAAAGAAACTATAGAACTCAACAGCACAATCAATAACCTAGACTTAACCGACATATATAGAATATATCAACCATCATCAAGTGGATACACGTTCTTCTCAGCAGCACATGGATCCTACTCAAAGATAGACCATATATTATGCCATAAGGCAACTCTTAGTAATTATAAGGGCGTGGAGATAATACCATGCACCATATCTGACCATAATGGAATGAAATTGGAAATCAATGATAAAAGAAGGAAGGAAAAATCCTACATCACATGGAAAATGAACAATATGTTATTGAATGATCAATGGGTTATAGAAGACATGAAGGAGGAGATGAAAAAATTCTTAGAGTCAAATGATAACACAGACACAACATACCGGAATCTATGGGACACAATGAAAGCAGTTTTAAGAGGGAAATTCATTTCTTGGAGTTCTTACCTCAAAAAAAGAAAAAACCAACAAATAAATGAACTAACAAAACACCTCAAAAACCTAGAAAAGGAAGAGCAAAACAACAGCAAATGTAGTAGAAGACAAGAAATAATTAAAATTAGAGCAGAAATCAACGAAATTGAAACAAAAGAAACCATTGAAAAAATAGATAAAACTAAAAGTTGGTTCTTTGAAAAAATAAATAAGATAGACAAGCCCTTAGCCATGCTAACGAAAAGAAGAAGAGAGAGAACACAAATTACTAACATACGGGATGAAAAAGGCAATATCACAACAGACACTACAGAAATACAGAAGATAATTAGAAAGTATTTTGAAACCCTATATTCCAATAAAATAGAAGATAATGAAGATATCGATAAATTTCTTAAGGCATATGATTTGCCCAGATTGAGACAGGAAGACACACACAATTTAAACAGACCAATAACAAAAGAAGAAATAGAAGAAGCCATCAAAAGACTACCAACTAAGAAAAGCCCTGGACCAGATGGGTATACAGCGGAGTTCTACAAAACCTTCAAAGAAGAATTAATACCAATACTTTTCAAGCTATTTCAAGAAATAGAAAAAGAAGGGGCTCTTCCAAATTCATTCTATGAGGCCAACATCACTTTGATCCCAAAACCAGACAAAGATACTTCAAAGAAAGAAAACTACAGACCAATATCTCTAATGAACTTGGATGCAAAAATTCTCAATAAAATTCTGGCGAATCGAATACAAAAACATATCAGAAAACTTGTGCACCATGATCAAGTAGTATTCATTCCTGGGATGCAAGGATGGTTCAATATACGGAAATCAATAAACGCTATTCACCACATCAATAGACTTAAAGACAAGAACCACATGATCATCTCGATGGATGCAGAAAAAGCATTTGACAAAGTACAGCATCCCTTTATGTTCAAAACACTAGAAAAACTAGGGATAACAGTAACTTACCTCAACATTGTAAAAGCTATATATGCTAAACCTCAGGCTAGCATCATCCTAAACGGAGAAAAACTGAAGGCATTTCCTCTAAAATCTGGAACAAGACAGGGATACCCTCTATCACCACTTCTATTCAATTTAGTTCTCGAAGTACTAGCCAGAGCAATTAGACAGACAAAAGAAATTAAAGGCATAAAAATAGGAAAAGAAGAAATTAAACTATCGCTATTTGCGGATGACATGATAATATACTTAACAGACCCAAAAGAGTCTACAAAGAAGCTGCTAGAGTTAATAAATGAATTCAGCAAAGTGGCAGGTTATAAAATCAACACGCATAAATCAAAGGCATTCCTGTATATCAGCAACAAAACCTCTGAAATGGAAATAAGGAAAACCACTCCATTCACAATATCCTCAAAGAAAATAAGATACTTGGGAATCAACCTAACAAAAGAGGTGAAAGATTTATACAATGAAAACTACAGAACCCTAAAGAGAGAGATAGAAGATCTCAGAAGATGGAAAAATGTACCCTGTTCATGGATAGGCAGAACTAACATCATCAAAATGGCGATATTACCCAAACTTCTCTACAGGTTTAATGCGATGCCAATCAAAATCCCAATGGCATTTCTTGTAGAAATAGACAAAGCAATCATGAAATTCATATGGAAAAACAAAAGACCCAGAATAGCAAAAGCAATTCTAAGCAGGAAGTGTGAATCTGGAGGCATAGCGATACCAGAGGTCAAACTGTACTACAAAGCAATAGTAACAAAAACAGCATGGTACTGGTACCAAAACAGGCGGGTAGACCAATGGTACAGAATAGAAGACACAGAGACTAATCCACAAAGTTACAACTATCTTACATTTGATAAAGGGGCTAAAAGCATGCAATGGAGGAAGGATAGCATCTTCAACAAATGGTGTTGGGAAAATTGGAAATCCATATGCAACAAAATGAAATTGAATCCCTTTCTCTCGCCATCCACAAAAATTAACTCAAAATGGATCAGGGAGCTAGGTATCAAATCAGAGACACTGCGTCTGATAGAAGAAAAAGTTGGCTACGATCTACAAATTGTGGGGTCAGGCTCCAAATTCCTTAATAGGACACCCATAGCCCAAGAGTTAACAACAAGAATAAACAAATGGGACTTACTTAAACTAAAAAGTTTTTTCTCAGCAAGAGAAACAATAAAAGAGGTAAATAGAGAGCCTACATCCTGGGAACAAATCTTTACCCCCCACACCTCCGATAGAGCCCTAATATCCAGAATGTACAAAGAACTCAAAAAATTAAACAATAAGATAACAAATAACCCAATTAACAAATGGGCCAAGGACCTCAACAGACACTTCTCAGAGGAGGACATACAATCAATCAACAAGTACATGAAAAAATGCTCACCATCTCTAGCAATCAGAGAAATGCAAATCAAAACCACCCTAAGATACCATCTCACTCCAGTAAGATTGGCAGCCATTATGAAGTCAAACAACAACAAGTGTTGGCGGGGATGTGGGGAAAAGGGTACACTTGTACACTGCTGGTGGGACTGCAAAATGGTGAGGCCAATTTGGAAAGCAGTATGGAGATTCCTGGGAAAGCTGGGAATGGAACCACCATTTGACCCAGCTATTGCACTTCTCGGACTATTCCCTGAGGACCTTAAAAGAGCGCACTATAGGGATACGGCTGCATCAATGATTATAGCGGCACAATTCACAATAGCTAGACTGTGGAACCAACCTAGATGCCCTTCAATAGATGAATGGATAAAAAAAATGTGGCATCTATACACAATGGAGTATTATGCAGCACTAAGAAATGACAAAATCATAGAATTTGCAGGGAAATGGATGGCATTAGAGCAGATTATGCTAAGTGAAGCTAGCCAAGCCCTAAAAAACAAATGCCAAATGTCTGCTTTGATATAAAGAAAACAACTAAGAACAGAACAGGAAGAAAGAGCATGAGGAAAAGACTACAGTAAACAAAGACGAATGGGGGGAGAGAAACGGAGAGAGAAGGGAAAGCATATGGAAATGGTAGGAGACCTTCAAGGATACATAAAATCATAAGAGGTTATGAGGGGCAAGGGGGAGGGAAAAAAAAGGGAGAGAATTGAACAACAGCAGGGGAGGTAGAGAGGGAAGATGGGAGGGGAGGGGAGGGGAAGGGGGATAGTAGGGGATAGGAAAGGTAGCAGAATACAACAGTCACTAATATGGCATTATGTAAAAATGTGAATATGTAACAGATGTGATTCTGCAATCTGTATTTGGGGTGAAAATGGGAGTTCAAAACACAATTTGAGTCTAATGTATGAAAGATGATATATCATGAGCTATGTAATGCTTTAAATAATCAATAAAAAAATTAAAAAAAAAGAAATTATCAGCAAATTCGGTAAACACAGAATTCTCATACAGAAATCAGTAGTGTTTCTATATACTAATAACAAACTATCTGAGATAGAAATTAAAAAAATATTATTTACAATAGCATCAAAAAATATAAACTACTTAGAAGTAACTTTTGCCAAGGAAATGAAAAATTGATATAATGTCATAAAATATTGAGTTAAAATGGACACAAATAAATGTTTTAATATCCCATGATAACCTGTGTTTGATGGATTAGAAGAATTAATATTGTTATTAATAATGTCTATACTGCCCAAAGTGACCTACAGAGTCCACACAATCCCTATCAATACTCCAAGGTTATTCTTCAAAGAAATAGAAGAACAACCCTAAAATTCATATGAAACCACAAAGGATCCTGATTAGCCAAAACATTTGTCCAAGCTATAAACCTCACATTACCAGATTTCAAGATATATTATAAATCTTTAGTTATCAAAATGGCATAGTACTGGCATTAAAAAAAACAGGTATATT